>NC_142314.1:36187000-37432500 GCF_054855325.1 Carica papaya | reverse complement strand
ATATATAATGATTAATTAAATATTAATTTCATTATGTAACATATCAAATTTTTTTTTATAAAGACCCACTTCACAGCCCATAATTTTGTCTATTTATATTTATTGCCCGATTGATATATAATCATATTGATATTTTTTTTTCAATATATTTCCCCCTTTTTCTTCCTCGCAATAAATTTTGTTTAATTTACGTAATATAAATATTTAGTAATTATATATTCGGTACGTTCAGAAAAAAATTATAGATTAAAGTTTGATTGTATCGTCATTTACACGTAATTTTATGTGAAAATTGTTATTAATACCGTGAATTCGAGTTAAATTTTATCTATTAATTTATTTATTTAAAAATTATTTATGTCGATAAAGAAATCAGTGTGCGGACTATCTGACAAACCAAACTTTTTGTCCGGCTCCCTGGATTGCATTATCCGGACCAATGCTACGCGCGTCTGGGATAGAATGGGATATTCAGAAAGTTGATTATTATGAGTGTTACGATGAATTTGATCGGGAAGTCCGATGGAAAAAAAAGAATGAGATTTATTAGCTCGTTATTTAGTGCGAATCAGTAAAATGACAGAATCCGTAAAAATTATTCAACAGGTTCTGGAAGGAATTCCAGGAGACCCTTATGAGAATTTAGAAATCCGATATTTTGGTAGAAAAAAAAGATCAAGAATGAAATGCATCATTACCTACAACAACCTCCTACGAGAATCTGAACATCATCAGAGAAGATCTCATCGGGTCTCTTGAATTATAATGTGTAATATTTATACATTTTTTATTTTCAGATTATTGTATCTGTCGTTTCTTTTATATTAAAAAATTTTATTTTTGTTACGTTATTATTAATGTTCGTGTATTTTTAATTAATAAATATAAAATTTTTTATTAAAAAATATAGGATATTAATTACTATAATTACATGAAAATTTGTTGATTAATTAATAAGATTTGAAAATAATAAATGCATACATATCATAAATACCAAAATCCAATAATTATTGGATCTCATGTTATATATATATATAATAGTCATTAATGATATATTACATTGTATTTATCATTATATTTTTTTAAAATTTCGAATATACATTATTTCTTAATTAAAAATACATAATAAAAGTATGCTAAATAAATCAATGTGATTAAAAAACTAATTTCGAATATATAAATTATTTTTTCTCATCACTTTATGAAAAAATAATTAATTAATAATTAATCAAATGCACTACGTATATTTGGGTGTATGTATATATATATGTATGTATATATATATGTGTGTGTGTGTGTACATACGACGGTTCATATATATATATACATTGTGTGTGAACAATGTGTCACGTACGTACCTTTACACCTAATACGTAATTTTTTTATAAAAAAAAAACATCAAATTTTTATAAAAAGAAAAAGAAAAAGCATATGTATATGTGTATATATATATATGTATATATATATATATATAAACATATATAACGCGTAATTATGGAAGAAAATAAACAATGAAAAATAAAGACTAATATAAAATTGTAAGTGTCGGAAAGTACTACACACAAAATTATAATATATCACTACTTAGCTTTCCATTTTGGATCTTCTGAATATTTCTTGATGACGATATAGCAAACATATACATATATATATATATATACATATACACACACACACACGACAATATTTGCAGATGAAAATTAATAATATGTACATATGTTTAATATATTTATTTATTTATAAGATATTATAAAAAAATACACATTAATTTATCACCTAAAATGAAATTTCGACCGCTCATATTTTATTAAATATTTATATGAGTAATTTTTTTAAAAAATATAATAAAGTATATATAAATTTTTATATTAGACACAGAGTTGAAATATAAATTTTAATTATAAATTGGATTAATTTCTTTCACTTTAAAATTAAATTAAATTTTGATTTTAAATATTTAAAATATATTAATTTATTACGTATAACCAATGTCAAATTTAATATTAAGTAAATTAATGCAAATAAAAAATGAAATACATAATTATTATTTGTATTAATTAATTGATTAATTAATATTTAATCCCTTAAATACTAATTAATCAATTAGTTAATATAGATTATAGGTGTCTAAGCCCTAGCGATCAGATCAGACGGAACGCGGTCACTTAACAGAGTTACAACTGTCAAGTTCGGATCTCAATATAAAAAAAAAATACACAAGTACTTCGGACCGTACAAGATAGCATCGGTCCGATGACGCCACGTGTCTTTCTCGCCTTCCGACACGTGGTGATTCCCGGTACGACGTTTAGTCAACAGACGGTATCTCCTTGACGGCGGACGAGTTAAAGAATCTTTTAGGATCGCATTTGATTTTATCACTTAATTGTTATTATTATTATTATTTTATATTTTTTTAATTTAAAATTTTAATTTTATTATTTTGTAAGTATATAATATATTGTTAGTGAATTCATAATTTTAAAATTAATAAAATTAAAAAATTTATTTATTAATACATCAACGAGACTGTAATAATTAAATTAAATTAAGTTTATACGATCTTATTATTTATATTTAATAAAAAAATTAGAGTACCGAAGAAAACGCAAGGTAACATATTTTTATTATTTGGGTTGAAAAAAAAAGTAGATATATAAATATATGTATGTATGTATATATTAAGTTATAGGAGTATCAAATTTTTATATAATGTTACCTCAAGATGATACACAATCGATTGCAAATCTAGATGGATGGATTACAAAATCAAGAAGGAAAGTTGGCAAGCACTATTAATTAATATTTAATTTTAAACAAAGAATTCTTAATTAATAATTAAAATATTTAATTAACCATTAAGCAATCTTCATTATCTTAATTTTAAATTATGCTAATCAAGATTAGATCACTATTATCTTGAATAAGACTAATTACACCACCAAGTTACAAATTCTTTTACGTAGAGGATATATAAATACATAGGTACGTGTGCGTGCGTGCGTGTGTATCTATATATATATATATATGTATGTATCTATTTTGACATCATAAATGAATTTTTTATATAAATTAATAGAATAATAATAAGTAAAATTATTTATAGAAAATGTAAATTAAAATTTTAGTTTTAAGAAATACGTGATATTTTATGTGCATGTATAAACAGGGATAGCGTAACCACCAGAGGACAGCTGGATGGCACGCGAGCGAATTAAAAAGTGCCAGCTAGGCGGCGCGGCTTTTACTGTGATTTGCGAAAAAGTCACCGGCAGTGCAGCGGAAGAAAAATCTAAAGCGAGGAAGAAACGCGGTTAACTCGAAGTTGCGACAGAGCAGGAGTAGCACCGACGGGAGAAGTGGGCTCGACTAGTGTATCACTACGGTGCACCGTAACACTCCCGAAAAGTCAACGGCCGTTTCGTTGACATCCGCTTTTTGACCCATCGTCGTCTCCGCTCCCCTGTGCTCTGTCCCTTTCTAACTATATATATATACACACACACACACCCGATAATATAATATTAATTACGTACGATATATATATATGTGTGTGTGTGTATGTATATGTATATGACAGGGTGGTGAGGAATTAAAGTGTTTTGCTTTGTAGCAGGCATTAGTCAAAGCTTCATGTCTCACCGTTTTTCTTCGGTCTTCACTCAATTCACCTACCACCGTCCACCTGCACCCCCACACATGCATGTGTGTGTGTATATATATATATATACATACATACATACATACATATAACTCTTTGCAGTATCCCTTCATAGTCATAATTAACCTCACACGTTTCTTATCCCCACACACACGTACGTACGTATACGTATAGATACACATACACGTATACATACAGAGACACAGTGACGGAGCCAAAAAATTAATGCAGAAAAAAATGACTGTTATTATTTTTATAAAATATATATGTTATTATTTTTTTTCTTACGTTAATTAAAATTATAATTAAATTTAAATTTTAAAATATTAAAATAATTATTTTTTTAAAAAAATATTTAAGAACGTTAGTAATTAAAAATAATTATTTTTTTGAATCCCGTTTTTTCTTTTAATTAAAATACTAATTTTTTAGTTATTGAAATTAAGAAATGAAATAATTTATTAAATATATTAAATACTGACTCAGTTCGGTCAAACGCAGAAAAAAAAAAAAAAGAAGAATCTGGGTGGGGGCCATCTGATGGTGATATGCGGGTGATGTAATCTGACGGCCCAGGAAACGAGAAAAGGTCATCGGACTTAAATGGCTAAGATGGTCCCACATCAGCGTCGCGCAACGAACATCACGTTATCTCGACCGTCCATTGCAGGGAGGATAACAGCGTAGTGGGGCCCACGCGACATTGACCGCGAACTTTCAAATTAAACAGCTCAGCCGGTGGGGACGGTTGAGTGAGCCCCACTGGAAAGAAGAGGATTGGAACAACTTTAAGCAGAACAGAACAAAACGTAACGGAACGGAACGGAACATAATTTTACGTGTTCCTGTGTAGCGTCGGTTCATTGACCATTATCAACATTCCCCAATCTACACCGTATATTTTATCCATCCGTACACTAGTACGATGATCTAGCGGTCAAACTTTTTACTTTTTAATTTAAAATTTATAAAATATAAATATATTATAAATTAATAATAATTAATTTAATAAAGTTATAAATTAATTCATTAATATATTAATAGAACTATAGTATATAAATTAAATTTTATTAATTTTTATAATTACAAACGTATTATATATGAATTTTCTCACTTACTTCAAGATATATATATATATATATAAAATCTAAAATATTTTTATGTGGGTTAAAATTATATCTTTCGGTATATATAAATTACGTAATTATTTAAATACTTATATTATTGATCACGATTTAATTCAATTTATTCAGTATATTTTTATTAATACAACTAATAATTTAATAAAAAATCGTTAGTTGTACTTGATAACTACAGTCCCGTCAATACATTAGTAAATTAAGTTATAAATTATATTTAACTTAACTTGATAACTGTAATCTCACTAAAACGTTAGTGAATTAAATTACGAATTATATCAAATTAAATATTATAAATCGTTCGACAGCGAACTTCATATATTGTTAAGTAAAATTTAAACTCGGTTAAAATAAAATTCAATATATTACCATACAAGATTTTAACATTCGAGTAGAATAGTAACTACAATAAGAACTTGTCAAGCAAGGAAATGGATATTGAAGTGATGTTTGGTACTTTTCCTACTTGTCAAACAAGATTCTATAAGTCAACCGTCAATATAAGATCAAAAAAGAATTCATTTCTTACTTGGTAAAAGATTTACAAATCAACCCAACTATATATATATATATATATACATACACATATATGTGTATATATACATATATAAGAATTTGTCAAAGCATGTGTTTTTCCTTTGTTTATTTTTTTAAAAAATATCTACTTTTTATATATTAATTGAAAAGACCATTTTCAATATTCAAAAATTTACTCGTTAATCAAATTACGCGTACATTCATTATTATTATTATCATTTAAATGTTTTTGTTATACTGACTATCTGATTATAATACAATATAAATGATATTTAAATAAAAATATATATATTAAATTCAAACCCATAATATTTTATAAAAAAAAAGAGGTATATCAACATTAATAAATAATTACAAATTTTAAAATAAATTTATATTATTGAATTTATAATTCGAGTTGAAATTTTATCCTTAATATCTCAAAACAAAACTTATAACATTGATATATGTATATATGTATGTATATATATTTACATATTCAAAAATCATCCAACCGCATATATATATATATATGTGGTCACATAAGATGAAAGATAATCAAAATATGTAAGTAATCTTAAAATTCAGTGTATGTAAAGGAAATTAATAACTAATATTAATGCTTAATAAGATGTGATTACCAATTAACCCTAATTTTGACCAACCATAACAACGCGGTTATGGTTTAATTAAGTAGGGTTTTAACCTATTTTAACATTATCACCATAGCTAGTTGGTTATATGTATAGTTGTATGTATATATATATATATATATGTATCTATGCAAACTACACCTAATAAGGTCTACGAATACATAGATATACATATATTAATTTATTCTAGGGTTAATTGTTTGCTTGTAATGAAAAGCAATTAATGCAATTAATTAAGACCATGCAAATTGCCATGCAAATTCATGCTGGTCCCTTTTACAAGTTGTGTTGACTTCTATTGTAAGTATTGATTTTAAGATAAATATTACAGGGTCTTGACATTTACATATATATATATATGTATATATATAGTGGAAGAATATCTAAATATCAAGATTGCCCAAATTGCAAGTGAATTATAAATTTTAATTTAAATTGACTTCAACTTCTAACCCAAAAAATTGGGATTGACTTTTAATTTTAATTGTGGGGGGAAACAAAAAAGTCAATATGGAAATACCCAATAAATTTCCTTAATTAGTCAATCTAATGTGAATTTATAATTAATAAAATTACATATTCAAATGAAACAGAAACACATGTTAAGTGGGTTATTAATTACCAATTGAATTATTAATTAATTAATTAATTAAGCACATGGTATAATTAATTTCATTATAGTGGTCCTTTAAAATGTGTATTTCTAAATTATAATTTATATATATATATATATAAACACAATCATGCATGCCCATATGAACAAATTAGACAAAGCATAAACATGTTTAGTGATAATTAGTGAATAAACCCTAACAAATTAGGGTTTAAGCATTTGTTTAAAGGAACCCAATCAAATAAATCAATGATAGAGTAGTCCTCTTACATACATATATATATATATATATATATATAGATTCATTATTCTTTATATTTCAAATATATTTTTACTTCTTAAAAAATAATAAAATATCATATTTTTTTTATAAATTAATTATAATACTTGTGATATTTTTTATTAATCAACTTTTTTTTTTATTTAAAAAAAAGATAATCAATAGAGAGATGTTCATAGACCATCACATGATTTTTGAGTTATGCCCTACTTGATGCATCACCATCCCATGTCTCACCCCTCCCCTCCATGCATATATAATTATATGTATATATATATATATATATATATATATATATATATATAGTTATAGTCATTTTCAATCAATTAAGATTAAAAAATTTTTGAGGGTTTGGTGAGAAATCAGATTGGCAGTTAAAATGTCTGCCTAAAATGATATTGAAGCTTACAAGATGGAATCACTTACACACCATACCTACTGACCAACCTGGCATCTTCAATAAAAATCACACTATGACTTTCTATCCAAATACCACCAAGCATCCCCCCATCAAATGGATAGCATTCTTCTATACACACATGATATAGATATATGTATGTCATGTATAGATAGATATAACTAACATTACATTCTTCTTCAGATAGTATAAACGGTTTCTTTCCTATATTTTGCAAAATAGGGTTTATGGGTTACATGTATAAGAAGCAAAAAAATCAACCAAAAGATTGAACTTTCAAAATATTTGTATGTATAGATGATGGGTATGAGTTTTGAATTTCGGCCACACACATGGGTGTGTGTATGTGTTACATATAATACACATACATAGAATACAAAATCCAAAAGATAAAACTCTTTTTTTCTTTCAAAAAAGGCATAATAATGACAGGATGTCTTCTTGGATTCCTCAACTTCTTCGTATAAAGAGAGGTACAGTTTCATGTACTCAAATCACAAGACCAGTTGAATTTGACTGTCTGACTCATTTAACTATTCAATGGTTTACAAAAAAAGTGCAGGCCATATGATGGTACCACGGAAAATCAGATCTAAGCATGGATTTCTATAACTAACAGTAATAGCTACATTAAATATAATGGTTAATTACAACATGAAGGGGGGCATGCAGCACATGGAAATTATAAAGAAAAAAAAAACAACAATGGTGAAGACAAAGTCACAAGACTATATAATAAAATATCCAGCACATAAATCAGAGCATTAGCTGGACTCACTCCCTGTATACAACATCTCAATAAATGTATAGGGCTCTGTATTTATAGAAAATAATGCCAGGCATCCAACATGCCTCGCACCCACCTCCCAACAAATTATTTTCTTGGCTAAGCTTTCACCCTTATGCTTGCTTAGTTATTTAACCCTAAAATTCTAATTAGTTCGATACTGTCGGATTTGACTTTCTAATAAGATTAAAGAGTAGTAGCAACGAAACAAATCTAAGACTCCACTTGGCTTTGGTAGAGGAGAATGAGGTAAGGGAATTGAATGGGGGTGAGAGTAAAGTGTTAAATCTACCTCACTGAATGATTTTTTCATCTCCATCAAAATTTTCTCAACTAATATTCTATGCATTTATTGCGGAAACAATTGGATCAACATTCTCACTTATCTCATCCACTTGATTGATCCAATTAGGGTGAATCGAATATCGAACCGGACTAAGCCTAAGCTGGAAATGAAATTATGCTTCCCTGTTTACCACGTGCACAGTAAAGGACAGTTATAATGCTATTATAAGTACTCGAGTATATCCACGAAGGATTCTATTAACTAGTTATAATACTAAAAGTGCATGAATCCCTCCAAAGCTTATACGGAACTACATACAACACGTTGTATGGTAAAATAGTTGGCAGGTGAGTACCTAAGACATTTGAAACCTCCCAATAAGCATGACCAAAATCACATCGAGTCATCAGTCTCATCCGAATCACTTCTATCCGGTTCAGGCTCTCCAACATTTGCTCCTGTTGCAGGAACCTTGTGCTTCTCTGTGGGTGCAGGCGCAGCTTTTTTATTTGCATTCCGGGCATTCTCATCACCATCTTCCTCTTGTTCATGCACCTCAACATGTGAATCATTCTATCAAGGAATACAAAGAGCTATATGGAGGAAAAAAAAAAAAAAGAACATATACGATGACAGAAATATTCAAACTGCTCTATCATGTTGAATGCTTGGGAGATTTAGTAAAATGTGACGGAGCATTAAAGTGAACCAAGGGAAACCATCATTCCGGTTATGCACAAAAACATTGGATCAATATAAATAAGCCCTTACAAGTGGTACCTTCACAAGGGCAGAAAACCTTAACTTTATGCACACACACAAATAGAGTGTGTGTGTGAGGGAGAGAGATGTAAATACACAAATATGCATTATATCAATATATATCTCTAAACAACAATGTTTAACTTAAATGAAAGGATATCTGCATTTTCAACCGTTACACCGCTCATGATGTTAAGCAAATCTTTCTCAACACGCTGTACAAGCTCAGGCTGTAAAATTAATAACGGTATCAGTACAAACAATTGAATGAACACTAAGAAAGCTGCATCCATAATGACATACTGTATGCTGAAAGGACGCCTCTTAATAAATATTTAATATCTCTATGAATTTATTGAAAAATAAGAAGTCCATACTGAGAAAATGTTAAATTTGTGGATAATCAAGTGACAAGTCCGTCCTTTTATGCCACAAATTAAGGAAAAAAAGGTTTTATATATTGGTGTTGCACCATTCCTCCTCGACTCCAAAATAGAAATTTGTGCAAATATAGAAGTTTTGAAGAATATTGAGTTGATTAATACATTTAGGTCAGGCTCTCGACGAAATCTCCGTTTTCGAGCATCCTTCATAGGAGGAGTGAGACCATGTCTATATTCCACCGCACTTGGAGCAGGATCTTCTGGTTCTCTAACCATAATCATCTGTTCCACCCTAAAAGTTCAGTAAAAATGGCTTTCTAAATGAGGAAACTTTGTCTCTAATCATATTAAATTAAACAATGCAGATGTAACCCACCTGACCAATGTCAGCAGTTTTAACGAGAGCACAATCATCATAAGTTTTAAATGATTCAACTACACATGGAAGATCCAAGAGAGATGCAGGAAAATGATCATTGCCAATGACAAACGTTCCACTCCTTCCATCCTCTACAATGTAAGACATTTCAAATTCAAAATACAAAACAAGCAGTTAAAAATAATGGCAAAGAACTTGCATTTTTGTCCACTTCAAATATTGACTTCTCATAGAACATATTATGATATATCTATTTTACACAAACAAAATCCTAAATTTCAGCCACTAACAAAGTCATTTACTTATGTGCAGAAGGGAAGACAATCAACTGCTGAAGGAATTCCTTTCTCTTTAATGGAAATTGGTAAAAAAAGAGCACACAGCAATAACAGACACAAACATGATTCTACCTAGAAATTTAAGTGGGTAAAGCAATCCCAACTTCCATTTGTTTTGTGATGACACGAAAAACACTAACATTCTAGAAAATTTCACCCCTTTGCTTTAACCCTCCAACAACTCAAATGACTGGCCAAGAAACTTTGTTATTATTAATTTAGAACCACTCCAGATGATGGCTGTTATTGGTCTCATGAAAAGAAAACCAGCAAACAAGATGTTAAATGGAGCAAACAAAATGCATCTAGTCCTCTTTCAGGAAGTTCCTTCCGGTCTTTTTTTCCCGTAGAAGACATCTATGGAAATAGATGGCAGCCACTCATGCTGTAATACTGCTAGCAACTAACCAATTAATGAGTATATTGCAGGTGAACAATTGAACATCCAACAGAAGCTTGTAAGAAAACATATATGTTTCTTAAGCTTTCTTACTTCTCTAAAACGGCATCTGCAGCTCATTTAGCTTAAACGAGACATTCACATGGAGAACATAACCAGATAAAGCATGAACTAACACAAAGTTAAGAAGTCAACAATAATATCTAATAAAGTGATGGTGTATTCTCACCAGAAAATGATAAATCCAATGTCTTGTCCTCGGCAGAAGAAGCATCCTCATTCAAAAGGCGATCAATCCTCTCCGCGATAGAAGGTGGAACCCTAAGTATGAATTGCTCCTCCATGCCTATTAAAATTTAACATGACATGAATCTATTTATCTACTTGTAAAATTCACAGTTCTAGAAAGACAAATTTTCAGGAAACCCTAGTAACTCACAATAACAGATAATATTTGAACGTTTCTTAGGCGTGATGCCTAAGAAACCCCAAGTGTGGTTTCTAGGTTTTAATCTCCAACATCCTAAGACACATACTCATTGATGATCGATACAACTCTTATAAAAGTTCCACATCATAAATTGAATGAACCTCTCGAAAAGCTAAACAAGAAATTATCATATTCGTAAACATAAATGTGAAAACCAGCCTAATAACGTCAAAATATGACGAAAATATATGTCAAGACAACAAGGAGTTATCAAAATCAAACGAAGTACAGAGCGTAACGAAACAAGAAAACGAACATGTAATCAGAAGCATCCAAATCTTAGCAGCAAAGAGAAACAACAACAAGCAGAGTGTACAAGTGAAAGCAATTAACCAGTAACATTTGAGAATACTAAGAGGAAAGAAATCTAAAACTTACCTCGACGTGTTATTGAGTTCCGCTCTGGAACAACGACGGGGTAAAATCTTAGCTCGGCGTTGAATCGGACAAATCAAACGACGATGTTTTCAGATGGATTAGTACCGTATGCAGAGATGGAGGAGGAGAGAAGGTTTGAGAAAGAGGCTGCGTGCGAATAGAAATCTGATTCTTGAGTCGGTGACGGTGGTCCGGCGAATGAGAAACTGGTGGCTAAATATATATATATGTATGTATATATATATATATTTGTTGGGCCGAATTTTAATTAAAAATTTCATTTGGGCTTTTGAAAATGGGCTTTAAAATATGATAAAAATAAAAATATAAAAAAATGAATTTTTAAATATATATTTAAAATATTATGAATTTTAAATCGTATCGTATTTCTATATAATTAATACACATATTATTTTAATAAATTTATTAATAAAAATAATTTTTAATTTTAATAATAATAATTTTTTTAAAATAAGAAAAAATTATGCATTAATTCGTTATAATTATTTAAATTAAATTAATTAATTTATTATTAAAAATTTTTATTATAAAAAAATATTAAATCGAATATTATAAATTTATTTATAAAATTTATATAATTTAAAAACTTTTATAACCCTATTATGATAATAAATAAGTTAATAATATTTCAAAAAAATGTGAAATTTGATTAAATTTATTTTAAAATTAATAAATTTTATATTTAAATATTATTTTTATTATTTTTAATAGTCGAATTAAATTTTTATTTATATATAATTTTTCGTGATAAATTTATATAATTCAACAATTTAATTTATAATGGTTTAATAAAAATAATATTAAAATATTACAAAAGTATTATAATTTAATTAAATTGACAAAGTTTTTAATGTATTATTTAATTTCATTTTTAATTCATTGGAAACAATTTTTTTATTTAAAAAATAAATAATTTTATTTATTAAAAAAAAAAAAGAAACTTCTAAGACCGATCCAAGAAGTCCGGCCCATAAGAAATGTTGATATAAAAGCCTGAAATTAGAAGTAAGAGGTATCTTTTTCCGCGTTTCAGAGTTTGCAGCCTGTAACCCTAAAATTCCCCTTCAGGTGTGGCCGGCCGACCATTCCCGCGACACTGAACTCTGCAGTTCTCTTCTTCTTCTTCTTCTTCTATTGCTTTGTAATGTTGCTCTTTGTTTTTTTGTTTTTTGCTTTGTTTTCAGCCTTTGATATAATTTCTCACGGTATCGAGAGGGGATTAAACGACGGAACACGCAAGCGTAAAGTCCATCTTGGAAGCTCTCTCTTGTGGTTTTCGCGGAAAGGAAGAAGGAGGAGAAGAGCGATTTTTTCTTGCTTTCTCTTTTCACTACGGACACCGAACGACAAAGCTCCCGCTGGTCATTCATTTGTCTTGACTTGCTCTCGGCGTATAGTATGTAAATGCAATTTCGTTCTCATAAATCTGTAAATATTTACTTGTTTTATCTGATTTTATTTTATATTTTCTTGCTAGTTTATGTGCAAATGAACCCGATTGGTTGCTAGATTTTGTTTCATTGCTTTGAACTTTGTTTAGATTCAATTAGGTTTTTTAAAACCCTTTTCAGGATCTGCGTGCTTTTAGATAGTCAGAATTTAGTGTACAATCCCGACTCACCATGCGAATGTGTTATGTTAAAAATGATGGTGCTCGTATCGAGGCATGTTAGCCTAGTGGTTGATCGTGCTCAATATTCTGGAGTATGGTTAGGTTCAAAAACTATCTTAGTAAAACAACTCATGATCTGCGCGTTTTCTGCCCGTTATCGCTGTTTTGGTTTTATTTTGGAGAAGATAAACCCCGATTGGTTATTTGTTACAAGTCTTTGGAATCGAGCTTTAGCTGATGAGTGTGTGACTGTAAAGTGTTTTCTGTTGTAACTTTAATTGGATGATTATAGAGCATGATTTTTGTACTTGGTCTTTGTATTTGACAGACAGTCATGAGAGGGAGGAGTTATACTCCGTCGCCCCCTAGGGGTTACGGCAGGAGAGGACGAAGTCGTAGCCCGAGGGGCCGTTATGGTGGTGGCCGTGGTAGAGATCTGCCCACTAGTCTTTTGGTTCGTAACCTTCGCCATGATTGCAGGTTAGTTCATGTAAATTTTGCTATACCTTGGTGATCCATAAAATACACTCTTTACAAAGTGGTTGTTACTTGAGGAGCTTGCATATAAGTTGTAATACCTGCTGAGTTATTTGAATATAGCAGGGCTGGTAGGATATTATGTTTTATCTTCTTCATATACAGTCCCTTTTTGTTTCAGGGTCTAATCATATTCCTTGTAAATATGGATCTCATCGCATTTTTAACTTGTGGTTTTCCAGGCCGGAAGACCTTCGGAGGCCATTTGAGCAGTTTGGTGCCCTGAAGGACATCTACTTGCCTAGGGATTATTATACTGGGTGAGCATAAGTCTGCTTGTCATGTATAATTTGCAGTAATTTGGATGGTAGATTTTGCTTTTGCAATTCTTTTGACCGTGATCACATGTTGGACTTTCTATATACCAATATTTTTCTTCTGTTCTATTTCATTTTTTTCTGTCTAGCTGATGTTTTGAGACCATGTTTAATGATGTTTTAAAATGTTTGGACTTTCTGGAAGCAATGTAATGAAAGTGATTTTAGAGGTTCATTTTCTAGATATCACACCTTCTGGAAGCAATGTACCCCTTTAATATGTTTAATTTGGCGTTATAATTTTGATTATGTTGTTTACTTCTTTGAACAAGAAAGCCATGATCTTGAAAGTTGAAACTCCATTTCCCTAAGGTTTTGTTTGCAATTGCTTTTGAAGATTTTGAGAGTTTTATTATCTCCCAACTTGAGTTGTTAGGGGTGTCTCCAGGCGGTCCCTTACTTTCTTCCTCATTATATTTGTTTTCATTTTGGACATTACCCTTAGAGATATGCTCCCTTAATAATTGCAAGTTGGGTGCATTAATTGAAGCTATTGAGATTTAACAGTACAGTGAAATTAAAGTATTGAAGACATCAATCAAGTAATTAGAGTTCTTTTGAAGATGATGTTAATGGTAGTGAAGATTGGAAGAAACTTGGGTTTGAATACATTGTGAAGATGTTCCAAGTCTTGGAGAATTTCAAGTCATCTTTAAACTGACACTTGCAAAGGTTAGCAGGCAAGTGCTTGCTTTTTCATGCTTATCGTGACCTTCCATTACTGGGGATTATTTTGGTAAATTTCAATAGCAGAGGTTTATGGCCTGCACGGTTACGTGGTCTTATTTTTATGTTTTGTTATGGCTTTTATTATGATAGTTTCTTTCTTTGTATCCATTTCTTGCAGGGAGCCCCGTGGATTTGGTTTTATTCAGTATGTAGATCCTGCGGATGCTTCCGAGGCAAAACATCACATGGATGGTTATGTGCTTCTTGGCCGGGAGTTGACTGTTGTATTTGCAGAAGAGAATAGAAAGAAGCCTGCTGATATGAGGGCCAGGGAGAGAGGAAGGTAGACTTGATATTTTGTGGATCTGGCTTGTTTGCGTGGCAATTATTTTCACTAGTATCTATTATACGCCCGTCTGTTTATAGAATTCTTGCTCTTAGATGATTTTGTGTTCCACCTATTGAAGACCTGGTAGCCTGTATGTTACTTCTGACAAAAAAGTCATAAACACTGTTTGAATTTTTAGGAGAATGTTGTAAGCATGTTCAATTAATTGATTAAGAACTCGTATATTAGTTTGGTCAAGTAAGTCATCAACAATGCTGTTTGAATTTTTGGTTGAATCTTGTGAGCATGTTCAATTATTCGGCCAATAAGTCATGGACAATTGTCTTTGAGTTTTCAGAAAAATGTTGTAAGCATGTTCAATTAATTGATTAAGAGTGTCAGGATTTTTTCAACTATGACCTTCTTTTGTGCGATTAAACTATTTTTAAAGGAGATAGCTCGAGGTCAACTTTTAATATATATTCAAGTTTTTAATATATATTTATATTTCAAAAGAAAATAACTTCTAATATATATTTACTTTTTCAGGGGTCGATTCCGTGATCGCAGAAGATCTCCACCTCGTCGTGGAAGATCACGGTCCCGAAGCCATGATTATTACTCTTCTCCCCCAAAACGCAGGTACCACTTCTCATAACTGATTGAGTACTTGTTAGGGTCCTGCATGGTTCTAAATTATTGTCTAAAATGAAGTTCCTCTTCTCATAATTTAAGTTAAAGATAGATTCTTGGATTAACACAAAAATAAAATGATTGGGTTCTCTGGTTTAAGAACAACCTGCAGATAGGGTAATTTATATCTAGCCAAGGTGGAACATGGAATGGCATTTGCATCATTAGTCATTCAGTTCTAACATTTACCTAAGGCTATTTCTGTGTTCTACAGAGGTTGTATCTAGCCAAGGTGGAACATGGAATGACATTTGCATCATTAGTCATTCAGTTCTAACATTTACCTAAGGCTATTTCTGTGTCCTACAAAGGTTGTAAGTGCCTTTAGTATGTTTTATTTCATGCTAAATGTTGATATCTAAGGTTTCATTTCCAAAGGGCTTGAATTTTTTTTTCAGTTTACCATTTATAGTAATAGACTGGCATATGATTCATTTTCTTTAACAATTGTCACAGATCCATCTCACCTAGAGATGAGAGGTACAGCCGAGAGAGATCTTATTCACGTTCTCCAGCCTATAATGGACCAAGGGTTGTTCACGGTCAAAGCCCTGGTAGAGGCCCAAGTTTGAGCAGAAGCAGGAGCCGGAGCCCGCGAAACAGAAGCCAGAGCCCGCAAAACAGAAGCCAGAGTCCAAGAAGAAGTATTGGTAGGAATCCAAGGAGAAGCAGAAGCAGGAGCCAGAGCCCAAATCATGAAGAATGTAGGCGAGAGAGGAATGGAGATCTATCTCCAAGCCAGTGATTTGCGTGTCTGTTGCTTGGAAGTGTCGTTGGAGTTTGATAACCCGGTGCCTTATCATTTGATGGCATGTGTCTACCTGTTCTGGTGTTATTTGAGCTTTGGCCTTGTAGGATATTTATTGTACCCTTGTCGTTTTAGCTGATGCGTATTACCTTTTTATATTTCATCAGAGAATCCGAATTCCATTGTGTAAGTGACTTTCGGTGAAAGCTTGTGTATGTGCTTGGAACCATCTGTACCCGTAGACTTTTTTAGTTAGCGGATGACAAATCCGGAAAGTATAGGTCGGAAAGATTCTTGATTTTGGCAACTTTTCTAATGTGTTTCTTGTGAGTTTGGCAGCTTAAATGAAACAGCTCTAGGTTCATGTTTCCATTACCAAGCTTTTGAAATCTGTGATCAACTCAAATTTGAATGCTCCGAGTTTAATTTCACATAATGTTTCGCAGCATTTATGTTTCGGTATCAAATTTTTGAAATGCTTCGAAAGAACAGTATCGAATTTGGCCGAACTTAAAATTTTTGTTAAGAAAACTTTTGAGTTTGGTTTAAAATTCAATCAAATTGAGAATGGATCGAGCTTCGATTGAATGTAGTATTTGTATTATTTAATTAAAATAATATAATTTATAAATAATTTAGAAGTTCATAAATTATGAACCGCAAAAAACCCAGTAGCCGAGC
The DNA here is from genome assembly GCF_054855325.1 of Carica papaya. Classification (NCBI taxonomy): domain Eukaryota; kingdom Viridiplantae; phylum Streptophyta; class Magnoliopsida; order Brassicales; family Caricaceae; genus Carica; species Carica papaya. Next base: position 37,415,411 of record NC_142314.1, on the reverse strand, counting down.
GTTCAGATCACTCGGATTTTTTGTTACCCAAAAAAAAAAAAAGATAAATTTGCTGTTCGCAGCGGTTGCTTTCATCATCTTCCCTACCGATCGGGAAACATCAGAACGGTCGGATTTCTCCTCGCCTAACCATTGTTGTCGAGGGAATTCCATCCTGCTACCAATTATCATCTGCCATCGAAGCGTGAAACGGTGCGGTATTGATCATAGCGGAGAGCAAGCCAACGGAGTGAAACCATGAACAACAACAATTACAGCTCAGGAATGATGATAGCAGGAGGAGGAAGACTATCTTCTTCATCTACGGCGACGGGAACTGGGAAAGGAGCTTCCTCGTCTTGGGTTTCGACGACGTCTGTCTCAGCGTCGGGGAAAAGGATACAGAGGGAGATGACGGAGCTCAACATGGACCCACCTCGCGATTGCGCCGCTGGACCCAAGGGTGACAATCTCTATAACTGGGTTTCCACCGTTATTGGCCCCTCAGGTCCTATTTCCTTTACGAATCGCGTGGTTACTGCCCCGTTTTTTGAAACTTTTTCTCGTTTTCTTGAACTGGGTTGTTGTTTTCAGTTTCATTTTTTCATGATTGAATGCTATAATCTTTCTGGGGTTGCTTTATTCGAGTAATTATTAACGTGATCTAAGTTTGTTACTCTATTGGAGTACAAATTTCTGTGTTTTCGTCTGATATGGCGTGTCCTAATTGTTCTTGAACCAGTATTAACTAGGTTAATTTTTCACGTCTGTTATAAAATACCGAAGGGTGTTTGAAAGGGAAGTAGCTATCGTGATGGTTTGCTGCAATCTTTTCTTGTGCAAGCTTGTTTTACTTCACTGGCATCATTCGTTCACCTTCTTCATTGGTTTCTTAGATGTGTTGCTTCTATATGTTATCTTCTAGTTTCTAGGTTTCCGCTCATTTATTTTACCATGTTTTGTTGGGAGGATGATGATAAGATTTGAGGCTTCATAACTTATAGATCATAGTCTTTAGCAATTTCTTTTCAGATTGACACATCTCATCGTTTTGGTGCCCCACTTCGAAGTCTGGGTTTGATAGCGAAGCAGTGACTGTCTTATTTTACTAAGTTTGGTTTTATTGGAAGGAGGATGGATTCATTAAGCTGCTTGTAGTATCTGTGGAGGTTAAGGCAATGGCAGGATTTATCTTTTTTTCAATTCCTTTATATATTGACACTAGGAAACACGTACCAGTTTGATGCCTTTTGAAGTCTTGGTTTAATTATATTTGCCCGTGTTATTTCTAGAAAGCTAACTGGGTCTAGTAAAGCTGCGCCTTTGACGTTGATGTCACTGGTTTTTAGTCTCTTATAGATCTTTTTTCTTCATATTTTTGCTCTATAATGTTCTACGTATTGATGCATTTTATTGATGAATTGTTTTCACATGGAAGGATTGCTTGTTCTTAAAGATTGTCTTAGTTTGCTAAATTTGTTACGTAGACCTTCCACAAATGATTTTGGGGAGGTAGATTAATCTTCTTAGAGACACTGAAAATTTCTGGTTATATTCAGGAACTCCGTATGAAGGTGGCATATTTTTCCTCGACATAACTTTCCCAACTGATTATCCCTTCAAACCTCCGAAGGTATGTTCTGCTTGATTTGAAGATTTAACTCCTTGTTTTTAAATTAAAAACGAAATTACTTCCTAGCTTCCTCAAATCTTTTGATTGCTGTATTTTTTATTACCTTTTCTTTTTTCTCATTTTCATTTTTAAGGCTGAGGTGGGTTGGAGGGACATGTTTGACTCTATTCAATAGATTGATATTGCCTAACATATTCGTTCCTCTTCTTTGTTTTTGTAGATGAGCTTAAATAGTAAAATAATCCTTGTAACTATTCGAACTTTTCTATTTAAGTCCTTATAATTTTTCTTTATTATATACCGGCCTTATATTTTCAAATTGTTTCTAAATAAATGTTCCTATTTAATACTGTTAAAAGCACCGTTAAGTAAATGCCACGAATCTGATCACGTGGCATTGATTGTCATAAGTTGATGATGTGGAAATTTTTTCCATATCGCAAGGACATATTGAGGAGAGAGCGAATTTTTTCCACCCCATCAGCGCAATTCATGCCTCCGCCATAGCAAAACCTCTCCTCCGCTCTCCGTAGTAGAGATAAAAGAGAACAAAGCAGAAGCAGATGGCAGAGCAAGTGAGAGGAGTGGAGAATTACAGCGCAAGACCGCCTATCGCCTCTTTTAAGCCATCGAACAAAACCCAAAAAAAAAAAAGGAAAAAATCCCTGCAATTACATTAAGAAGAAAGCACATAGTTTTACTGAGATTCTGCATGCCGCGAGCTTCTCTATGCAGCTCGTCTCTCTCTCTCTCTCTCTCTCTCACATCAAGCTTCTCTAGCATTGAGATCTGTGTTCTACTCCTCAAGCTAATTCATACATAGATATGTATATAGATATATAGAGAAGTAGAAACGAGATGAATGAAGGTGCAGGGATTGTCCAGATGAGACAAAGGCCATCTTTTCCTCGAATTTTCTTTTGACGAGTTGGATTTTGTTTTTAGATTTAGTTTTCGTTATTCATGAGCACGTTTGTTTCCCATAGGAGTACCTTAATTAGGATTTGAGAGGAGTTGCGTGATTCTCCTCCTGTATTCTCATCATCTCCACTCTATTTTTCTTATTCTCCTCTGGAAGACTATGACCTATATGTATATTTTGGTTTATCTATTCCGTGTCAAAATCTTTTAGAAATTCGATTGCAATATGTCATGTATCGTCCGCTGTTCATTCCTTTGTTCTTCTAATTACAAGTACAGGTGTGCAGGTCGTATTCAAAACTCGAATCTACCACTGCAATGTTGATTCTTCTGGCAATCTAAATTTGGAGATTTTAAACAATAATTGGAGTCCAGCTCTGACAATCACAAAGGTACTACGTGCAATCAGATCAATCTTCACAAACCCTGATACTTGTAAGTTCCTTAACTCAATCTCTCTCTATCTCTCTCTCTCTGTGGATCAATGGGTCGTGGAGCTTTCAATTGTTTTTACTAACCAATCATTACTGGTTTAATGATTTTAATCGAAGAAAAGACCAGATGTTCCCAAATCCCACCTGCACGGAACAAGGATCTCTTTGTAGTCAAAAGTTCAGGCCATGCACGATCATCCGAGTTAAAATCCTTTATGTTATGCCATTTACTCTTCATGCCAAAGAGTTATAGAAAATGCTTCTTTGTCCTAGAAATCTCTATTTCGTCTTTTGAACTTCGAAGCATTAGATATGCAACTATGCGGTTGCGGGGAAGATATTATGAGATGCATAATTTTTGTCGCTTAAAAGGACACTGAAACTCTCCTTTCTTGCAGATAATCCACTCGTACCTGGCATTGCTCACTTATACTTGACAGATAGAGCCAAACACGATGAAATAGCTACGGAGTGGACGTTGAGATTTGCGAGGTAATATAAATAAACGGTCCGGAAAACAGAATTTCCGATACGAGATGTCTTTCCAGCATCAGAATATATCTTGTAAGAAAATTCCAAAAAAGCTGCCTAGACTCTCTGGTTCATCCTCTGGAACTTGGAAACATTCGGGCATGTTTGATAACCAGTCCAAGAACACAAACTTGCTGTAGGCAACTTTCTGTAATCCCTTCCTGCAAATATTTTGAGGTTTATGCTGTTTAGGGTTTTGATTCAAACTCCATTTTTCCATCTCAGTCTGGTGAAGTCACTGCCGAGTCGATCTTACCATGCATTATATAGCAAGTTAAGGGTCAGTTGGTATTATGAAAATTGCTAGATACAAACTCTCATTTTATATATCTATATATATATATAAATTGTGTTATCATATGTGATTATCTGGTACTGATAAGGTATTAACACATAATCTGTATAAACTTGTAAGTACATATCTTAATTATATCAGCCAGTAAGTTATCATCTTCAGCACAAATTCCTTTTCAAACAAGCATGTATGTATATATATGTATATATATATCATATGCTTATATATGATCAGAAAAATATGATTTTTTCTAGTCTTAGAATGGTATAAACCATCATTCTTGTATTGCAATAATTTGCTATCATAATTATCCCATAATTTTCAAATATTATGTCTTCATACATACATACATATATATATATATATATTGCAACGTACACATTTATTATTTTGAAAGAACATTAATTAAATATAAAATTAAGTTAAAGACCAACGGATATTCATAAAAATATATAAAAAAAATCAATCAATTTGAAAAATCATTAACTTGTAGTGATGGAAATTGAATATTTAGTATATATATTTTTATATTAAAATTTTATTATTATACTTTAAATAATATAATTTTAAATATCATATTATATATATATATATTTTAAAACTATATTATTAAATTGATGCATTAATTGGATTTGTATTTTTTTAAAAGAAAAAAATATTAAATAATTTATTTTAATTATATTAATTAAGCAAATTTAACGTAAAATTCAAATAAAATATAAATATTTTAATTATTAGAGTAATTATATTTTATAATTTTTATATTACATATATATATATATATTTAATTTTAAATTATTATAATTATTTTTTTTTATTTTGTTTATTATTAAATTTGTGAAAATTAATTCTAAAAATATTATTTGTTAAATTTGAGGGTTGGTTGTTCAAACGAGCTTTCGCAGTTACTGCCATCACGTGGTTCATCAAAACCGTATTCACTCACCTACCTACAATCACTCTCTACAAATTCTGCAAACTCAGAGAGAGACGGGGAAGACGACGACGATGAAGAAGAGGATTGCAGAAGTAGGCGTGGAGGATTATGTGAAGGCAGGGCTAGCAATGGGGGAAGCGGAGGAAGTTAATCGGCTCATAAGAGGAGCAATTTCGGATGCAGAAGCCAAAACGACATCGTCGTCGGCGGATGCGAGGGACGTGTGGCGAGAGGTGGTGGATCGGCGAGTTCTGAAGCCGTGGTATCCTCACGAGGTGCACCGGCTGGTTTACTACTCTGTATATGCGGATTGGGATGAGTCCGTCAACGGCCCTCCTCGCTACTGGTTCCCTTCTCTGTAAGTACCCGATACTCGTCTTGTAACTCTATGTGAAAGGATTTAAATCAAAATATATATTAACTCTTCAATATACTATTAAAAAAAAATTCAGATTTGTATCATTCGTATTTGAATATATTATCACGTTTCTTAACTGTGCTGTAGTTCGCTAATTGGTTAAATTACAAGGATGATGAAGTAGTTTTTTGAATAAAAAATTATAGATTAAGAAGATGATGAAAATAATAAGAAGAATACATTAACAAATGGCTAATACTTTTTCTGAAATCTTATTTGAATAAATTAAGTTAGAATATTAAAATATTCTCGGAAATTTTTCTTTTATCAAATCAACTTATAAATTTATGAACAAGTTATAATTTGTATACTGCAATTTGTACTCTTTTTCATAGCAATTCAACACCCATACTTTTTTCCTAATCATGTATATAAGATCATTAATTTTTAACATATTATGTCATAATTTTTCCAACTTTTTTTCCTTAATTTGATTTTCTTTTTTAATTTTAAACATTTGTAGGATATTTAGAAATTAAAAACATATAGATATCTTTTAGAAAAAAACTAACTAGTTCATGTTTAATGAAGAAAAAAAAAAAAACAAGCTATATGTAGTCTTAAGAACTAGCAATTTTATTTGGAACAGTTCAGTTACTGTTTTAATTATATATATATATATATATATTTTCCGTGATATTGTGAATTAGAATAAAAATTTAATTCTAAAAAATTAGAAATATTTAAGTAAAATACTTTTGGTGATTAAAATATGGGTAGGAAGATAAAATAACTTTGTATCTACAGATAGTTCATCTAAATGGTGTTAATTTTTTAAAAAGCATTAAGACATTTTTGTGATACATAAATTTAAAAATGGTTAATAAGATTTAATATATTAAAACTATGAATTTGATTAAGTGTACCTCTGGGTAGTGACTGTTGTCTTGAGAACAAAAAGTAAGAAAATTGTGTTTGAGTCAGTCAGTATCTCGTGTGGTTATTTGATTTGTTCTCCTGAAGTCATAGGGGCAGCCGTTAACTGTAATTCTCCATTGTCATCTTAAGTTGTTAAAAGTAGGATTTGCCCCAGGCTGCGTTCCATACAGAGAGGCAATGCTTTCTTTTCCCAAATTTGTTCCAGAGAAATTTGATATGTAACTGTTGACTGGTTAAGAAGATCGAGGAAAGGAATTTTTTTGGAAACGAACATTAAATTAGTCCTAGGTATATCCTAATGCAGATTATGCATGTCCGCTAGTTGATAGGCGGTTGACTACGGATTAGGAAAAAGAAGAATGTGGTTACTAATGCAGAAGCAGTGTTCAGGGTGATGACAAAAATGTTGGGTGATTATTATGGCTTAGGATAGTTTTGGAGGACTAAAGGATCAGATGGGAATGGCCTATAAGATTATTTATGGGCGCAAGTCAAATGTTTACATTGCTCACCTATGCAATATGATAGAGTGAGACACATTGAAATAGATCCACACATAATCATGGAAAAATTGGATAATGAATTGATTTGTACTTTACATCTCAACTAATGGTCAATTTGCATATGTGCTAACAAAAGGACTCAGTAGTGTGATGTTCTAAGGACTTATCTCCAAGCTGAGAATGAAAAATATATATTCACCAGCTTGAAGGGGAATATCGAGAAATCGCTCATCGACTATCTTAATATTAGAAATAAATCTTCCTAAAATGAGATACTGGTTAGGGAATTCTACTCACATGGAGTTTTGATTTGATTTTTTGCAATCATTTTTCTATTTTTTTCCCTCTTTAAAAGCGACATACCCATGCATATAGTACTTCTCAATGTACAAGAAATTTTGTTTCTTTCTGAATTCCATGATCTTTTTTACCAAAATCAAGTGGAGTCAATTGTCCCGCTCAATAAAAAGTGCTATATCAATGGTTCTGATATTTGAAATAATTGACTGTTTCCAATTTTCCTCAAAACTTAAAACTTTTAAAAAATATATGATTAATTTTCGCTCTGAGAGATATTGCAGTGAAAAACTAGGGGGTCATTTAAGGTCAGGTCTTCATAGATTTCATCACTTATTAATATTTCTTCCCAATTTGCAGTTCTCAGTCTAAACAAACAAACTTAGGACGACTAATGGAAACTCATGGTTCAAAGATTTTTGGGACTTCATACAAAGACCCTATAGCAAGCTATAGCCTCTTTAGGGAATTCTCAGTTAACAATCCAGAAGTAAGTTATTATAGATAATACATTTCCTTAATGCAGAATAATAATTAGTAAGTTCCAAGGAAAATCTTTCTTCTGAACTTAATGTTTTTGAATGATTTCCAGGCTTATTGGTCACTTGTTCTGAAAGAGCTTTCAGTTATGTTTCATCAAATCCCAAAATGCATTCTGGATACCGATGACAAGTCGAAGCGTGGAGGAACATGGCTTCCAGGATCAACTCTAAATATTGCTGAATGTTGTTTGATACCCACAGATCATCCCAGAAAAGATGACAACAGTTTGGCTGTCAGATGGAGAGATGAAGGCAGTGATGATTCCAAAATTAATTGCATGACTTTGAAGGAACTTAGAGAACAAGTAATGTATGCCCGCCATGTTTTTTTTTTAATTTTTTTTAGTTGAGAGTTTAGTATGGTATGTATTCTAAGCGTAAACTATTTAATCTTCTATACTTTTCATATCAAATAGTTTTTGTAAAACACTATTCTTTTGAAAAGTTGGTGTAAAGGAATGCAGAAAAACATCTAGTCTAATTATTAATTGTGTTCTTTAAGCTTTCCTTATGTTGTTAGGCATGATTTACAGGTTGGTTGCAAATGCGTTGGATGCGACATTTTCAAAGGGTGATGCAATTGCAATTGCGATGCCAATGACAGTCAATGCTGTTATTGTATACCTGGCAATTATATTAGCCGGATATGTTGTTGTATCAATAGCTGATAGCTTTGCAGCAAAAGAAATAGCAACCCGCTTACATGTTGTTAATGCGAAGGGCATCTTTACTCAGGTGATGCTCTGTGTATGTTGTAACTAATATGTCACTGGGGAGGAGCTGAGAACGTCAACTCAGTTGGGCCTGACACTTTACAGCCTTTTGATAAACTGCTGGACGTAACTTCATTGCTAAAATATTTGCATGTCTATCAATTGTTATGCAATGATCTGCTAACTCCAATAAAATGAATGAGAATGAAATTTCAAGGCATTCTGCTTGGCTCCAATGTTGTTCAATCTTAACCGATTCATGGCTGATGAACTTTTTTTTTATTTAGAATTTTATCACCTTGAAGATATCAAATTTTATTTCTCCATTTATATGTATATAAATTGAGCAGTCTCTCTTTAGTAGGTCTAATATTAATACACTTTTGACTTTGATTCATTGTTTTCAGGATTTTATACTAAGAGGAGGTCAGAAAATTCCTTTATACAGGTAAAACCACCTCTCACTGTCTGCTGTAGATATCACGTCCCTTTTCTAAACTTTTTGGTTGTGGTAGGGAGAAACTTTGGATTTAGGACTGCTCTTACCCAGTCCGCCTCTCTAATCTTGTGCTTTTACCGATAGCTGTTAATTGTATTCCTCCTACATATCAAATCTAAAAACAAATAACCAATACATAACAGATTTGGTATTTATCAGTATTGCAATAAAATCATCATGGCTTTTTTTTTGGTTTTGCAGTCGAGTGGTAGAAGCTTCTGCGCCTAAAGCTATTGTACTTCCTGTCAGTGGGAATAATGTTGGCATTAAATTAAGGTATCAAGACCTATCATGGAGAGATTTTCTTTCAAGCACCAATCACTATCCAAGGTACACTGCAGCAATTACTATCAAGAGCTGTTAATTTTATCAGGACAAGATGTTTGTATGGCTTCTCTGATTACTTTTCCATCCAACGTTGTAATTTAACAACTTAACTTTATAGTGTTTTCTTTGTGCTAGACCAAATCATTATTCTCCAGTATATCAATCAGTAGACTCTGTGATTAACATTCTCTTTTCATCTGGAACCACAGGTAGATGAATTCTTCCGTTTGCATATATAGTTATTTCTATACTTCCTTAGTTGTTCAATAAATGACTCTGTAGTCATGTCCCTTGTTTTTTATCAGGAGAACCCAAGGCCATTCCATGGACACAACTTTCGGCAATTCGATGTGCATCTGATGTATGGTGTCATTTTGATATTCAAGTTGGAGATGTTTACTGCTGGCCTACAAATCTGGGATGGGTGATGGGACCAATTTTAATGTTCTCATGCTTTCTTAATGGTGCAACTCTTGCTCTTTTTCATGGATCTCCTCTTGGCCGTGGATTTGGAAAATTTGTTCAGGTGATAACTGCATTGTCGTTATTTTTTTTAGTTGAAGTATCAGTTTTAGTGTTCATCTTCCCGCAGCCAGGGTGGGTTCTAGAAGGGGGAGGATTAGGTAGTCTTAAACTTCTGTCTGTTTGCATATGCTACTGTTCTTAAGACCCAAGAATGTAGCCACTATATTCTTTACAGAATTAAGAGCAACATGTAACTTGCTCGCCAAAGCATTAATTTTCTTCTTCTGCTATATTGTCCAGGATTCTGGAGTGACTATTTTGGGTACAGTTCCAAGCTTGGTAAAAACTTGGAAGAGTACTAACTGTATGAAAGGCTTAGATTGGACAAAGATAAAGTAATCTTCTTCTCGAACTCTAGTATATATAGAAATGTTTGCAAATTATAGAGACTTGGAAGCATGCATTTGCAGCACCCTTGGTTCAACTGGTGAAGCCTCCAATGTTGATGATGACCTCTGGCTGTCCTCTAAAGCTTACTATAAGCCTGTTATTGAATGTTGTGGAGGCTCAGAACTTGCATCAGCATACATCCAGGGGAGTCTGTTGCAGCCACAAGCTTTTGGAGCATTTAGTACTGTGGCAATGGCAGTGGGCTTAGTCATCTTTGATGAGTTTGGAATACCTTATGTAAGATCATATACTGAAAAGATTCTGACTGCGGTGTGGTTAATAAATTATTGCAAATCAACCTTTGACTTTATTATGATGCTGGAACCTCATTGCATTCTGATTATTTATCACAAGTCAATAAACTCTATTTATGTTCTGTGTATTTTATTTATTATCTTTGATTGGTTTTGGCAGCCAGATAATCAACCCTGTGTTGGTGAAGTGGGTCTATTCCCTCTATATCTAGGAGCAACCGACAGGCTACTTAATGCTGATCATGATGATGTCTACTTTAAGGGAATGCCTATGTACCAAGGAATGGTAAGGATAGACCTCTTTTTAAACACTTGCCTCGGGACCTATTTTTTCTTAGTTCTAGTAATTTATGCAAGTATTACGAAATCATATATAAATTTGTTGAACCTTTTAAACCGTAAACTTGACATCCCACATTATGTCATTTGTAATCTCTTTGCAGAGAGTGACATAATATACTTGTAGGTTCAGTGATCTGAAGAGCAATGGTACTTTTGGAATGGCTCGTGGTATTACATTGATGATAACCTTTTTTGCTTTGGCTCAAACTTGTTAACACATTACATGGAGCAAAGGTCTCTTTCATGGGACATTTGGTTCAATTAGGTGGCTTATATTCGTAGGAGAGCAGGTCTTGAATCTTTGAGTTTTTCAAGAAATATATTTGTTCGGGCATATTATACATTCCTGCTATCAAGCATGTAATTTTAAGAACCTGATTCAGGTCAGGCGGTGTCGGTTTGAAATCAAAGAAGCTGGGAATAGAGGGACTTCAAAATGTCTATACCTTCTTAGAGAAGCGTTGGAGTGTTCATGTCTTCAATGTAATAGGCCATAGCTTACGTGTAAATCTGTTTGTTCTCTGATTCTATTTCCATTTTTATCTGCTTTGTTGCATTGAAGGTCAAACTAATCCAACCCGAGGATCATCATTTTTTGTTATGTTTGAACTCCTGTGCATTAATAATTGGTAGCAGTTAAAGAATTATTTAACAGTCGCTGTAAATTAATCACATGAAACCGGGAAACAGTGATATCTTGCAAGGAATTTTTTATACATTGGCATGTATATTGGCAGTGCCTAAGAAGACACGGGGACATTGTTAAAAGAACTGTTGGAGGCTATTTCACCGTACAGGGAAGGGCTGATGACACCATGAATCTTGGAGGGATTAAGGTATTATATTCCGAGTTTCTCTAACCTTTGTGTTAGCTTTTTTATGGTTTTTTCAATATCAAAATACAGTTTCCTGTAACAAGTTTGAGGCAGGTTTTTGATTCTTCACCAATTGGCTCTTAAGTCTTGAGTTGAGACATATAGATAACTATAGGAATTGAGGCATCTTATTTTTCTTTATTGATATGCAGACAAGTTCTGTTGAGATTGAACGAGTATGTAACCAGGCAGATGATTGTGTCTTGGAGACAGCTGCAGTCAGTGTAGCGTCACAAGATGGTGGTCCAGAACTGTTGGTAATCTTTGTGATACTGAAGAATAGACATGATAGAAAACCAGAAGAATTGAAGATCATATTCTCGAAAGCTATTCAGAAGAACCTCAACCCTCTGTTCAAGGTTTGACACTAATGAATGTTTTTGGTTCTTTTCTTCACTTTTGGTCAGCTGTACCAGTCATGAATCCATGAAAAAACTAGAGTTTACACAATGGCTTAAGCTATAAAGTGATGCAGAATGTATTTTCTGCTTTCCAGGGTTAAAATCTTACCTATCCATTTTGAAAAATTCTGTCAGAAGTGTAATTAACTCCGTATGACATATTAAGCAAAAACAATATCTTTTCACTTCCATAGTAATGTTTAAACACAAACGATGCCATTTTTTCAAAGGGCTGATATGATTGTTGATTAATGAGCAGGTGAGCATTGTTAAGTCTGTCATAGAGTTTCCTCGAACAGCCTCAAACAAGTTACTAAGAAGAATCTTGAAAGATCAAATAAAGCAAGAGCTCTCTGTTCGAAGTAGAATCTAGAGGCAACATCTACAATGTTTGGTTGAAATGTATATATTCGTCATTCATGTTAAGACATTATTATGAAATGGGTCAATAAGTACGTGAATAAAACGAAATGGCTCTGAAGTGCAATTATTTTACATTTCAAGCTACATAGTTGGACATCATGTAATGCCAAAATGATACTATCTTGGATTCTCTCATGTGATATTTATGGTTGCTGCAAATTTTATCATGACTAGCGGTTTCAATTTAATTGCTTAAGGCGATGCGTCTATTTTCCTTCTCTTTGTCCTGGGGGGTGGATGATTTTAGTTCTTATAGTTAAGCTAATATTTCATGTCTTACTAGTTCATTTTGTTTACAAATGACATGGTGTCGTTAGAAACTCTGAATTATAAAGGCTTCTTCTAAAACAAGAAAGATTATGGTACAAAAGAACTCTCAGGTAGAGGACATATTTATGAGATTGGGACATGTCTCTGTTCAAGTAGAACAGATTTACATCCTCTTATCCTATGGCTTATTTTCAAGCTTAAACAGGCCTGAATAATTTCACATATGCTGTGGTTTATTTTCATCAGAATAACAAAGCTTTATCTGCTAGATTGAGACACATCATATTTTGGCAACATCCACAGTTTTCTTCCCACTATGTGCCTTCTTGAAGAAATGTCTAACACAATCTGAATATAGAACTTGCTTGTAGATAGGTTTCTGTCCAGTTGCAAGTGCTTCCGGAAGAGGAACGATTATGTCTTGTGGTACTTGATTGTATTCAGGATTTAATTCTGCAAAAAACTAATATATATAATCTTTTCCACAAAATTCTTGAGACGGACTGCGTTTTTACTGTAGAACATGGCAGAAACAGAGCAGAACAGGAGGTGAAACAGAGTTGAAATAGAACAAAACAGAGCACAAAAACAGGTGCTGTGCACGCGAAACAGAGCGTGTGGTCGAAGCAGAGCAAAAAGAGAGTGTGCAGCTGAGCAGCCCAAAACAGAGGCCGGGGCTGGCTGCTTTTCTGGCTGAAACAAGGGTGAAAAAACAGAGGTGAAACAGAGTTTCTTTTTCTGAAATAGCATGCACTGGAACAGGCTGTTTTCTGGCGTGTCATGGCTGTTTTCTGGTGCAGCAGGGATATTTTCTGGCTTGTGGTTATGGAGGCTGGCTATGAAGGCCAGATTTGGCTTTATGGTTCTCCTTTTTTTTATTCTAGCAATAAAGCTAGTTTAGGATTTGTGAAAAAATTAAGATATTTTTTTTATACCTCTGATATCATGTTAAGAATGATTTTGATGTATAAATATTTTATTAAATATTACAGTATATACTATACAGTTTTTTGGGACGGAAAAGGAAATAGAAAGTAAATTGTAATTAATGACAAATGGTGTAATTTACCCTCATACCTGTAACCTAATTTACTACGTTAACAATCCTATCTCAAGCATTTGACTACTAGATCACGTTCTATGTTTATTTGTTTTCACAGATAATAATCCTTTGTTGGTGAACATGGTGAATACAACTGACAGACTGCTGAAGGGAACCTGCATGCTAAGGAATGACTGCTAAAGGTCTATTACCTCTACCTGGGAGCAACTGACAGACAGCTAAAGGGACTGCCTGCATACCAGGAAATGGTGTGATTTCAGGTCCTCAGCTGAGATAAGCATACTCTGTTAATTTTAGATTGTCTTCTCAGTATCACTTAATTGTCCTTTTTTTTTTCTTTTAGCTAACAATGAAAATCGACCAACTGGCCTTGTTCTGTTTCATTTCCGTGCTGTTTCCATTTCTGTTTTGCCTAGTTTGCATATCTATATATGCTGTATCTTATATAGCCCGATAACTATTATATTTTGAAGCATTTTACCTTTATATATGCTGTATCTTATTCTCCTGGGTTCTTACTATCTTTTGAAATATCTCATCCCCTCTTTTTTTATTCTTCTGTATATCTGTTCATTTCCAGCTTCATGTCCAAGGAACATGACCTTTAAGCAAGACACACACATCCGTAGCTGCATTGGCAGAGAATGAAGGGGAATCCAGTATGTCTGATATTCAACACTTGCAGCAATTTAATGATTCTGTGGAGAACATCACCTTGAAAAGATGACTTGGGTATGTGGTTCTTGACAAGCAACCACCCATTTGTTGTAAAAGATGCAACAGGAAACTCAATCTTGACTCAAGCAACAACTTGAGCATTTTGGTGAATATGATGCGTCCATTTCTATCTCCTGGTTTTCCTTCAATGAGAAGGACCTAAGTAGGCTGGTAAGAGTATCTACTGTCATGTTTTTCTACCAGGACCTATCTAGAGAACAATGTTCCTCGAATAGGGATTCTCTTGTTCAACGAGACTAACTGTAATGCTCGAACAAGGAGTTGCCAGAAATATGCGCAGGTTTAAGCTATACTGAGGATCAAATGTTGAAGTGGCAACCTTGTTTCATGATAAGACGGTCTAGACTTGGAACCAGTGTTGGTAAGTGCAATAGAATGTTTTGAACTGGGAGAATTTTGTTGCAGAACTGTATAGGAGTTTTCAGGATTTATAAGTGATGAATTCAGTGGAAGAGTGCAGCAAGTTAACTCAGTTACAATCTATCTTTTAGCTATCAGGAACAAATTTGAGGAGATCCAATCCATGATGCTATGAACTAATCTTGCCCCTCCCTGAACAATATTTCAATTAAAGCTTCGTCTACAGCTTTGATTAAAAACTGCCCTATAATTAAAATGTTCAAACCACAACTTCTGAATCTAGCATTGGAGCTCTGCAAAACCATTTCATGCTCAAAGGTATTGAAAGAGGCTAGGAGAGGCCATAGGTTGAGATTCTTTTTGGTACTAAACAAATATTTCTGCTACCACTATGAATGGCTGTCAAGCGCCATTATGAAGGCTACGTACTTGGACGTCATAAAATCCCTAAATTGGTTTTGTCTTGGTGATATCTACTCGTGGTTGTTGGAAATTGCATCATGACTAGCAGTTTAAGTTCAGTTAATTAAAGTTATCATCTATTTTTTTTTTCTGCCTAGTGGATAATTTCGGTACTTATAGTTAGGCTAATATTTGATGTCTTGCTATTTATTTTGCTTGCAAAATGATATGGTGCAGTTAGAAGTATGAATACCACAAGTTTTTCTTTTCATTTCCGAAAACAAGGGATTGTGACACAGAAAATTCTCAGGTAGAAGGCAGATTTACGAGTTCAGGACACGTCTCTGTTCGACTAAAACATGTCTGCATCATCTTACACTCTATGGTTTATTTTTAACGTAAAAGAAACATAAACGATTTTTCATATTATATGGTTTATTTCAGCAGGAGGATGAAGTTTTATCTGCTAGATTGAGGCGTATCATATCTTCGCAAAGTCGACAGTTTTCTTTCCATCATGTGCCTTCTTGAAGAAATGCTTGACGTACTCTGAATAAAGAACCTGCTTGTAGATGGGTTTCTCTCCACTTGCAAGTGCTTCAGGAAAAGGACAGATTATGTCCTGCGGTCTTGGGTTGACAAAGATAGGAATGGAGATCCTGTTCCTGCTTCCATTGGCAACCACACGGTGCTCCACGCTCTTGTACCGGCCATTGCTCATTATTTGCAATGCATCACCAACATTGATGACAAGGGAGCCATAAATGGGTGGGACATGAATCCAGTCATCATTGTTTCCTCTGACATAAAGTCCACCTATATCATCTTGGAGGAGGATAGTGAGGGTGGATACATCTGAGTGGCGACCTACTCCTACTGTAAGTTCAGGGTTGGGACAAATAGGGTAGTAGTTAAGGTTGATTCTCACAGAACCCATCAACATAAGTTCTTTTGTTTCATCAATCTCATTCACATTGAGTCTCTTCATTAGCACCTGCAGTAGTCTTCTGATAAGAATTTTCGAGCTCTTCATGTGTTCCAGCACTTGATTCCTACAAGCAAATCCTTATTCATTACTTCATTTACAATACTTTTGTTTAAAGCATCCATATAAATGCTAAGTTTAAAACATTTACCTGCAGACAGGAGGCCACAATTCAAAAGCCTCATCATCAGAAACATAGAAGAGGCTGAGGTAATCTTTCCACTCCAAGGCTTTCTCTGCTACAGGACTAAAGCTACTACCAAACCGCACACTATTAGATGGTGAAAACTCCTTAGAGTACTTTCTCTTTTCCTCTGACGGTAACCCATAGAACTGATGAGTTGCATTCTGGACATTTTCAAGCACATCAGTGGGCACTCCATGATTGACAACTTGAAAAAATCCCCACTTCTCTGCTGCATCACAAATTGCATTTGCAACTTCTGGGTCCTCCCAGTTAGACATATCAATGATGGGTATGGATTCTTGAGGTATGTTGTTGTCCTCATTGACAATGATCCTCTCCTCTAATGGTTGGATGTATTGCTCAGGCAGAGATTTGAGGCCTAATTCGGAGAGACCTTTCACTCCATTACCTTGGTTTAGAACAAAATCTCTGATCTCTGAGGAGTCTGTGATTGGTAACGAAATGGTTGGAGCCATGAGATATAGTAAGCAAGGTAGACTTACAAGAGCAAAGAAGCGCTTTGAAGAAATGGTGGTGCAGCTTATTTGTCATGCACAGGTACTTATATACGTGTTGCTTATTTGTCATTTTTTATAAAATTTTCAAGTGCTCTTCTCTTGGCTCACCAGCTCACTTGGCAATAAGCATGCCTTTCTTACTTGTGTAAGTATTAACTGTGCATGACTTTTACACACACACACACACACACACACACATATATATATGCATATGTCAACCCAATGAACATATGGATAGAAATTTTTCTAAAATAAGGGAAAAAAGCAATATCTTTTATTTGTACAAATAACAAGAAAGTAACAAGGAAAAAAAGAAATTGACTGTTTTAAATATTTTATTAGTTCAAGGTAAATGGTACAAAGTGTTTTGTATTTATTTTATATACAGTATTTTCATGTATGTATACCTTTTTTCCTTAGCCTTTAAAGAACTTCTGTGAAAGCTGCAGTTAACTCAAGGACTTTTTATCTTCTCTATGTGGGAGAAGGGCACAACCATCAAATTAATTTTTTCTGGCTCGTGCATGCATGTTTATGTGTGGTAGGTTAGGGTGTTTTTTCCATATTTTTATTGAAATAAAATATTTTCAGAAGTACGTATCTACTGTGTATTGTATATGTGTGCATATATATATATATATATGTGCGCTTGCGTGTGTATATGAACATGTGTCATGTCATGTTTGAGGTTAGGTGGGAATGGTTCTACTGGGTGCTGCATGTATTTGTTCAAGTAAAATATTTACAGTGCATCTACTTCTATATATAGTCAAAGGTCTTCATTTCTCTCATTAAATTTCATGTATAGGCATGATGATCATAGGAACAGATAATGCCTACGCATATATATATATACACTCCTATTGAGCATTTAAATTTTGTAAATCATATAATTAGTCAAAGTTATTTAATTCTATCCTACTATTCTATTAATTCAATAAAAATAACTGCATTACCATACTTCAATACATAATTTCTTCAAACACAGTAGAATTTTTTCATTACGGTATCATATATGAATAAATTGTCATGAAAGTCATCCACACACATCTTAAAAATTCACACAAACATAATTTTTTATACATAAATAATTAAAGATTTATTATTAAATTCCAAAATTCAGTCCATGGACATGGATCAAAGGCCATGTGTTAGCCCATGAAAGACGACATGTGAAAGGCCACACGATGAAGCAAAAGACAAAGACGAAGCTGCTCAGAAGAAGGGGGGTGATACTGAAAAGAGGAAAAAGGACAATAAGAGCACTGGTTCCATTGAAGCACCTGATAAGAAGGTGATTGCATATAGTTGAATTCCTCTCGGTTGTAAGCCTTCTACTCTTTGAATAGTCTATTTGTTTCAGACTCAGGTTTCAATCAATACCCTTTTTTTTTTCCGTGCCAAGTGTTTGATGAAATGCCAAAGCCAAAATCAGTATCCATTTTTTGAAATATTTGAGTATGCATGAGCTGAAAATCGGATGGTCGACGTCATGCTTTCTATTGAATCATCCGTGTGGGATGGAACAAACCAGATTGTAATTGATTCAGTTGATTCAGTTTTAAGGTTGAAAGCTGTCTGGGAGTTGGGAGCTTGCTTAATTTTGGGTAAGCTTTGTTTTGACAATGAATACGCATAGGAATCATTCACTTGATCTCGAATTTTCATTTTTGATAAGGCGTGATGTGAACTCAATTGGATTTAGATTTTCCACGGAATTGGTTATTGTTTCCTTTTCTAGAAAATCTTCTTGCCGATTCTCTCCGCTGCTTTCTTTAAAATTCTAAGTAGGATGCCCTTGAAAATCTGGTGAGAATCTGTTTGTAGATTAAGTTGTGAGTGTAAGAAATTTGATGAAAATACAGACTTATCTCATCATCACCATTGTTATTGTTATTACTTGATATTAACGATTTCAGAACTGAATTTGTTATTGAAGAATGTACATCAGTAAGCATGAATTATTTTTCTTTATTTTTCTCTTTATTATGCATTTAAGATTTTCACCCACCCAAGCTCTTTCATCTGCAATATTTGGTCAAAATATGTTGACTACCCTATAGAGATGGAATCGTAAGTGTGTGATAAAATGACAAGGTACTGAAGAAGGCACGAATAGGCCATCAATTGAGATTTTCTTTTTGTACTAAACAGAGTCTTCTGTTGTTACTATGGATGACTGTCGAGTGCCACTCCTATAGGTTTCAGGCTACATACTTGGAAATCACGTGATCCTAAATGGTATTGTCTTGTCTCCTTGATGCCTATTCATGGTTGCTGCAAATGATATCGCTATTAGCAGTTTAAATTAAATTACTTTAGGTTTTCATCTATTTTTCATCTGCCTCTTGTCTCAGCAGGTAGACAATATTAGTGCTTATTGTTAAGCTACTGTTTTATTTGTTGCTAGTTCATTTTGCTTAAAAAATGTTATGTTGTTAGAAGTCTGAATCAAAAAGACTTTTCCTAAAAGCAAGAAGGGTGATGGTGCAAAGAAAATTCTCAGGTAGAGAAAAGATTTATGAGTTGGGGACATGCCTCTGAGTAATACATGTCTCTGCCTCTTACATATATTTTGGTTTTTCTTCCCGTCGTGTGCCTTCTTGAAGAAATGCTTGACATAATCTGAATAAAGAACTTGCTTGTTGATGGGTTTCTCTCCACTTGCAAGGGCTTCAGGAAGAGGACAGATTATGTCTTGTGGTCCTGGGTTGACAAAGATGGGAACTGAGATCCTGTTTTTGCTTTTGTTGGCAACCACGCAGAGCTCCACGCTCCTGTAGCAGCCGTTGCTCATTATTTGCAGTGCATCACCAACATTAATGACAAGGGAGCCATAAATGGGTGGGACATGAATCCAGCTATTGTCATCATTGTTTCCTCTGACATAAAGTCCACCTATATCATCTTGGAGGAGGATAGTGATGGTGGAGACATCTGAGCGGTGACCTACTCCTACTGTAAGTTCTGGGTTGGGACAAATGGAGTTAGTAGTTAAGGTTGATTCTCACAGAACCTATCAACATAAGCACTTTTGTTTCATCAATCTCATTCACGTTGAGTCTCTTCATTAGCACCTGCAGTAGTCTTCTGATAAGAATTTTCGAGCTCTTCATGTATTCCAGCACTTGGTCCCTACAAGAAAATCCTTATTCATCATGTCATTTACAATATTTTGTCTAAAGCATCCATACAAATGCTAAGTTTAAAACATTTACCGGCAGACAGGAGGCCATAATTCAAAGGCCTCATTATCAGAAACATAGAAGAGGCTGAGGTAATCTTTCCACTCCAGTGCTTTCTTTGCTACAGGTCTAAGGCTACTACCAAGCCGCACACTATTAGATGGTGAAAACTCCTTAGAGTACTTTCTCTTTTCTTCTGATGGTAATCCATAGAATTGATGAGTTGCATTTTGAACATTTTCAATTACATCAATGGATATGCCATGATTGACATATCAATAACAGGTATGGATTCTGATAGGTCCCAATCAGAAGTTAAAGTAAATTAATAAAGAAATTCTCTTCGGGCGAGAATAAACCACAAGATTTTTTTAACTCAAAAATTGCCTCCTTCCTTCCTGCTTAGAAAGAGTTTAAATACAATAAAAATACAACTGCTAATTCCTACTTTTAAGCAATAAATAGAATAATGGCTTTAACTGCTTACTGAAAATGGGATAATGGCTTCAATTACTTGCTGACTGAGTCTACCACAATTGCTACCCACCCTTTTATTGCTGATATACTTTGGGTGTTTAGCAGATTCTTGAGGTATGTTGTCGTTGTCCTCATTGACAATAGGCCTATCCTCTAACGGTTGAATGAACTGGTCAGGCAGAGACTTGATGCCCAATTCAGAGAGACCTTTCACTCCATTGCCTTGGTATAAGACAAAATCAACAATGTCGAAGGAGTCCTTGATTGGTGCGGGAGTGACTGGAGCCATGAGAAGCTGTGGACTAGTGTATTTAGTGGATTAACGAAGAACTTTAAATAAATGGAATGTAGCTTAGTCATCATGCATAGCTTATTTATATAGACGCATAGCTATTGTTATGTTCCAAAAATTTCCAACGATTCTTTTCTTTGCTGACAACCTCACTTGATTGTATGCGTGTGTTTTTTTATGTGTTGGTGTTGAAACATTTATATTAAAAGGAACACGATTGGTGGAGGTCATTGTCCCCCTAAACTCGATCGTGATGGCATGAGACTACCTGAATAACAAGTGGAACATGCTAAAACTCGAACCGAGGATTTTATACTCAGTGAAATTTTCAACTCAGCAATTTTTTGCAACTCGAGCCACTTCTCAAATGTACAGGTATGTCTACTTACTTGACAATCGCTTTTATTCATCTGCCCGTGCATGAATTTAGACAGATATATGTCCACGCATAGACAAGAGCATGTATTTCTTCATGAGCATATATAGGTATAGGTATATTGATTTATGACCAATCAACCTCTTTGCTCAGTTCAGTTCCATTGAAAATGAAAGAAAAAAGGTTATAGTAGCAACTGTATATTCCTAGTTATGTTCTAGCAGGATTGCCATAATGATTCTTAACCTTTAAAATGACATACTAATTTGAACACTGACAATCAGGAACTCTTTAGTTCTGATTCTCTTGACTAGGTGATGATCTGAAAACTGAACTAACTAATAACCAGAACTTTTGCTCCGCTTTTTCATTCTAAAAAAAGGGTAGTAAAGTTCTTGCAAACCAAAAAGTAGTTCTATTCTAGGTTTATATACTATCCACCTCTTAACGCAGTGAGGAGATTATGATGAATTACTATTTACTGTGATAAACCATTGTAATGTAATTACAAGTTCCTTATAACGTTATTTTATTTTCGTTAGTCGCTTCTTAGTAGGTACGAGTAAAAATTCAATCTCAAAGCTTTTACTCAATTGAAGTAACTGACACCTTGGTAGTTCTCTTTATTTTATTTTTATATATCTGCAGAACCTCTATATGTTAAATAGGAGTTAATCAATCTGTAATGAGATTGCTTAACCTGTTAGGAAGTTGTTGTTACCTAAAAATACTTGAAAAATCGTTAGCTAAGTAGTTAGGTTTAGTAATTAGCGTGTTACCAATCAAAATTAGATTTCTTCACCTTATGCAGGACTCCATTTCTTTTCTGGAAACTCTTGAATCCTAGCCCTTGTTGCTCAAACTCTTTCTTCTTTTTAGTTATACTGAACTTTGTTTCCTTTTGTAGATGACTTCTAAATTTGAGAATCCTCTTGATTGTATTATGATTTCCTGACTAGTTAGTATAATGATTGAACTTTTGTGTCTTCATAAACAAGTATATTGAGTGTGGATATAAACTACATATATATATATCTATTATTTTTACACACAAAGAATTCTTTAACTTCATTTTTTTTTTGTTGAGATGTTCTTGGTTTCGTTGTGACATTGCTTGATCTTGAACAAGTTTCATTGCTTCAAAACTTTTTAAAGACAATCATGGTCATGATCTTCCTGTTCTTGATTTATTGAAGACTTTAGATTTTTCGGGAACAAAAAACTAAATCGAGTTTGTAATTCGTTATAGTTATTTCACTAAGAGAATTTGATTATCACTAGATTTATTTAGTTCAATTTAGTTATTAAAGTTCATAATGTGTTAATAAACTAAATCCATTGAAATAAAAATTATAGACCGAAAAGATCGAATTAAAATATTATAAGTTCGATTACTGATTATTGTTAATACACCCACAATTCAAATTTTAATAAAACTATATAAGCAAATAATATATGTATAGGGTAATAAAATTTAAGTTTTTAATAAAGTTTAAATTCATGAACTTTAAGACTGGATGCTATAAAATGCTTAGTGTAAAAATAATTTATATACATTGACTATAGAAAGTTGCTTATATACCTCTTAATATATTTTCTGATTTAAAAAAAAAAAAAAAGATTTACACAAAATGGTTTTGTCGTTTATGCCTCGTTATCATTTGTTAAATTTCCACACAGCAACCCGATTGAACGAAACCCGAGAACCCATCACCCGTATCAATCCTTTCAATTTTACCATTTTGCCCTTCTACCATCTCCGCCGTGTAAAACCCCTGCGCAGCTCCCTCGTATTCGGATCCCGTAACCAGTACCCGATTCCCCATCATCACCCCGCATACCCCGACCCGAACCACCGGGTCCAACTCCCCCAAGTTCACTAGTCCCCCGTCTTTCCCCACCCCGACACATGATTTCGGGCACCGACCCGCCTCCCAAACTCCCTCCACCCTCCTCCACTCGCCCGACCCGATTCCGTAAACCTCCGCGCTCCCCTCGAACGCTCCCTGCGTTTCTGTCCCGTACCCGCTCACCACCCAAAACTCGTCTCCTATCACCAACCCCTCGCACTCGTCTCGCTCTTGACTCAGCGGCGGCAACTCACTCCACTCGTTTCGATTCACGTCATAAACCCACCCGGATGAAATCGCGTTCTTGTTCTCGTCGTGTCCGCCTGCAACTAAAACCCGACCCGAGCACGCTCCGATTGCGAAGAACGACCGCTTTCCCGCCATTTCCTTCCCTTGCTTCCATCGCCGAATAGTGAAATCGTAAACGAAAACGTCCTTAACCGGTTCATAACTCACCGGGTCCCATCCCCCCGTGAGTACAAGCTTCCCTTCAGAGCTCGCCACTTGACAGAACAAAGGCAACCCGTTTGGGTATTTCGGTATGGGAGGGAGTCGCTCGCAGGTTCGACTCACCGGGTCGAAGACGGTGATGCCGTAACTCGGTGACCCACTCTGTTTCATCCCCCCACATGAGACGACGACGACTCCAGTAGACTGAACCAAACAAGCAAGCTTACGCGTATACCCATGCTTCTTTCTATGGTAGTAAAACTCTTTGCTCTTGAGCAATAATCGCCACCGACGACACACCTGGGAGGCGACTCCGTGAGCTGAGTAAGGCAAACGAGTTAAGCACTCGAGACCCAGTTCTTCGGGCAAACCGGGGATTAACTCGGGAAATTCGGATCCTTCCATTTTTGGAAAGCACACTTGTCTCAGAAGGTTTCTTCCGGTGCGTTTCTTCCCGGGTCCCGAGAAGCCTCTTTTTATAAGCGTCCGTTAGATAACGGAACGTTTTCAGCGTCTTATAAATGGATGCCACGTGTTAAGTGACGTGGGTGACGTTGTGTAAAATATCTCGACGGTCTAGAAGGATTTGATAAGTGGCCGTGTTTTTCACTAGCGATGAGGATAAGGACAAACAATGGATTAGGCACGTGTCAAATCACTGACACGTGCCGTAATCAAGTAATTATTTTTTGAAAAATGAAAATTGAGTATTTTTCTTTCACTTAATTTATAAATAATTAAAAATAAGAGGATAAATTTAATGTATGTATACATAATGACTTAAAGATGGGAAATCATATATATATATATATGTATGTATATATATTTTTGTAACATCATTCGGCAAATGATCATTGCATGGCCGGTTTGCCTACACCTTTTTTTTTTTCTACTTTATTATTTATATGTGTGTGTGTGTGTACATACATATGCGCATATACACACACATATATATTGTATCTCGACGGCAAACTACTACTAATTCAATAATCTTCTAAAAGTTTAAATTTATACACACACACATGTATATATATATATGAGCATATATACACACATATATAAATTGAATGATTAGCTCATCAATTAT
Source organism: Carica papaya (assembly GCF_054855325.1). Lineage (NCBI taxonomy): Eukaryota > Viridiplantae > Streptophyta > Magnoliopsida > Brassicales > Caricaceae > Carica > Carica papaya. Next base: position 37,391,053 of record NC_142314.1, on the reverse strand, counting down.
GTCATACATTTTGTCTATCTCATATCAATATTACAATTTCAATATGGCCACCCTTCTACGTCATGCAATATATATATATATATATATATATATATATTTCTTTAAATATTTCTTATTGCTTAAAATATAATATATATACCTACACATACTACAAATTAATATATGTACAACATTTTTTTATTACTTTTAAATGAAAAATTATAATTTAGGCTCTATATCTACTTACACATATCATGCATGTTATACATGGATAATAACTCTTAACATATATGTATCTTAAATTAGGCTGTATGTATAAATTATCCATACACAAACATATATTTTTTGGGGATCAAAAGGGAAGGCGGCCCATATTGCTTCTTGGCTCCAGCACTCTATGTATATATATATATATATATGTATATATATATGTATATGTATATGTATATGTGGTTTGTCACCATAATATGAATTTGTATCAATTGATATAGATAGTTATAGCTTCTCCTTATGACCCTTTTCTCCAAGCTAAGGAATAAGTATGGTTCTTTCCCTAATCATGTTAAGATATCTCATCTTTGATTTCTTATTTAATAATTCCTGCTTACGAGTTTAAATCAAATTGTATTTATATATATTCTCGTTTAGAACTTATTTATATTATATTATAATTAATATATATATATAGTATTTTCGTCGACCTCTGTATAATTGAATGATTGATACTTCTATTTTCTTGCTGCACAGATCATAAACCAGAACTGGAACTTAAATAACAGTTGATGAAGTGAAAGCAGATTGCTTCAAATAGGATATACATATGAACATATATATATATATATATATGTACATATTGTTAACTAGGATACTTGGGGTTGAAGCTTAATTGGAAGGCATACAATTAAGAAATGGCTGAGCTTCTCTATTACATCTCAAACAGGTCAGCTGTACATGAACCAAGAGTTAAAATACACATATACTTTTCTTTATTATATTGTACAGAAAAAGTAGGTGGTGTATCTGCAAACAGGGTTTCTAGTGTAAATCACCACCATCCCCATCATCATCTTCATTGTCCAAATTTTCCATTGCAGTAATCTTGAACTGAATCCACTTCTTGTATTTACAGAGCTCTGTAATGAAGTACCAAGCAATGCCAAAAGAAGTAAGGAGAAGGCTAACAACAAGAACAGTTTTAGTACCAATAACCATTACATACACCAGAAACCCGGATGGGATTACACACAAAATCACCAAACCAGGTAGCTCTAATGGAACCCTAAATGGCCTTTCCAAATTTGGGAACTTCCTCCTCAACCAGAGAAATGAAGCAAATTCTAACAGCATCCCTAAACTATACAAGAAATTTGCTGAAGAAATCAAGTCTGAGAATTCCAGATAAGAAGCTCCGAGTGCTATTAGTGAAGTTACAAGAATCCCAACCCAAGGAGTGTTAAACCATTTTGATCTTACTCCAAAACAATCAGGCAAAAACCCTAAATCAGCCATGCCCAGAAACTGATATGCACAGCTACTTAACTGTGCTTCATAAAGTCCTATAATTGAAAAGAAAGCACCGATTTCAACACAGATTTTGAGCCATTTTCCACCAATTAATTCGGCTATATTTGCAAAATACCCATCAACCCAATCTTCTTGGTTTAAAGTCACAGCTCCTGTGCCAGCCAAAAGGGGCAAAAGATAAGCCAAACAAGTGATTAACCCAGCAAAGAAAAGTGCTTTAGGGTATGTCCTCTGAGGCTGCTCAACTTCACCAGCTAAAGTACTGGCATTGTCCCAGAAATTCAGATTCCAGAAAAGGGTATTGAAGAACAATCTCCAATCTTTCTTTACCCCGCTCTGCCCTAAACTAACCCACCTACCCGGATCAATATTTGGGATTGAAATCAACGTCAACAACACAAATGGAAGAAGAGAAATAAACCCTAAAGTCACTGCAGTGTAACCAACAATGGCTAAACCAGAGTAATTCAAGAAAGACAACACACAGGTTACAGCTAAAACTGAAGAGTACCTACAGAAACCGGAGGAGAAAATGGGTATGGCCAATTTTAAATAATCTACACAGAGGATTGGGTAAGAAGCCAAGTTGATGGCACCCGAGATGAACTTCCACCAACCCATTAGGGATCCGAAGAAGGGTCCGAATGCCTTGTCGGCCCATATCACGTACCCGCCATTGCCAGGAAATGCAGTGGCGAGCTCTGCTGTGACAAGAGCTTCAGGAATGCTCCAGATGAACGGGAAGACAAGGAATCCGAGAATGGCGAGCAAGGGACCCGCCGCGCCGACGGCTGGTTCCGCGCCGTATGCGCCGCCGGAAACCTCGAAGTAGATGAGGAAGACGAGGGGGAGGATGGATAGCTTCTTGTTAGCGTGTTTGGGAGGAGCTGGAAGCTGCTGTTCATGGTCGAGAAGGGATTGTGAGGAATCTCCTTCTCCCATGGCGGGTCAGAATCTTTGGAATGCTTCGAGAATCAAGACGTTGCAGGCGGGTTTTCGGATTGATTTTCAGAGAATCTCGGAGAGATCAGAAAGTTTCTTGCTTGCGGGAGAAAATTCTACAAGTTGGCACGTTAGTTGAGTTATTGTGATCATATTTTTTATTCATTATAATGTTTTCGTATATTTTTTAAAACACACACACACACACACACATATATATATATTTTAAAATATTAATTTATAATTTGTAAAATTTTAAAGGTTATATATGTATATATATATATAGATATATGTGATGGGAGTTGGAAAAATTTATTCAAAGAAATTAGATAATGAAATTGACAGATGAAACAATAGAAAAATCATCTCATGCAAAGCATGGTAGCCCATTCTATGATTACATCTATCCCCACAATCAATAAAGTTCAATACTTTATTATAATATAAAAATGAAAATATCTACATACAATAATATATCTCTATATATATATATATATAATATAATATTTTACATGTGGGTCTGTCACAAATTAAAAATAATCCTTTCCTTACTTGAAGGAATTTAAATTACATAAAGCAGGTTTATAGAGAATCAAGATCTCCATATCATCTGTCAAACTCTCAACAAGATATATATATATATATATATATATATATATATTTATCTACATGTATATATAATGTGGGCAATGGAAACAGCTTGAATGCTGGTATTCAACAGATCTACCAACCCAGCAGACCCTACTGCTTTTTGACTGGTGCATAAAACAGCAAAGCAATGGAGAGAAACTAACAAGGAGATAAAAAAAGAAAGGATTATTATATTATTATAATATATATATACAAATACACATTCATAATTCTTATATATATATATATATATATAGGGACCCAGAAAAGAAAATATCAGTATTTCTGAAGAGAAATCTCCCTTTTGTTTAAACTGATAAGCCTGGTTAAACCTGATACAAGCAACTGATTTTCTGCATAGTCATACACAATTTGATGGCAGATGTAGCATAATTGTCCTGCAAATAACTTTAGGTTATGAATGAATTCATCCACAGGAATCAACCAAATCAATCTTTTGAACCCCATTCTTCATTAATCTCACCATTGCTGAACTTAAAAATCTTCTTTGACTTGCAGAATTTCATCAAGAAATACCATCCAATTGCACCCACAGTCATTAATCCACTCATCAGATAAACAGTTTTTGTTCCAAAAACCATTATGACTGTCAAAAACACAGATGGAATCAGACACATAACCAGCAATCCCGGCACATTTAATGGCACTTTGAAAGGTCTTTTCAGTCCTGGTAACTTTCTTCTCAGCCAAATAAACGAAGCAAATTCCAACAACATACCCAAACTATACAAGAAATTTGCAGATGAAATGATGTCTGTAAAGTCCAAATGTGAGACAGCAAGGGTAATCAGTGTTGAAATCAATATCCCTAACCAAGGAGTATTGAACCATCTGGATCTAACACCAAAAACCTTTGGCAAAAGCCCTAAAGTTGCCATGCCCTCAACCTGATAGGCACAGCTGCTTAACTGAGCTTCATATAACCCGATTCCAGACAACACAGCACCAACTTCAACCCAAATTTTCAGCCATTTCCCACCTAGCATATCTGCAGCAATGGCATGGAAACCTGACTCCCATTCAGTCTGATCGACAGAAACAGCACCAATCACAGCAAAGAGAGGAATCAAGTAAGCCAGACAAGTGAAAATCACAGCAGTAAGTAGAGCCAAAGGGAAGGTTCTCTGAGGCTTATCTACTTCACCAGCAACAGTACTAACACTGTCCCAGAAATTCAGATTCCAGAAAAGGGTATTGAAATACAGTGTCCAATCTTTCTTTACCCCTTTCTGGGGCAACCCAATCCATCTGTTGGGACGGATTTTAGGGATAGCAATGAAGGACATTATAATGAATGGTGCAAGAGAGACGAGGCCTAGAAAAACAGAAGTATACCCAACAATGGTTAATCCTGTATAGTTGAGAAAAGAGAGAAGCAATGTTGATATCAATACTGAAATTTGTCTAGGCCAGCCTGATTCCAACGCAGGAATCATCCTCTTCAAATAGTCAATACAGAGGATTGGGAAAGAAGCAATATTGACGACTCCACTGAGGAATTTCCATGAACCCATCATGGATCCAGCAAAAGGGCCAAAAGCACGTTCAGCCCAGATCACAAAACCGCCATTTCCAGGGAAAGCAGTGGAGAGCTCGGCGGTTATCAGCGCTTCTGGGACGCTCCAGATGAAAGGGAAGATGAGGAAGCCGAGGAGAGCTAGAAGCGGACCCGCCGCCTGGACAGCCGGCTCCTCACCAAATGGACCACCTGCAACTTCAAAATATATGAGGAAAATCAGAGGGATCAGAGTCAGTTTCTTTTTTGTGATAACAGCTGGTGGTGTGGTGGCCGTCGTGGTCGTTATAGGCAGTTCTTGAATCGTACTTGGCGATTCTTGTGGAGCTTTCATGGTGATGAGTGAAATCTCTGAATGGAAACCTCTGGTTTCTAACTCTGCTTGCTTCTCCTTCTTCTTCTTTGAGCAATTCAAGCACAACCCAGATGCCGGATTGGACAGAAACAGTGATGAAGATTCGAGGAATGGGTCATCAGTCAAGAATGGTGGATTGAACTGTGAAGATAATAACGTAATTTCCAAGAACAGAAAAGAAAGAGACAGTAAGAAAAGTTTTTTTTTGGAGTGAGTGAGGATCAAAAAGTTACAAATACAAGAATCTTTTCTTCGGATTCCTAGAGAATCTGTAAATTATATTTTTCTTTGTCCTGGAGAGAAAATTCAAAGTGGGAAAAAGATCATTTTATAAAAGATATTTTTTTCACTTCGATTAGGCGGATTTGGAAAGACTCAAGAGACGAATAAGGACATTGAATTTATTCCTTATCATCAACGTGCTTTTTCTTATTGAAAAATAATATTTTTATTATTTAAAAAAAAAAATTATGAACTTATATTTATTTAATTCGAAAGATTACGAAGTTTAAATGCGATTTAAATCATTTATCTGCCTTAATTTTGAAACTTTAATACTTGAAGTTTTAAAAAATTAAAATAATTAAGGTTATTTTTACAATAAATTTCAAAAATTTTAATTTATTTTTAAAAATAATATATTATAATCAGATATCTACGAATTAAATTATATATTAAAAATAAAAAATAAAACTCGTATTTTTTTAACAATCGTTTTTATATTTTAATAACTAAGTAGTGCATATACATAAAATATATAACTCGAATTCATTATTCCTCACTATCTATTATGAAACATTAATATTATATATTATCTCATATGCTTTTCCACTCTTACTATCTATTATGTCAAAGACTTTGATTAACTTTCTTCTCACTTTATAATATATATATATATATTGATGTTCAAAAGTAGTCATTCATTTATTACCTAAAGAAGCAACAAAAGTTATCATTAACAAAATATATATATATATATATATATAATGTTCTTTTTACATAATTTTCACATGTTGTATTAATTTTACCAAATTTCCAAATCCATGACACCCCTACTTTTCAAATTTATATTTTTGGAAAGTAAATAAAAGTAGCATTGATTACATTAAGAAATTATTTTACCTCTTGTTATTTCATTTAATAGTTGTTACGTTCTTTTTTTAAAAGAATATATATAGTTCAATTCATAACGCATGCAAAATTTTTAAATAAAAAAGTAATGAAACTGAACGTAATGATAGCACATGAACAACACAACTATACTATAATAACTATAACAAGTCACTAAATATAGTAGTAACTTAATAATAATATTTGTGAATCTAATTATTAAATAATAAACTGAAAAGTTGTCTCAAAAATAAAAAGTTGTCTAATAGTAATGTAACACCCGAATCTAAGAATTAGGTTCGAAATTTTGAATTTTAACGTCTTTCCTAATAATAAAAATAAAAGAGTTTTTAATTTTTAATTACATTTACTATTTTTTTTTAGAAATATGTATTTTGAACGTTTTTTAAACAAATTTCAGAAGTTATGATCAAACTGTAAATAAAGGGAGGGTACGTTTGAAATAAATCTGGAAAAATAGAGCCACTTCGTAAATTAAAATAACTGAGCCACGTAGGAGAACCGCGTCAACAACACGGCGAATCAGGAAGCATTGCGTGGCAGACACGTTGGCACGAACTCCACGCGAGCAATCCGCGTGCCAGGACGATCGAACAATCCACGTTCACTCACGCACGCACGAACAGCCTAGATCTATTCCCCAAATAGGCCCTGATCGAACAACTCATGTCACCGCATGTAGAGTCACCACATGCAAACCCGGATGAACGACCCAGATTGGCTTTCTAAATAGGTTCAATTAAACGTGCCATCCGCACGTCACGTTTTCAAGCATGGACGATTGGGATCAATCGAAGAGATGTGTTTAAACCTTTCTTTCGTTGAAATCCTAACCCTAGCCAACACCCACAAACTGAAGAAGAAGAAGAGAAGTGGTCGGAAGGAGACCCAGCCACCGGAGGAATGCCGACGCCACTGTGTCGGAACGCCGAAAATGCTCTGGTAAGCCAAAAATTCTTCTCATTTTCTCTATTTCTCCACCCTTAGCCATATAACTTGTTTTTGTTACAGGGGAACTGAGAACCACTGCAAACTATGAGGTCGAGCCATCGCACTAGAGGATTGAAATCGCCGGTAAGCTTATGTTTTTCTCTTGTTTTTGCCAATAAATACCTTTTAACCATGATTTAAATAGATTTTTAGCGAGAACCAACCAAAACCAGTTTGACCGAGAGGAGGAGCAGCCAGAGAAGGAGGACCAGACAGCAGAGCACGACGATGTCGTCGCGCCGGAACCCCAATCTGATCCCTCAGTGAAATTTTTATCATTTTTTTGTCATTTCTCGCATATTTTCACACTATTTTTTTGTAGTTTCGATCTTAGCAGAAAAACTAAAGAAATTCAAGAACCGAGAACTGTCAGAAGCCGTAGTGGAAAAGGTGGTGTTCTTAACACCGACCTAGTGTAAGAATTTCTCACCCATTTTTCATGTTATGGTTAAATTGAAACTAAACTGATAATAAATAAAAATTTCAGTTAATTGGTGGTCCTTTAATTAATTAAGTACAGGTTGTCAATGGAGTAAGTAACTGGTTTGTCTATATCTGTTTTGAGTTTTAATTACAGTAATTATTTTTTCAGTTGTTTATTATGGTTATCTATTCATTGTTCTGTTTACTTTAACTTATTCGCTTTAAATCTATAGCTAATATAATAAAGTTTCTTAAATCTATGTTTTCTGGTCATTTTATTGTGTGTATAATATGTTTCTATCGGTATAATACATGTTTATTTCACTTATGTACTCAAATATATGAATTTCGTACTCATGAATTGTTTGGAATATAGATATACGTGTCTTTTAAGGTTAAATAATAAATAAAAGAAAAGATATGTGTGAATTAATGATGTTGAATAAAAGGGACCTATCGGGTGTCCTAGAAAAGAGTGTATGGACTTGGTGCATATGGTGAATCTTACCGTGAACGTTACCATAAGTCGTATGGGGCTGAGAAGTCTCATATCGAAAGAGATTGAGAATTGTTTAAATTACGCTCATACCAGACAAGATATTGAGGCGGTTGTGTATTTTGGTGTCCATTATTGGACGGAGTATGGGAAAAACTATTTTATTCTAGAGAGAGTGTTTATGTCAACGTATAGTGGGGATCCCTATGGACCCCCAGTGACAACGAAAGGAAAAGCAAAATGATAGGGATAAATATTATAAGGAATATAATTTTGAAAAATAGTGTAAGGTTAATTGTTATCTGTCTTTTAGAATACGTATTGTAGGTTGTTATTCTTATCCTTACCTTAATAAATGATATTTAAAAATTTACAGGTGAGTTGAGAAAATATTAATGTTTTCAGTAAAATGAGTGATGAATGTATTATCATTCGAGTTTTATTAAGAATGTGCTCTATTGGTTGTTTTATATTTTCTACGACCCTTTGATTTTCTGTATTACTGGTCAGGTGTTGATATTCTTATTGAACTAGTGTAACTCACCCTTTTATTATTAACAATTTCATATCAGGACGATCAAGATCCAGATCCTGAACAGCAAGAAATTAATTAAGAGATTGTCTCTTCCGCGTCAGTTTCGTATAGAGTTAATTATATTTGTTTTCTCTTATGTTTTTTCTATTAAAGTTTCAAAGGCATTCTCATAACTCTATTAGGCATTTTAAGTAAACTGTGCAAGAAATGTAATCCTAAAATCTATTTGTTTCCACTAACTTATAAATTTCAGTATTATTTATTTTACTATTTCTGAATTACACGCTCGGAATCCCCAGTAGGAGATTTGGGCTTTTACAAGTAATATAAACTATGATGATACATAATTAACAAAATATTAATGGTAAACAATCTTAAAGTTCCCTTATATTATTCCATCTTACAATTCCCGAGCAATTGCTAAGTCCTTATCAAGGATTGTGGTTCGAAGTTCTGCTACTTCAACTGAGGCTATAGTAAGAATTTGTTGCATTCAAACGGTCATGATTCTTTCATCTTCATGTCTATGCTATGGTTGCGTCTGTTTAACCATAATTATCAATTGAAGCATCACAGTTAATTTTCATCATACTTGGTGGAGGTGGATCCCGTATCGGCACTAAAGTTAGATTCATTTAATGGTATGAATTCAAATCTCGAACTAAGTATTCCAACTCATATAAAGAAAAAAAATAACTTTCTTTTTTCATTTCACCTATAAAGTTTGTATTTTTTTTATTGGGTTCGCATAATTAATTCTTAATTATTAATTTAATTCAATTAATTAATTATCAATAACAAGAAAGTCACAATATTAGAAAAATATAATTAACTAATAATTTGAAAAGACAAAGTAGATGACCCACTACAAGAACAATGTCTTCCAACAACAAAATTTGTGGGGACTAACAAAAAATTAATTGTGAATCAATAGTTACTCGACTTTTAGATTACATATAAAATTTAAGTTTCAACTCTTATTTAATATATAGTTTATATATATTATATTATACTAAAAAGATAAATAAAAATTAATCATAATAATAAACATATATAAACTCATGACCTTTTTTAAAAAACTAATAATTTATTTTAAATAAAATTAAATTGGATGTGAATTATTTTAACCAAAAAATTCATCTTTCAAAAAAATTGAGACTTATAAAACCATTTTTTTTTAATTTTAAGTTCAATTATAAACATAATCTTTCTTCATTTTATTATAAAGTACGTTTTGTTGAATTATACATTTTATTATATGTTATTACAATATTTTCAAAAATTTTATGGTTAGTTGGTCTAATAATAATTAAATAATTTTTTTATTAATATAGTAATATTATAATTGATATTACAATATTTTTGTTTATAAATTTAAAAATTATTAAAAATATACAATTTATTATTTATTAGTATATTATAAATTATGGTAATCGATGCATAAAATTTATTATTTTATTAGTATATTATAGATTAATTATAAACCTATAATGCTTGATTTATGAGTTTAATACTCGATTATTTTCTTAAAAAATAAATAAATTTTTTTATAATAAGATAAAAATGAAGTGATATTTTTTATAACTCCATTTAAATTTAAATTGAAGAAAATACTTTTTTTTTTATATTAACCACTTTAAAAATATAAAGAAAAAATCTAACTCCCTCTCTCTCTCTCTCTGAAAACTGCATTTCAAGGTAGTGGAAATGGAGTCGGTTTCCCTGACCCATGCAGTATTCGCTGCAAATAGGAGAAACCCAGTAAACCCAGTTCATCTAAGAAAAAGAATTCGATGGCAACCCGGTCGATTTCGTATAGGTGTTATGATCTACTCCAAAAAATCTGATTTTCAAGGAATCAAACTCCATCTGGTGTAGAGTTGCTTACTTCTTGTTGATATAATTTTGAATTATCTTTCTCGTTTTTGGGTATTTTTCTCTCTTCATTTCTCGGTAACAAGGAGAAATTAATCAGTTCCTTTCTCGCTTTAGTTTATTTTCTCGTGGTTTCTTGGCAACCAAACTATAGTCATGCATTTTATGACTGAGGTTGATTAGTTGGTTGGTGTTTGCTATTTGTTCTCTTGGATTAAGTAGAAGTTTGAGTAATTTTAATAAGTATATAAATGGATAGAATAAACGGAGTGCATAATGGGTGGAAACTATTTAATTAACTTATTCTTTTGATGGGTATTGATTATATAACACAAGATGATTCTGGAGTTCTATTTTAGGACTGAAATTGCTTGCGACATTGAGGTTTTGTGGTTACAGGCAATTCTTGAATAGTATTTGGCGATTCTTGTGGAGCTTTCACGGTGATGGGTGAAATCTCTGAATGGAAACCTCTGGTTTCTAATTCTAGTTGCTTCTCCTCCTTCTTTTTTGAGCAATTCAAGCGCGACCCAGATGGCGGATTGGACAAAAACAGTGATGGAGATTCGATGAATGGATGATTAGTCAAGAATAGTGGATTTTCATGGATTGAACTGTGAAGATAATGATGTAATTTCCAAGAACATAAAAGAAAGAGACAGTAAAGAAAGTTTTTTTGGAGTGAGTGAGGATCAGAAAAGTTAATTTTTTACTGAAATACAAGAATCTTTTCTAGTTCAGATTCTCCAAGAATCTGCAAATTATCTTTTTCCTTGTTCTGGGGAGAAAATGTAAAATCGAAAAAAGATCACTTTGTAAAAGACAACTGGTGGTGTGGTGGCCATCGTGGTTGTTACAGGCAATTGTTGAATAGTGTTTGGCAATTCTTGTGGAGCTTTCATGGTGATGGGTGAAATCTCTGAATGGAAACCTCTAGTTTTTTATTCTAGTTGCTTCTCCTCCTTCTTCTTTAAGAAATTCAAGCGTGACCCAGATGTTAGATTGGACAGAAACAGTGATGGAGATTAGAGGAATTGATGATTAGTCAAGAACGGTGGATTTTAATGGATTGAACTGTGAAGATAATGATGTAATTTCCAAGAACAAAAAAAAAAGACAGTAAGGAAAGTTTTTTTGGAGTGAGTGAGGATCAGAAAAGTTACTTTTTCACTGAAATACAATAATATTTTTCTAGTTCGAATTCTCCGAGAATCTGCAAATTATCTTTTTCCTTGTTCTGGGGAGAAAATGCAAAATCGGAAAAAATCACTTTGTAAAAGACAGCTGGTGGTGCGGTGGCCATCGTGGTTGTTACAAGCAATTGTTGAATACTATTTGGCAATTCTTGTGGAGCTTTCATGGTGATGGGTGAAATCTCTGAATGGAAACCTCTAGTTTCTTATTCTAGTTGCTTCTCCTCCTCCTTTGAGCAATTCAAGCGCGACCCAGATGGCGGATTGGACAGAAACAGTGATGGGGATTCGAGGAATGGATGATTAGTTAAGAACGGTGGATTTTCATGGATTGAACTATAAAGATAATGATGTAATTTCTAAGAACAGAAAAGAAAGAGACAGTAAGGAAAGTCTTTTTAGAGTGAGTGAGGATCAGAAAAATTACTTTTATATTGAAATACAAGAATCTTTTCTTGTTCGGATTGCCCGAGAATCTGCAAATTACCTTTTTTCTAATTCTGGGGAGAAAATGCAAAATCGAAAAAAGATCATTTTATAAAAAACAGCTGGGTTGTGGTGGCCGTCATGGTTGTTACATGCAATACTTGAATAATGTTTGGCGACTCTTGTGGAGCTTTCATGGTGATGGGTGAAATCTCTAAATGAAAATCTCTTGTTTCTGATTCTAGTTACTTCTCCTCCTTTTTTGAGCAATTCAAGCGCGACCCAGATGGCGGATTGGACAGAAACAGTGATAGAGATTCGAGGAATGGATGATTAGTCAGAAATAGTGGATTTTCATGGATTGAACTTTGAAGATAATGATGTAATTTCAAAGAACAGAAAAGAAAGAGACAGTAAGGAAAGTTTTTTTTGAGTGAGGATCAGAAAAGTTATTGTTAGACTGAAATACAAGAATCTTTTCTAGTTCAGATTCCCCAAGAATCTGCAAATTACCTTTTTCCTGGTTCTGTGGAGAAAATGCAAAATCAAAAAAAGATCATTTTGTAAAAGACAACTGGTGGTGTGGTGGTCGTGGTTGTTACAGGCAATTTTTTAATAGTGTTTGCGATTCTTATGGAGCTTTCATGGTGATGGGTGAAATCTCTGAATGGAAACGCCTGGTTTCTGATTCTAGTTGTTTCTCCTCCTTCTTCTTTGAGCAATTTAAGCGTGACTCAGATGGCAGATTGGACAGAAACAGTGATAGAGATTCGAGGAATGGATGATTAGTCAATAATGGTGGATGTTCATAGATTGAACTGTGAAGATAATGATGTAATCTCCAAGAACAGAAAAGAAAGAGATAGTAAGGAAAGTTTTTTTGGAGTGAGTGAGGATCAGAAAAGTTACTTTTAGACTGAAATACAAGAATCTTTTCTAGTTCGGATTCTCCGAGAATCTGCAAATTATCTTTTTTCTGGTTCTGGGGAGAAAATGCAAAATCGAAAAAATATCATTTTGTAAAAGACAGCTGGTGGTGTTGTGGCCGTCGTGGTTGTTACAGGTAATTCTTGAATAGTGTTTGGCAATTCTTATGGAGCTTTCATGGTGATGGGTGAAATCTCTGAATGGAAACCTCTGGTTTCTGATTCTATTGTCTTCTCCTCCTTCTTCTTTGAGAAATTCATGCGTGACCCAGATGGCCGATTGGACAGAAACAGTGATGGAGATTCGAGGAATGGATGATTAGTCAAGAACGGTGGATTTTAATGGATTAAACTGTGAAGATGATGATGTAATTTCTAAGAACATAAAAGAAAGATACAGTAAGAAAAGTCTTTTTAGAGTGAGTGAGGATCAGAAAAATTATTTTTATACTGAAATACAAGAATCTTTTCTAGTTCAGATTCTCCAAGAATCGGCAAAGTACCTTTTTCCTAGTTCTGGGGAGAAAATGCAAAATCGAAAAAAGATCATTTATAAAAAACAGTTGGGGTATGGTGGTCGTTGTGGTTGTTACAGGCAATTCTTGAATAGTGTTTGGCGATTTTTGTGGAGCTTTAATGGTGATGGGTGAAATCTCTGAATGGAAACCTCTAGTTTCTGATTCTAGTTGCTTCTCCTTCTTCTTCTTTGAGCAATTCAAGCGCCACCCATATGGCGAATTGGACAGAAACAGTGATGGAGATTCGAGAAATGGATTATTAGTCAAGAATTGTAGATTTTCATGGATTGAACTGTGAAGATAATGATGTAATTTTCAAGAACAAAAAAGAAAGAAACAATAAGGAAAGTTTTTTTGGAGTGAGTGAGGATCAGGAAAGTTACTTTTAGACTGAAATACAATAATCTTTTATAGTTCAGATTTTTCGAGAATCTGCAAATTAACTTTTTCCTTATTCTGGGAAGAAAATGCAAAATCAGAAAAAGATCATTTTGTAGAAGATATATTTTTTACTTCATTAAGCGGACTTGAAAAGACTCAGAGACGAAAAATGATATTGAATTTATTCCTTATCATCACGTGCTTTTTTTATTGAAAAATAATATTTTTATTATTAAAAAAAATTATGAACTTATATTTATTTAATTTGAAAGATTATACGGTTTAAATCCAATTTAAATCACTATATGCCTTAATTTTGAAATTTTAATATTTCAAAGTTTAAAAATTAAAATAATTAAGGTTATTTTCATAACAAATTTCAAATTTTTTAACTCATTTTCAAAAAATTATCACAAAAAATACTATATCATAATCTGATATTTACAAGTTAAGTTGTATATTAAAAATAAAAAGTTAAACCGGTATTTTTTTAACAATAACGTTTACATTTAATAATTAAGTAGTACATATATATAAAATATATAACCCAATTCAAGTTCCAAATTTTATAAAAATATGAATAAAAATAACAATCATTCATTTAAAAAATAATTTATGGAAAGTAAAAGTCGAATTCATTATTTCTTACTATCTATTATGAAACATTGATATTATATATTATCTCATATGTTTTTCCTCCCTTACTATCTATTATGTCAAAGACTTCAATTAACTTTTTTTTTCACTTTGTAATATTATATATATATATATATATATATATATATATATATATTGATGTTCAAAAGTAGTCATTCATTTATTACCAAAATGTTCAAAAGCAACATTTTATCATTAACAAAACAAGAAAATAATGTTCTTTTTACATAATTTTCACAAGTTGTATTAATTTTACCAAATTTTCAAATCCATCACACACCTACTTTCCAAATTTCTATATTTGGAAAGTAAATTATATTAAGAAATTATTATATCTTTTGTTATATCATTTAATAATTATTAAATTCTTTTTTTTTAGAAAATATAATTTAATTCACAACGCATGTGAAATTCTAAAGTAAAAGAGGAATGAAACTGACCGCAATGAACTATACAACTATATTATAATAACCATAATGAATCATTAGATATAGTAGTAAACTAATAATAATATTTATGAATATAATTATTAAAAAGAATATTAATAATAAATAATTTTAAAATTCTCTTATAATATTATAATATTTTCAAAATTTTTATGTTTAGTTCGTCCAATAATAATTAAATTATTTTTTTTAATCAATATAGTAAGATATTACAATATTTTTGTTTGAAAATTATAAATTTAAAATTTTGTTTTTATAATTCTATTTAAATTTAAATTGAAGAAAATACTTTTTAATATATTAACCACTTAAAAAATATAAAGAAAAAATCTAACTCTCTCTCTCTCTCTCTCTCTCTCTCTGAAAACTGCATTTCAAGGTAGTGGAAATGGAGTCGGTTTCCCTGACCCATGCAGTATTCGCTGCAAATAGGAGAAACCCAGTTCATCTAAGAAAAAGAATTCGATGGCAACTCGGTCGATTTCGTATGGGTGTTATGATCTACTCCAAAAAATCTGATTTTCAAGGTATCAAACTCCCTCTGGTATAGAGTTGCTCACTTCTTGTTGATATGATTTTGAATTATCTTTCTCGTTTTTGGGTATTTTTCTCTGTTCATTTCTCGGTAACAAGGAGAAATTAATCAGTTCCTTTCTCGCTTTAGTTTATTTTCTCGTGGTTTCTTGGCAACCAAACTATCATTTTATGACTGAGGTTGATTAGTTGGTTGGTGTTTGCTGTTTGTTCTCTTGGATTAAGTAGAAGTTTGAGTAGTTATAATAAATATATAAATGGATAGAATAAACGGAGTGCATAATGGGTGGAAACCAATTAATTAACTTAATTCTTTTGATGGGTATTGATTATATAACACAAGATTATTCTGGAGTTCTATTTTAGGACTGAAATTGCTTGCGACATTGAGGTTTTGTGGTTATACGAACTAATGGAAAAGAGTGAGATGAAACCATTCTATATTTTAATTATATTCTTGAGTTTTTTTTAATGGAAAATCTTAGTGTTGGATCTTGAATTATATATTCCATAATCCTTTTTTTCAAGACTAGCCGCAAAAGCAGCAAAGCTATAATCTTTCTCACGAGATACATACTGATGTAGCCTTGGATTCCCTTTCCCCTGATGTGATAAACATAAAACCTCAGAACCGAAACCAGTCATGTCTTGAGAGTTGGGAAAAGGATTCCGATTAGATTGTCAAGCTCTTCCTAACTGTGCTGCTTATGCCAGCCAAGTATAAAATGTGTTTCGGGTTGCATGAAGAAATTGTTTTAGATTTTGCTTGTTTCCTCGAACCTTCTTTCTATCCTGAGTTGTGGTTCATGTCCTTGGTGGAAAATGCCAGCGAATACGTGAGAATTTGTTTCAGGATTACATGAAGAAACCTCATAAGTTTATGCTATTCACTTGAACCTTCTTCTTTTTATTCTCATTTCATGTTCTCTTTCGGTTTGTAACATCCAAATATGTAAAGAGTTCAAGTTGAAGTCTTTTGGATGAAATAGGAGCTCTTGTTCCAGTTAATTTGTTTCTTCTTTTGTTTCATTTTTCTACCGAGTATTATTCAAATCTATATCAATATCAAGTTCAACACGGATAATTTAGCAAAATGATATTTTTATCCTTTTTGCAATATTATTCAAAAATTCTGTATTTATGGAAGGAATCAAATATAAGCTTAAGATATTGTTTATTGGAGATCATTCTGTAGCCAATGGCGTACTTGTGTTCTTGTCTAATTTATCATTATGCCCATAGATGAAAGAAGAAAATTCAATAAATCGATATTATTGTAGCACTTAAATCATATATATATAGTCCTATCTTCTCGTATAAGATTTGAACCTCCCATTTGTTAAATTGATGAATCTCAAATCATGAGTAGGAGTAACACTATCAATTAACGGCAACTAATCTTCGCTTCAGACTTTCAGGGCTATGCTAAACCTTTGCGTCTTCTGCCAGCCACGAAAGTAGAAGTCTGCACAGGAAAGTCAGAAAAAGAGAGTTTCTCTTGTTTTAATTTGAATGAATCTCAGTCTTTATTTAAGGTTAAGTTAGAGACCAGTAACATCTATGGCTCTAGTCTGAGCAATTTAAGCGCTGGAGTACTTCTCTGCTTGATGGATGAAAATGGAGACTCGGTATTACAGAGAATTCCTGCAAATCTAGTGACTGATCATTCTTCAGAATCGGTTGATCCTGAAAGACTCGGATTCCAAAGGGGGTCAGTCGATGAATTCACCTTCTTGGGACCAAAACTAGGAAAAATTAAAGCTGTTTGGGTCAGCCTTGAATCAGGTTAGTTTCTTATTGTGAAAATATGTCCGCACAATATACCAACTGGTAGACACTGTTCTACTAGCCATTTAAATACACCTCCTGAAGGAATGCTTCAGTTATTTAGAAAATTGCAGCTGACTGTTTCTCATAAAAAACAAATTTGAATTGAAAGCCATTATGTTTTCTCTGCTCTCATCCTACTAGCTATCAACTGTTGCAGGGTTTTGTTTTTTGAGATAATAAACTGTTGCAGAATTATAGTAGATGATACGACATTATATCGTTTCCTTATCTGTTGAAAGATGATATTTTCAATGCGTGAATAGCCCATTTTGTAGGCTTATCGCTGGCTTCAACTGGGTCATTTGATAATTGTCATCTCTTCACTCTTTTTCTATTTCTAAGGTCAGGTCAATGGAGACTCAGAGACGTGAGCCTCACCATCCTCAACACATCTAAAAATTTGTTGAACAAAAATGGTAGGAAGGAAACGGTGTATGTTCGTTTCCAGTATGACTTTGAAACTGATGATCTTTTGCTCGGAGAGGGAGGTGAAGTATCCATGGTAGAATTAACACCATCGCTTGTTACTGAAACATCCGGAATCGACCCTCTCACCCTGTTGCGTAGAAACGCTTCAAAATCAACCTCTCCAAATGAAACCTTATCCAACGAGGAAAGCATGAAGGAGTACGCAGATTTGAAGCTGTCTTTGTTATTTTACGATGCAATTCTTGTATTTGTTGGCACGTCTATTTCATCCCTGTCATTCGGGAAAGGCTCTGGGGTTGCATTCCTGATTGGTGGAATCACCGGATTTCTGTATTTGTTGCTGTTGCAAAGATCTGTTGATGGACTACAGATACCCGGCAACGAAGAGAATGATAATCAAATAATTAGAGGATTCAAGGGCCCATTACTGAGCTTGGCGCTGGCGATTGCAATTTCTGTTGTAGCAGTGAAGTATGGTAGTAGTACAGGAGATGATACAGTCATGTTTACAGCAAAAGAAGTGTTGGGAGGAATGATGGGATTTCTGGCATGTAAAGTAGCTGTTGTTTTAGCAGCATTCAAACCCATGACTCTGAACTTGAAAGAGAACAAATGATAATACTTTTTTTTTTTTTCCTCTCCTCATCTGTTAGATGTACTCTTGAGTGGAGTTGGAATAGGTTTAGAAAGTTAAAAAGGCTAAAAGTGTAATGATGATAGTGTTTCACATGTATGAATCTTCTCCATACATTTCTTCTCTGTATATATATATATATATATACACAAAGGAAGGAGCTCAATCCATACTCTTATTACTTTCTTCTCTCCTTCATCACTCCATGTTTATCATATTACAAGCATTGTATGATGAGGCAGAAAGTACATTGAACTCTAAAGCTTTGAGCTTTGCCAGTAAAGAAAGATGATACTTACAACCCAAATTATTTTTTTCAAAAAAGAAATTAATTGAAATTTTGAAAAAAAAAAAAAAATCAAAAGAAATTAAAGTTTGTTTAGAAGCTAATTATCTGGACTGCAGGCATCTAATAAACAGTCAACGGTTTAAGGAGAAAAGTTAGTAGCTTTGACCCAAAAAAGAAAAAAGTCAAACAGCTTTGTGCGTTTGCCGGGAGTCGAACCCGGGTCTATTGCTTGGAAGGCAATTATCCTAACCGTTGGACTACAAACGCTTGGTTGGGATTCAAGACAAACTAAATAGTAAACTACATATATTAGTTTACTAATTTTTCAAAATATATTTTATTAAAAAATATATAAAAATTAATTTCAACCGATCTCGTGTATATATATGTAATTAATTTTATACCATAATTGAACAAAAACTAAATCAAAATTTTGACATCTATTATCCCAGATCGATAACTATTTGACCATTTGAAATCGAACATGTTGGTGTAAAACGAATTTCGTTCGCGTCTAATTATTAGACACTTTGAGAATGATTGAGTCGACAAACATCGCGAATCGTAACTCGTTCGTTTTAATTCTTTTATCGAATAATCACGTAAAATTTTTTTTTTCTTTGTGAATTTTCATAATTGATGACACCTTCAAGGTTTGGTTAGCTGCAGCCCTAATTGATTCTCAAGCCATTAGCTCACAGACAAAAAAAAAAAAAAAATTAATTAATTAATACAGAATTCACATGTTCTTCATCTGTCCAATGAAGCTGGTTTCTCTGGTTTTTGTTATTTTAAATAAACAGATTTGAGATTTGATTGGAGAAGGCATCAAAACATATGAAGATTCTAGCACAACAAGACATACTTCCCACAACAGCATATACACTATCTACCACAATAGACAAATCTGGCATCTTTCATAACATATATATATATATATATATACACACATCCACACATACATGGATATATACATATACATTAGGGTAGTCTAGTTAATAATATATTAGTTTTATAAACTTTCTCAATTACAAGTTATGTTGGTGTACAAAAACAAGGATTACTGTTAGTATATAAATCGTTTTTTTCGTAACATCTCGATTGTCAATATATATATAATCGAGTTACGATAGTATACGAATTTGTTCTTTTATCGTATTTCGATTGTTAGTATATATATTCCGCCAAGAAAATGACTAAATCAATCAATAAAAACAATTTGATTCCGGATTATTTGAAGTCTCCTCAGTGATTATATTACACCAATGAAAATGATATGTAGAGAGTTTAGTTTCATTAGGCAGTAAGTACATTATGGCTTTTGCTCTAAACGATGTGGGATTTTAACTTTATTTGAGTTAGATTTGTATGTTTCTGCCCATATGTATTACTCAATTAACAATGCAAGAGACAAGCACATAAAAGCAAAAACTTAGGAGTTACAATGATGAAATGGGAAGATTCTGATCATGACAAAAAAGGAATTTATCAACTTTTTACCCACTATATATATATATATATATATACATACATCTATAGGATATAATAAGAATTAATCAGAAATTTCCCAATTAAAGTTTTGAGTCCTTTTACTAAAGATTTCTTCTTCCAAATCTGCAAAAACCCATTTGAAGACTTCTGCAAAAACCCATGTGTGCTTCAACAATGTCACTTGTAGCCAAGCCTTGCATAAGAATCACAAGCAATGGCAGGCCAAAATATAAGAAGTTTTCGGCTACGAAGACAACGAGAGCTCAAGCGATTGCAGAACCCGAAGTATCAAAACCACTAGTACTGCATAGACCAACAGAAAAAGGCATTCCCCAAGCTGATCAACGAGTACGTGAAATCGTGGAAAAACAATCTCAGAGGAGCAGCACAGCCAAGGAAGATGCCTGTTCTAGTCCACAGTTTCATCCTATGTTTCTTGATGAAGCTTATGAAAGATGTAGAATCATTTGTGCAGAATATGCCAAGACATTCTATTTAGGTACCACTAGCTTCATTTATTCTTCAACTAAGAAACAATATTTCAGCTTCTGAGATTATAACTTCAAAATTTCTTCATTATGTTTGTTCAAATCTGTTTCAGTAGAAATATATACATTTTATTAATTAGGTGGCACGGACACACTCATCACGGTATAATCTTTTGCTGATTATATACAGAAATACATAATTTAACTCGAACCCATCATCTAGAAACAAGTTGGTTGGTGGTTTTTTTTAAGTTTGATTGATGTCCAGTCTGCTTTCTTGATATAGGAACTTCGCTGATGACAGAAGAAAGACAGAGAGCTATATGGGCAATTTATGGTATAAATTTTCATTCAACATATAACTCGTAAACTAATATATTTTTCCCACATGTAAATTCACAAGACGAAGTGTGGATTGAGCAAAAGCTCTCAATACTTTGTGCTGAAGTCACAATAGTTGGAATTCGAATACTAGATTCGTAATGGTTTGTTTTGTTTTGTTTTCTTCTTGGTGCAGTTTGGTGCAGGAGAACGGATGAACTAGTAGATGGGCCAAATGCAGATTACTTAAGCTCTGCAGTTCTCGATCGATGGGAAGAAAGACTCGAAGATATCTTCAACGGACGCCCTTATGACATTCTTGATGTTGCATTAACAGACACTGTCTTCAAGTTTCCTTTAGATATTAAGGTGCTCTTTGCCATTTCCCAAATCTCTCCTCATCTTAAAATTCTGATTTTGGCAAACAATATTTTCCCATTTTGATCTAACATACACTCAATTATGCCAGCAGCCATTTAAGGATATGCTAGAAGGAATGAGAATGGATACATGGAAAAGCCGGTACAACAACTTCCAGGAGCTGTATCTATACTGCTACTATGTTGCAGGAACTGTTGGATTAATGAGTGTTCCAATCATGGGAATAGCAGAAGAATCCAAACTTCCTGCTCAATCTGTATACAATTCAGCACTCTATTTGGGAATCGGAAATCAACTTACTAATATTCTTAGAGATGTTGGAGAGGAGTAAGTCTGAAGTTCGAAAATTTCTCATCAGTTCAAACTTTTTTCTGAATATCAAAAGTTCAAAAAACGGATAATTTATTAATTTTTTTTTTTCAGTGCATCAAGAGGGAGAATTTATCTTCCACAAGATGAGCTTGCACAGTTTGGACTATGCGATGAAGATGTGTTCGGAAGAAAGGTTAGTGATAGATGGAGAGAGTTCATGAAAGAGCAGATTAAAAGAGCAAGATTCTACTTCAAACTCGCAGAGGATGGAGCTTCACAGCTTCACAAGGCTAGCCGCTGGCCGGTAATGTACACATGCATACTATACATATATGTGTGTGTGTGTGTATTTATGCATTCTATGATTGAATTGATAATTTTAGGGGAAACCCAGATGAGATTTTCTGTTCAGGGATTGATTTATAACACATTGCAGGTATGGTCATCATTATTACTGTACAAGAAAATACTGGATGCAATTGAGGATAACGGATATGATAACTTGACAAGAAGAGCTTGTGTTGGAAAGACAGAGAAGCTGCTAATGCTGCCATTAGCATACACCAGAGCTTTCCCAGCCCCCACTCTGTTTTGATTCTTCAACCCTCTCTACAATTTGTGTACTAAACCAAGACTCTGATTCATATGTGTGATTAAAATGATACTATGTGTACTCATCCCTATAAATTTCTGGTTCACAGAGGCCATACCAACATATTAAATTCAAGATTTTATTATTCACATTTGAATTCTGCCTTGTACTTCTCATGCCTTCATTAAGAATTTGTATTACTGTATTATGTATATTCTCGAGATAAGGAAGTGTTATAATCGTTTCGCCTAATGAATAAATGTATAAATTTTTACTAACAAATACTCTCGAATTTCCAATCAATTATGACAATAATGAGGGGCCTAACATGAAATCTAAAAGGCAACTCAAGTCCTGCCTGCCACCAAAACAGCAATCCAATCTCATTAAAACTCTAACAAGGGGGGAAAAAAAATGCTAATATAAAAGAGCGATAAGCTGTTTCCAACTTAAGTGGAGAATTATAAGAACACTCAGTGATGAAATTTCAGAAAAAAATAACTCCTTGTCATCCCTCTACAGAACCCCAACATCAGAATAGCCGTCCTACAAAAGGAACAAAAAGGAACAAGAATCAAAAATCAAAAGAGAAGTCGTAAAACTGCCACATTGTACGCTGGAAATTGTCCATATTTGCTTTTACGTCCTCGCCAGCAACAGCTTCCTCTTGTGGAAACCCCAGCATAATTCTACGAAGGACAACAACAGAAGCCAAGGAAGCCATACCCCCATCCATTCTAAATGTTTCTTCCCATCCGACCCACGTACCTTTTGCCAAATTATAAAATCTCTTTATCTTAAATTTGAGATAGCCCTCAACTGGTAGACCAGTCACAGCAAGCACTGACCACCGGGAATATATCAACTCAACGTCTGATTGAATCATAGGAAGTAATCAGGTGTTCTACGGGTCACGTCTGGCTCTCCCCTCCTCGGAGCAGGCTCAAACTGCAAAATTTTCAAGCCACCATCCAAACGATTAGGACATTTCACATTTCTAGCAAGCATTGGCAATGTGAATTAGCTTATGTGAAGGTGGGGAAGCCAGATACAAGAATAAAGACAGAGACCTGAATAAATGTGTGGCCCTTGCAGTCATCTACTTCCAAAATCGAAGCCATGTTTCCACAGCGATAACAGTAGTTAGGTGCACTAAATATAGTCACAACCTTTTGCTCCTGTCAAAATGATTTGAACCAATAAAACAAACGTCATCAGAAATTGAAAAGCAATGCCAAACAAAAAGCCACCAGTTTGGGTACAGTAATTACATGACCCCAGTTGTAACCTTCCATAACAAGCTGGTGAGCCCTAGCAATCAGCTTCAAGTTGTTTGTATGGTTGAACTGCTCAGAGATGTCCTGGAAAGAAAAAACACTTAAGCACTCCAATGAGGAAAAGAAAAACAACGTTTTTAAGAGGATAAAGAAGAATAAAAAGAAAATACAATACCTGGCCAAAGGTATATCCAGCACCCCTGGGGGAGATACCCCACCCACATCGATCATCTGGATCCGACCACAAAAGATCACACATAGGGCCTTCATGAGGAACTTCCTGAACTCGGTCAAAATTGCGTATATTATCAAGGGTTTCAATGGATGGAGAGAGTCCACCATGGAGACAAAATATTTCTGATTCAACCTACAAGAAAGAAGTAAACATATATGATCCTCCCTCACTGTATACACTTATGATATAAGCCACTAAACCAGTGTAAACAATCTTAAGAGCCAGCTCAATAAATTGGTGAATCCTAGCACTGGCACTGCCATAGAGAACAAAATTGAGACAAAAAGTACTAATGAAAGTAATTAAATTTCCAAGGTGATGTTTCCATGTTTATTCAACAAAAAGTAGCAGTATAAAAGAGTAAGGGAAACGAGTACGCATTATCACTCATCAAGACGTGCTATATGGCAAACATCATCCAAAATTATTCAAATAATGACTTTTGTTTTCTCAACCAGCAAACCTTATATTCATGATTAACAATAACACGAACTTTTTTAACAAAATCACACTAACCAGCGCTGTCAATGGAAAATAGTCAAACAGATCTGTAAAGATCTTCCAAACATTAGCATTCCCATACCTGCAAAATAGGAGTAAAGGATTCATAAATAGAACCTCAAAGTTGAGAAGGAAATAGAGAAAATACATTCACATAAAATTAAAAAACATGTTACCAAATTCCATAATGGTATTCCAATTACAGGCTATATATGATAGCCCATTTTATACTCAAACTAAGCAGTCTCTGCAAACTCCACTAAAATGTTTTTCCTAATAAGCAAATACCAGTCAAAATAAACTTCATCAAGGTAAAAAAAAAAAAACCTTCATCAGAAAACAGAAAAAGAAAAATACAAAAGAACACAACAATCTACAGCAACTAAGACCTTGTGGAAAACTTCTGCTACAGATTTTTTTTTTGGAAATAAACTTCTGCTATAGATTATCTTCATTGCATTAAATATGATCAAAAGAACAACAATGATTCTAATAGACTTACTTCCTTAGGCATTCATCATAAAACCCATAAACTTGAGTAATCTGCAATAAGAAACACAAGTATATGTTCAGCACCAAAGAGAAACCATGGACAAGAAACCATAAACCATAAACCATATACTGAGGATAGCGAAAATAAAATACTTCTAAATATACTTAATTTGATAAACAGCTACAAGCATAAGAATAATTCCACTTATTTGAAGTCCACTACAAGAAAAAGTAACAAGGGGCTTACAGACCTGACGGCTTTCATGGTTTCCTCGAAGAATAGTAATCCGCTGTGGATAACGCACTTTCAATGCTACCAAAAGCTGAAAATTATAGCGAGTGTTTAAGAATAGTAATCATGCCACATGGCAAGTGGAAGAGCCAATCAAATGAAATTGAAAGCGAGAATTCCTTGAGCAAGTGTTTAAGAAATAAAAAGAAACCTTCAACAAAGGTGCAACTTGTTTGGACCTCACACTAGTTCCTCCTCATTAGAACTCCACAAACACTACTCAAAAACCAATGAACAAAATCTGTGGCGAAAAAAAGCATAAATCCCTTACTTCTATTCTTCCTCTTTTTTATATTACGAGAACTAACTCCAATTTTTTTCGCCAAGGTTTAGAATACTTCCTTAATAATAAAAGTACTGTCACTTGCAAGTCTAAGAAGCAATAAGACAACAATAGTTCCAAAATATAGAAAGACATTCTTTCATGTAACAATATAATCCAACAAAACAAATTCATAAATTCCAATAGAAAGAGAAAAAAGATAATAACATAAAATAATAACTTGCACTTACTGTTACGGTTTCAACTGAGTAATAGCCACGGTCAACATAATCTCCCATGAATAAATAATTTGTATCTGGACACTGGCCAAGAAATTGCACGTATATTATTATTCTGAAAACTAAAATGTGTAATACACCCTACAATGCATTAAATGCATTGCAAGCAAACCCAACTTGAAAAGTGTAAAATTTAATATAAGACCTAACACAAAATCTACTTTGCACAAATAATTACTTAATTACATCTCCAAAACATTCTCAAGCGCATTGATATTTCATCAGCAAACACAACTAGGACACAAAAGGCCATAACAGAACATTTTTTTTAAGATAAAAGTGTAGAATATATTGAAGTGGAGGCACCAAGGGGGCGCCAACCAATGTACAAAAGATTTACAAGTCAATTAACATATCTACAATTGACCCCAAAATCGCATAACAAAACATTACCTTTCCTCCAATACGAAAAAGCTCTGCAAGATCATGAAACTGCCCGTGTATGTCACCGCAGATTGTAACAGGGCTTTTCACAGGCTGCAGTTTACAGAATAAAGGAAATTAATAATGAGAAAATAATTAGAATTTACTGCATTTCAGAATCAAGGTAGGCTCATAGAATGGATTACACCAAAGAACCAAAGTAGGCCCATAGAAAGGATTACACCCAAAGAAAAGCATGACATAATTATGTATCTGTAGCAATGGCCCAAAAGATGCAACTGAAAGTAAGCATATACAATACCTTGCTTTAATGGCAATAACTGACAGGTCAAATCTAGAACTGAAATCACATAAACTTAGGATAGCACTCTATATGTTAACACTTATTGTTACAAACAATAAAAATGAATGAAAAGATCCAAATGACGGGTACAAAGGGCTATGACCTAGAATGCAGGAAGTAAAGAAGACAAACACAAGGCTCTCAAAAAAAAAAAAGACAAACACAAGGAGACAACATTACGGTAAAGAATCACTCCAAGCCAAAAGTCAAAGAGATTAGAAAGAAAAATAAACAATTTAGACTATTCTTTTCTTTATCATATTTGGTGAAAAGGCAGAAACACCTGCCAAGCCAGTCTTACCACTCGTGAAATCCTCTGCTAGTTTAGAGATTTAGATATGTGGTCTGCAGTTAAGAGCCTGGAGGAAGATTGTTGTCCCTATAAAGAAATGAGCTAAGAATGCGTGACAGTATGGCATTTCTCTTAGGTATATGGAGACTGAGTTAGTTAATGCAGCTCTGGCTCAACCTAAACCTTTATCAGACAACTAATTCTCGTAGAAGCCCAAAAGTCCAAAATCACCTTTGACAGCAGAAATTTCAACAATTGCAACAGAAGGCACACCATGGAAATATAGTTCTTAACTGCTACACCGAGAACAATTCAACCAAAAAAAGCTCAAGGCACTTGCACTTATATGTTACTGACAGCCCTAACCAGTTAACCCACTAAACATTAGCATGTAGCGAAAAATTGAACTAAGATATAGTTGTGGGATGGAAAG
Source organism: Carica papaya (assembly GCF_054855325.1). Taxonomy (NCBI): domain Eukaryota; kingdom Viridiplantae; phylum Streptophyta; class Magnoliopsida; order Brassicales; family Caricaceae; genus Carica; species Carica papaya. The sequence goes on along the minus strand of NC_142314.1, from coordinate 37,363,978 downwards.
ACTATGTGAACAAGTAGAAATATTTTCAAGATATAACAGAACCAACTAGTAGCAACAAACAAAAATCAAAAAGACAACAAAACCAAACCTGAACGTTGCTTTCTTCCATCAATATCTCTTTTGCCTTCTCACATAAGCTTCTTACCTAGAGCACAAAACAAAAATCAGAACAAGAAAGCCTAAGCCAGAGCAAACAAAGTTTTAAGATAAATAAATTTAAAAAAAAAAAACAAAAAATTAGAGACAAACAATAAAATTTTGCAAATAAACCAGAAAAACCAGTTGCAAGCTCCAGCATAGTGCAACAAAGCCAAAGATTTAAAAATTCTAAAAACAAAGGTCAGATTCATTACAGCTTTGAAAACACAGCCTTGCTTGTTCTTGTCAATTGAGAAGACACCCCATCCTTACCATATATTCAGTCACAAAACCAAATTATGGAAATAGATATGTCTAGACATGCTGTCTTTATTCGAGTGCTGATAACTGGGAACTTAAGGGCAAGTACTTAAAGATGAAATTGATTCCATAACTACCTATCAAAGATAGCTCCATAGACCACATGATTGCAATAGAGAACCTTAATCAGGCCAAACCTCACAAGATTTGTTCTTGACATTTTATGTGGTAGAAAAATTTCTAACTAGCTCCTTCAATCAGTGAATTTCAATACTGTCATACCTTAGTTTTGTGCGTATAAATTTTCGGTTTATTTAAATTATGAGATGAAAAATTGGAAAAAGGAAAAAAATCAAAAGATATTATAATATATACAAATTAGAAAAGTTTGATCCATTAATATGGAATCTTTGAGAGTTTGATTAATTTTCGACCTATTTCCATTTTGTCATTAAGAACCCAATCCATTTTGCACCTCTTAATTTTACTAAATACCCGTTACCATCGTAACCAATAAAACACATTTCCTGAAACCTTGTTTTAAAAAAGAAATAACAAGTATAAAACCTATACTGCTAAATTATTTCCAAAAAAAAAAAAAACCTATTTTCCTAAACCAACCCATTCTCACTACTTAACTAACCAATCTCAAGCCTAGCCCACAACCAACCCATCTCAATTCAGTTGTACCAACCATGGCAACCCAGCCCTTTAAACAACGCAGAGGCACCTCTTTTGTCAATATCTTAAACTTCTTTCTTCTGATTGACAAACACAGCTTCTGCTCTTAAGAAGCAGACAAGATGATAAGCGAAGAAAGAGAGAGAAGCACAACAGGCAAAGGGTAGAGAGGCATGTGTCTGAGCTCGCTCAAGCAAAAAGGAGAAAAGGGAGAAGTGACAGCGAAGGATGGCTTCACGTGCTTGAAACAATGGAAAGATGATGGTGTAGAGGTGTATGACCAGAGGGAGAGGAGCATGCATGGCAGGAGGAATGCAGCAAATGGAAAGTGTCCGTTGGGCAAAGCTCCAACATCCAAGCTGGATTCCAGAAAGAGCACACAAGAGCAGCAGGCTTTTGTTCAAGGAGTGATAGAATGAAGATCATGATTAGGAGAGAGAAGGAAGGGGAGAGCTAAGGAAAAGGGCCTGCTTTAGGTTTTCTAAAGAGAATCAGAGAGCCGGGAGAACGGAAAAGAAGAGACAGAGAGAAATCAAGCCAAAAAGAGGAGTCTGGCAGAGAAAAGAGCCTGTCTTCTGCAGGGGCTAGGATTTCAAAAAAAAAAAGATAGAAGAGAAGAGTCTTCTTTCTTCTTAGCAAAAGCAAACATGAAAAGGGAATGGAGACAAGGCAAAGAAAGAGTCAATTTTCGTAGAATTTCTTTGCAAAGGAGCTAGAGCAAGTCTCAGCTTCTCTTCAGTTCTACGTAAGGGTATATCTTAATACTTTGTCACTTTTTTCGGCTTAATATAAATGTACTAAGACATATCTGATGGTCAACAAAATTGATTTTGAGATTGAATAGTTGAGGACAGGAAATTACTGCATATGTGTTCTCTTATTGCCTTTGTTAATCAATCATCTAGCATTTTCTTACTACAATTTGATCTCTCTGTAGTTCTAGTTCTTTTGTTTTGTGCGCCCTTTAGTGAAGGAACTGCATTGAGAGAAGAAGAGAAGGATGGGAAAAAATTCGAATTTGGTAACTGAAATATTCTATCAAATGTAGCTCAACTTTCCAATGTCTTGGTTATGTTTTCCGTATGAGTTTGAATATATCATGTCTGGATGTTACTTTTCTCTTGTAAGCTTAAACACTGGAAACCATTATATGAACTGGTACACGCAGGACTTTGTTCAAATAATAGTCTCATGGGTTAACTCATTGGTGCATATAATAAAGCCTATGTGCTCACGAGCCTCCTAAGTAGATTGTGATTCTATTAATGCAGATCACTATAGTGAATGTGACAAATTCAGTCCAATATAATGATATGAGGCCGTTGTAAAGACATGGGTTTTCTTGAGTATCTTGCTTCTTTCATCGATATGGATTGCTTGCAGTGGTGGTTGAGAGAATGCAAGTGTGGATATTCTGTAATTTGATCATTGGTGTTGAAAGGAGCATGTAGACTACAGAAACCAAGGTCATAGGTTCTATTTTCTTGTAATACTACGGCTAACTGGAAAATTTTAGCTATTAAACCACACACCTTTCAAAGCTTAAACTCTTGGAAATTTCGAATATAAGTTCACCCTCAGAGACACAAGCTTTTTATGTCAAAAGAAATAAAAATCCAAAGCTATGTCTTAGATGTAGTAACCAACACGAAACCCATCGTTAAGTGGAAGAATTCCTGTACTTCTCTCACCATTATTGAGCTAGGAAACAAGCCCGTGATTCCAGGACATACCTTAACCAAAATCTCACCCTACACTCTTTATCCAATAATATGAGAAGATACCAACAAATGAGTCCAACCATTTCAAGGTCAAACCTGCAAATAGTTAAAAAGAGTGCCTATCTTGGAAAAAGATATGAGAACAGAAAGTTAGCCTGTTTTCTCTAATACAAACGAAAAACGGATCTGATCCAATCCCCATCAAATCTAAAACAAATCTCTTGATCCCCCTCAATACCCAGAGCCAGATCGAGCACCAAAAAGCTCCCACGCCCACTTAGTTTATAGATCAACCATATGCAAACACAAAAAACACAAGAAGACAACAATATTTCCCGATCTACCCAAAAGGTCTCCTACAAATCGATTGCGATCGCCAACATTTACCAAAAAAAAAAAAAAAACTAACTAAATTATTCCAAAATATTCCCAATAAATCCGAAAACCGAAAATACCAAACCCCAAGAACCGGTCGAAAATGTAAATTTCAGAAAGAAAATAAAGAAAGAAGGAACAGTCTCCACATTCCAAAAAATTTTTAAAAGGAAAAAAGAAAGGGTTACCTCTTGTTCAGATAAGGGCTTGCACTGCATGAGTTGATTAATCTGCTCATCGAGGTTTCCGTGTGAGTTCGAAGGGACCGAGTCCATTCTCCTCTTCCTCTTCCTCTTCTACCTTCTTCTTCTTGTTTCCCCCTCTCTTCTTCAATCAGATTCCAAGATCCCCTCGACTGTCCCTTCTCTAACCCCTAGATAATTCAACAATTAACCTTCAAATTCACCAATTCAAAACCCTAGATTTCACCTCCTCCTGCAACTTCCCACACCTCCAGAGAGAGAGAGAGAGAGAGAGAGAGAGAGCAAAAGTGGGAAATTTCTAGTTTGTAGAGAGAGAAAAATACCAGCGAACGGTGGTGAAGAAACCAATGCTTTAGAGAGAGAGAGAGAGAGAGAGAAGTCCCTTTTTTTTTTTTTCTTTTTTCTCTGCTTTTTGTTTTTAATCACCACTCCTTTTTTAAAAAAAAAAATTAATTAAAATAAATTAAAAAACAAAATTTACGCATTTAAATTTTTTTAAAATTCGAGAATCATGACGCCCCCATCCATAATCTACAGAAAAAGCAGTGAAATTCACGAACCAACGGCAGAGGGCTCCTATCGACGTGTCCTGTCCTGATTGGTCTAAAATATCACGGAAATAAAGGCGCGTGGACAGATGGCGCTCGTAGATGCGATTGGCTCGTCGTAAGAAGATCTTGTTATCACATGTGACGTTAGTTCGCCTTCTCGTTTAATGGGAATTTTATATATAATTATATATATATATTTACTATATATAATAAATTTTTATAATAATTACAAAAAATAAAATATTTTACAAAAAAGTACTGAAAATAATCTTTTATATATATTTTTTTTAAATCTATCATCTTTTTTTTTTCCGTAATTGTTATTAACTAAAATGTATAGCTTTTTAAATAAAATATATATAAATTTCTAAATAAAAATATAAAATATTCTTATTTACAAAATAAATCCTTAAAATCTAAAATTTTATGGTTTATTTATATATATCGTTTGGGATAATAATTTAATTTTTGTACTTTTGTAATTTCTTTAATTAATTTTTACCTTAATTTTAAATTAAACAAAAATAACCCTAATTAATATACATTTATTAATTAATAATTAAATATATAAATTTTTAAATAACGAAAAAACTTCGACGAAAAAATCTCTCGAACATGAAAATCAAAATAATCTCGCAATCGTTGCAGCATCGTCTAACCCAACTTATTAAAATGTTCGAGCGCATAATTGACAAAGCCTCGTAGTTTTTCGCTATCGACCCATCTTCAATCTCTATCGTTAAGGCTCTTTGTACTTGTAGCGCATCCGTTTCAACAATATCCGGATCCCGAGAGGTACGAGTCAATATATCAAAAATTTAAAAAAATAATAATAAAATCAAATCCTAACTTTTATTTAATCAAAATCTCAAACCCATGTTTCAAATTGGCAACTAATTTATTTCCATCAAAGCCCAAAATTTATTTGGGTATAAACCCTAAAAAAACCCAACCTCATTTTAATGGAGGCCAAAATCTATGATTGAAGCCCATTTATTAAAAATTAAATATTTATTTGAAAGAAACCAATTTTGTTTATATAATATATTTATAATTCTATGATATATTGATTATACAAAAATAAAAATTAAAAACATTAATAATTACAAAATACACTTGTCACAAATATTTTAAATATAAATAAAATAAAAATTTTAAGAATTGAAAATATAATACAAATTGTTTTATAAAAACAACTCTAATTATTCAATATATATAAATATATATGTGTATATATATGTATAAGAATATATCACAATTTTTTATATAAAAAAATATTAATTTTCGAATAAGTAATAATAATACAATTAAATATTATATATCACAATTATTTTCGTAGGTGGTCGCATGCCAATTGATTTAATTGTTGAATTGACTTGTCATTCTCTAAAAGTCCAATTGTTGCAATAACCTAACGCGGATTCATATATATATATATATATGTATATAATTCAATCAAATATACACCTTTGTAACACACACATAATAAGACAATATATTATACATATACCCACGTAGACATCTCAATTATTAGTAGCGTGTAATATATATATATATATATATATATATATGCTATATTTAAAATTTGTCCATATCCTTAATTTATTTAATTTTATTTGTATTGTGTTAATTATCATTCATATTTTATATAATTAAAATTTTATAAATTTCATTAATCAAATAAAGTATACACATTAATTATAACATAATTTTTTAAAAAAATATATAAGATGTACGGTTTAATTTAAATTTATAATATATTATAAAAAATAAATAAATTGTCTATACATTTAATAAATTATTGTTAAAATTCATAATATTAAGTGAGTGTTTGAGCGATAATAACTTATGTTGCCAGTACGGTACTGATTTCATATAAGGAACACCACTTGGAGTTACGGGATAATTTTATTGAGAACTGTAAAATACTGATGATACTCGTACCGGATGTACCTATTTTTTGAGTCAATAGACAATACAATAGGGTATTCTACTATATTACGAGATCGATTTATGTTTATCGTAGTTTTTATATTTGAAATAGGCTATATTCTAATATCGTCGTACTGTATGTATGAATTTAATGATGATTAGTTACGTTTTTTAAAAAAAAATTACGTTGTAAGTATTAATGTGTTGTTAATATAATTAAAATACAAAAGTCGATGAACTAAAAACTCGAAAGGTAAATACAATTTAAAAAAACAAAGGCACATGGGAATGTTGTGAGAGATGAGAATTTTGAGAAAGTGAAACGAATGATTTAAAATGCATCACCTAATAAGACAAGCTTCAAAACCAAATCACATATGGAGGTGGAAGAGAAACCACTCGTTCTTTCACAAAATGGGTCAAAAAATACAACTTGAAAACACAAGAAAATACTTCATTCAACACCAATTATACACACACACACATATATATATATGTATAAGTATACACACACACACACTCGTGTGTGTATATAGAAAGAGAGAAATAAAGGGACAATGAGGAAAATAAAAGGGTATCTCGTGAAAAAAAGAAGAGAGGTAAAGTTGACATATTGATGAAGATATCTTGTTGATCTCTTTGACACACATACATATATATATATATATACATATTTGACCACAAAAATTTCATATTTTTTTATATATTATAAGTCATGATATGTTCTCTAAAAAGTATTTTATTTTTATCATGTTGCAATTGCAAGATTCATATTTGTGTTAAGTTAAAAAAAAAAGTTGTCTTTCAATTTATTTTGAGGTGAAGATTTGATCTTTTATGTGAAGATTATGGTACTTAATAAAGTAGTATACTTTTTTTTACAAGAGAAAAATAGGTAGATCTCATGATATAATATATGTATATAGTTCGTATTCTCAAATGAAATGAGGTAATAAAAAAAAGATCCTGTCTTTAATCAATCTATTTATATATATATATATAATGTTATTGACTATATTACCACTAAAAAGTTAAATATATATATATATATATACAATCTGTCTATTTAAAAGGGGTTTGACCTCAGAGTGGTAGTAAACAATCAAAGAATACCTAGTTTTGTTCAGCTTGTTTGTCATTTTCAATGGGAAAACAAGAAAGCATTTATTAAAAAAAACATACCCATTAATTGTAATCAGATGAAAATCAACCATCATTAAAAAAGTTTTGATTTTTCCGTATTTTCTAAAGAAAATTAAGAAAGTTGGTGAAAACAGATGACTCGGTTATGGAGAGAGAAAGAGAGAGAAGGAGAGAGGGGTTGGGGGGGGATTCACGTTTTGATGTTGTAACTTGTAAAAGAGCTCGCTTTTGGTGTTGTTTGTTTGCATTTGCAGCGGAGAGGTTAAAAAAGACAAGAGGGCAACAATAAAGCTCTCGTCTTTAAGATATATTTGTATACATGATATGGTGTGATATTATTTATCTTTTTTTTTTTTTAATTTTTTTAAGCTTTCGTGGATCAGATTTGAGTAATGAAATCTTAATTGGGTCCTCGATCTGAGCTTTGTTTCAAGCCCGATTTGGATTCTGGGTCTCTCTTTTCTCTCTCCCTTTTGGTGAATTTCTCTTTCTGTCTATGAATCTCTGTTTCTAAACATGGACCAATCTGTTCAACATCATCAGTCTTCAAATGTTCCAAGAGGGTTTCGAGTTCGAGCTCCATTGGTAAGCTCATGTGGTTTCTACACACTTCTCTTCTCATTTTTGTTAAAATCATGAGTTTTTCAGTTGACGAATTGGCTGTTAAATGTGCAATTTTTGAGAGGGCTGGAACGGTTTTTCATCACTTGTCTCATTCTTTGCTTAGTGGGTATTTGGTGTGTGTGTTTTTGAAAATGCTCATTTGGGGAAAAAGGGCTAATTGTTTTTGCTCAATCCAAAGGATGATTCCTTGGAATTTTGTTGTGGTTTGGAAGAATTGAATGATTTTTTTCTTTTACCTCTTGTAATTGTTTTCTAGTACTTGTCCTGTCCTTCTGAGTTTGGAATATACCTGATAAAAAAGGCTACTTCTTTGGGCTGCTTTTGGGGAATTTTTCAGAGGTTTTAGGTTAGATATATGTTTGAGGAAAACTCAAAATTGATTTCTTTGCACTTTTTTGAAGGTTCTTTCTTTTTATGCATTTTAGAGATATCTAAATCAGATTCTAGTTTGGAAGCCTTTGGAATTTGATGGGCGTTGTGGAGACCTTGACTCTTTTCACTTTTTAACTTGAAAATTTGCTTGCTTGATCCTCTAATTGGCACCTTTTGGTTCTGACTTTTACAGTTGAACAACTGCTTTCTGCATATTTATTTTCTTATGTAGGAATTTTGTTTTTGATAATGTAAAATTTGGATGGTCATTTATGTGTTTATAAGTTTATGTTTGTTTATTGATTTGGGAGTTATAGAATTGGTTTAGATGCCTCTGCCTTTGAATTATCGTGTGATTTTCTAATTCTTGTTATCTCATCTTTCGGTGCATGTTAGACATTTTCATTTAGGTTTGGCTATTTTGACACGCAAACGTGAATTTTATTGCCTTATAATCCGGAGTTTAAAGTGATCTTATTATCTGCTAATCTTTCCAAACTCAGGAATTGGTAATTTAATCATCATTAAAATTTATTATTAATCATATAAAGTGGACTTTATTAGCCTCTATGTTGATTGAATTTGGATGTACCATCGTTTCTGTCTATACCTGATTTCTTTTCCTGGTCCTTTTCCCTTCTAAAATGTGGTTTGCAAAATCATGTTTTGATGTCTTGCATACTTGAAGCACACTTGAGATCCAAATCTTTCGAAAGATTACATCAAAATGATGCTACTATGACTGTTCCTTTGTTCTGATTTTGGTGTGTGGATTTTGTTATTTCTTGCTTTTCAACATGGGGAATTTTGCAGGTTGACTCTGTATCGTGCTATTGCAAAGTTGATTCAGGCCTAAAGACGGTTGTGGAAGCAAGAAAATTCGTCCCTGGGTCAAAACTTTGCATTCAGCCTGATATCAATCCTAATGCACACAAGACCAAAAACTCGCGAAGGGAAAGGACTCGAGTCCAGCCACCTCTCCTTCCTGGCCTTCCAGATGATCTTGCCATTGCATGTCTGATTCGAGTTCCTCGTGCTGAACATAGAAAACTTCGCCTAGTGTGTAAGAGATGGTACCGCCTTCTTGCTGGGAACTTTTTCTATTCTCTTAGGAAGAGTCTAGGGATGGCAGAAGAGTGGGTTTATGTCTTCAAACGAGATCGTGATGGAAAGATTTCATGGAATGCATTTGACCCAGTTTATCAGCTCTGGCAGCCACTTCCACCTGTGCCCAGGGAATACTCTGAGGCCCTTGGTTTTGGTTGTGCTGTTCTGAGTGGTTGCCACCTGTACTTATTTGGTGGGAAGGACCCACTGAGGGGGTCTATGAGACGTGTTATATTCTACAGTGCAAGGACAAATAAGTGGCACAGGGCACCGGATATGCTCAGGAAACGCCATTTTTTTGGTTCTTGTGTCATAAACAACTGCCTTTATGTTGCTGGTGGGGAATGTGAAGGAATCCAAAGGACTCTCCGATCTGCTGAAGTTTATGATCCTAACAAAAATAGGTGGAGTTTCATTTCAGATATGAGCACTGCTATGGTTCCTTTTATTGGGGTCGTTTATGATGGGAAGTGGTTTCTCAAAGGTCTTGGATCCCACCGTGAGGTCATGAGTGAAGCCTACAATCCCGAAACTAATACCTGGACCCCAGTCAGTGATGGGATGGTTGCTGGTTGGCGCAACCCCAGCATCTCTCTAAATGGAAGGCTCTATGCTTTGGATTGCAGGGATGGTTGCAAACTTAGGGTCTATGATAGTGCCACGGATGCATGGAACAAATTTATGGATAGTAAGCTTCACCTAGGAAGTTCCCGTGCTCTGGAGGCTGCTGCTCTAGTTCCCCTCAATGGAAAGCTTTGCATAATCCGTAACAACATGAGCATAAGTCTGGTTGATGTTTCCAGTCCTGACAAGCATGTCGAAAGTAACCCTCATCTGTGGGAAAATATTGCTCTCAGAGGTCATTTAAGGACTCTTTTCACTAACATATGGTCGAGTATAGCAGGCCGAAGTGGGTTAAAAAGTCATATCGTGCACTGTCAGGTGCTTCAAGCCTGAGAATGGAAATAATTCTGTTTATGCTTGCCATGGAAATTTTCAATTTTCTTGATGTGGTAATTCCATACAAAAACGTTGCACTTTGCCAATTTTGGATCTCTGCACTATACTCGGTGACTGTTCTGATGTTTATACTTTTTGCGGAGATTGAATCAAAAGTAATCTGCTGTGGCGTGGATTAATGTGTAGACATTACCGTGTTTGAAGTACTAAACAAGAAGATAATGCCTACCAACCAACCAACATCGTACCCAGGGAATTTGGTACGGGAACTGATGAGTTTTCAAGGTTATAAAGCTGTATTTACAAGGTGAGGATGATTCGTTGATGATTTCGGGATTAGGGTTATGAGATACTTTCTTTGAAGTTATGCAGAGAGAGCAGCATACATGTAAATCTTGTTGTTGGCTCTAGGATGTAGCTTTTCTTTTGGTCTCCTCTTGGTGGTAGTTTGTAATATCTGGAAGGTTTGTGAATGTACATGGGTTATTTAAGGCAAGTAGGTATATACTCTGGTGGATGGTGCTTTGTTAGATTACATTTCGGATTTCGTCCTTACAGACCATACGAAAGCAAATGTGAGAATGAAATCAAAGGTGTAATCTTTCTGTATAACATAATTTACAATTCATCATTATTACCTAAATTTTGTTCGTTGTTTTTGAATGTTGTTTAGAAGCATAAAGACCTGCATATTGGACTATGTTCGAGTAATCATGAATTAAGTATATATGTTGATAGAGTAGTACACGAATATATATGATAATTTCCATAATGAATAGTTATTTTCCTGTTAGCAGTACACTGCCTTTCTTTATGCAGAAACATTTGAAGCAGATGCAGACACAGGCAGGTTTAAGCTACTCAGGTTTTCGCCTCCTGCCAGAATTTCACCAACTTGCCAAGCTGAATCTTAAGCTGATTGTGGTATTTCTTGATGAAAACATTAGCCAGATCGTTGATGTCTCCCCCTCATTATCGCTAGTGAGTTGTCTTCCTTTATGCTGTACACGACTCTTTTTCTCGGTTATCTCCTTGCTGCTGACATACATAGGAGTCTCTTTACGATTCTCCATTTTTGACGTCTGTCACAGATTTTTTCTGGGTATAGTTTACGAGCTTTGACTCGAGTAGAGCAGGACGGAGAGAAGGAGAGAAAGAAGGTAGGTTTTGTTGAATTGTTTTGTGATGAAATGATGCACTATGAAAGCTATAAGCTATTCATAGGCACAATATGCATATATGTGTATATATATTGGCTTGTATATACATTGGTTCTTTACTTGTATGCCATTTGGTTTATTCCAAAGGCATAAAGCAATGTGTATTTATTTAGTGATTGGAATTAACCTAGTCTGGACTATGAAGTTTGGAGACAATAAGCATCTCCCACAGTTCTCAACACAGTACACTTCCACCAAGGATGCCATTATTTTGATCCTACAAGATCATGTTTATGTCTACATTTTCGACTTATATAATCCTTGAATTTCATACGAGTTAATAACAATTTGAATCTAAATTTTTCTCGAGTCAGTGTCTTGGGTCCGAAAGTCATTAACATATGTGTATTTGATGCTAAGAATATTCATTATTTTGATCCTCCAACATCATATTTGTATAATTTTTGAACTTTATATAAGGATTTCAAGTTACTTATCAATAGTAATTTGAATTTAAATTTTTTAAAAATTAGTGTTTCGGGTCTAAAAATTACTAACGTGTGTAAATTTGACGAGTACGAATACGTTGAAAATATTGAGTCTTGAATTTTATATAGATATTTAAATCATTCACTATTTATCAAAAAAAATTCATAAAACTATGAAATAAAGATTGATCTCTTACATACTAAGTAAAGACTATAAAGATGAGTATAAATAATGATTATCACCATGTTTTTGTTCCAAGATTTGCAGTACTCTTGACAAATGAATTGAATACTATAAATTACTCATTGAAAACGTGTTATATATATATGTGCGTGTGTGTGTGTGTGTGTGTATATATATATATTATAATGAATCGTGAGATTGCCATCAGCAGTGTTTGTTCCTGCATGAGAATCAAAATAATTTAATGACCATTTTCATTGATGATTCTGCATGAAAATTACAAGAACCAAACAGCTCCTCCCAAGTTGCTGATAAAAATGTCTTTTTCTGTTTTTTATGTTTACCTATAAACAATGCTAAACTTGCCACCCACATATATTTATATATATATTTACATGGGTTACGAAAAAACACATGCTTTTATTGTATAGAATATATACGTTCACATCATCTTTAATTTTTTAAAGAAATTTCCCATTATCTTTATACCCTATATACATAAACTGAATCCAACCCATGAATTCAGTAACAAGTGCAGGGTCAATTCTTGAGTTTTTTCTATCCTTGTTTGGCTGGCAAGAAAATCTTGAATGGATAAGTTCAGGGAGATTACAATTCATGGGCAGGAGAAGAATGAGAAGATGACTGAATTAAAGTGGAAAGAGAAGACGATGAGAAGGTGGAATGTTGCTGTGGAGGAAGAAGAAGGTGATGTTAACAAATTAGCTGATGCTTTCATCAAGAAATTTCGGAATCAGCTCAGAGTTCAGTGTGCAGAATCATTCAATCATTTTCAGGGGAAGATGATGGGGCAAAAGGTGTAATTACAGACTTTGATTAATTAAAAATTTGATATTGTTAATGTTAATTTTCAGAATCCTTGTGTAATAAAATTTCCCAGCAGTTCTTGATTATATATATATATATAGTGTTCTTGATCATATATATAGTATTCTGGTCGTCTCGATTGTCTTTCATTTCATTCTTTTTTTTATTTATCAACTCAGAATTCCGGGTTGGAAACTTTCTTTGAAGGGAATTCTTTTTAGAGAGAAGATAGTTCGGAATTTTTAACCCATTTTAACTATTTCAATTAAGAAAATTTCGAACACTCTTTCATCCTATATAAATATTGGTATTTCGTCTCATATTATTCAATTTTCTATTATGCCTCAACTGTTTTTTCTTAATATAATGAAAATAACAACGACAACAATATAATTTTCTCAAAAATTTCGATTGAAGAATCAAATATCCCTCCACTATAGACCCCAAAACCAAATAGCTTCATGAAATAAAGTTATTCTAAAATGTAAAATGAATGGAAAATGAGCAACTGAAAAAGAAATTCTGAAGTTCATCCATCAGAAACTTTTATCACTCTCTTTGTATTTACTCAAGGTCTAGTAAGCTTCTCTATGAATACCCATAAAGAAGGGTGAGTATAACTCTTAACATACATACAATTTATTCACAGTATCCAACATATTCCGTAAAAATAACAAAGTACCTACAGGTGGTTCGTGGTAACTATCATACAGTAGAATGGATTGCCAACACTTTCCAAGCATAAGCTTCTTTACCACCTGAAATTTTCAAGGCAGCTTTATTAATCCTCAGAAAAACAGTCAGAACAATTGTTTGTTTTAGATTTTTTGCGGAAAGTATTCTCGGGGTGGTTTCCCCACACCGAGAGTAAACCTCTCCGAGATGATCTTAGGGATGCATTCCTCAATGTCCTAATGCATTTACGATTTTCCTCGTGAAGAGGTACCAAGAAGAATCAATGTAAATAATCAATTTAGGAAACATACCTCTGGACCAAACAGGACTATCCATTACCTTATTTTCATTATAGACATCTTTGAAGCTCAAGTTTATTTAATCACTTTAATCCTTACCTCATTTCCTTTTAATTACCAGATTAATCATAACGGATAGAATTGCGTAGGACTTTTCAGATGTCAACCACCACCTCCTTTTCTTGAATTTCTCAAGAATATATTCTCAACTCCTACTTTTATAAGTAAAAATCCTCTATAACCCAAGATGGAAAAAAGGTGGTTTAAACATGAGAATTATAATGCAACTCTACCTATCAAGATTTTTGCTCAGATGATTGGTAAAAGTAGAAATTGAATTAAAAATGAATCATAGAGACAGTAAAATTTGACAAAAAGAAATTCACAACCATTATTTTCAGCTTCTGTAAGAATGTAGCAACTTCAAGATCCACAATTCCATTCTACCAGAACAACCAGAAAACCAAAAAAGAAAGAACGATGCAATTAAAGAACACTGCTTTTGGTAGATAACAATTATATTTTTATTTGAAATAAACTTCAAATGTCAAATGATTCAAAACAACTTTTTTAGTTATTTACAGCAATTAGTTGACTCCTATTGAAAGTGCTCATTCCATAATGGTGTTTTCAGAGCCCACTAGGAAATACCCGTTTAACAGCACCGGATAGAGTAGCAACTAGAATACTTACTTCAAGGGACAACTAGCTGATGCAATCATAAGATTGCAGCCTGGGGATAATGATACATAACCAGCATAGTTTCTGCTCCATTCTCAGTGAATGTTAAGTTCAAATTTCATATAATATGCATACAGCGTATTTGACTTCCCATAGCACCACCTTAAAAAAAATTTATAGGAAAAAACGAACACCAACTTAAATACAATTTGTTGTATTTAAATTATGCATAAGAACACTGAGACTATGTTTGCAATATTCATATTGGATCTATATCCAGTTTAACTACAAGATGATGAATATACTTTGCAAAATAATAAAAATTAAACACTCTTCCAAAAAAAAAAAATTTGAACTCGTGGAATTTCATAAGTGGAATTGGATGAATACATCCTAAATTTCATTAGAAATTGGTTTTCTTCTAATTAAATTTGGAATGTATTTTTCTAATTTCAGATTAAGCCTTTGTATGAAATTTAAGATAAAATATTGACGAGTGATTAAGTTAGGAATTAAACCTAACTTAATATTTCAAAGAAAAAGTTAGGAATTAAACCAAACCCAATCTTGATATTATAGTTAGACTCTTCCATTCAATTTTACTCTACATATTGAGTTTTTATTTTTAAAAAATGATCAATTAGTTTGGTTTGGTTTAAACCTTATACCCAAAGCAAACTACTAAATTTGGTTTCTAAGAATATCAAACCAAACATACCATTTCACCATAAAAACCAAATCAAACCAACTAAATAATTCGGTTTGGTTTGGTTTTGGTTTGAAATAATCTTTTGATATATTTTTAAAACTTCTACCAAATCAAACCAACCAATAGTTCAGTTCGTTTTGGTTTGGTTTAAAAGTTTCATACTTTTGTAAAAATTCATCCTTACATATTCATGAACCACGTCTAACTAAACGTAAACAAACAATAAAAATTAGACTCTTAAAAATACAAAAGACTCAGTAGAAATTCACAAGCATTTCCAAAAGATAATAATATTAATGAAGTATAATGAGAACCCATAAGAATGAAACATGAAATATGTTAACAGATCAACTTGAAACAAGGCCAAGAAATTTAAGTTATGGTAACAACCAACAGATAAATCAAAAAACAAGGATAACCCAAGCATAACCTCACAATTAATCCCAAAGTAAAATGTAGAGAATCAAAAGCCAAACCATTTTGGTTCTTTGCTTTGGTTTTTTCATGTTCATACTCACTCCCCCAAATTCTCTGTAAATGGTATAGAATTTAACCCTATAATGATGAAAAAAAAAAACCATCTAATCTAATCCAGATAAGAACCACATTTAACTCAATTGAGAGAAAGTAAAGAATATCAATCATAAATCTCCATCTACTCAGTGTAAAAACTAAAGTGTAATTTATAACTCAATCAAAAAACGATCAGAAATCCACAAATTGTAATTCAATTACAAGAAAATGAACAAAAGAGAAAACAGATTGGTAATTTACCTTCACATGGAATCCATCAAATCAATGAGCGGATCAGCATTGCGCCTGCAAGACGGGATCTTCTCGAACTCCTTAGCCGGAAACTTCTTCGATATGAAACCAACAAAGAACTCAAGCATATCCGAGTTAGAATCCACCTCGATCGCGCTCACCGAAACCCAGATAAAGGCCAATTTCGCTTGAATCCCACTGACCTCACTCACCGAACCATACCTGAGCTTACCGGTGATCTTCCGATCATAGAAAACCAACTTCTCGAAATTAACATAACACGGCTCTTCAAGCTCGATGGTGAAGACGCTTTCAGTCGAGAGATTGTAGGATTTAACATTGGCCGGTAGCAGACCTTTCGGGAATCCGTACTTTGGGAGAATATCGTGGATATCTGATGACGACGGTGATGGAAGGCCGGGATCGAGAGACGAATCTGCGAGGGAGAGAGGGAGGAGAATGAGGCAGAGGAAGAAGAATAAGAAGAGTACGGCAGTCGAAGGAAACGCCATTGATGGACTCACAAGACGCAGGCGCGACCGCGACGACTTCTGGAGGGAGAAAAGCTTAGTGGATGACGATAACATGCTTAAATTTAAATAATTTATAATTTAATTAAATTCATTTTATATTAAGTAAATAATAATTAATTTATTTTTTTTAAAAAAATAAACATCTAAATTCAATGAATCTATAGATTAAAACATTATTAATATTATTATCTTATAAAAAAATATCAAGTCGAGTTTGTAAGTCATTCTCGTAATTTCAACTAAAATAGTCTAATGATCGTAGAATATTCACTTCACTCTTAAACGTTATAGATCGGTTAAGATTTAACTCGATTTAATCACGTAACTCAATAATATATTAATAAGTTAAATTTTTAGTATTATAAACCAGTAGTTATCAACTTATAATATAACAATAACACGATAAAATTTACGTTCTCGATAAAATTCAAACTCGAAAAAATTAAAAATAAGAATTTTAATCCACACATCAATATCATTTTCTATAAAAAATGTTAAATCGGGTTTGTAAGTCATTCTCGTAATTTCAATTAGAAGAATCTAATCATCATAAAATATTCATTTCACTCATAAACGTAAATCGGTTAAAATTTAACTTAACTCAGTCACGTAACTCATTAATATACTAATAAGTTAAAATTTTCAATTTTATTAAATAAAATATTACAAACCAGTAGTTATCAACTCATAATATAACAATAACGCGATAAAATTTACGTTCTCAATAAAATTCAAACTCGAAAAAATAAAAAATAAGGATTTTAATCGACGCGTCGATATCATTAACGTAACAAGAGAAGGACGTATTATCATTTCATACTCGAGAAAATAATCATATTTTATAATAACATTCATGCATATGTTTTCTATATATTATTATATTTCAAGTACAAGAAATATGAGTATTTATGAAATGCTATTAAATTTAATTGTAAAAATGGTCATTAACATGTCACTCTTTTTTTTTCTTAATTTTATTCTTTAATTTTTCAATTTCTAAAATTAAATTTTTTTATCATTTTATTTTTTTTCTAAATTAAGATAAATAAATATAAATAAATTATCACTAATACATCATTAATTTTAAATTACATTTAATTTAATTTTATATATAATAAATAATAAATTTATTATTTTTAATCTGAAACGTGACGTTATTTAAACATTTCTCGTATTTTATTACCTTATGAACATTTTAGGTACATTAAAATAATTATATTTTAAGTACTTATAAAAGATCTCGAGTACTTGAAATATTTATAAATACTCTTTGTATTTATCGTATAGTAAAACGCTTATGAAACACTTTCCGAGCATATACTTCTTGATATTTTAAGTATTTGAATGTATTTCTAGATATTACGAGTATTCTCATTAACGTTCTACGGTACATGAGGTCTTTTCGTCTATTGTAAATATTAAAGATTTCATATTTAATTATATTGCGAGACTGTACTGAATCAAATATGATCTAAATATTTTAACTACAACCCTTTTGTGTAGCAAACAATATAATCAAAATTCGATTCCATTTTCGATTATATTGCGAGATTATATTGAACCAAACATGTCCTATGCGTCTTAACTACAACCCTTTTGTAGAGCAAGCAATAGAATCAAAATTCGATTCCATATTTGATTATATTGCGAGATTATACCGAACCAAACATGGCCTATACGCCTTAACTACATCCCTTTTGTACAGCAAACAATAACATCAAAATTGATTCCATGTTTGATTATATTACGAGGTTATACTGAACCAGACATGCCCGAAACATAGAAATAGAAAACGACAAGATAGAAAGAAATAATACTTGGCAAGAACGCTTCGACAATTCAACAGAAAGTACCATGTATCCAAACCATCACCATACAGGATAATTGTCTGTTGTCTTTTCATATATGATGCTTAAGTAGAGTTTATAGAGAAAATATATTAGCACGGTAAAAAACCAGTGCTAAAATGTGTATATATCTCCCTTATACATATTACATATATAACATACTTGTACAACTTTGGTTGAGAGATAAGGATTTCTCAGATCAGACAGTTTTTTCAGTTTGAGAAAGATGGATAACCAGCACCAGGCTCTACCATTCTTCTGTAAAGCAGAGGCAATCGTGTTCAAATCTACTCTGTAAGTAGCACCTCGATTTCATTCTTACCAGCTGGGAGCTGCAGAAAAAACGAAAACGAAAACGAAAAAGAGTAAATCCCTTGAGGCATATTGAGGAGAGAAGGTCAACAAATGAAATAAAATTCTACCGAGAGTCCGGATGGTGGGTAGGATCATTTCGTTTTGAAATGATGGCGTTGAAAGAGCAAGAGGTCAATCAATCTTTTGAACTAACACAAAGACTTTCTCAAAAACAAATACTTTTCTCATGTTGTAGAGGTAAACCTAAATGGAATTGGGAGCAAGTTTGAGTCATCCCCGCCTCCCTCAAAATGACCTAACAGTGGAATCCAAGAAGGTCGAACTAACTTATCATTTGCACATGAGTTGACAACCCCTTTTGTTCCCTTTTTAATACTATACTTTACACTTTATATATCAAAGAAAGAAGTCGAACTAACTTCAACGTGACCGAGAGAGAAAGTGGGGAGAAGTTGCAAAAATCCAAGGGAAAGCTTAAAGCTGAGAAGAACAAATCAAGCATAACATCTTTGCCAATAGCTCCATGATCTTGTCAAATTAAACTTCGCCAATATACTTCCGTAGTAAATCACCCATCAAAATCTAAAACAAACCTTCTAAATCTGCAATCAAACATGTAAGAAAGCAAGCTTTCGGCTTCTTTGAGAATAGCGAGGTAGCTTAATAAAATTCGAAATATTACAACATTTGGAAACCATGTCTAGTTGATTTCATAATCTTCCAACTGTAACCTACAAACAAAATACCTGTGTTTCCGAAAACTAATGCACATAATCGTCTCCATCATATAATATACAACAACGAAAAAGAAAGAACTTTGAAGCTATGAATCTAATACAATGATTAATTTAATCTAACTGAGTGTTTAGAACTAAATTAACAGCTCATTTGGTTTAATTCCTATAACAACCTTTCTCATTCCTTTCACTTAATTGCTAGATTAATAAATAAACATTCTTGATTTGTAGAGTTGGGCTATGCTTTTTCATATTTCAAACAATGGGTTTCTAATCCCTAGCTAGATAAAATAGAAATTGAAGTTCTGCTCCAAGAAATTCAAAGGTAAAAGTGAATTTGATTCATACATAATTCAATCCTGTAACAAAATTAGGGTTTTAGCTGTAAAAACCACAGCAAGAAATGCTATAACTAAAAACCCCAACACTAATAAATAAGGGTTTAGCTGCAAAAAAATCCAGATAAAATTACAGAACTAATTCATATTCGCAAAGCAATTCCACGAAAAATATGAAAACCAGCGATGAATCCATCAACATAAAACAAAATCAGTGAAACCCCATACCTCAACAAACCGTTTCCATGAATTTTGGCAAGAGCCGGAGACACCTTTACGGCAGGAATGTACAGTCTTGAACTGATCTGCTCTGAGCTTCTTGTTGATGATCCCAACCTGAAAGTAAATCGAATCGGACGGCGGCAAATCGGTCTTGATCTCGTTCACATTGAGCCAGAAGAAGAATCGCTGCACCTGAATCCCTTCCAGGTCCTTGATGTACCCGTACCCGAGCTCCCCCGTGATTTTTTTCTCGTAGTAGACCAAGTAGTCGAACTGCACGTAACACGGTTTCGCCAACTCGACGACGAACCGGCCGTCGTCGGAGAGTGTGTAGCCGGTGACCGAGTCGGGTAATAACCCGCTTGGGAGTCCGTATTGGGCGAGGATTTCGTAGACTGTTGGCGGACTCGGGTCGGGTCCTCTTTCGGGGACGGAAAGTGCGGGTTTGCAGAGAGAAAGCGAAGCAATCGCGAAGAAGAAGAGAAGAAACGAAGAGAAACCCAGATGGGATTTTGGGTTTTCCACCATTTTCGAACAGGAAGAGACAGTGAGAAGTAGAAAAACTCGGGATTAGCAAGCCGGGAAAACGGATTTGAAGACGGCTGAAACAAAGAAATCCGTGATCGATGGAAAATTTATTGGACGATGATTTCTGGGTTAATCATAATAATCCTACCGTTAATAGAAAGGTAACGACTTGATTTCAAGAAACTGATTAGAACAAGAAAATAAGAAAGAGAAAATCTTTGATTATCAGGCGAAAGAAAAAGACTGGTGCTTTCAAAAACTTGCGTGGAAAATTAAGAATTCCAAATCCAAGTTGTAAGTTTTTAAACTTATATTTACAGTTTGTTGTATCTATCTTAATTTAGTCAATTTATTAATAAAATAAATAAAAACCTTATCCTCTCTGATATATTATTTTATATACAAAAAAAATATATATATATATATAATATAATAATTAAATTTTCTTAATTAAAATACATATTTTTTTAGTATGCAAACAAACCAATATACTTAATTTATTATTTTATTAATTATGGATTTTTGTAAGTATATATTTTTTGTAATTTATTTCATCAATCTCATACATATACATATTGAATATATTTAAAAATTTTGAAATTTTAATGAAATATTATATAAAAATCCTAATTTTTTATTTATAACAATTTTTTAATAAATAAAACCTTATCTTTATTTTTTATGTCATATTTTTATTTCTAAATATTAATTAAAAAAAGTTTATCTACTAATTATAATATTTTTATTTTTATTATTTTATTTTATCCGTAACGGATGATATAACGTTCCATCCTGATTAAAAAAACGTTGACGTACTTTGTTATCTCAATTCGATGTTATTCTTAAATAATGCTTAAAGAATACGTGATCAATAAAGATGACACTACGTTATATATTTTTAATTTTCGTATAATAGGATGTATACATTTATATTTATACTAACAATCGTTCTTCCGTTAAGTAATGTGTTTTATTATTACGTCTAGAAATAAAAGTAACGAGTATAAATAAATCGGTTAAAATAAATTTAGAACTTAGAAACTAAAACTATGTTAAGTGTTCGAAGTTTAGAACTTATGCCGATACCCCTACCCCTTCCACTTTCAGTTGCTGTGCCGATTCCCTTCCCCCATTCCGGTCAACCAGACAGACTGCTTAACCGCACTCCTTACCAGGTGCTCCCATCGGACGTCGAGCGTCCCCAGCACTCAGTCCGGCCATCCGCGGCCACCGAATGACCGCATCATCACAACCGACAACACACATACACCGACCATTAATTGACCACTCACGCACACAACCATTACACTACATCAGTTTTAATGATATCCAGCCTCTTCGGGCCACACACCACAGTGCCACTTCGGCCTGGAGGGGCCACCCGCAAACGTCAACGAGTCCACCGTTCCTTTCAGAACTTGAAATAACGGCCTGTGAAGGCCACACTGCCGTTCCGGCATGGAGAGGCCACCCACACACAACAACCAGTTCAACATTCGTTTCAACACTGGAAATAACGGCCTGTGAAGGCCGTACATACACCCGACCGGTGAGGCCTTTCCCCAATCCACACCGAACCTGCAAGAAAACCTGACCTGTGAGGGCCGGCCACACACACAAGGCATACCACATAGTAATCTATCATCACGGTCTGTGGAGACCACCCCGAACGATATACACCGCCTGTAAAAGCCACACACGTACATAAGCACGCCATACAATTACCCACACCGACCTGTGAAGGCCACGCACACACTAACTTCTCACCGACTTTGACCCCTCCGGAACACATACACCGACAGTCGTTGCCCTCCTACCACACAGCCTCACTTTTCTCTTCAATTTCCGTGACTTCGTCCTAGCCTACCTGGTGCGCACTCACCTCCAGCTCCTCACCCACATTCATCCGATTGGTCATCTCCTACCTTCCTGCCTAACTAATCCTACTCCCAATCGATATCAGCCTGGTGTCTCTAGTTCAGTTCCGTGTCCCTCACACGACTCTCTCCTGATGATAGGACTCATTCGACACTGAAGGCCAAAAAAGTAGGGATTTGGCCTTCATTTCCTATTCTTCAGCAACCGTTCACTCAAATCTTCCTCTTCCTCGAACTCTCCCAACGATTTCACACCAGTTTGTCTCCTTCCCTCTCCCTCTGTCTTCTCGGACTCTCTCCTCTTCCTCTTTCTATTTTACCCTTTTGCCTTTTCTTTTTCCTTTTTTTTTTTAATCCAGAATCCCCCTTTTATAGCCAACCAACCTCAAATCCTACCCGTTGAAAATCCCTATCCTAATATCTACCGTTCATTCTATCTGTAATATTCGAGATCGAAAATTAATTTAGAATAATTTTTTTTATTTTATTTATTTATAAAAATAATTAATTAAATTTGTTTTACTTTAATTTTGTTGAATTTAAAAAAAAAGAATTAAGGACGAAACTGAAATTAATTTTGAGAAAAAATGATAAAATTTTGAATTCAAAATGTATTTTTTTAAAAAATTTTGAAAACAGGAGATTAAAACGTAATAAGAAAATTTGGTCAAGTGAGACGGCCCTTGTCAGCAGCGTCAGCAAACTAGAGCACGCCGCATGGGCAACCTTGCTGACATCGGCACCACATAGGAAGCCATGCGAGTGATCCATGTGCCCGACGATTCGACGGTCCGGATCTCATCCCGCGCACGTGAACGGACCAGATACGTTTTTTCTTTAGGTGCAATCGAACGGTCATATTCAATTCGATCGTGCGATCGAGATTCATTTTCTGAATAAGATAGATCTAACGGACGAGAGAGAACTACGTATTCTCAAACGGACGGTCCAGATCAACACGAGATGAGCATTTAAACATCACGTTCTATGGAACCTTAACCCTAGCCGCACATGCCCTCGTCGAATAAGAAGAATCAGACTTTGGATAAGGAGATCGACCAATGGCCACTGCTGCACCGGAACCACTGTCGACCGTCAAAAAAGGTAAAAAAAATTTCTCGCTGCTCGGAATTCAATTCCGAGCCTCCCTGTAACCATATCGGAGTAAAAGGGACGGCGAGTAATAAAGCCCAGCAGAGTCGCCACGACCAAAATTGTAAACCCTCTCTGATGATTCCCTTCCCGTTTTCCGTTTCATATGATTCTTTGACTATTGTGTTCATAGTTCCTTTCTATGCAGGTTAGTCGAAAAAGAAACCCAACTGCGAAGGAAAACTAGCGAAGCCGCCGCACCTAGAGACACCCATCCTCAGCTGGTAAGTACGATTTTTTTATTTTTCTAGCCAACAGAGGCTTCCTAAAGTATTTTTTTGCAGGGATATGTGTAAAACTGGCCAAAACTGACAAAAATCAGTCAAGCTGATGTGCATCATCACTGTCTGTATGTCTATTTATTTTTCTATACTGCTTCAATTGTATATTGTTCTCCTGTATGATTTAAATTATTATGTTTAATTACTTTTTCATTATTGATTGTCTGATTGTGATTTTTATCTGATTGACTGATTTGAAATAAAAATCCTAATTATCTTTATTAATTATTAATGTATCAAAATATATTGTTTGCTTAAATGTCATTTGATTGATATGTGAATATAAAATAAGATGTTAGTAGTCAATTAGTAATTGCTTGTTGATGGAAATCTGTATATGAAAGGTTTACTGAATACCCTAGGAAATAGTGGATGGACTCGGTACATAGAAAAAATCTTACCGTAGACAATATCTCAGTCGGACAGGGCTAAGGGGTCCCATACTGGAAGGGTTAGGAGATATGGTTCACTCTCATATTGGACGAAATATCGAGACGATAGTGTGTTTGGTGCCTATTACCATACGGGGTATGAAGACGATCGGATAAATTGACAAATCTAGATATTGGGTTCACGAGTAGTAGGATATCCCTATTGACCCCCAGGAGTCCCAATAAACAAGTAAAAATGGAGAATGACCGACTTTACTCACTTGTACATGAAATTATAAATGTTATGTGAGTGTTTGTTTTATATGTTGGTTTTGAAAAACTCATAATGGTAAGTATAGAAATAACGTTTTGATATTAAATGAATTTACTTATATTAAGGACTCTATTAGTTGTTTTGTAATTCCAATCTTTATTTTTCATATCAATTATTAGCGTGATATTCTTATCGAGATAATGTAGTTCACTCTTCTATTAAATATTTCATATCAAGAGGACCAAGATCTACATCCCGATCAGGAAGAATGTTGTGAGTAATTTATCTCTCGGACCCTTTCAAGAGCTAGTAGAGGTTAACCCCTGAAACATTTATCTATTTGTTTTAAATCATTTATTTGCTTCTTTTCATAAGTTGTTATAGTAGAGATATTCTCATAGTCTTATTAGGCATTTTAATTTATTGTGTAAGAAATGTAAACCTTAATATTATTGTTTGCTTCCGCATTTAAAAATACAAATTTATTTCCTTTAAGTTCCGAATCATTACACCATCTCTCTATATTTCTCTCATGTTCTCTCTCCCTTCTTCACCTATGTTAAGCAATTACAGATAATATATTTCTTTATACTTTTTTTTAGAGAAAACCAAATATATTGCTTAATGAGAAAGAGGAACAACATTAGCTAAGAGAAAAACTCTCCCGTGCACTTGACACAGAACAAGAACAAGTCTCTGTCGCAAGTCGATGGGCCATAATATTCGCGGCGAACCCAGTTCAACAAAACATCCTGTAACGGCCCCGGAATTTTAAAATGAAATATGTGTAACGACCCCGGAAAATATAAAAATGAAATGAGTATTTAAATATATCGAATGCGGAAGCGAGATCAAAATTTCAGTTAACATCCCTTACACGAAAAACCAAACAAACGTACTTAAAATATAAAAGGTTAAACTAACTAAGAAAGAAAACTCGAAAATAAACTATGCGTATGACTACAGAGTCTCTAGGCATCCCCTTCGTCGTCCTCCTGCGGAACGGGCTCGGGAACCATGTCTTCCTGATCTGAAATGGTTAATTAAGGAGTGAGCTACACTAGCCCAGTAAGAACATCACGATATCTCACCGTCACGGAGATAAAGGTGGGTAGAAAACCACAAAAAGACCAATGGAGCATAATTTACAATAAACTCGTTTATTAACAACAAAACCTTTTATCAATAATAAATCTTTTACCATCCACTTACCTTGGTGGAATTCATAAGACAATATACGAAAAACAATAACATTATCATAATCATTGAATAATCTAAGCTGTAAAACATAACACTTATCACGCCTCTTGTAATTCAATCATTGTACAACATATCTTTTTTTCTCATTTACCAGCCTACTAGTATCCGTGGGGGTCCATAGGGGTTCCGCTACCCGTTAACCTTTAACATTCATAATCAGTTTCCAGGGCCGTCCCCATACCCCGTCCGGTATGGGCGCCAAAACCATGAACCTCAATACCCCGTCCGGTATGAGGGTGAAACGGGCCGTCCCCATACCCCGTCCGGTATGGGCGCCAAAACCATAAACCTCAATACCCCGTCCGGTATGAGGGTGAAACGGGCCGTCCCCATACCCCGTCCGGTATGGGCGCCAAAACCATAAGATCTCCATACCCCGTCCGGCATGTGAGACCACAATCCCGGTAGGGTTCCCTACGGACCCTGTCCGTCCACCATCTCCCAGGATATCTAGTCAGGCTGACCCCCATAATACAATTATCAATCTACACAATCTTTCATTTTTCCTTTTCCTCAATCAGCATCATCAATTCACATTTAAACAAGCAAATCGTAATTCATACCAAACAGACAACATACAGTATCAGTTTTTCAGTCATTCAACCCATAATTAATAAAAACGTAGTACATGCACACAAATCTGTAAAATGAACACATCAAACCTCATTTTGCATTTAAAGCTGTAAACAGGCCAAATAACAGTAAATCATCAATCACACTAGACTCGGGCTCCATTAGCAACCTTAAGCAATTTCACACATGCGTTAATTCAAGAAATACTGTTTTATCATTTTGAACTTTAATACCGTGATAGGAAATAGGGTGAGGGGTCCTTACTTGTTTTCGGGATCCGAATACGATTCACAGTGCGCCTGCAGGCTGTCCCTAATTTTCCCCTGAATTTTTCCCGGGGAACTGAAACACGCTAACAGTACCTGCACAGGTTCCAAAAAAAATCCAAATTAGGCCCAGGGCCTCTTTCGGCCCAAATCGCAACTCCGGCACGGCGGCTCCGCCGTGCTCCGGCGACGGCGCCGCCGCTGGCGGCGGCGAGTCGCCTCGGGTTGACTGTTTTCGGCCGTTTTTGGCCGAATTCGGCCACACTCGCATTGGTCCTTGTCAGAAAACAACCCTAGGGCCCTCGGGGGGCCAAAAAATCACGGAAAAACGGAGCTTACCGGCGGCGGCGCTCTCGGGTACGGCGACTCTCCGGCGAAGTTCGTGTTTTGGTGATTTGGCTTCGGTCAACCTGTAGAGAAAAGAATGGTGATCACGGTGATATAAAAAATTGCATCGAACGGAGGCCGGGAAGGGCCTCGTCGGAGGCAAAAACCGAGAGGGGGCGCGGCGGTGCCGCTGGGCTTCGGCCGCGTATTCCGGCCGTTTGGCCGGGATTTCGGCTTCGATTTGGCCATAGGAGGAATCAGTGGGGAAAAATGAGTCGGGGGTATGAAATTTACCTCGATCGGCGGTCGGAAATTTCCCCGGTGCGGCGGCGAGTGGCGGCGGGTGGCGGCGGTCGGCCTCTGGTTCGTCTTCTCCGGCGAGCGGCTGGCGGCTAGGGTTTTTGGTCTGGTGTGGGGGTTCTATTTATAACCCCTTGCCTTTTGATCACAGCCGTTCGTTTCGTTTTAATCTGGGCCGTTCGTTTTTGATTGAATCTGGGCCGTCCGTGCGTTTGAATCTGGGCCGTCCGATCGCGTGATTGATCTGGGCCGTCGGATCGCACCCACGCGGATCGCCAACGTGGCTCCTTTCGGAGTGACGCGATCTTGCCACGTGGCAGGCCCCGGTTGGCCGAGACTGCTGACCGGGCCTGCTGACGTGGCTGCTGACGTGGCCCCCCCTTTTTTTTTTTTTTTTTTTTTTTTTTCGGGTGCTACAATATGTGTATTAAAAATGTCAAATGCGGAAGCGTAATAAAAATTTTGATTAACATCCCTTACACTAAAACCAAAAACGTGCTCAAAGTATAAAAGAATAAACTAACTAAAAGAGAAACTCGAAAATAAAAGCTATAAATATAACTACGGAGTCTTCAGGCGTCCCTTTCGCCGTCTTCCTGCGGAACGGGCTCGGGAACAATGTCTTCCTGATCTGAAATGATTAAACAAGGAATGAGCTACACCAGCCTAGTAAAGACATCACACTATTTCACCATCACGGATGTAAAGGTGGGTAGAAAACACAGAAAGACCAATGGAGCATAATTTACAACAAATTCTTTTATCAATAATAAAATCTTTTACTATCCACTTACCTCGGTAAAGTTCATAAAACAACATATGAAAGCAATAACATTATCATCATCATGAAATCATATGAACTATGTAACATAATACTTATCACGCCTTTTGCATTTCAATCATTACACAACATATTTTTCCTCATTTACCAGCCTACTAGTATCCATGGGGATCCACAGGGGTCCCGCTACCCGTGAACCCTTAACACTTGTAATCAGATTCCAGGGCCGTCCCCATACCCTGTCCAGTATAGGCGCAAAAACTATAAACCTCAATACCCCGTCTGGTATGAGGGTGAAACGGGTCGTCCCCATACCCCGTCCGGTATGGGCGCCAAAACACATAAGGTCTCCATACCCCATCCGGTATGAGAGACCACAATCCCGGTAGGGTTCCCTACGGACCCGGTCCGTCCACCATCTCCTAGGATATCTAGTCAGGTTGATCACATTATACAATTATCAATTTACATAACCTTTCATTCCCCTTTTCCTCAGTCAGCATCATCAAATCACACACAAACAAACAAACCAGTAATTCGTGCCAAACAAGACAACATACAACATCTGGTTCTCAGTCATTCAACCCATAATCAATAAAACAGTGATATATGCACACGAAACTATGAAATAAAAACATCAGACCTCATACTGCATTTAAAACTGTAAAATAGGTCGAACAACAGCTGACCGACAAATACACCAGACTCGGGCTCCATTAGCGACCTTAAATAATCTCACACATCTATTGATTCATGAAATACCGTTTTAGCATTTATTGAACTTTAATACCGTGATAGGAAATAGGGTGAGGGGTCCTTACTTGTTTTTGGGGTCTGAATACGGCTCTACAGTGCGCCTACAGGCTGTCCCTAATTTTCCTTGAATTTTTTCCGGGGAACTGAAACGCACTACTGGTACCTGCACGTGTCCCAAAAAATTCCAAATTAGACCCGGGACCCCTTTCGGCCAATATCGTAATTCTGGCACGGTGGCTCCGCCATGCTCCGGCGATTCGCCTCGGGTTGGCCGTTTTCGGCCGAATTCGGCCACACTTGCATCGGTCCCTGCGATAAAACAACCCTAAAGCCCTTGGGGGGCCAAAAAATTACGAAAAACCGAAGCTTACCGGCGGCGGTGCTCTCGGGTGCGGCGGCTCTCCGGCGAGGTTCGTGTTTTGGTGATTTGGCTCCGATCAGCCTGTAGAGAAAAGAATGGTGATCACGGTGATATAAAAATTATATCAAACGGAGGCCGGGAAGGGCCTCATCGGAGGCAAAAATCGAGGAGGGGCGCAGTGGCGCCGCTGGGTTTCGGCCATATTTTCCGGCCATTTGGCCGGGATTT
This sequence comes from Carica papaya, assembly GCF_054855325.1. NCBI lineage: Eukaryota > Viridiplantae > Streptophyta > Magnoliopsida > Brassicales > Caricaceae > Carica > Carica papaya. The sequence goes on along the minus strand of NC_142314.1, from coordinate 37,334,794 downwards.
TGGCTCCGATTTGGCCACAGGGGAACTCAGCATTGAAAAACAAGCCGAGGTTATGAAATTTACCTCGATCGGCGGTCGGAAAACTCCCCGGTGCAGCGGCGGGTGGCGGCGACCGGCTCCTCCGGCGTCTGGTTCGTCTTCTCCGGCGAGGGCTGGCGGTTAGGGTTTTTGTGGTCAGGTGTAGGGGGTTTATTTATACCCTTTGCCTTTTAATCACAGCCGTCCATCTTGATTTAATCTGGACCGTTCGATCGCGATTTAATTTGGATTAAATCTGAGCCGTCCGTCGCGATTAAATCTGGGCCGTCCGTGCGCGTGCATCTGAGCCGTCCGGTTTCTGATTTAATTTTCTAAATTGCGTTTTGACCCCCGGTTTCCGATTTTCTTTTCAAAAATACCCCCAGAATCTAAATTTTCACCCCTTTTTTTCAAAATTAATTTCAATTAAATCCAACTAATATTTTTACCCAATTTTATCATTATTTTTTTTATTAAATTAAATTAAATTAAATAAATCAATTAAAATTCAAAAATTATAAAATAAACTAAATAAAATAAATTAAAAATTAATAATAATAATAATAATAATAATAAAATTAATGGGTGTTACACATCCGACCGCCTTACCAACATATTTCTTCAATCGTCGATGATATAACTAAATTCATAGTTATTAGCAATCCTGGACGATATGGCCCGTAACATAGTTTGGGCATCCTTTTTCGTATCACCAAGACCGGTCACATTTCCTTATATTTAATCATGTTAACTCACAAATCTAATATTTGTACATTTTACTAATTAATATGGTTTTTAATCATAAAATACTATATTTGTGAATTTTAATATGTTGTAGGTTAAGAGAACTTAATTGGTACTTATATCATCGTTTTGTTTAGAAACATCATAAATTTATTAAAATTTAACCAAATTTAGTCATCACAGTTCCGTCAATATACTGATAAATTAAGTTCCCGTTTTTATAAATCAAATATTATAAATCATTCAGACAAACCATAATACAATTTTCAGCCGAGATACAGAGAACTAAATGTTGATGAATTGATAATACAAAAAGATAATATTTAAATTAAGAATTTATATAAACAAAACAAAATTAAAATAATTAATAATTAAAAAACAAAACCAAAAATTATATAGGATGTGAGAGACCATAATAAAACTCCATAAATCATTTCTGCTATCAACCACCTCCTCCCATTCCCACCATCACTTTTCTCATCAGCTTTTGCAGCACCACTTGGGCTTCCTTCATGGCACCCATTAAAAAAATTAAAATTTAATTAATTAATTAATTAATCAACCCATAATTAAGCTAATTAAGTTATAAAAATTAAATGAAATATACCTTTGACTCAAAATGGGTATTAATTTATTTATAAATCAACTCACACCCACCAAAAAAAACATTACTTTCACCATATTAATTAATTAATTAATTATTATATGTGATTAGATTAAAATATGCTTAATGTATAAAATTAAACCAAATGTATACTTTCTATACTTTGATTCAAAATGGGTATTAATTTATTTATAAATCAACTCATACCCACCAAAAAAAAACATTACTTTCACCATATTAATTAATTAATTATTATATGTAATAATATGTATAATTTACAAAATTATGTCAAATGTACACTATCTATACTTTGATTCAAAATGGGTATTAATTTATTTATAAATCAACTCACACCCACCAAAAAAAACATTACTTTCACCATATTAATTAATTAATTATTACATGTGATTAGATTAAAAATATGCTTAATGTATAAAATTAAATCAAATCTATACTATCAATACTTTGATTCAAATGGGTATTAATTTATTTAGAAACCAACCCTATACCCACAAAAAAAAAACACTAATTTCACCATATTTAGGAAATTGAATCAAATATATGATATTGAATATTGAATTAGTGTATATAATACCTTTGGCAGGTGGTGCAGGGGCACTGCTGTTGCCTAAAATCTTTGCAAATCCTTCAAACAGCTTAGCATCTGATGAATTGGGTGCTAAATGTAACAGAGCTGTTCATCACAAAACACAAGTTACAATGGAATTGAGTACTTTAAAAGTATTTGCAGATATATACATGTGTGTGTGTGTGTGTGTGTTTATGTGTATGTAGAATGAAAAGAACAACTCACTGATACACTCTGTAATATTGGCGGGAGCATGGCAAGAAGAAGGGAGAGTTGCAGCAAGAGTAGCATTGATTTTAAGATCAAGGCTAGGGTCATCCCTGTCCTTGATCAAAATACAGAGACACTTTCTGCTGGTACCAAGAACTTGCTTCAATCCAGAGCAGCAATCAATGGTGGGAGCCTTTGCATTTCCTCCAACGTAGGGCAGACACGTGGCTAAACCCACCAATTTACTCGCACATTCTTGTTTGTCCTGGTTGATATCAGATCTCGCAGATCCGATCATCATCATCGTCGTCAAACCCAGAATCCGCCATGAAATCACAAGAAATTTTAGCGGCCTTCCGCTGGTTTTCGAGGAGAAATACTCCATGTTGGAGAGAGAGAAAGAGAATTTGAATTTGTAGACTGAGGGGTGGGATTTGCCTGTTTAGGGTTCTGATGCTCTGGTTCTGTGATGGTAGTGTGTTTGTGTGTGTGTATGTATATATATATATATATATGTATGCGCGTGTATATATATATATTCTATGATGTGTCTAGACTTTCAATGACTCTAATGAGACTACATGGTGGCTTTCGTTAAGTAAATAAAAATTAATTTTTTTTAGTCAATACTAATACTAACCTTATTTTTTTATGAATAAAATTCAATTTATTCATTATAATTATATAAATATAATAATAAATTAATTTATTAATCTCATTAAACTATGAATTATATAACTACTTTGGTCACTCCATAATATATATATATAATAATAAATTTTACGTTTTTAATAAAATTTAAATTTATAATTTTTTTAAAAATGCATAAATTATTGTATTAATAATTAAATAAATACAAATTTTATTTTCGATTCGAGATTTTATTTATTTAATTTGATGCTTTTGTACTCATTAAATATAATATCTCAATCAAGAGTAAAAATTTTACAATTAAATTACTAAAATATTGATTTTAACTTTCAAGATCTTATTCTATTTATTTTATTTGGTTTTAAAATTTAAGATTTTGTTTCTTAAAAATTATAATTTTATTCTATATAGTTCAAGTAAATAATTCAAAGTATGTTAGTGGTTCATTGAATTTTTTATAATATAAAATATAAGTTTGATTTTTAAAAAAATAAATTTATAAGAAAATTTCTCACAAATGTTTTAATCATATTATAAATAATATAATTTTCATCTTACCCATTAAACAACTTTTAAATTATAATAATTAAAAATAAACATTACAAATAACTACTAGATAGATTATCACTTTCGTTATAAGGTGATAAAAAATTCGTACCGTTCAATTATTTTTTTAATGATTTTTTCATATATTTAAAAAGTATTACGATTAATAAAATTTTTCTAATTCGCCTTCTTGAAATGACTAACATGAATTTTGTTTCTTCTCACATCGATCAAAAAATTAGGTATAGACTGAAGAAAAATGCTTGACCGATAAATAATTCACTTCTTGGATTGGAAATGGGGTGGGTGGAAATAATTATATGAGTTATACTATAAATGACTTTTATTTGTGGGACTTCATATGTGGTGAATATTGATTTGTCATGTAAAAATTATGTAAGTAATTGTATTGTTGTATTTGTATGAAAATTATAATAAAATAAAATTTATATTTATTTGAGAAAAAAATATAAATTTTTGAAAAAAAAATAATAATTCACATTTTAGTATATATAATATATTATACAATTTGTGGGAATTTCATATCTCATTAAATTATTATTATTATTTTTATTATTAAATTTAGTAAATACGTGCATATCTTATAACAAAATTAGCGAAAATATAAAATTTAAAATACATTATTATAAAATTAAATTGTTTTAAAATTTATGTAAGATGTAACTAAATGAAATAAAAACTTATGTTACTGGGTCAATTTGGTTTTAACGAAATTTAAATTGTGATATTCAGAAAGTAAATTTTACGTGTTTAATAAAATTTGAATATGTAATTTTTAAATAAAATATTTAAAAATAAATTTTTAATTTTTAATATATTTATAAAATAATAAATTATATATTTTTAGTTAGAGTTGGAAGTTGTAATCTTGATATATAATTCTCTTATAATATATATGTATAATTTTTAATATTGTATTGACAACCCGTGACAAAAATTTGGAGCACATATAGTTTTTAAGTGCATCCGTGATACTTTGGATTCATCCGTGATTAGTCATAAATAAAGTAAAATTATATCGTGGGACCCACAATAATAGTTTTATAATATAAAGTTATTCTTTTAATAAAACCATAGGATAAAATTTTTTTAACTTTAATTATCAATTAATATTCATTCACATATTCACATTAATTTATCATCGCCTCATCACATAAATTTTTTTTGAAAATAATTATTAAAATTAAATATTTTATCCGCACGGCTAAAACACCTAATAAAATAATTTAATTATTTAACATGTTTATTTTAAAATAATAAAAAACAAAATAATTTCGGCAAACGCATTATCTCTTAATAATTATAAATACAAATTATGTATTATTAAATTTATTATTTCTTATAATAAAATAAATTTTATCATTTTAAAGAATTCTCGTACGAATAAATCATATATAATTTTTTAAAAAATTAAACATAATTATAATTTATTTTAAGATTTCAATAAAATCAATATAATGATTTCTAATTTTTATGTTACTTGATTATTATTTAATTCGAAGTTGCGTATAAAATGGTGTAACGCTCGATTATAGTCTATGAGAAAGACAACGTAAGATATGACAATCACATGAAGTTATAACTTACTAATTTGAGAATTATACATGTGGTTCACGTTATTGCCTTCGTTTATTTGCAATATCTTTATTACTAAAAATATATTAACCATATAAATATTTATAAATTATGACAAAAAAATTTTAAATACAATACATAAAAATGTATAATTCAATTTAAACTTACAATATGTTAAAAAAAGTAATACCCATTTGATCAATTGGTCATTTATTTGCGAAACCTAACACTTATTATGCTCGATTATTGGGATGGATAGCGAAATATTCTTCGGCTTCTATTATATAGATAAAATTATTATTATTATTTAAAAAATTATTCAAAAAAATATTTATCTATAGACTAATAATTTTTTTTGGAATATAAATATACATACATGTATATATACATGAAATTGAATTGTGTTCTAGGTTCTTCATTGAAGATGTGGTAAAGATTGTCTCAAAATAAAGGCTTTATCTACCTCCATCATCCAAAAACATTTATTGCAACTCTAACCTTATAAAATACTATTCATTAAATTCATTATTATTATTTATTTATTTTATATAATTTATTATTATTTAAAATAATTAACTATCAATTATTGTATATATAAAAATTTGTCATTTCAAATAAGACTGTACTATCTTATCATATATGTTATCAGTTAGAATATTATGTATGTCGTATTATAATTATAAATTTTATATGTATTAATTTATTTAAAAACTTTAAAAATAATTTATTATTTTATTAAATTGTTAGAAAAAAATTAATAAATCAATATAATTACTTATATCCTATTATAAAATTAATGCCATTGTTAATAAATATTCCATTAATGTTAGGTGAAGTAAGGGGACAGTTTGCCTACCAAATTCTGTTTTTTTTTTTCTTGAATTTTCTTTTAAAAAAAATATAATTTTCAATTAATTATAAAAAAAAAATATTACTAATTTTTTTAAATAAAAAATTAAGAATACATTTTTCAACATATTTCAAATTTTATTCTTAAAAAATATAAAATTTTAAACTAATTTGGATAATTTATTAAAAAAAATGCATTGTATACCAATAAACATATATGCTAAAGTACACAAATAATATTTTTTAAATATATTTAAAATTAAATAATTTAAAAAAATAACATATTTTTTATTTATTTTTAATTATAAATATTATTGTGATATGGTTGATTTAATTAATTAATTATTGTGGAGGGCAGATGTGTAGAAGGGAATTTAATTTGACATAAAAACCATTTGTCCTCTCTTGCATTACATGTGATGGTCCTACTTGCATCATTGGTATTTAATTATACCATACTCCAAATTTATTTAATATTAAATTTGCATATAGATATATCAAAATAATTTGTATATAAAAAAATTATATTTTATTAATTTTAATAATTAAGTGGATTATCGACTAATATAATTTTTTATTTTTTTCATTTACTTATAACGATTGAAGTCAACTGAAATGACACATAAAATAATAAATAACCGTTATAAAAAAAATATACATTATTGAAGTGGGTAATTTTAAAATTTATTATATCACGTAAAGTCAGCTTGTTTTTGGCTCCAATCCATCTCGAACTCGATAAATTCTAAAAATTTATGGGTAAAATAAATAATAGACAATAACAATATTAATGATAAAATTGATTAAGCTAATAAAAATTAGTCAGATATTAATTAACGAACGAAAATTAAAAAATATGGTTGATGGGCTTGCCTGGCCTGAGTCCAAGGTCCAAGCCTTGGGCTCGACTCGTCATGCGTCGGGTTGGGACAATTTATTCTTATACATATTTATTTTTTTTTAAATAGTCAAATTAAATTTTATATCTAAGAGTTCATTTCATGCCCTAATAGTTTAATAATTTTATATACTTAAACTATTAGTCTTCAAAAGTTATTGATAATGTACGACTTACTGTTATCTGAAAAGTTAATAATCATATATATTGTAACGGCCCCGGAAATATTAAAATGAAATGAGTATTTAAATATATCAAATGCGGAAGCGAGATCAAAATTTCAGTTAACATCCCTTACACGAAAAACTAGAAACGTACTTAAAATATAAAAGATTAAACTAACTAAGAGAGAAACTCGAAAATAAAACTATGAGTATGACTACAGAGTCTCTAGGTATCCCCTTCGTCGTCCTCCTGCGGAACGGGCTCGGGAACCATGTCTTCTTGATCTGAAATGGTTAAATAAGGAGTGAGTTACACTAGCCCAGTAAGAACATCACGATATCTCACCGTCACGGAGGTAAAGGTGGGTAGAAAAACACAAAAAGACCAATGGAGCATAATTTACAATAAACTCGTTTATTAACATGAAAACCTTTACCATCCACTTACCTCGGTGGAATTTATGAAAACAATATAAGAAAAATAATAACATTATCACAATCATGAAATAATATAAGCTGTAAAACATAGCACTTATCACGCCTTTTGTAATTCAATCATTATACAACATATCCTTTTCTCATTTACCAGCCTACTAGTATCCATGGGGGTCCCGCTACCCGTTAACCTTTAACATTCATAATCAGTTTCCAGGGCCGTCCCCATACCCCGTCCGGTATGGGCGCCAAAACCATAAACCTCAATACCCCGTCCGGTATGAGGGTAAAACGGGCCGTCCCCATATCCCGTCCGGTATGGGCGCCAAAACCATAAGATCTCCATACCCCGTCCGGCATGTGAGACCACAATCCCGGTAGGGTTCCCTACGGACCCGGTCCGTCCACCATCTCCCAGGATATCTAGTCAGGCTGACCCCATCATACAATTATCAGTCTATACAATGTTTCATTTCCCTTTTCCTCAATAAGCATCATCAATTCACATTTAAACAAGCAAATCGTAATTCATGCCGAACAGACAACATACAGTATCAGTTCTTCAGTCATTCAACCCATAATTAATAAAACAGTAATATATGCATTCGAAATTATAAAATGAACACATCAAACCCCATAATGCATTTAAAGCTGTAAAACAGTGTAAAACAGGCCAAATAACAGTAAATCATCAATCACACTAGACTCGGGCTCCATTAGCAACCTTAAGCAATTTCACACATGCGTTAATTCAAGAAATACCGTTTTATCATTTTGAACTTTAATACCGTGATAGGAAATAGGGTGAGGGGTCCTTACTTGTTTTCGGGATCCGAATACGATTCACAGTGCGCCTGCAGGCCGTCCCTAATTTTCCCTGAATTTTTTCCGGGGAACTGAAACACACTAACAGTACCTGCACGTGTTCCAAAAAAATCCAAATTAGGCCCAGGGCCCCTTTCGGACCAAATCGCAACTCCGGCACGGCGGCTCCGCCGTGCTCCGGCGACGGCGAGTCGCCTCGGGTTAGCTGTTTTCGGCCGTTTTCGGCCGAATTCAGCCACACTCGCATTGGTCCTTGTCAGAAAACAACCCTAGGGCCCCCGGGGGGGCCAAAAATCACGGAAAAGCGGAGCTTACCGGCGGCGGCGCTCTCGGGTACGGCGGCTCTCCGGCGAGGTTCGTGTTTTGGTGATTCGGCTTCGGTCAACCTGTAGAGAAAAGAATGGTGATCACGGTGATATAAAAATTGCATCGAACGGAGGCCGGGAAGGACCTCGTCGGAGGCAAAAACCGAGAGGGGCGCGGCGGCGCCGCTGGGTTTCAGCCGCGTATTCCAGCCGTTTGGCCGGGATTTCGGCCTCAATTTGGCCATAGGAGGAATCAGCGGAGAAAAACGAGTCGGGAGTATGAAATTTACCTCGATCGGCGGTCGGAAATTTCCCCGGTGCGGCGGCGGGTGGCGGCGGTCGGCCTCTGGTTCGTCTTCTCCGGCGAGCGGCGGGCGGCTAGGGTTTGTGGTCTGGTGTGGGGGTTCTATTTATAACCCCTTGCCTTTTGATCACAGCCGTTCATTTCGTTTTAATCTGGGCCGTTCGTTTTTGATTGAATCTGGGCCGTCCGTGCGATTGAATCTGGGCCGTCCGATCGCGCGATTGATCTGGGCCGTCGGATCGCACCCACGCGGATCGCCAACGTGGCTCCTTTCGGAGTGACGCTGTCTTGCCACGTGGCAGGCCCCGGTTGGGCGGGACTGCTGACCGGGCCTGCTGACGTGGCTGCTGATGTGGCCCTTTTTTTTTTTTTTTTCCTCCTTTCCGGGTGCTACATATATTCCCGATGTAAAACTAAAATATCATAATATCGATTACTTAAATCATTAACGTTATCATTAATGTCACACATTAAACAATCACAACTATCTAATAATATTTTGAACCTAAATCTCTATTCTCAATAACTTAAACGTAAATTATTGGTATTGTTTGACTTAAATTCTTATATGAAATTTAACAATCACGAATATTTTAAATGTAAGGTTGTAATATCATAATATAAACTATTTAAAATTTTAATATATTCATCAATATCACACATAAAATAATCACAAATCACAATTTAATTACAGAATTAACGCATGCGCCGAGTCCAAACACCACTAATCAAACAATACTTAGACTTAAACCTTTGGCTATCAAAAATTCGAGCTCAAATTAATAGTAATATTTGATAAAGACTTTTACATAAAATTTAAAAATTACATATTTTTTAAAAGAAAAAAAATTCATTTAATTTATCTATAAAGCAACATGAAAATTTGTTATTAGTAGTCGTAATTGTTTGAAATAAAATCTAAATGATTGATAAATTTCTTTAGTTTTTAGATATAAATTATTTCAAAAGAGCATGTAAAAAGATAAATTAAAGAACATCCAATTATAATTAGTTATATGAATATTTAAATTAAATAATTTCTGAGTATATCGAGATAAAAATAATTAAAAATAATAATAATAAAAAATAAAATAAAATAAAATAAAATAATTGTAAGGTTAAAAACAAAAGGCATACCAAGTACAATCATCAAAACAAGAACAACAACAAGAATATATTATAAAAATTACAATAAATTACATTAAATTTTATAATTCTACATATTTTTTTTTATTTTTTATATAATATTTATATTTTATCTGAATTTTCAAATAAAAACAAATATTGGGTTATGACTAAATATAATAAAATTATAATTTTTTTTTAAAATCAGAATTACATATAAAAAAATCAAATTAAAATGTAATATATGATAAAAAACTATAAAAAAATAATAATTAACTATGATAAAGTCAGAATAGTAAAAGATTAAACTTATTTTACAGTTTCTTTAATGTTGAATGGATCTATTGACATCTACAAAGAAGTTAAATATATAACATTAAAGTTTCATATATTATATTTGTGATATTTATTTATTTATTTATTTTTTTAATAATTTAATCTATAATAGACAAAATTTAAATCATGGGTTTGAGTAAGCCATAATATAATATAATAATAAAGGAATCTCTAAATCTATAATTATTAAAAGAAATATATATTTAGTATCAAATTTTAATGTGATATATTGTCAACATTGTAATATGATAACATAAATTTTAGCATTTTACTTGAAACTTTACAAGTCAAAATTTTATTGAGAACATATAATTTTTTGTGAGTATGTTATGAATTAGTGGTAGTCGATTTATAATATTTAATTCATTGAGACCAAAAATTTATATCATTACTCTGTTTGTAAGACTGTTTGACTATATTCTCAATGAGTCATGATATATTCGGATTAAATGTATATTTTATGATAATTAAATTATTTAGTTGTAATAAATATAATGAAATAATATTTTTTAAAAAAGATCATATTTAGAATTCATCTCGAATTTGTATCGATCTTTTAAGTTTTTTAAAGTAAATATGTAGCGCCCGGAGAAAAGGGGTCGAAAAAAAAAAAAAAAAGCCACGTCGGCAGCCACGTCAGCAGGCCCGGTCAGCAATCCCGGCCAACCGGGGCCTGCCATGTGGCAAGACCACGTCACTCCGGAACGGGCCACGTTGGCGATCCGCGTGAGCGCGATCGGACGGCCCAGATCAATCGCGCGATCGGACGGCCCAGATGCAATCGCACGGACGGCCCAGATTCAATCAAAAATGGACGGCAAAGATTAAAACAAAATGGACGGCTGAGATCAAATGGCAAGGGGTTATAAATAGAACCCCCACACCAGACCACAAACCCTAGCCGCCTGCCGCTCGCCGGAGAAGACGAACCAGAAGCCGGCCGCCGCCACCCGCCGCCACACCGGAGGAACTTCCGACCGCCGATCGAGGTAAATTTCGTACCCCCGACTCGTTTTTCCATGCTGATTCCTCCTGTGGCCAAATCGGAGCCAAAATCCCGGCCAAACGGCCGGAATACACGGCCGAAGCCCAGCGGCGCCGTCGCGCCCCTTCTCGATTTTTGCCTCCGATGAGGCCCTTCCCGGCCTCCGTTTGATGCAATTTTTATATCACCGTGATCACCATTCTTTTCTCTACAGGTTGACCGGAGCCGATTCACCAAAACACGAACATCACCGGAGAGCCGCCGCACCCGAGAGCGCCGCCGCCGGTAAGCTCCGTTTTTCTGTAATTTTTTGGCTCCCCGAGGGCCCTAGGGTTGTTTTCTCACAGGGACCGATGCGAGTGTGGCCGAATTCGGCCGGAAACAGCCAACCCGAGGCGACTCGCTGGCGGCGCCGTCGCCGGAGCACGGCAGAGCCGCCGTGCCGGAGTTGCGATTTGGGCCGAAAGGGGCCCTGGGCCTAATTTGGGATTTTTTTTGGAACACGTGCAGGTATCAGTAGTGCGTTTCAGTTCCCCGAGGAAAATTCAGGAAAAATTAGGGACAGCCTGCAAGCGCACTGTGAAGCCGTGTTCGGACTCCGAAACGAGTAAAGACCCCTCACCCTATTTCCTATCACGGTATTAAAGTTCAAAATGATAAAACAGTATTTCTTGAATTAACGAATGTGTGAAATTGCTTAAGGTGGCTAATGGAGCCCGAGTCTAGTGTGATTGGTGATTTACTGTTATTTGGCCTGTTTACAGCTTTAAATGCAAAATGAGGTTTGATGTGTTCATTTTACAGATTTGTGTGCATATACTACGTTTTAATTAATTATGGGTTGAATGACTGAAAAACTGATACTGTATGTTGTCTGTTTGACATGAATTACGATTTGCTTGTTTAAATGTGAATTGACGATGCTGATTGAGGGAAAGAAGAATGAAAGATTGTATAAATTGATAATTGTGTAATGGGGTCAGCCTGACTAGATATCCTGGGAGATGGTGGACGGACCGGGTCCGTAGGGAACCCTACCGGGATTGTGGTCTCACATGCCGGACGGGGTATGGAGATCTTATGGTTTTGGCGCCCATACCGGACGGGGTATGGGGACGGCCCGTTTCACCCTCATACCGGACGGGGTATTGAGGTTTATGGTTTTGGCACCCATACCGGACGGAGTATGGAGACGGCCCGTTTCACCCTCATACCGGACGGAGTATTGAGGTTTATGGTTTTGGCGCTCATACCGGACGGGGTATGGGGACGGCCCTGGAAACTGATTATGAATGTTAAAGGTTAACGGGTAGCGGGACCCCTATGGACCCCCACGGATACTAGTAGGCTGGTAAATGAGAAAAAGATATGTTGTATAATGATTGAATTACAAGAGGCGTGATAAGTGTTATGTTTTACAGCTTATATTATTCCATGATTATGATAATGTTATTGTTTTTCTTATATTGTTTCATAAATTCCACCGAGATAAGTGGATGGTAAAGGGTTTTATTACTGATAAATGAGTTTATTGTGAATTATGCTCCATTGGTCTTTTTGTGTTTTCTACCCACCTTTACCTCCGTGACAGTGAGATATCGTGATGTTCTTACTGGGTTAGTGTAGCTCACTCTTTATTTAACCATTTCAGATCAGGAAGACATGGTTCCCGAGCCCGTTCCGCAGGAGGACGACGAAAGGAATGCCTAGAGACTCTGTAGTCATACTCATAGATTTATTTTCGAGTTTCTCTTTTAGTTAGTTTAATCTTTTATATTTTAAGCACGTTTTTGATTTTTCGTGTAAAGGATGTTAAATGAAATTTTGATATCGCTTCCGCATTTGATATATTTAAATACTCATTTCATTTTAACATTTCCGGGGCCGTTACAAAATATTTATATATTTATTAGTAGACAACTTCGAACAAAGCGTAACTCCGAATCAAATTAATAAAATCTTATAAATGAATCTCCGTATCAACCATTTAAGTGAATAATTTTAATTTTTGAATTAATTTATATTATTAAAAATACTTTATTGTATTTAAATTATATATCTTCCTCTAAGAAGGGGTTTATATATACGTGTGTGTGTGTGTGTGTGTGTGTATATATAGATAGTAAAGAAGTGACAAATTAAAGATCAATATACAATTAACTTACACTCTGCGTCAAGGCAATGCCAAGATCAAAAGACAAGACAAATTATCCGCCAAGGAAATTCATTCATCGAAGGAGAAAAAAAAAAGCTTCAATTTTGTATGAACCCAGAAGAGCTTCTTCTATAAAAACCCTTTCCATTCAAAGATTTTTCTCACAGAAAAACAAAATCAGCAGAATATACAGATTTAATCGTTACCCACAATGGCATTGCAGACAATCATCTCGGCCTCCATTTTCGCAGCTCTAGCGACGCTGCTAATCCTCGCAAAAGGTTCCCACGCCGGCGGAATCGCCATCTACTGGGGCCAAAACGGCAACGAAGGAACTTTGGCAGAGACTTGTGCCACCGGAAATTACCAGTACGTCAACCTAGCTTTTCTCGCCACCTTTGGTAATGGTCAGAAACCCATGATCAACCTCGCCGGCCACTGTGATCCTTACTCCAATGGCTGCACCAAGCTCAGCTCTGAAATCGAGTCGTGCCAGAAACAAGGCGTTAAGGTCTTGCTTTCCCTCGGAGGTGCTGCCGGCAGCTACTCCCTCTCCTCGCCGGAAGACGCGAGGGACGTTGCAAACTATATCTGGAACAATTTCTTGGGTGGAAAATCATCTTCCCGGCCGCTCGGTGCGGCGGTTCTCGACGGGATCGACTTCGATATCGAAGGCGGAACTGGAGAGTACTTCGACGATTTAGCCAAATATCTTTCGAGATTCAGCAAGAGGGGGAAGAAAGTTTATCTGGGTGCAGCTCCTCAGTGTCCGTTCCCCGATGCTTGGATCGGAAAAGCTCTGAAAACCGGCGTGTTTGATTATGTCTGGGTGCAGTTTTATAATAATCCTCCGTGTCAGTACACGTCTGGCGGTGATGAGAATTTGAAGAAGTCATGGGAACAATGGGTGGCTGATATTCCGGCTGATAAGATTCTGTTGGGACTTCCGGCGTCTCCTGAAGCCGCCGGCAGTGGGTTCATCCCCGTCGATGATCTTGTTTCGGAAGTTCTTCCGGCGATCAAGAATTCTGGGAAATACGGTGGGGTTATGTTGTGGTCCAAGTATTATGATGATCAAAGTGGGTATAGTTCTAAGATCAAGAGCCATGTTTAGATGATCATATACATTTTTGTATATGTATATGGTCGGATTATATATATATATATGTGTGTGTGTGCGCCTGTGTTTTATCTTGTTTTGACGATTTGATGTTGCATGAGCATGGAATGTATTTTTCATGCATATCTGCAATATGTTGTATTTACACATTGATTTCTACTGTTTAATGACGGTCACCTTTTGCCGTTAATTTCTCTTTTCATTTCTTATGTTAATGTGTGTGTGTGTATATATATATATTATTAATTAAATAATATATATATATATATATACGTCTCTTATTATTATTGAATATATTGTGAAAAAATATAATTTAAAAATATAAAATTATTTTTAGATTTTCTAAGCTTTAATTATTTTTTAATAAAAAGAAAATTAATTAATTAATTTATTTGGAAAAAGAAACGTTTTTTTTTTCTTCTTCTTCTTCTTCGTCTTCTTCAGTTCAAAGTCAAAAGAGTACGCACCATCAAATCTCAAGCTCCCTCCAAAAGAATGGCCGGAAACATGAAACCGACGGCCAAAGAAACCCACGAAACCCTAATTATCAAATCAGCAATATTTTCCAGACTCCTCCTGCTAACCCTAATCGTCCTATGGCGCAGCCTTGTCTCCCCTTATGACACCTCCGCTTCCATCAATCCCACTTGCCTAGCCACCGCCCGCAACCGCTCCTCTTCCCCTCCTCATCCTCCTCTCTTTCCATCGCTCGGTTCTGCCATCGAAAACGGCGTCGTCTGGGACAGCGTCTACTTCGTCCGCATCGCGCAGTGCGGCTACGAGTACGAGCAAACCTACGCGTTCCTGCCGCTGCTTCCCATTTGCATTTCCATCTTATCGCGCACGGGTTTGACTCCATCTTATAAGCTAGAATCATCAGTATCTGATTTCGATTAGGTGTTTTTCTTTTTATGGGTTGTTTGTTGATTTTGTGTTCTTCTTGGGTTCTGCTCCAGTTTTTGCACCGTTGATTCCCGTGATTGGGTACAGGGCAGTGCTGGCTTTGGCAGGTTACTTTGTTAACAATGTTGCATTTGTGTTGGCAGCTGTTTACTTTTACAGGTAACAAGAATTGATTCACTGTTAATAACTTTGCATTTGGTGAGGTTTGTGATATTGGGTTAGAGCCAAATGCAGTAATCTGCTAAAAAGTAAAGTTTTTTTCTTTTGGATATCTAAACTTCATAGTTCTGGCAGTTCTTTCTTGTTTTGGTTTGGAGGGTAATGGCATACAATATTAACTTTCTCCCTTTAAATAGTTTCTTCTATTGGAGTGTGAATGGAATATATATTAACTTCATGTAAAGTAGCTGGCACAAATTTGGAACTTAGATATTTAGCCATTCCCCTAAGTTTATATTTGCTGTTAGGTACTTCAGGTCAGCTAATACATGGGTTGGTTGGTGGAGTCACTTGTGATCTGCAAAAACTTGGGATGAAAAGTTTTGATCAGACTATTCTGATTAGGAGGAGATCAAAATGAGACAACTGCTTTTTTTTCTCTCTCTTTTTGGGGGTGGGGGTGGTAGCTCATACTAAATGGAGTGAGCAAGATACATGTTGGAATAATATGACCTTTTATGATCATTGGTGACCAATTTTGTCATAAATGAAATATTGCCATTGTTTGTTGTTGTCATTACGTCGCTTGGATTGTAGCCATAATTTAACTGTGTTTTTGAAGTTATGATGCAATTTCTTTTAGATATATGATTATCAATGATGATCATGTTGGAACTTGGAATTATTCATCAAATTGTTTGACCAGACTCTTGAGTATGGAAGATTGATAAATTTCGCTTTAATCTATCCTTTGAATGTAATATATCACATTTCTTTTGATTTAGGACTTCTGATTGTTGTCATTCTAACAGGCTTTCAGTTAATATCTTGGAGGACCCAGAGACAGCGTTTCGAGCTTCTGTACTGTTCTGCTTCAACCCAGCTTCCATATTTTATTCCTCAATGTAATCTTCTCATACATATTGAGTTGATGTCCAGTAAAGACTAAATGAAGGTGACCAGAGAATATTTATCTTTTACTTGCAATTGCAGATATTCAGAGAGTTTGTATGCTCTATTTTCAATTGGAGGAATGTACCACTTAATATCTGGTGCAAACAATACTGCTGTCCTTTGGTTTGCTCTCTCTGGTTTGGCAAGGTCTAATGGAGTGCTTAATGCTGGCTATTTCTGTTTTCAGACAATGCATTGGGCATATGAAGCTTTATTTCTGAAAAAGCGTGTTTCTGTAAGTTATTATTATTCTTTATTGACATGGTCTGTTATGGTGGAAATATTATTTCTGTTTGTAAGGAACCATCATTGCTTTAATTGGACAGCAGTGAGTTATTGCTTGGAAGTTACATACGTTGGACAGTAAAGCTGCATGATTTAGAGAAACGGTTTATACAGTGGAAATTTTTGCTATTTGCTTGATCTAATCTGTTTACCATGGTGTGTTATAGACTTGCCTTCACATTAGAGGACTTTTAAGTTAAGTGGCAAGAAATAGGACGTTATGATTTTAATAGTTGCTGGGAAAATCTCATAATATGTAAGTTATAACATTTTTTTGAGTGAAACATAGAAATAAACATGGAATTTCTGTTAGGAGCTCCTAATGTTACTATGTTTGTGCTGCTTAAATATTAAACTCAACTAACTATCCATTGGTTGAATGGTTGGTACTTCTATCCCGCAAATCGAGCTCATGTGTCTTTCTAGGAGGTTGTGATATTAATGACTTTATTATTATTGTTGTATAGGTGTCATTCAACTATTGAAATATATGGATTTCTACTCCAAAGAATATTCAGTTTCAAAAATGCATGAGCAACATATACTTTATACTTGCATTGGATTTTTGTTGTATATAACATTCTTTTGTCTTTCTAAGTTTTAACCTTTTTTTTTCATTGTATGCATTCATTTTTAATCTACATGGAATGATTAACTGGAATAGCATCAGATGATTTCCTGTGAACTATTTTTGTGATCCATATTATTTTTCTCCTAAAACTCTTCTACTTATGATGCTGTCTATATCATTAGGTATGAACTACACTATTTTAGATTTTTCCTTGTGTTTAACTTTGCTATCAGTCAAAATGAAAAGTAACTTTATAGGTTCATGACTATCTGTTCATCTCTAATATTATTCTGTGAGGTTTAGTTGGCGTGGCACCTGATCAGTTAAGTTTCATTGGTTGGCAACTTTTACTTTTTAATTTTCCTAACAATCAAAATAAAGCCTCGTTTAGGTACCTAGTCGCTATTATGTCTTGGCATAGCTAAAAATATTAGCTCTGTGACTGTTGGCATGGCAGTTGGCAATGCAGGTTCTTATAACTGGAGCTTTTCGCTGCTTATGCATTTGTATTCCTTTTGTTGCTTTTCAAGCATATGGATACTACAACATTTGTCTTGGACGGTGTTTAGATGAACTGAGGCCCTGGTGCAGAGCAAGAATACCTCTGCTGTACAATTTTATTCAAAGCCATTATTGGTATGTTCTCTCCATTAACTTGTGATTCTTCAATGCTGAGAGACTGTCGCTGATTTTGTCAAAATTTCCATATAATAAAATCATGGTAGGTAAACAATTATTCAAGAGCAAAATTTGGGAATAAGTACTTGTTTGGTGCCTTTTTAATAATATAAAGCATTACTTGCCATCCTGATTGCCAGTGGGAATTTATCTATTTATTTAGTTAATTAATATGTGAATTTAGTGGGATCCAAACTTGGGCAAGCATTTAATTTAGTTTCTGATCTGCCATTGATTTTTCATTTCTAGCTTTCGGTAAAAGTGAACTATGTGGGACTTGAGACGTGGGGAGTGAAGGGAGGAGGAGCATTGACATGCTTATGCGATTCCCTTAGGCTCCAATTAGTTTTACTGACCTACCTGTTAGAGATAAGGCTACTTACAGCTATGTCTCCCCATGCCTGCTTTTGAGGGTGAAAATTGTCTTTTGCTTTTTAAGCTTGTTAGACCACAAGCGAGGAAGCAGCTTATCAGGATTTAGGAGCGCAGATTGCATAAGTATTTAAAGCATGATCTTCATGCACTTATAGTTTCCATTTTGCCTTATCTTATCTAGAAGAGGTAGAATATATAAACACTTGGAAGTGGTTATCCGATGTTGAAACCTTCGTTTCATTGATGGTTTCTTTTGATCCCAGGGGAGTTGGTTTCTTGAGATACTTCCAATTAAAACAGCTACCAAACTTTCTGCTTGCATCACCAATACTGTCTTTGTCGGTTTGGTCAATTGTACATTACGTGAAGTCACGGACAGAACTTTCACTTTCACTGGGTTTTCAACTTAGCAGTGAGGAAAAGAATTCTGCAGCTTGGCTTTATTCCCTGGAGACTGTCCCAAAATCAAAAGATGGCCACATTCTGGAGAAACCATCTTCTGTTGTACTAGGTATTTACCTTGAAAAATAAATTAGGTTCTAGTTACTTATTTTTATCAATGCTTTGGCACAGACTCGAACCAGCTTACATGCATATGCATTAAGCTATGCCTTGCTGAACTACATGCTTTTTGGTGCTTTCTATTGTCATATATAAACTACCTTTCTTGTTGGGCATTATAGATTTACCTTTCCTAGTAGCAGCTTACACACTAAATTTAGAAGGATTTCATCTTTTTACCATTTGTTGGCAGCGTATTGGTGGTGATTTAGTCATTTATTATTTTTGAAATAGAAAAGCACGATCTGAGGCAGAGGAAACAAACAAGTAAGGCAGGGGATCCTGCTGAACTGCATGTAGAATATGAATCACCAGCCAAGTCAGGATATTTATCACCTTCCATTCTTCCATTCGTTATACACTTGGGTATCATGGTAGCTACAGCTTTCTTCGTCATGCACGTGCAGGTTAGACTTTCTTGTTGGTTTTGTAATTTCCTTTAAGGAATACGAAGTCAGCAAACTCCGTGCTTTAAGATTGTTTTTATATTTATTTACTTTATACTAACATTTTTGTTTTTCCTTGCATGTAGTTAACATCTGTGAATTGGAACCATGTACTTTGACAACATTTTAGGACTAATTTTTATTTCTAACATTCAAAGCAGAATCTGATTACTTTACCGATTAAAACATGCTAACATCTGAAACTGATGTTGCCTTCTAAATAAACTTGTAGTTCAAAAAGTTCTTAAAGGAACTTAGCTTATGCCTTTTTCTGTTTGTCTATAATTGGTAAAACACTAAAATTTGAATCATCTATTCTCAAACTACTTCCCCTGATAAATTTCCAAGTTATCACAATTTCATTATTAATAAGGGTGATTTTTTCCTTTTTCTTTTCTGAATTTTGTCTTCGGATATGAGCATGTTTTCAGCTTGGCTTATCATTAAAATTTCCGGAGATATTTTAGTGACTTTTAAGAATGGCATGTTAATTAATTACTGCTTCATTTCTTTCCACCAAATGGCTGATTAATTGTGTATCATGACATATCCTGATTTCTGAACCTCTGATACTTGATAATTGACAGGTTGCAACACGGTTTCTGTCATCCAGCCCTCCTCTTTATTGGTTTGCTTCATATTTGATGGTATCTCCCGGTATGGGTAAGCGACGGGGATATATGATCTGGACATACTGTGCAGCCTACATTCTCCTTGGCAGTCTGCTCTTTTCGAACTTCTACCCTTTCACGTGACAATACCTGGCTGATTGTGTCGTTTTTGTGACATGCAACGATCCTTCTCTTGCATCTTGGTCTTGCAACATTTTCTGGCACCAGATCGCCGCCTCTACCCAAACCAAAAATACTTTAAGTTTCGTTTGGTTCAATTCTCATCTAGTTCCTATTCAGTTACGAGTTCCAATTGCCATTAGTCTTAATATGCATGATTAAAAAATAATTTGTCGTGTTTGAGTTACTACCATCTTATCTTGAATGTCTTGATAATAAGAATTAAATCCTTAACTTTCGAGTTTAGGGTTCAATTCTTATCGTTAAAAATTTTAGATACGTTGGTGATAATTCTAACATAATAAATTATATTATAATTATGCACCTGAACAATCGAACGAGAATTGAATCAAATGCAATAGCGAATTTGTGTTTTCGCAGATACTAAAAGCATATGCATTTGGTGGGAGCTCTACGATTGGTTCAAGCAAAACGGCTTCGTAGATGCATTGCGTAGCGACCAGAGCAACCAGATTCGCTTTAGCCTGTCTTTTATCATGTTCGATGTAGAATTTGTCGATGGATGAGTTCATGCATTCACCATTTCTTCTTTGTCAACTTTGATGATATTCTTTGTTCTTCACTTCCAAACATTTGTATTAGGAAGGTCAAGATTTTAGTTTAAATTTACATATAGATGCATTTATTTAACATGTTTAATATAAATCTGTAAATTATGAATCTTCTGTTAAAAAGCATGAATAGAAGTAAAGATTTTATTTATTCGATTAATTTGTCAATATTTTATTAAAAGAATGTATCATGTATATTATATAATTTATAATTTCTTTATTGAAATTTAATTTAAAAAAAATATATTTTACTTATTCGAGCTCGATTAGTTTAATTTTTGATAAAAATTAATTTTTTTTATAGTAAAAATTTATATATTCAAAAAGAATATATGTATCGTTAGTCATAATATAATATTCTAACGAGAATACATAAAATACATGGTTTGATTTAGAAGTGTAGGTTTCTTGGGTTGGAATTGAAAAATTAGAATAAATTAACTAAATAATATTTGGTTCGGTCTTCGGTTCGGGGATATTGAATTCATTTCGAGTGTTAGCGGGTCGGATATTTGCCTATTTGTGTTAACGGGTCGGATAATTTGGCCCATTTGAGTGTAAACGGGTCGGATAATTTGGCCCATTATATCTACTTTCCTTCTTTATCAATTTCATGCTTACAAAAAGAACAGTTGATGCTTGCTTGGTTATTATGCTGCCTCTGCACGCAGCAGCAGTGTTTCGTGCTCCGCCAAAAACGCACCGTTTTAAAGTCGTCTCCTTGTCCTATGCACTCCTGTGAAACCCTAGGTATCTTCTCTGTGCCTCTATAGTGGTAGTGGGGTAGTCATCTGTGTAATTTTCCACTGATAACACTTGGTCGTGTTTTTTAAAGCCCTGATTTTTGGCGAGAGAATCCGACGAAATGGAGGGGAGAACTGTAAATTTTCATTTTGTTGATTATTATTATTTTTGCTAGGAGAAAGACTATCTCTACTAGGCCGTACTTAGATAACGCTTTGTTTGGTCAATCCGATTGTTTTTGCTTCTTTGTTATTGATTGAACGTGTGACGACAGTAATAACCTTGAAAACGAGAAGTATCAATTGTATAATTGAATGAGTTTTGTGAACGTTTTTTTCGATTTTTTAAATGTATATATATGATAAATGTGTATCTTAACTACAGAATTCGAAAGTGAATACCTGATGATTACCTAACGTGTTTATTGCGTTTTTTTTATTTCATTTTTTCATGCAATTGTTTTTGCTTAATATGTTAGATATGCATCTTCTTTTCTTAGTTTTATGTCTATTTTACTTCAGTAGTGCTTGGATTTTGTGTGGGGTTGGATCATTTGGCAAGAAAGGTTGAATATGTTTTTCGGTCATTTGCCGTGAAGGGTTGATATTGTTATTGTTCAGGGAATATCCTATGCTATAAAATGGCGGGCGGGCCTAGTTTGAGAGTCTATTTTTCTGAAGCTAAAGACTAGAGTAAGCCTCTTATTAATGTATCTCGACCACTAAAAAAGATCAAGTATATACACTACTTGATATGGGAAATAAAATTTGACTTATAGAAGGTAAGAAATTTGCTGCCCGGTTCGTTCTATATGGTTCCAATAATCTTCTTTTACCATATCAAGTAGTGTATATACTTTTATACCTAAATTGCCTACTCCATGGTTTGTGATACACACGGGATTAGCAAATAAGAGTACTGGATTCTTTATGTCAGAATAGGTGGAAATTGTTGGTAAGCTTGCCAATTTTATTCGTCCATATTTGCTATATGTTTGTCTTTGTTTAGAGGTAAGGTTTTATCCAGATGTTGAAAGGAACAAATGTTTATGGCATATTATTATTATTATTATCATTTTTTGTTTTATGGAATGTTGTTTAAACCTTGAGTGTTGTTTAATACTGCCATTCATCGGTTTTAACAGCTTTCCAAAGCAGTTTATGCATATTGTTAACATTTTGATTCTGTCGGGCAGTTTTTGAAATCTCATTGAAACAATGAGTAGTGTTTAATACTACATTTCAACAATTTTAACAACTTTTAAAGGCAGATTATGCTTGAGATAAATAGCTAAAACTTTGAACATTTGCAATTCCTTACATCTTTTTGACATTTTTTAACTTAAAAACCTTTAAGGATTCCTTGAACTATCTCTTATTCTGGAAATATATCGAATCTGGGTTAGGGCAAAGCAGGAAAGTGTTTGCAGGAAAGGATGAGTTCAAAAGTTGACGAACCTCGGAATTCTAAGACGTCATCCACAGTGTCAACTATTGGTCCTAAGATTTCTATGTTCGCTGCAAAGTCTGGATTTGTTATTCCGAAAAACAAATTGTCTGGTTCACTTGTTCCAGTATTGCGAGGAGTGAAAAAGTCTGGAGGCAGTGATGCTGCCAATGACGAAAGCACCAATCAGGTGCAGAGAAAAACAAAATGGGGACCTGATTTGACACACGATGCTGCTGTGAGAAGGGGAAGAGCATTAGCTTACCAGGTAATAGACACTAATTTCATAGTATACCATTATCTTGTTCACATAAAATTTGAATCAAAATCTTGGCTCTTGGGAATGCCAAGGTAGTTCGCCATGATTTTGGTTTGTTTTAAATATTCTTAATGTTTAATGGGTTGGAGGCATTTGTAGCCCCATTTTGTGGGAGGGATATGTATATTGCTCAGCTACTGGGAATTGAAGATTTCCCTTTTCCCCTTGGGTGCTAAAAATGTCAGTGTCTACCATGTGAATGGTTCACATGGAAACTTCCAATTCCAGGTGCTACTAAGTGATATTACTGCCTGTGTGGTGGTACCAATTTTGAGCAGACTCGGGTGGATCAAATTGCAAAACAGCTGAAATCTGGAACTCTGGATGCTGCGGCAGATCAACACTCACTCTCAGATGTGCAGGACGAGAATGATACTTCTTTGTATTCTCAACTAGACAATGAGGTTAATGATAATTTATTGCTACATTTCTTTCATTTTCTTTACACCAGATAAATTTGTAGGAAAAGTTTCTCGATTATGCATCTTAATTAAAATTTGAAGTTTCTAATTGCTTGTAATGCAATTTGTGGATGTAGAAGTTGAATCTTTTGGAGCTTGAAAGACGGGAAATTATTGGTATGATTTGCAGATTTCCTAATATATTCTCTGCCTGCCCTCCCTCCCCCCCCCTCCCAGCACATAATTTTTGTCTAATTATGTTTCTCTTGCATTTCTAGGTGAAATAATAAAGCTAAATCCGGGGTACAAGGCCCCATCTGATTATAAGCCTTTGATGAAAGAGGCCACAGTTGCTATCCCTGTAAGTACTGTTCGGGTACTGGAATTCTGTCATACTTGGTCAATTTTGTATGTTTTGATTATGGCACATAGTGAAAGAATATATTGCTTATCAAGATGATGGCTATGGCATAGGAAATAGATTGTTAATGCCTGGTAGGAAAACTAGGATCCTTTTAATTTCCTACAAAGATCAACAAGCTGTCCATCATCTGTGAGAGTGTGACTGGAATACCAAAGGTTTAATGTCTGCAAACAAGTTTCTCTACATCTATAGTGGGATCTAATCTGGTATGATCTTTAGGTAGCTCTCTCTATTGGTTGTCTACATGTCAACCATGATTTGGGTAATGTATATATTGAGATTTTAATCTTCTCAAAAAAAAATTTTGAGATTTTAATTTGAATAGTGTTTTAATAGTTTGCATTGAAACATAGATTGGGGTTTGAAGCATGATCTAAAGGCATTATGAAATAAGATGAAGATGGAACTGAGTGTTATAACATCGACGATCCGTACTAGAAAAAGGTCACGTAATGGCAGTTGCCATAATGGCATTGTGGAGAGAGTGCCTAGAATTCATCCGCTGTTGAACCTCTGGCCACCTTGCACATATTTAAGGAGGGAAGAATTGAGTTCCATTGCATTAGATATGCATTTTGAATTAGTTCAACACTGGAATTCTTAAGAAAAAGTATAGGGGGTTCTGTGGCTTCTAAATTTTGTGCTCAGAAGGGCCCTTTAGATGGGAACTTAAGGACTTCTTTCATTTCTGTTATCAATATTTAGTTCATATGGAGAGAATGAAAAATAAGAGCTTTTGGGGATTCTTTGCTCTCGTTTTTATAGGACCAGAGATCTATGGTTCTTGTCCCTCAATATTTTGTTATAGGTTCATCTTCTGTCTGATGAGATCTAGAGAACCAGTTAGACATTGTAGCATATGTTTTGTAAATGCTTTTTGTATATGGATGACCATCCTTTATTTGCCTGTGAAGTGATCTTTTTTTTTTCCCTTTACCCCAAAGAAATTTAGAGGAACTGTCAGATTGTTTCTAGACATTAGGAGTTTGTTGAATAGTTTGGACATTTTTAAATGCTGGAGGATAGATTAAAGATTTATGTGCTTGGTAATATAGTCTAGTGCCTGATTATAATTCTCTAATGTTGATTATAGTTCTCCACGTTATTTCTATAGTCGTTTTAATTATAAAAATAAGTTGATAATTACACCTTCCATGGTTTATTGCCTTTACAGATCAAAGAATATTCTGGATACAACTTTCTCGGGCTCATACTTGGGCCTGGAGGTGACACTCAGAAGCGATTGGAAAAAGTAAGCAGTCTTGTTCATCCGGTGAATGCGATCTCTTATAGAGGATGCTTATAGGCAATATTAAATTATTAATTATGATTCTCTGATTCTTTCACTCACTCCTTCAGCACTTTTGGTTTAGAAAGGGTTATGTGATATTTCGTCTGAATAATTTATTTTTCATTCTCTGAACCAGGAAACTGGAGCCAAAATAAAAGTTTGTGGTACTAGAGCAAATACAGGGGAGAAGGTGATTCATTGATTTGATACGATACCATGATTAAATTTATGAATAATTGAGGAGTAACTGGTTTTCCTTTGAACTTTCTTTAACCAAGAAAGATCTTGAAATGCTAATTAAAGATTCAATAGGATTTTCTCGGGTGTTAAGCTTTTATTCTTGTTAACTTCCAGGTTGAAATTTCTCCACGTGATGGAAATGAGATCATAGGTGCTTATGAAGAGCTGTATGTAAGTGTATCAGCTGAAACATTTGAGAAAGTTGATGCAGCGGTTACTGTAATTGAATTGCTTGTCACTTCAGTATCAGTGAGTCTCAATTTTACTTGGGTCATTCACTAATATATTTTATGTTATTTATATTTTCTGTTCCTGTTATGTTTTTCAGTGTTTTTTTTTTTGTTTAATTTTAAGTGGAGTTATTACACTGAGTATTGCCAAAGTTAAGAAATAACTATAATCACCTTCTATGCAGGGAAATTTAGGAGCTACTTCTGCATCTCCTTCAGTTTCTGGAGTTCATTCAAGTGTTTCTTCTAGTGCTGCTATTGATCATGCAATGGCTCAACAAATTGGTTCTTCACAAGCTTCCCCTCATGGACCATTTCAATTTCCTGGGGCATGGTTCCCTGCTGGCCCAAATCAAAATCCAGTGTATCAACTCCTGAATTCTTCAGCACCAATTCTCAACAATCCTATGCCTATACAGCCATCATTAATCAATTCTTCAAATATGCCTTCACTTTTTGGGCCTCGACCAGCCCCTGGATTTAATTCAATTCTTCCAAATACTTCATTGCCTCCAAGTTCACAGCCACCCATGCAAGTTTTGCCTCATCCATATATGCCTCAGACATCCCCTTTGAGCCATGGTGGCCCCTCAAGAAATTTTCCCATGCATTCTCCTCTGCCTTCCTCCGGTCAGGCTAGCATGTCAGGTCCACTCCCGTTTTCTGGTAACCAACCCCAACCAATAGGGCCAGTTCCCACTATGAGGCCACCACCATTTGCCCAAACCATGTCTGGTCTCCTTCCAAGACTGTCTGACCAGTCATTAACCCCTACAGGGAGGTCAGGACCTTCTGCACGTCCAGTAGCGTCAGTAGGTCCAAGCAATATGGGGCAATTACCCCCACCAATTGTTCCTTCCTTGGGACCTCGACCTTTAACTCTTCAGCCAGGCAATGGCGCTATGGCACTCCCTTCAACTATATCAGCAGCCAATATGGTGTCTCCTGCAACCTTTCCATCTGGGTTATCGAACCCCCAGTTGTCTGGTGCTCCTTTGAATCATCCTGCAGCTCCGGTTTTTATTCCTGGTCCGTCCTCGATAGGGCCTTCCCATAATCATTCAGCTCCTTTGCACCAAATACCACTCTCAGTTCCCAGGCCTGCTACTAATATGGGCCATTCTTCTCTAAATCCATCTGCCAATTCTGTAACAGGATTGAATCCAGTGCCTTCCAGATCACAACCATCACCTTTGCATGCAAGTTCTAATTCTGTTTATGGAACTATGACAAATTTCACTTCTGTAAATCCATCGCCAGCAGCAGCAGCAGCTCAGCCACTCCCAAATTCTGTGGATTTCACATTTCAAACTCAGCAGACCCAGAATGTAGCCTCTCAAATGGCTCCAAGGCCAAGCATTCAGCCAGCATCTCCAATTGCTCCACCCTCTCGGCCAATGGTGCAGGCTCCAGCACATCAGGCACCATCTATCGGGATGCCCATGCCCAGTGCAACTTCTCAAACCGCCATTCCTGTCTTCCCAAGGCCGCAGCTTAGCAACCAGATGGGTCAGCCGCGACATCAATTATCTTCCACTCCATATGCCAGTAATCCAGCTGTCATGTCAATTCCGCCCAGATTCCCTGCTTATCAAAATGCAGGTCCTCCGCTAGGAAATCCTGTGTCATTACTGGGACCCAGGAATTACGGTTCAGCTCCCCAAATGCTCAACATTCCTGCTCCTTTCCCTCCCAGGCAAGGAAATCAAATGCAGTCCCAGCAAAACTATCTTCCAAATCCCCGTCTGCAAAACCCGGTGAATCAGAATCAACATTTCCCGGGGAAGCAGGTACCCACTCATCCCGGTGGACAGCAAATTTACGACCCGTTCTCGCCCACTTCTACACCGGTTGTCCCTATCCAGCAACAAGGAGGTAATCTGTCAAATGCGAGAAAGCAGGAAAATGATCCAGAGTACGAAGATCTGATGGCTGCAGTTGGAGTGAAGTGATTTTCCCAGGAAAAACCAAATGAGGAACTGAAATTCACAGATTTGCTGAAACTTATGAAAATAATGTGTGGATGAAAAATTTGAAGGTTGGAATCTATAGTTTTTGCCATGGTCTTTAATGGCTGCTCTGATATCAACAGCTCTTCCATATTCAATATTTTTATTTTTGCCATCTGTTCATCACATATTTATAAGTTTATCCTCGTACACATCCCATATTGATTGCTGAGATTTGGTTAACTCCATCCAAACACCAAACTGTAGAATCTGGTTACATGTAGCTCTAGATATATATATATATATATCTAGAGCTTTAATATTGCATGAAATTATTAAATTATAATGGCATGTTACATTCAATAATTATATAATAATTTAATAACTTCACATTATTAAGTTATTACCATACGAAAATTTCTGTACTGCTATGAAATATTAAAAAGTTATCACAAGAACTTCTTAGGGTTCTTCA
Organism: Carica papaya; assembly: GCF_054855325.1. NCBI lineage: Eukaryota > Viridiplantae > Streptophyta > Magnoliopsida > Brassicales > Caricaceae > Carica > Carica papaya. The sequence goes on along the minus strand of NC_142314.1, from coordinate 37,306,521 downwards.
TGGCAGTAAATAAATTTGTATCATATGAAGATTTATTATTAAGTTTGAATTGATAATTCTTTTTTCCTTATAATTGCATATTTTTGTATATAAATATGGTCTGACAAATTTATTTTTTTAATCAAAATTTTCCCAATAATATTATATTTTTAGTTTTAATTATTTAATTTCATATTTCCTTCTGTATGAAAATATATAGTAGTAGAAAAATAAAAATGAGGGATCATAATTTTTAAATTTAATGCACTTTCATATTTATGTCAAGTATATTTTAAATTACTATATGCTTCTATATCACATAAAAAAAATATTCCAAAATTTCAAAAATTAAAATAAAATACACCCATTTTTGAAATATTTTTAATTCAAAACTTCTATATACTTCTTCTTTACAAAATTGTGAAATTTTAAAATACATTAAAATTAATTTTCTTACCCTATTTTCTCCACCTCTGTCAATCTGTTTCCAAAAAATTTCAATGGCAGATTGTCTGCATGTAGTTAATCTGGGGAATATAATAATGCAGAATACACATTTGCTATGTTGGTAAAAACACAAAAACAAGAAGATTTCTAGAAATTATAGTAAAAAACTAATGATTTTATATAAAATAACCAAAGAAAAGCAGATCATATACACTGAATTATCACAAAAAACTTGCAGAATTTAAATCAAAGTTAAATATATAGCAATCAATATAAAAAACTTACAAGGTAAATCCACCAAACAAAACCATACAACTCATTGTACCTTGGACTTGGATGAAATCCTCTTGGGATACAACTGTGAGTAACCTGTAATTTTTCCTCCAGGAGTATTCAATCTGTTTTTGCAAACTTTCTTTCCAATTTTGGCACATCTAATGTTTTTCCATATACTATACATACAGTCAAGCATATATAAGCATGCATAGACACCCACCAAACCACCCCACCACTAAACCATCCATTAGCAGTATAGCCATTCTCTCTTCTTCTCCCCAGAAACAATGGCAGGCAAATCATCAAAGGAGCCACAGGAGCATCAGGTTGCAGAGTCTCTCTTTGTCTTGCTTTCTGTACTAATATATGATATGTATATGTATGTGTATGTATGTATATCTATGTACATATGAACACACATGAAAAGAAAATACTGACCCTTTTTCCTTTTGTGGTTTTCAGCCATATATAGAGAGAATGGAGCGTGAGATAAGGCGCCTAGAGGAACAAAACTTGGACAAAACAAGGATGGTAATATGTCCATATATATTCGTAAACTTAGACCTACTTCACTAACTTGTTTTTCCTGCTCATCTTGTCTTATCGGATTCACTATCTTTTACTGATTTTTCTACCTATAGGCTGCGGAGGTAATAAACATTTACCTCAGGACTTACCAACAGATTAAGAGGGACGAGAGGAAGCAAGGTGAATAGACTCTCGTTTAATAACAAGATCTAGCATACTGCATGGATTTCATAAATTTAACTAAATTTTTTTCTCGAAAAAAGAAGTTAAAGGACCTAACTCTGTTTGTATGATTCCAATTTGCAGCTGCCAAGCAGGCATCAAAGGTTTGTCCAGGAAATGGAGATCACTCGAAAGATGGCAATCAAGATCCAGGAACCGGAAGCTCCTCATCTGCATGAATGCAAGTTAGAACCTTTGTCAGGGATAGACAAAGAAAAAGATCCACAGATGGATTAGGGTTTAATCTGTTTTCATTTTTGCTGGTTTAGAGTTTCGTTTATGTCTTTTCCTTTTCCTTATGTCCCAGTCAAGTCGTATTATGCTCCAGTCAAGTCGTATCAGACAATGAATAATGTAATCCTCAGTAACATCAATGAAAAAATCGTTTTCTTTCTACCCAAACAAATAGAGGATGTGTGTGCACATGAATCTGCTACCAGAAGCAAGAACAATAGATCACAGACGGGATAAACTTACCTGTGATACAGGATATCTAAGACAATTCAAACACAAACGAATGATACAAGAAAGAGACCGATCTGAGTATCCTCTCAAAAATTTTCAGAGTTGACCTAATTCTTGCCTGTAAGGCTTTGATAGGAACAAATGAATAATAAAACCTCATTTCATTGAATAAAGAATTCATTTGCAAATGGATTTCCATGCTGAAAAGAACAACGATATTTTTAAATATTTTTTGAAATTCAATTAAATCACAACACGTGAAAAAACACGAACACATAACATAATTCAAGCCTTACACTCTCAAGTTCATTTTCTATGAAAAGAACCCTACAGTTCTTTTTAAAATACAAAAGATTTTATAGATAAACGGTTACGGAACAAGAGGACAGAAGTTAAAATACTATAAATCCAATAGGCAGCAAAAGATACCCATATTCTACGTAGAACAAACAGCAGAGAAGATGAAGAACATGCAAAGTAAAACCTGAATTTCATGGTTTGCAATAACCCAATGCATAAAATATGGATTTGGCATCTACACAATGATCATCATAAAAAAAGCATCAGAGATTTAGTGCGTCAATAAGGCAGCATTCTTTGAGCCTCGGAAGGTACCTTGTAGTTCCTCGAGTGTCTCATTTGTTGTTGAATACCATTTGCTGAGTATTCTTTGTTATGTAATTATACAAAAGGAAAACTTTCTAATTTCCGACTCTTTTAAATGAACCAATTTTTGCTGTAAATAGTAGGAAGTCCATGCATCTTACATATTCAGCGATTCATTACATCAAGCACGTTCCCCAAGTCTTCCTGAAAGAAAAAAGGACAGTAGTTGAACAAAAAAACTATAAGAGAATATAGGAAAGAGGAACAAACGCCGTCAAATGCTATCTTATTCCTCCCTCTTAATGACCCAGAAGATGGGTAGAAGAATGAGCAAGATAGGCTCTTTTGCTTCTTCTTGGCTATATGTTCCGAATTCTCACGTTTCTTCATTTAAATCAAGTATGAACAAATATTTCTAAATAAATTCCACAAAATAATTCATTGTTCCAAAAATGCATCGCTTCATTTTTCCTAAGTATGGATCTGAACTCAAACGGAAGGAAGTCTCACTACTAATTCTATATTTCTCATAACAACATTCCATATAATATCCTGAACTAACATTACTCTTCAATAATTGAACTCTCAATACTCCTTTTGACTTTTGTAACATCAATAATGTCGCTAACATGGCAAAGATTTAATTATGTATTGAACGACTAATCATTGAGCAGGACCCAAAACTGCCATGATCTTCTAAATTAAATTGAACTTACTACTCCATGACATCATAAAAGTTGCAAATATGGAACAAATTATATTGAGGAATTAATCACTTGGGAAAATTTCTAACTCACTAAGTGTCAGGATCTTATCCGGTAAATCAACCATAAACAATCCATTAAATTTTTTTTACTCGAGACTACAAACTCATTATTTACATATTAGGTGTAAGTGAAAATTTTTAATGCTCTTGAATAATTGATCGAGATATCATCATGGTATTACTTGTATTATTAAACTGTCTGTAGAGATACCAGTGACAAAAAAAGAAACTAACTAGATAAAAAGCAAACTAATTGGAAAAGACTAGAGAATATCTCATGTTCTCAACTTTCGCTTCAAGCTGAATCTCATATCGCTACACAATATAAGCTCATAAGAAACTTAAACTCCAGAGAAACAGAAGTCCATGACAACAATTGTAACAACTTATAACTTTGCAAGTTCAACGAACTGGCATTATTAACAGACCAACTAAGAACTTCCAATGAGGTCAATGAGCAAAGACTTGAACAGCATATCAAATGAACGAGCGGACAGCCTCAAATGAAGAGCTACTTTCCATTAAGCAACTGTAAACAAGAAGCAACTACTAACAATGCAGACTTTAGCAACAACTTATCCATACATTGTTTTTTTTTTCTTGGTTGATAACTAGCCTCACTCCTAGTCTTTCACAATTTATCACGATCTCATTTAGCGACCAGCTAACCATCATGCTCTCTGAGCAATAAGCTCGAAAAGTGGTTCACAATTTATCACAAATGTCTTTACAGGTAACTAGCCTTCGATTCTTTTTCCTTCCAAAAAAAATCAAACCTTCTACTCCAAAAAACACGTCCAAGGTTGGTTCTCAACTTATCAAAAACTTTTTATTTCTTTGTTTTTGCAGACAAGGGAAGATCAAATGAACTCATGTTGCTTCACTGAACCAAAAAAAGCACCAAAATCAAATGAGCTTAGCAGATACGTGCATGAATGAAGCAACCACTGTAGCCTCAACAAAGGAACTGAAAAACCTACAGAAATATGTTGGTAGAGTTGTATGTGAGCCCTGGGCCGTAAAAGAAAATTGTCAATTTAGTAAGCTATCTATTAAAAACAAGGATCTTAATGGTCAAAACGTACTGGATTAGATGGATTCCAACTGAACCTCAACTTTAGTTGGTTAAATAATTCAGGGGCAGGTCTGAAACATAATAAAGGTAATTGAAGCCAAACAAAAGCAAACAGCACTTGTAGGTAGGAAATTTCTCATTTCGCTAGGAGATTCTATGCTAGAAATGATGGCATCCCAATAGTGTGTGGGATAAACCTATGCATCTCAACTAGGGCAGCGTTCTATGGTTATGGGCCTATAATTTGTCTTTTTATTTTGTTAAAGTTTGATTTTACAGGGTATACTTTTATGACCTACTCAGAAAACAGAAAAAAACTGAGGACATCAAGTTGATCCAATAACTAGAAAACATTAACTGCAAATGAACTATGCCCTGAGCATGGGATTCATGCGCCAGACCGGGAGACGTGGAAGGATTTCATGCACCAACTAACAACAGTGGTCAACTTCACATTACAAAACCTCAGGCAAACAAAGGGCCAGCATTAGTGAAGTTAAACCTCAAGTTGATGACTAGCAAAAGTACTCTAAAGCATGTCATTTTCTGTCACCCTCCCTACTAGGGTTGAGGTTTTCTTGCGAAATGGAATATTCTGGGAATTAAAGGTTAAATAAAACAGAACAAAATTTTTATGAAAAAAAATTGGACCATTACTTTTTTGCAACCTTGTATTTTGCAAGATCAATTTTCGACTGGCAGGAAGAAAAGACTAAACAGATGAGGGATAGATGGGTTCCAAAAGATAAACGATCATGGGATCGTTTTTTTTTTTATTCCTATTAGTTGTAGATAACTAAAAAGCACACCTGGCTCTATATGCTATAAAAGAAGAAAGTCAAATATTACCATGTGTTGCTCTTGCCATCGGAAAAATTGTTACATGGATACTTATAACAATACCTGTAACAAAGAAATATTCTCTATGGAAAAACTGTAAAGAAATATTCTCATATTCTATACCAAATACATAATCTCTTTGGTAATTGAAGCCTCTAAACTATGCAAGACTTTTATTATGTCATCTATATTGCTAATGTGGCAAAAAAAATTAATTTTTATTGAAGGATTAATCACTATGGATAATCCAAACTCTTGAAAGATCAGGATAACATCCAGAAATTCAATCAACAATACTCCATCAAAATTTTCTGCTGGAAAGAAGTCAAACTCATTATTAAATATCAAAGGTAAGTGAAAATCTTAACACTCTTGAAGAATAGATTGAATTATGAGGATTGATATTACTTTTACTATTAAATCGAAGAATTACTTTGAGAGTGCTTATAGAGATACCAATTACAACAATAAGAACTAACTACATAAGAAAAAGATCATATAGAACTAACTACATTGACAGGACCTCAGGCAAACAAGCCACCAACAGTGGAGGAAAATCTTAAGTTAATGATCAAGGAAAGTAATCTTAAACAGGTCCGTTTGTGGAAAACGAAATCAGATCTTTGCAGGGAATTGAAGGGTAAAATAGAAAAGTACTGGAATTTCTTTTATGAAGAATAGTAACTCTTTTTGGTTTTAAACCATGTTTTTTACAAGAACAAATTTTTGTTTTGGAGGATTGCCTCAAAAGAAAGGAATGAAGGAATATGGGCTTCGAAAGACAAATTTGATAATGAGATAGTTTTTTCTTTCTTCCTTCTCATTGTCGATGGCCAGACAGCACACTATACTTTGGTACCATATAAAAGAACAAAGTAAAATATGACTATGTATTAGTCTTATCATTTAAAACAAAGAAATTGGTAGATAGGTATTCCTAAATAGACAGAATATAGAACTAAGAGTAGAAGACTAACTACATAAGAATCTGATAATAAGGGAGAAAGCACGATTAATATTCCCTTATCCTATAATGAATATATAATTCCAAGTTGTTATAAATATGGGAACAGAGATATTCATGGATTCCAAGATATCAACATTAAAAAATAAGCAAAGATAGAATTTAGAAAAATATTAAAAGGAACACCGGTGATCCTTCTTAATAAGGAGTAACAGGCCATCAGCCAAATGACGTTCTTAACTACTCGCAATTGAAAGGAAATGCGTCTGCATGCAATTATTTAATTCAGAATTTCTTTCTATTCCAATCAGTCATGCAATTAGGATATATAGAAGAACTGTAGTGGTTACTGAACCCCAATTAAGATCATCACAGGTCAGGATATCTGATTGCAAAAACTTGAATGCAACTATATTGTTTACTATTTGAAGAACATTTCTAGGTTCTACATATGAAAAAAAAAAGCCAATGACTGAAAATTTCATTTTAAACAAATTGCTGATGTAGTGGCCTGAATTTCCTCAAATTTCCAATTAAGTTCAATCACAATTTACATCCACTAGTCAGAACTCAGAACAATTCACGAAAAGGAAAGCATACTCCACAATGGAAAGAAATCCTTAAGGGAAAAGACATGATAGAATTGAAATCTAGGGAAGCAATAAGCAGAATTAGCAAGTAAAATATAACAACGAAATGATAAACAACCCTAATCACCAGCTTCATAATCAACATGATAAAACAAAGTCGCAAACTTTTATGGAACAAAGAACTACTCAGGAAAAAATTACCTCAGAAATGAATAATTAAATTCAGAAAAGGACATCAAAAAGGTAAAAGATGGAAAAGAGAGAAAAATTAAAAAGAAAAACACAATACTCGAGACAAGTGAGAAAGGCTGCAGACCATAGAAGAAGCAAATCCTACCAATAAGCAGCCCGCAAGAGAACAGATCATAAATGCAGTAATAATGTGAAGATGATTATGAGTTTCTATTCAAAGGGAGAAATGAGTTTTTGGCAGCAAACAAGTTCAAGATTTTGGTAGGTAGAAGAAGTTTAATTTTTTTTTCTGTCAGAAGAAAAAAATTATTTTTCTTTTTTTTTTTAAGACAAAAGAATTATTTACATTCATATTACATGTATAAACATTTTTACATTAAAATAAATTAGTCTTATAATTACTTATAATTTTGACCATATCAATAAATGTTCATAATAATTTAAATTTAATGTTTTATTATTAAATAAACTTTATATTATATTTTTTAAAACACAAAATTAATAATGAAAATATGGTAATATTTTTCTAGAACATATAAATAAATATGAGTAACTAAGTATTTTTAAAATTAATTTCAGAAAATACGTTATGTTTACTTAAAAAAAATTTTACTTACATATATGGTAAATTTTGATAAATATAGAGTATATCTTTTTTAATAAATGCATCTATCCTTATGTGGTATAGCATTAAAGTAGTTATAAATGTATACACAAAAATAATTATTTCTTTCTATAAGCTTCAAACCTTGTTTTGCTAAATCTACCTGTAATCCTTTTCTTTCACCCTATTAAATTACTTGCCAGATATAATGGATGTATCCTAGATACACTCTAAACATGTTCATGCATACAAACACACCTATATATATACACATACATACACCCCCTAAACTATCCAAACAACTTCCACCATATACCAACCTACATATCAAACAATGGTAAGCAGGCAACCCCCAAAAGACACAAACCCTCATCAGAAGGTGGAAAATCTCTCTCTCTCTCTCTCTCTCTCCATCTCTTATATATCTGTATTATATCAGATCGACATATTGGAGTAATCATCTTACAGTTTTTCATTTTTGCCTTTAAGGGTAATGACAGGATCCAACGTCAAGCTAATTCTGCATCAAGACGGAGGGAAATCGAGAATACTATCATGAGGCTCGACCTGGTATATGTATATATAAACTAATAAAATATCGGAGATATATATATACACATGTATAGATCCACTTCTGTTTCGATTTCTACTGGTTATATCTAACTCCTTGACTAATATTTATATATGTTTTTGTTGTTAATTATGGAAAAGGTTGCTACCCGACTAGAATTGATGTTAAGGACTGTCCAGCAACTTCGGAAGAATTTCTGTAAGTTGTAATAAGTACGTTTTGCTGAGCTAGTTAATATATAAACACACACACACACACACCCACACACATATTATGTGGTTATTTTCTGTTTGTATGGATAACTAATTATTATTACTTTAAATTTTCAATGCACACAGGTGAGAAAACAAAGGATGAATACCAAGGTAAGGACAAGGATAATGGAGATGGGAAGCCGGATCAAGATCAAGGGCCACCTGCCATTGTCTGATCAGCCAAACAGATCTTAGAGATTGCTGGAGTTTATGATATTATATATGTAATCTAATTGTCTTTTTTCTTTGCCTATCATATATATGTATGGTGCTTATTAATCGATAAAATAAATAAACTATATTTAGTTGCCCAAAAACATTAATGAAAAGTCTATCTTTATATCAAGCAGACATTTTTTTTTTTCTATATCGCTTTATATCTTTCATACAGATAAATAAGACATGCTCGACGTAATAAAACTTTGCACCAATATTTTTGCTCGACGTAATAAAATAAGACATGCATGCTCAACGTAATAAAACTTTTGCATCTATACTTCGAAAAGAAGAAGAGTGAAGCATTAAAAACAAGCTTGTCTGTTTGATCCAACCAATAGATACCATTTATTCAACTAATAGATTAATTAACATCATGTGGACATTGATTCAACTAAAAACTACAATGTATCTCTCTCCCAATCTTAAACTCCAAGACACTTAAACATTACGAAGTAATTTAGAAGTCAAAAAATACATATACATACTTACACGCAGAGCGTTGAACTTTTAAAACCAAAGCTATATATACCTATTGTATAATCAATAAAGTAATGCATAAATATATATTTAGTATAACTTCATTAGTTATCCAGTGATAGATAATCAATGAGTTCTTATGGGTCTTTCAAGGTTTTAGATGGTTTTGATCCTTGGTTTTTTTTACTGGTGTACATAAGTACAATTTTTTTCTTCCAAGATTATGATTGATACTGAATTAAAAAACAAAAAATTTGTTAAAATTTGATTTTACAGTGTAAGCACTTACAACCTATTCAGAAAACAGAAAAAACTGAGGACATCAAGTTGACTCAATAAGTAGAAAACATTAACTGCAAATGAACTGTGCCTGAGCATGGGATTCATGTGCCAGACCTAGCGACATATGGAAGGATTTCATGCACCAACAACTAACAAGCACATTGGTCAACTTCTCATTACGAGACTTCGGGCAAACAAGGGGCCAACACTAGTGAAGTTAAACCTGAAGTAGATAACTTGCAAAAGTACTCTAAAACGTGCCATTTTTTGTCACTCTCTACTAGGGTTGAGTTTTTCTTGCGAAATGGAATTTTTCTGGGGAATTAAAGGTTAAATAGAACAGAATCAAATTTTTTATGAAGAAAAATTAGATATTAAGTACTTTTTTGCAAGATCAATTTTACACCGGCTGGAAGGACAGACTAAAGAGATGAGGGACAGATGGGTCCCAAAAGACAAAGGTGATAATGGGATTGGTAGATGGATAACTAAAAGGCACAACTGGCTCTATATGCTATAACAGAAGAAAGTCAAATATTACCATGGGTTGCTCTTGCCATCGAAGAAATTGCTACATGGATACTTATAACAATACCTATGACGAAGAAATATTCTCATACGGAAAAAGTGTAGATAAGATATATTATCATACTCTATAGCAAATATATAACCTCTTTGGTAATTGAAGCCTCTAAACTATGTAAGACTTTTATTATGTCCTTTATATTGCTAATATGGCAAAAAAGTTAATTGTAATTGAAGGATTAATCACTAGGGATAAGCCAAACTCTTGGATTATCAGGATAATATCCAGAAATTCAATCAACAATACTCCATCAAAATTTTCTACTGGAGAGAAATCAAACTCATTATTAAATATCAAAGATAAGTGAAAATCTTGACACTCTTGAAGAACAGATTGAATTATGAGGATTGATATTACCTATTAAATCAAAAAATTATTTTGTGAGTGCTTATAGAGATATCAATTACAACAATAAGAACTAACTACATAAGAAAAAGATCATCTAGCATATATCCTCTTCTGCTGCAACATTCTCCCTGAAGCTAAAGTCTACACAAGCTCTCAGCTTATTACAAATAACCTACAGTAAATAAAGAATTTCCAACATCGATAAAATCAGTAACAATGAAACAATAAGTAATAACTTGATGAGTTCACAAACTGCCACCATCAACAAACTCAACCACCAACTTGCAATGAGATCACCAAAAAAAATTCAACTACATATATCAAAAGAAAAACAATGGGCTCAATTAATGAGCAACAAAGAACTGGAAACTGTGGCAGAAATATTTTGCCAATTCCAGTGAACAAGAAGCAATTGTTAGTTGGATAGCAACAATTTATGGCACATGTTTTTTTAAAATTGTTGTGGCAACTAGCCCTCCCTCACTATCTTTCACAACTTATTACATACTTATGCCTAGAGCAACTAGTCCTCACTCTTCCTGAGCAAGAACTTTTAAAGGTTATTCCCAAATTTTCACAGACTACTTTGGTTGTAATTAAACTTCCGTCCACTTAGCAACAAACACTAAGAGCAGTTTATAATTAATGAACAAGCTTTTCGCTTTTTTGTTCTTTCCAAACAACTACATCTCATAAACTCTCTGAATATACAAAACAACTCTGTCCCATATCATTCGTAGAATTCGTGTTGCTTAACATAACCACTAAAACCAGAATAACAACAGCAGAAACATGAAGAAATATAGAAATCACCCTATAACCTCAACAATGAGCCTCAAAACCTACACAACTCAGTCATTAATTATATACTTTCCACAGACAAAGTAACTTCATCAGCACAGGGGATTCATGTGCCAAAGATTAGCCGCACATGAGAAAACTCCTATTGATGGGATCTCAGGCAAACAAGCCACCAACAGTTGAGGAAAATCTTAAGTTAATGATCAAGGAAAGTACTCTTAAACAAGTTCGTTTGTGTAAAGCGAAATCAGATTTTTGTGGGGAATTGAAGGGTCAAATAGACAATAACTGGCATTTCTTTTATGAAGAATAGTAATTCTGCTTTTTTTTCTTCTTTTAAACCATGCTTTTTAGAAAAAAAACTTTTTTGTCTTGGAGGATTGCCTTGAAGGAAAGAGATGAAGGAATATGGATATAGAAAGACAAAGTTGATAAGGAGATAGTTTTCACTTTTTTCCTTTTCATTGTAGATGGCTACAAAGAACACTATACTTGATACCATACAAAAGATCAAAGTAAAATATTATTATGTATTGATCTTGTCAGTAAACCGAAGATATTGGTAGATTGGTATTCATAAGTAGACAGAATATGGACTAAGAGTAGAAGACTAACCACATAAGAATCTGACAATAAGGGAGAAAGCGGTATAAATATTCTCTTATTCTATAACGAATATATAATTCCAAGTTGCTATAACTGTGGCAACAGCAATATTCCTGGATTCCATGATCTCAACATTTCAAAAATAAGCAAAGACGGAACTAGAAAAATATTAAAAAGAACATCAGTGATCTTGATAAGGAAAACAGGCCATCAGGCAAATGACGTTCATAACTACCCGCAATTGAAACAAAATGCTTCTGCATGCAATTATGTGAATCCAGAATTTGTTTCTACTTCAATCAGTCAAGCAATTAGAATATATAGAAGAAACCTAGTGGTTAATGAACCCCAATTAAGACCATCACATGTCAGGATATCTGATTGCATAAACTTGAATTCAATTATCTAGTTTACTATTTGCAAAGCATTTCTAGCTTCTACGAACGAAAACAAAGCCATCTCATGAAAATTCTTTTAAACAAATTGTTGATGCAGTGTCCAGAATTTCCTCAAATTTCCAATAAACTTCATTCAAAATTTACATCCACTAGGCAGAATTCAGAACAATTAATGAAAAGGAAAGCATACTCCACAAAGGGAAAAACCTTAAGGGGAAAAACATGAAAGAACTGAAATCTAGGGAAGCAAATAACCAGAATTAGCAAGTAAAATATAACAAAGAAATGATAAACAACCCTAATTACCAGCTTCGGAATCAACACGATCACTCTCCATATTTGAAACAAAGTGACAAATTTTTATGAAACAAAGAACTACCCAGGAACAAATAACCTCAGAAATGAAAAATCAAAATCAGAAAAGGACACTAAAAATATAACAGATGGAAAAAAGAGAGATTTTTAAAAAAAAAAACAATACCAAAGACAAGTAAGAAAGGCTGAAGACCATAGAAGACGCAAATTGTATCAGTAACCAGCCTGCAAGAGAGAACAGATCATAGATGCAGTAACATGGCGAAGATGATTATGAGTTTCCATTAAAAGGAAGAAACGAGTTTTTTGGTAATAGAAGTTAATTTTTTTTCTTTTTTCCTATTAAAAGAAAAATATATGTCATTCATAATAATTCAAATTTAATGTTTTATTATTAAATAAACTTTAATATATTTTTTAAAATATAAAAATAATAATGAAAATATGATAATTTTCTTCTAGAAGGCACAAATAAATATAGGTAATCTAGTATTTCTAAAATTTATTTCAGAAAATACATTATATTTACTTAAAAATATTTTAATCACATATATAGTAAATTTTGAAAAATAGAGAGCATATCCTTTTTAATAATTGAATCTACCTTTATGTGGTATATCATTAAATAGTTCTAAATCTATACACAAACATAACTATTTTTTTTATAAGCTTCAAATGTTTTGTTAAATCTAGCTGTAATCCTCTTCTTTCACCCAATTTTTTTTTTTTTGAGATAATCTTTCACCCCATTAAATTACTTTTCAGATATCATAGATGTATCCCAGATACGCTCTAGATACCCAAGGATATGTTCATACTTACATGTACACCTATATATATGCATACATACACCCCCAACCTATGCAAACAAGATCCACAATACCAACCAACATATCAAACAATGGCAAACAGACAACCCCCAAAAGAACAAAACCCTCATCAGAAGGTACATAATCTCTCTCTCTCTCTCTCTCTCTCTCCACATCTCTTATATATATATATCAGATCAACATATTAAAGTAATCATCTAGTGTTTTTCATTTTTGCTTTTAAGGGTAACGGCAGGATCCAACGTCAACCTAATTCTGCATCGAGACAGAGAGAAATTGAAAATACCATCATGAATCTCGACCTGGTATATATATATATATATATATATATATAGACTAATAAAATATTAGATCTACATACATATACATGTATAGATCCGTTTCTGTTTCGTCTTCTGCTTGATATATCTAACTCTTTGATTAATATTTATATATGTTTATGTTGTTAATTACGAAAAAAGCTTGCTGCCTTTGTTGAATTGAAGTTGAAGATGCTCCAGAAACATATGAGGAACCACTGTAAGTTGTAATAAGCCTTTTTGCTTAATATATATATATGTGTGTGTGTATATATATATATAGATATATATTGTGGTTATCTTGGGTTTGTTTGGATAACTAATTATTATTACTTTAAATTTTCAATACATACAGATGAGAAAACAAAGGATGAATACAATGGAAAGGACAAGGATAATGGAGACGGGAAGCCGGATCAAGGACCACCTACCGTGGTCTGATAAGCCAAACAGATCATAGAGATTGCTGGAGTTTATGATATTATATCTATATATATAATCTAGTCATCTTTTTTCTTTGCCTATCGTATATATGTTTACATATATATGGTGATTAGTAATAAGATAAAATAAATAAACTATATGTAATCGTCCATAAACATTAATGAGAACTCTATCTTTATATCCAACAAACATATTTTATTCTATAACGCTTTATATTTTTCTTACAAATAAATAAGACATATTTGACGTAATAGAACTTTGCACCTACATTTTTGCTTGACGTAATAAAACAAGACATGCATGCTCAATGTAATAAAACTTTTTCATTGAAAACCTATCTTAAAAAAAAAAAGAAAAAGAGCAGAGCATTAAAAACAAGCTTGTGTGTTTGGTCCAACTAATAGACATCGTTTATTCAACTGATAGATTAATTAACATAATGTCGACATTGATTCAACTAAAAGTTACGGTGTATTTTGTCTCTCCCTCAAAATCGTAAACTCCAAAACACTTAAATATCACAAAGTAATTTAGAACGCAAACAATAAATATACATACTAACAAGTAGAGCGTTAAACTTTTTAAACCTAAATTATATATACTTATTGTATAATCAATAAACTAATATATAAATATATATTTAGTATAACTTCATTAGTTATCCAGGGATAGATAATTGACAAGTTCTTATGATCCTTAGTCTTTCTAGGTTTTAGATGGTTTTGATCCTTTGTCTTTTTTTTATTAGCGTACGCAAGTAGAATTTTTTTCCAAGATTATGATTGATACTGAATTACAAAACAAAAAATTTTGTTAAAATTTGATTTTACAGTGTAATCTCTTGTGACCTACTCAGAAAACAGACAAAAACTGAGGACATCAAGTTGACCCAATAAGTAGAAAACATTAACTGCAAATGAGCTGTGCCTGAGCATGGGATTCATGTGCCAGACCTAGCAACCTATGGAAGGATTTCATGCACCAACAACTAGCAAGCACATTGGTTAACTTCCCATTACGAGGCTTCAGGCAAACAAAGGGCCAACACTTGTGAAATTAAACCTGAAGTTGATGACTAGCAAAAGTACTCTAAAATATGTCATTTTCTGTCACTCTCTCTACTAGGGTTGCGTTTTTCTTGCGAAATGGAAGTTTTATGAGGAATTAAAAGTTAAATAGAACAGAATCAAATTTTTACGAAGAAAAATTAAATTACTTTTTCCAAACTTGTATTTGGCAAGATCAACTTTAGACCAGCTGGAAGGAAAGACTAAAGAGATGAGGGGCAGATGGGTCCCAAAAGACAAAGGTGATAATGGGATTGGTCTTTTTTCTTCCTTTTCATTGTAGATAACTAAACGGCACAACTGGCTCTATATGCTATAAAAGAAGAAAGTCAAATACTACTATGTGTTGCTCTTGCCATCGAAGAAATTGTTACACAGATACTTATAACAATACCTATGACGAGAAATATTCTCATATGGAAAAAGTGTAGATAAGAAATACTCTCATATTCTATAACAAATACATAACCTCTTTGGTCATTGAAGCCTCTAAACTATGTAAGACTTTTATTACGTCATCTAAATTGCTAATGTGGCAAAAGCAGTTAATTCTAATTGAAGGATTAATCACTAGGGATAATCCAAACTCTTGGAAGATGAGGATAATATCCAGAAATTCAATCAACAGTACTCCATCAAAATTTTCTGCTGGAGAGAAATCAAACTCATTATTAAATATCAAACCTAAGTGAAAATCTTAACACCCTTGAAGAATAGATTGAATTATGAGGATTGATATCACTTTTACTATTAAATCGAAGAATTACTTTGAGAATGCTTATAGAGATATCAATTACAACAATAAGAACTAACTACATAAAAAAAAGATCATATAGGATATATCCTCTTATGCTGCAATTCTCTCTGCAGCTAGAGTCTACACAAGCTCTCATCTTACTACAAATAACCTAAAGTAAATAAAGAATTTCCAACATCGATAAAATCAGTAACAATGAAACAATAAGTAATAACTTGACGAGTTCACAAAATGCCGCTATCAACAAACTCAACCACGGACTAGCAATGGGATCACCAAACAAAGATTCAACTACAGACATCAAAAGAAAAACAACAGGCTCAATTACTGAGCAACAAAGAACTGGAAACTTTGGCAAATATTTTGCCAATTCCAGTGAACAAGAAGCAATTGTGAGTTGGATAGCAATAATTTATGGCATCTGTTTTTTTTAAAATTGTTGTGGCAACTAGCCCTCCTTCACTGAGATAGTTCTTTCCGAACAACTAAATCTCATACACTCTCTCAATAGACAAAACAACTCTGTCCCATATCATTCCTAGAATTTGTGCAGCTTCACTGAACATAACCAGTAAAGCCAGATTAACAACAGCAGAAACATGAACTAATATAGAAATCACCCTATAGCCTCAACAATGAACCTCAAAACCTACACAACTCAGTTATTAAATTATATACTTGCCGCAGACAAAGTAACTTCGTAAGCAAAAGGAATTCATGTGCCAAAGATTAGCCGCACATGAGAAAATTCCCATTGATGGGATCTCAGGCAAACAAGCCACCAACAATGGAGGAAAATCTTAAGTTAATGACCAAGGAAAGTACTCTTAAACAAGTTCGTTTGTGTAAAGTGAAATCAGATTTTTGTGGGGAATTGAAGGGTCAAATAGAAAATAACTGGCATTTCTTTTATGAAGAGTAGTAACTCTTTTTCTTTTTTTCTTTTAAAACCATGCTTCCTAGACGAAAATATTTGTCTTGGAGGATTGTCTTTAAGGAAAGAGATGAAGGAATACGGGTTCTGAAAGACAAAGTTGATAATGAGATAGTTTTTTTTTCTTCCTTTTCATTATAGATGGCTAAAAAGAACACTATACTTGATATCATACAAAAGAACAAAATAAAATATTACTATGTATTGATCTTGTCATTAAACCGAAGAAATTGGTAGATGGGTATTCATAAATAGACAGAATATAGAACTAAGAGTAGAAGACTAACTACATAAGAGTCTGACAATAAGGGAGAAAGAGCTCTAAATGTTCTCTTATTCTATAATGAATATATAACTCCAAGTTGTTACAAATATGGCAACAGAAATATTCCTGGATTTCAAGATATCAACAGAAAAATAAGTGATCCTTCTTAAAAGAACACTAGCGATCCTTCGTAAGTAGGAATGACAGTCCATAAGTGAAATGTTCTTATTTACCCGCAATTGAAACGAAATGCTTCTGCATGCAATTACGTCAATACAGATTTTGTTTCTACTCCAATCAGTCAAGCAACTAGAATATATAGAAGAAATCTAGTGGCTAGTGAACCCCAATTAAGACCATCACAGGTCAGGATATCTGATTGCATAACTTGAATACAATTATCTAGTTTATTATTTGAAAAACATTTATAGCTTCTATGAATGAAACCAAAGCCAATAAACTTCATTTTAAACAAATTGCTGATGCAGTGGCCTGAATTTCCTCAAATTTCCAATAAACTTCATTAAAATTTACATCCACTAGGCAGAATTCAGAACAATTAATGAAAAGGAAAGCATACTCCACAAGGGGAAAAACAAGAAAGAATTGAAATCTAGGGAAGCAAATAACCAGAATTAGCAAGTAAAATATAACAAAGAAATGATAAACAACCCTAATAACCAGCTTCGGAATCAACACGATCACTCTCCATATTTGAAACAAAGTGGCAAACTTTTAAGAAACAAAGAACTACCCAGAACAAATTACCTCAGAAACGAAAGATCAAAATAGATCATACTAGAGACAAATGATAAAAGAGAGAAAAATTAAAAAAAAAAAAAAACATAATACCAGAGACAAATGACCAGCCCGCGGGAGAGAACAGATCATAGATGCGATAACAATGGTGAAGATTATTATGAGTTCCCATTCAAAGAGAGAAATTGACTCTTGTTAGCAAACAAGTTCCAAGATTTTGGTAGGTAGAAAAGTTAAAAAAAAAAGTTTCTCTTTTTTCCTGTCAAAAGAAAAAGGTGTTCTTTTTTTTTTATATAAAAATATATACTTACATTCCCATGTGTAAATCTTTTTATATTAAAATAAATTTGTCTTATAATTACTTTTAATTTCCACTATATCAATATAAATTCATAATAATTCAAAAATAATATTTTTTTAAAAAATTAAAATTAACAATGAAATTTTTATAATCTTCTTCTTAGAACCACAAATAAATATGGGTAATTTTATTATTTTTAAAATTTATTTCAGAAAATATATAATATTTACTTTAAAAAAAAATTTAATTCCATATAAAATAAATTTCCAAAAAATATAGACCATATTTTTTGAATTATTGAATGTATCTATATGTGGGTATATCATTAAAGTAGTTCTAAATCTATACACAGAATTAATTATTTTTTAATACAATCCTCAAACCTTGTTTTGTAAAATACAACTATAATCTTTTTCTGTCAACCCATTAAATTACTTGCCAGATATGATAGATGTATACCAGGCACGCTCTACACGTGTACACATATACATATACGCCTATATATACGCATATACATACACCCCCCTAAACCATCAAAACAAGATCCACCATATACCAACCTGCATATCAAACAATGGTGAAGAGGCAACCCCCAAAAGAGAGAAACACTAATCACAAGGTACAAAATCTCACTCTCTTTCTCTCTCTCTCTCTATCTCCACCTCTTATATATATATGTATATGTATATGTATATGTATATACACACACGTTAGAGTAATCATCTCACTGTATTTCATTTTTTGCATTTAAGAGTACTGGCAGGATCCAACAGCAACCCATTTCTGCATCGAGACGGAGGGAAATTGAAAATACCCTCATGAGTCTCGACCTGGTATGTAAAATATAAACTAATAAAATATTGGATACATATACATATATATATATATATAGATCCATTTCTGTTTCGTCTTCTACTCGTTATATCTAACTCTTTGACTAATATTTATGTTGTTGATTATGAAAAAAACAAAAAAAAAAAAGCTTGCTGCCATCCTGGAATTTAAGCTGAGAATTGTTAAGCAACTTATGAGGAGCTACTGTAAGTCTATATATATATATATATATATATAATATGTATGTATGTATGTATGTATGTATGTAGTTATTTTGGGTTTGTTTGGATAACTAATTATTATTACTCTCAACTTTCATTGCACACAGATGAGCAAATAAAGGATGAATACAATGGTAAGGACAAGGATAATGGAGATGGGAAGCCGGATCAAGGGCCACCTACCGTGGTCTGATCAGCCAAATAGATCTTAAAGATTGCTCGAGTTTATGATTATATATATATATATATATAATCTAGTGTCTTTTTTGCTTTTCCTGTTCAATCTCATATATATGTTTACATATATATGGTGATTATCAATAAGATATTTCTGTAGTCGTTTATGAACATTAATGAAAAATCTATCTTTATTTTCAGTATATTTTATCTCATATATTTTTTTTATATCATTTATAAAATATATTCCATAAAATAAAACTTTGCACCTATATTTTCTCTCGTCGTAATAAAACAACAAACCATGCATACTCGATATAGTAAAATTCTGCACCTATATTTTTGCTCGACGTAATAAAATAAGACGTGCATGCTCGACGTAATAAAACCTTTTACACTTAGATTTCGAAAATCTATTACACTTAGATTTCGAAAACCTAGCTCATACAAAGAAAAGAGCGAATTATTGAAGACAAGCTCTTACGTTATTCGACTAATAATATCATTTATTCAACCAATAAGTTAATTAATACAACTTAGACATTGATTCAACTAAAAATTACAATGTATATCACTTTTTCTCTCTCAAAATCTAAAACTTCAAGACACTCAAATATCATGATGTAATTTAGAAGTCGAGAAATGATTATACATACGTACGTATAGAACGTTAGACTTCTTAAACCTAAAAAATATATTCTTATTGTATAATCGATAAAGTAATATATAAAATTATATTTGGTATAACTTCATTAGTTATATATAGAGATGGATTATGACGAATTCTTATCAAAAGTCGATCGAGATTTTAGATAATTTAGATATTAAATATTACTTTAAAATTATGATATAATTCTTTTATATCGACTCTTAATTTTTTTATTAGTATAAACATATACATTTTTTTTTTCTAAAATTACGATCAATACTAAATTATCATACAAAAAAGATGGTTGAATACTATATCTTTTTTAAGAAAAATCATAATATGTTTAAAAAATTTATAATATGTTATAAAATTAATGATATTTGTCCCGAAAAAGGAATAATTTTAAAAAATAATGTATCTACTTCAAATACAGTGGATTTCATTTCATGTAAGGAATACATCTTTAAAATGGTACAATATCTTCTCTGAAATAAGTACATTTTATTGAAATAAATACATTATCTTAAAAGAACATTGAATCATATCTAATTTTTAAATATTCATAACGGTCTTAAATTTTATCATTATTGCAGATATTATACCAAAACTAGATATTACATAATGTTAATCTCAAAACTTTTCATAACGTTTATTTCGTGATTCAGCGCTAGCTGTATAATGTTTTCTTTCCATAAAAGCTTCAAAAACCAATTTCATTCTTTCTGATAGTATGATTTTGCTTCCCTTATGGGCACTCATAGTTTTCAATTTTCCATATATACATATACCAAATCTCTATATATAATTGTAAGGCCCTAATCTCTCCAAGAAACCCAACAATCTCCCTTCTAGGTATTCAAACAGTGCTTGACAACAATGGCTGACAAACCACCACAGGAACCAAGTGGCAACAAGGTGAAGATCTCTCAATTTCTCTCTATATGATCTCTCTTGCTTTGGTTGTGTGTGTGTGTATATATATATATAGTCTTTAAGCAATATAAGAAAAACCCATTGATCTTGTTCTTGTTTTCCACTTGTTCAGGACACAAAAGAGCAGAAAGAAGGGGGAACAAGCAATGAGAATGGAGAATCTTACCCCGCCCTGACCCTCCCACAGGTATCTGATTAATTAATAAGTTTTACCCATTAAAGTATTCTCATATCACTAACTCTCATGTATATATATGTGTGTGTATGTGTATTCATGTGTCTATGAAGTTCTTTGCCTTGCTGGAACTTCGCATGAAAATGGCTTGTGACGCCGTTGATAAACTCAACGAAGGTAAGTTGTGCTTAAGTCTTAATTTGTTGAGTAAATACATAAGTAGATATATAGATACATATATGTATACGTATATTTGTTTGATAAATGGATTGAGATAATGAGTGATTGGATTTACAGAGACTGCTAAGCGTAACAGGAAAGACCCTGACTCGTCCAAGGACAAGGAGCCTGGTCCAGGCTCTTCATCGGCATGAGGAGATCACATACACCGATATTGAAGAGATCACATACAGCAATATTTATGGATGAATCATAGAGTGGAGCTAGAAAATTTACCAGAGTTTCTTACTTACATCATCTTTTTGTTATATGTATATATATGCGCTATATGAATCTGTAATAATGGTGAACAACATGAATGATAAGTGATCTCTTTTCTAATCATTTGAATCTATCAGCTATATATATATATATATATACATATGTTTGTCTGCAATGATTTTATTTAACATCATTTTTGAAATATATATATATATATATATATGTAAATAATCATTAACTATAAACACCGATGAGATGCAAATTTTTATCTACAAAAAATACTTATAAATTAATCATGGTTACCAAAATTTTTCATAGAATTACAAAAGTTGACCCATTACAGAAAAACTTGAAGTAAAAATTGTAAGAATCGTAATATGGTATAATATATATATATATATATATATATATATATGTCTGTACTTAGACAAGAATTTAGAATCATATACAATGATTTATAAACAAGAAAAATGAAGAGGTAAAAATTTAACCTACTCTAGAATTACAAAGCAAAATTATTACTCATTTTTTCTACCTTTCTTTGTTCTTTTATGTTCCATCATATAATGTTCATAAAAAATAAACACGATGATAATTCTTATCTCTCTTTTTTTAAAAAAAAAATAAATAATAATTTAGTAAATATATATACACTTAGTTCGAGTACGTGTTAAATTAAGTACTAAATTTTTCATGCATCGTATGCATTAATTCACCTACTATAATATAATACCTAATATTAAGGAGTAACATTTTGAATCCTGTAAACTCCTTTTTTTCTTTAATATTTAAGCTTGTTCTATATAAATTTCGTTCGTCGTCTTACAAAAGAGTTATTATGTACTTTTCTCAAGTTTTTCACCGAGATCAAACATACATGAGAGTTATTATAACAATCATAGTATATACATATATATTTTTTTCTACAAACAGTTGAATGTTAATGGGATATATTTTTAAATTACGAATTTGTAATTTTAGATTTTGGTTGGTAACTATATAGGACTACCCGAACCCTAAACTAGTTTGAGATTGTGGTTTATGATAATTACTAAATCTTTTTCTATTAAAATAATATAAGTTTTTAATATTACAATTTTTACTATTTGAATTTCTAATTTTTTTTTTTAATTTTATATTCCCGTTGTGCCAACATAAAATCACCAAATCAATACTTAATCAAGCACCTTTTAATATCATAGATCTAGATACTTCTTAAACTCAAATTACTAACTTTCAAAAGTTTAATAAAATATTATTAACGAGTGACTTAAATATTTATATAGAATTTAATAATCACGTATTTTTCAAATATATAATTTAATATTGTACTTTTTTTAATCATATGTCATCAACTCTATAAAAGTAATTTCTAAAATTATTTTAACAAATTTAACATGTAGGACAATATAAATCATCGCAAAGTGCTATCTCAATAGTCATGATAGAATATTTCAAACAAATATTACGTGAATTGTTAACCCGAATTTATTAAGTTCATCTAGTTTATTTTTCATTAATTCATAAATCTAATTTTTATACATAGCTACAACATAACTTTCTTGTATATGAGTTAGAGATTGGAAATTCATTTCATACTTTGTATCAGAAATGAATTCATGACCCTATAACTATGAAGTATGACTCATTATAACTCAATAGAACAAATTTTCGTCGTAATTATATACTCAAAACTAAGATAAAAATTAGAAGTAGAAATTGACCATTAATTAAATCAAAATGAACCAAGTTTGATCTTAATGTTATTCTTCAATGCTTTACCAAACCCATTACTATAAGAAAAAAAAAAAGAAAATAGCCAAGTTAAGAATATTTGTTGAAGCATAACAACAATAACAGATATACTACCTAATCCATGAGTACAATATGTGCAGGATGACTGAATAAAACGAGCCATACGAGATCTTAAGGGAATTCAAACAGAAGAACCATACTTCAGTACCCTCTCTAGTTTCTCAACCTTGAGGTAATCCTTGTCTATAAGAGGCTCGGAAGGAGAAAAGTGTGATTTACGAATGTGAAGTAAGAAATTCATCGAAAAGAGTCTCGCCATTGGTGTAGTATACACTTTCACCGTGAGCACTCTTCCTCCCAAATTGACAATCTTAGAGAATACAAAAGCAATAATGTTGTTTTACTTTATAAAAAGATTCAAAAAATCAGTTGAGCAAAATGCAAGAAAAATCTTGAAAGTAGAAAGAGATTCACTATCATGTGATTCACATGCAAAAATAAGTCGAATAGTCTCATAAATGTGATTAGTTCATTTTAGATCTTCATAAGAACCTAGAGGGTCTTTGCCATTGTTCACTCTAAAAACATGGTGGTGGAGGATACATATACAGGGGGGAATGGTAATGGAGAATTGATTATGAATATAATAAGGAATCTCAATTATTCAATTATTGGGAGGTTGATGAGTATAAGGTCACACTACAGCTTTTGTCTACTGTTCAATTAAATGATTCTAGTGATCATATCATGTGGAAGCTAAAGAAGCATGGAGAACCTATTGTCAAGTCTTATTACAAGCATCTAATTGGAAACAGAGAGGAGGGCTTGAGGCACTCCACGATAACTCAAATTTGGAAGGCGAAGGTTCCCTCAAAAATATTTTTTTCTCACTAATAAAGCGAATAGAGAATACAATTTGATAATTAATAAGTTGATGAGAATGGAAGAACTATGGTGAATTGGTGCTACCTATGCAAGAGAGCTATTGAATCTTGTAATCATAATCTTTTTTGGTATCTGATGGCGTGTAATATTTGAAATATGGTGTATGGTCTTCGAGGACTCTATTGGGTCAATGGGGGGGGGGGGGGGGGGACGAGGGTGGAGGCACAGTGAAAAAAGAGCTTTAGGCATGGAAAAGAATTTGTAAAAAGAAAAATTATCTTAATATTATTCATTTGACTATCTTTTAAATGGTGTAGAAGGAGATGGATGTTATGACTTTTGTGGGGAGTGATGTGGAGATGTCAAAAATCCAGGATAGATGGTTATACATTTTTTGTCTATAATTCTGGGTCATAACATTTATAAGTTGGATGATATTATTCTATTTTTCATAAAAAAAATAAGTCAGTATTATTCTATTCCAATAATCTTGTTATTTGTCGATATACTCTTGTCATTTGTCGATAAGATCATGCCACAGCTCTTATCCAATGTTCAATTCAATGATTCTAGTTATCAGAACATGTCGAAGCTAAAGAAGCACGGAGAACTTATTGTCAAATCTTATTAAAAACATATAATTTGAAGAGGAGAACAGGACTTAAGACACTTCATAGTGAGCCGAATTTGGAAAGTGAAAATCTTCTCAAGAATAGTTTTTTTTTTTTTTTTTTTTGCTTGGGAAGAGGATAGTGAATGCATTTTGA
This sequence comes from Carica papaya, assembly GCF_054855325.1. Lineage (NCBI taxonomy): Eukaryota > Viridiplantae > Streptophyta > Magnoliopsida > Brassicales > Caricaceae > Carica > Carica papaya. Next base: position 37,281,617 of record NC_142314.1, on the reverse strand, counting down.
CAATTGAAAAGTTGGTGTATCTATCTTAAAATATAATGAACTTTATTTTACGAGAGAAATGCATCTTTAAAATAGTACAATATCTTCTTTGAGATACATACAATTTCTGAAGTAGATACTTTGTCTTATAAAAATATTATAGCATATTTAGTTTTTCTATATTCAAAATAGTCTTAAATTTTACCATTATAACAGATATTATACCAAACAGAGACATTACATAATGTTAATCTCAAAATGTTACGTAACGTTTATCTCATGAGTCAATGCTAGCTGTATAATTTTTTCCTTCCATAAAAGCTTCAAAACCAGATTTGCTCCTTTCTAGTTATAGTTGTATGTTTTTGCTTCTCTTGGGCGCTCATAGTTTTAAATTTTCCATATATACATATACCATACATCTATATATAAGTGTACAGCCCTAGACTCTCCAAGAAACCCAACAGTCTCTTCTAGGTATCCAAACAGTGCTTGACAACAATGGCTGACAAACCACCACAGCAACCAAATGGCAACAAGGTGAAGATCTCTCTCCCTCTCTCTCTCTGACCTCTCTTGCTTTGGTTGTATATCATACATGTGTGTGCAAATATATATATATATAAGAAAAACCCATTAATTCTGTCCTTGTTTTCCACTTTTTCAGGATCCAAAGGAGAAGAAAGAAGGGATGACAAGCAATGAGAATGGAGAGTCTTACCCCGTCCTGAGCCTCCCGCGGGTATCTGATTAATTAATAAGTTCTAGCAATTAAAGTATTCCCGCATCACTAACTAACATATATGTGTGTGTGTGTGTGTGTTTATGAAGTTCTTTGCCATGTTGGAACTGCGAATGAAAATGGCCATTGAAGCCGCCCTGAAGCTGGATGAGGGTAAGTTCTGCTTAAGTTTTAACTTGTTCAGTAAATACATAAGTAGATATATAGATACATATATGTATATGTATATTTGTTTGATAAATGGATTGAGATAATGAGTGATTGGATTTACAGAGACTGCCAAGCGTAACAGGAAAGACCCTGACTCGTCCAAGGACAAGGAGCCTGGTCCAGGCTCTTCATCGGCATGAATGAGACACATGGAAAAGATCACAGAGAGATATATTATAGATGAATCATGAGTTCAAGCTAGAAGATCTACCAGAGTATCTGCTTTACATTATCGTTTCGTTATATATATATATATGATATATGAATATGTAATATATGGTCAAGAACATGAATGAGAAGTGATCTCTTTTCAAATCCAAATTTCACATGCTTGAATGTATTAGTCACACATATATACATATATATATATATGTTTGTCCAATGATTTCATTTACACCATGTACAAAAAATATTTATAAATCAATTATCATATCCATCACATCACCAAAATCTTCCATGGGAGTACAAAAATTAAGAATCATGTAAAACAATTTACAAACAAAAAAAATGGAGTGGTAAAATTTAACTAAGTTACCAACAAAATTATTTTTTTTCTTTTTCCCAATTCGATCATATAAAATAAACAAGCAAATAATTCTTATATTTCTTTTATAAAAAAATAATAATTTAGTGAATATATATATTCAATTCAAGTACGTTTTGAATTCAATTTTAAAATTTTCATGCAACTTATGCTTTAATTTATCCGTTATAATATAATACTCTACTATTAAAGAGTAATATTTTGAATTGTGTGAATTCTTTTTTTTTCCCCTTTAATGTTCAAGTTTATTTCATATAAGCTTCTTTCGTCTATCTAAATGAGAATTGTTATGTACTTAGTCTCGACTTTTTGACTAGGATCAAATGTACATGAGAGTTATTGTAACGATCGTAGTATATATATATAAAAGAGATATATTTTCTTATACAAATGGTTAGATATTGATGAAATATATTTCTAAGTTACGAATTTATAATTTAAGATATTGATTGGTATCTATATAGAGTTACCCTAACCGTAAACTAGTTTGAGATCGTAATTTATGATAGCTAGTAAAAAAATTTATATCTTTTTCTTCTGAAATAATACAAATTTTTGATATTACGATTTCCGTTACTTAAATCTTTAAACTTTTGTCAATTTTACATTTTCATAATTTCAACGTAGAATCATTCAATCAATTCTTACCCTAGTACCTTTATAAATATCATAGATTTGAGTACTTCTTAAACTCAAATTATTAGTTTTCAAGAGTTCAATAAAATATTATTAATAAGTGACTTAAATCTTTATATAAAATTCAGAAATCGCATATTTTTTAAATATATAACTTGATATCGTACTTTTCTTATCTCGAGAAAATAATTTCTAATCTTTACAAATCTAACATGAAACACAGTATAAGTCGTGGCCAAATACTATATCACTGGCTGCGATAGAATATTTCACACAAATATCATGCAAATTGTTAACCCGTATTTATTACTGTTCATTTGGTTCGATTTTCATTAAATTTTGTACCAATTCATAATCCTAATTTTGTTAGTGCTAGTTATATGCATAACTACAACAAAATTTTCCTGTATTTGAGCTGTTCATCCCACCTTAAATTTCTAGAGATTGGAAATTCATTTCATTACTTCGTGTAGGATACGAATTTCTGATCCTACGAATATAACATGTGACTGATTATAACTCAACAGAGCAAATTTTTGTTGTAATTATGTATTCAAAACTAGCAAAGATAAAAACTAAACGTAGAAATTGATCAATTATTTAATCAAAATAAACCAAGTGCGACCTTAATGTTAATCTTCAATGCTTTACCAAACCCATTATTAGAAACATACTTGAATCCGCTACGAGAAACAAGAACTATGGTAGCAAAATCTCAGAGAAGAAGGGAATAGCCAAGTTAAGAAAACTTGTTGAAACATAACAATAATGGCAGATATATTACCGAATCCATGAGTGCAATATGTACAGGATGACTGAATAGAACGAGCAATACAGGATCTTAAGAGAATTCAAACAGAAGGACCAGACCTAAGTACCCTCTCTAGTTTCTCAGCCTTGAGGTAATCCTTGTCTGTAAGAGGCCCAGAAGGAAAAGGTGTGATTTCGACTACTAAATGTGGAGTGGGAAGTTCATCGAAAAGAGCCCTCACATTGTTGCAGCATACACTTTCGCCATGAGCACTCTCCCTCCTAATTTGACAACCCTAGAGAATAGGAAAGGAATAATGTTGCTTAACTTTGTAAAAGAGACTCAAAAAATCAGCTGAACAGAATGCAAGGAAAATCTTGAAAGCGACAAAAGATTAACTATCATGTGATTCGGATGCAAAAATCAGTTCAATGATCTCATAAATGTGATTAATTCGTTTTAAATATTTGTAAGAAAATTAAATTAAAAGTTAAAGTGTAAGAGTCATGTTTATCGGATCTTCTAACTCATTTATGCTCCTAGAGCACGTAACAGTTTTTCATGGCAAAAATAAGTGCAACAGTGTTATCCATTACCAATTATCTTGTCATTTGTCAATATTTACATTTCATGTTCTGAAAAATATTTACTATCCGAAAAAAAGGAAAAATGGAGTCTCTGTCTTAAGAAACATATCAACAAAATGTATACCCAATTTTAACAACCGGCACAATAACAATGGAAATGGCTCATTCTTTAGTGAGATCGTATGAATAAATACCCGAACCTAAGTATATTATTGCCATGGGAGCGTGTACAATTACAGAATGGATGTTTAATACCGATTCTTATAGCATTCATTGTTCAAGAGGTTGACAAACTAATTCTTGTGCCTGTTTGAAAAAAGACAGATGGATAGAACCTTTCAACGAGATAGTATTTTTTCAACGCTCTCAAAATAGAATTTGTCCAAACATATATGTCATGATTCCTTACCTCACCGGAGGACAAATATTTAAATTTGATATTGTTAGATACTTTTTCAAACCTACTACCGATATTAAGTAGCAATCAAAAATTTGTATCCACTTTTCATAATACTACGCATGGATCACATATATTATGGAGAATTCTTCAAAAAAAAAAAAAAGAAACTATAGGGTTGTATTACCTTGTGGGAAGTGGCATCTGTGAAGTGATCATCATCAGAAAGCAGGGAAGCAATAGCTTTGAGAAGGCGACGTCCTTCAGCCTTGGAAGGTACCCTGTAGTTTCTCTTGAGTGTCCCTTTTGTTGTCGGATGCCATTTGCTCACTAGCTTCCTTTTCTCAGCGGCATCTTTATCTGATAGTACAGAAGAAAAGTTCTCTTACAACCACTTTTTTCATATGCCAAAAAAAAAGATGCTCTAACTAACAAAAGTTCATGCTTCGCAAGCACACAGTAAATTTCATATGCATCTCGACTAGGGCATGCCAACCAATAAGTTGATCATTAATTACTTCCTTTTGCCTAATAATTTCTCAACCTACCCCACTGATCCGCAGGCAAAAGATAGTTCATTATGGTTACTTTTCTTATGATCCACAATTTCTAGATCAGCAACTAATATATTAAGATTGATCAACTTGACAACCTACTGAAAATGATTATATGTACATAATATATATATTTCTTAAAGAATCCTTGTGTAACATGAACATCAATTCCACACGCTATGGTAACTCTTGAAGTAATGGTGCAAGAGTTGATGCTTGAAGAAATTAGGAAGGCTATGAATTTTAATTGATAACTGAATTCAAACCTGGATGGAGGTTATTACTTCTATTTGGTGTCACCAATATTCCATGACAAATTTTGAAGGAAAAGATCAGTTCCAGTCTCCAGTAATTGAATTCCCAATTCTCCGCTATGACCGTGGGAAAAGTCTGATTCCCAGTTGAGGGACCGATCCCAGAAAATTAGTGCAACTCTTAAAATGCCAAGATCTTCATCTTACCGAATAATTGAGCCGTTATTTGTCGCTTAAAATATTACATCGTTAATGTTGCTAAGGTGGCAAAAATCTAATTGTGATTTCCATTGCTCCAATTGAGTGCAGGTGTCCAATACGAGTACGGATCAAGTTTCTAACAAACTAAACAATTTCAGAGCTAAAAGTCCAAAGTTTTGGTATAGGTTTTTTTATTCATGATATAGAAAGATGAAGTTAATATAAGCCTATAAGGAAGCTAAACCACCGTCATAAATAACAAAATACAACCTTTAGCACAAAAAGAGAACGGTTACATTTCGGTAGTGAGAGTGAAAACGAAAAAGTTTGATACTAACTACTACTACAAAAATGATTAACAAGTACCTCTCAAAAAGAGAAGGGAAAAAAGCTATTTTTTATACCAAGATCTTCAGTTTTAGTTTTTTTAGGCATTCAAGAACTAACCATTATATTTCAATTTCTTGCCTATGAGTCTTATCATTTTATTCAAATCACCAAAATCATCAAACCTTTGTTCTAGACCTTCAAGTTTCTAATCTGCATCATAAGTATTGGACATAAATCCCAAGCTAGCATCAAGTCGAGTGTTTGGCATAGTTGAAAAGAGCCATAGTTATTATAGTATAGAAGGATTGATCACTTGAAATAAGCCAAACTCTTAAAGCATCAAGATTCTCTCTAATAACTAAACCATCAATAAGTTTCTTTCCAAAAGAAAAAAAAAAAATTTAAACCATCCTATTACACAAAAATTTAACTGTATATTGACAGATTAATATTGAGTCAAACTCATTATTAAATATCAAACTTAAGTGAAAGTCATCCATATATGTCTCCAATTTGTCCTAATTATGGAAATGGGGATATTATGCGATTCCAAGATGTAAATTTTCCAAACAAAGCAAAGAGAAAACATGCTGGAAGGCTTAATGAGAACACCAACAATTCTTTACCGACGAGGAAAATTTACATTCCAAGTAAAAAACTTAAGTGAAAATCATCCATATATAACTCCGAGTTGTCCTAATCATGGAGACTCGGATATCATGCAATTCCAAGATATAAAATTTTCCAAACAAAGTGAAGAGAGAACATGCTTCAAGGTTTAATGAAAACACTCGCTATTCTTTCCCGATGAGGAAAATTTATGTTCCAGGCAAAAACATCCTTAAACAATTGCAAAGATATAAGTTGTTTCGGCACATCATAAAGTGAATCTTGAATTCGATTTTGCTCTAAGCAGTCAAACGAGGGAAAACATCCTTCGTGCTTAGCCTTGTAAACTGACTATTGCTTAAATTTTTCTTATAGAAAAAAAAAGGTGAAAAATGATGAATACTTTACCCTAAAACTTTAAACTATCTATATAAAAAAGAAACACCCTTATTGCTTTATCTCCTCCTTGAGTAGGATAAACAATAAACAGGCATCAACCTCCGGCATTGTAAATACTTAGTAATCATGTTTTTGCTTATTCAAAAAACAAACATGGCAGTTCCCAAAAGTACCCCATATAAAAAAGAACATTGACTGCCATAAGCCTGATTAAGCCAATCAAAATTAATAATGGAAGTTGAATAAGTTGATTGCAAAGAGTCGAGAAAAGCCAAACAACGCACAAAAAGTCATGATAAATTCCAGAGGATTCCACTAAACTTCATTCACTTCATGTATCCACCACTAATTACAAGTAGAAATTATACTCAATAATCCATCAGAATTTTTTTTTTTTTTTTTTAAATGTGATTCTTAAAATCTACAAAAGAAACAAAGCCTTACAAACCTGGTTTTCCTCGTATGTTCTCAAGCCACTTAGAGAAGCCCAAATCACCATCCTCACTTCCAATAGCACCACTTCCCAAATCTAAACAAACAATCAACATTCCAAATATAAACCAAAACCTTGTCTCAAAAATCAGAATTTGAAACAGATTAGAAAATCTTAACAAGACAAAATCGAAGTGAAAATACCAGAGACTAATGGGTTAGCCGGAGATCCAGCTAAGCCAGCCTTCAAGAGCGCATAAAAGACGCAAGTCCTACCGACCCACAAGACAGGAGCCTCAAGCAAGGAAGCATTGACGGCAGAAGTGGAGACATTGAGCTTCTTGGAGTTGGGCTCATCGGGTGATTTTTTCTCGGTCAGAGAGAACAATCGACGGAGGGTGGTTGTGGGTTCATGTTCGAAGGAAGGGAAGAGAGATTTTGGGAGGAAATATGTGGAGTGAGCTGTGGATTGGAGGGGTGTAAAAGTCGCGTGCACAAGAGAGAGTAGCATTGCTTAGCTTTTCACTGAAAATGGCGGAAGTGTCTCAGGAATCATAAGAACCCGACGAAGGATGATGATGCTTTTACGGGGTAACTCAGCTGCAGCCTTTGAGCTGCCTTGAAAACGTCGTCGTTTCAATTGCTGATGGCAAAACGCACCGTTCCAGATAATGATATTAGATAATAATGAAGATCATGTTTCAGATATATATCTTCAGAAATTTCAGAAATCCAATTGACTACTATTTCCCCCATATTTGTTGATGCAAAAGAAATAATATAACAGTCAAAACATAATCAAACGAACTATTATATTTATATATATATATATATATATATTTACTATACCCACCTTGAAATTTTTGGAGTGAGATCAGTTCTTGAGTTTTTTTGAAGTAAAGATTGATTTCCAACTTCCGACACAGACCAAAATAGAATTGAATAATAATAATAATAGTCCCAATCTTGCACTAAGAAAACATAAAAGTTACATCTCGAACAATAACCCGAACTCAAGTAACCATCGAGTCAAAACTCATTCCTCCGACATCAATAATTATAACTCATTCGTAAACATTCAAACCCATTCAAAAAAACTTAGAACTATAAAAAAATTTCGAACTCTTCATTTGTAAATAACCAATAAAAAATACATAACTCGAAACACAAGCATAAGAAAATAATGAACGAAGCCTCTCTCACAAAATTAATAAAACATGAACCGAAAATACTAAACCCTAAACATTACAACACAAATTCCTTATATCGACCGAAATCCTGTTTACGCAACATCAAAACTGAACATTATTAAGCTCAAAGACAGCAGACACCTGTTGTTAACTTTTGTTTCCGAAAACAAATCGAAACAAACTCAAATTACGACGATACACAAGAAAATACACTATATTCTGTTTGGTATACAGTTTATATATATTTACTATTTTCATTAAAAGACTGATAATTTACCTGGGTGAGCTATTTACCGTGTAAATATTCACAGGTAAATACTGTGAACTTATACATATATATATGTGTGTATATACAGATATATACAGAACCGATAACCTCAGGATACCATAAATGCCATTATTTTTTTGCCCAAAAGAAACTGGAGTAGTTTGATTTTTTGATTCCCTCCTCAATCGAAACTGAAAACTCAATTCATATCTTCACAAAGCGAACATCATTCTGACCAAAAGCAGTTCCACATCCAGGGCACTTCCGATGGCGAATCTCTAAATTTCTTTGGATGCATTGATTACAAAACAGGTGATAACACTTGAGAATTACAACCTGCCAAATTTAAGGTGTGAAAAATCTGTTGGTGCATATTTCAACAAGATAGTCCAATAACCTGAGATTCTAAAATGAGATGCAAGGAAGTAACATGCATTTGAACTAGAAGAACAAACCTCTTTTGGCCTGTCGAAACAGACCCCACATTTGAGAATGTTTTTGCAGTTCTTTATTTCGTCCTGGAGCCTTAGTATTGCAGCCTCTCCAGTCTCAGATGTCAGCTCAGCAAGTTGGGCATTCAATTTCATGAGCTCTTCCTCAAGCTTCTGTCTCTCACCCCTGCTTTAACATAGATGATTTTGATAAGATACAATCAAGTTCACTTGTGTCGAATAAGGGGAAAATATAAAGCTGATTCATATAAAATAAACTGTATGCCTATGAAAATATATTCCAGTTTGACAGCTTGGAGGCCTGCAATGATACAAGTAGGTCTACATCTTGGAAGAACAAAGTGTATTGGGCACGCCAAAGTCTTTGTGACACAGTCGCATCAGTCTCTAATACGAAGTTTAAGGTCAGGAGTTTGACTCTAATTACAATCTCTGAGGCAAACCAAAAAAAAAAACTTCCACTAAATATCAACCAGGTGGAACCACTCTTCCAGGGAAAAAAGCACCTTAAATGTCTGAAATCTATTTGCTACATGATGCATAACCCCTCAGCAACCAAGTCAAAAATTATAAAGCCCGTAAAATGCAATTCAACAATGCTAATTGCTACATATCCACCTGACCAAAGAAGAATCTCAAGGAACAATATCCGCAGCCAAAGAAGATTATCAAGCCATAAACACTAGGCCAAGCTTTTATTTAAAAAAAAAAAAACACTAAGCCAAGCACAGATATTCCGGAATTGAGCATAACAATAAGACAGATAACTCAAAATGCTGGTACAGCAGAACCTCAAGACGCTAACTAGTCCAAGACACTGACTAGTCATTTTTTATGAACAAGGTAAAGAGCTCCATTATCATAACAATTGGGAGCCTAAATAAGTAGCAGTGCTAGCACTCAATCACAAGCTCCTCCAGAAGCAAAAACCAAGGACTCCTCTATATATCAACAAATGTCCCGCAAACTTCTAACAACCTTCCTGGGTCTAAAAAGAGTCAAATTGAAACATACACTCTTCTGAGGGGCTATAACTTCAAAAAGCTTCCTCTGCACACATGCGAGGTGATGAGGAAGGGAGAAAACGGTACCATTTGGTTAAGTGGGATGAAACAAAAAACCTCTAAACAGTGGTGGTTGGGTATTGGATCCTTGGTGGAAATGAATGTTGCACCGAAAGCGAAATGGTTGTGGAGATTTGTGAAGGAAGATGGAAGGCTTTGGAGGAGGGTCATTGAGGCGAGATGGGCTGCTTTGAGACGACTGGGGCTGTTGGTCTGAATATAAGGGGCCACGGCTTAGGCTTATGGAAGAAAATCCTGTTGGGCTGGGCAAGATTTAAAGAATGCACTAAAAATGGAAACTGGGAAGAGGAAATAAAATTAGACTTTGGTTGGATGAATGGATGGAGGGTGGTTGCCTGAGGAGCTGTTTTCCAGGATCTTTGCTATTGCCCAATCCATAAATAAGATGGTGGAGGAGGCACATGTGGGCTCAGTAGACATGGTCAGAAATTTGAATGATTGGGAAAGCAGAGAATATGAAGAGCTGTTCTCACTTGTGTCCCAAAAACAGATTAATACTGAGCCAGATTGATTGCTATGGAAGCTAAGTCCGAGTGGGTAATTTTTTGTAAGATAGTTTTACAAGCATATTGTGTGGGAGGACTCTGTTAGCACACCCAATCTCCCATATACTCATATCTGGAAATCGAAAGTGCCGCGCAGAATAGAATTTTTTGCGTGGGAGGCTAGTAGGTAGAGTATTTTGACCATTGACAAATTGATGGCAAGAGGCCAGATATTGATTAATGGATGCTATCTTTGCATGAATGCGGCAGAATCCTGCAATCATTTGCTCCTTTGGTGCCCTGCTGTTTTTTTTTTTTTTTGTTGAAATAAAAAATATGAAGTATTGTATTAACAGGGTATTAAAACAGGGATACCGTCCATGTACAAAAGATTTACAAAAGAGTTAGAGTATCAATAACATTCCCAAAATCCACATCACTGATAATGCCATGACCTAACAAAATAGTCTCAAAAGAATACACTCATCTATCTTTAATACTATTAGAACTACTAACTTTGCCCTCAAAAGTTCTCGAATTTCATTCTTTCTAAATAACCCAAAAAACAGTTAATAAAATAATGTTTACAATGTTTCTTTTTACATATAACCCATCCCAATCCCAAATTTCCTCGCAGATTGAACTCGCCACGATCCCATAGATCCCCTATAAGCCATAAATCATGCACTAAAGATCATGAGCGACAGGGCACCAAAGCAGCAGATGATTGCAGGACTCCTCAGCCTTCAGACACAAGTAACACCTATTCACAAGAATCTGTCCTCTAGTTCTAAGCTTATCAATTGTAAGAATCAACTCCCAACAGGCTTCCCAAGCGAAAGGTGCCCTGCTGTTTATGATTTGTGGTGCATGATTTATAGTCTTTTAGGTCTCAGCTGGGTGGCAGCGGGTTCTGTAAAAGAAGAGATTTGGGTGTGGGGTGATTTAGGCTTGAAAAAAGAAATTGCTAAATTAATTCCTTTGACTATTTTTTGGATTATTTGAAAAGAAAGAAATTTAAGACCTTTTGAGAGAATAGAAGTAGGGACATATAGCTTTTGAGATAAATGGTTTAACTTTTTGGATCTTTTGTGTTGGGTCATGACATCATTAGAGATGAGAATTTTCGGAATGTTATTAATGCCCTAACAGACTTGTAAATCTTTATACATGGGTGGTACCCCCTATTGGTACCTTATTAATATATAATTCACATTTTTTATTTGAAAAAAAAAAAACCTTCCTCTGTGCATAAATAAAAAATTGAACAATAGAGACCATTTCGAGGAACTGTAGAGAAGATCAGTTTTAAAAGGGAGACACAGTAATCAGCCGAAAGTTTCATGTTCTCAGCCACCACCTGCTGCTCTGGGTGCCAATCAGCAGAATGCATATAGCAACATATAATAAAACAGAAATCTAATTTTGCTAATTCATTCATAGCACCAGAAATTCAAACAAAATTGCGTATGTGAGAATCAGCAAAATGTTGGCAGCATTCTAACTATAATTTCAATGCGGGTAGACAAATGCTGTATAAAAACAATAATAATTTGCTTAGGAAAAAATTTATAGAGAAAAGACTGACTTTTCATCATGTAATTCTGTTTGGATATCATTCGTCTTCCTCTGAATCTGCTCATAATCCTTCTCAGAAGATGAAACAGCAGATTTAAGCCACTTAAACTCCTTCTCAGCATCTGCCAAATCCCATTTCGCAGTTTCAAGGCTGATTGCTAGATGTCTGTCTTCTTGAATAAATTTAAAACCCTCTGCTAAACAAGCTTTCATCTGCAATATTAAACAGTCAATTGATAAAGGAACAAAAAAAAAAAAAACAGGCCACAATGCTTTAAGACCATAAGAGTGCCTTGCCTGCTCCTCATCATGGGCAATCCTTGCTTTTAGTGCTTCTGCAGATGCATTAATTTGTTGAAGTTGCTTTGCCAAAGCTTGTTTCTCAGATAGTAGAGAGCTCTGCGCTTGCTTCGTCTTGACACTCTCAGAAACAAGCTAATAAACACCTTGACCCAAATTAGAAAAACCATTCCAAGCATACATCATTGAACTACAATTTGAAGGAAACAAATGAAGAACAGAGTCTAACAGCAAAGAATCAAGATGGGTTAAAATCCTATAACAGAGACCTTGATATTGTACTGATCCCTATCTGCCACCTGCTCCAACAGTCTTTGGTTCTGTGTCTGCATGTCTTCATATGCTTGTCCAATGGTCTGGAAGAAAAAGTGAAGATGTCAACCAGAAATTACCACCAACACAGAAAAACTTGAGCACTATAACTGAAAATCATCTCTCGTCCAAAACAAGGGGGAGAAAAAATAAACAAAATCAAAGTAAATAAACCACCTCAATTTCAGATATGTATGCCTCCGACTCCCTCTCTTTATATTTAATAGCCTCTGTAAGTTCTAATACGCCCCTGAAGGTAAAGAATGGACTGTCAAGAAATAACATAATTGCAAGAACAGTTCTAGAATGAAAACAAATGAGAAAATATCCAAACTTCAAACAAATAAAAACTGGTATCTTTTTAGAAATATGAATAAGCAGGAATCTTTTAAATGGAATTATGTTCTGACAGATGTTCACTCCTGGAATAATGCTCACTTCTTATGAACCACAGCTAGATTGCTCCCCTGCTATATAATAGCCAAGCATTAAATAACAATGACTTTCAGTCCAACGTTTTACCTTGACGACCTGATTGTTTGATTTTGTTCTCAACGACCTAGGTCCAGCTGGTAGCAATTCTTTTTTTTTTTTTCCCCGAAATACAAGGAAAGTATTATTAAGCACAAGGTACCAAGGGGGTACCACCCATATACAAAAATAGTTACATGTAAATCAATTGGTCCATGACAACACCAAAGTCATCCAAATCTTTGATGTCATGACCCAACAAAATAGAGTTAAAAGTATGAATCCATCTATTTTTAATTATTGTAAAGTTAGTCTTTATACCCTCAAAAGCTCTCTCATTTCTTTTCTTCCACACCACCCGAAATATAGTAAGTGGAATAAGGAATAAATGTTTTTTCTTTTTACAAAAGCCCATCCATGCCCACAGCTCATTACTCACACTACCAGCCATAACCCAATTTAACCCTAGAAGCCCAAAAACAGAGAGGTCCATATGCTGTAAGTCACTGGGCAAGAGAATAAATGGTTGCATGTTTCCTCAACAGCATGGCATAAATAGCATCTATTAACCAGAACATTCCCCTTCCTTTTTAGCTTATCTAAAGTCAAAATACATTCATTGGCCGCTTCCCACGCAAAAAAAAAAAAAAAGCCATTCTAGGAGAGGCTTTAGACTTCCATATCTGCTTATAAGGGGGCTAGCTTGCTGCGGCTGTTATCATTCTTAGTTAGAAAGCTGTAGAAGGATTTCACTGAGAACCCTTTCTTCTCATCCAGCTTCCAAAGCCTTTTATCTCTTTCATTGTTCAACTTCATATCATTCGAGCACGATAACAGGCTGCTATACTTATCTATTTCCCAATCTTGTAGTCTTCTCTTCACCTTCACATCCCACACCCTTCCCTCCCCCACAATGTCATACATCTCCTCCACCTTGGCATCCTTGTTGCAAGCAATATCAGCAATTCCTTTTTTTTTATGAAGTGAAAAATACACTCATTGCAAACGACCAAAAAAAGAGGCATAGACAATCAAAATTAGGATTTCACTTTAGTTCAAAAAAATTGCAATAGCCCACACCCGTCCAAACTCCCCATAAAGCAAGCGGAAAAAAGAATCACATGCCCTCAAAATTTAAAAACCTTGAAGTTAAATACAACAAAGGAACATGAAACTGAAAAACAAACCTCTGAGAAGCTTCCAGTTCAGCCCTTAGTTGAGCTATTTCAGCCTCAGCAGCGGAAAGCCTGTTTTGGCAAGCAGCTTCAGTCTCATTAGCAGCTTTCACTCTCAATTCCAAGCTATGTTCGTCGAGCGCATTTTTCAAGACTTCAGCTTGTAAATGCGCTCGCCGTTCTGATTCTCTTATTTCCATCACATCTCTGAAACCAAGAGTTAACAAGAGGTGACACTAACTAGGGAGTTATATCTCAATCTCAACAGAGGTGTTAACCAAACTCAAGCATAAAAAAAAAGAAAAAACATCAGTACCAATATCTGGATCAAGATTGTTTATATCTATAACTTGTAACCTCAAATCACACATAAACCAAGTCACAAACATGCTTCTGACACCCAATCTAACCACCACTATAACCAATGAATTGCAAAATTGCAAGATCTCCAGTCTTAATCTGAAAGTGGCAAACTACTAAAGATCCACCTTGATGTAAAACAAATTAGGGATTAATTTGCCTGCTAGAAAATAGGGTTAAACAAATATATTACACAGCGAGATTTCTCACCATAATTGATATGGATCAATAGCTGATCTTGTAAGAGTATTACAAAGATATTGATAATTCTAATATAACTATAATTAAGGAATCCCGATACGAAACTAAAAACCTAAATCAATTAAAACTATAAACAAAATCTTTGTACAATTAAAATTACAATAATAGACTCCGGACTACTACAACAAACTCTAAATTTAAAAGGAACATAATTCCTAATCCATTACAGAACTTAATTCACATTCATTCTGCACGACAATCAGTCAGCACATCATTTTGCAAACGACACATAAAAGCATGCTAAACCTAGTCAGCACATTAACCCTTGTTCCCCTCTTAAGTACTTTAGACAGGTATAACAAAAACCTCTCAAATTTGCCAACAAAGAAAAATAAATGCAACCTATTAAATTGGGATGAAGAATATATTTCCTGAGCAAAGAAATTTAGAATCCAGCCTAGAAGACATAAATATTTCGGATCATTAAATATTAAAATAAATCATCTTCTTCTTTCCATCTTTAGTAATATTTCTTCTCTGCCAAAAAAAAAGGAATAAATCATCTTCCTTATCCTTTTCAAATTCAATAGCTTTGGACCTAAACTCCCTCAAGCTACATCAAAATAACATAACATGTAAAAAAAGCTCTGAAAATTAATATCAAGACCCACAATCCCTGGGCAAAAAATTCTTGGCCAAGGAGAGGCAGGTCAGAATACTGTTTAACAAACTTTATTCAGTTACATGGCAATTCAAGAAACCCATATTATAATTTGTTGAAACATCAGCAAAATATAACTTCCACCAACCACACTATCTAATAACCAATTTAAGATATGTAAGGCACCAATGCCCATGGACTGCAAAATTACATGTTCATCCAATACCTGTTATCATCACCACCACGGGCGTACATGTCTACCATCATCTGTGTTTCCAAGTTCTCCTTCTGCAACTTCTCAATCTACACGATGAAAGCACTCTCAAGTTACCAATGTAATTCAGCCATTCAAGTCACCACCATATTCTAAAAGGTTTTAATAAAATTCTGAGTACATTTGAGGATTGTCTTATTTTAATATACTGATGCATTCTAAGAGGAATACAAAAACAAGATAGTAAAGGCAGGATATTATTAACTTCAGAGGAAATATTAAAAAATATCAAAGTAACCTACTAAAAGCCAAGTGCCAAGTTGAAGCATTAAAAGTAATATGGATATTTTAGTCAAAGACATTTGAGAATTAATGGAAGCAGGTACTTAACGCCAAAAGAAAAAAAAAAGATCTACATAGACAGGGAAAAACACCAAGAAAAAGAAAAAGGTTGGTTTATATAGTCATAACTAGGAAGGAGAAATGTTCCTGCAAACAATATAAGAACACACCTGAGCATTCAGGAGTTTGATTTCCAGATCCTGTGCTGCACATTCTTCTTCTAATCGGTTCTTTTCATTCATCTACCTCAACAGAAAGATAAATGAAAATTTCAACAAAAAGATCGTGATACTAACAACTCTACTAAAAAAATTAATAACTGGGATTTAATACTAATATCTGTGGAGACAATACACAAGGCTTATGACATCTAAAACCATCCAAATTCCAAGAATCCAATCCCATTACCCAGGTAAATAAAATTGTAAACTATCGATTTTTAAATTTATTTATCTTGTCCATAATAAGAATGAAAATGCAGGAAGCAGGAAACAGGAAACCTTGTTTCTTAACAAAGCTTCAATTGACTGGGCTTCTTCACGCAAGGCAACTGCTTCATGTGCTGTATCCTTCCATCGCTTCACCTGGGATTCCATCATCCCCATTTCCTTGGACAATGCTGAGGCCATGATTTGGAACTCTGTTTTAATATCCTTCCTCCCTGATACAACTTTCACCCGTTAAATCTCCACAATCCCACAAATCAAGAAAAAACATACTTCGTAAATTTTTTTTACCTGAATCTTGAATAGCTTCCTCCATTCTTATCTCTAGCTCGTTTCTTTCAAGCATACATCTCTGCAGCTGAAGCTCTAGCTCTTGAATTCTAGACTCAGGATTGTCAACAACTTTCCTAGCAGCATCTGAAGACTCAGCTTTTAGATTCAGTTCTTTCTCCCTTCGCATAACATGGGGCCTGTCAGCCTGAAATAATAGTTTTAAAATAGACCCAAACAAAGTGTACAAGTGCAAAATTTTTGCAATCCTGTCGTGGAAGCTTCTAAGGAACGGTGAAGAATGTGAAAAATAGCACAATGAAAATATCACCTCAAGTGAATCAGTTAGAGTACGATATCTTTCAAGTTCAGCATCAGCATTTTGGAGCTTATCAACGAGCAGATTATACAGCCGTGAACATTCCACATACTTGTCACTATAGATTTCATTCTACATTAACATTGTCCAAAAACTTAGATTTACAAAGAAGCAGAATGAATGAAAACCTTTGAATAGGATTTAAATTTCAAAAATACATATAAACCTGAAGATCCTGCAACTGGTTGGACAGGACTAGATTGTAATCTTGGGCTTCCTGAAGCTCAGAGAGACGATCTGCTGCTAGTATCTATGAAATTTATTCAGTAACATCACCTGGCAGGTTAGCCACTAACAGAAGCAAAGAGAGAGAGAGAGATGAAAACGGGCATTATCTTTATCATAAGAATAAATACCTTTGTTTCTTCAATAGCTTCTTTCAACTCCCGCAAGCTTGTCTTATCAATAGGTTTTTCAGGAGATAAATTTCCATTTCCGGCAATTGGAGTAGGTGAATGCACCGCAGATGCTGCATCCTTCTGCATTTTCAGGTTGATCAACTTTCTTCTACTTTCTTCAAGTTCAGCCATGCTCTCTTCCAATTGACCTTCCAGCATTAAGAAAATATATGCATGATAAGTACAGAACCATTACAAGACACCAACCAAAAAATTGACAAGCTACTGTATTGCTGTCAAAAGACTCGATAGTGTTCGCATATGTTTGCAATTGCAAGCATCACATGCACCTATGTAATATTCTATCCTAATAAAACTTGGGTTTAAAAAAAATATGGCAGAACATTCTCAAAAACCTGCAAGCCGTTTAATCTCAGACTGATCAACTGAATCGCGGGTTATGTAAGCCTGGATTCCATCAGCATATTCTTTATGCTTCAGGTGAAGATTATCAATCATCTCTCGCAAATTTTTTGCCTCCTCTTCCATCATAAAATCAATCTTAGACAGCCGAAAGATAACACCTAATAACTCAAAACATGTAAACAAAATCAATACATTTATAGCAACAGAATGTTAACCAAGTTATACACACCAAATATTGAAGTCAATGAATTAATAATTGAACTCATCATCAAATTATCTCCTGACCTTCTCCAGATAGCTCTCCACGTAAAGCCTCAGCTATGTTCTCAGTTTTTGCCCTCTGAACAGAAATAGTATCTTCCAGACATTTCACCAAGCCCCTCGTAGATGAATGGCGTGAAGCAAGGGCCTCTCCAACATATTTAACAATCTCCTCATTATCAGCAATTTCAATAGAATCAGCTTCTAGCAGTCTACAAAGAAACATCTGCTCTGCAGCGCATGATGGAATTGAACCTGAAGCTTCCATACAGTTAGTTTTTTCCTCGCATGAGAGGAACTCTATTTGAATGCAATGATCATATAACTCAATTATAAAAGACATTTTATCTGAAGAAAGAACTAGTAAACCTTGATAATGGTCCTTGTGATCTAAGTTTCGCATCACATTTCGACCAGCCCCAACACGAACCCCAAGCAAGATCAAATCATCAACCAACTATATAACCAAAAAAAAAAATTTTGAGATAGAAGTTAGTAGATGTATTAAAAAAGGGCATTAAGGGGGTACCGCCCATGTCCGTATAACCAAAAAATAACACATGCCACCAGAGGTACAGAAAATAAAAGGCAAAGGAAATCCTAAAAGAGCTAAATAGAGAACACTTAAAGTTGCACAGAGAAAAGCAGAAACGACAATTGACCTGATTCCAAAGTTGATTGACAATAATCAGCATGTCATCATAAGCCATTTGATTGTCTTGTAGTTCTCTAATTTTGGTTTCAAGATCATGCAACTCTTGCTTCTGAAGCTCCAATTGCTGAACAAGCTTTTGATTCTGATGCTGGAGCACTGCTGCATCAACCTGGTGAAAACAAAATCATCTTTGCTATATGTAGTCACAAACCAGTATCAGAAACTACAGAACGAAAACTGAAACTAGAGTTGTAACTGAAAGTGATGAGCTACCACGCAAAGCATACACGCCATTGTTTTGAGTCTGTGCAAACGTTTTGGTGTGAAGATGCATAACAAAATACTTTCATTCTTTATCAATCTCTCTGCCACACATTTATACCGAACCTTAACCACACAAAACACAGAACTTATATCAAAATTATTTGAGTAGATGAAAGGCCTCTGATCATGATAGCTGTAATATTTCCTCTCAAGTGAAGTTTCTGGCTGAAATCCTCTTTCAAATAGACCATTCACACAATAGCACTGGCCGAAGACAGTTCTTGACACTCATAATGGTAAGACCAGGAAAGACCCTTTCGATTATGCAGAAGGCACTGAGATCAACTTGTGGTAAAGGCCAGCTGTTATTTGTGTGCTTGTCAAGAGAATAAAAACGACATGACTACAAACTTAGACCTCCCTCATTCATTAGATATAGAGAACATAAGAAATCAGTAACGAACAGCTGAATATAAGTAAATTACCATACACACAATTCAAATTTATAAGAGAAGCTAGGGGACAGCCTAAAATAAACCAGATTAATGTGGAATACCACTTCAATCTTTCTCTATAAATTGAGAATCAAGCATCTAACAGCATGTTTGGCATGTTTTAATGAACTTCCTAATGGAGACAAAATTTACATTCTATTCTTTATCAGTTTGTTTTGTACAGAAAAAAAAAAAGAAGAGAGAACATTATAAAGCGTTCATAATTACATGTCAATTTCTTAACTAAACAATGTAATCATCATTGCATTACATACCCATCTACGTTATGTCAAACAATTTTACCTCAACAGATTCTGTGACCTTTTGAGTCGCCACTGTGGCCAACTAACTCATATCGACTAAGAAAACACATGTACAGAATCAACCACTCAGGTTCTCCATAAGAAGATTTCGGTTATCGCACAGACCTTCAATGCAACCAAGGGAAGTCAGCAAGACAAGAAACCCTCTTCTCTCTGTTTTTTAAGAAGGAGACAGGTTAGATTTTAGGAGCTCCACAGGTGAAAGATCCCTCGGATCTTCATAGAGGGAGTCACAGTCTCTAACTTATAAGGGTTTCCTAGATTGTCTTCTCTTTTTATTTCCACGAAAAAGTGGAAGAAACTTTATGTAGAGGAGTGCATTTCAGCATATTGAGAAGGGGCTTTTAGTTGACAATGTGGAGACAAGGGATCAGAAGTTTTGACGAACATGGATGAGCATAAAAAGCTGCAATCCTTGTGTTTGGTGAAGAAGAACCAGATCGGTGCCGCATAAACTTTCTCAAGAAGTGACAATGAGAAGAATAAGTAGTGATGTTCCTAGGGCACGAGGCTAATTATGGAGAAAAAATATTTCAAACAAGGGCATTTAGGGGAAAATTCATTAGAAATTTAAAATGTCGTCATATCCGAATATTAATTTAAAAAGATGTTCCACTAAAACGAAATACATAGAATTTCTATTTTCCTATTACTAACTACACTTGTTGCAGATGCAATACCAACCTTGTGGCATCATTATTTCCTTAGATTTCCCATTTTATTCCATTAATATCAAAGTGTACCAATATAGCCTTATTCTCATTATGGAAGTAATAATTACCAAACATTCTAAACAATTTTCCATTTATAAATTTTACTATTTTATGTTATGATTTTCTTCAAAAAGGTCATGATGTTACTAAAACAAGAGATTACAATGAAAATGCAAATCTATTACTTCTTTGTTATCCACTTATAACCAAACTTTTAAAACAGTAAAGACTTTATACCTCCCTTATTTAGTTGTTTGGAAGATTTTAATCACTTTCCATAAGAGTGTACCCTCAATTTCAATATAGAGCAATGTAGAAAAGAAGTCAACATTCCAAAGAAATCTTTCAAATTATAAACTTAATCAATTTACCACATAGTATTAAACGAAACCATCTCAACAAACAAAAAAATACTCACTTTTAGCAATCCACCTACACATAACTAGTGCATGCAATATGGATTTCGTCACTTCATTATGTCATTAAACCATCGATTTTATTCATTTGCTATCGAGACGTGTCAACTTGATTTTTACTACACCACAAATAAATGCAAACAGATTATAATAAATATTCATTTACTTAATAAAAACCCTACAAGCATTCCAAACAACTTTTTCCAAGTTTAACTTTTCTTTTGCTCCACTTCCCCACCGTCCAACCAACAAGGAACTGCAACACTAATTCTCCTTAAAAACAAAATCATATTCAAAATTAAAAACATACTTCACCAAAATCTATTCACATATATCTTCAAATGAACGAATGAATCAAGACACGTTTAATCTAAGAAAACCATTTAATCTCTTATCTCCTAGCGATATTCTAACACACCACATCAAGCCCGATTAAACCAAACAACTGCTTATCAAGAAAAAGAAAAGATCGCTCCCAAACACCTAAACTCGCTAAAACTTGATTAATTCATTTCCAAGAATCAAAAAGAAAACGAAAAGATTAATTAAACAGAATATATACTTACAAACACAATTCTCTACATAAATGCATAAAAAGATAAAACATCTAAACATAAGCGATTAGATATACAGGGACATATAGAGAGAGAGAAAGGAGATTACGTTTTTGCTCAAGGGAGGAGAAGCGGGGGAGTTACGAGCCATGGTTGGAGAGACAGAACTCAAGTGAGGCCTCTTCTTGTCTGGTTTTCCAGGCTCCGAGTCTTCCATTTACTGAAATGGAACCCAACGACAAGTGATAAACCCTCAAGAAGAGAACCTCTTGATCTCCGCCTCTGTCAAACCCTAGAGGGAAAGTGACTGAAGTGAGAAAAGACGCAGAGAGAGAGAGAGAGAGATGGTGTCTGTTTATATAACTTATGATCCCACCGTGAAAATTAAGCAGCTTGTCAGAGCCTGGGGGGAATTAAAAGAGACAAACGACACCGTTCCAAGATCCTCATAAAACGACGCCGTGGAAATTGGGACCTAGACTTGCCGTTGACGAACCCGCCAAAACGGCCCGGTCCGGTCCAAAATCCACGAGCCGGTTTGCTAAGCGGTTAAGCCAACCCTCAATAGTTCCATTCGCTAAATTATATGTTCTTGTGTGTTTTTAAAATATTATATTTGATATTATTGAACGGGACAACCTTAATTTGCCAGAATCTTCATTAACTAACGTGGTACGATGTATTTATACTATATGAATATGATGCCATATTATATATATATATATACATATATATATGTGCATATGTATACATCATTAAACAAACAATGTTTATAAAGACAAAAATAGGATCAAAAAATAATATTTTAGCAATTTATAAGTTATAAATTGAGAAAAAGATGAACGATTTTTCATGCATGACACGAGGCTTAGGGCTAATTTATTAATTTACATTATAAGACAAACACAAAATAACGAATACACTCGTTAAATATATTGTTGAAAATAAATGTAAAAATTATAAATTATTTTATTTATTAATTTGAATTCAAATAAAATTTATCTTTATTTAAATTTAGAACATATTTATTTTTAAAAAATTATGTCATCAGTGATAATTTATTTTTTAAAATATTTAATTTATATTTATCTTTTAAATAGTAATAAATTATTTTTAAAAAATTTGAATTTGATATAAACCTATTTAAAAATACTTTAAGTTGTTAAGTTTTGAATGAGTAAATTTAATGAAAATTTAAGTTTTCTTCACGTAAAAAAAAATTCCAACACGTATTAATTATATTTTATAAAAATAAAGTGAAGTACCGACCATCGAATTAACAGATAGTTAAAAGATATTTTATTCAACTTTTAATTTTAAATTTAATATTTTAAAAGTATTTTTTTAGAATCAAACATATAAAAGATAACATATTTTTAGCAATAGTTAAAATTAAAATGCACTTTTAAATACAAAAAAACTATTTATATATAATTTTTAGAAAACATTATCGATTTTTATAAAAAAATTATAATCGAAATTTAAAAATTATTTTCATCAAATACACAATTTTTATTTTTTTAAAATATTATTTTTTTTCAAATACTATATAATAATTGACTAATAATAATTTTAATTAATAATTATTTTAATGATACTTTAAAAACTTATAATAAAATTTATAAATGCCCCAAACATCTACTTAATAAGGTCATAAATTTATATAATCGTATTATTATTAATTAAGATAGGTTGAGGGCCTAATGGTCTATAGATTAGTAAGTGGTTAGAAACGAAACGACGTCGAATTGGGACCTCATGGCCCGTACGCTATATATATATAGAATAATAGAGATTAATTATAAAGAAATATTTCATTAATTAAGAGTTGGTTTAGGGCCAAATTGCAATTTAATTAGATTAGGTGTTTGGTTTGTGATGTTTAATTAGCCCGAGTTCGTCATTAACCTATATATAGTATTAATTATATGTACTATATATATATATATATATTTAATAAATATTATAATTATAAAAAATATAAAATTATTGCGATAAAAAATTAATTTATACAAATTAGATTAGGTTTAATATGAGAATTATTTCATTGTAAAAGAATTTAAATCGAATTTTTAATATCTTATGACTAAAAATTTTATATATAATAAAATAATTTTTATTAAAAATATGATAAATTTAATATAATTTATTTATTATATTTTTATTAATATATTAATAAATTAAATTTATAATTATAATAAATCAAATATTATAAATTAATAATATTAATTTTATCATAAACCGAGGATTAAATAATGCACGAAACAAAACTCTAAATACGTCTTGTAATCCCGTTCACGTGGTCCTCGTGGCTTTGGTCTCTCCCGTCAATTGTTATTCGTAATTCATCACTTTTAAATTAATTAATATGTTTTTGAATAAGTTATATATATATTTTATTATTATAATAATTACATAATTAGTAACATAAAATATAAAAAAATTAATAATAATAAAATTAATAAAAATCAAAGGGAACAATTTTTTTCTTGTAATTACGAAAGGATGTGTTATATATAAACTATAATATATATATATATATGTGTATAATGTCATTTTCTAGGATTAGATTGCTTAGTCAACCCATGAATTAATTGTTTGAGTTGAAGCCGAGTTGCAGGGCTGCTTCAGGTTGCTGATGAAGCATATACAGCGCAGCCATCTTTCTTGAGAGAACAAGCAATTAGATATATATATATATATATATATATATAATATACAACTAAAATAATATTATATATATAACATATCATATGGATATAGCTAATTATCCCTCCCCATGTTAATCTATTGATTAATGACTTTAATTAGCTACTAAAATACAAATATATACACATGTACATACAGAGTTTATCTTAAACTTTGCTGCTAATCTCTGCATAATTTTTATAAAGAAGAAGAAATTAAGAATGAAAATATACAAGTGGGAATCTGCACAAATTCAAGATTAATTATCAACAATTACAGACCCATGGAATGAACTATCACAACTTCTTTGTTCACTTTAAGAATTCATGATTAATCAGAAACATATACATATATATATATATATAATATGCAGGCTTAATTAAGATTAAACCTAAATTCAATCCCACCAACCTGTACCCAACATACACCTAATCATGTCCACTAATCAATTCATCATTTACCACCATATATATATATATATATATATATATATATACATGTATACACACACACATATGTATTTATTCTTTTACCTTTCAATGTCAATTGGCTTAAAACTCTTAGAATCTTCAAGTAACTTGTTTGATCTCTTCTGTGACTCCACATCATGATGATCACCATCACTTTCTCCCCCTTCATCATTTTCTTGTACAGTAGAATACTCCACCATTTTCAAGCCATATACCCTACCCAAACCCAAGTAAAAGGACACTGCAAAAATGGTGATACCCACCAAATACCAGCTGAACTCAATGTTAACCAAAGACTTAGCCCTATGTAGAGCCTCTTGACTTGAGCATCTGACCACTTCATGCCCTTCTTCAAGGTTTATAAAACAGCCTTTAGGGATCAACCCAGGAGTCCAAAGCATGTAACCCATAACCACAAGCCATATTCCTTGGAAGGTTATACTAACGGACCTTACAAAGCTGATTAGAAAACTTTTAGGGTACCTTATTCCTATTAGGGTTGTGGCTAATGACACTGCAATTACATATTGGAGGAGTAAATGGTACTGTCCTTCAACACCCATGTGGTCAGCTGAGTGGAGGTGGAAAAGAAGGAGTTGTTGAGCAAAAGCTATAGCTCCAATCAACTGGGTTAGACCTTTGATGAGATTAATGTTTTGAGCAGGGTGATTAGGGTATTTGTCAAGGAGGATTGCAAAGACTGCATAGACAAAAAAGGTGAGAGAGATAGAGGAGTGTTCGAAGTTATGGAGGTGATATGAAGGGATGGTACCATCTGGGTCAAAGGGTTGGTGTCTTTCTGGTCCAACGAACAGCTCCATGGCTATGGAGATTGATGTGCCAACCATGATGAAAAATAGCTCTGCGTATCTGAATTTAGAAGTGGGAAACCATGGAGTTGAAGTGTACGAATTTGGGTGGAGATAATGGAGCCTCATGTGGTTGAATAAGTGCCAAAAACCAAGTAAAAAGAAGGCAAATCCTGGTGCAACATGACCCACCAATGAACCCATTTAATTTTTTTTTAACCTAAAAGAATTTCTTCAAAGTAATTTCTTGGGTATGTTTTGTAATTGGAGGAGGAAGGTGAGGAAGAACACAGAGAGAGAGAGAGAGAGAGAGAGAGAGAGTTGATGGAGATTGTGAGAAACGAGGAAAGGCTCTTATAATGGGATTTGTTTGGATAGAATTAAATCAATTACTTAGGTGTACTCTAGAGACTTCCATAAAACATTTCTAAGTTTGAATTCTAACTTCTTAGTCTAATGGCAGCTTGGGAATCAAGACTTATGACTATTATATATGTGTATATATATATATATATATATATATGCATATGGGTCTTTGTATATTGTATGTGTTGACAAAATAGGGTTATTTGGCTATGTTCAAAAAAGTTAATAAGTTACCCAATTTTCATTTTCCTTTTGCCCCCAAAATTAATGAAAGGAAGATACCCAAATGACAAAACTATGCCTTTCATTTGTTTAATGCCTTGGGGATCAAGCTTCATGCCTACAAAATATAATTAACTTACTTAATTAAGCCCTTCTAATTTTAATTTTTCCACTTTCTTTTCAATTAACTTCAATTACAAATAAAAAAAAAAAAATTTTGAACAACCCAACTTCTTAATTACTCAATTAAATGCATTTACAACATATTTAAATTATTTTTCTCATCAATTTATTTTTAAAATTAAAAAAAAAAATCATTACAATTTTGACTTTAGAAAAAAAAAAAAAAAAAAAAAAAACCCATAAATCATGTGAAGAACATGTCTCTTTCTTTGTTTGGTGGCTTGAAGGATAAGATTTATACACCAAGACTTGAAAAAGAATTTGATCAAATTGGTAATTTACATGCCCATGTCCAAATCAATTGAATTGCTTTTATAAAATTAGGGAAAGAATAAAAAATAAAAAACCAAAAGAACAAAAACCCAAAATTGATTTGCTTTTATCTTCTGTTTTTATGGCTTTTGTTGTCATAGGAAGTAATTTGGCGAATTCTCTTAGTCACAAAGAAAACATGGCATGTAATTTCACGCGCTTCTCATTTACGAAGTCACTAATCTTTTTTCTTTTTTCGATAATCCTAAATACATCTCTTTCTCTACGTCAGGTTAAAAATTCGAATTAAATTACACTCTCGTACGTATTTTACTTTGAGAACTTCAACAACTATTTTATAAGTTATATTACAGAGATCAATACGCCAAACATTAGTAAAAGTATCGAGATTATTATTTTTTTTTTTGAAGTAATAAAGGCTGATAATGTTAATAAAAGTAACTTCAACGAATCTCTCGAAAATCTTTTTTAACAAACGATTTAACACTATTTTCGACAACTTCTTAATGCTTCTCGAAGAAGTTGGTACGGAGGCCATCTGGGCTCGGAACTTTAAGGAAACTCGTACGATCGTTTTAAAAATAATGTCACATGTATAAAATTATTATTTTTTAAATAAAATAATTCAGTATAACTTGATTTTCACAATGAATTGGATTATGACTAATTAGTTGTACATATCCACACACCAATAGATATATATATTTTTAATTTAATCTAATCTAATTAATTAATTAAAATTATTCCTAGTATTATATTATTATATTAAGACAGAAAGATTTGCGAGAGTCAACTTCCAAGAAAATTCTTAAACTAAAATACAAATTTGATTCTTTTTAAATTTTGCTTTTTTCTTGCACACAACTCTCTCTACTATTTTGCCACCTTATTTCATTTTGGTTTTGGTAAACTAATAATAATTTACTAAAAATTATATATATATATATATGTAGATATATATACAACTAAAATAATATTATATATATCATGAGGATATAGCTAATTATCACCATCTTAATTGATTGATTAATTAGTTTAATTAGCTACTAAAATACAAATATATACACATATACATACAGAGTTTATCTTAAACTTTGCTGCTAATCTCTGCATAATTTTTATAAAGAAGAAGAAATTAAGAATGAAAATATGCAAGTGGGAATTTGCACAAGTTCAAGATTAATTACAAACAATTACAAATACAATTAATGAACTATCACAATTTTTTTTTTTTTTTTCAACTTAAGAAAAGAAAAACCCCCAAATTTTATATTTTGGTTTTTCATGATTAATCAGAAATATATATATATATATATAAATATATGTATGTATAGAATATGCAGGCTTAAATAAGATGAAACACAAACTCAATCCCACCAACCTGTGCCCAACATACACCTAATCATGTCCACTAACCAATATATCGTTTACCACCATATATATATATATGCATTCTTTTACCTTTCAGTGCCAATTGGCTTAATTAGATGCTTTTCCCATATGAATTAAACTCTTAGAATCCTGAAGTAACTTGTTTGATCTCTTCTGTGACTCCACATCACTATCACTTTCTTCCCCTTCATCATTTTCTTGGACAGTTGAATACTCCACAATTTTCAGACCATACATCCTACCCAAACCCAGGTAAAAGGACACTGCAAAAATGGTGATACCCACCAAAAACAAGCTGAACTCAATGTTGACCAGAGCCTTAGCCCTATCTAGAGCCTCTTGGCTTGAGCATCTGACCACTTGGTGCCCTTCTTCAAAGTTGAGAAAACAGCCTTTAGGAACCAACCCAGGAGTCCAAAGCATGTAACCCAGGACTATAAGCCATATTCCTTGGAAAGTTATGCTAATGGACCTCACAAAACTGATCAGAAAACTTTTAGGGTACCTTATTCCCATTAGGGTTGTGGCTAAGGACACTGCAATTATAAATTGGAGGAGTAAATGGTATTGTCCTTCCACACTCATGTGGTCAGTTGAGTGGAGGTGGAAAAGAAAGAGTTGTTGAGCAAAAGCTATAGCTCCAATCAACTGGGTTAGACCTTTGATGAGATTAATGTCTCTAGCAGGGTGATTAGGGGTTCTGTCAAGGAGGATGGCAAGGACTGCATAAACAAAAAAGGTGAGAGAGATAGAGGAGTGTTCAAAGTTATGGAGGTGATAAGAAGGGATGGTGCCGTCTGGGTCAAAGGGTTGGTGTCTTGAAGGTCCAATGAAAAGCTCCATGGCTATGGAGATTGATGTGCCAACCATGATAAAACATAGTTCTGCATATCTGAATTTAGAAGTGGGAAACCATGGAGATGAAGTGTATGAATTTGGGTGGAGATAATGGAGCCTTATGTTGTTAAGTAAGTGCCAAAAACCAAGTAAAAAGATGGCAACTCCTGGTGCAACATGACCCACTAATGAACCCATTTACTCTTTTTTAACCTAAAAGAATTTCCTCAAAAAGACCCTCTAAGTAGGTTCTTGGGTATGTTTTGTACTTAGAGGAGAAAGAAGAGCAAGAGGAAGAAGAGAGAGTGAGAGAGAAACTTTTGATGACTTGATGGAGATCGACAGAGATGGGGAAGGGTTCTTATAATGGGACATGTTTGGATGGAATTAAATTAATTACCTAGGAGTACTCTAGTGACTTCTTCCATAAAAGATTTCTAAAGTTTGAGTTGTAACTTCTTAATCTAATGGCAGCTTAATCAAACTAAAATACCCAAATCTACAAAATTTAATAAACAACTTAATTATGCCCTTCTTATTTTAATTTTTCCACATTCTTTTCAATTAATTTCTTCTACAAATAAAAAAAAATGCATTTATAACATATTTGAATTATTTTGAGCACCGGTGGTGGTACTTGTAAGAGCCCCGGTAACCGTGCCTCCACAAGGGGCGTGATCGGAGACGCCAGAGGTAATTGGATAAAAGGCCTAACTATTAATCTATGTAGTTGTACCATCACGAAAGCTGAGCTCCGCGGCCTATTTGAGGGCCTCGCCGTTACGTGGAGTCTAAGTATCAGAACGTTCATTGTCGAAGTCGATAGTTTATACATCGTTGATTTAGTTAATTGTGATAGCGGTCAGAATAAGAAATACTCTCCATTGACAAAGAATGTCAAACAGCTCTTATCCCTGAATTGGCAGGACCATCTCGCCCATGTTTACCCTAAAACTAATTATGTTGCGGACCATCTCGCCGCTTATGGCTAGTGCCCGCACTTTAGTGTCCATATTGTGGATGAGTTGCCTTTGAATACTGCTACGTGGATTCATCACGACATGGTAGGGGTGGTTCACCCCCCGGATGATTTGCAATGTAAATCATCAATTTAATTTTAAAAAATAAATAAAATTATTACAATATGTTATACAGATTAATATATCAATAAAAGTATTAAAATTATTTTTTTTAGCAATAAGAGTCAATAAAGTTAATAAAAATAATGTCATTGAATTCCTCAAAGACTTATTTAACAAACGATTTAACACTATCCCCGACAATCTTCTAATATTTCTTGAAGAAGTTGGTACGGAGACCATCTGGGCTCGGAGCTTTAAGGGAACTCCTACAATGATCTCTCGTCCCGAATAGGAAGGTCTAACCGTATTAATTCTTTATTTACCTTTTAAAAAAATAAATTATAATTTTTTAAAAAAAAATTGTAACATGTAAAATTATTTTTTTAATAAAATAATTCAGTATAACTTAATTTTCACAATGAATTAGATTATGGTTAATTAGTTGTAATACACACAAATGAATAGATTTATATGTATATATATATATATATATATATATATCTTTTGACATGTTCAAACTCCAATATATATGGCGATGGTGATGATGGCTTAGTGGGAATTTCACTTCATTGATACGCATTGTAGGCTCCAACTTATTTGATTAACTTCTAATTTAATCTAATTAATTAATTAATTAAACAAAATTATCTTTAATATTACATTATTATTATATTAACAAAGAAATATACAAATTTGATTCCACTATCCATGTGATTTTATTTTATTTAATTTTTTTAATTTTGCTTATTCTTGCACGCAACTCTCTCTTCTATTTTGGTTTATGTTTACTAGAAGAAATTGAAAAACTAAAATTAAAAATCAATTTAATTTATTTATTATCTAATAATCACAAGTACCACATGTTATATTCTTATTTTTTAAATAATTTTAAATATATAAATATAAGTTACATTTTTATTTAATTAAAAATCTCAATAAATTTTTTAAATAATTAAAAATATAATAATAGTTATAATCTACGATGATTTTTTTTAAAATTAAAAAATTTACATCAGATTATATAGTAATTAATTTAATTAATAAAAAATATTATACAGTGTAACGGCCCCGGAAAATATTAAAAAAGAAATGAGTATTTAAATATATCGAATGCGGAAGCGATATCAAAATTTCAGTTAACATCCCTTACACGAAAAAACAAAAAAAAAACGTACTTAAAATATAAAAGGTTAAACTAACTAAGAAAGAAAACTCGAAAATAAACTATGCGTATGACTACAGAGTCTCTAGGCATCCCCTTCGTCGTCCTCCTGCGGAACGGGCTCGGGAACCATGTCTTCCTGATCTGAAATGGTTAATTAAGGAGTGAGCTACACTAGCCCAGTAAGAACATCACGATATCTCACCGTCACGGAGATAAAGGTGGGTAGAAAACCACAAAAAGACCAATGGAGCATAATTTACAACAAACTCGTTTATTAACATGAAAACCTTTACCATCCACTTACTTTGGTGGAATTCATGAAAACAATATGAGAAAAACAATAACATCATCATAATCATTGAATAATCTAAGCTGTAAAACATAACACTTATCACGCCTCTTGTAATTCAATCATTGTACAACATATCTCTTTTCTCATTTACCAGCCTACTAGTATCCGTGGGGGTCCATAGGGGTTCCGCTACCCGTTAATCTTTAACATTCATAATCAGTTTCCAGGGCCGTCCCCATACCCCGTCCGGTATGGGCGCCAAAACCATAAGATCTCCATACCCCGTCCGGCATGTGAGACCACAATCCCGGTAGGGTTCCCTACGGACCCGGTCCGTCCACCATCTCCCAGGATATCTAGTCAGGCTAACCCCATCATACAATTATCAGTCTATACAATGTTTCATTTCCCTTTTTCCTCAATAAGCATCATCAATTCACATTTAAACAAGCAAATCGTAATTCATGCCGAACAGACAACATACAGTATCAGTTCTTCAGTCATTCAACCCATAATTAATAAAACAGTAATATATGCATTCGAAACTATAAAATGAACACATCAAACCCCATAATGCATTTAAAGCTGTAAAACAGTGTAAAACATGCCAAATAACAGTAAATCATCAATCACACTAGGCTCGGGCTCCATTAGCAACCTTAAGCAATTTCACACATGCGTTAATTCAAGAAATACCGTTTTATCATTTTGAACTTTAATACCGTGATAGGAAATAGGGTGAGGGGTCCTTACTTGTTTTCGGGATCCGAATACGATTCACAGTGCGCCTGCAGGCTGTCCCTAATTTTCCCTGAATTTTTCCCGGGGAACTGAAACACACTAACAGTACCTGCACGTGTTCCAAAAAAAATCCAAATTGGGCCCAGGGCCTCTTTCGGCCCAAATCGCAACTCCGGCACGGCGGCTCCGCCGTGCTCCATACAGCATAGTTGATTAATTTAAAATCAAATCCATTAGAGAGTATTCCAAATATCTACGAAATTTTATATCTTTAATTTTAATAATAATGTACTAAAAATTTATTATATACCATAACTTATATTGCAACAACTTGTATGAACCCGATGACAAAATGACTTTATAAAATTTAGAATGATCACTTTTTTAATTTTAATTTTTTGTTTTATTTTTATTTAAAAACGAGAGTCGTTACTAATCCTATAGAACAAAAATGTGCTAGGTGCCAATTCTGTAGTATAATGCAAATGTTAGTACGTGATATCTATTTCAAAATAAAAATCAATAATTAAATTTACTAACCATATTAGGGGAAGGAGATTTAAAATAGACCCAAAAAATAAATTTAAAAAATGTATAGATAGCTCCGCTGAACTTTAGTTAAACATATCATTTTATGTTTTATAGTTGAGGTGAACGAGGAGGAACAAGAGATCAGTTTGCATAGTAAAAGAAGAGATGGCCAACAAAATGTACTTAACCAATGTAGAATGACCAACCGAATATAAGCAAGGAGTTTGCCACCCAGGCAGTCCCAATAAACATGATGGTTAGTCATAAAACGCAAAATAAGGACATTGAGGAATCTCCTAAGATAAGTAGTATGAGAAATGGTACTAATCTCACTTTGTTTTCTAGCAAAGCCTTTACTCACATTACAATACTTAGAAAGACTAATTCATATTCTTGAACTCTCATATAAGGCATCAAAACAAATTTTGATAATCCATGTTTGTTTCAAAGAAGCTTCGACAAATAACAACAAATCATTCGTAACCTCAAAGAAGCTTCAATGGTAGTAGATGTCTTCACGACCCATCCTCAAGGTCTTTCAAGAGCTATTGACCACCTTTTGGTGGATCATCCATACCAACCTCTTAATACAAAGCACAAAAATATAGGGGAACAACAGGACATTTTAATGAATGTAAAGAGAATGGATGAACTAATTAGTAATAATACCATTAATAGATACTTGCAGCGAATAATATTGGAAAATAGATCATTAAATCATACACAATCACAAAACGAAGTAAAAATAAATTTAATCATTCAATGTCTAAATTTTCTCCATTATATATCTATCAATATCATAGATCACAATTTCACAATTTTTATTTCAAAATAGTCTACTTTCCGCTAACTATACAAATATTCCAGTTCACTACCTGCGTTTCCCATTCAGTCTCCTCTACACCCTAAGCTCAGAAGAATGCAATTCTAGTCTAGTTTCTTATACTACATCATCTCTAAATGATAAGTAATGAGCATACACAAGCTCAGTAAAATAAATTCAAAAGATAAATATAACATGAAAATTCAGTTAAATGCCTATATTAATGCTCCACTTCCCATACTCTTACTTCCATTAGCCTCTTCGTTTTTTAAATGCCTATATTAATGCCCCACTTCCCATACTCTTACTTCCATTAGCCTCTTCGTTTTTCCTACCCTTACTCTTCTCCCCTTACGTGCTTACCTCCACTACAATCACAACCCTCCCCAAAAAAAAAAGCGTCAACTCTTACCACGTAAGGTCATCATTATATGCCACAACAACAGTACACAAAATACTTGTCCACTCGATCATAGATCAGCCGCACACCCACACCATTACTTTTTAGGTAACCCCCAGCCATCACCAATATCAACGACCTAACCTATCCCTATTTTTGCCAACCATCGACCCTAAATCGGCCACACACTCATACTGTTACCCTTCCAGTAACCTCCAATTATCACCAATATCGACGACATGACTTACCACATTTCTGCCAATAATCGACCCCAAATTGGTCATACACTCACACTGTTACCCCCCAAGTAACCCTCAACCATCACCAATATTGGCAATTCCCCCTTATTCTATTACCAATAACCATTGACAGCCAACATCAGCATTTTCACACCAGAAAAATACCACGATTGCAATTATACCATTTCCACAATCACAATCATTCATCATACAAGCATCCATATTCAACAAATATAGAACAATTCATAGAGGCATTAATATTCAATTAGCACATAGAGTAGTTCATTTCCACATCCACATACACATACAATCAATAGAGTCTATACAGTTTTTACATATTCATTATTCATGTCCTGTAACATGCACACACACATTATTATTTCTCCCTCACTTCACACCACTTCTTCCCCCTATTTACTAACACACACTGTTTGTAACATCAATCCCACACTTCCTGTTTTCATATTGCTCTCTCATCTATCTCTCTCACTCTCATCTCTCTTAATTTTCCCTCTCAGGACACTCTAGCCATCACAATCCCTGTTCCATACTGCATTCTCATCCTAACTTTGAAGTCTCCAGTTTCCTCTCTCTTTGTTGACTATCAAGTACTATTTTACATATTTTCACACATTTCATTGCCTAGTCCCTACCTTTTCGAATTTGCTTCTCTCTCTGGTGATATTCTAATGCATATACATATAATGACATATACATATATACACGTTTTTGGTATCATTTTTGCCCATCCCTCCCGCTTAAGTTCCTCACCATTTCACCTACCATACTTCCTCCTCTCGATCTCCTTCCTAACCGACTCTCTTAGGATTTTATGGCTCCCTATCCTCTCCATTGGCTCGCTCTTTCTCTCTCTTCTAGGGTCCATTACACAAGCACCCATCACATCATAAGATTTAACTACAAATTGTCATTTTTAGTGTTTAAGTTTCGATTTATAATACTTTTTTCCTCCATTGTCCTCAACACAACAAAAATTCTCTCAATCATCTTAATGTCTCCTCTCTCTCCAGTTCTCTCTCTATTCCTCGACAGACTGCCTCTTTTCCTCTCTTCTCCCTTTCTTTTTTTTCTCTTTTTTTCTTCTTTTCCTCATCCTATTTATACCCAGCCTGATAAATCATTCCAGTCGTCCATTCCCTTCCCTTAATCTGAACTATCTCCTCGCACTCTCTCTCTTCTCTTCTATATTTTTATTTATTTTTTTAAAAAAAAAATTCAGTTATTACGTTTCACCCCATCGATATGCAACAAAGCCACATAGTATAAGCTTTATTTATTTATTTATTTATTTTTTAATCTTGTATTTATTTTAACATATTAATTAACTTAAGAAAATTATTCTAATATTACATATGATTACATTCAAATACATTATTATCTTATTATATTATTAATCAATTTAAGAAAATTATACATATGATTTTTTTTTTAATTTTGTTTGTTCTTGCACACAACTCTCTCTACTACTTTCCAATCTTATTTCATTTTGGTTTTTGTTTGTAGAAACATGAAATGCATGAAGAATTTACTAAAAGAAATTGAAAAAGTAAAATTAAAAATCTATTCAATTTATTTATTATATAATAATCACATGTACCACCCGTTATATTTTTATTTTTTAAATAAATTTAAATATATACAAATAAGTTATATTATTATTTAATTAAAATGTTCAACATTTTTTTTAAATAATTGAAAAGATAATAATTTATCATATAATATCTTTAAAATATAAAAAATATATGTAACACCCAACAAAAATTTTAGTTTTTATTTTTATTTTTATTTTTATTTTTATTTTTTAATGAAAAAATTGGTAAAATTTTGTTAAGAATTAAATTGAAAACAATTTTGTGAAAAAGTGGTGAAAATTTGGGTTTTGGGGGTATTTTTGAAAGAAAAATAAAAAACTTGAGGTCAAAACATAATTTAGAAAAATTGCACTACGTCAGACGCCCGGTCACCAGCCCCGACCAACTAGGACGCGCTAAGTGGCAGAGGCGTTGACGCAGGAGGCCACGCGAGGGAAGTCACGTGGGTGATCCGCGTGCGCGTGATCGAACGGCCGAGATCAGTTCCCGCACGCACGGACGACCCAGATTAAATCGCGCACGAACGGCCCAGATTAAATCACAATGAACGGTACAGATTCACTCCCTATTTAATCACGATCGGACGGTCCATATCAAAAGTGATCGACGGCCCAGATCAAAAGCGAATGGGTATAAATAACCCCATCTGTATCCAAACCCAAACCCTAGCCGCCAGAACCCCTCGCCGGAGAAGACAACCCAGCCGCCGGGGAGCCGACGGCCGCCACTAACCGCCGCACCGGAACCTTTTTCGACAACCAAAAAAGGTAAAAAAAAATTATTTTGTACAAAATTTAATTTTAAACCCATTCATGGCCAAATCGGAGTGAAAGAACAGGACAATTGGCTGAAAAACACCTTTAAAGCCCAGCGACACCGCCACGAGAAATTTCACAAACCACCTCCAATGAGGCCCTTTCCGATTTCTGTTTCGTGTAATTTTTCCACTGTTGTGATCACCGTTTTTCTCTTTACAGGTTGATAGAAGCGAAACACCCGACCGCAACGTGAGTTGGAGGAGCCGCCGCACCGGATAGCCCCGCCTCCGGTGAGTTTCGATTTTTCATATTTTTTTGACCCACCGAGGCCCTTTAGCGTGTGTGCTCGCAGGAATTGATGTAAAATCGATCGAATTCGACCTAAAATAGTTGATCCGAGGTGAACCGCCGCTGCGAGCGGCGGTGCCATCGCCGGAACACGTCAGAGCCGCCGTGCCGGATTTTTAAAATTTGCTGAGTAGGCTCTGGGGCTGATTTTTGGATTTATTTAGGACATTTGTAGGTACTGTAAGCGCGTTTCAGTTCCCGAAGAAAAATTTATGGAACCCAGGGACCGCCCTAGGCGCAGTAAACCATTTAATTTTTCGGCATCAAATTAAGTAAGGATCCCTCACCCTATTTCCTATCATAGATTTGAAGTTTGAATAAATAATAATACAGTCTTTTGCACAAATTAAATAGATGTACATAATTAATTACGGATTGCTAATAGAGCCTGAATCGGACATTGTTCTCTGTCTATTTCTGTTGATTTATTTTACAGTCTAAAAGTATGATGGTATCTGATATATATATTTTATAGTTTAAATGCATATATTACTACCTTACTTGACCACTGCTTGATTTTGGGATTTAAGATATGATTGCATTACCATATTTATGTTCATTTATTTATGTGATTATGTTTGATTTGGTAACGGGGACTAAGAAAAAACAGGAAAGGGGTGTGATTAAATAAACAGATAAAACGACAGCATCACTAGATATCCTGAGAGATGGTGGACGGATCGGGTTCATGGAGAGCCCTACCGTGAACGTTGTCTCATACCGGACAGGGTATGGAGACTTGGTCATCTGGCGCTTATATCGGATAGGGTATAGGGATGGCTCGCTTCACCCTCATACCATACGAGATATTGAGGTTTAATGTTTTGGCGTTTAAACCGGACGGAATATGGGGACAATTCTGTAATTAAGATTGTTAAGGAAAAGAGTTCACCTATAGCAGAGAGACCCCTATGGATATGATCTGTATGATATTATTGCTTCTATAGTTTGTTTTCATAAATTCCACAATGGCAAGTGAAAGGTAAATGATTTTATGATTGATAAACAAATTTATTAAATTTAGTGCTCCATTAGTTGTTTTGATTTTCTACCAACATTTGTTTATATGTCGGTGATATAGTGTGATGTCCTTACTCGGCTAGTGTACCTCATCATTTATTTAACCATTTCATATCAAGAGGACCTGATTCCCGAGCCCGATCCGCAAGAAGATTGTGAGTAGATGCTGGATACTTTATATTTTTTTTTACTTTTCTTATTTCTCGTGTTTCTTTCAGATCATTCATTTTGTAATGTTTGTTTAATACTTTTAAATTATTGTGTAAGGGATGTAAACCTTAACCTTTTATTTCGCTTCTGCAGTTAAATTATTATATATATTTTTTTTGGATTTTCGGGACCGTTACAATATAATTCATATAATATTTAAAGTTTTTAATATTGTCACAACTCGAACTACTATGAATTATATTGATCATTTTTTAATTTTATTTTTTTTTCACTTTCAATTAAAATTTAAGATTGCCATTGATCTTTTTAAAAGTACGAACATAAACCAATTTTTTTTTCTTAGTATTGGTTATTTTCTTATAAATAATTTTGTGATAAAATAATATAGAACAAAAATGTATTAGTACATATTTTATCGTGTGTATTTAATATTTTTTTGCCTTCTCTCTCGATCCCTCTCCTTTCTTTCGTTGTTTCTTTTTCACGGCCCCTTTTTTCTTCTTTTCTTTCCTCGTATGTCCAAAACCCCTTTTTAGCCGCTCTCGCTTACTTTATTTTTTGCCTCTTTTACTATTGTTTTCTTTTGTGTTCCTCTCTTCTCTAGAATTCTTTTCGGCCTCTTTCATCCCTTTTATAGTCAAGGGCCTCGATTTTTTTATAGAATTGATTTGCACCGAGATTCCTTATGCCATTACCAGCCTCGTGCATCTCTGTCTCTCTCTCTTATGACATATATATTTTAATGTACTTGTATGTAATAACCAAAATTTGGAGATAACAAGAAGATAACCTGTTTATGAAAGCAAATTCAGTATTAAATTTTTAGATATGCTTAATGGATGCTCTTAGGACAGTTTATCTTGTAACTAAATCCAAAAAATTTGGTAATTTCTTTGGTGGTAAGATAAATTGATATAAAATTTTGGTAAGTTTGGTATATTTGGTTGCCTAATTTTACAGTTTTCCTCTCGTAAAGCTACCATTAAGTGCAAAACTCAATCTTATAGTGACAAAATAAAAATCATATAACATATACACACACTCATACATCTATATATATATATATATATGTAGTTGTGTGCGAAATCACACAACTATTGTTCCATTCTCAAATTGTAACCAAAATTTTGATGCCATCCATAAAGTTACCATTGTTAAGTCTCACAAAAAAAGCAATGCTAGGTATTTCGTGCATTTACGAAATTCTCTCACCACAAAGAGATTGTTCCGTGTTAAATTTCGAAACCTTTTAACGTGGAGAAAGTTGTTTACATTATACAAACTTGTTGTTTACATTATAATGAAACGTGAAAGTAAGTTCATTATGTTTTCTTAACTAAGCTAAAACTATTCGTAATAGTAAAATTGGGTTCAAAAACTAAATTGATTAATGTACTATTTTTAAATATTTGAATTACTTATACTATTATTTTTTGCCTAGTTCGTCTATCTATTTTCAAAAAATTATTTTGTATTAATAATTGTCCGATAAATACTACTAACTTAATAAATTTTTATTTTTAATTTTTTACTTATTTTTAAATTATTAATGCTACTTTATATTGTAATCGTGAATTCTAAATTGAAGTCATTAGTGACGTTAACAATAAACTTATATACATTTCTAATCAAAATTCTTTAAGAATAATATATGTAGATGTCACATTTGCATGATTGATGTATACTTTATATTTTTTTAATAAAAGTTTGGCAAAGCTTATTTATTTAATTTAAATGATTTTTTAAAGTAGGATCTCATTTTGTCATATATATATATATATATATATACATTATTAAATTGGCTAATAAATAATGTATTAATAATGGATAAAGCATAGAAAATATTCCATTTTATTATTTTTAGTTTAGTCAATTGATTGTGTTCAAGTCAAACCTAGCTAACTCAACTCATACTTTTAATTGATCATCATCACCATGATCATATGGTCAATTTGATTTTCTCATATTTTGGACCCATTAATTGGACTTATCGAATAAGTTAGCTTTTGGAAATTATAATTAATTTTTCGGAATTGATTTTGTGTTTAATCAATAAAAAAATTTAATTAATAATATAATAATTTAATTTTTAAGATTATTATGTCTATTTGAAGGTCACGAACTTGAATCTTTATTAAAAATATAAAATTTAATATTTTATATGTATATAGTAAGTTAATAAATTGACAGTGATTAATTTATAATATTTGATTCAATTTAATTATTAATTTTTTTTACTAATATATTTATAATTATGCAATAACAAAATTATAATATATTTCAATAAATTTATTATATTTATAAAATATATATATATATATATATATATTTTGTAAATACTAAATTCTCTTAATTAAAATAATCATAATTATTTAAAAAATTAAAGTAAGTTTTTTAATTGCCCAAAAAAATAAAAAAGGCTTTGGAAAAGTATAGCCATCATCATTCTTGGTCAACTTTTAATTAAATATTCTCTGAAATATTAGTGCAAATTTAACTTTGAGATTTTAATTACTCAAATCATAGAAATTTTGACATATGATTAAATCATTTTTATTTATATTCTTGATTTTATAAAGTATTAAAATTTTAATCAATGGGTCACACAATTATTTGGTTAATAATTTTCCTTAATTTTGAAATATTAAATTTTTTTTTCTTATTTTTTTCTTAATTTTGAAATATTAAAACACAATATCCCTCCTTATCCATTCATTAAATTATATATATATATATATACATGTATTGTAATACCCTAAATTTAATTTTAATATAATTTAAGATTTATTTATAAATATAATTTCTTAATTTTTTAATTTTTAATTTTAATTTTAATTTAGAGTAAAAAAAGAAGTAAAATTGATGGATGATAAAATTGAAAGTAATTTTGGATAAAATGGGTAAAAATTTGGATTCTGTAGGTATTTTTGAAAGAAAAATTAGAAACCGGGGGTTAAAACGTAATTTAAAAAAAAAATTGCCACGTAGGATGCCCGATTAGCAATCCCGATGAACTAGGACGCGCCACGTGGCAACGGGCACTGACGTTGTACCACGCGGGGAGCCACGTGGGCGATCTGCGTATCCATGATCGAACGGCCCAGGTCCATTCCCGCGCATATAGACGGTCTGGATGCGTTCCCTCCAAAACGCGATCGAACGGTCATATTCAAGTAATCAGATAGTCCAGATTAGATCGTGATAGACGGTCCAGATTGGATCGCGATGAACGATCTAGATTCACTTCCTATTTAATCGCAATCGGACGGTCCATATCAAATGTGATAAATGATCCAGATCAAACGTGATGGACGGTCCAGATCAAACGTGATGGATGATCCAGATCAAACGTGATGGACGGTCCAGATCAAAAGTGGACGAATATAAATAACTCTCATTCACACCAAACCTTAACCCTAGTCGCCAGAACCCCCTCGTCGGAAAAGAAGACCTGGCCGCCGGGAAGGAACCGCCGCCACCCACCGCCGCATCGGAACTTTCTCCGACAGCCAAAAAAGGTAAAAACTTTTTTTTTTGCTCGAAATTCAATTTTAAGCTCACCCATGACAAAATCAGAGCAAAAAGATCGGCCAATTGGTCGAAAAAGGCCAGTGAAGCCTGGTGGTGCTGCCGTAGGAAATTTTACAAAACACCCCCGATGAGGTCCTTCCCATTTTCTGTTTTGTGTAATTTTTTCACCGCTGTGATCACCGTGTCCTTCTCTACAGGTTGACCAGAGCAAAACACCCAACCGCAACGTGAGCTGGAGGAGCCGCCGCACTGGAGAGCCCCGCCGCCGGTGAGTTTCGATTTTTTGTATTTTTTTTTTGCCAATCGAGGCCCTTTAACGTATTTTTTCGCAGGGATCGATATAAAATTTGCCAAAAACAACTGACCTGATGAGGATCGCCACCGTGTCGGAATTCTAAAATTGGCCAAATAGGCCCCAGGACTGATCTTGGGTTTGTTTGGGACATTTGTAGGTACTATTAGCCCGTTTTAATTCCCGAACAAAAATTTAGGGAATCCGGGAATCGCCCGTAGGTGCAGTAGAACAGT
Source organism: Carica papaya (assembly GCF_054855325.1). Taxonomy (NCBI): domain Eukaryota; kingdom Viridiplantae; phylum Streptophyta; class Magnoliopsida; order Brassicales; family Caricaceae; genus Carica; species Carica papaya. The sequence continues at coordinate 37,239,877 of NC_142314.1, read as the reverse complement.
TTAATTTTTCAGACATCAAATCGAGTAAGGATCCATCACCCTATTCTCTATCATAAAATTGAAGTTTAAATAAATAATAATATAGTATTTTGTGCGAATTTAATATATGTGCATAATTAATTACGGATTGCGAATGGAGCCAAAACTGAAAATTATTCTCTGTTGATTTATTTTACAATTTAAATGTATGATAGTATATGATTTATCAATTTTATGGTTTGAATGCATGTATTGCTGCTTTATGTGATCACCGTTTAGTTGAAAAATTGAGATATGTTTGTATTCCCTTATGCATGTTTGTTTGTTTGTGTGATTATGGTTGATTTAAAAAATGGAGACTAATGGAAAACGGAAAAGTTGTGTGGGAAGATGAATAAATGAAAACGGCAACCTTACTAGATATCCTGAGAGATGGTGAACGGACCAGGTACATAGGGAACCTTACCATGAACGTTGTCTCATACCGGATAGGGTATAGAGACATGATAATTTGGTGCTCATACCGGATAGGGTATGGGGACGGTCTGCTTCACTCTCATACCGGATGAGGTATTGAGATTTAATAATTTGGCGCTCATACGGGATGGGGTATGGGAACAGCTCGTAATTGAGATTGTTAAAAGAAAGGGTTCTTGTGTGGCGGGGACATCCCTATGAACCCCTATGGATACTAGTAGACTGGTGAAAAAGTGACAGTTATTGTTTGGTTTATTGACGATGTATATAGACTTGTGAAATGTGTTATGTTGCTGATTTTACATGAAATTATGATCTGTATGATATTAATTGTCTGTATATATTATTTTTATAAATCCCACTACGGTAAGTGAACAGTAAATAGTTTTATTTATGATAAACGAATTTATTTAAATTAAGTGCTCTATTAGTGTGTTGATTTTATACCAACCTTTAATTATGTGTCGATGATATAGTGTGATATCTTTACTGAGTTAGTATAGCTCATCCCTTATTTAACCATTCAGATCAAGAGAACCAAGTTCCAGAGCCCGATCTGCATGAAGATTGTGAGTAGATGTTAGATTTCTTTATTTTTCGTTTATTTCGTTATTCTTGTATTTCTTTCAAAAGAATGAATTTCGTAACGTTGTTTGATACTTTAAGTTATTTGTGTAAGGAATGTAAACCTTGAACATTTATTACGCTTTTGCACTTTAATTATCTTTTATTTCCTTTGGATATTTCCGGAGTCGTTACATATACAACTTATAGATTTATGGTACTATGATTTCTCTATAAAAATATAATTATTTGGGTATTTTCAGTTATAATTTCTTATAAAATGTACAAAAATAATAATAAATTATAGTCGTAACTCAACTTAATTCAAGTTGATTATCGCAGTTTCACTAATATATTATTAACTTAAATTTCTAGTATAACTAAATTAAATATTATAAGTCTGATCATTATTATTATCTCATAATGCATTCAACAAAATGATAAACATTATATCATTAATAAATTTAGAATTCATAATTTCCAAATACCACACATATTCTTAACTACTAAGTCATTTTGTTATTAGCACTAATTCAAACAACTAAAACAACAATACATAATGATAGCAAATGCAATTAATAAAAGAACCACAAAAAAGGACATAGAGACCATGAGATATATATATATATATATATATATATATACACACATACATATACATACACATATATGGGTGTGTTTATATGGTTGTAGAGAGTGAGAAGGCCTACTTAACAAAACCCAATAAAATATAAAATTACTTCAAAATATCCAAACCCAATTGTGTTGAAGGCTCAAATGCCCATTGGAATGTATAGTTCTTAATAATAATTTAATTATTAATTAAGAATTTACTTATTTTAAGTTTATAAGATTTTATTTTTTTAATCTTTTAAAAATTTAATTTTTAATATTATGGCCAAAATTTTTGCCTTGAAATAATTTTTTTTTTATTACTGATTTTTAAAAAATGTATTCTCTTATATTAATTCAGCATATTTTGAATTTCATTTTGAGAGTAATCAAACTAAAAATTATAATTCCATATATAATTTACAATTTTTATTCTCTTTATAAAATTTTATGAAACACACTAAAGTTAGTAATAATAAAAAAAAAAATTGTTTATGGGTTTTATTTAAAAAATTCAATTATAGTGAATATATGAATATTTATTGAATAAAATTAAATTCTGAATTTCCCCCATAAAATCAATATATATATATATATATATACACATCACCAAATCAATTATGGTGAATATAATCAACGAGTTTTCTAATCTAACGGTTATTAATATTTAGAATTTTTATTTTATACTAAAACATTATATAAACATGAGAACATATATATACATATATATGTGTGTGTGTGTGTGTGTGTGTACGTAAATAATTGTAAATAATAATGGTGTGAAATGGTGCCACCTTCACTGACCCACTTAAACTCTTTGTCGGGAGAGTTTGGTGTAACTAACCCTTCCTTCTAAGAACAACAGTGAAAAAGGATATATATATATATATATATATACACACACACACATATATATATATATATTAGCAATTAAAATATCTATAAATTAAATGACTTACACCCACAAACTTGTAAACAAACCAAGTAGACCATTCCATTTTTCCACACACTAATTCTGTCAAAACGCCATGGCAGAAACTTCAAGACTCCTCCTTTCCATCTTATCTTCCCTCCTCCTACTCTCCACCCTCCTCGCCATCCCCGGACAAGTCTCCGGTAAACAAGAACAACACAACGCCGCCGACGACGCAGACGAGAGCTTCATCCTCAGACCCATGAACCGCAACCTTCAGGGTCTAAAAAAGGAAAAGCTCAGCCACTTCCGTCTCTACTGGCACGACATTCTCAGCACCCGAAACCCAACATCCGTAACCGTCGTTCCTCCCGTCAACACCTCTTCGTCGTCTTCTCCGTACACGGCTTTTGGCCAAGTGAACATGATCGACAACCCGCTGACGTTGGGTCCGGATCTGAGGTCTAAAATGGTGGGTCGGGCTCAAGGGTTTTACGCGTTGGCGTCGAAAGAGGAGATAGGTCTGTTAATGGCGATGAACTTTGCTTTCACGGAAGGGAAATATAACGGGAGCTCCATTACTGTGATGGGGAGAAATCCAGTGTTTTCCAAAGTTAGGGAGATGCCGATTGTAGGAGGAAGCGGACTGTTTAGGTTTGCTCGGGGTTATGTTCAGGCTAAAACGCAGCGTTTTGATCCTACAAATGGGGATGCTACTGTGGAATATAATGTTTACGTTTTGCATTATTAAGTAATTAGAAGTTTGCTTTTTGCTTCTCTTAGTATTCTTGAATAAGTCCTTATAACCTATGCTTATATAAACTTTATAAGTTTTTGAAAATAAAAATGAAATGAAATATGTTCTTATTACAAAAATCAAATATAATATTTATATATTTATCAATTATAAATATATACATACATATATATATATATACACGAAAACACAACTTAATTTGAATATAATGTCTCTTAAATATAAATAAACAATACTAATTATTAAGTTAAGTAGTAATTAATTATTTATTAATTATATTAAGTAATTTTACGAATAAAATAAAATAGTTTATTATTAAAATATTATTATTTTTTCATTTATTTTCAATTGGAAAATAGTAGAAAAAAATAACAAAAAAGTAGACAATTGTGAAAGAAATTTGAAAATTTGACAATAATGTGGAAAATTGAATAATTTCACTTGGAAAAAAGTGAGTGGAGTGTTAGAATTTGAGACCTAGGAATTTCAATTTCATATACATATATATATATATATATATAAATTTTAATAAAAATATTAATATTCAACAATTGTAGAATAACTAATTTATAATATTTTATATAAATTAAAATTTTAATTTATTAATATATTATTAAAATTATAATCACCGAATCGAGTTAAATTTTTAATAAATTTTCTTATATTTATGAAAAAAAAATATTTATAATAATTAATTAAATATTAATTCCTTTGTTTTGGAAAAATAATATTTATTTATTATTAAATTTTTTAAATTAAATTAATTATAAACATTTTTTCTCAAGAAATAAAATAAAATTAGAGAAAAGTGAAGTCTAAGCATATGAAATAAACTTTTTACTCTAAGAAAATATATTAATATTTTACGACCCGCATGGTCATGTAATTATTAAAAGGTGAAGGCGTGCACCGGTTTGCTTGCAATTTCAGTTTTGGTTGCTATAAATACATACATATATATATATATAATATTAAAAATTAAATTAAACTAAATCTAAAAAATAATAAGCAAACTTGTATTAAATCAAATAATATGAATATGGAAGCGTAACTAAATTTATAACAAAAAAATTTTCGTGTTAACTGTTTTTTATATTATTTATTTTTGTTATTTTTTATTTTAGCAATTATAAAATGAAAAATTATAAATATAGTATTTGCGCATATTATAAACTCACACTTAAATCTGATGTATTAAGGTTCGTGTAACGATCCCGGAAATATTAAAATGAAATGAGTATTTAAATATATCAAATGCGGAAGCGAGATCAAAATTTCAGTTAACATCCCTTACACGAAAACCAAAAACGTACTTAAAATGTAAAAGATTAAACTAACTAAAAGAGGAACTCGAAAATAAAGCTACGAGTATGACTACAGAGTCTCTAGGCATCCCTTTCGTCCTCCTCCTGCGGAACGGGCTCGGGAACCATGTCTTCCTGATCTGAAATGGTTAAATAAGGAGTGAGCTACACTAGCCCAGTAAGAACATCACGATATCTCACCGTCACGGAGGTAAAGGCGGGTAGAAAACACAAAAAAGACCAATGGAGCATAATTTGCAACAAATCCTTTTATTTATGATAAAACCTTTTATCATCCACTTACCTCGTTAGAATTCATAAAACATTATACGAAAAACAATAACATTATCATAATCATGGAACAATATAAACTGTAAAACATAACACTTATCATGCCTCTTGTAATTCAATCATTATACAACATATATTTTTCTCATTTACCAGCCTACTAGTATCCGTGGGGGTCCATAGGGGTCCCGCTACCCGTTAACCTTTAACATTCATAATCAGTTTCCAGGGTCGTCCCCATACCCCGTCCGGTATGGGCGCCAAAACCATAAACCTCAATACCCCGTCCAGTATGAGGGTGAAACGGGCCGTCCCCATACCCCGTCCGGCATGTGAGACCACAATCCCGGTAGGGTTCCCTACGGACCCGGTCCGTCCACCATCTCCCAGGATATCTAGTCAGGCTGACCCCATAATACAATTATCGGTCTACACAATCTTTTATTTTTCTTTTCCTCAGTCAGCATCATCAATTCACATTTAAACAAGCAAATCGTAATTCATGCCAAACAGACAACATGCAGTATCAGTTTTTCAGTCATTCAACCCATAATAAATAAAAACGTAGTATATGCACACAAATCTGTAAAATAAACACATCAAACCTCATTTTGCATTTAAAGCAGTAAACAGGCCAAATAACAGTAAATCACCAATCACACTAGACTCGAGCTCCATTAGCCACCTTAAGCAATTTCACACATTCGTTAATTCAAGAAATACCGTTTTATCATTTTGAACTTTAATACCGTGATAGGAAATAGAGTGAGGGGTCCTTACTTGTTTTCGGGATTCGAATTACGATTCACAGTGCGCCTACAGGCCGTCCCTAATTTTTCCTGAATTTTTTCCCGGGGAACTGAAACACACTAACGGTACCTGCACGTGTTCCAAAAAATCTCAAATTAGGCTCAGGGCCCCTTTTTGGCCAATATCGCAACTCCGGCACGGCGGCTCCGCCGTGCTCCGGCGACGGCGCCGCCGCTGGCGGCGGCGAGTCGCCTCGGGTTGGCTATTTTCGGCCACACTCGCATCGGTTCCTGTGAGAAAACAACCCTAGGGCCCTCGAGGGGCCAAAAAATCACGGAAAAACGGAGCTTACCGGCGGCGGCGCTCTCGGGTGCGGCGGCTCTCCGGCGAGGTTCGTGTTTTGGTGATTCGGCTCCGGTCAACCTGTAGAGAAAAGAATGATGATCACGGTGATATAAAAATTGCATCAAACGGAGGCCGGGAAGGGCCTCGTCGGAGGCAAAAACCGAGAGGGGGCGCGGCGGCGGCGCCGCTGGCCTTCGGCCGCGTATTCCGGCAGTTTGGCCGGGATTTTGGCTTCGATTTGGCCACATGAGGAATCAGCGTGAAAAAATGAGTCGGGGGTATGAAATTTACCTCGATCGGCGGTCGGAAATTTCCCCGGTGCGGCGGCGGGTGGCGGCGGTCGGCCTCTGGTTCGTCTTCTCCGGCGAGCGGCAGGCGGCTAGGGTTTGTGGTCTGGTGTGGGGGTTCTATTTATAACCCCTTGCCTTTTGATCTCAGCCGTCCATTTCGTTTTAATCTGGACCGTTCGTTTTTGATTGAATCTGGGCCGTCCGTGCGATTGTATCTGGGCCGTCCGATCGCGTGATTGATCTGGGCCGTCGGATCGCACCCACGCGGATCGCCAACGTGGCCCCTTTTCGGAGCGACGTGGTCTTGCCACGTGGCAGACCCCGGTTGGCCGGGACTGCTGACGTGGCTGCCGACGTGGCTTTTTTTTTTTTTTCTCCTTCTCCTTCTCGGTCCGGGCGCTACAGTTCGTAACCGATTAACTTTAATTGATCACTTTTAAATTGGTCAAATAAACTAATTGTAACGCCTCGATTTTTTTTTTTTTGCATCAGCGCCGTTACATCAACTTTATTAGTATACGTGGCGTAACATGTATCATCCCATAAACAAATTCGGTCATACACGTAGAAAATGTTCAAATCAAGTCATTCAATTTCTAAAATTTCTCTATTGTATATCCGTCATTATAGTAGCTTACGAATTGACAATTTCTCGTTTCAAAATGAGTTACTTGCTACCAATTATGTAATTATTCCGTTGTACTAGTCACACTCTCTACTCCATCTCCTATATACGTTAAGTTCGGAAGCATGCAGCTCTGGTTCAGTCTTCGATACTACTTCATCTGTAAGTGATAGGTAATGAGTATACACAAACTCAGTAAAGTAAATTCAAATTACAAACATGGCGTGGAAATCCAATTAAATGCCTAATCTCCTAGTTTTCCTCCTGTTCCATTGGTCATGCCATCTTTTTTACCCATACTCTCATCCTCTTACTCATCTACCCCTATCGTAATTACCACATCTCCTCGATGAAAAATTATCAACTCTACTATGTGTAGTCAACACATTAAACCCCCCCCCCATCAATATTTCCAATGTGCTGTCCCCTCAACCCTGACCCGGCCACTCACCCGCACTGTTACTCCTAGAAAAAATCCCCCCAATCGTCACCAATATCGGCGACCCCTTTTTCTCACCACTCGACCCCAACTGGCCACCCACATACACTGTTAGTATTTCCTTCCATCACCAATATCGGTGACTCAACTCGTACTAATCTGGCAACTCCCAGACATCACCAATATCGGTGACTGACTTACATTTTTAAGTAACGACAACCAATATCGGCGTTCCAATCCTAAGCCAATATCACAGCTAATAAGATACCATCTCCACAATCATACTCAAGTACAACATATACAAGCATATTTAATAAACATACAAGTTAATTCAATTTAAAATATTTATAAGTAATCAACATCTCTATATAATTTTTAAATATACAATCACACTTATATTGCGCGCACACACACACTCGTTGTTACTGTTCTCCATCCTACTTCCTAATCTCTTTCTCTCTCACCCAACAACTCACCTCTATTAACCACCTACAAGCCCGCACTTCTTTCAAACTATCCCATACTCTCTGTCTCTCCCTTCTCTCACCTTTGCCTTTCTCACTTCATCGCACTTTTCTCTCTATCACCCTCAATCACCCTGTAACCCCCCACGTTTTCATCAAAAACACGTTCCCTGCATTCTGTTATGTCTATCTCTCCCTTCTATCTCTCTTCTCATGCCAATACCCCTCCAGACTCTCTCTATGTCTCAATTCCCCTTCTACAACCCGATTTTGGTATGTTTTCCCTATCTTTCCCTTTTCCTTATGACCGACTAGAGCACACACACATTTTTTTTCGCCTAATAATCGCATCTCTTATCTTCTTCTCGTATGGTAATCATCTAAATTTCACTCTCTTGCATGTATTTTGCCTAATGGCTCTTCCTCTCTCTTGACTCATCCTTCTTGTACCTATTTACTTCTCCTCCCATGGATTCCCCCACTCTTCTTCACTCACAATCCTAATCGGACCTTCCAGTAACCGTAACCCTTCTTTTGCTCTCCTATTCCTTCAGGAACCTATCTCATCCACCAATTCCCAACACTGCCCCTATGATATCATAGAAATTCAAATGCCAGATGCCATTTTAATGTTTACAATGTTTGAGTTTACATTACAAATTACCATTTCTATGTTTGAAATTCAAATTCACCATACCTCCGGTCTCCATTGTCCTTCACACTGCCACAACTCACTCAGTCGTCTTAATCGTCTCCTCGCTGGACCCTCTCCCATCCTCAATCGACTCCTCATTTCCTCTCTTCTAGTCTCTTCCTTCTCCAGCTTTCTCTCTCTCGAATTTTCAATCGATAATCTCCTATCTTCCCTTCCTGTTTTTCCCTTTTCCTCTTTTTTTTTCTTTTATTCATCCTATTTATACCCCACCTACTAATCATCCTACTCGTCCATTCCTATCTCACAATCTGCACCGTTCATTCTCACCCTTCTCCCTATTCTATACATATATATATATATATATATATATATATATATATATATATATCCTTATTATTATTATTATTATCATTCTTTTTTTTTACAACCCAAAAACTCAGTTATTACACTGATAGTATGTTACGCACATAAAAGTCCATATTAAGTTCACATGTTGATAAAATATCTAGTAAATACAAGTTAACTTTCGTTTTTGGTTACTGTGTGTAATATCCGGGCCCGATTGGGTTTAATTTTAACATTTAAAATGTATAAAAATCTATTTTTGAAATTAATAAATTTTAATTTAATGTGAAATTAGGAAAAAATAGGTTATGAATGAAATTGAAAATAATTTTAAGAAAAATGGATAAAAATTTAGGTTCGGTGGATGTTTTTGAAAGAAAAATCAGAAACTAGGGGTCAATGCAAATAAAAAAGAATTTGCCATGGAGGGCCACCCAGTTAGCAACCTTGACGAACCGAACCGCGCCACGTGGAGAGGCATACTGTCGTCGATGCCACGCGGGCGATCCGCGTGCCCTACGATAGAATGACCCAGGATCAATCCCACGCGCATGGACGACCCGAATTTATTTTTTTTTTAAACACGATTGAACGACCGAGATCAAATCGCGATGAACAATCTAGATCTATTTTTTTTTAAACGCGATTGGATGGTCGAGATCAAACGCAATGAACGGTCAAAATTAATGCGAGATGAATATAAATATTTTACATCATACTAAATCAAAACCCTAGCCGCCAGCCTCCCGCTGAAAAAGAAAAATCAGTCGCCAGAGAAGGAAGCCGACCACTGATCGCCGCCGCATCAGATCCACCTCCGACCGCCAAAAAATATAAAAATTCTCCTACTCGCTTGAAATTTGATTTCGAGATTCCCTGTTACCATATCGGAGCGAAATGAACGGCGAGTGAGCTGAAAACTGCGGGCAAAACCCGCAATATCCTCTGATAAGCCCCTTTTTTTATTTCTCGTTTCGTGCGATTTTTTCACTGTTGTGTTCACCGTTCTGTTTTTTATAGGTTAACTGAAGAAAAAAAACTTAGTCGCGAAGGTGAACTGACGGAGTCGACGCACCCAAAAAATCTCACCACTGGTAGGTTTCTATTTTCTAATTTTTTTCCGGTCAATCAAGGCCCCTTAATGTGTTTGTTTACACGAATATGTATAAAGACAGCCAAAAACGTCCAGATTGAGGTAAACCACTGCCGCGGGTGATGGTGCTGTCACTGGAGCACGGTGGTGCCGCCATGTCAGAACCCCAAAATTGGCGAAAAATGATTTTTAACACAAATTTTGGATATTTTAGGGTATTTTTAGGTGCGTAAAGCGTGTTTTAATCTTCTTATAAAAATTCAAAAAATCTAGGGACCGCTAGTATATGCAGTAGAAAGTTTGGTGTTTTGGACACTGATTCGGGTAAGAATCCATCAACTTATTTTTTATTATAAAATTGAAGCTTAATAATCAATAATATAATATTTTATAAAATTTAAAAAAATTAAAAAATAATTATAGGTCACTAATGGAGGCAGAATTGGTTAGTTATTTATTTGTCACGTTTAATTTTACAGCTTTAAATATATGATGATATATTGAAATGGTTAAATAATTCAGTTGTACTTTCTTAAAGCATATATCGCTTGTCTTGCGTGATTTACGGTTGATTTATGAAATTTGAAATTAACATGCAAATGAAAAATTGTTTGGTTATGTAAATTAATGAATGATTATCTTACTAGATATTCTAAGAGATGGTGGATGGATCGAGTACATAGAGAACCCTACCGTAAACGTTACCTCATACTGGACGGGATATCGATGGATGATACTTTTGGCGCTCATACCAGACGAGGTATGAGAACGGCCCGATTCACCCTCATATCGGACGAGGTATCGAGTGATGGTACTTTTGGTGCTCATACTGGACGGGGTATGGGAAGGACCCGATTCACTCTTATACCGAACGAGGTATCGGATGATGGTATTTTTGGTGCTCATAGCAAATGGAGTATGAGGACAACCGGTTAGTTGATAAGTTTAGATATTAGGTTCACGCATAATGGGACATCTCTATGGATCCCTAGAGATACCAGTAAGCAAATAAAAAAAGAAAGTTATTATTCTTACTCATTTGAATATGAGATCATAATGTTATTTGAGTCGTTGTCTCTATAAGTCGATTTTTTAAATCTCATAACGGTAAGTATGTAATAAATGATTTTCCTTATGATAAATGAATTTACTTAAATTAAAACCTCCATTTGCTGTTTTTATGATTTTTACCAACATTCAGGAATCGGTGAGTAGTGTGATATTTTTATTGAATTAGTATAGCTCACTCATTCCCCTATTAACCATTTCAGATCAAGAAGATCAATATCTAAATTCGCATCAGTAGGAGGGCTGTAAGTAGATGTCCATCCAGATCCTATCAAGAGTTAGTGGATGTTAACCTCCCTACAATATTTATTTATAATTTTAATTTGTTGTTACATTTTTTTTATAAATAATTATGAAATGGACATTTATGTAATCCTATTGGGCATGCTAATTTATGTGTAATGAATATAAATACTAACGTTATTATATGCTTTTGTATTTAATTTATGACCTTATTTTCAATTAAATTCTGGCCCTTTACACTGTATGTATATATATATATATATATATGAGAATGTTATGTTACTATATTAATTATTTCATAATATATGTTAAATTTCATTTTTGGTTCCTATATATATGTATGAGAGAATTTTGTGTTACTATAAGATGCCGGCTATGTCATAATATATGTTAAATATCAGTTTTGATTATATATATATATATATGAGAGAGAATTTTATGTTACTATATGATGCCGGCTATGTCATAATACATGTTAAAGTCAAGTATCATATAATTGTATATATGAGTAATGACACTCTATCAAAAAAATTATTAGATTTAATGTTAACAATATAAATTTAGATATATATATATGTATTGAATGTCTTTATATATAACACCTTTAGTAATGTAAGGTCATAAAAATAAGAGAAAGAAATATATATTTACAGAGGACATATAAAAATGTATTTTTAATTGCATATAACATATATATATATATATACATGTATATATAGTGAGAAGTCAACATGCTGAATTAATGCTAAATTTTTTAGTCTTTGACTTTGAATTATCAAATTAATAAATACTAATATATATTTATTTCATTGTTGGTTGACTTTTATTTTCTTAAGCCATGTATAACGTTTCTTTATTTTTCAAATAAAAAATATATTAATATTAATTTTATATATATATATATAACAAAATTAATATTATAATACAGATAATAATTAATTATTTAAAACTTTTAACTATAATTTTTATATATACATATATATATAAGTAATTTGCATTTTTTATATTTATTACACACGTTTTAATTATTTAAAAAATAAAATAAAATAAATCGTTAAATCTTTACATGGATGAATCAGGTTTCAGCCGTTGATGGGCTGGACCCCACTGGACCCCACCACGCCCCCAGCCCGTACTGAGACGTTTACTTTTCCGTCAATTACAACAGCTCTTTTGCCGTTTGCCAAGAAAGTCAAAAGTCAAAAAGCCGGCCATCCAATTAAATTTTAATTAACGAAAAACGTTTAAGACATTTAAATATATATATATTTTTAAACAAATATTTAAATATTATCACTCTTACGGTAAAATGTAAAAAAAAAACATAAATAATATTTAAATAATTATTTAATTATAATATTTTTAAATATTTAATATTTATCGGGAAATGCAGAAAAATAAATATTCAAAATTATCAATTCTGTTTTTTTTTTTTTTAAATAATTATCTCCGTAAATTAATAATTCAGGGGGTGGAAAAATTAGTAGACAGCTATAAAGCTTTATCCCTAAGAATCAAAGACCATTTATTATAATTCTTTCCGAATGACCAATCATATCGTGCCACGTCATCAGCTAAATTAAAAAGGCAAACCAATGGTTGACCAAAATAACAAGAGTTGACAAACAAAACAGAAATCAACCCTATATTAAAACTCACTCTTCCTCTCTCTCTCTCTCTCTCTCTCTATATATATATATATAGTTATGTATGTATGTATATATATACCAGATACAAATCACATATTTATGTGGTAAAGAGGGTGACACCCCAATTGTGAAAATGGGTAAGGTTGTTTTTCCCATCTCTGCCATTCAATTCATCATCTTCTCTCTTCTTCTGCCTTCATCTTCCCTGGTTAAAGTTCAGGGAGACCATATCGATTTCGTAAGAACTCTAAACAAGAAGACTCTCGATCTCCAAAATGAAAAGCTCAGCCATTTTCGAGTTTTCTGGCACGACATTGTTACCGGATCCGACCCGACAGCCATCCAAATCCTTCCTCCAGCAAACAACACGAAATTCTCATTCGGCAAGGCAAGAATGATCGATAATCCCTTAACGTTAAACCCTGAACTGAACTCGACGCTAGTGGGAAGAGCTCAAGGGTTTTACGCTTTCTCTTCGCAGCACGAGATCGGGTTGTTAATGGCGATGAACTTTGCTTTTACAGAAGGGAAATATAACGGGAGTACGATAACGATAATGGGTCGGAACACGATATTTTCAGAGGTGAGAGAGATGCCGGTGATCGGAGGAAGCGGGCTTTTCCGATTTGCGAGAGGGTATGTGGAAGCTAGAACTCATACGATCAATACGACGACGTCTAATGCGATTGTTGAGTATAATTGTTACGTATTGCATTATTGAACGTATAGTTTTTATGTTTTTCTTGAGAATCACGTTTCAAGTGCCTTCCGAGTCATGCTTTGTCTCACTCTTCGTGATAAATGTAGGGTTGGTTGGGATAATTATTTCCGAAACATGGGTTAGGTTCGATATACATACGTATACATATATACATATATGTGTGTATGTATATGTGTATGTATATGTGTATGTATGCATGGGTTAGGCAAGAAATGATTATGATTAGCTATGTGATTTATTTAAATATTCTTTTTTGAAAGCTCTTTACTCTATTTGTAGTTGTACTTTACAAGGTATATATATATATATATATATATATAATTTGATGGATTTATTTGTAACCCAACTCAACTTAGTTTTTCTCTATACGTTATGTTTCAATATATTTTAATAAATCTATTATATTTATTAATAAAAATAATATTCTATATAATTTAAGTTATTTTAATTATTTAACTTAATTTATTTTCTCATTAAGAAAAAATAATAATTCAATTAACGTAGAATTTAAGATGTTAGTTAATGAAATGACATATAATGTTTATTTATTTAACATAAATGTAATCTAAACTTTATTATATTTAATTTTTGTTTCATTTTTCACCACCTTAAGTTTATATGTATATATGCGTGTGTATGTATAGATGCATGTATAGGCGTAGATATATATATATATATATATATATAGGAAGTCTCACGACGCGTTTTGACTTTTTTCTTTCTTGGTTTGGTCCTCTTGTTTTATTCTCTCTTGGTGTTGAAATTATTGTATAAGAAAAAAGTGTGTGAATACATTGAATTAATTCAAGATTCTTAATTAGTAAAACAAATTTATATTAATTAAGTTGGTTTTATCAATAAAAAACAATTAAATTTGTATAATTATACATTAAATATAGAAATTCAATGAAAATAATTTTTTTTTGAATAAAATACAACATAAATCTAATATATAACGACAAGAAAATTAAATTATATAGTTTTAGAAAATTAAAAAAAAATATATAATTATTACAAAAATAATATAAAAATAAAAAAAACCCATAATTTTTTAATATCTAGATGGCCGGCTCTCGACATAACCTTATAATACGCAATATATAGTTTACTCGGGTCATCTACATCCGCCCATATATATGTGTCCATATGTACATAGATTCGCGATATGTCAAGCCATGTTAAAGTTCTTCGTTTTGTATCGAATTAAACTAACATACTCCACTTTTGCAAACCTCTATCATACGAGATATTTAATATGTTAGTTACGTCACTGCACGGATCGATATGCACAACGACTAGTATCCATCGTTTACTGGTATGATACCATATATATATATATATTATTTATTATAAAAAAATAGCCTTTGGAATTAAAAAAACTTTAGAAAAAGTGAGTGAAGGTGGTGGTGATGATGATGGTGAGTTTATTATTATTTTTTTATCATATAAAAATGAATTATAATAAAAAAAATGTAAAGTGAAATTGGTATAAATAGTGATAGATACATGCATACCAATAAGAGGGCACCACACCAAAAGGGAGATATGAAGATGAGAATATAAATAATTGAAAGTCATTAATGATTCATTTGGAAGAAATTAATTAATTAATTAATTAATATTATGTAATTAATCATGAAATTAATATATGTGTCGTGTAATGTGATCACTATAATTGTATAGAACATTTTGTGTCATGTGATTTTGGTCCCAATCATTTATCTAATCTTACATATATGTATATATGTATATGTATACACACACACACACCATAATTTAATCAATAATTTCTTATGATAATTAGTATTTAAATTTAAAATTTTAAAATGAATTAATTTTTAAGGTATTAAAATGTGATTTAAAATTTTTTATATTAAGAAATTAAAGAAAATTAATTTTTTTTTTAAATAAAAATATTATTGATCAAATTATATTGTAATAAATATTTAATTAGAAACTAATTTTATAATTTCAACTTAAAAATTATTGTTGTGTTGTGAAAATAGAAAAAGTTAAAGTACATGCCAACCCAAAAAAAGAAAAAGATAAGAGGCTAAGCAAAAGATGACATGGACCACTTACATATCTACATACTTTTTATTTTCTTTATTTTTTTCCCATAAATAATTAATTTAATATGTATAATTTCTTATATATATATATATATATATACAGATGCTTATATGTATGAACTATGAGAACCAAACTTTTTCTCTTTCATTTTTTTTAATTAGTATCATAATAAAATTTACATGGTCGGTCTGACGTGTCACACTCTTATTGGTTGGAACATTTTATCTTAAAATCTTGACTATAAAAAAGATGTATTCTCATATTCCTCTTGAAAGCATCCTTATGGTGTAAGGAATAAAATTAGATAAAATAAAATTCAAATACTACATTCGTATCGAATCAATAAGATCTAAAATTGAATTGAAAGCGTATCTGAATTAATAGTATAAGAAAATTGCACGTTATGTGATACATCTTCAAAATTAGCGTGTAGTTATTTGAAGTTTTCTCACTCTCTATTTCTGATGATGAGATGACATAATTAAAAAATTCTACGTGTAATTTGAAGACCATAATTGCATATTTATAGACAAATTTGTCAATCAACTCTCTTTATTCATAATTTGACCAATCATAAAATTTAAAATTACAAATTTAATCTCTATATATAAAAATTCACACTTTTATTTGATGCATTAAACTTCAATATACCCTTAACTTTATCAAATCATTTTAAATGAACTCAATTAATTTGACAGTATTTTATGCACAATAATTTTATATATAAACTCACATTGTTGATTAAAACTCAACATGTGACGTCCAAGATGTTACGTAACATACACCTCATATCCAAACACATAACCTAAAAAGTCCTCCAAATCAACTACATTCTATGTATTTAAAATCATCGAGGTTAGCGAACAATATATTCATCCATCAAATTTTAATTCCACTATAACATGGAAAATCAACAAAAAAAACTCATGAAATGTTCCCAATCACTACTTGAGTATCAAATGAACAAGCATCCTGTACAATCTATTACATATTTATCTCTCTAATCTCTGGCTTCCCATAGGTGGGATCTCTCAAGTTGGGACTTTGGTTCCCTCTTCATTCTTATTGCATATGCAAATAGCATAAAATAAGCATAATTTAGCCCAATAAAATAAATTCAAAACTCAAATATGATATGAAAATACATTTGGACATCCACTCAAGTATAACCCCACTCCCCATCTTCCTACTCCTCTCACCACACCCTCTCCTTATTTCACCATACTCTGTTCTTAATTTACTTCCCACCAAACACTATATCTTTGTTCAGCCATACAAGCCACTTCTCGACCTCAATCTGGCCACACACACACACACACACACCGACCTTTCAACCACAACACACTCATTTCTCGGTTGGTTAGCCACACACGCACTCCATTTCCACCACTTCACTCAGCCACGCACACTAGCCTTTCCTAGGCCACACAGGCACAAATACCAACAATGTATAGCCACACACACACATTAGCCGCCTTGGTCACAAATACAATTGTTTTACACTGCCACACCCACACACATCGGCCTTTTTTTTTTGCCACACATATCGGCAGTACATTGCCACTCACACAATTGGCCTTCCCTTGGCCACACACTCCGACCTTCCCTAACTATACATACACACGCACCGGCCTATCACTGGCCACACACACACAAAATACAATCTACACGTCTGTAAATACCGATACCAAAATCTGCACCACAACACCCAACTCTGTCACCGCCAACAACGATGCTTTAACGTTTATCTCCTTTAGTTCGGTACCTCACCAGCAAAATCACCATCGATTTCTCCCAATCCTCGGCCTAACTCCAGTTCCGCCGATCCTCTTCCCTCTCCATCCCTTACACTCAGCTCACTATCCATTTCACACCTCCTTTCCTCCTCTCGTTCAAGAGTCCTTCATATCAATAACCTACACAGAAATCCAATCTTTATATCAACATAACAATAACTGAGTATAGGAATTTATTTTACCTCTAGCTTCCATCTCCTTCTAGCTCAGTAAAATCCTCTTTACCGGTACGTTTCTTCGTCCCGCTGTTATTGATCTCTCTTTCCCCTCTTCCCTCTCCTTCTTTCCTGTCGATCAATTCCCTCTCTTATCCCCTCTTTTTATTTTTCTCTTTTTTTTTCACTCCCTTTTATATGTCCTCCCCTCTATTAAATCCTACCTATCCATTCCTAACCCTATAATCCCCACCACTTATTTAGTTGACTATCTCCCCCATTTGATTTTATTAAGGTATTATAATACTCCCACCCTAAAAGAAATTTAAATCCTCAAATTTTGACAATATCACCTGAAATAGTTGTGGATAGGTAGTCTTTATTTCATCCTCCCATTCCCACGTTGCCTCTTCATTATTTTGATGCTGCCACAACACTTTCACCATAAGTATTACTCAACTCCTCAATTTTTTTTCTTGTCTTTTCAGGATACCGATCGGTTTTTTCTCATACGTTAAATCCCTTTTCAACGAAATAGACTCAACTTGTATAATACGTATCGAGCCGGGATGATACTTCTGCAACATTGATACATAAAATACATTATGAAGCCACGCATACTTCAAAGGAAGTGCTATTCTATAAGCCACTATCTCCACCCTTTCAAGAATCTCAAAAAGGCTTATAAACCGATGACTCAATTTTCTATTCTTCCCAAATCTCAATAAACCCTTCATTTGGAATACCTTCAGGAATACATGATCTTCTACCTCAAAAGTCAAGTCTCTCTTTCGGTTGTCTGCATACGGATCATCAAAAAATAAAAAATCCTCATTAATTATTTTCCAAGCACAAAATTTAATTTCAAAAATATTTTTTTCTTCTAATTAGATATATAATGAACTAAAATATAATTAATTTAATTTTTTTTATACAATTCATAAAAAGTAAAACATTTTCAAGAATAACTTGAAGTTGTATTATTTATTTTAATTTACTCATTTAATTTATTAAATGGTGCAACACTAATATTATTTTTTCATGATTAGATTGGTGAAATTTTTCCAAAGAAGTCAAGACTTATGTAGATCATTCTCGACCATTTTCACTTTTGTTTTTATACATGTATATATATATATGTATGTATATATAGTATACTTCCTCTTAAGTAATCATTATTTTTTCTTTCTCTTTTCTTTAAATAAATATTTTTAAACAATAAGTAATTCTTTTTGTGGCAGAAAGTGCTGTCAATTACTTTGAAAGAATCTGTCTGCACAAACTTGCTAAAACTACAAAAAAAAAAAAAAAAAAATCCTTCAAAATTAAGAAATTTTTTTTTATTCTAATAAAATATATTATTAATCAACTAATATTTATAAATTTATTATAATATAATCTTAAATTATTTATAATACAAATTTTTTATTATAAACACGAGACACATAATTTAACTCGAACTCATAATTTTTATTATATCGTAAACTTTGTATTATGAGACTCAAATTCATAATATTTGTATAATGACTTTGTAGCAAAAATTTTGTTGCTAAGAAGAATTTTAGTTACACTTTTACTTTATGTGTGTGTGTGTGTATGTATACATATATAGCTCCCTATATAAACTTCACAAATAATTTTTCTTCTCCACAAAACTTCTCCAGAGAAAAATTAAAAGAACATTTCAACTCATACCCATCATACTTTTACTTTATGTGTGTATGTATATATATATATATATATGTAGATATATGCATATGCATATTTAGCTCCCTATATAAACTTGATAAACAATTTTTCTCCTCCACAGAACTTCTCCAGAGAAAAACTAAAAGAACCTTTCAACTCACACCCATTTGACTCAAAATAAGCCATGGCCAGACCTTACAACTCTTCGTACTTAGACTACTTCTCCATCCCTCTCCATCTCTGCTTCTTCATCTTCATCCTCTTCTCCGTTTTAGGGTTTTCATGGTACATAAACTACGAGTCCAAGTTTGAAGACATCTTGTACCAGCTCAAGCTCTTCCTCATGCTCTCTCCTTTCTTCTTGCTCCTCCTCGTCCACCTCCTGTCGCCGGCCGGCGGCTTCTCGTTCTTCCTGCCGTTGCCCGAGAAGGATTCGCTCCACAGAGCCGGAGGATCGCCGTGGGGGGTGGCCTTCTTGCTTGTATTCCTTCTGGTTATGGTTTCCTACCAGTCTTCGCTTCATGAACGTTGGTTTCCTTTATTGGTTAAATGATTTTTTACTAATAATAATTAATTATAAATATAAAAAATCATATATATATATATATATATATAATTGTATGTAGTAATTGTAATGAAGAGAGTTGGCTTAGCATGCTTTGTTCGTTTTAGTTATACAAGAAATGCAAACCCAGCTGCTTTAGTTAATTAATTTTGTGCAATTGTACTAATCTTTGATGGTTAATTTAATAATTTCAACTTTTATATATATATATATATATATATACATATAAAGGCAGTTTTCTTAGTGATTAAGAGCATTATGATTAAAATTAGTATAGTGTGTATAAAGTTTAGTTCATTAGTGTATTCTATTATAGTTGAATAAAATAGTTTGCAATCGTGCTTATATCTTATATGAATGTTAAGATAATTAATCTTATGAATCACTTAATTTGATTTTTCTCATAAATTTCTTCTACTTACTCTAATTAAAGAAAACTAATTATTATATAATTTTTCTTTCGCTAAATATGTAGTAATTCATTGGAAGAAAGTCTATGTAAATCCCGAAAACTTAATGGAAATGAAGATACTGAATTAGTAAAATAATAGCGGAATCAATTATTAGTTTAAGATTTTACATTCCTTACACGGTAAATCAGGATGTCCAATAAAATTATAGGTATGTCCATTTTTTTTAATTAAAGTTAAAATAATAGAAACAGAAAAGAAACTAGAATCCTATAAGGTTAACTTCCACTGAACAACTCTGATGGGATGAGAAATATAATTTTTCGTCGTAACTTCCTTGTGGTTCAGGATCTGGATCTTGATCTTCCTAATATGAAATTGTTAAATAAGGGAGATGAGCTATACTAATTTAGTAAGAATATCAATATTTTAACACTGATATGGAAAACTAAATGTTGATAAAAATCGTAAAACAACTCATTGAGCCATTATCCATTTTAAATAAATTCATTTAATATAAAAAAAAAGTTAGTTTCATACTCACTTTTTTGAGTTTTCAAACCGACCTATGAAGGTAATAATTAGGTTAGCAATTTATTAGACATTTAAAGAAACAGTATGAGTAAACATTACTTTTTTATCTACTTACCGGTACCTCTGGGGACCCATAGGGGCTTCAACTATGCGTGGACCCAATATCTAATTTATCAATTAACAAGTTGTCCCCATACCCTATCCGGTAATGAGCGTGAAACATACCACCGCCTCAATATCTCATCCGGTATGGGACTTCTCAGCCCCGTTCGACTAAGATAATGTCAACGGTAGGGTTTGCCTTATACCGGGTTCGTACGCTCTATGATACTCGATAAGCCTTTTATGCACATATTCGCATCATTAACTAGCCACCAATTATACACAATCATTTCATACTTACAGATATATAGTACGACATATAAACAGATAATACAAACAACAGAATCAGGGCATTTACTTCAAATCAGTCAACAAATGAGGATAACAGCTAAATAATCAATAAGCGAGAAAATAATTAAAATTGATAAATAATAATAATTTAGACAGTATAAGAATAAATGAGTAACACCACTAGGACAATTACACAATGATCAGTTAACGGCTCTACTGGTAACCCGTATTCAATTAATTAGGAATGTTTAACATTTTAAAAAATACACTGTTATTAATTATTAAACTTTAATTTACCGTAATAGAAAAAAAATGTGAGAGATTCTTGCTATAGGTCAGTATTCGAAACACGACCTTTTTTTACTGCACTATCTAATGGTTTTCAGGTTTCCTAAATTTTTCTACAGAAATTAAAAATACATGTCACTTATTTCAAAATACCCCAAAAGGATAAAATTTAGCATTTTAAAATTTTTTCAGTCGGTTTAGGGTTCTTGCGCAGCGACACCACCATGCTCCGGCGCCCACGGCGGCGTCTCCTATCGACCTGGCCATTTTCGGCTTATTTTGGGTGGTTTTGCACAAAAACTTACTAAAAATGGGGTTAGGCGATCTATGTTGGCCAAAAAAAAAAATCGGAGTTTTACTGGAGGGGATTTTCAGGTGCGGCGGCTCCGCCGATCCTTTCTCGCGGCCGAGGGTTCTCTTTAGTCGACCTGCATCAAAAGAAAATTAGGAACACAAGGGTAGAAAAATCAAAGGGAATGGAAAATGGGAAAGGGCTCACTGGAGTGATTTTTGGGTCACGACCGCAACGATTTTGCCAAGGTCTACTCTCGTTTTCAGCTTACCTTTTGGCTTTTTCGCTCCGATATGAGTGTGGGGAAGTTTTAAATCAAATTTCAAATGAAATGGGGAAAAATTTTTACCTTTCTGGTGTCAGCGGTGGCTCCGGTGCGGCGGCGACGACGGTTGGTTTTCTTTTCGGCCGCCTTTTTTCTTCTTCTCCAACGAGCTCAGGTGTGGTTAGGGTTAGGATTTTAGTGATGCGATGCTTATATACCTTTTTTGAGTCGATATAGACCGTTCGAATAGGGACATGTGGCCCACTCATCGCTGTTAGATCGCTCTTATTTGGAGAATTAATTTGGACCGTACGATTTGATCAAATCAATCCGTTCGATCGTGCTTGAAGAGAAAATATATCTGCACTGTCTGTGCGCGCAAGAGGAGATCTAGGCCATTGGATCTACTAGCTCGTGGATCGCTCGCAGAGTTTTCCGCACGAACGCGTGTCCATATGTCTGCAACGCAGCACACGACAACTGGCAGCGCTGCTAATATGGCAGTCCACGTGGCTAAATTTTTATTAATTTTATTTTTACCCCAATTTTCTAGATTTTTTTCAACTAGATCCTCCCTTATTCTACTTTGGTCCTTATTTTTATTTTATTCCTAATTTTTGAAAATATTTTCAAATGCATCCAAAACATAATTTTTTATAAAAAAAATAACAAAAATTTAAAATTAATTAATTTTTTTAATTTATTTCATTATTATGATTGAATTATCCTATACCTAAATTTCGGCTCGGATGTTACAGTCTAACTTAATTATCACAGTCTTACGAAACACTAACAAACTAAGTCTCAGACCCATTGTATTAAGGAGTCTGAATCTGTCACCAAATATAATAGATTTCAAATTCCATATATTCAGTAAGATTCAAATTTATAATATATAAGTAGAACAATTAGATCTTATTGTATTATAGATATTTATCTTCCAAGTTACAATAGTGTTGAATATTCTTACATATAAAACTTTTAAACTTACGAAAATATCGAGTTAGTAGAATTTGAAAGTAGTGCAAAAGAACTTAACAAACTATTAAAAAATTTACGAGAGCCATAATCCATCAGAGACGTAAAGAACCCTCTTAACTAAAGTACGATCTACTAGCTTATATGATCTAAAAATCCGATTCACATAAAATTTTATCTTATTTATATCATATTTTATTTTATTTAACCAAAATTAAAGGTTAAACTAAATTTAATTTTATAAATAACAAGAATATACTTTTGTCAACAAATATTATGCATGGAAATTGATGGGCCAAATTTATTTTCAAAATTAAAAAAAAAAAAAAGAAATTTTCACCCATTTGTAACTTTTTATTTTTATTTTTGACTTTTATGGTTTGACCAATCAATTCCATGCCGTACAATGACAGTTCTCGGACAATGGCACACACGTGTCACGTGCCAGGCATTACGAGGCCAATTACTCTCACACGCGAAAACAATAACCTGACAAGGTGATAATTCTCTGCTCCACAGTACACATCTATGTATATAATCACGACCGTTAGATTCTCGTGGGAATAGATCGAGGGGTCCTGGTTCAATCAAAGAGAATTCAGCTTTTTCTGCAGGTGTTGGTTTTGGCTGATTCATTGATTTTTACAGATGGGAGATACATCACATCATCTGCCAGTTTGCTTCTCTCCCCATGTGTCTTCTCCTGTGTCTTCAATGAAAAACATAGTTTTATTTTTATTTCACAATACAACATAGTCTGTAATGAATCTGAAATGAAAAACAAACATCATATTGTAAGGACCCATCTGGGTTCATACAATTAAATTTAAGTTTGATCTTACAAGGATTCAGGAATTCGATATGGGTCGTTCGTTCTCGTACGTACTCGTTGGAAGATTATGTTCTAACTTGTGTGTATAAATCATCTAAGATAAATGAGTTGTTCGTTCTCGTATGTACTTATTTGAAGATTATGTTATAACTAGCGTGTATAAATCGTCTAAAACTAGTTTAAGCTACCATCTAAAGAATTAAAGCAATAAAACTAAACACACCCAAAAGTGAAGATGCCATATGTAGGATTCACCCTTTAAATCTATGGTGCAATAGAATTGAAATATGCAGTGCATATTCTGATAGCAAAATAAAGTTTAAAACTTTTGTTAAAAGTTCAAAGAAGAAAAAGAGGAGGAGCAAAAGCAAAGTTACTCAATAAAATTTTTCTTTCAAATAGAAAAACATAATAATATATCCAAAAATATTAAGGAAATCAAACCCGTATACAAAAGTATTTACAGATCGATCGGGATATTAGTTAAATTCTCGTTGAACTGTAAACACTTTTATATACGGGGTTTGTACTCCTTTTAGTGCTCTTGAGAATATTATTATACATTTTCTATTAAAAAAATCACCATTCCAATTACAAAGATATAATGAAATGTTGAGTTGGAACCCTAAAAGGATTGTCAATTTTTTGCAGGAAAGCTGACTTTGCAGTGCTTCTTTGAATATATGAAGATGGATGGGGACCAATGAACAATACAATATACAGTCAGAGATCTGAGATTATCTTGAGGGTGGGGCTGAGAAAAAAAAGTACAATCCCAGTTCATAATCAGAGTGGTCCTATAATCTGTTTATAACCTAATTTACCACCAATATTATACCACACCAACCTTACAAGTATTAGGTACTAATCTGTTGAGGCTAATCTGGAAAGCAATGAAAGCATAAGAGTATTATTTACATTTTGCCAAGATTATCACATTTATGATCTAGTTTGTCAGTGGATTTTAACTTAATCTGATATGTAACGAGATGTGGGTTATAACTTAAAATACAAGAACTTATAAGCTACAGAGTTTATAAGCTCTTTAACTATGTGCTAATTGTAGAGGTT
Organism: Carica papaya; assembly: GCF_054855325.1. Taxonomy (NCBI): domain Eukaryota; kingdom Viridiplantae; phylum Streptophyta; class Magnoliopsida; order Brassicales; family Caricaceae; genus Carica; species Carica papaya. Next base: position 37,214,955 of record NC_142314.1, on the reverse strand, counting down.
ATAGAAACTTTTAATTTATAAATCCTTCCATATTTACAGTCTAGTAGTTCAGATTACCAATTAATGCAGTGTTTTAGTCTGCTTGCCAAAGTTGGAATGACTACAGGATTGAAACAAGACTTGATTGTCCTAATGAGCCCTAAGAAGCTTTTGATTATGTTCTGCAAATTGATGGACTAACATCATTCAGAGATAACTTTCACAATGTTATTGTGATCTACCCGTCTACTCACAAGATTATCTTGAGGTTACCATATAACAGAAGCACTTTCTAAAATAAGTGGCTTTTGCAGAAAGCTACTCGAAGAGGCACAACTTCATACAAGTCATATTCTTATCAAGATTACACAATTGCTTCAGCTCCTCTCAAGAAAATACTAATTTGATGGATGTAAGTTAATCTGCACTAGTACTCTCACAGACATATATATATATATATGACTGGAGGCGCATAAACTAAAAAAGAAAGCCATGCAAGGAAGGTTGATATGATATGAGGAAGAAGAGCAGCAGAAGAACGAAAGCCACACCCCAAGGAGAGCCCCCGGCTCGGTGGATGGCACCAGGCTCAGAACCCGGCATGGGGAAATTAAAATGGCTGCCTGAGGAGAGCCAGTGGACCACAACAACCAGAAGTAAAGGAGAGATTACCAGTAAACGTTGCAGAAGTTCTGATGCTGTAGCCATTATTGCATCATAGACAAGATAACCCAGGACTCCACAGACAAGAGTTATAGCTGCCATCAGGAGCCACTGCTCGGATAGGTTGAAACTTGAAGTTTTTGATCTGGGAGATGAAGCCATGAACTGTTCAGAGAGTGATACCCAAGCAGTGAGTGGAGTATACAGAAGAAGGATATACTAGCTAGTGAATGATGTAGGAAAATATGCACATATTATGGGTAAATATCTTGTTCCCAAATGTTGTGTCCTAATGTTTTAGTGGGAAGAATTATTGGGGCTGTCTTGGTAACTTTTTGTCCCATAGTCCCATCTTATAATAGAGGGAATATTTTCGTATTGTATCCAAGTTGAAATTTAACTCTCCCATGTGAGGACATGTGATAAAAGGTCTGTCTTTGGCTAGACCAGTTACCATTCGTGGTTCTCAATAGTAATAATGAACATTCACAAGAAAAGAGAAAAAAAAAACCAAGCGAGGTTCTCTTGCTAATAACAATATTTATCAGTTACTACAGTGCCCATTAGAATAAGGTAATTTACAAGTTGGAAACACAAGTTATAGGTCTCCAAATGTTCTGGTTATGGTTCCAATGAATCAATAGTTATAATCAATTGGTAAAAGACAAATATTACGCATGCTGAACAAACCTGCTGTGTGCATCCAAGGAAATTTAGTACCATTTCAAACAATATTGTATTAACAATAGCTTCACTTGGAGAAGGCACAAAATGAGCGGAAGTACCCAGATTGACCCTCTTGCATTGACAAACCCAACTTGCAGCTGAGATTCTCTATGCTAGGAACAGTATCCAAGGTCCAAAGCTCCAGACTCGAAGAAACTGCAATCATGTGCAGCATAAACTTAAGTCAAAGACCCATGCACAAAAAATTTTCAGTACCTAATACCATGTTCATTTACTCTGGTAGAAATTTCAGTCCCTGCAAAAGGTTTGCTCCAGAGAATTACAGAAAAATCATGGAACTTGAGGATTATAGATAAGTCATGGAAGTTGGAAATAGTGGCCGAAATTAATCTCGATAGATAAGATAGAACTCAACAAGTAAATATAAATTTGGGGCAGACATTAATTCAAGTTCCTTACTTGGTACATTTTTTAAAGAAAACTCCAAGAGATAACACCGGAAGCCTCCAAGAGATGCACTATTTCTCTTCCCTGTAAATTGTGAAACGGTGAACAAAATGCAAATATTGATTTTCCTTTATGATATTTCATCTTTTGTCCAAGAGTCTAATCATGTACAATGGAGAGAAATGGAAATTATTAGTGTCATTGTTTTCAGCAGAAAAGAAAGACACATCATGAAATGAAAGCACAGGACAGATGCTTCTCCAGGAGATAGATTGTGCAGACAATCCTGGGAATGCAACTGTTCATGATATAAGACCATAGCTTGATCTGGTGACCAATCAATGTTCTGACAAGTAGAAAATGAGGAGAAAATTTGAACCAGAATTTTCAGATACGAAGTAATAATACATTGTGGTACAATGGACAAAAGATCACGTTAATACTAGTCCATGTCCATCTTTGTTGCACTCATATCTTTGACTTTTTTGTCAAACATGTCCATTTTTCCATACCTGAAGCGTAAGTCCCCTCTTGGTACTTGATTGTCTCCACTGAATCTTCCTCAGCTAGCTTCCTACTCACTCAATCCAACTGCATCCAGGAACCTTCTTCAAACCTTTTTGTTTCATGGCATCTCTCAGTTGAGCTGCATCATTCCAAGAACCAGAAAGAGAAGAAACACTAGCAGCGAGTACGTAGTTTGATCCAAATTCAGGCTCTAGTTTTAGCAGAAGTCTCCTCAGATTATCGTCTATTCTAATAACCTGACCATGGTTCCTACATGCACCTAAGAAGCTCCTTAATATCACTGCATTAGGCTCCATTGGCATGTCCCTTATGATCCCATAAGCTTCTTCAATCAAGCCAGCTCTTCCAAACAAATCCACCATACACCCATAATGCTCCATTGTTGGCTTAATACAAAAAAATCTTTGCATCTGATAAAAAAATCTTCGAGCCTCATCAACTAGACCTGTGTGGCTACAGGCAGACAGGATCACTGAAAACAATTTGCTGTCTGGTTTCAGGCCACTTTGTTGCATCTGAATGAACAAGGAAATAGCAACATAACCTCGACCATTATCTGCAAGAGCAGAAATCATGACTGTCCATGCCTGCAAATTCTTCTCACTCATCAAATTAAAAATTTTGATTGCTTCCTCAATTTGCCCACATTTAGAGTACATCAGAAGGAGTGCTGTGCCTATAGCAACATCAAGCTCCATGCTATTGACCACAAGGTAGGAATGAATAGATTTCCCTTTGATCAAATCAAGTAATCGGGTACAAGCCGAAAGCAAACTCACAAAAGTGACTGAATTTGGCTTCACATTCGCTAGTTTCATTTGTTGAAACATCTTAACTGCATTCCGTGGACAATTGCTGTTGAAAAAATAAATCTCTAATACGCACACAATCATACAAAGTAAAGAGTAAAATAGGAAAAAACATAAGATTCAACGTGATTCGACAAATATACCTATATTCACGTGTGAGATCAAAAATAAACTTTTCACCGTGACAAAAATTGAGAGTATATCACAAATAGAGTTTTTGACCTTTAAGTACTAGGACCCCCGGAATATTCTCCAGGATATGCATAGAACATTTCCCAATATATACACAAAATATTCTCATAATCAAGTCATATCAACAAAAAAAAGAACGAAGGACTTGATATCACCATAATTAATTCAACAACTTACATGATCTCTAACTCAAATAATTTATTTCCAGCTCACGTAATTTATATAAAAAATGCCCAGAAGAAACTAAAAAAACCAGTAATTTGAAGAAAGAGAGAACAAACCACGCATCATAACCCGCAATCAAAGAGCTCCAAGAAACCACATCTCTCACAAGCATTTCATCAAACACCTGCCTCGCAAACCCAATTTGACCGCACGCCGCATACATTCTCAAAAGGGTATTCCCTATATACCTATCAAATTCGAAACCCACCTTCAAAATCATTGAATGAACAGCCCCACCATGACTGATCATCGAACACAGACCGCTTGCTTTTAGAACAAAAGGGTATGTGAATTTGTCCGGTTTAAGGCCGGATTCCAGCATCTGAGAGAAGAGTTTAATTGCTTCAACGGGATTTGAGCTTTTCGTGAAGGATCTTATGAGTGAATTCCAAGCAAAAACCGGTGGCAATATGGGCAAGTTATCGAGAACTTGTCTCGCAAAAAGGATTGAAATCGAGCAAGAAGATGATATGAACAGGGAGACGAAGTTACTATCACGGTCAATGGCAGTTTTCAGTAGCAGCGAGTGGAGTTGGAGAAGATGATTGATGGTTTTTGACCGTTGTAGTAAGACGTGAACAATGCGGGAAATCATCAGATTCAAAAACTTAAGCCGCCATTGGAATTTTCTGAGATTGCTTATGTATTTCCTTCAAAAGTTTTTTGTATTAAAATTAGAAAATGATTTTTTTTCCTTTTACTTCAAGATTTTTATGTTTTATTATTTATAGGAATTTTTTTTGTATATCATCATAAAATATTAATTTACACTAATTAAAATTAATACTAATTTTAACCTATGTAATTAATAATTAGCTTAAACCTATGTAACCTATGTAATTAATATTAATTAAAATTTGTTTAAAAAATTAAAATTTCATTAAAATTTTAAACTAATAGATTAGTTATAATTATGCCCAGTATTTAAAATTCCTTTAGAATTTATAAATTGTTTTAAATATCAAAATCTTCTTTATTTTTTTTTTAAAAAAGGTGTTTTGTTAAAGAACGACGTCGTTTCTTCAACATTAACATGGGGCGCCGATCATCTTCTTCTCCGAGTCGAGCGCACCATATTGGCGAAGAACAAACCCTAAACCTGCGATCACCATTAACACCCTTAACAGGCGATTAATTGCTTCGCTTCAATGAACACCAGCGCCATCTCCGCCGCTACCACCACCAACTGTCCTCAGAGCCAGCTGAAAAGTGAGAAACCCCAAAAACCTCCTTTTCGACCTGCAAAAGATGACACCAAGCCTGTCCTTCAAGACCCAGTACTCTCCTTCTCCCTGTCTCTTCATATTCACACAGTTGTGTTTTTCTGAATCTGTATTGACACATTTTCTGTGGGTTTTTTTTTTGTTTTCTTCTGGGTAGATTTTGAGATCCGACCCGATTGAGACTGAGGAAGCAGTGTTGAGGTTGCCTCCATTTCCGATCCTCAGATCATCAAAATGAAAATCTTCATGGAAATGCAGCTTCATGAATTACTGGGTTCTTTTCATTCTCTTTTAGCTTTCCATTTTACTGGGTTCTTGCTTGGATTGTGGTTCATGTGCTTGAGTTTTTGTATGAAGAAATCTAAAATTTTTGTCTGGTATATATTAAGTAATTAAAGTGACAATTACAAATTCATGTATAAAGCTCTTCGAAGATGAATTCTTGTTTGCCCATTCACTACTTACTTTCCTTTTATGTTCATGAGCATAAAGTTCTATTAATAAAAGACATTTACAAAAGATGCCAACATGGTCAACCTAACATAACCAACAATTTGATGAGCTTCTTAGATTTTTGTTTTCTTAACTCAACATAATGATATAATTTGAGAAATTAGTCATTATACCTTTTGATTCTGAGATATCTTCTCAATGTACCAACAAAGTTGTAGAGACAAATCTGATACGTGAGCAATAGCTAATTGTGAATTACTGAGTTTGGAGTGATATTCTCTGATGCAAATCAAACACTTCAACTTTAGCTGTAAGAGGATTTGAAGATTTGTTTTTGTTTCCAACTTTGGCTGCAACGAGTATTTGATCTAGATTTAACTTCACTGCAAATACTAAGGCCTCATCATCCTTCATTGCCACACTGTTAATGTGAAGCTTTGTGCATATGTCTTATTCTTAAGCAGACACTTGATTTTCCATGCAATGCTATTGATATTGACTTGCATTATTGGTTCTACAGAAGTTTTCTTTAATTGTGAAGATGCATTGTATAAGATTTGGTATATGTAATCCTTTTTGAGCTTGGATTCTCCGTAACCAAATCATATTTGATTTGCGAATGCATAAATCAATTTTAATTTCCATAGTTTAACTTCATTCTTGATTCTATGGAAGTTTCTCTAACGGTGAAGATGCACTGCTAAGATCTAGTATATCTAATCCTTTTTAAGCTTGGATTCTCCACAGCCAAATCATATTTGCAATGTCGAATAAACAAAACATTGTTAATTTCCACAGTTTCACTTCATTCTTGGTTCTATGGAAGTTTTCTCTAATGGTGAAGATGCCTTGCTTAAGATCTGGTATATCCAATCCTTTTTGAGCTCGGATTCTCCACAGTCAAATCATATTTCTTATGGCGAATGCATAAATCAAATTTAATTTCCATACTTCTACTTCATTCTTGGTTTTATGGAAGTTTTCTCTAATGGTGAAGATGCACTGCATAAGATCTTGTGTCTGAAGTCCTTTTTTAGCTTTTATTCTCCATAGTCAAATCATATTTACTATGGTGAATGCATAAATCAATGTTAATTTCCATTCTTTCACTTCATTCTTGGTTCTATGGAAGTTTTCTCTAATGATGAAGATGCACTGCATAAGATCTTGTGTATCCAATCATTTTTTTAGCTTGGATTCTCCATAGCCAAATCATATTTGCTATGGCCAATGCATAAATCAATGTTAATTTCAATTTCACTTCATTCTTGGTTCTATGGAAGTTTTATATAATGGTGAAAATTTGTTACATGAATTTGGTATATCCAATCCTTTTTTGAGCCTGGATTTTCCATAGCTAAATTGTATTTTCTATGGTGGATGCATAATCAGTATTGATTTTCATACTTTTCAAGTCAGGATCATGCTCCTTTATTTAATCAAAAGGAATTTTAACAATGCTTTAATGTTAATAGAGTTAAATTCATCGAGTCAAAGACTTTAATCAAAGTGAAACTACAGGATTTTAATACACATTGGAAAAAAGACATGAAAGTAAGAATCACCTTCTTTATAAGCACGCAGAGTTGACTGACTAGTTATGAGATTTCTATCATCCAAGATTCTCCACCAAAATCTCATAACTAGTCAGTCAATCTCATAACTTTTTTTAAGGCTTGATAGGGAGGATAGCATACAGATTGCCCATGCTGTGACCTAGGTATGGAATAACTTAATTAATAACCATTTTACTAATATCTTTTTTCTCTTCCCTTTGATAAGTTAATCAATAGGTATTTTAGCACCAACCTGAGCTTGCATGGGATCACTAACTGAAAGGTAATTTTCTTATTGTTTTTCTTGTAAAGAAGAGGAATGAAGTTGTGTTTGAATATGTTGACCAAATCATTGTCCTATCTAGTTTTTACATCATCACTACAATCATAAAATTTCAGGAAGTTTGGTTGCGTCACCGTCAGACAATTATGGATGTTCTATCTAGATACACTCAGGTTGGGTGGAAGACTCCGTATCCTAAGTGATACAAGCTTAACATGGACGACTCAACGATTGGTGACCCTAGACCTGTGACAACTACTGGCCTCATTAAGGACAACAATAGTGATTGGGTAATCGATTTTATTAGTAATCTTAGTGCTGATAGAGCTTTATCTGTCAAGTTCCACGGTGTCTTTAAGGGCTTTAAGCTTGTCTGACATATCGGTATTAAGAAACTCATAGTCAATGTGGACTCTATACATGTCAAGTCCTTGCTCATGCAATATAGGTGTTGCTTATTATATTGTGTCCTCCCGGATTGGTATTAAGAAACTCATAGTCAATGTGGACTCTATACATGTCAAGTCCTTGCTCATGCAATATAGGTGTTGCTTATTATATTGTGTCCTCCCGGATTAGTGATATGTTCAATCTCAACGGGAAGATCCAACTTTCTCATATTCATTGCAAACGTAATGTTTGCACTTATATATTAGTCCACTGAGCCCACAACATCTTATTGGGTAGCTTAATTTTGTCTTAAGCACCTAGAGATCTCAAGATCTATCTTCATATGGACTATTGTGATATGGCTTGGGTCCATCTTATGGTGCACCAACGATTGCTTTTTTTTCCTTGTTTATAGCAAAAAAGATGGATCAATTATTAGACCTTATAAATAAATGAATATCCACATTAATTACCTGATCAACTTATCCATCACCATCATTATTATATCCAAATTTAAGAATGTAACTATAAAGGTCCGGAACTTAAAAGAAAATAAAATTATAAATTGAATGCGAAAACGAAATAATAGAGTTAGAGTTTACATTTCTTATACAATAGTTCAAAATACACAATAGGGTCACGTGAATATCCCTTCTAAAACAACAAATGAAAATAAAAAAAATAAATAAATGAAAAGTAAACAACTAAATATTTTAGGACAACTTTCACTATCTTTTTAAGGGAGTTCGGGTAGTGAATTATTCACAACTTTTTTATGAATCGGGATCTGAATCTTAGTCATATTGATTTAAAATAATTAATAAAAGGGTGAGTTATACTATCCCAGTAAGAATATCACACTACTCAGCGATACAGAAGCTGAAGGTTGGTAAAAATCATAAAAACAACCAATTGAGCTCTTAAATTAAGTAAATTCATTTATCATAAATAAAACTATTTATTGCATACTTACTATTGCAAGATTTCTAAAATTGACTTATAAAAATAATAACTCAAACAACATCATAATCTCATTTTCAAGTGGGCAAGAACAACAATATTTTCTTTTTATTTGCTTATTGGTATCTCTCGGGATCCATAGGGATATTCCACTACGCGTGAACTAATATCTAAATTTTGTCAACTAACCGGTCATTCCTATACCCCGTCTGATATGAGCGCAAAAAATACCATCCCTTGATACTTCATCCGGTATGAGGGTAAATCGGGTCGTCCCCATATCTTGTTCGGTATGAGCACAAAAAAATATCACCCCTCGATACCCCGTCCGGTATGAGGTAACGTTCACGGTAGGATTTTCTATGTATCCGGTCCATTTACCATCTCTCAGGATATCCAGTAAGACAATCATTCACTTATTCACTTAACTAAGTAACTTTCCGTTTACATTTTAATTTTTAGTTTCACAAATTAACCGTAAATTACGAAGACAAACAATACATGCATCAAGAAAACACAATTGAATTATTTTACCAATTACAGTATATTATCATGGATTTAAACCTGTAAAATCAAATAATCAGTTAAACAGGACAAACAATAATAACTAACTGGTTCCGCTTCCATTAATAATATGTAATTATTGTTAGGATTTTTTTACTTTTTACAAAATATAAGATTATCGATTATTAAGCTTTAATTTACTATAACATGAGATAGAGTGAGTGATTCTTACCCGAATCGATGTTCGAAATACCAAGTTTTGTACTGCGCCTATTGGCGGCCTCTAGATTTCTTAAATTTTTCTATGGAGATTAAAACACGCTTTACGTATCTAAAAATACTCAAAAACCCAAAATTCGTGTTAAAAAACTTTTTTTGGGCTAATTTTGGGGTTTCAACATGACGGTACCACTGTGCCACGATGACCACACCGCCACCCATGGCGGCGCCGGACTTTGCCCATAGTTTCCAGCTCACCCACCATTTGTTTTGTTCCCATATGACCACAGGGGTGCTCGGAATCGAATTCTGAGCGGGTAGGGGAATTTTTACTTTTTTTGGCAGTTGGATGTGGCTCCGGTGGGGCGGCGGTTGGCTTCCTTCTCCGACAGGGGGCTAGCGGATAGGGTTCGGATTCTGTGTGATACGAAATATTTATACCTATATCGTGTTAATCTGGACCGTTCATCGCGTTTAATTTCAACCGTTCGATCGCACCTAAGGAGGAAACGAATCTAGACTGTTCATCGTATTTGATCTCGAGCATCTGATCGTGTCTAAGGAAGAAATAAATCTGAACCGTTTATCGCGTTTGATCGCAACCGTCCGATGCCCCTGCGGAGGGAACGGATCCGGATCGTCCACGCACGCGGAAAGACTTCTGGGTTGTCCGATCACGGGGCACGCCGATCGCCAGCGTGGCCTCCCATATGGCATCGAGTCAGCGTGCCTTGCCACTCAACGCGTTCCAGTTCGTCGAGATTGCTGACTGGGTGGTCTTACGTGGTAAAATTTTTTAAAATTGTGTTTTGATCCCTAATTTCTGATTTTTCTTTCAAAAACACCATTCGAACATAAATTTTCACTATTTTTTCCCAAAATTGTTTTTAATTTTATCCATAACCTATTTTTTTGTTCATAATTTCACATTAAATTAAAATTTATTAATTTCAAAAAAATAGATCTTTATATATTTTAAAATGTTAAAATTAATTTCGAATCAAATTTTGGGTTCAGGTAGTACAGTAACACTCTTGTTAACTTTTTCTATAGTATAACATAAATTTATTAATTGGGTTAAAAGAGAGTCCCACAATTCTTACCTACAAAAATATTAAATTATATGAAGAAATATTTAAAATGCATCTTACTAATCTCCTATTTTGTCAACTTATATGAGAGAGTTCAAATATAAAGGTACTATGATCGAAATCTTTAATTTACGTTCCACAAACTATTTGTTGAATCAGTTTCATTAAAAAAAAAATTATTTGTGATAAATTTACTTATCAATCACGACTTTCAATAAAATTTTTATTCTCGAAAAGTTGTAGTAATTTTGTTGACAAAGTTGATTATATGTGTCTAATGTGATTAGATTGATTTATTTTTCATGGTTTTCGACAAACTATATTTCCATTTATGAAGTTGACTTTTGAAATGATAAAAATCATAAAATATTATATTATGATAACAGAGTGATATAGATTCATTAATTATCAACATCAATAAGATCGAAAAAATACTCATAAAAATCTAGACTCCAAAAAGAGAAGACAAAAACTCACGACTTAACTTAAATTGAACAAATAAATATATATAAGAGTAAGATTATCAAAATAAGATATTAATATCCAATCTTTATTGATGTGAGCGTGGATGACTTAAACTTTTCAAAAAACCATTCAAGCCTAAAAACCCATAGTTTGGGCAGGCCGACGATAGCTTATAGTGGCTAAGCTTGTCCAAAGAAAGGCTTAAACACATCATATAATGAACTTGGGCCATATGGAAGAAGTATCTTAAAGACAAAAGGACTAAATATAAGAACATGGACCAATAAATTCAATGAAGACTTTAAAGCCTATATTGAAGGATGAATCTATGAAGAAGAGAGACTTAGCCCAAAAGTAGAAGCCTATAAGAGGATGAGAACAAGCTCATTCAGCGCGAAGGGCAGTAAGGAAAATTCATCTTACTCTAAGTAGAAGAAGGAACCATGGGCATTAGGAAGGAAAATCTTCCCATGCGTGAAGAACCTGCCCAACCCGAGAAGGATTCTTTCCCAAGTGGGAATTTTCCTTTTTTTTTTCATGATCATTTTAAAACTGTAATCACAAGAGAGAATCGACAATCAATTTTATGATCTTCTTGAATCATTCACAATCTTTCAATAAAAGAAAAAACTAAATCTCAAACCTTTAAAAAAATATCCGTAATTAATAAAGATCTCCACCATTTAAGAGGTTTTCACAAAGGGATGACATATCTAAACTATTATGGTCATAATTTTTCTATTTGTAATTTTATTCATATTCTAGTTTTTATTTGATTTCATACGTAATTTGTTATAATTAATTTATAAGATTTATTTTTTTGTATTTCACATGAACTACAACTATAAATAAATATTCAATTCATAATAGTAATTCAGTTCAACCAATAAAATTATAAAGTTTATTTTCAACAAGTGATGCGTTTTTCATCATTTTCGTTGACCAAGGAATTTTTTTTACTTATCAAGGTACTCTTATGACGTTTTTTCAATTCTTTTATTTTTCTATGTACTTTAGTTTCTTTTATTTATTTAGAATTTAAGTCTTTGATGTTATTTGAGAATTATGTGAGTTTTAAATTATATTGTTAATTCTAAATTTTGTATCATTTCATATTAGAGTTTAGACTCGATGTAAACCTTACTATTCTTTCATTTTTTATCCTTACACCTTTATTATCACCCAGTGTTAAAAAAAAAAAAAAAAGAAACCAAGTAAGAAATAAACCGAATTGGTTTTCCCTTGTTTGTTACATTAAGTTATTATTTTATATCTTTGCATCCATCATAAAAAAAAAATACAAACAAAAGTAACATATATATTGTCTTTATTCGACTATAGGGTTCTTTATTTCATGATGCTTTTATTCCATTACATCGTTAAGTAACTAATTACATTCTAACTACTTAACTTTACACAAACATACACATTTTTTCATTCGTGTATTTCTTTTTATCATATAGATTCGTTTATCACTTTCTTCAATTAGGATTCTTTGAAGTATAATAAATAAAACTTGATTATCTTAATTCAAATGATTTCAATTTTGACATTAAACTTGAAGGGAAAAGGTTAAGAGGTAAAAGACATTGAGTGAAATACAAATAGTAAAATATGTTAGAGAGTGTTATTTTATTTACTAATTTTTATTGTAGGTTTCTCACGATGTCATTGCCTAGCAGACAAACCAATATGAAGTCTTTTATGGAAGAGTTCCTACAAAAGTTTATAAAGACTCATAATTCAGTAAGGGCCAAAAGACGAATCTAAGAGGAAGAGACCAATTCATGTTATGACTTGAAGGAAAGACATTCAGTCAAAGGAATAATTATTCCGTACACAATGTTTCTTAAATCGAAAAGCATGTAGCTTACGAATTGATGAAGATAGTTGCACCAATGTTACTATTCCTATACTAGTTGATAAGTTAGGCTTAACATGCACAACACATCCTCATCCCTACAAGTTACAATTGTCGCATGAATATGAGGATATGGAGGTAACTAAGAAAATTTTGATTTCTTTTTCTATTAGGTGATACGCTCATGAAGTCCTTTGTGATGTTGTGCCTGTGTATGTTAGTCATATATTACTAGCGCGGCCATGATAATGTGATAGACAAATAATTCATGATGGTTTTAGGAACTACTATTGCTTTAGCTTGAATGGTCGAAAACATATACTTGTATCATTATCACTCGAAGAATCACTCAAAGGTCAACTAAGAATCAATAAAATACTTAGGAAGAACATGAGCTGTGAAGATAAAAGAGAAGGGAATAGTGAATCCGCAGGAGAAGAGAAAAGTGATGTCAAGGGAGAATAGGAAAAAAAATCTTAAGAGATAAGCATTACGTCGTAGAATAAAATAAAAATGCTACCAAGAAAAAAAACCAATAATGAATAATTGATGGGAGAAATATAAGAGACTATATCAAACATTTCTCTGGCTAATAATACTATTTTGCAGGATATCATCTCGAACGGAACATATTTGGTAGAACTCCTACATAAGAAATTTATGATTTAAGGACAAATCATTTTCGAGGAAAGAGTGGATGATGTGAGTGTGGATGACTTGGACTATTCAAGAAACCAATCAAGCCTAAGAGGTCACAGTTTGGGTTGTTCAAAGACAACTCTGAGCGGTCAAGCCTATCTAAAAAAAACTCCAAACAACCAAGTTAGACAGATCACATAATGAAATTTGAGCCATATGGAAAAAGTATCTTAAGGACAAAAGGACCAAACACAAGAATATGAACCAATCAATCAAAAAAAAACTTTAAAATCTGTTAAAGGATTGATCAATAAAGAGAGGGTTTGCCCAAAAATGGAAGCCCATAAGAGGATGAGAGCAACCCCATTTAACCAATGACGATAAGACAAATGCATCTTACTCCGAGTAAAAAAAAAGAATAATGGAAAATAGGAAAGAAAATCTTCCCATGTGCGAAGAACCTTCCCAATTCAAGAAGGATTCTTTCCCAAGTGGGGATATTCATGTTTTTTTCTTCATAATCCTCTTAAAATTACAAGCAAAATCACTTGTTTAAGGGATAATCGACAATTAATTCCAAGATATTCATAAATCAATCACAATCTTTCAAAAAAAAAATAAAAAACTAAATCTCAAAACTTTGAAGACAGATACCTCCACAATTAATGAAGATCTCCACCATTAAGAGGTTTCCACAAAGGGATACCATATCCGCGCTATTATGGTAATAATTATCATATTTGTCATTTTTTTCATATTCTAGTTTTCATTTGATTTCTTATGTAATTTATTACAATTAATTTAAGAGATTTATTTACTTGTATTTCACATAGTTTACAATTATAAATAGACATTCAATTCATGGTTGTAACTCAAGTTCAAGCAATAAAATTATAAATTATATTTTTGATAAGTGATGTTTTCTTCATTATTCTTATTGAGTAAAGAAATTGTTCAACTCGTCAAGGTACTTTTGCGACGTTCTTTTTTAATTCTTTTATTTTCTCAGTTACCTTAGTTTCTATCACATAATTGATAGTGAGTTAAGGAGTAAAAATTTATTTAAAATTTAAGTCTTTAATACTATTTGGGAATTGTGTAATTTTTAATTCTATTGTTGATAATGGATTCCGCATAAATTATTTAGGGCGTATATAAATATATTAGTCATCACAATATTTTTATGTATACTAACATTTATATCGACTTATTAATGTATTATCATCCTGTATTAAACTAATATATTTCGTATAGAATATTTTTTAAGGGTGATATTGATAACTTTAATTTTATTTATTTTTTTTCGATTTTTTTTATATGTAATTATAAAAGTGATAAAAATATAAATTTATCCCATGGCGATAATCAAAATCAATAACAAAATCACTTAGAAGTTTTGTTTAAAATTCATTATTGCATCTTATGATAAGAAAATTTATTTTTTTATTTCAAATATTTATTTAGTAAAAAAATACATTATTTAATAATATATTAGTATGTAAAAATATCTTTTAAAATAATAAATAAAATTAATTAATTTAGTTTAGAAATAATAAATAATTTGGTAAAATATAAAAGTAATTGTTATGATAATTACTATGAAGAAATCCCATTGAAGGTTGAAATTAAAGCAAATTCAAAAAGTTTTATCATTATCGAAGTATCTAAGAAAAAGTGTAAGTAATCAAAATCTATATATAAGTAATCATTGTAATATAATTTATAATTACAATAAAATAATAAACAAAAATATTATAAAAATTTTAAAATTAAAAATTTAACTTTATTTATATTTATATATATATTTTTTATAATAAGATATTAAAAATTAATTAATTTAGTTTATGTAAATTAAACCAAATTGTTAAAATTTAATTGGGATTTTAAAAAAAATAAATAATGACGTGGCACTCTAAATATTAAATATTAATATTTTATTATTTTAACCCAAACCTGAAAAAATGAAAATTCCATTCGCTCTTTTCTTTCTTTTCTCCCAGTTAGAGTCGGACTTGGGCGTTCTCTATTTCTTATTTTTCTCGGTGTTTATAATTTTCTTACAGTCCTTTCCTCTTCACCAAACCCTAACCCTACCGTCTGAAACTCATCTGAATCTAACGCAATAATCGTCTCTCCGGTTGTTGTTCATCGCAGTCTTCTCTTCTCTTTTAACTTTTGCTTTGTTGTGATTGGAGAATTAGTTTTCTGTGTAATTTTTCCTCATTTTGTCGACTCTGGAGACAGGAAATTCTCTTACGTTTTCGTCTTTGATAGCGATGAAAAGAGTTGTTGTTGCAGAAGAGAGACTATAATGATCGGATTCTTCGTGTTCCGTTCTGATTGCATGGGGTTTGAGCGATGCCGGAGCTTCGCCGTGGAGTCCGCCGAGGCCGCGCCGCTGTAGCTCTACAACAGCAGCAGCCGCAGCAGCAGCAGCAGCAGAAGGAGAAGGACCAGAAGAAGAAGCCGAAACAGCAGAATCGGAAGCGGAATTGCGTGAAAACAGGTAACGCGGTTGCAGGACAAGTCCCGGGGGCGAGAGAGGGGCCTTGGACTAGATTGGCAGCGAGAAGATTGAAGCAAGAGGACGAGGTGATTGTTAAGGAGGAGGAGGTGATTGTTAGGGAGGATCAGGTGGTTCTGATTTCGGAGAGGGACAGCGACGATAAAAAAAAGGGTCAAAAGGTAGAAAAAGAAGAGAAAGGTATCGGAATGGGTGATGATAGTGGAGGGTTGAGTGCCAATAAGGCTGCTGGGCAAGAAGAAGAGGGCAACACTGCGCCGTTTCCCGAGAGGGTATATTTATTTGTTTGTTGTTTCTATTGTATTTTTTGTTCATTTAACTTGGCATGCTGGTTTGCATATATTTGCTGCTTTTTGGGTCGGATGTTGTTGTAATGGTAGGATTTTGCTTGCAAGGAAAAGTGGTAGAAGGGTCAGAACCTTGTTGTTTGACATGCTAATGTGGGTTTTTGAAGGGTAATATTGGAGTATATTGATGGATGTTATGGAATTTTAGGGCAGGTGTGTTTATATATGTTGACGGGAATGCTATGTTTGAAGTTGCTTCTCTTACATACTTCCAGTTACCTGCTAAACATATGTTATATTCGAGGCTACTAGTATGAGGATGTATTGAGAAATTGCCCTTGGTTGTTGCAAGATGATAATATTTGCTATATTTACTTGCTTCTTCCAGGTCCAAGTAGGAGGATCACCTGTGTATAAGGTTGAGAGAAAGCTAGGTAAAGGTGGATTTGGCCAGGTGTTTGTTGGCCGCCGTGTAACTGGTGGGAATGACCGTACATCTGGTCCCGGTGCCACTGAGGTAAACTTTGTGTGGATCATCTTGCACCTGAAAGGTGTATATATTATTTGTTGTTACTGATCTCTTGTCTACTTGTCTTTCTTTTAGGTAGCCCTGAAGTTTGAGCATAGAAACAGCAAAGGTTGTAACTATGGTCCTCCTTATGAGTGGCAAGTGTACAAGTAGGTGCCCTTTAATGAACTTTCTTATCATGACTATTGTTTGATGCTTTTATGTGAAAATTAGGTTAAATTTGATATGATTTAACATGGAATTTTGGTGAGCAGCACTCTTGGTGGCAGTCATGGAGTCCCAAAAGTACATTACAAAGGGAGGCAAGGAGATTACTACGTTATGGTATAAATCTGCATCTAATTTTTCTCTTCTATTTCATTTTTCTTTTCTCTAATGTCAATTTGATCTAACCTTATGGCACATTTTCAGGTTATGGACATGCTTGGTCCTAGCTTATGGGATGTATGGAATACTTCAGGACAGGCGTAAGTATTAATTCATGGTACATGGTTATTTGTTTTATGTGATTATTTGCTAACAGATAAGAAAGACATTTTTCTTTGAAATTACAATAATTAAAATCATGATGTCTTTATTACTATCCTGTGATATGTGGCCCACCATTGGGAATTGGTGACTCCATGCCTTTAATTATTAGCTCCACCAGTAGGAAGCCCGGTGGTTGGTTTATGTCCTTGTTTCTTCTGTTATTTGGACACTCAGGAAGCCATATTTGGTTGGCTTGCTCAAAATTGTGTTTTTTTTTTCTTTTGCAGTATGTCCTCTGAAATGGTAGCTTGTATTGCAGTTGAGTCTCTATCAATTCTTGAGAAGATGCACTCAAGAGGGTATGGGACTGCATTTTGTTTCTTTTTATCATATAATACCAAGTATCACTATTTCATGAAATCTACAATATTGTGGTTCTAATATTAGTCATTAAGTTCCTTACTCTTGTATCTACTGGTTCACTTATTGATGCCAGTTACGTGCATGGAGATGTTAAGCCAGAAAATTTTTTGCTTGGTCAGCCATCTACTCCACAAGAGAAAAAGTTGTTTCTGGTGGACCTTGGATTAGGCAAGTGAAGTTCATTTGATTCTTGTGTCTTCACATTTAACTTTTAGATTCCATTCTCATGTTCACAATAATGATATTGCAGCAACAAAGTGGAGAGATAGTGGCAATGGTCAGCATGTTGACTATGATCAGCGACCTGATATGTTCAGGTGATTTGTGTTTCTCTAATTGCAGTATGTTTGTTTGTAATCTGTTTGTATACATTTCTCCTGATTCTTCTGCTATTCAATTTATAGAGGAACTGTTCGATATGCTAGTGTCCATGCGCACTTGGGAAGAACCGCTAGCAGAAGGGATGACCTTGAATCTCTTGCATATACTCTCATCTTCCTCCATCGGGGTAGATTGCCTTGGCAGGGGTATCAGGTATTGGTGCCATGAGTTCTGAATTTTTTTACTGTCGTGTGGAGTTAGAATTGTAAATGCTACATTTTTTCTGCCTTCTTATCTTTTCTTGTTTTAAATTATAGGGTGATAACAAATCTTTCCTAGTTTGCAAAAAGAAGATGGCAACTTCTCCTGATATGCTGTGCTGCTTCTGCCCTCCTGCTCTGAAACAATTTCTTGAGATTGTGGTGAACATGAAATTTGATGAAGAACCCAACTATCCCAAGTTAATATCTTTGTTTCAGGATTTGATGGGACCAAATCCAGCTGTTCGGCCAATAAACACTGAGGGAGCTCAGAAGGTAATCACAATGAATGAAGACATTTTCTTATTTTAAATCCCCTTAGGAATGATTCTAATTATAACTCATGTACCTATTGTTTAGATTATATATCAAGTTGGGCAAAAACGAGGAAGGTTGAATACTGAGGAAGAAGATGATGGACAGCCTAAGAAGAAGGTTCGTCTTGGAGTTCCTGCTACACAATGGATTTCAATTTACAATGCTAGGCTACCGATGAAGCAGAGGTAGATTCAACTCTTCAGGAAAAATTGCTAATTTTCATTTCTAATCTTTAAAAAGAATGGAGTTACTGTTTGGTTGTCCTATGATGTGTGCATTGAAAGGAAATGTGTGTTATATGCATGTATATGTGCGCTATGTACATGTTCTTTTTTTTTGTGTCTATGTGCAAGCCAAGGGGGACTCTTTTTTGTTTTTGGCTTCTCTAGAACCATGGGATTGATCTGTTCTTTGACTTTTCAATTTAAGATCTTTCCAATTATTGGTTTGAAATGGGGACCTAGAGGTTAGATCATGACATACTAAAACATGGGGGCTAATTCTAACTTCTAGTGTCTATATGTTTACTGCTGAAAGTCAAGCTCTGAGGTATCGTTTTCCCTTATTGGGCGGAGATACGTCATATCTAACTTCTGGTAAGTTAGTTATCCTTGTTGTCCTGTCTTTATTTGTCTATTTTGGCTGCCTATGCACATGCATTATGACAAGATGTGTACCGCACTACTGATTGCTAGTTTGGCATTACATGCCCATGAATGATTTCGTTATATGGTTATGGCTGTGAAATCTTCTAGTTGTTGTTTTAGAGTAGTTGGAGTTCAAAACTAATATTAATGCTTTTTAATGGAGTGATGATCATCAAGTTGGGGTTATTTTAACTTTCCAGATGAAAGGTGCCAAGTATTAGATTGATGGTTCTGTCGAAGCAAGTCATTCTTTATGACTGCATTTAGGATTTTGCCTTATCATGCACTTGTTTGTCATGCAATCAGGTACCATTATAATGTGGCTGATGGAAGGTTGGCGCAACATGTGGAGAGAGGTATAGCAGATGGTTTGCTAATAAGTTGTGTTGCATCGTGTTCCAATCTTTGGGCCCTCATTATGGATGCTGGAACTGGTTTCACAAGCCAGGTTTATGAATTATCTCCTTTCTTCTTACACAAGGTAATTGTGGATTCTGTTTTTCATCCCTCGAATTTTGTTTCCATTTTTAGATTAAGACTAATTCTTTAGTAACCAAAAGTTGTCTCAAATTCACAGGAGTGGATAATGGAACAATGGGAGAAAAACTACTACATTAGTTCTATTGCTGGTGCTAACAATGGAAGCTCCCTTGTAGTTATGTCTAAAGGTAGTTCACATTGTTTAGTTTGTTGTATATCTGGTTTGTTGATTTCATATTGAACAACGCAGTATGTATAATTCACATAGACAAATAGGCAACTTGCACAGCAGTCTTAATGTGGTTTCTTCTGTGAGTCTGGTCCTCAAGCCTCATCAAATTTGCTATTTTCTTCCAAGATCAGTTGATTTGTGTACTTTGTTAGCCTCTATGATGTTGAATTGCAATCTTGAGTTATTGGGATGTATTCATGACTGTGATCAAAAGTTTGGAAGTATTTAGCATTAATGGGATTTGTGTTCCTTTAGATTTCTCAATGTTCATTTTCTGAAACTAACCAATCAGTGTATGATCTAATTTCTGCAGGCACCCAGTATACTCAACAGTCTTACAAGGTAAGTGATTCATTCCCATTTAAGTGGATAAACAAGAAATGGAGAGAAGGATTTCATGTGACCTCAATGGCAACTGCTGGAAGCCGATGGGGAGTAGTCATGTCGCGCAATGCAGGCTTCAGTGAACAGGTTCTTTCAGATGATTAACTTCTTTTTTTCTGTTCTGAAATCCTGGAATGTCCTGCGATTCGGTTTTCAGTCTAATTAGAATGTACTCTTATCTTTATAAAGTATATCTTCTTCTTATTTGGAGTCAAGTCTAATTTTGGATGTCAAAGTTTTAACCTCAGTCAAGCTAGAACATGAAAGTGATGGATCTTCAACTTAATAAGAATTGATTTGAGGCTTACATGGCTGTTCTCTTACAATGATTTTTTTTTTTAAGTATGTTTATCTTCAGTTTAAGGTCTCTAACTTAAACTTCTCAATGACTTCCTAAGGTTGTCGAGCTTGATTTTCTTTATCCAAGCGAGGGCATCCACAGGCGTTGGGATGGTGGTTTTCGAATTACATCAACAGCTGCAACTGCAGATCAAGCTGCTCTTATCTTGAGCGTTCCTAGGCGCAGACTTGGGGATGAGACTCAAGAAACTTTACGGACCTCCCAATTTCCAAGCACTCATGTTAAGGTAAGTACTTCTAAATTTTACAATTGCGTAAGAAAATCACAAATTGAAACATTTTATAACTTGAATGAATAGTTTGTCAGGGAAAAAAATTTCTCCGATCTAATTGTAACTTAGCAAATAGTTTAGGAACTAAAATAGTAGTGTTGTTAAATTTGTAATTCTCGAGCATGCTTTTAGTAAATAATCACTATTTATGCTTGCTATTATTTCTAGTTTCATGATTGAAATTTAAATAAAAATACATAAACCAAATGCATTTTTCACTTATTTTCATCTGCTGCTTGTAAGCCGTGCATTATTCGACTTGTTACCATCCAGCAACCGAAATCTTTGTTACTTGTACCTGCGTGTTAGTGGATTGAGCTACATGTTGGAAAACAATAAAAAAAAAAAAATCATTTCGTATTAGGTCTGTGTACAAACTTATATTGGTGAGTGAACTGAGGTTGGCAAGCTCTTATACTCTGTGAATTTGTAAAATATTCAGGAAAAATGGGCGAAGAATCTCTACCTGGCATGCTTGTGCTACGGGAGAACCGTGTCGTGAGAAGTTACACCGAGGAGGAATTTTTGTGGTTTGAAGTTGATTTCCTTCATCCCCTTGTTTTTTTTTTTTTTTACTTTTATTTTCATAATTCCCCTCTGATGTTTTTCGTCTGTAAAGTGTAAGAGGTTTAACCTGCAGCAGCAGATAATTGTACCTTAATGTATGATGTATATTTTTATTTTTATCCGTTCTGCTTCTTTTTTGCCATTCTATTTTATAACTATTTTATGATTATTGGTTATATTTTATCATCATTTTGATGATCATATGGTAATTGTGATAACATATACATACATATACATACACGTTACAATATATATATACATATATCTATAATGTTTGACATATATGAATGGATACTCTTGTTGCTCTTAGGAGTTCAAAGTTTAGAATTGGTCAAGAATAGAATAGATTAGTGTTTGAAACAACAGGCCCTTTTCTAAAGTGTGTTTATGTTATACAGAGAAAAAAATGTACTAATTATTTAATTAAATTAATTAATTAATATAAATCTAATTCAAAAATTAAGACATTATGCTTTAAAATTATAAAATTAATTGAATTTTTTATAATTTGGATAAATATATTTAATATTTTTAAAGCCCAAAATATCCTCCTCCGTGCGTGCGTACGTTGCTGACCAACCGACGCTCCTTCTTCTCCTTCTTCAGTCGCGGATACACGCAGGGAGAAGAAATGGCGTCTTCTTCTCCTTCCTCTCATCTCTCTGCAGTTCCCTCACGCTTCGATTTCACCACTAAAGCTTCCTCAATCTTCCGTGAGTCCCTCTCTCCTCGCACGCTGACGTGGCTAAACTCCGAATATCGTTTTCCAAATTTTACAGAGTGTCTGATAATTGATTGATGACGAATCTTCCGTCGCAGGCTTCTTCGGTTTTAATTTTTGTTCTGAAAGAAGAAAAAAACAAAAAATTTTTTTGTACGAGTGTCGTGTTAGTCGGTAGTGATTAGAAATGAAAGATTCTGCGTTGCTTTTGTTATTTGACTCGGTTTCCTGTAATTCCGTTTCTGTTTTCTTGCTTGAACATTCATGGAGCATAAAGTGGGGTGGGAATTTATCTCGTGGTATTGAAAAATCGATCCTGAGTTGCGAGAATTTCGTGCGCAACGGAACTATGGAAATTATAAATGTCGATGGTTTTATTTATGCTTTACCTTTGGCTGGGCATAGAATGAACTATCGGATGTCATCATGTAAAACTGGGGTTTGAGTTATGGGAAGCTCGTTTAGCTGCTTTGCTTATGAATGCTTCATACATTGAGCTATCATGGGATTTGTTGATATAAATTTCTCTCTAAATATGGTTTTGGGTTAAGTGGCAGCAAATTCGGGGTCGGTTCAGTTTCGAGTGAGATCAAATTTGGAAAACAGTAGTTCCCATGGAGCAGCTAATTCAGATTTCTCATCAGATCCAACCGAGACAAAGGTTTCATGTTTCTACAATATCTTAGTTTATCCTCATTCACGTTGATGGTTTTAATCTTTTCTTTTTCTGTGTACTTCAGTCTTTTGCTGTTTTCATCAATTTGTTATTCACACATTACAGTATTAACGTTGAATCCTGCTTCTTCTCTTGAATTTGATCATTAAGTGTTTGGATTTTTGAACAGAAAGCGATACTAACTTACTGAGACTTCATGATGTTCTTGAATTTGATCATTAAGTGTTTGGATTTTTGAACAGAAAGCGATACTAACTTACTGAGGCTTCATGATGTTCTTGAATTTGATCATTAAGTGTTTGGATTTTTGAACAGAAAGCGATACTAACTTTCTGAGACTTGATGATGTTCCTTGGTTTTTGAAATTTAGCAGCCACTTCTAAATTTCCAAGCTGTTACCTCAATTTTGAATTATCACTAAAAATACACCCATATTGTGAAGTAAAATAGCATCCTCGTCTTATCAACCTTGATTATGAATCCATTAATTGGCTGTATGAACAACAGTCTTCTTTCAGCCGCTGGGGCTAGATTTGTTTTCATTGAGCGTTGAAAGGTCGCATATTTCTTAATTTTCTTGGCTGGTATAGCTAATTAGGTAACATCTAACCTATACTAGTAAATAATTCTCTCTGCTTTTTGCCACAGGGATCTCAAGCTTTGACATCAAGGCGCTGGTGTCTTACATGTTTATGTTCAACTGCAGCTTTGATTAACGGTTCTGGCACCTTTCTTTCTGTACCAAAGGCAATCGCTTTGGATGCAAAAGAAAGGGCTGTTTGCAGAAATTGTGGTGGCAGTGGTGCTGTGCTTTGTGAGTATCTTTTGTGCCATAATTCATGTGTTCTATTTGTTGGTTGCATGATCTGAATGTGTGCTGAAGGAATATCTGCATTCTGTGTAAGTCTCTTTACTGATACCCAGATAACATGTTTAAATACAAACTTTAAGGGGCCCTTCAAGATTTCAGGGATGGGCTTCGTAGTTTGTAGTACGTCGAGAGATATTAACGGCAGAGATTTAGATTCACATATCAATTTGGGCATCTTTTTTCACTCACCTGTTCTCCATGCTGTGAGTGAGAACATGCTTCTTACTTCCAAAGATTCTGAGCCGTTACTGATTTCGCTTTCGTAAAAAAAATCCTTATCATGTTAATGCAAGTGTATTTGATAGATTTCTTTTGTTTCACTTTGGACATCAATAGCCCTTCACCTATACCCTTTATTACTTCATATTGTTGTGTTTGGTCACCAACTCTGGTTCAAATGCTTTCGTCTGCTTTTCATTTAGGTGATATGTGTGGTGGTACAGGAAAATGGAAAGCTCTTAACAGAAAACGTGCTAAAGATGTTTATGAGTTTACAGAGTGCCCAAATTGTTACGGTATGTTCTCCTGCCAAGATTTTGGTGATTTCTATAACGGATACCTACATACAACTCGGGTTAAATTTAAGCTATGTTTGGTTCAAGTCATATGCTGTTCTTCCACCTTAACTACCTCGATACCTTTTAGTAGAACTAAATTATAGTTTTCGTACATATGTTTGAGGAATAGTTTCTTCTTCCCACTTAGCTAGACAGAAATGAGATCCCATTTGGTTCGAATTGAAAATGAAATTAGAGTACCGTGTTCATTTCAACCGGTCAATCTCTCGTATACTCTCATCATATTTAATGAAGTTATAACACTTGACGAAAACGTAACGTGGGGTTAACACGTGATGACTCTAACCAGTGATTAATCGTTTCCGTTGCTTGCAGGTCGAGGGAAACTTGTTTGTCCTGTTTGTCTAGGTACCGGTTTACCAAATAACAAAGGTCTTCTTAGGAGGCCCGATTCGCGGCAATTGCTTGACAAGATGTACAATGGTCGGCTGCTCCCAAACTCTTGAGTGAGTCCTCTTTACTACAACACTCGAAACAGACTCAAGTTGTTTCGGAGTGCAAGACTTTAATGTATAACAACGGCTGTCTTTCTTGCGTAACTTTTCCGACAAACTAACGGTAGTTGTACAGATGTTTCATGATTAGATTTGGTTTCTTCGAGAGAAGTAATGTTTCTACGGTAGTTTCTTTTATGTTTCGAAAAGTTTTAAGAGATTTAAGATTATTAATCTATCATTTAAACATTAATATTATCCTCGAATATGATAGATAATGATCTCGATCACGAATTATGATACTCGTTGGTAAAATATATCATATTCGATAACAAAGAATTAAAATTATTTAACATTACATATAATTTAAACTTGTTATCGTTTGAAATCTATAATTGATATATAATTGAATTTTTTACTAAAAAAAAAATCAATTTCTATTTTTACATGTTAAAATAAAAAATTATGAAGTGTGAATTAAAATCCTTAATTTTACTTCAATTTTTTATTTAATTTATTTTGTATTTCTATTCATGTTTTATAAAATTAAAATTTAAATAAAATTCAAATTAATAATTATTTACACTAACAAATTTTCAACAATATATATATATATATATAATATTTGATATATCTTGTAAAGTAGTGTAAAAATGACTTTAATTAATTACATAATAATTTATATATAAACCAACATAATGATGCTTGAAAGAAAGAAAAAAAAACAAAAGAAAAAGGGTTAAAAAGATTTCTCTGATTATCATTGTCTTTTGATTTCTTGGATTCTGAATCCTAAAGTGCGGTTCGTAATCAGATGTACTCAAACTCAGCTGAGCTCAACAAATATCACGAAAGTCAAACTGAAGTCATCCAATCATGTTCATTTACAGCCTCCACGTCACAACCGCATCCTAAAGTTTACTGGACCTCGCAGCAGGAGATCACGGCCGGCCCAGTTCGTCGTCGTCTTCAAACATTTTTAAAAAAGCGTATGAATGGACAGAAATTTTAATTTTTCCCGGAAACCCATTGAATTGAATGTTTCAAACGTTGCGTGCGGGAAATGTCACCTTCATCTCTCTCCCATATATAAACCCCACTGACTTACTGAGTCACCATTAAAGAAGACAATACCAGCCCACATTAATTATCAGTCTTTACATCATATATTTAAATATATTATGTGTACATATATATGTGTATGTATGTACTCGTATGTGTACATACGGGTATGGTGTTGTTCGTCTAAAGGGTAGTGGTATCTGCGAGTGCGATCTAAAGCTTTGACTCATCTGTTTCATTTATATATTGGGTTTACAAATTCAAGTTTGGACACGCAATTTCCGGAGCCAGCTTTCACGGATATTTCAACACGTTGCCGTCTTTTTTTCATTTCTTTTTTTTTTCTCCTTGTTGGGTTCTTCTTCTCTTAATTATTGGGATCTGGAGGAGATTGAAAGCTTGATTGAATGATATAATATACCTTTTTGTGGCTCTTGTTTTACCAGTTTTGCTCAGGTACTGGGGTTGCTCTGGCTATACGTATCTCTGTTGCCGTTTAGTCAAGCTCATGAATTCGTTTTCTCATCTGGGTATTTCACCTATTGGTCAGTTCTTGATCCTTCTTTACCCTTTTTTAAGTTTAGTTATTTATTTTTGTTGTTTGGTTACGTAAAATGGCTTATATTTTCATCTGGGTATACGTGATTCTGGTGGAGACCTTGTAATTTAGTCTTCAAGCTTTTATTTTTCAGCTCTGTGTTTCTCGGTGAGATTAATTGCATATACACAGGATTACAAATCATGTTCAAAGCTTGATTTGCATTATGTTTTGGTTCCTTGATGGTTTAATTTTTCCATTTTGGTTTGTGTTTCTTAGTTTGATTTTTGTGTAGTGCTTGTAGATAGTGTACTTCTAGTGTATTCTATACAATGCAGTGATCATTCTTGAATGGAATTAAGTATTTCAAGTTAAAATTTTGGGATTGGAGATCTCTGTCCTCTGGTTGTTTTCTATCTGTTCCTATTTCTCATTCAGTCTCTCTTCTCTTGTTTCTCTGCTTCATTAATAGTGGAGAATATGAAGTTATTGAAATTTGGAATTTTCGTATTAGATGCATCATTAGGTGTCTTTAGGCTATTCAGGAACACAATAGTTTTAGAAATTTAAGCATGTTTGAGGATTTTGTTTAGTTTAGAATTTTTATTTCTTATGAACAATAAGTTTTTTAAAATAACCTTTCTTAACATTCACAAGTTTGGAATTGATCTATTTTTGGGAGGTTGAATTTAAACAAAAGAAATTGTTAAATTGGTTTACCTCGAATACCAGCGGATTCCCCTTGAGCGAATCTCCAAAACTACAAAGGATTGCATAATCTTTAGATTGTTTACTTATTGTCCTCAGGCAATTAAATAAAAAGGCCAAGATTATATTGGAGAATTTGTTTTGTCTTTCATGAACCTTTATAGCAAATTGCCTTTTCCATCCAACAGTAACCTCCCCACATCTAACACAGCCCCTTTTATAAGGTGCTTTTGTAACTTCCCAAGAGGCGAGAAGGAGTATTGAAAGGAAGTTCATTTGGAAGCCTTTACATAAGTGCTCTAGTCAAAGTCTGAAATAGGGGCGAGTGAATCAGACTCCGTGCCAGTCAATCTAGTTGCTGGTTGATCTCCCTCAGGGCGAGTTGCTATCGCTGCTTCCTCTTTCGTTCAAGCGGCATGAAGCTCATCTTCATTGACTGACTTGGAAATGAGCCCGTCACCCGAGAAGACGGACTGACTGGCATCCTTGTTACATTGCACAAAATGGGACACTCACAGCCGGTTCTCCAGAATAAATATGCTGGAAAACATGTGAGTGTGAGACCCATGGAAGCAACAAACGGAAGGAGTTTGAGTCTATAGTTGGATGGGAAGTTAGTTTCTTTGGGGAACTAATAAGAGTTAGAATTCTTTAAGAATTTTTATTAATCATTTAGATTTAGATTAGGAAATTGGAATAAAACTGAGACTATGATTCCTATAATTATATTTAGATTGAAAATTAGAATAAAAAGGGTCTGTGATATTACTGAAATCGTAATAGGGATTTATTTCAGTTAGCTTTCCTATAAATATGTATATTATCATGAATAAGATCATCAATTATTAATTAAAAGATTTGTTCTCTAAAAGATCCGAGGTTTTCTTAGATGACCCTCGCTGTAGGATGGATAGCCGGAAAACTGGAAAGTAAACGGCTTGCTTGCTTTGGGACTTCACATTATAAGGCCCCGTGACTGGATACGAAGCCGAGTACTGTAAAAATAATTATGGTTGGTAGTTATTTGAATAACTAACTGCCTAAGCAGTTATTGTTTTTTTTTTTCTTGAAATACGAAGTGTAACCTAAGCAGTTATTTCTATCAGATCCAGTTTGTTATTATGGGAACATATTCATGACCAAGCCTGATAAATATGCCAGTATCTCTAATGCGTGCTTCAACTTTACTGGCTAAATTAGCTGTCACCCCATAGCTGAGGCCTTTTAGTCTAAATCTTTGTTTTTTAGCTTTATAATGATGTAGTTTTAGAATCACCATAGAAAGAATGCAGAGAGGCTTCTTAACTGCTAGGCAAATTGTGTTTGACAGGGTAAAGCCACTTTGACATGCATTTGGATTCACAGAAAGTGAGAGGTGAAGCATGGATACTGGAGATGGAATGTACAAAGAAGTGAAAGATTCTCGCATGGCTATTGCAGATAATATCATGTCAACTTCGAGTATGGAGCTAAGAGGTTCTCCTTTCAGAAAAGGAGCTACCAGGACACCATATACTAATGAGGTGCAGGAGCTACTTGAGTGTCCGGTGTGCATGAATTTAATGTACCCTCCCATTTACCAGGTATACTATTTTTTTTTTACATGTTAAACCTGATAAGGGTGGCAAATTAAATAAGATATTAATAAATGATACAATGTTACCTCTTTTGTCGACTCGTATCCCAACGACTAATAGACTTCTCATCTAAACACTCTGTTGCCTGGAGGTGAGAGTTTATTTCTTCGATCAAACTCTCATATTGTGATCTGTACGTACACGCAAGAAAATAATTCCTGAATCTGCTCTCTCAAAATCTCTCTTCAAACGTTCAGAGTTCCAAATGAGAATATTGCTTTTACAATAATGAAAATCTTATGTATTGTTTTTCTTGATTTATGTACAACTGGGACAGCTGAGACAATCAATCATCTTCTAATATATATATGGAAAGGGATGGATCAAGTTGCGTCAATGGCCCTTTCCCGAGACCATATTGAACAATCCCTGTTCTGAGCCAAAAGTTCCTAGACTTGAGTAATTTATAGACATTGATGGATCCTGTCTTCTGGCATTGTTTCTGCATCTAAATGAAAACAAGCTTTCATATTTTACTTCTCCCAGTATGCAGATTCTGGATTTTCTAAAATTGAACCACTAGTTACACAGTGAAGTCTTTTGTGTAATATTTAGTTATGTAGTTTGCTTCTTATTGCAACATTTTAATTTTCTATGTTAGTGTCCCAATGGCCACACTGTGTGCTCGAATTGCAAGGCTAGAGTACACAATTCTTGCCCAACTTGCCGGAATGAGCTGGGAAATATAAGGTGTTTGGCTCTGGAGAAAGTCGCCGAGTCACTGGATCTTCCTTGCAAATATCAGATCTTGGGTTGTCATGATATCTTCCCATATTTTATTAAGCTCAAGCATGAGAAGGGCTGTAAATATAGACCATACAACTGTCCATATGCAGGAGCTGAGTGCTCCGTCACTGGAGATATTTCACTTCTTCTCATACATCTCAAGGATGATCACAAAGTTGATATGCATAATGGGTGTACTTTTAACCACAGATATGTCAAGTCCAATCCCCAAGAAGTTGATAATGCTACATGGATGTTGACGGTACGTTCTCTCTCTCATATGCCGATTTCTGCAATTTTCCTTCTATTTTGTCATGATTCCGAGGTTAGCCACAAATATTTCCCCATGCTTTTTATGTAAAGCAAATCTCATATGATTAATCTAGTAAGTCAATACTGGGAATCAACTTTGAAAATCTAGATGGACACTTTGCCTATTAACATTATCTGCAAACTTTCGTTTTAAATATCAGCGAAGCTAACTGGCACTTGTTGGATCTACCATTGAGTTACGCAAAAAGTACTGTAGGACATTTTACTGCTCTTTGAATTTATTGATCAAACCAAACCAAACTGTTACTGTAGATTCTTATTATATTTTATCTACTTCACATGGGTTCATTGGGTGCTTATACAAAATGTACATCTATCTTTTAACTGAATAACAGTATCAGAGCTAGTTTGGAGAATGCTAATATCATATTCGACCAATTGATGAAACGTGAGAATGTATAATATTTTATATATTTATTCGACAACTCTATCTATTATCATTATTGTTCATGATTGAATTCTAACAGCTTAAATACCGAGAAATGGTTTGTATTTTCTTAAAAGAGAAGCAGATCGATGCTTTGTATCAGAGTAGTTTCTAAAAGGAACGATCAGGTTGAAAGGAAAGGCTTAAATTGCAGTGACGCAAACCCATCTAGTCTTCTGCAGAAACAGATGTTATATTATGTTTCCTGGATTATCTGGAACCATCTAAAGCTGTTACATAGATATATACATGTATGTATGTTAATATACATTCTCTGGCTGGCTGCAGGTTTTTAACTGTTTTGGTAGACAATTCTGCTTACATTTTGAAGCATTTCACCTGGGAATGGCACCTGTTTACATGGCGTTTCTGCGATTCATGGGAGACGAGGAAGAAGCAAGACAGTTCAGTTACAGTCTAGAGGTTGGTGGCAATGGCAGAAAGCTCACATGGCAAGGAGTTCCGAGGAGCATCCGCGACAGTCACCGGAAAGTCCGGGATAGTCAAGATGGATTGATCATTCAGAGAAACTTGGCACTTTTCTTCTCTGGTGGTGATAGACAGGAGCTAAAGCTTAAAGTGGCTGGAAGGATATGGAAAGAACAATGAGATACACACACATATAGAATATACACATACATATATATATGTATCTGTATATGTATATGTATATGTATAAGCTTAGGAGCTACAGCCAAGAGAGAAGATATGGTAGTTGTAGATTGCATCAACTATCACATTCTTTGTGAAAAATAATCAAATGTGTTTGAGATGCATCTCCCTCATTATGTATATATACAAATACAATTTTATTTTTATATTTAAGAACCCTTCTTGATTTAATTATTTATTTTTTAATTGAATAATTCATACTTATTTTTATTTAATTTGTAAATTTTTAATTTATATATTTTTGTTAAAAATTAAGAAAATTATTAATATATATAAATTAATGAATAAAATATGTAAAATTTTCCTGAAAAATCAAATGTTTCTGATTAAATTATAGATTTGGCATGTGGTAATGCGGCACCGTTTATGATAGAACTGAATATTTATGGACCAAACGGTGTCGTTTGATTGCCTGGAGAAACCCTCCTAAAACCTTGAAACACCTCTGTCGAACTCCGCTGATTGCAGGGAAATATCTGGAGAAGAAGGAGAGGGAGAAGGAGAGGGATGCTGTTAGCAGCAAGAAAACTCTTTCCGTGGAAGCTGAAACCCATCTTCCCCCTTTCGCTTCTCTTTAGACAACCTTCTACGACAACAAAGGTGCACCCTTCACTTCCACATCTCTCGTCGCTCTTAACGCGCGAACGTCATATCTCCATAAACAAACCATTTCTCTTCGTCATCTCCTCTTTCTCCTACTCATCTTATTCTTCGAGTAGTTTGCTCTTGACTCGCGATGGAAATTATGAAGAAGCCACTTCGAGCAGCGCGGTCTGTCCGGGATGCGGAGTCCACATGCAGGATTCGGACCCCAAGCACCCGGGTTTCTTCATCAAACCCTCGCAGAAGAAGAACAAGGACCCGGCTACCAGGAAGAGTCCCCATCTTGTGCCCATCTCACTAGAATCCGAATTCACAGATTCCATCAAAAGAGGTCTGATTCCGGAACCAGAAAACCCTACCCCCGACGCTAAACCCCAAGAAGATGTCATCGAGAAGCCTGTGGTCTGCGCTAGGTGTCATTCGTTAAGGCACTACGGGAAGGTGAAGGATCCGACTGTGGAGAATCTGTTGCCCGATTTCGATTTCGATCACACGGTTGGACGGAGGTTGGGATCCGCTTCTGGATCCAGAACCGTCGTTCTTATGGTAGTTGATGCTGCGGATTTTGATGGATCGTTTCCGAAGAAGGTAGCGAAGCTCGTCTCAGCCACAATAGAAGAGAATTCCAGTGCGTGGAAAGAAGGTAAATCAGGGAACATACCTAGGGTTTTGCTAGTGGTGACGAAGATCGACCTCTTACCTAGCTCGCTATCGCCCACCAGGTTCGAGCATTGGGTGCGGCAGAGAGCCAGGGAAGGTGGATTGGTTAGGATCGCAAAGCTGCACTTCGTCAGCGCCGTGAGGGATTGGGGACTGAAGAATTTGGTGGAGGATGTGGTGGAATTGGCGGGAAAGAGAGGAAACGTATGGGCCATAGGAGCGCAAAATGCAGGAAAGAGCACCTTGATCAACGCTATAGGGAAGATTGCCGGAGGGAAGATTAGTCATTTGACGGAGGCGCCGGTGCCGGGAACGACATTGGGGATTGTTAGGGTTGAGGGTGTTCTTCCTGGTCAGGCTAAGTTGTTTGACACGCCTGGGTTACTGAATCCCCATCAGATTACTACCAGGTTAACGAGGGAAGAGCAGAAGCTTGTCCACGTTAGCAAGGAGTTGAAACCCAGGACCTACAGAATCAGGGTCAGTAATGCTTGAATTTTATGAGTTGGGTATGGTGGTAACAAGTTTCTTCCTTGAAAAAATTATTCCTGTTGCAGTTTATATTTGGAGGTTCTCAGCTGGTTTCATGGTATTGTTGTTTCATTATCATCTTTTATTTTGACATTTAGACTGAGTTTTGTTCAAGAGTTAGTCCTATTGAGTTAAAATAAGAACTCGATGCGCATGGAAAAAATCTAAATTATAAAAGATCTTACTTTCAACTTAATTTCTCGTTCAATTGGAATGAAGTGTTTCTGGACTGTTTTGAAGTAAGAGGGAAGATTGAAGTGTAATTGATCTAATTATGCATAAAGTTTACATATCAAATAATCAATGTTAGTCATTAGAAATATAATATACTTAAACCAGATGGAGCGTTAGTGGTAGTAATGTGAAGAGATCGTGATATCTTATATTGATCAGCATTGAGTTTCTCTACTTTGCTTCTTTGGTAGATATTACAAGCTACTCCAAATGAGACACATATCAGAGGTCAAAATTTCAGTGTTTAACTTTGGCCAAAATTTTGCAACCTAAATAGTCATGTAGCTTTTTGGGGAAGTAGGAAGTAGGTTTTAGCTATGGATAGACTCTCCTTGGTTGTTTCTGACATAAAAAGTGCCTGCATGATTGAACCATATTATGAAATCAACAATTTCAAATCCCTGCTCTTTTTGAGTTGCAGTTCTGATGTTTCCCATTCTTTTCTTGAGTTCATTTTGGGTTTCGTTAGTATTAGATGGATATAAGGTGTAGGGTATATTGCTTTGGGATCCTCTAGAACCCATGTGGAGAAGTGAAGTTGACCTCTGGGGATGAATGAACTGAGGTATTGGAATAACCTGGTGATGGTGAAATTTTCACTTCGGACAGCTCAGTTTTTGGTAACAAAATTTTGTTGAGTGATCTTATATTCACTTGCTGTAACTCATCCTGGTATCATTTGGTTATGGCAGGAAGGTCATTCAATTCATGTTGGTGGACTCATGAGGCTGGATATTGAAGAATGTTCAGTAGATTCTATTTATATTACTGTTTGGGCTTCTCCTTATCTTCCGCTGCACATGGGAAAGCTGGAACATGCACACAATATCAAAGACGAACATTTTGGTCGACAGTTGCAGGTATTTTTTTGGCTGCTGTTAATGAATGATAAATTTTGGAATCCTCTCCGTCTTTACTTCAAAATTCATTACTTGTTCCATTAAGAATATAACAATATCATTGACTGCATACACACATATATATATATATATATATATATGACCGGGGCCTATAGAATGATGCATGTGGCAGTTTGAGCGTCGTTGCATAGGTATGATTTTCTTCGGGTAATTGTCGGTTTGGGTACCCTGTCAAGTACTATGGTGAAGGATGGATTTCCTGCAAATATCGTAAAGATGATGCATATTATTGCTTGGTTTCTCTTATTTAAAAAAAAAAAGAATTATTGCTTGGTTTCTCTATCTGATATTGTCTTCATTGCTGCCTGTTATAGCCACCAATCGGAGAGAAACGAGTCGAAGAGCTTGGAAAATGGGTGAAGAAGGAGTTTCGCATTAGTGGTAACACTTGGGATTCAAGTTCTGTAGATATAGCTGCTGCTGGTCTTGGTTGGTTTGGCATTGGACTTAAGGGAGAAGCCTTTTTAAACGTTTGGACGTATGACGGCATTGATGTTGTTCTTCGTAATTCTTTGCTTCCTTATAGATCGCAAAATTTCGAAGTTGCTGGATTTACCGTCTCAAAAATTGTCTCCAAAGCTGACCAAGCTTTAAGCAAGTCACAGTCTCAACAAGAAAAGAAGGGGAAACAAACCAGTTCCGGGAAGGCCTCAGCTTCCGAATCCTTGCTCTAATTCGGAACAGCAGAAGCACCCTCGAGTTTTGCTAACTCTGGCTCGTGAACCAAATGGATGCGGGCATGAACCTGTGCCAGGGAAAGGAAAAGGCCCGAGAACAAACTAAAAATTGTGATGAGACTGTCAAGAGGTACTTTCTAATTTGGAACTTCTCTTCATAATCAAGAATGGTTGAAGTTTCATCTGGATCCATCAGGGCCTGTTGTGTTCTACTCAGAGCTGCAACAACAATGGCAAGGCTCTCCCCATCCCACCATGATAGAATGCAGGCAGTTGATCCATTTATATCATCATCTTCTCCAACGATCCCGAATGCAGGTATGTACACCATGGAGTTTGTCTTTGGAATAAATTAAAAGATTTTATGAAATTTATCCGAAAATTTTATTAAACAGCTGTTTTGGATTAGAAAAAATTTAGTAATTTATTTAATACGTAATATATTTTTTTTAAAAATAATATTTATACATGTAATATTTAACTTCTAATTTGTTCATGAATTACAAAATACGTTAAATTTTTGGGGAACTTATAGGGTTTATTTAAATAAGACAATTGTATGGATGTCTTGTTCTCAAAGGTTATATATTCTTTTAACGGGATATATATATACATATTTTGCGCCGTAAATATTCTTGATTATCACTAGTATAAGAGTTTAGTAGTTGGTATTTTAGTAATTCACTTAAAGTGCACGAGTTCAAACTTCACTGAAAACACGATACGGATTGTCGACCTATAATGTTTGATTTAACATATTTAGGGTTTAGAATGTTTGTGTATTATTTTGATTTCGACGACCAAGTTGATCTTTCTCCCAACGAGTTATCACCGTTACGGTAGTTTATTAGTTAGTGCTTTTAAGATTTCATTGAAGATATATTATAAATCGTTTACCCATAATGTTTGATTTTGCGTTTTTAGAATATAGCTCGAAGGTGTGTTATTAGGACTGTAATGACTAAATTGGTCTTTTTCTCTATCGAGTTATAATAGTTGTATCCGAAAAATAAATATATTTCGTAAATCTTTGCAAATTAGACAAACAAATAATAAATTTATGTATTTCTTATACTTATATTTTATTAATTAGATAATATATATATATATATATATAACAATTATAACATAATTTCTCGATAAGTACATAGGAGAATGCACTAACTATCGAATAAAATAATAATTGGTTGGCTAGTAGGTCGATGATTCTTGATAAATATAATAAATTTATTGATACTTAATTTATTATATTAATCACTATAGTTTCATATATATATATATTAGTGAATTAAATATTTAATTTCATTAAATTATATATTGTATAGTTACTATATGGTTATAATATTAACTCAATATAAAATTAAGAATTAATTGTATAAGACAAAATTTATGTGCTCGAGAGGGTACGAGAATCTTTTATTTTGAATATACGAGAGATTCATTAGATTTATTGTTTGACCACAATTTTTAAATTTAAAAAAAAAAAAAACGTGTTAAAATGCAAACCTCATCAATGAAAATACCATAATTATTTAATTAATGAATTATATATATATGTATATGTATATATGTACATATATATACATATATATTAAAAAGAAAATAATTGGTCATAGAAGACGGTGTATGTGCTTTTAAAGAAGAAGAATCCCGTGATGTGAGGGTGAAAGAGTGGGTTGGTGACATTAAGTCGTATGTTCATGGTGCCGTGTCTTACTAACTTACCTTACCAAACTATTATTGATTCATTCTCTTGCTTTAGATACACCCTAAATTCCAAGTTGACTTCATTATATATATACACACACACACACACACACACACACACACACACACACATATATGTATATGTAAATAGCCCATCCTAATCATTCTTGAAAAATAACGATATACCCTTATATACCCTTAGAAGATTCTACTACCCTCTTTAATAAAACTTTTAACTTTAATCGATCGCGATTAAAAAATTACTGATTTCGCTCGATGGGTAGGGTTCGATTTGTAAAATTATCCGATAAATTGTTAGGAGTTCGCGTAACTTATATCAAATCGAGATTAACTTATGGGTTGGGGGAACAAATCTATTTGTGCTAAAAAAAAAGTTATTTATAACTCTAAGACGAGGGTTAGGTTACGAGGAGAGAGTTCGTACTTCATTTAAATTTTTCTTCGTAATTATGGGGGGATTTGGTCCACCTAATTGGTCTTAAAATTTTTTGTTTGTGTTCGATTTAATTTCTGAAAATGATTGATCCAAAAGAATTTAATCAATTATTGCCATAAAATCATGATTCGTGAGGGAGATTTTATGGGGGGTAATATTCATGACTCAAATATAAAATTAATAAATACACAATTTAATATTGTTTTGACCAATAGACTTTTCATGAAAAGGGTCGTTCAATATCTAAATTATTATTCTTAATTCTAATTAATTTAATTATTATTTTATTTGTTATAAATATTTTTTCTAATTTTAATAATTTATACATGATTATATATATATATTTTAATATATCGTATTTAATTATCATTATTTTTCATGTATTATTGTACTATTCAATCACATATACACATTTTTATTAAAAAAAAAATTAAAATGAATTTAATTTTTTTAATCAAAGATTACAATCTTTAATTATTAAATTAATAATTAGAGTACACGATGGTAACAACCCAAGACTTAGTATAGAAAAATTAGATAGCCACTATCGTATATATTTAAAAAATTATCTTATATGACTAAGTATATTTTAATTCGATATTAAATTTATATTAATTATATAAGCAAAAAAATAATAATATTAATTTTATAAAATTTATTGGGTCGACTTAAATTTTATAGAAAATTGGATTTCTTTAGTATAAAACAAATTAAATATTTTTGAAAATAAAAAATAAAAAAATAGGAAAATAAAATCAATATTTTGAAAAAATATCGACGGTGAGTTGGAACTTTCCGAATGAACGGCCATGATTCTTGCTCCCCGTTAATAACAACAAATACAACCAAACATAATCAGGCAAGTCTTTCTAAATACAAAAATAAAGTTGAAAGTACGAAATTGCCCTCACCGGCTTTGGAGGGGTATTATCGTAATTTTGGAGGGCAATTGAGCGGTGATGAGCCGAAACCTAGTCATGCAATTGTGGCTGAAAGTTTAGTTTGTTGTAATTAGAAATTGGTGAGGAAGTACTAAATTACCCCTCCGGCAAATTTGAATAGGGAGGGGTATTTTGGTCCTTTAATAACTGGGGGAAACCCCGCTATCTATCCTCCATCCTCTTCCTCCCGTGGTCTGTGTTTTTTTTTTTTTTTCTTTGTGTTACAGAGGGGGGAGAATTTGCTAGTGAGGTATGGAAGGGAAGGAGATGGATGTGGATGCAACGACGCCGTTTTTAGAGAAAACAAATCATTCGACGAATGTTCGCGGTAGACTCACTAGACGCTATTCGGTGACCTCACTCCGGAACGAGTTCGTCTCCAGATTGCCTGGAAAATTCCGCTCTGGTCTCGATCCCGAGTCCTCTCCTTCCAACCTTGATTTTTCCAGAGCTAAAGGCTTAAGCAGCGGTCTCTCTCTCTCTCTCTCTCTCTCTCTCTCTTTCTATATATATATATATATATATATATATATACAGACAGAGGCACACAAACACAAACACATACTTAAGTGCTATATGCATATGTATATGAAGTTATGGATGTGGATATCGTGCATGTACGTACATGTGGTGATATAGAGTTATCTATTCTGTTTTTCGTAATTCAAATTGTCGGCATTCTTTTCCAGTCTTCTTCATATTAACCAGCTCATTTACGTGTTTGCTAGATTTTTTGTTAATTTTTTTTTTGTGTTTTCCGGAGGAAAGGTTAAATGCTTGAGCAATTTTCATTTTTCTGTATTTTCCAGGCTGCCAAACAGAGCATGATGGTCTTTTTTTTTCTTCTAAGTGATGTGTTTTTGTCTTCTGTACAGGGGAAAGGGAGTACTATGAGAGGCAATTTGAGACTTTGAAATCTTTTGAGGAGGTTGATGCATTGGTTGAATCTAATGGTCCTATTGAGGAAGATCTGACGGAACAACTCCAGCAAGAAAGAGCAATGAAGATTTCTAATTATGCCAATATTATATTGCTTGCATTAAAGGTACTGAAACAATAGTCCTTCTGTTTTTTATAATTTCTGAAAAGGAATATTAGGTTAATTTTCTTGACATGTTTAGTTGAAGACTAAATTAATTTTCTCGACATGTTTAGTTGAAGACTAAGGGGTGGATGTCACATGAAATTTTGTCTTTAGTGGGTCGTCTTCTTCCTAAATTTGATCTAGTAGGAAACAACTTATGTCAAATTGTCAATCATTTGCAGGCGTATGCTACAATCAAGAGTGGATCCATAGCCATTGCGGCGTCAACGCTGGATTCTTTACTTGATCTTATGGCTGGTGGGATTCTTTGGTTCACTCATATGTCTATGAAAAACATTAATATCTATAAGTATCCTATTGGAAAATTAAGGGTACAGCCAGTTGGGATAATTGTCTTTGCTGCTGTCATGGCCACACTTGGTGAGTTCATGTCTTTGATTTCTTAAATGAAGCGGGTTCTTTTCCTTTCCTGGTTAATTTAGTGGAGAGACAAGAGCTTACGAACTTGGTCTTTTGCTTAGGGGTGTGGACGGAATTTATTGTTTCTTTCAGGGTTCCAGGTTTTGGTTGAGGCTGTAGAGAAACTAATTAAGAATACACCTCCTGATAAGATGACTGGTGATCAATTGGTGTGGATGTACACTATCATGTTAACTGCCACTGTGGTAAAACTTTGTCTCTGGTTTTATTGCAGAAGCTCTGGCAATGATATCGTCCGGGCCTACGCGAAGGTTTATTGGGGCTGTTTTGATTGATGATTTGCTCTCTTCCATTTAATAATAACAGAAATATAACACTACAAATGCTGATTTATGCAGGATCATTATTTCGATGTGGTAACAAATGTAGTAGGATTAATTGCAGCTGTTCTCGGAGATAGATTCTTTTGGTGGATAGATCCTGTTGGTGCTATTATCCTTGCAATCTATACAATTTCAAATTGGTCTGGGACTGTCCTGGAAAATGCAGGTACCTTTTTCTTCTTATTCTGTTTCTCTTTGACCTTGACAGTTCCAGTGTTAAATAGAGAAGAAGGTTGTGACTAGAGAGTGTAGAACTATAACTGGCCTAACACCTGGTTTCTTGATACAGTTTCACTCATAGGGCAATCAGCCTCGCCTGAGGTCTTGCAGAAATTGACATATCTTGTCATAAGGCACCCTAAAGTCAAGCGTGTTGATACTGTCCGCGCATACACTTTTGGCGTTCTATACTTTGTGGAGGTTTGTGATGTAGCTTTTGTTAAGCTTTCTGCAGCTGCATCAGGTCATCTTGCTAAACTTATTTTGCCTCAGATGCCTTCATAAAGGAATTGGGATCTGGAATAGTATCATTAGGAAATTAGTAAATTGGGTAATAAGTTTGGAGTGTCAATGATGTTGCACCTTTTTGTGCTTTTCGTCATTAGAATTGAGCCTAATCTGCAATCCATCAATGGTGACTCAGGGAATACAACGTTAGCATAACTTGTACTCTTTTCACCTTTTCACCACTAGTTGGTAGTATAAAAACAAAACCCAACAGTAAAGAGTAGAACATGTTACCCTATATTTCTCCTTTTGTCCAATATTGAATGACATGAACACTCTTGAAGATCCTTTACTGTCAAGCAAATGAGCTTCTTTTTTTACTGTTTTTTTGAAACAGGTCGACATTGAACTTCCAGAAGATCTACCTTTGATCGAGGCACACACCATAGGAGAGTCCCTGCAGATAAAGCTCGAGAAACTTCCAGAAGTTGAGCGCGCATTCGTTCATCTAGACTACGAATGCGATCACAAACCAGAGCATTCTGTTCTCAACTCTCTTCCCAACAATCAGGGTTAATTTGCAGTTGTTCTGTAAGTTGTTTTGACTTATTGATAGTAGTCTCTAGTTGAGGTGCACGAAATGGGGAAAATGAGAGAAGATATTGTACATTAAGTTCCCTTCACGCAATGGAAATAATTCCTACGATAGCTCGAGTATCATACCTTGAATGGTTCGACAATTGTTGATGATTGATGGTTTCTACGGTACACTCGAAATTTTCCTCAGATGCATCTAATGATGAAGAAGCATGAAGGTATCACAATATGGAAACATAAAAGGGCAATTCAGTTTTCTCCCTTTTGATAAAATATAGTTCTCTACATATTAAGTTATGAGCAATTCAGTTTGTATCCTACTAGTTAAAAGGTTATTATATTATACCTTCCTCCTCCTCCCTCTTTTTTTTTGTTATTGTTAATTTTTTCGAAAGAAAAACACGGATTAGACTCGTAAACGAGTTAATCATTAAGTTCTAACTTTCGTTGTCATTAGATAATGCAAATATTAGTAGGAGATAATATTTTCTTGATTTATTATTTTAAGAAGTATATAATGAATTATATATATATATATATAATTCAAGATGATACAACTCAATAGTTAAAGTGATTAAAAGAATTATCAATAAGTGATTTAATTATTAAAATTTTTCGTATTTTGACTGAAGTTGCGAATTTGAACCTCGTTTGAAATATAGAATTCGTTAGTTTATGAGTATATTACGAGTTAATAGTAATTGATTTATAATATTTAATTTAGTAGAATTTAAAGTATATCTGATTAATATAATGTAATCGTTATAATAAATTCATTAAATTTTGTCTTAATAAAATATAATATCTTGTAAGTTAAAAAAATATTATATGATATATTATATTTGATATGGTCTTCATATGAATGAAAGAACATCTATTTCTCCTCCCCCTTTATATATATATATATTGTACTTCATGTTTTTAAGTGGTGTGTGTATATATATATATATATATATATATATATATATATCCACTTATTTCTTTTTGAACCACCAAACTTGTGGACCCCGCCATCTGACTAGCAAATCAAATATGAAGTCTCCTCAGTACCTCTTTAAGAACAAAATGCCAAATTCAATGTACCATCTACTATCTTTATCTGTATATTTTATAAATTTTTTTTAAAAATAAAAAATTTTATTAAACGGTTTAGGGTTTTTTTTTTTTTTTTTTTTAATAATTATTTTTATTTTTGTTTATTTAATTAAATTAATTTAATTTTAAATTAAAATATAAAATTTTATTTCCTTTAAAACACGTGATTAGATATGACAGCTCCAATAATTTGCGGAATGGTACCCACGTGGAGGAGGAGTTCTTGACACGTGTCTGGCTTTTTTTTTGTCTTCTTCTTATTTGATATTAATAATAATATACAAGAACCAACAAATGACTCAATTCATTCAATTTTGTTGTCACCCATATATATATATATATATTCAAAATTAGAGGGTATAATATAGTCACGGGGTGAGTAGAGATAGAGATATGTTTGTATTGACAATTTTATAAAAAGAGTAAATTTTATATTTTATCGGATAATATTCTAACTTTTTTTTATAAAAAATTTATTTTTATTTCGAATGAAAAAATAAATAAATAGACACGTCTTATTGCACTGATCGAAAACATTTGTCGGGATTGAAGGAGTCAAAAATTAAGAAGTGCATTCTTTACCAAACAAATTTTCTTTTAGCGATTAGATTTGATTTTCTTGTTTATACAGAAAGAAAAAAGAATTTTACGTTCTTCATTTCGGGAACAGATGATTAAAAAAAAAAATTTATTGATTGCAGCTTCTTTTATACCTTCGGAGAAAAAAAAAAGTGATAGAATTATCGTATTTAAAAATACATCATGCGACAATATAATCTCTGTGTTAAATACGATTTTCAACCCTAATTGGTTATGAAAAAACCGATTCTTCCAAATAGAAATAAAAGCAATGCTACACCAGTTGAATCAATATTTAATTTTGGGTCGAATTCGAATTGTATCAATCGATCAGGATGTCAATAAATTAATTGCTCGATTCATTTTGATTTATCGACTTAGCGTAAATTGAAAACATCAAGAAATTTTTTGTGAAAGTTTATTTAGCACATTTTATGTCTTTATATATATATAAAATTTAATCTAGTTAAAGATAAGAAAAATTTGCAAGAAAAATTGTTGTAACAAAATTTAAAAAATTAAAATCTCTTAATCTTAAACTTACAAATGAAATATTTAATTTAATTAATTGTATAAGTTAATATAGATATATGATACTATATATCCATATATACGTTATATAAATATTTTTTTTATTGAAAAAATTGTGGTGGAGATAAATATTTTAAGGAGATCCCAATTGAAAATTCCAATATATATATATATATATATATATATGTATTTTCATGTGAAGCTTCATAAAAATTGATACTTGCAAGAAACCCACAAAAAAAAGCTCTTTTCTCATATGTCTTTAATGAGTGCATGCTAAAAAGCTTCTTCCTCAATCAATATGTATGTCTCCAAGTAACAACTTCCATATCGTAGGCAACAAGTCAAATAAGCTGCAGCTTCGTGAACCTCTTCCATATACATATATATAATCCTTGACTATATATATATATATATATATATATATATATATATATATATGAAGCTAGCCAAAAGATTAAGAAAGATATACAGTCTCAATCGAATTTTGGAATTACTAGGAAAAATTATTGGAGACAAACATGGTGGTAGTAGGTATATGGTTGGCTGATATATTGATTAAGGTGGCATTGTTCTTGCTTGTTCAAGTGTTGGTTTATCTTATTCTTTCGAGTTCGTCTGAAGTTTTTTCGAAGAAGATGATGAGATCGGCTTCCAGCTTCAAAGTAGTTCGTTCTGGCAGCATTCGTCGGATTCTTGCTATCGTATCTGATTTACCAGTAGAAACTGATTAGAATCGAACGTGATCAAGAAAAGCCGAGTTGATGATAACGATTGATTTTAATTTATATTATTTAAGTATAAAGTTCATTTTTGATTCATTTCTTCTGTAATATTGTTTGTTTCTTGATTCTTTTATGGTACTATGAAATGTTGTAATGTATTAAAC
Organism: Carica papaya; assembly: GCF_054855325.1. Lineage (NCBI taxonomy): Eukaryota > Viridiplantae > Streptophyta > Magnoliopsida > Brassicales > Caricaceae > Carica > Carica papaya. The sequence goes on along the minus strand of NC_142314.1, from coordinate 37,171,607 downwards.
TTGTCAATATATAAATACATATAAATATATATATGTTTTTCTTTGGTTAATTTTGAATATGAAGGCTCATTGGTTGAATCATATTTAGAAAAAAAAAAAAATTCAAATTTTGAATTATAAGTAGTAATATAAATGTTTAATGTGTTGTACTTTAATTAATTAATTAATTTTTTTTTTGAGTTCAAGCAAATAAAAAATATAGATATATGGACAAATATTTTGAATTTTACAAATTAATCGCGAATAAGAAATTATAGAAATAGCGGTTCAATTTATAGTGAATCTAATGAATAGAACTAACTCGAGCAAAATATTCAATCTCGATTTAGTTGATTGAATAAAGATAAATAAAATACATTAACAAACGAGATATAGGAAAAAACAAAAGAATAATAAGAGATGATTGTGAACGAGTATTACACTGTGATGTCTTGAATAAATCGTGTATGTATACTTCTCAATACATGTACAATAATAAGATTATATAGCATTAGTAACTAAATAGCATTAATGTACACATGATATATCTCATATCGAGTTCTCGTTTTCAACTCATTACTATCGTTTATAGTTTAGTTGGTACTTCAAACTTACTTTGATAATTGAATATCTGATAGAGTATTTGACATTATGTGAGTTAAAAGAAATTTATATTATAGAAGTTTAAGACGTGGTTTATATGAATAGATATTATCGTTAGTCAAAAAATTTAGATCAAGGAACAAGTCAATCTAATTATTTTCTTAATGTCGAGATTTCATAAGAATCTAAAATCATGTATTTTAAGTTTCTATAAAAATTTATGAAAAAATTAAAAAAAAATAAAAAAAAATTACATCAAATAGATAAGAACTATTTACGATATAATTTTTATGAAATTTTTTGTTTCGTTCTAAAAAACAATTGTTTTTTCTATCCGTCTTTTAGACTAACATATCTAAAGCTGAATTAATTTTTTTTTTTAACTAATAAATTATTATAAAGAGTATATTCTCGTAATAAAAAAATTAATATAAAATATATTAAACACTTATTTTCTAACTCGAATATTACTTAAACATCGATATTATTGACATTTCCTAAATTCTCAATCGAAATATGTTATTATTTGCACGTACCAGATAGAGAAATTGATGGTGAACCCTTATGGATAAAGGATGGGACGATAGATTAAAATTAATACGTAAGAAGAAAGAAACGTATGGGGATGTAGCTCAGATGGTAGAGCGCTCGCTTAGCATGCGAGAGGTACGGGGATCGATACCCCGCATCTCCATCTTTTTTATATTTTTCTTCTAATTTTTTGTTTTGTCTTCTTCTAGGAAATAATTACTCGAGTCCAAGATTCTTAGTCAGCACATTTGTGCGCCACGTTGTCTGCTAATCACAACAGCACACCAACTCCCACTCTAAACTCACGCCCCTCAACATCACAACCCATTCCCGTTCCTGAAAAACACTTACCTGGAGCCCTCCATTTATACGCGTACCCAATAGTATTACGCCACGTGTGACATAATGTGACTGCCGCCGTAACGCTATCTTTTTCTTCTACCGTCGCCACTACACACCTCAGTAGATAAGAAACATCACGCGTTCCAATATTTCCATGCTCAAAATTCAGTGTCTGTGTTTTCTCCACACAAATCTTTCGTCGTAGGAAAGAGACGTTTGTTGCAGAAAAGGGATTTAAGGTGTAGTTTACTCTTCGGTGAATCAGAACCCGAAAACCCACCAAGAATTTAGTAAGTTTTCGGAAGGCCAAAAAGGGTTCGAGTTTTCTTGGTGGGTGGAAGAAGATGAGTTCGTCAAAGACAGTGAGGAAGCTTGAGGTGGTGTCACCTGTGCCAGCTGACATAGATATTGCAAACTTAGTTGAACCTTTTCATATATCTGAGATTGCCAAAGAACTCAATCTCAGTCCGGATCATTATGATCTCTATGGCAAATACAAAGCAAAGGTGATTGCTTTTTTTTCTTTTTTTTTTCCTTCTTTTTCCCTTTCCCGGGTATAAGTTACAAGAAAAGGCCAATGCTTTTATTGGTTTTTGGGAATTCCTGGAAAGTTTTGGGTAATTGTTTCTTCGTTCTTTTTTGCAGTGATTTAGTTTGATTTTTGTGATTTCGTTGCTAAAAGACAGGTTTTTGTTGTTCTTTGTTTTTTATTGCTTTTGTGGTGAGAAAGAAAATTGAAGGAGATGTAGAGATTGACTTTTACTTGAACTGCATTTCCTTTTAGAGTTTAAATATGGAACATAAAGGGCAGTGCAAATGTATGGTTAACGAAGAAACAATTTGTTCTTCAAGTGCCCACACTGAGTTGAGCAATACCCATTGAAATATATGTTGGAAGTTCAACATGTTTGTTTCCTTCCTGGTATTTATTTGATGAAATTGGTGAAGTTGAATTTGATTTGGAGGATTTGGGTTTTTTCTATAGGTTTTGTTATCTGTGCTTGATGAGCTTCAAGGATCTGGAGATGGATATTATGTGGTGGTGGGAGGGATTACTCCAACTCCACTTGGTGAAGGCAAGTCCACTACTACTGTAGGGCTGTGTCAAGCACTAGGTGCTTTTCTTGATAAGAAGGTGTGTTTTTGTTACTTATTTTTTTTCTTTGATGTTATTTTTATCAAAAAGTTGGTGCCTTTTTTAATTAGTTATTGCAACATGCATTTTGCTTTTCCTTACCTTTTATTTTTTTTTTAAGAACTTATATGTGATTTTTTTTATATATTGGTGAGTTGTTGGCATCTTCCCCTGTTTTTTTATTAAATAAACAGATCAAGAATTTTATTAACAATGAAACTAAGGAGGTGTCAACCCGTGTACAAAATATTTACACGTATACCAATAAGTCAATAAAATTCCCTAAATCCTCCACAAAGTACAGAGTATGATCCAATAACAAAAATGCAAGGCTCCTGAGCTATGTGTTCCTAATTAAGTCAAAACTATTATCTTCGTTTACTACTTCAGAAGCTCTTATATTTCTCTCTTTCCAAACCCAAAAAAATGGTGACCGAAATAAGATGCCCAAGGGTGCATCTTCCCTTTTACCTTTACTCATTTTATGTTAGTCTTTTTGCTAAAACAAATTCAGTTGCATGTGAAACATGATATGAAAACTTGATCTTAACTTGCTTATAGCTCATAATGGTTTGAAATTAACAAAAAGTTATGTTGTATGTTCATTGATTTCCACTCTGTTCCCATCTCATTTCTACATCTAGTCTTCATACTAATCTCGACATGTAGGATAAGAACATAGTTTTTATGTATAATACCATTTATAATCCCACCTTGAATTGTTTGACTGTGAGAATTCAATTCCTAAGAATTGAAGTGGGAATTGAATTCCCAATTTTGAAGACTTTTATGTGGGTTAAGGAGTGAGATAAAATATACAAACAATGTTCAAAGTCTATGTATTAACGGAAATATGAAAATTATATGTGAGAATTAAGTGGAATAGATTTATAATTGAAGAAAACACAGTCAATGGTGTATGAGCCTTGAAATGATGAGATGCATTGAAGCCAAACTTATTTTATTCAAGCTTTAGCCAAGAGTAACATAATCTAGTACTTTATGGAAGGGGTCAATTGCGTTTTCTATTTGGAAATGTTTAACTTTATGTAGTAAATGCTTATAAGCTTCTGTTAAAATGTACTAAGTAGCTCTCTCATGCATATTAACTGTCTATTTACTCTGATATATTTGTTCATTTCTTCAACATACATTAAGTAATTACCGAAGATTAAATGGCTCCTTGCTGTGATGAGCCTTAAGTGTTTGCAACACAAAGAAATGTGGAGGTACAATTAGGAGAGTTGTGAATTGGCAATGGCATGAAGCCTTAGATGAAGAAATAGGATCTTCCATGTTTTACGTTACTATGCATTTTGGTGTTTGCCTAATCCAAAGCTTTAGATAAAACTGTGCCCTGTTTCTAGTCTAAATCACATAAAAGTATCCTATGCATCCATTTGGTGTCTCAAGTCAGGACTATCCTTTTAATTGAATCTTTTTAGGACCTGTACTTTTCAGATATTACAAACTAGGAACCAATAGTCATTTTTTGATAAATAGCTCTTAAAGTTGATTTTCACACACTCTATTTATGTATTACTGTTTGTTAAAATATCAGTGATCGAGTTAATTAAATCACTTAACTAGATACTTGGATGGCGTGACAGTCAATTTCAAGCATGTTCTAGTAAAGAAGTGACTACGGGCTCTTAATTTGAGTACTTAAAAAATTAAGGTTCTAAAATGTAGGTGGCACTTTTACGTAACTTACCATTTTTTGCTCTATTTAACAAGAATTAATATCGGTAAGTTGGTCAATAATGGTGTTGAACTACTTGTGCATATTTTAGCTTGCTAAGTTTGGTTTGAGTGCCATTTATTTAGACTGTGTGTTTTTCGTATCAGGTATGGCTAGATTTTCAGCTTGACATTGAAGTGGCATTATCTTGTTATGATGATTTATTTGTTGCATCTTTGGGTTACCTTATATTATAATAATGTTAGATATTAATCTTGTTATAATGCTAGGTTGTTACCTGCCTTCGTCAACCATCACAAGGACCAACCTTTGGAATCAAAGGGGGTGCAGCAGGTGGTGGTTATAGTCAGGTTATTCCGATGGATGAGTTCAATCTTCATCTTACAGGAGATATTCATGCAATAACAGCAGCAAACAATCTTCTAGCTGCTGCAATTGACACTAGAATTTTTCACGAGGCAAGTCAATCGGATAAAGCTCTTTTTAACAGGTTATGTCCACCAAACAAGGAAAAAAAGCGGACATTTAGTGACATCATGTTTAGGCGCCTGAACAAGCTTGGCATCTCCAAGACCAAACCCGAGGATCTCACACCACAGGAGATAAAGAAATTTGCTAGGCTTGATATTGACCCTGATTCTATCACTTGGAGAAGAGTGATGGATGTAAATGACCGATTCTTGAGGAAGATTTCTATTGGCCAGGGCCCTGAAGAGAAAGGGATGGTGAGGGAAACAGGATTCGACATTTCAGTTGCTAGTGAGATTATGGCAGTTTTAGCTCTTACAACATCTCTTGCTGATATGAGGGAAAGGCTCGGTAACATGGTTGTCGGAAATAGTAAGGCTGGTGATCCAATAACTGCTGATGATCTTGGTGTTGGAGGTGCGTTGACTGTGTTAATGAAAGATGCCATTAATCCGACCTTGATGCAGACTCTAGAAGGGACTCCTGTTCTTGTTCATGCTGGTCCTTTTGCTAATATTGCTCATGGAAATTCCTCTGTCGTGGCTGACAAGATTGCATTGAAACTTGTTGGACCAGGGGGGTTCGTAGTCACAGAAGCAGGTTTTGGTTCTGATATTGGAACCGAGAAGTTTATGAATATTAAGTGTAGATATAGTGGTTTAACACCTCAATGTGCTATTATCGTGGCGACAATAAGGGCCTTGAAGATGCATGGAGGTGGCCCAGAAGTAGTTGCTGGGAAGCCTCTTGACCGTGCTTACATAACTGAGAATGTTGCTTTGGTCGAAGCTGGCTGTGTGAATCTGGCCAGGCATATTTCAAACACGAAATCTTATGGTGTCAATGTAGTTGTTGCTGTCAACATGTTTTCAACAGATACAGAAGCAGAACTCAATGCGGTCAAGAACGCTTCACTGGCTGCCGGAGCCTTTGATGCAGTTGTTTGTACTCACCATGCCCATGGTGGTAAAGGAGCGGTTAGTGATTTATCTCTGTTAGCATTTTACTGATTTTACTTGTTTATTTGTGTCTGAGAAGATGGATATCTTACTCGAAGTTGGATGATATTAGGTTTGGCAAAAATTTTGCATATGGCATGATAAAAGTAAATCTACTGGCATTTTCTTTTCCTCATTTTTTACGTATTGACAGATGAATCTATCTATATCTTCAGGTTGACCTCGGAATTGCAGTGCAAAGAGCTTGTGAGAATGTCACCCAACCATTGAAGTTTTTATACCCTTTGGACATTAGCATTAAAGAAAAAATTGAGGCAATAGCAAGATCTTACGGTGCTAGTGGCGTTGAATACTCTGAGCAGGTAGCTTTTCACAAATCTCACTCTTGCTTTTTCGCGATCAACCCCCAAAAGTCTGAGTAGTTCATAGTTCAATAGCTTTCTAATTTTCTCGAACAGAAAAGAGGCTGTTATCGAGAAACAGGTTCAGGATATCACAGCCCATTATATTTAAGATCTGCAAAACAAAAATATGCAATTTCATCGAGTTCTTTTGTATGATATGATAGAATTAAGCAAGTAGTTTGAAGATCAGACAAATAAAAAATACAGAATTTACGTGGTTTGCTTAAGATAACATACTCCATTGGATGGATGAATATGAATTCACTATGAAGAACTTTGAAAATTACGATATGTTATTCTCTCTAGTAGACCGGAGCTCCAACACACCCAAATCTCAAAGGTAGCAAATACGTCAGCTTCGAGGGTAAAATTACATATAGATGACACTGTGACAATACATAGGCTCTTCCAGAGTGAATGCTAATATATATAGACTTCTCAAAGTTACGTCATACTTAGTCGTACAGGCTTTGTGATTGACACAAATTCTTGATTTTCTGGTTTGACCAGGCGGAGAAACAGATTGAAATGTACAGCAAACAAGGATTCTGTAATCTACCGATCTGCATGGCAAAAACCCAGTACTCGTTTTCACACAATGCTTCCGAAAAGGGAGCACCCAGTGGATTTTTGTTGCCAATAAGGGATGTGAGAGCCAGCATTGGAGCTGGGTTCATTTATCCTCTGGTTGGTACCATGAGCACAATGCCAGGGCTTCCTACAAGGCCTTGCTTTTATGACATTGATCTTGACACTGCAACCGGAAAGGTCATCGGTCTTTCTTGATCCTTACTCTCCTATATTGATCCTCCCATTGGATTTAAACTGTAATTGAATCACAATTCTCCTCTTCCTTTTTTCTTTTCTGTCATTTTTGTTTAGAGAACTTCTCAGTTCTGAGTCTCTGTAAAAGAGAGTGTTTTGCCTTGAAAAAATAATGGGGAGCATTGTTCCACTGTTCTTGCTTTCTAGTTTCTTCATGTAAAAGCTTCTATTGAGCAATGGCATGATAATCTTTTCCTTTTCATTTTTCTGGTTTATGATTTGAATTTGTGGGTGACTGAGTGAATTAACAAGTTTATGTGGAGAGAAATTAACCAGATGAAGATGATGAAAATTTTATACAATATTTTATGTTTCTATCTATAAAAACTACATGTTAAAAATATATTATATATAATAAAATAATATAATCTTTTATCAATTTAAAAATTTAAGATAATCAATCACTTTGCTTTTTAAAATTTTAATAAAACTTCAAAATTTTCTGTTTTGAAAATTCTAAAAGTTCACATTTTTATTAACATAATACAATATTTATAATTTTACTAAACTACCCAAATAAATAAAATATATAAAGCCAAATGGGTATTAGTTCCTTTCTATTATATATCTATATATATATATATATAATATATACAATTACCAACATTTTCATTATAAAAGTTTCCACTTTAAACATCATTTCTTTCTTCTCTATCTGTTTGAATTTTTGTGTGATCCAAATATGTATATATATATATATATATAAAAGATATGTATACAATTATCAGCATTTTTATATAAAATTTTCCACTTTAAACATCATTCTTATCTTCTAGATCTGTTTGAAATTTTTTTTGGGAGACAAAATTCATCATTTTTAACTAATTTATATATTGGAGATAAAAGAAAGATAGTAGTGACCTCAGAAAACCATCTTCATAATTTCCTTGCTTTATATTCAACAAATTATATCTCTCCATTTGTATTGCTATACAACTTTTTCTTGAAGTTAAGACTAAATGATACATGTAATATGTATGTATATATATATATATATATATGCAATGTTCTTAAAAATTAATATGTATGGTGCAATCTCTAAATTTCCCACTATACCATTTGAAAATATTAAAATAAATTAAAATTTCATTTTTTTTAATAATTTAATTTTATTATAACTTTAATTTTATAACTTTTTTTTTTTAATAATTTAGTCCATATTTTTTTTCTATCATTTTACATATATAAATAATTTGTTATCTTATATTTGTTTAGATTTTATATAAATTAACTTTTTCAATTCCTCTGGTCCCTTCTACTTTTATTTGGGTGTGTGAATATATATATATATGTGTGTGTGTGTGTGTGTGTGTGTATATATATATATATTTAAAAATGTGCCCATGTAAACAAATATATATATATATGTATGTATATATAATATCATAAATTCTTCCTTGGTACATTAATATTAACTAAAAACATGCACCACCTAAAAGATGATGGTAGATCAACATCAAAGAAATTTCCTTGTTGATTAATATATGATCTTGAAAGATACAACAAAAGAAAGTCATGGATAAAAGAATAGTTTAAAAGACTTTTACTCATTAATTAAATTATTAAATTGAAAAAATTAATTATTACTAATTTGTTAAACCAAATAATTAATTAAATCATTATTTTAAATTATTTTTTAAAATATTTAAATATAATTTAATAATTTTATCCTTTTCGATAAAAAATAAAAACAAGTTAGACATTTTAAAGTAAACGGAAAGATCTGATATCAAATTATAACGAAAAATATCAGAAACTAAATATTAACGAGTTACGAATTTTTGAAAACTTTTAAAATAAACGAAAATATCAAATATCAAATTATAACGAAAAGTATCATAAATTAAATTATAACGGGTTATAAATTTTGAAAATTAATTTGATAATTTTTTTTTTTTTAAATGTACCATGTTTGAAGAAAAATGACAAGAGATTTATAAGGTTAAATTCTTGATCTTCATTGATTTGGTTGTTTAGAGGATCTTTGAACAATCTTAATTGATTGAAATTATTGAGTGAATGTATCATCTATAAGCCGTGTTTGTATTTCTTTTTGGGTAAAGTAAAAAGGTTAATTATATATATATGTGTGTGTGTGTATAAATTTGACTTTTAATTTCACTTTATATAGAATTATTAACTTTTTAGACTTTTATATAATATATCTACACACATCTTTTGAAAAACTTGGGTATTATTTATAATGAATAATTGTTAAACCATTTCATACCTATATAGTTGCTATGAAAAACTACACACATTCACACACACACACACATATATATATATATGTATATGTATAAGACCACAATACGTAGTCACTCAGAATTTAAAAAAAAAAAAATTATAAATTAAATACGATATTAAAATAATAGAGTTATCATTTATATTTATTACATAATAATTTAAAATATCCAATAAAATTACGAAAATAATAATTCTAAAAGAATAAATAAAAAATCAAATAAATAAATAAAAAGTAAACAATTAAGTTTTCTCATAATTCCCTTCAAATATTAGTTCGTCCTAAAATATTTAATTATTTATTTTTTTAATTTTTTACTTATTCTTTTAAAATATCGTAACCCTATTAAATATTTTAAATTATTATGTAACGAATGTAAACTCTAATTTTATTATTTTGTTTATGTATTTAATTTATAATTTATTTTCTTTTAAATTTCAGAACACTACACAATAGATGATATCTTATTTTACTCTAATTTTTAATTTATTCATATTAATATAAAAAATTAAAAAAAAATTCATATAATTTGTTAGTAAAATATATAAGTAAGTATGCTCGTAATTTACTTATAAAATAATGAAATAATTAATTAATGATCACCATCAAGAATTTCTGGTTTCATCTTCATGTCCATTTCCATGTCTTGTTAGCCGGTCGCCTTTGATTCATTATTTTATGCATGAATATTTACATAATAATTTAGAAATGGATTTTTCTTCCGATATTCCCCCAAATAAATTTAATTTAATTAGTTTAAATGATATATTATGTATATTATATATGATATATATATATATATATAGGTTTAGAATTGACATATTTAATTATAATATATTATTTTACAGTACAACAATGTCGGTGGAGCAGGTGACAAGTTTTTTTTGATCTAACCATAAATATATTATTGTTTATATTGCAAGCATATTTATTTACATCACACAAAACACTCAATGCATATATGATTTTTATTTCATTTTTTTTTAGTACTTTATTCGTTCATATTGAACTCACCAAATTATCATCGGATAAAGTAGAGACTCCATTAATTACTCTACAGTTCAATCTAATTTCTCCTGCAGTTCCCGTTAACACACTAAGATTTCCCATTCTTATCATAGATAATACGAAAGCTTCGAAAAAAGCAGTAGTATTAATGCTAAATTGATTGACGAGATTAGCAGTATCGGCGCCAGGAGTTGAGAGCAATTCTTGATCACTTTGAAGCAAACCCTTTCCAATCTGAAGGTTGGAGAAATAGGCGTTGTCGAAAGTATTAGGTGTAGTTAGATCAAGATCAGTGATGACACTTTGGTTCCCACCTTGAGGACATATCTGTTGAAGTACTGGTAAAAAGGTAGTGTTGAGAGTTGGATCCGGAACACCGGTGTTATTGAAATTGAATAATCGAGGAGAGATTCCTAGACACCGAGCTCTTCCAAATGTGTGAGCACCTGAGAAAATGGCAGATGATTTATATGAAGCGATAAAATGCTTAAAATTTAAATGGTAAAGACACTAATCAAACTCTAAATAGATAAACCATCGGTTAAAAATAGATTCAGATACCAGAGAGTGCAACCAAGTCGGTATCACCATTGAGGCTGACATTTATAAACCTTTGTTTGAGTTGATCAAGAGTATCAAATGGTGAAGGAATGGTTAAATTAGCAAGAGCTCGACTGGCTGTCAAACTATCTCTCCTTCCCAATAGATTTGTCCATGAAGGACCTCCTGACTTAAAAAATAATAATTTATCAAAAGTTATAATCGAGAAAAGAATTCAAACCGATTTCTTTAGTAAATCTATTAGGACTACTGTATATGTAATCATAAAACATATATAATTAACAGATGAAATATAAATTATACCAAATTGATAGATAGTTGAGATGCTATGGTGAGTATATCAGCACAAGAAACAATTCCAGGACATGCACTCTCCAATCTACTCTTCATCCTGTCGACAACATCAAAACCTCTTAGCGAGTTATTGTTTGCCAGCGCCTCTTTCTCACTTTCTATTGTCGGACTATTATCTAGCAAAATCGATGCATCGCAACCCTACAAATCGTCGACAAACTTGATTAATTAGTTTCTACTTAGAAGTATTAATAATTACTTGTGAAGTAATTGGGTAGGATTCTATTATATATACGTTTAAAATCTTTGAAAATATTTTTATCACCACAAAAATAAATAACATATAATATATCACTTTCAATTCTTTCTCTCTCTCTATATATATAAATATTAGGATATAGAGATATCTAGATAGTAAAATTAACTAGAAAATAAATATTAAAGGGTACCAAATCTTACATTAACAAAGCAATCATGGAAATGGAGCCTGTTTAAGCTAGCGGTAATACGAGGATCAGTCTGTAATTCTTTAGAAATGATATCTCGAATGATGTTCGTTACGTTTGGACATGTCACGTCGTAAAACGTAGGAGATAATTGAGCTTGAGACAGGGAAGGTCCACGGAGAAAAGCCGTAAAGAAAAGAGCTGTAGCTGCAAGGCAGAAGTGAAGGGTGGAAGAAGACATAGTTGTAAAGCTGCTATGAGGCAGAAGATGAGATTCACAAAAGGCTCGATGCATTCTTCTTTTTATAAAGCAAGCAGAAAAGTAGTCAATGATTTTTGGAAGCTGTCTCATGGCATCCTTGAAAATTTTCAACATCAGAATAGTCCAAGATTTAATTAAAGTACCTAATCCACTTAATTCATCATTAATATGTTGTATAGATATACATGAATTATAAGCTTTATAGTTGTAAAGAAATATAGGGGTATAATATAATATGTTAATATATTCATATTATAATAAATTGTGTCAACTTTATTAAATTTAATGCAGAGAAATGTGTCTTTAAATTGTTTTGAGATGCCAAAGAACTAATTTAATTATATTTTTTATTGGGTTTGATTCAAATTTATTTTGTATATTCTTATTCAACCCATTGATATCAATTATTTGATATATATATATATATATATATATATAAAGTTAGTATTACTTTATACATTTTATACATATTTAAGTCAATTTTATAAATATTTGTAATTCAACAACTATGATTTTTATATTCCTACATGTAAAAAAGAATCATAGAAGCACCATGTTTCAATTGTACATTATTTTTCATTCAAATTTATATTCTATTTATATTACACTTTGGTTAATATAATTTAATGAAATTAAAATTATGTTAAATTTAATCTCGTAATTAAAAATAATATTTTTATATAATAAGTTTACAATTTTGAAATAATTATATATATACTCATATTTATAATTAATTTGTAGTTGGAGATTAAAAGTTTAGAGCAACCTATGCTTATAATATATTATCTTTAATAGAATATTATAAATACAAACTTTTTCAAGTCAAATATTATTTCAAAATATTCAAATACAATGCATCTTAAGTGCACAACCATTGTACATATATTACTTGCATTGCAAGCATATTTGTTTATGTCATACGTAGTTCATTAGCATAGGTAACTCTTTAATGTTTCGCTCGTTCATATTGAGCTCACCAAATTGTCGTCTGATAAAGTTGAAGGTCCGTTGACTACCCTACAGTTCAATCTAATCTCTCCTTGATTCCCTGTTAGAACGCTAAGATTGCCCATTCTTATCATAGATAACACGAAAGCTTCGAAGAAGGCAAAAGTGTTCTTGCTAAATTTTTTGACGATATCAGCAGTATCGGCTCCAGGAGCCGAGAGAAGTATTTGATCAGTTTCAAGCAAACCCTTTCCGATCTTGAGGTTAGTGAAGTAGGCATTATCAAAAGCATTAGGTGTTGTTACGTCAAGATCAGTGATGACACTTCCGTTGCCGCCTTGAGGGCATATTTTCTGAAGCTTTTTCAGAAAGCTTTTGTTGAGGGTTGGATCCGGAGCACCTTGGCCGCTGAAATTGAACAATCGGTGGGCGAATCCTAAGCACCGTGCTTTTCCAAATGTGTGGGCGCCTGAGAGAATTGTAAACGAGTTACGTGCTAAAGTGATAAAAAAATACTCTGAAATTAGAAACCTAAATGGTCAAATATAAGAACGAAAAAACATGTATATTACCGGATAGTGCAACTAAGTCAACATCACCATTGAGTCCAACTTTTGTAAATCTTTGTTTGAGCAACTCAAGAGAATCAAATGGTGAAGGAAGGTTCTCGTCGGCAAGAGCTCGGCTGGCAGTCAAGCCGTCTCTCCTTCCCAATAGATTTGTCCACGAGGGACCTCCCGACTGAAAATGCAAAATTTTTTTTTTTTTTTTTACACCACAGTTTATAAGCCAACAAGAGAATGAACATTTACATATTCTCTTAACAAGAAAAATTTATGTACTGTACCAAAGTGACAGATATTTGAGATGCGATCGTGAGTATATCAGCACAAGAAACGACTCCGGGACAAACTTTCTCCAATTGGCTCTTCATTCTGTCAACAACGTCGAAACCCCTCACCGAGTTATTATTTCCCAGCGATTGCTTCTCGCTATCTATTGTAGGACTGTTGTCCAACAAAAGAGATCCATCACAACCCTACAGATTGTCGACGAACTTGATTGAGTAATTAAGTTTTACATGAGATTAGTTAGTAAATTATTAGCAAAAGAAAGGGAAAATTAAGGACTAGCAGTGCTGGATCATTTAGTCATCGAGTAATTACATGAAAATTAGTCATCTTGGTTTGATTTTCTCGTCCCACCTCCATGTTTTGGTAGCCTGTCATCTTCAGTTCATTTACTTTATGCATAAATTTTTTCTGTCCTTTTCTCAACCCATGTGTGTTTGTTTGTGTGTCTGTATATATATATATATATATATATATGTACTATGTAAGTATGTACGTGTTTGTGGTGTGATATATATAAATATATATATATATTACCGTAATTGCACCAGTCAACTAACGATAAGGTTCACTGAATCTACTAATCAATAGTTTCCAGAGAAAACCAAGAAAAACACTTGGCTTGTCTGCTTAACCCAACCCTTTTTATTCCTCTTTTAGCAAGAAAAACAGAACCAGAAAAGATTTGAGTTTCTTAATAATCTTTCTGTACAAAATCTTTAAATATCTTCATCATCACAAAAATAAATAATATACGTAATATATTGTTTCACTAATCCCTGAATACCCACTACGATATACAAGTAAATAGAGATACATCTCAAAATATATAGTGAATATTAAAGGGTACACCATGATGTACATTTAAATAGACATATATATATTTATATATATATATATATATAATGTATCAAAATATACAGTGAAATATAAGATAAACAATCACATAAACTTTGTTAAAGGGTACTGGGTCGAATCTTACATTGACAAAGCAATCGTGGAAATGAAGCCTGTTGAGACTCGCAGCAATGCGAATATCCGTCCTCAATTCTTTATAGATAACATCTCTGATGATCTTTGTCACTTGCGGACACGTCCTGTCGTAAAACGTAGGAGATAATTGTGCGTGAGACGGAGAAGGTCCGTGGAAAAGAGCTGCGAAAAATAGAGTTGCAGCTGCAAGGTAGAAGTGAATGGTGGAAGAAGAAGACATGTTAGTGAAATGCTTAACTATGAAGAAGAAGAAGAAGAAGAAGAAGAAGAAGAAGAAGTAATTCACAATAGGCTTGGTGCTTGTTCGCTTTATAGAGCAAACAGAGAAAAGTTTTCAATTGATTTTTTTTTTTTTCATTGGAAGCCGCCTCACGGCACCATTGAAATTTTCAAAACTCAGAAAAGTCCAAGATTTGATTTGTTACCATTTTTTTGAATTAATTTATTTTCACCTAATCTTTTTCATTTCATCGTAAATAATTCATATGGGTAGCTGTAAATAATTATCATAATGTACTACGAGACAATAAATATATGATACGATATACTAATATATAAAAAATATATATAGAATCAAAGTTAGATCTTGTTTGTTCTTCGATGTGAAAAAAATATCTTTGAATCGATATGAGAGAATTTAAATTTAAAATACGGAAAACCGGTTTAATTTTTTATTTTTGGCAAATACCCAATTTAGTCCTCGATGTATAATTAACGTTACATTTTCGATCCGAATATTTTTTTTAATTATAAATTAGTTGTATAATTTTTTTTAAAATTATTTTAAAAAAATCAACACTGTTTAATTTTTGGATGGAAAAATAAGATTTTGCTGAGACCATGTTTGGGTGTTAAAAAAAATGTTTGAAGGGGAGAGAAAGAGGAGACGTAGAGATGTTTTATTTTTCATTTTTATGTTTTTACCCAAACATGGCCTAAGTGAAATCCAATTATTCCATCCAAAAACAAACGGTGTTAACTTTCTGAAATAATTTAAAAAATCAGAGGACTAATTTGTAATATAAAAAAAGGTATTTGTGATTGAAATATAACATTAGTTATATCCCCCCCTTTCTTATGTTCATTTATATTTTAATTAATATGTATAATTAACGTTACATTTTTATTCTGAAAATATTTAAATTATTTTAAAAAATCAACACTGTTTAATTTTTGGATGGAAAAATAAGATTTTGCTGAGACCATGTTTGGGTGTTAAAAAAAAGTTTGAGGGGGAGAGAAAGAGGAGACGTAGAGATATTGATGAAGAGAGACAGAGAGAGAGAGAAATAGTATAAAAGCTAGGTTTTATTTTTCATTTTTATGTTTTATCCAAACACGGCTTAAGTGAAATCCAATTATTCCATCCAAAAACAAACGGTGTTAACTTTTTGAAATAATTTAAAAAATTAGAGGACTAATTTATAATAATTACGTTTGTACAATAAAATATAGAATAAATTTCGGGACTAAATTAAATATTTTAATATACATTTATTATATAATTATAAATTTTATATTCGTACGTGTAAAAAAAAAATAACGAGAGCACGTGAAAATCACTTAGTGGTAACATATTATATTTATGTTCGTGTTATATTATATGATGTAATTTGATTATTTATTATCTTATATTAATATTAAAGATAATCCATAAATAAATGTGAATAAATCATGGTAATCATAATTTAGCATTTTAAAATTGAAAAATATATTTTTTGAAATTTTTTTTTAAAATAAAATACGTGAATTTTTTATCATTTAATTAAAAAAATTTAATTAAATATTCGACAGTTTAATTTGAGTATATAAATAAACCAGAGAAAATAAAAATTATAGCTTAATTTACTTAAAACCCGTAATTAAGAGCATTTATTAAGATAAATACAAACAAGATCTATACATATATATATATATATATAATATTCGTGGTCGGTGGACGTCAACTTAGTATTATCTTATGTTGTACAGTATGAACTTATTAATAGTTAATATAAGTATATATATGTGTGTATACATACACACATATATGTATAGTTTATACCAAGTGGTGCTTATTTTGGATGTAAGAATTCGACTGATAACATATAAAAATTGTCATACGTGAAAACTAAATACAAAATAATTTTTTACGTTATATATTATTTTGTGCATACGTATATATATATATATACACACACACCTTATATCTTCGCTGTTAGATTCTAG
Organism: Carica papaya; assembly: GCF_054855325.1. Taxonomy (NCBI): domain Eukaryota; kingdom Viridiplantae; phylum Streptophyta; class Magnoliopsida; order Brassicales; family Caricaceae; genus Carica; species Carica papaya. Next base: position 37,154,843 of record NC_142314.1, on the reverse strand, counting down.
TATTAATTATATTATTTTGTACATATATATATGTATATATACACCATATATCTTTGCTTTCAATTGGTTTATCCATAGATGATGGTGTCTTAATTCATAACAGCTAACACGAATAAACAAAAACAAGGGTAAACAAATGAAAGCACATACACACATATATATATATATATATATGTATTGATTGTTTGAATATAAATACTAATATATCTTCGGTACAATAATATAATGCAAATTATTGCATATATATGCATGTAAATTACATGTTAGTTGAAATAAATTGGTGTACTACTTATTGTTTTTGTAAACTCATACCATATATTGATAAAAATAGCTGTAAACAAACCCAATGAGGTATATATATTGCTTGCATTGCAAGCATATTTATTCACATAGCACATTTTCTATATGCGCGCGCGCACACACACACAAACAAATATATATATATTCATCTTTTAATGTTTCGTTCGTTCATATTGAACTTACTGAATTGTCATCTGATAAAGTCAGAGCTCCATTAACCACTCTACAATTCAATCTGATTTCTCCTTCGGTGCCTGTTAACACACTTAGATTTCCCATTCTAATAATAGATAATACGAAAGCTTCGAAGAAGGCAGTAGTGTTACTGCTAAATTCGTTGACGATATCGGCAGTATCAGCACCAGGAGTTGAAAGCAGTTCTTGATCACTTTGCAACAAACCTTTTCCAATCTCAAGGTTAGAGAAATAGGCGTTGTCGAAAGCATCAGGTGTGGTTGGATCAAGATCAGTGATGACACTTTGGTTCCCACCTTGAGGACATATTTCTCGAAGCACTTCTAGGAAGTTAGTATTTAAAGTTGGATCTGGAGCACCAGTGCCATTGAAATTGAATAATCGGTGAGAGAATCCTAGACAACGAGCTCTTCCAAATGTGTGAGCACCTAAAAGAAAAATAAAAAAAAAAATTAATAATTTTAAATACTAAGGACCCTAATAAGATCTTAAATAGACAAAACCACCCTAATAAAACAAATATATTACCAGAGAGTGCAACTAAATCAGTATCACCATTAAGGCCAACATTTATAAATCTTTGTTTGAGCTGATCAAGAGTATCAAATGGTGAAGGAATGGTCAAATCGGCAAGAGCTCGACTGGCAATCAAACTATCTCTTCTTCCCAATAGATTCGTCCATAAGGGACCTCCTGACTGGAAGTGAAAGAATGAATATTTATATTTTCTTATCAAATATCTCGTCAAGCTTATAAGAATTGTTATATCTATTTTTCATAGTGAATAATTAATTGACAAAAATAAATATAAATCGCACCAAAGTAACAGATATTTGAGATGCTATAGTGAGTATATCGGCACAGGAAACGACTCCGGGACAAACACTCTCCAATTGGATCTTCATTCTGTCAATAACATCAAAACCTCTCACTGAATTATTGTTTGCCAGTGACTCCTTCTCACTTTGTATTGTAGGACTATTGTCTAACAAAAGTGATCCATCACAACCCTTCAAATCATCAACAAACTTGATTAATCAGTTTCTATTTAAAAGTAATATTAAATACTTTAATTATGTAAGTAATTATATTGAAAATAAGATGAAAATCATATGTAATATATTAAAAGGTACTCGATATAATCTTACGTTCACAAAGCAATCGTGAAAATGAAGTCTGTTTAGACTAGCAGCAATACGAGGATCAGTTTTTAATTCTTTGTAAATAATATTTCCAATGATGTACGTCACGTATGGACACGTCTCGTCATAAAACGTAGGAGACAACTGAGCGTGAGCCGGAGAAGGTCCGTAGACAAAAGTTGCGAAAACTAGAGTTGCAGCTGCAAGGTAGAAGTGAAGGGTAGAGGAAGACATATTAGTGCCTAATTAGTGAAATGCTTAACTAGGAATTAAGCAAAAACAAGTAATTAAAACAGGCTTAATGCATTTTTCTTTTATAGAGCAACAAATAATGTTTTTAAATTTAATTTTTGGAAGTTGCCTCATGGCATCCTTGAATTTTTCAAAAGTAGAAAAGTCCAAAATGTTTAATTAATTAAATTTTTAATTAATTTAATTACCTAATCTTCTTGCTTAATCAAACATAAATTAGAGGGTTTTGTGATATGGTACTACAAGATAATATATATAAAATATAATATAATGTACATGTCAAAATATTAATGGTTCTTTAAAAAAAAAATACAAGTTTGTCTCATAAATTAAAGGCATTTGCTCCCTCATGAACAACATGTAAGTATAGGTCAATGTCAATGTAGAATAATGTTGTGTTGTAAAATGTGAACTCATTAATGGCTCATTGAGGTGATTAATTAATGCTTACCAGAGAATGGGTGGCATCTTGGACCCCGAGAAACTTAATTAAACTATACATACATATACATATATATATATATATATATACACACACACACACACACATAGATATATATATGTATATTATACATGGGTTTAAGTTTAAATACATACCATATTTTTTTATACTTATGTTTTCTAATAAAAATATAAAATAACTATCATACTTTAATATTTTAAGATAATATGAAAACAAGTTTACTATTTTAAATTTTTACATCAATTAAAAGATTTATTAAAAGACTCATCATATATATATATATATATTTAAAAGTAAAGCTTATTCAAATATTTTTATTTTTAAATAATACATAGTTGTTTTAATTCATTTATTTGACTTTTAGTTATGTGTGTGTGTGTGTGTGTGTGTGTGTATATATATATAAGCATATTCCATAATGCTTAGTAATTTATGACCAAATTAATTTTTTTTTCTTGGTAATTATGATAATTTATGATTGTTGACAAAAGCTATATAGGGTAGATCATAGAAATATCAACTATTCCTTTTACACTTGAGGGATCCAAATGTAAATAGCTATTAATTCTACCATAACATCATTACTTTGAAATATTATTAGGTTAAAAAAAGAGCATGTGTATGTATATTTTATAATATTCATATAAGTATATATATATATATATATTTTAATAATTATGGTATCTATACAATTAATAATACAATCGTAAACGAAATATACAACTAAACTCTGAGTCCATATTTATATGGAGATATATATAAAACGTAAAAGTACAATTCTATCTAAACAGATAACATCTCGAAAAAAGTTAAACGTACTAATTATTCAGTTAAATATTAATTAACTAGCGTATAATTTTTCGTAATGATGTGGTGAAAAATATCATAACTTTGTAACTTACTATTTTCTTAAAAAAATTTATCAAAATATTTTGTTAATTTTGACTCGATATGTCAATAAATAAGTATCGATGCATAAGTTAAAATTCGACTTTTTATAATAAATTTAAGAGAAAACTTTTTTATTTCAACATAATTACTCTAATATTTAAGTTAATGAAATTAATAATAATAATAAATAAATAAATAAATAAAGTTCTAAGATTGGGGTATGAAAATTTTGATCTAGACCAATTTTTTTTAAAAAAAATTAAAAAATTAAATTATTATTAATTTATTAATTATAAACTAGATGAATAATTATATTTTGTAAAATTCATTGTTTGTTTTAATGTTTATTAATTTTATGGATTATTTTTTAATTAATAATCATTAACCATTTTATTTTACCTTATCTTATGCTACTTATCTGCATGCATTTTCATAATTAGCCAACATATCCTCCTCTATATATATATATATATATATATATATATATATATATATTAGTATATCTACTTTGGCAATTTACAATTATTAAAAAAAACAAGAATGAAAATTAATTATTAACGGTTGCTTTTGTATAATATAATTATGAGATCATATATGTTTTTTTTTTAATATTGTGGTTAAAGTGACACTTTAAAAAATTAAGAAAAAATTTTTAAAAAAAATTAAGAAAAATCAATTAAATTTACCCACCAATGAAATAATTTCTATAAATTATATATATAATTTTAAAAATTAATTAATCAATTATTTTAATGAATATATTATTTAATTTTCTTCGGAGATAATAAATTTGATTGACGTTTGAATTATAAAATAATAAATTATCTTAAAAAATTTCACAAAATTTTGAGTTTAAAAGCCTCTAATTAAAAGGGGTAAATTGAAATTTGTATTTAAATTTAAGGCCGCGTTTGGTATGCTTTCAATTTGTTCTATGGGTTCTCCTAACCTTATGATGTGAATGTAATTATAATGTATTTTTCAAAGTCGTCTCCAAACATTTTAAAAAAAGGCTGCTTAGTTTACTTGTACGTTTAAACTTCATTTTTTTTTTGGGTTCTAAAAGTTCTATGAAAATAATGAGCTTATACATTCATGCATTTTGGCTTTTGCTTAATGATTAAAATTAGAGTTAATTATTATATCTAAATTAGTGTAAATTATGATTAATTATTAATTATTTTAGAGTATAAATGTAATGAGTCCGGAAATATAAAAAAACATAAATGATAATTAAAGTGCGGAAACAAAATAAATGTTCAACGTTTACATTCCTTACACAATAACTTAAAGTATCAATTAGTGTTACGGAATTCACCATTTTAAAATAAATACAAAGAAATAAGGGAATGAACGAAAAATAAAGAAAACTAGCATTCTACTCGTAATCCCTTTACGGATCGAGCTCTAGATACTGCTTCTCTTGATATGAAATGATTAAATAAGGAATGAGCTACATTATACAAGTAAAAATATCACACTATATTACCGACACAAAAATGAAGGTTGGTAGAAAATAAAAAATAACTAATTGAGCACTAAATTAAACAAATTCATTTATCAATAATAAAACAATTTACTGTTCACTTACCATAATGAAATTTATAGAAAACAATAACATTATATATACCATGATTTCGTATATAATTGGTAACATAGCACATATTATACTTTCATATTCAAATTATCAAAAAAACAATTGTCCCTTTTTCCATCAGTCTGCTAGTATCCATGAGGGTTCATAGGGATATCTTCGCTGCGCGTGAACATTTTCCTTTAACATTCTCAATTACAGGCCATCCCCATACTCCATCCAGTATGAGCGCCAAATTTATAAACATCAATACTCCGTCCGGTATGAGGGTGAAGCGAGCCGTCCCCATATCCCGTCCGGTATGAGCGCCAATTTACTCAATTATATCTATAAAATTTACTCAAGATTAAATAATAATTGTTAACAAAAAATTGTTGAAACTAAATTGATATCAATAACTGGTTATTCGAATGATTAGTATTTACCTTTTTGTATAAAAAATCATAATTTTAAATCAAATTGCGCTCTCTGAGTATATATTATATAATGATTGATATATGCGAATCAATCACTATATAATATAATATGATCTTAATTTTAGAATTTTTAGATAATCTCACAATATATAAAAATAATATTAACATATGCAACATAATAACCGCTACGTACACCACACATTATATTATATATATATATATATATAACATAACAATTATGTATATTCGCATAACAGCAGCTTTTCAATAAATAAGGGTCCAAAGCCAATTTTCTGGCCCAACTAACAAAGGTCGGCCCAAATATTAGCCTAACGAAATGCAACCCAACCATTAATGGAAGCAAACGACACCGTTTTAGGCCATTTCTTAGAGGAGAGTTGAAAGCCTTTTTTTTGTTCTTTGTTTTCCAGAAGTAAACAAGGGAATACGATTCTTTGAAATGAATCTACAAAGGGTTTTTCAGGAGTAATTCAATGGAATTGAAATTGCAACGTTATTGAATTTCAAGAAATGTATCTAAAAAACCATGTGTTCACTTTTGAGTCAAAATTTCTTATGAATTTTCGTAAATTTTTTAGAGAGATTTGATCAATGTTCACGTAATTGTATGGAAGAGTATGCTATAAAGTTCGTATTAATCCAATCTACAATGATTTGCAAGAAAAAAAATGAAGAACAAACACAAAGAGACCGAAAGAAAAGGAAGGAAGACGACGACTTTGTGAAAAAAATACTAACAGGGTTTCAATATTTTAAGTTTCGAACTAGTTGAATGAGAGAAGGCGAGGTACTTATATCTCCGATAAATGAGGTGGATCTTGCAACCTTTGTACAACATACTCCTTGTAGCTATAAATATTTAAGAACATATGTCCGAAATGGGTCATTACAATTCATTTTCATTCACCTATAGATTCGGGTAATTCAAGACGTATAACCTAAATAATTTGACATTGTACATTAAAATTTATATATAAAAAAAATTATTATCCAATGAATTATAATTTAAGGTGTTTTAACTTTTTAAAATTACGTATTGGTTTTACTAAATTTTCTAATGAACTCAAGTAATTATCAAGAGATCTCGATAGAATAAGAACAAAGAAAATTGTTTACAAGATTACATACTTATAATTCACAATTTTAAAACTTTGAAGGGAACTAAATTTGTAATGAAGGGTTTTTTTTTTTTGGCAAATTTTATTTTTGTTTGAACAAATTTTTTATATTTATTCAATGACCTTCAGAGTCTTGAAATTCAAGAAGATCGAACACATAAAACCATGAACTATAGCTCATGCCGTTACCATTGTAATTGGGTGAGCTAGAGGTGTTAGACTCTATATTGAGAATATGATTTTATTTAAAAAAAGCAAACTATATACACTAACTTTTGCTTCCATGGAAATCTTTATCAAGAGCATCTTATTAATTCTCACCTTCACAAATCCCAAATTACTCACAAACATTGAATTTTTGTTTTAATTAACCCTCATAATATTTTAATTAAGACCGTTCGTTCACAAGAGAACCTTTGTTTGAGTTACTTAAGCAATAATGTTCATTAATCATTCTACAATTCAATCTAATTTCTCCTTGATTTCCTGTCAATACGCCAATATTTCCCATTCTTATCATAGCTTTCACGAAGCTCTCAAAGAATGCTTTAGTACTTTTACTATACTTCTCAATTAACTTGATGTTTCCAGCTCCTTTTGTTGAGAATAGCTCTTGATCGGTTTGAAGCAAACCTTTTCCCCTTTGAAGATACTTGAAGTAGTTCTTATCAAAGAAATACGGTGTTCTCCTATCCAAATCAACCAAAACGTTTGGATCGCCGTGCTGTGGGCACAAGTTGTGAAGATTTTTTAAGTAGGATTTGTCTATACTTGGATCAAAAGTGCCCGTATTGTTAAAATTATAAAGTCGACGAAATAAATTAGCACATCGAGTTTTTCCCAAGGTATGAGCACCTGAAATATAACAAAGAAAAATATTGTTATAAGATTAACTTGATTAAGATATATATTGTCATAATATATATTTATAAATCCAGCTTAAATTTCCTCTTGCTACACATATGCGATAATTGTCTTAGCCTTTCTTGACCGGTATCATTCCCACACATGTAGTGTTTGTGATCAACATACTCAGCTACATATTAACATATAATTTCATGAGCCAAAACTCATTTTTCAATATAAATTGCAGTCTGATCTAATTCATATTAAGTCGTTATTCACATAATGACCGGAAATTTCTATGTCAGAATCTTTTCTGCGTGAGATTTTCTTCTTATATTTCTTGTGTAAATATGTAACACACTAAATTTTTTCATGATTTAAGGAAATATTGGAACAACCTAATGTCTATGCTATTCAAATATGACTTATTACATTGACAATAAGGAAGTACAATAATGGCCAATGTACATTAAGTTAAGATCAAACTATTAATGCATTAACAAACCTTTGTCCAATGAGTACCTCTAACTTCTCAAGAAATAATATCAACGTAACGATTTGGATTCAAATATAGAGATAACATTGAGATGAATAACCCGCAAACTTATCATAACCCACTTCAAATAATACAGAAAACAACCGGTAACTAATGAGGTATGAGTAGAAAATTATAAACACAAAATGATTATTAGATTACCCACATACACCTGCATCGTCCTGTCCAATAATTTTATATTAATTTTATTCGAACTAATTAAATTTTAATCAATAAATAAGTTAATATTGTATATTTATAATGTTAGTTTATATTTATTGTTAAGTATTATATTTAAATGTTATTTTAAATTATATTTTATTTTAATAAATACTTCACATTTTTTTAAATAAAATCTATTTAAATATTTTATAAAATCATTTAAATTAAAAGAAAAAAGATAAATTAGATAGACAATGGATAAACAAATTTATCAGCGGGACGAGCAGTAAATAAAAAACTATTTTTCGTGTTTGTCCCTATCCAAATACCACTAACCCAATAATTTTTGGATCCAAATCATTAGTTGTCAAGAATTTAAGTTAATAACAATAAATGACTTAAACTCTAATACGTGACTCGACAATCACATATATTTTTTTAATATGAAATTTGAGTATCATAATCAACACAATTCAAGTACCGGATCTTCTCATAAACATTATATAAAATAATATAAATGACAATCTGAAAGCGACAAGATCTAAGATTACATTATCTATGACTCATCAAGTTCGTACATGTTTTGATATAATTTATAATGCTCTAGTTGCAAGCACCGTTTGTCCAATAATTTTTTAAACGTAAATTACTACCTCTTAAAAAGTTCACACTCCTTATTGGTAATGAGTGATTGTTCTAATTGTGTTTGTCAATTATAAGTAAGAGAAGAAAAGAAGAATACCAGAGAGCGCGACTAAATCTCTGCGTTTATTGAGGCCAACGACTGAGAATTTAGCTTTGAGTTCATCAAGAGTTTCAAAAGGAGAAGGAAGTGCTGAATTCGCATGGGTTTTGTTTGTTGTTAAGCAATCTCTTCGTCCTAATAGATTTCTCCACGGAGGACCTCCTGCCTGTGACGATCAACATAAAATTTCATTTAAAATAATAAAAAAAAAAATTTACTTAAATTGTGATTAAAATAAATTTAAAGATCTTATAAAAATTATTTATAAATCTATACTTAGTTCGACGAAAAGATTGCAAAATTGTTTCGAATGTTTATTTTCTAAATTGATTAATTTTTATACACTAAAAAACTTGTACACCCAGAACTTATAAAAAGCCTTCTTTCTTTCTTGAATCTAAGTTACAGAAAAAGGAAACTAATGAATCTAATTGATAAGAAAAAAAAAGGAAACTAGAGGGTTGATGTTGTAAATAAATTTAACATACCAAATAAACAGATTCTTCAGCTGCAATTGTGAGAATATCTGCACAAGAAACAGTGCCTGGACAAACACACTCCAGTTCACTCTTCATCCTATCAATGACTTCAAACCCTCTTAAAGAATTCTTATTTGGGGAAGAGTCTTTCTCACTCTCTATAGTAAAACTGTTGTCCAATAGAACGGACCCATCACAACCCTGTAACGAAATTATACCGATGCATACGTAACCATGTGTATAAAACAATAGATGAATATTTAGCATGGAATTATCATCACATACATTGACGAAACAATCATGGAAATGAAGCCGAATGAGACTGGCACCCATACGGGGATCGAACTTCAAAGCGTCTTGAAGGATTTCTCGTATGATGGTAATTACGTTTGGGCATGTTTCATCGTAAAATGTTGGGGATAACCGATGCTGTGTTGTCGGGGATACGAGGAAGGAAGTAGCAAAGAGTAGAGCTGCAAAAAGTGTGAAGTGATCAAAGGAAGGCATTTTCTCAATAGGGTTTGCAATGTATGGTGTTGATGAAAAGCTTGGTGAGAAATACAAAATATGTTATTGAGATTTATAGTTATTTGTAGAGAATGCAGCCAAATTATATTAGTTTTAACATCTCCATTAATCAATAGTTTCGATTAAATATCATTAAAATCCAAATATCGTATTTAATATAATATATTTTTTAAAAAAGATAAAAATTAATACATTTTAATAATTAGTTTGCACCTATGTACCAATATCAACAGAACTAATAACACAATAATCTCTTAGAAAAATTTTAAACGAGATGTATGAATCGACTTAAACCTAATTACTTATTTTTTTTAAATTATTTTAATAATATATTATCTCGTACTTATATTTCTCATTTAGTATTTTATTTTTAAAAAAATTATAATGTATTAACAAACAAATCCAAACCTTTTTTTTTAATTTTAAATTTTGCTAATCGGAGAAAATTCCACATTGAACGATAAAGCTCTCTTTGAATAATTTTTAGAGATAATTAAGTAGGTAATTAAACATTAAAATAGTTCTTTTTCTAAAATCATATATATAGTTTAAGATAATAAGAGACATATATATACACACATATATATACATATATACACACATTGAGTTTGGTGAGGAGTATTTATCAATTGAATTTTTGTCCCAACTAACCTTTCTAATATGATTATAGATGACATATAGACCTTTATTTGCTTACTTTTGTTATTAACTTCATAATTATAGATGTTATATACTTGAGGAGTTGTGCTTTTCTCTTTTAATGAATCAGAATAATAGAATTATATTGTATAGAAATTACCCTATGTTAATAAAATATATATTTTAAATGTCTAAATATATTTGTAACGGTCTCATAAATTTAAAAGGAAATGCATATAATAATTTGAGGGTGGAAGCGAAATAAAGGTTAAAGTTAACATCCCTTATACGATAACTTAAAAATACTAAATAAACATCACAGAATAAATTCTCTGAAAGAAATACGAGAAATGGAAAAAATAAAGGAAACTATAAAATATCTAGTATCTACTTGCAGCCTTCTTACGGATCGGGCTCGAGAAATAGGTCCTCCTGATTTGAAATGATTAAATAAGGGGTGAGCTACATTACCCCGATAAGGACATCACACTATATCGCCAGCACAGAAGTAAAGGTTGGTAGAAAACCAAAAACAACTAATGGAACACTAAATTTAAACCAATACATTCATTAAAAGTAAAACTATTTACCATTTTTCTTACTATTGGGGAATATGTGAAAATAATCTATAAAGATAATAACATCTTACAGATAATGACTTCATGCACAATCAGTAACATAAAACATATCATAAATTCATATTCATTAACAATAACTAATCATCACCATTTCTCGTTTCACCAGCCTATTAGTATCCATGAGGATCCATAGGGGTATCCCCGCTATATGTGAACCCTTTCCCTTAACAATCTTAATTCTAGGACCATCCTCATACCCCTTCCGGTATGAGCGCCAAATGATCAAGTCTCCATATCTCGTTCGGTATGAGATAACATTCACAGTAGAGTTTTCTATGAACCCGGTCCGTCCACCATCTCCCAGGATATCTAGTGAGGCTGTCACCTTATCTGTTTATTAGATCACATCCCTTTCCTGTTTCTTCTTAATCTCCGTTACCAAATTAAATACAATCACATAAACAATGAACATGCACCCGGTAATACAATTATATCTTAAATTCTAAAATCACACAGTGGTCAAGTAAGACAGTAATACATGCATTTTAAACTCTAAATCGGATACCATCATGCCTTTAAACTGTAAAATAAATCAATAGGAATCAATAGAGAACAATGTCCGATTTTGGGTTCTATTAGTAATCCGTAATTAATTATACATATTTATTTAACTTGTATAAAAGACCGTATTATTATTTATTCAAACTTCACATCTATGATAAAAAATAAGGTGATGGGTCCTTACCTTATTCGACACCGAAAACTAAATGGTTACTGCACTTTAGGACGGTCCCTGGGTTCCCTGAATTTTTTTTCCAGGAATTGAAATGCGTTTACGGTACCTACAAATGTCCCAAATAAACCCAAAAATCAGTCATAGGGCCTATTCGGCCAATTTTGAAAATCCGGCACGGCGGTGAGTTTCGATTTTCTACATTTTTTCGGCCAAATTAAGCCAAACTTGCATCGATTCCTACGAGAAAACACACTTAGGGCTCTTGATTGGCCGAAAAAATGTAAAAAATCAAAACTCGTCGATGGTGGGGCTCTCGGGTACGGTGACTCCTCTGGCTCATGTTGCGGTTGAGTGTTTTGCTCCGGTCAACTTGTAGAGAAGGAAACGATGATCACAACGGTAGAAAAATAACATTGAACGAGAATCGGAAAGGGCCTCATTGGAGGTATTTTTCGAAACACCCTGCAGCTGTGGCGCTGAGCTTCGACGGCGTTTTTCGACCAATTGGCCAGTTCTTTCACTCTAATTTAGCTATGGGTGGGTTTAAAATTGAATTTCGTGCAAGAAGAAATTTTTTTACCTTGTTTAGCGGTCAGAAATTGCTTCGGTGCGGCGGCGAGTGGCAGCGGTCAGCTCCCCGGCTGCTGGGTTGTCTTCTCTGACGAGGGGCTCTGGCGGCTAGGGTTAGGGTTTGGGTGCGGATGAGGTTATTTATGCCAATCCGCTTTTGATCTGGGCTGTCCATCACTTTTAATTTGAACCGTCCGATCGCGATTAAATAGAGAGTGAATCTAGACCGTTCATCGCGATTCAATCTGAACTATCCGTGCGCGATTCAATCTAGACCGTCCGTATGTAATGCAATCTGGGCCGTCCGTCCGCATTTTCAATCTGGGTCGTCCGTGCGCGCAGGTATGATCTCAGCCGTTCGATCGCGCGCACGCAGATCGCCCACGTGGCCTCCTACGTCAGCGCCTCTGCCACCTGACGTGTCCTAATTGGTCGGGGTTGCTGACCGGGTATTTGACATAGTATAATTTTTCTAAATTATATTTTGACTCCCAGTTTCTGATTTTTCTTTCAAAAATACTTCTAGAACTCAAATTTTTACTCTTTTTTCTCAAAATTATTTTCAATTAAATTCTTAACTAATTTTTTACTATTATTATTATTATTATTATTATTATTTTCATTAAATCAAATTAAAATAAATTAAATTAAATTAAATTCAATAAATAAATAATTATATTTATAAAAAAATAAAATAAAAAATAAAATAAATGTTGGGTGTTACAATATTCAAAGAGAAAAATAAATTGTTTAACCCACTTTAAAAATTAACATAATTATTTATAATTATAAAATAATTGATGGTGATCAATCATAGAAAAAGATAAATTAAAAATAATTAAATTTATTATTTTTATTATATATTTTTAATATATTTTTCGCATCAACTAAAATTTTTAAATTCAGGACGATGAGTGAAATCCAATAATAATAATAATAAATTTTTATCTTTTAGAAAAGGATAAACATTTATTTTAGAAAATAAATAAAAATATTATATAAATTAATTAAAATATTATCAATAAAAATAATTATTTTCTAATAATTGTGATGTGATACTTAACTTAATTATATGTCATGAATATATTTATATTTAGTGAATCATTTTAATTAAATACATGAATAAAAATAAGTAATTTTACATTAAATTAAAATTTTAAATAATTAGTATATATTTCTTGATAATATAATTTAATGTGGTGATATTTCTATTAAGTCATATACATATATATATATATATGTGAAAGTTTTTGAGTGATACAAAAGTTAGTAAATTGATTGTAATTCAAGGGTAAGTATGAACTAACTTTCATGCTAATATGGTTAATGATTGGTCGTGTGTATATTAATATATATAAACTTATTGTAATACCATTTTTTTTTATAGCAAAAACATATATAAATACAAAATTTTATAGGAATTTATTATTTTTTATATAAAAAAATGACGTATTAATTATTTAATTAAAAATTTATTGGTTATATTAAATTATGAATTTAATAATAATTAATTACTATAATTTGATATTAGGTTAAAATTTTTGGGTAAGAAAGTTTTTTACGATGGTATTCAATTATTGGTCATAGTGAATCAAAAGTTGACGGAATAAGACAGTTAAAAATTATTGGGTTGGTGGAATCTCTCATTTTCATATGCTTGAAAAGGCCAGAAAGATGACTGCCGAAAAGTCTTGTAAACCGAGCGGACAAATACAAATTACGGTTCCAAGACCATTCTATTAGTCCAGAGGTTTTGTATTTAACGCCATATATATATATATATATTATAATATTATATGTGTGTGTGTGATGCAGTCTTGAGTTAGAACTAGTATGCATGTGAGTGTGTGAGTTAGAACTAATATGCATGTGAGTGTGTGTGTATATGGGGGTATATATATATATATATACCAGATTAATATACCATGTGTCATTTTTTGGTATTCTTTTTTGTATGTGTTTGATAATATATATATATATATATATAGAGAGAGAGAGAGAGAGAGAGAGAGAGAGATAATAAAAACCAACACAAAACACTCACTCTAAAGAAAAGGACATGGCATGACATTGGATTATTGCCCTTATTACATTTGGTAACAAAGGAAATTCTAAGACCACCCTTTAATTATACCAGACTTCCCAACTTGCAAACTCGCCCAATTGATCATATATACATATACGTTTATATTCATATATGTATATGTATGTGTGTGTATGTGTTTGCATATGAAGTTTAACCATAGAGTAAAATTTATGATCAATTAATCCTCTTGCAATCAGCCCTAATCTCCCCACTGTTTCCTGTCAAAGGACTAATATTACCCATCTTGATCATAGACTTAGTAAAGCTATCAAAAAAATCACTCTGGCGGCCGGCAAACCGGTTGACAATTGGGATCGTAGGCGCCCCATTCGTCGAAAACAGCTCTTGATCGGTTTGGAGAAGTCCTCGATTGTTCTGAAGGTTGACGAAGTAGTTGTTATCGAAATTGTTCGGAGTTGTCACGTCGAGATTGTTGAGTGATTGGCGATTGCTTCCATCCTGAGGGCATGCTTGCTGTAAGGAAGTTAGGAATGTCGGGTCTATTGACGAGTCGGGACTTCCCGAACCACTGAAATTAAAGAGCCGATTTTGAAATGTCACACATCTCGCCCGTCCAAATGTGTGAGCACCTGTAAATGTCACATAATTATTGAAAAATTTTTAATACGACGTAACAGTAAAATATTTTAAAATTAACTCTCAATTTACGTGAAGATATTGTTGAATTTTTTTACTAAGAACATTCTTATTAATGATTAATTAAAAATTAATTCGATAATTATTAATAATTAAATTAATTAATTACCAGATAAAACAACAAGATCGGTTGTATCAAGTCCAAGAGCAGAGAATTTGGAAGTGATAGCAGAAAGGCCTTCAGTAGAAGAAGGAAGAGAGCTGGTAACATCTCCGGGACTAGTTGTTCTGCTGTCTCTTCTTCCCAGCTGCACTTGCCATGATGGTCCTCCATCCTGCAAATCTCATAATTTAATTATCTCTATTAATAATTAATTAAAATTTTTTATTATATATATAGTAATTAATTAATCAAATTACCAAAACGACCGAAACTTCGGATGCAATAGCCAAAATATCAGCACAAGAAACGACGCCAGGACAAACATTCTCTACCGCAGTTTTAATGGCATCGACAACTTCGAATCCAACTAATGAGTTCGAGTTTGGAAATACATTTTTCTCGGTCACTATGCCGTCTGCAGGTGAACTATCAAGTAGAACTGATCCGTCACACCCCTGTATGAAAATACATGTATTAGTGAGATATGTACATATGTATACATATATATCAATCGGTCAATAGACAAGTAGCTAGAATATGTGCCATATACATAGGGATCTACATGTATTCTGATATATAAGCATATTTTGGAACTTAGAGAAGAGAGATATGTAAATTACTTGAACGAAGCAATCGTGAAAGTGAAGTCGAACAAGTTTAGCGCCAGTTCGAACATTACTCTGTCGAGCTTGTTGAATGACTCCGCGTATAATACTCGTCACATTAGGGCAACTCGTGTCGTAAAAAGTAGAACTAAGCTGAGCATGAATGGATGCTACAAGCAGTGTCAAAGAAACGAGAAGGTACAAAATTTTTCTAATTGGAAACCTAGACATGGCGACTAAATAAGCTCTTTTTCAAATTATGAGCTTAATTTAAGTAGCTTTTTTTAAGCTAAAATGCTGAGTGATGTAATTTGTGATGGGATAATAGAATGGAATTTAAACTCTTTATATAGAGGAGAGATTTGAAAGTGACAAGATGTTAGGAGGCTTGTGCTTGGCATGCTAAGTATCATGCATGTATATATATATATATATATATATACATATATGTATGTATGTATATGTGTATAGATCATGCAGTGCCGAGAAATTTCTTCCTTTTACTTTTCTTCTAAACGAATGGAGGTAATGAAATTCAACAATGGGGGATAGAATTTTTCTCCCATCAAGTGATGGATTTTTCTCAATTATTTAATGGGTTTCCTTAATCCTCGATGTTACTTAATAATTAATTTTAAGAATTTTCTTGAGTGCTTTCGGCTTGAGTAATGATGTAATTTTATGGAGTTGAGTTTGAATGTGTATATGTATGTATATATGTATGTATAGATGTATGTATCGTATTATAACTGGAGTAAGAATTATAATTCCAAATTTAATCCTATTTAATTATTTGCAGCTCTAATTATAATTAGCTAGCTTGACTTAGAAAAAAATATATAGTGGGATAAAGATGAAGTCACATATTCTTTGGGAAAATACCAAACCGTTAGATAAAGATGAAGTCACAAATTCTTTGGGAAAATGTCAAACAAATTATTGTACATCTTGATGTATATATATCTATATATCTATATATATATATATATATTTTCTCAAATATTCACGCTTGTAAATTTTTACTAATGTTTGAAATTAAATAAAATTTATATATAAAAAAATTTATAATGTAAATTTTTTTTACAAAAATAATAAATAAAAGATCAGATATGATATTTAAAGTGATAGCAGAAAGAAAAAAAAGGAAATAAGAAGAAAGACTAAGAACGAAAGTAGATAGCAATCGGTGAAAAACCTTAGTAGGGTTTCTTTTTTTCTTTCTCTCGAATCTTCTATTTTTCGTAAAAAGTAAATAAAGCTTATATATAGGTAGAAAAAAGACAGATATATGTCTTATATGCATGCTGTTATTTTTCATAACCCTAGAAAAACTTCTGCATACATACATACATACATATATATATATATATATATGTATCTCTACGGTCCACATGATTCTTTGTAGAAATTTGCATTCCATTTAACGAGAATTCCTTTTAAGTCGGTCTGATTTTGACGTATAAACTTAAATTGAATATATTATTATTTAAAGTTTGTTTGAATGCATAGTATTGTATGTAACGACCGATTATGATAATAATAAAATTATATTATGTTTGAAAAAATTGTGTATTAATATTCGATAATAACATATATTTTATATTATATTATAATTAGTATATATATATGATATATTTCCTCACCTTCAGCCTTAAACAAGAAGAGATTAATCAACGTTTATTTTTGGTTTAGTAATAACTTTGAAAACTAAATAACAAAATTGAGTACAGAGAGTAGAAATTTACATGAACAGACAAAATTCATCTATGCGCATTCTACTCCACAGATAAAGGAATCAAATCCAAGCAGTATGATGTGTGTGAATATATATATATATATGTATGTATAGACATGTATATACAAATCTATAATAGAAGATTAATAAAATCTATATATTCAGATATTCAAATACATATAGTAGAAAATAAAGTATTTGTTGTCTGTATAATTCAAATTAAAGGGTGAATTTCTTGAACTACTATACATACATATATATATATATATATTTCTATTACAATCAATATCTCAAAATTCTTTTTATTATAATTTAAATCTTTTCTATTTTTACACATTATTTTGATATTAATGAATTTTGAGAGTTACAAGAATTAAAAATTAATATATTTTTTTCTTAAATTCTTTGGCTTTATTATCCTAAAAATAAATATTATATTCTTAATTCATTTTTTAAATATTATTCATGTAATATATATAAATATTATGCTAATTTTATAACAAATTTAATTTTAATTAAATTCACATAAACTCTTTATTTCTAAACACTAATGTTATTTTTAATCTTCATACACACATATAAATATAAACATAGTATACAAATACAAATTAAAAAAAATATATATATATTTTATAAGGACATATAGTCTGAGTTAAAATATGAATAATATTAATTTTTTTTTTTTAATTTTTGAAGCAAGTAGGAAATTCTATACATATTATTTTATATGTAGGTGAAATAAACAATGGAATTTGGGTGAAGTGCTTTCAATTATTGAGCTGTTCTCTGGCAGCCAGGCAAAAAGAAGAAATTTCTTGACTTTCTGTGTTTATGATTAATACATTTCATTATTATATTATTAAAATATTATCTTAATTACGAATTCGAATCTTATTTAAAATGTAAAATTCATAATTTTGTGGATGTTTTATAAATTGAAAGTGGTCAATCTGTAATATTTTATTCAACAAGACTGAGAACTGAGATTGCAGTGACTTAACTGACGTATTCGGACGAAAATAACATATTGGAGTCGTTATATTTTTTTAATTAAGATAATTACAGTGAAACGAAACTTATTTAAAAATTACGAGTTCAAATTCTATTAAAGATGTAAAAAACTTCATCCGGCTCATATATATGTAGATGTAGCTAGTTCCTTTTGCTCAGTTGATTGCATATTAATCAATTGTATGTTTATATATATATATATATGTAGCACTTTGGGTTGAATACCAAATTAAATTTGATTACTTAATGAAATTGGAATTTTCCCATGTAGATGTAAAAAGCACAAGTAGACTAAAAAAGCAGCTTATTCATGACTTTTGTCAATGGTGGGACACAAATGTAGCATATAAGCCAAGATGAATATTTTGCCCTTTTGCTCCCTTTTTTCCACTTCCCCCAACCAGAAGAAGTCTTCTTCCTCATATAATACTTCAATATATATATATATATATATATATATATTTTGAGTCATATATAACTTGTATCTTCTGTTGACCCAAAAGGTGTTGTCCCTTAAAAGATTTTAACTTATACATGTAGGAAGTCTAGTTGACACTCTATATATATATATATGGAAAGCTGTAAGCGTGTTGAATCTTTTATGCCTATTCAAATATAATGTAATTATCAATAGTATATGACTTTATAGATGTTTATTATTCCTTTCGGATTAGACCAATCTAGTTTAGTTTGAATTAGATAAAATCGATAGAGATATGGTATGATTCTCAATTCAAGAAATTAAAAGTTTCTTGAAAGCAGATTATACTGATCTGTATCGGTATCAACTAGTTAGTTTAAAGAAATTTTTTATTGATTGCTGGTTTTGAAATAAAAAAAAAAAACCGAAACAATTATAATATAATCTTTTAAAATCATATCTGAGTTATTACATATAAATTAAATTTATATGTTATCTAGATCCTCCACTCTGCAAAACATATTTATTAGATTGTTTATCATTCGCAACAAACTAAATATATATAAGTGTGCATATACATGTATGGATATCCATATATAAGTTATACATATTGTTATTTAGATCTATTATAATAACTCGGCCCGAGAGAACAAATTCAACTCACATGCTTCTTAGAAGCAGGAAAAGCTAAAATGACGTCGTTTTGGAAACCCCTAAAACGACATTGTTTTGATATGAAAAAGGAAAAAAATAGAAAGAGGTGAAAATGACGCCGTTTTGATGATGGAAAAAGAAAAAAAAAATAGGGCAACCAGGGGCGTGTACGCCCCTACCCGCCGAAAAAGATGAAGAATAAGCCTGGACTTGCAAGCTGAAGAAGAAGGAAGAAGAGGCGTGCAGGGCTTCCCTTCTCCACCCACAAAAGGGCTTTAACTCGTTTTGTGGGAAGGAGATCCCATGCGTGAGGAGAGAGAGAGAGAGAGATCCACACATAGAGAGAGAAAGAGGGTCATGAAGAGAGAGAGAGAGGGAATAGACCAAACGAGTGACGAGGTAGGTTTGGTGCGTCTGGCGTGCGAGCAGTCAAGAGGCCCAAAACCAGTGTGCCAAAAAAGGAGAACACATGACGGTGTGCTCAGAGAGGAAGGGAATCGCAACAATGACTAGGCACGGTTTCACGCACCCGCACTCTTCTTCGGCGTGATTCCGCCATATTCGGGCCGGATTTGTATGTGCGGCTCGTTTTATGATGGGTTCCGGTTGAATCAGGGCGGTGTGTGGGTTGTTCTAGTGGCACGTGTTTGTTCTGGCGGCGGCGAATGTGGCGACTATGACACTCCGATGATGGCGCATGGTGAACTAAGGACACGTGTATGGTGATGTGTGGCGATTCTTGTGACGGGGTCGTACTACGGTAAAGCTCAATCCCCCTTTTTATATTCTAATTATTTTTATAAGTATCCATCATTAACCCACATATTTTCTGTTTGTAAATAAGAGAAGTATCTAAACAATATCGAATTTAGAGGAGAGCGTAGACCAAAGCCAATAATGATTCCGATACTTTTCAGTTCAACTATATGTAAGGGATTGAGTTAGTCTCATTCAGAAGCCCCCATGTTTTTATAAAATCTTGTTTTTTGTTGAAATGACTTGTTTACAGAATTTACCAACTGTTCATGTTTTTCACCAAGAGTTCTGCAAACTTATTATATTTGCATGTGTGAAATTGCATATGATTGGAAACCTACGTAATATTGTGTATGACATATAATTATGTATTCATATTGTTACTTGTATGTATATGTAGATCTTATGCATGTTATGAGTTATAGGTGAGTGTGACGCATATATATATATATATATATATAATTGTAGGTTGTACAATGTATGCATGTATGAGTGAACAACTTGTATGTGTTTGCTTATAGAATACATATGTCTTGTGTAAATATAAAAGTATATTTATGTTATATATGTTGTGTGTTTATATATACTTAATTGAATAGATAACTGTGCACATAAAAGGTATATATTGTGCTTATTGTGTATGCTTATTGATGTATAATATATATATATATATATATATATATATGATATATAAGTAGGTACATATCTGAGTAGGTTATCTAGTGGCGAACCTGATTAGTAAAAAAATAACATAAGAATCTTTAAAAGACGAAAAAATCTATTTAACTAGTATCACCGAGGGGTGGGTGTATGTGTAGTTTTTTAGCTATGACTACTATGTTGAACCCTAACCGTGGATATAGTTTTAGCCAGACATGGTGAAACAATAAGAACTGTGAACTGAATACTATGTACTGCAAATTATAAATTGTGAACTAAATTATAACGTGTTCACGTGATATAGATGATCTTTACTACTCTCGTTTATACCGGCAGAAATGACATCGCGCGGTGAAACTATTTTTAATAAGATATAAACTGATAGGAAGGAATAGAAAGTCATGGATAAAGTTTACGATACTGAAATATTAAACTAATATCTATTGAACTACTTACTGTTTAAATTGTAATATTGAATACTGAATTGTACTATTTATGTAACTGTTGATGACCTGAGTTATAATACTGAAATAAGAAATTATGAACATTTGCTGAATAAATTGATTTAGAAGATTTGATAATTGAGTGTGTGCATATATTTGTTACTGCACTGTCCATTTTTCTTATTGAGTTCGTGAAACTTACTCTAATTTACATCCTCAATGCAGATTAGTGCATGTTAAAAACAAGTCTAAGGTTGAAAGAAAATTTTAAAGAATATTTAGTGACAATAAGAGTTTGTGTTGTCAAGTCAGTTTAATTATATTATAACGATGTAATGTAAAGTATTTTATAACCCTTATGACTTGTAATTCCGTATAAGAGATGATTGAATATTAAGTTTTCATTCACTACTGCATAAATTTATTAGGTTATGTGTGTGGAATAGTGCTCATTTCTCAACGGAGAAAATAAGTCGTTATATATATATAAACACGAAAATTCAATAGTTAAAATCTTTTTATTCTACTTGAATATTATTAAGATTTAACTCTTCGTGAATATCTTATATAATAATAGTATCACACATATAATATTTAATTCAATAAAATTAAAAATTTACTGATTATTATATTTTTAAAAGTAATCTTATATGATAATAGCTTAAGATGAGTTATATAAAGATATTCTATACACTTACCCGCATATCTCTTAATCTCGTGTTTTTTTTTTTCAAATTTCAGCATTGGAGTGTCCTCCGAAATAAAATACCGATAATCGTAGCTCATGATCTCGTAGGCTTATAATATGGGAACTATCTTAGCTATCAACTAAACCTAGATAAAGCTTAGAGGATATAAACATATAAAAAGCTGTATGTAACATATATATACATATATATATATATATATACATATGACTAATGATGAAGTGAACTTACTAAAGAGGACAAAGTCTCTGGGAGCTAATGCAAGTAAATCAGCACAAGAAACAATTTCCAGAACTCATTTTCCAGAGCAGCTTCTATGGAATCTATAACTTCAAATCCTTTTGCTGAGTTCACGTTTCAAAAGACAAATTTCTCTTCGTCACGTTAAAAATAATTAATTAAATATTATATATGTGTATACATATATATATATATATATTCTGGTATGTTATACATATACATGAGAAGCATTTGCCGCAGAAGCTCCATTTATGAGAGCTTTTGCCATGTGAATTGTATCCCATTTGCAGCAACTTATTTGGATGCATGCGGTGTACTCCATTAATTATGCATGTGTGTATATATACGTACATATATATATATATATATATATATTTATATGATTATCACGTATATATTTAATAAGATAAATTGTTAAACATTTTATAGCATATATATATATATTATTTTACTATATAAGGCTTTTGTTAGCTTAAATCACCTGAGTCGGGCCGTGAATTGGGCCGTCTTTGGGCCTAATATACCAAAATGGGCCGAGTACTAATATTTGGCCCAATCGGTTCTAGCTATGAATCCCCAAAAATAAACAGATCTGGTTTCAACCAATCCTAGGAATCCACGTGTCTGAAGAAGGAAGATTCCACGTGTACTAATACATTTATCACCTGAGTTGGGCCGCGAGTTGGGCTGTATTTATGCTAAGTTGGGCCGTGTTTGAGCTGAGTTGGGGCCGTGGGTTTGGCCGTGTTTGGGCTGATATACGTGTGGGCCGAGAACTAATATTTGGCCCAATTCGGTACTAGGTATGAATCCAGTATACCCAAAATAACTAGAATCTGGTTTCAACCAATCCTAGGCATCCACGTGTCTGAACAGGACGATTCCACGTGTACTAATACACAGATATGGGAGTTTCGCCAATAACTGCCCCTATACCACACACAAAACAGCATTTCGATTTAACAGAAATTGAAAATGAATAAATATATCGACAGGAGCAAAACTAAAAATCACTCTCACAGTCGTCTTCTTCTTCTTCAAAAATGGCGCTTGAATTCCACTATGCAAACACGTTATCACTCCGTTTAATTCCAAAATCGCCATTACTGAATTCAGGAACCTTTGCTTTTAGACATCAAAAGCTACGGAAAAAATCTTTTCGAAGTCGGAAAAATCTCCATGTTCATCGCTCGTCTCTAGTCGGTGAGCAGCAGAAGGTTTCATTCACGGAACCTGAAACTCAGCTCATTGAAGCTCTTATCGGAATTCAAGGCCGCGGCAGATCGGCTTCTCCTCAGCAACTCAATGTAAAGAGATAGTTCATCATTTCTATTTATGAATTCCTTTCTGATGTTTTTCACTTTTCATTTGCATCTTTTCATGTCTGGTTTTGGAACTTGTTATGTGATTATTTGGATGGGATGGGAAGTTTTGCAGGATGTTGAGCGTGCTGTTAAGGTTTTAGAAGATTTGCAAGGAGTGGTAAATCCTGTGAGTAATTTGTTGAGTTTTTTGTGCTATCATGTGTTTGTACAAAATTTTCTTCTCTTTAGCTAGGTTAGGGTTGAAGTAATATTCCTGCTCCCGAGGAATTTTTTTAGATAAAAACGAAGTCTGACGAAAAGATATTTCACTTTGACTGAGTCAAACTCTGGACACATACATATGTATATATATGTATATATATATATAATGTCATCTTGAAAAGAATTAGTTGATTCTCGGTAAAACTAGCTTGGAAAATTTTTCGTTACTGGACTAGGTAATTGTTAACTTATTAGTACAGGTTGAAAGCTCATATTCACGGTAATTATACTGTCCTGACACTTTGACTAACATATTACAATTTGGAAGCTAATTCAGTCAGTCAATTTTCTGTAATTTGCTTCAAGCATTTATTCTTGCTGTAGTTTCTATAGTCTTGTTGGATTCAGTTCTGTTGTTAATTGGTCCAGAAAATCCTGGTTTATAGCTTTTGCTTTTTCCTTTATTTTTAAAGCTTAAATAAGCGTTTTGTTTAGCTTCCTAAATTTATATGTGAAACATACACTAATTTCACTAATTGGAGTAGCTGTAACTGACCCTTCGATTTAACTTTATTGACACTTTAATTTAATTTTATCGGAGTCCCATTCGTCAGTAAGTTGCACAAGGAAAGATAATGCTCTTGCCTGAACATCTTATATATAATGCAGACAGACTCTAGTCTAATTGAGGGTAGGTGGCAACTGATGTTCACTACAAGACCAGGAACAGCATCTTCCATTCAGGTTAGCCACAACTAGACTTGTCAAGATATCGCTTTCTGTGATCAAAGATACCCTGTACAGAGAGCTCGTTAATATCTGAAACTGAAAGCAGCTAAAATTTTGCATAGATATACTTGGAAATTTCATTCCTTCGAATGATGCATCGTCATCTTTTATATCCATATAATTGCAGAGAACATTTGTGGGGGTGGACTTTTTTAGTGTATTTCAAGAAGTGTTCCTCCGAACGAATGATCCTCGAGTGTCTAACATTGTAAAGTTTTCCAATACTGTTGGTGAGCTGAAAGTAGAGGTAGGACTTCTTAAAATCATCTGTTTCTGACTTCTGTTGACTTCTTGTCACACTGTTGGTTTCAATTATGATTTGGTTATTTAATTTCATTCATCCTCTTGATCCAGGCAGCCGCATCAATTAAGGATGGGAAACGGATTCTTTTCCAATTTGATAGAGCATCGTTTTCTTTCAAATTTTTACCTTTTAAGGTTCCATATCCAGTGCCATTTAGGCTTCTTGGTGATGAGGCAAAGGGCTGGTTAGATACTACATATTTGTCCCCCTCAGGAAACCTACGAATCTCACGAGGAAATAAGGTAATTAAAATGGCACTTGTTATTTTCATTTAGGAACTTATCTTGATACAGGTTTACACAATAGGGAGCAAATCTTAAGCATACATATGTTTTCTTAAGATACAAAATAAATAATAAATTTGATAGTTTCTTACTTAAACCTTTTTTTAAAAAGTTCATCCAGATTCTGGTGTACATGCAATTCCCGTTGCCTTGCTATTTGATATCCAAAGGATACTTGCAATGTTTTGTAGTGCAGGGAACCACATTTGTGCTGCAAAAGGCAAGTGAACCAAGGCAAAGACTGTTGACAGCAATTTCGACAGGAGCAGGAGTTGAAGAGGTGAAACTTTGAAGTTAAAGCAATTGGTGTCCTCTTGCAAATTTTGCTTCTGTTGGATTATTCTTGACAAGCCATAATAAGTAATAATATTTATTTTGCAGGCAATTGGTGAGTTCATATCACTTCGAAGTGAAAGCGGCAATGAGGAACCAAAGCTATTAGAGGGAGAATGGCAGATGATATGGAGTTCACAGGTGATTTATTAATGATCATACTAACATCCACGTAGCCTATGTTTAAGCCATAAAAATACTTTATTTAGAATTCGAAAAAATCTATACTTAATTTAGTCAAAAGAAGCTAAGAAAATTTCCCAGAACTGAAATAACACATTCTAAAAGCAACCAAAATTGATGAAACTGAAAAAATGTAGTTTTAACTTTACGTTTCTCATGAAACTACTTTTTATAATTTTTCAAAATAGCTTCCTCGTCACTCCAATTAAATTGAATGTTAATTTCTGATTATAGCCTGAAAAAAAGAGGTTAAGGTGTAAGCTTATAAATCTAACATAAATGAATGTAAAATAATGAATGCAAATACCTAACATATTTCATCTCAACTGAATGAGTTAACCGTAACAGACAGAGACAGACAGTTGGATAGAGAATGCTGGTAATGGTCTTATGGGATTGCAGGTAAGTACATTTCTCATATACTATTACCAGAGAGTATATTTACACACACAGACACATAATCAGTCTGCCAAATTTCAAATATTTTGTGGGATAAAACTTACCTAGTTTCTCAGGGTTTCTCCAATTCACTTTGTTACTCTCTCAATTGTATCTGATTTAGATTGTCAAGGACAACGGACAGCTGAAGTTTGTAGTCAACATCTTACCAGGGATAAGATTCTCAATGATTGGCAAGTTTGTGTAAGTATCACATATTCCCTACGCACTCCAAAGCAATACTAATGGCTCGTTGATTCGATTACTCTTGCATGAATAACACCAGCAGAAATTTTTTGTAGCCCAATTTTATTGCAGTTTAAGTTATTTAGTTTCTTTTCCTTCTTAACAGTCCAGCATATTTTTTGAATTTTGCTGTTTTTTCTATGATTGTTATAGTTTTTAGAGCACGTGTTCTAAAAATGACCAAGAAAAAAAATTATAGAGTTATCACTTAGAAAATAATAACTCTATGTAAAACAACAAAAAAATAGAACAACTATATTATAACAAAATAGCACATCGGTAACAATTTCAAACTGTGATTTATTTTTCTTAAATTTCCATAAAATGTACGAAAACGTAAGTTCACGTAACAAATAATTTGCAGGAAATCTGGAGCGACAACCTATGAGCTTACAATGGATGACGCAGCGATAATCGTGGGTCCATTCGGATACGAAATTGAAATGGAAACCAAGATTAAGCTGGAGCTTCTGTAAGTTTAATCATTTCATTAGTTTGTTTCGCACATGTTGTTGAGGAAGTCTGACGGTACCTTGTTGAATGTCAATGTTATATTGCGCAGGTACAGTGATGAGAAGATACGAATTAGTCGTGGCTATAATAATATCTTGTTTGTGCACCTACGGACAGATGGGTCAGGGAAATAGAAATCCAATCTTTTTTAAGCACTCTCTCTTCTTCTTCTTTGGATGTATAATGTTGTAGCTAATGCTAAATGTGTTCTTGCTGTGAAGAGTACGGTCAAATTCACAAACTAATTTTAATGTGCGAACTATTTTAAACGATATATATATATATATATATATATTTCATTTAATTGGGATAGCGTTTAAAGAACACATGAATTTCCAAGTGACAGATTCCGTATTCTTTTTAACAAATTTTCAATAAATATATATATATTGAAATAATTTTCAATATATATATATATATAGTTGCATGTTATGTCATATTTATATCTTTAGTCCAACTTTGCACACAATACGAACTCTTTTAACATAGAAGGGAGCAGAAGCAGATAATTGTTATATATATATATATATATATTACTATATAAGGCCTTTTGTTAAATTTATATCACCTGAGTTGGGCCGTAATTGGGCCGTGTTTGGGCCTAATATATATTAATGGGCAGTGAGTTGGGCTGTGGGCTGAGTTGTGCCTTAGTTGGGCCGTGTTTGGGCTGTAAGTTGGGCCCGAGTTGGGCCGTGTTTGAGCCTAATATACCTGAATGGGCCGAAAACTAATGTTTGGCCCAATTCGGTTCTAGTTATGAATCCAGTATATCCACAATAAACAGAACCTGGTTTCAACCAATCCTAGCCATCCACCTGTGTGAACAAGACGATTCCACGTTTATTAATACATTTATCACCTGAGTTGGGCCGTGTTGGGCCGAGTTTGGGCCGTGAGTTGGGTAGTGTTTGGGCCTAATATACCTGAATGGACCGATAACCAATATTTGGCCCAATTCGGTTCTAGGTATGAATCCAGTATGCGCAGTGCAAACAGAATCTGGTTTCAACCAATCCTAGGAATGCACGTGTCCGAACAAGACGATTCCACGTGCACTGATACATAGATATGGGAGTTTCCCCATTAACTGCCTGTACCGCACACAAAACAACACCTCGCTTTAACAGGAAAATGAATAAATATATCAACAGAGCAAAACTAAAAATCACTCTCATAGTCGTCTTCTTCTTCTTCAACAATGGCGCTTGAATTCAACAATGCAAACACGTTACCAATCCGTTTAATTCCAAAATCGCCATTAACGAGTTCCGGAATCTTTGCTTTTAGACATCAAAAGCTACGGAAAAAACCTTTTCGAAGTTGGTAAAGTCTCCACGCTCATTGCTCGTCTCTAGTCGGTGAGTAGCAAAAGGTTTCATTCGCGGAACCTGAAACTCAACTCATCGGAGCTCTTATCGGAGTCCAAGGCCGCGGCCGATCGACTTCTTCTCAGCAACTCAATGTAAATAAATATTTCATCATTTCTTTGTTGTGAATTCCTTTTTTATGATTTTCACTTTTCGTTTGTATCTTCTAATGTCTGGTTTTGGAACTTGTTATGTGGTTGTCTGGATGCGATGGGACGTTTTTCACGATGTTGAGCGTGCCGTTAAGGTTTTAGAAGATTTGCAAGGAATGGTAAATCCTGTGAGTAATTTTTTGAGTTTTTTGTGCTATCATGTGTTTGTACAAGATTTCTTCTCTTTAGCTAGGTTACAGTGATAAGATCCAGAAATCACGAAGGAAGCCAATCCAGAATCGCAGGTATCTATGAGGAAAGCAGGAGCCACCACACCGGCAGACTCGGTCAAGCTTTCCATTTCTTCTAAACTTGTTGATCATGTTTATCTTTCCTTTCTGTTGCTTTCTTTCGGTTGTTTCCGATTTTATCCATATCACCTAGCCGTTATGCTTCCTGAATAGCAGGAAGAAGTTGCTGGAGATTGCCTATATAAGCTTCCGAGCTCATGAATAAAAGCAAGTCTCATTTGGTTTAAAATACTGAGGTAGTTCTAGCCTAAAATAGAAATTAAACACCATTTATCTGGTTGGTTATGACTGGGACCTATCATAGAGTTGAAGTAATATTCCTGCTCCCGAGGAATTTTTATAGATAAAAAAGAAGTCTGACGAAAAGATATTTCACTTTGACTGAGTCAAACTCTGGACACAAATACATATGTATATATATGTATATATATATAATGTCATCTTGAAAAGAATTAGTTGATTCTCGGTAAAACTAGCTTGGAAAATTTTTCGTTACTGGACTAGGTAATTGTTAACTTATTAGTACAGGTTGAAAGCTCATATTCACTGTAATTATACTGTCCTGACACTTTGACTAACATATTACAATTTGGAAGCTAATTCAGTCAGTCAATTTTCTGTAATTTGCTTCAAGCATTTATTCTTGCTGTAGTTTCTATAGTCTTGTTGGATTCAGTTCTGTTGTTAATTGGTCCAGAAAATCCTGGTCTATAGCTTTTGCTTTTTCCTTTATTTTTAAAGCTTAAATAAGCGTTTTGTTTAGCTTCCTAAATTTATATGTGAAACATACACTAATTTCACTAATTGGAGTAGCTGTAACTGACCCTTCGATTTAACTTTATTGACACTTCAATTTAATTTTATCGGAGTCCCATTCGTCAGTAAGTTGCACAAGGAAAGATAATGCTCTTACCTGAACGTCTCATATATAATGCCAGACAGACTCTACTCTAATTGAGGGTAGGTGGCAACTGATGTTCGCCACAAGGCCAGGAACAGCATTTCCAATTCAGGTTAGCCACCTTTGGACTTGTTCGCTTTCTGTGATCAAGATACCCTGTACAGAGACGTGTTCCTCCGAACAAATAATCCTCTGAGTGTCTAACATTGTGAAGTTTTCCGATACTATTGGTGAGCTGAAAGTAGAGGTAGAACTTCTTAAAATCAACTGTTTCTGACTTCTATTGACTTCTTGTCACACTGTTGGTTTCAATTATGATTTGGTTATTTAATTTCATCCTCTCGATCCAGGCAGCAGCATCAATTAAGGATGGGAAACGGATTCTTTTTCAATTTGATAGAGCAGCGTTTTCTTTCAAATTCTGACCGTTTAAGGTTCCATATCCAGTGCCATTCAGGCTTCTTGGTGATGAGGCTAAGGGCTGGTTAGATACTACATATTTGTCTCCCTCGGGAAACCTACGAATCTCATGAGGAAATAAGGTAATTAAAATGGCGAGTGTTTTTCATTTATGAATTTATCTCGATACATGTTTACACAAAGCCGGAGTAAAGCTTTTCTTTTTCATAACTTATTTTAATAAGAGTGCCAGCCAATATAAGCAACTAAGTGTAATAACAATAGAAAAACAAAGCAAATTAAGCATACATATGTTTTCCTAAGTGCAGAATAAATAATAAATTTGATAGTTTCTTACTAAAACTTATTTTAAAAAATTCATCCGGATTCTGGTGTACAGGCAATCCCAGTTGCCTTGCTATTTGATATCCAAAGGATAATTGCAATGTTTTGTAGTGCAGGGAACCACATTTGTGCTGCAAAAGGCAAGTGAACCAAGGCAAAGACTGTTGACAGCAATTTCGACAGGAGCAGGAGTTGAAGAGGTGACACTTTGAAGTTCCAGCAGATGGTGTCCTCTTGCAAAATTTGCTTTTGTTGAACCATTCTTGACATGCCATAATAAGTAATATGTATTTTGCAGGCAATTGGTGAGTTCATATCACTTCGAAGTGAAAGCGGCAATGAGGAACCAAAGCTACTAGAGGGAGAATGGCAGATGATATGGAGTTCACAGGTGATCTATTGATGATCATACTAGTGTCTACATTCTCCTAATGATCATAGTTTAAGCTCCGTAGCCTACGCTTAGAATAAATGCACCTCATTTTAGAGAATTTATTTGAACAATCTACACATAAATTAATCAAAAGAAGCGTAGAAAATTTCAAACAGAACTGCAATAAAACATTCTAAAATTAATCAAAATTAATTAAATTAAAAATTTGTAGTTTAATTTCTTGTTTACATTTCTCATTCGACTAATTTTATAAATTTTTAGCATAATTTCTTATTAAGGTGTAAGCTTATCAATTTAAGATAAATGAATATAGAATGATGAATGCAAAGACAGCATATTCCATCTAAACCGAGTGAGTTATTTGTTACAGACAGAGACGGATAGTTGGATAGAGAATACTGGTAATGGTCTTATAGGTTTGCAAGTAAGTACATTTCTCATATCTTATTACCAGAGAGTACATTTACGCACACAGACACATAAATAGCCAGCCATATATCAAATATTTTTGTGGGATAATAAAACTTACCTAGTTTCTCAAGGTTTCTCTAATTCACTTTCTCACTCCCTTAATCGTATCTGATTCAGATTGTCAAGAACAACGGACAGTTAAAGTTTGTAGTCAACATCTTACCAGGGCTACCATTCTCGATTGTTGGCAAGTTTGTGCAAGTACCACATCTTCCCTGTCCAAAGCAAATACTAATGAATAAGAACAGCAGAAATTTTCATAACCCAATTTTATTGCAATTCAAGTTAGTTTTTTCCCACTCTTAACGGCTCAGTCATATTGTTTGGCTTTGATGTTTTTTAAGGATTGTTATTAGTTTTTAGAGCATGTGTTCCGAAACTAACCAACTCAAAATTGAGGAAGAAATTATAAACTCATTACTGTAGATTAAATTATAACAAAAAATCACAATTGTAACAATGGATGACGCAGCGATCGTTGTGGGTTCATTCGGATACGAAATTCAAATGGAAACCAAGATTAAGCTGGAGCTTCTGCAAGTTTAATCATTCATTGGTTTGTTTTTGCACATGTTGTTGAGGAAGTCTGACGGTACCTTGTTGAATGTCAATGTTACATTGTGCAGGTACAGTGATGAGAAGATACGAATCAGTCGTGGCTATAGCAATATCTTGTTGGACAGATGGGTCAGGTAAATAGCAATCCAATCCATTAAGCGCTCTCTCATTTCTTCTTCTTTGGATGTGTAATGCTGTAACCAATACTAAATGTGTTCTTGCTGTGAAGAGTACGGTCGAATTCACAAACTTATTTTAAATGAGCAACCATTCATAGACAAGTTTAACTGATATTTTTTCATTTCATTGGGATAACGTTTAGAGAACACACGAACTTCCAAGTGACAGATTGGCGCAAATTGTACCCATAATCTTTTTATCAAATTTTCAATACATACATACAAATTATAAATCCATTATTTTTTTAACAAATTTTTAAACATTTTTTTTAAAATAATTTTCAATATATATATATACATAGCTGCATGTTATGTCATATTTCTCTCTTTAACCAAACTTTGCACACAATAAGAATTCTTCAATATAGAAGAGAGCAGAGGCAGATAATTGTTGAACTAAAAATGCACTAGTAATATTGTTTTTCCCAAATGTTGCTCAAACCAAATCTTAGCCTACTAGATGATGCAGGTTGGTTGCTGAAACTTATCCCACATCCTCAATTAGCATAGGTGGCCCTGCGTGTTGGGGTCGAAAAAAGGATAGGTTCAAGCTAAACTTCCCACAGGAAAGGATGTTCCATGTTCTCCATCCAGACCAAAGCAGTTAACAGGCTAGCAGCAAATACACATTCCTCACACAAAAAAGCAAACGATAAACGGCCGAAAATAGCAGGAAACTTGAGAAAACTCCTCAAAAAAAAAAAAAAAAAAAAAAAAAACCCGATAATGTTAGAAAGAAAGAAAGCCGTTAGGAATATTTTGAAAGTGATTTATGCAATATTTTATCATTTCAAAGTAAAAAGTCACTTAAGAATTAAGATTGTTGAATAATCAGATCACTTAACAAAATGCAACAATTAGATAACCACACAATGTTTGGTAATATCTCGCAATTAGAGGTCACAAAGTTACTACTAAGAGTTAACCCAAGCCATCGTCTGAGTTTCCCCCATTACATGAAACGACCATTAAAAAAGTTTCTCATCTAGAATAGAGAGAAGAGACTACTTGCATTGTCCAACCAAATCGGGAACAACCATAATGGTAATAATGTCAGCCAACCAAAAAAACAGGAATGATTTACCATCACAAGTGACAACTTTTTTGTTGGCCAAGACAGAAAACATCCACTGATCATATATCACAAAAATTATTGCCCACCTAAGCAGAATACTAATAATCTGGTACAACCACCAGCCATCTCTTCCTTCATACTTTATGAAGAGAAACAGCTAACTCACTCTCACCATTCAATTTTAACTACTAATATTATGACACCACTCTCATATTTGGACTTTTTTTATTGGGAGTTCCTAAAGTACTAAATCTCACAAACATTTAATGTTTTTTTATGGGTCTTGAAAGAAAAAAAGAAAACTCTACAAACAACAGAATTTTTGTGTGTGTGTGTGTGTGTGGGTCATGTCATGTCAATAGAAATGCAAAATGCAGCTGGAAATTAATACTTCAAAACTCTACCAGTAACTAAAATCTCCAAGACCTAAATTTTTTTAAGACTGACTACAAGAGCCATTGATTCTTCCGGTGCTTCCTGTTTCAACATATTAACATAATGTGAAAAAGAAGAAAGAACTTGTCTGGAATCAAGGCTTACACTTAACTTACACTTCCCCACCCTTTGGAGAGAAAGCTGGCAACTGCTGAAACCTTGAAGACAACCATTTAGAACAATTTATGGTACTTCCCACAATAGATAGCAGTAAGTGCAACTTTAAAAACATCATATTATCAGATACATCATATTGAAATAAAGAAATATTTCAATAAAAGTACCTAAGCAACTGAGCCCAGCCACCATAGCGAAAACTTTGCAAAACCAAGCCCAGTAAAAAGCTGGCAGGTACAATCATACTACCAGAGCTATGATATTTCAGCTACATTACTTCTGTTCATAGAGAGTATTGGGAAGCAGGTACAGATGAATCACCAAGAACCTGCATTCTCCTGGAGCTGACAATTACTATAAATCCCAAGGAGAAATTCGCCACAAAGGAGAACACAACCGTAAATGGTAAGACAGGAATTAAAATACAAAAGTATTACATTAGAGTAATTATGCAAAGACCATAGTTGCACCATCCAAGACCACGAATAAAGGAAACTATTCAAATGTTCATGTAGCTATCACTACTATTTTTTTTTTTTTTTAAAATAATACAAAAGCAATGATCAGAACGTTCAAATTAAACATATCAAACAAGAGAAATGGAACTACCAGCATTTATCTCAATACATTCATAGGGTCTTTTCGATGGTAAAGAGATGAAAACATACAGATATATGCCAATTACAAAATAAACCTTGCTTAAGCCCACACCAATTAACTGTTCATATGGGTAGCCAGGAAAGATAAGAGGGAACCAGAACCCACCGCCTACCTATGTCATCCGAGAGCAGAGAGTACAAGATAAAGCCATTTTTCCCTGTCAACAAAACATGCTAGGAAGAAAAGGGATGCTAAACTAAATCTACTTTGCGAGCATATATCCAGAAGCGGCCCAATAAAGACACTTGTAACTAATATTTGTCGGCCTAAGAAACTTACATTAGCTCATGGAAGTTATATCATTACCTCACTGATAATGCTCTTCCACTTCCTGAGCTTACCCTTCTCGGCACTATTTGCCTTTGGCTACTGCTTCATAACTAGATTCATCACTATACTTTTCGGCACCAACTGGATTCATTTCCTGCTTCTTCACGCCCTGACTCATTAGCATTCGGCTCTGCAACCACTTTATCACTTTGAACAGCTTCTCCAGGTCTAGACACATTATTACACTCCTCAGCATGCATTTCGTCTCCCAACTGACTCCTTGATGCTTCTTCAGGCTTGGAAATTTCATCATGTTTCTCAGTTACCATTACACCTCCATCAACCTTTCTTGTTTCGGCTTCCGCAATCTTAGATTCATCCTCATTGGTCATCTCTTGATCATGCATAATCATTTCCCTCCCTTCTTCACCCTTGGACACCTTGTCATACTCATTTTTCAACAATTCTTCCGGGACTACCTCTCTCATGCAAACTTCCTTTGAACGGAGATGATTCTCCTCAGTGTCCAACTCACGTCCATCTTGGTTAGGTACAGTACACTCCAACATCTCATTATTCTCACCTCCTGCAGCATGGACATCAGAGCCTCCTTCACTATCATTGTCAGAGCCGTTTTCCACAACCTCCTCATTCACATCCTCAACCACCTGATTCTGTCTCTCAAGAAACTGCAATCTCCTCCTGAGGTCACTCAATTCCCTCTCCATTAGAAATAGTCTCTCCTTCAAAGTCAAGTTCTCTTCTTCCAACTGGGCAATGTGAGTATCCTGATCATCCACTCTATTCTCCAGCACATTGTGATATTCAACACCACCATAATTCGGGTAAATCATTTCGAACCGGCTCAAGTCATGATCCAATCTCCTCTCCACCTCTACGTGCTCCTCTACATCGCTCTCACTTGAGCCTCCTTCCTCTTCCTCCTCATCATCATGCGCTTCCATTTCATTACCTGGAGATCTAAGCCTAATTAATCCCTTCATAGACCCATATCCATCAACTCCCCACTCTTCCTTCGCCATGTCACCCAAGAACTCTCTTGAGGGTGAGAATATAGGGGTGGGAAGAACGGCCGGGGTCACTGGAGAAGGGCACGCCAGCGAGGCAATCCCACCGGCCTTCTTCGCCCGGATAAGATATGAGGTCGTGTTCCTCGGCGCATATGGAGCAAAATGGTTGTCGAACTTTTTCTTAGGGTAAAATTTCCTGGCCTTTAACCTGTTCTGGGACTGCAATTCATTTAGTGTCGGGGGCTTGTAGCCTCCGGCACCACTGGGAACCGGAGCAATAGCAGGATTAGGAGTAGACTTATCAGTTCTTCTCATGGAATCCTTCATGGATCGCATCTCGCCGGTTACCTTCTTGCCCTTCCAATTGCCTCGATTTGACTGCTTCGGTAAGCGAGGAAAGTTATTAAGTTTCGAAGAAGAAGGGATTTGGTACTGCTTGTTCAACTTATGGTTAGGTTTGTAACTTCTACTATTCAACATCAGCGGCTGGTTCAACATAGGCTGAGATTGTCCCAAACTAAGGGGTTGAGGTTGATTCATCTGACCAAAAACCGGGAGGTTCATGGTCTGCGACTGACCCAACAACTGTGTCTGGTTCAAGATTTGGGATTGAACAGGGTTCATCACCGGCGGTAGAGGCTGACTCATCATCTGCGGCGGCTGGCTAATCATTTGTGGCGGTTGCTGATTCATCATTTGTGAATGCTCATTCATGTTTCGTGCCACCTCACAGAGATATAAACAAACTAAAAACCGATTAAAACCTTACCGAACGTACACAACAAGCAATTCTTATTTAAAACCCTAGAAAACACGAAAACCGGATTCCAAGAAACCGATAAACCCGATTGCTTCTGTATCAGTCCCTGCTTTTTTGATCGATCAAATTGAGATCTACAACCAGATCCACAGATTAGCGAATCAATTCGTTAGTTTCAATCAAATTCGAACCAGAAAGAAACTAAAAGAAAACATGCAAGATTAGAACCAACATCCTACAGGTTTCGGCTTTGATTGTTAACGGAGAAAAATTACTTGTTTACTACGATTATTTCTCTCCTTAAAAAGTTTTTCTCTCGAGAGAGATCTGGAATTTTCTCTGCTTCTTGGAGGGTTTAGTTCTCCGTATTGAAATTCGGGAAAGGCGAGGAGATAAGGATCCTTTTATAGACGGAGAAGGAATTTTTTAACGGCTACGATTATCTCATCGGTAGATGAACGGTTCAGGATTGAGCTGCTTCCTTAATACGAGTCATATAGTCGGTTCAATTTATGAATTTTGTTTTTATTTTATTCTTTTCTAACTAATAAAAAATTTTCCTAAATAATACGAATCTAAAAAAAATGGTAATTTAATTATTTAATAAAATAAATTAAAATAAAGCCATAAAATAATAAAATAAATAAAAAATAAAAATTAGTTACCTATATAGTCGAAGTCGGGCTTATTCCGGCCCAATGAAATAGACCGGG
The DNA here is from genome assembly GCF_054855325.1 of Carica papaya. Classification (NCBI taxonomy): domain Eukaryota; kingdom Viridiplantae; phylum Streptophyta; class Magnoliopsida; order Brassicales; family Caricaceae; genus Carica; species Carica papaya. The sequence continues at coordinate 37,117,858 of NC_142314.1, read as the reverse complement.
TCGGGCAGCCTAATAGAATATTCTTAATGTTCTTGTCCAACCCGGCCCGACTCAGCAATAGTGCATGGGCCGGGTTGAGCCCGCACGTCCACCTTCCTAATATGCTCGAAATAATTTGATTTTTTTTTAAAAAAAAACAAAACATAAAATGTTGTAATTTAATTATAATTTAATTATTATTTTTGAATATATTTATATATGTATATTCTAATTTTTTTTAATTCCCATCTTAATTAGGGTCAATAATATAATTTTGGAATTTTGACTCTTGCTTTATCTATTAATTTAGTCAGTAATTAATTAATTAAACTACAAATTCAAAATTTTTTGTAATTAATAAAACTAAACAAACCAATTTTCCGGTCATAAAAAATAATTTAAATTTATTTCCAGTTAATTTTAAAAACTACTGTGTTTATTTGAAATTTTAAACTGATTTTAATTTTAGTTTTAATAATTGAGATTGATTTTTATTTAAATTATTTAACAATTAAAATTTCAATTTAAACTTTGAAAAAACTAATCCAAAAGTATATTCATGAGAAGTCCAAATAACCAAAAGTTTTATATGTATGTATATATATATATATATAGTCTAAAAAGGAAGACAATTAATTCTGCTACACGTTTCTACTTTCAGAGAAGTTCCTGCAACACATACATGTAAGTTAAGCTAAATGAGAATGTTGAGTGATTGAACTTACACTTTTAAAACACTAGAATACATAGATAAGAGATTCAGTTGATGGTGATCTCTAACTCCATGAATAAAACAATGGGGTTTGGCAGGTCAAAAACTTTTTATCAACCCTAAATGAAGAAAATACCAAGAACACTAACATCTCTCATTTACAATAATGCCTATACAAGGGTTAAGTTCTTTGATTTGGATCATAACTCGGAGTTCGGATTGTTTCCAGCAAGAATTAGAGAGATCTCCAGACCACGACTGAACGCCTGGTTAAACATCAACCTTGTTTGGAATGTTGATACAAACGGGAACCAGGAAAATAATGCAATGGGAATGAAGATGAGCATTCCCATGCCAGCATCGTACAGCCGAGCAATTGACCTGATGGATTTCCACAGTCCAATCTTCTTCATCAACGGCTTCCACGCCGCAGCAATCTTCAGAAAGAAATAAATATCCATGTTAAAAGATGGGATAGTGGGTAAAACATGCACGAAACCTAATTTCAGTAAAATTAACAATAGACTACTACGAACCCAGACACTACTAAAATGTCTAGTCGAAGTTGTTTGGATTCCAACAGCTGAAGTTTCTCTTAACTGGGGTTAAAATTTTTACATCAAAAGATAATGTTGGGCAAAGCATCCTCTAAGGACCTTTGGGATCCATAATTTTGATGTATGAATTTACCAATGCAGGATGTAGTATCTTACTTTCTGCTCCCATGATTAAACCAAATAACTAAATGACAAATATAGCCATTCACATATAAGATTTCTTTTCTTTCATCTCGTCTAGCCTGGTGAAGATGAAGACAGTTATTTGGAGATTCAAGAACTTTCAGGTGAAGAGAACTTACAGAAAGAATTCCCCATCCAGTAGGTACAAATGCTAAGATGAATGCAAATATGTCTGTAACTGACAAGTCTGTAAATACAACTGCAATGGCTATACCAGCCAGGGCCAACAAGAACAAGATGCCTTGGACGAACCGCAAGACAAGCTGAAAATTAACAGACATCTTCTGGCTGAAGGTGAATACCTGTTAGACCGACGAAATGAGGCGGGATTTAGAACAAAAATAATAAATACATTTAGAAAATAAGAAATCCATTCCATGTACACACCTTGAAAAGAACTATAAGTCCAAGAAGCACAATCCATGACACTCCATACACCTACAGAATACCCAAATAAGGCATTAGCATTAGAAACCTCCTCTCACTGTTTGGATCACAACTAAGATCAAGGAATCTGCGCAGTGCACAAATCACATCTATAGTTTATAGGGCTTCAATGTGAGAAAATAAAATCTAAAATGAGGATAACAAATTAAAGTAAAATACAAAGAAAGTTGAAGATGCCGGTACTAGTTTCAACCAATAGCTCAAAATTGCTTCCCCAACAAAAACAGGATAAAGACAAGCACAGTGAATATTGCTATATACTGAACATCAAGAATGGACAGTTAATGAACCAGATGCCTCCCCAGTGAATATATAATAACCCATATTTACAATTTCCTCATGCTTAATTAGAGAAAAACCAGAAAAAATTAATAAAATCGCACATTAAATGTCAGGCATTATTGGCACCACAACATTTAGCAAAACAAGTATATTATCAAGTATGAAGCAAAAGTAAGCCGGTCTAGTTAGAAGATACTGAACTTCACGTCACCCACCGCCAAGACTCCTAAAAAACATGGGGTCCACAGCACTACAGAAATAAACCACCAACTCTGCCAAACAAATCCCTAAGCTTTCAAATAGGTGATTTACTGTGATGCAAATGAAAGAATAAAAGACAGATGGAAATTTATCTATTGCTTTTTCATTTTTTTAATGGTAGTCTTATGAATCAAAAGATTTTCTTTAACAGATGAAGAGGACCAATTCATAAGATCATGTAATGGGAACCCTAAAGCTGCTAGCATGATAGATAAAAATACAAATATATTGGTTTTTTTTTTTTGAGTAAGGATATATACTGCATTTCGGCGATAAGAAAGAGAACTGTTACCATCAGTGACGTATTGTTTCCTTGTATATCCAGCTTGTAGACAACTCCATACTGGAAGATAAAGAACCTTAGGCTTAAGATAGTCTCCACTATCCTCCCACTCAACGTCCGAATATGAGACTGTATATGAAGTGTGTTAAGACATGACTTCAACAGGATATGACAAGAGTGTAACCAAATACCACAATTTAAGCAATTCGTCTAAAACTTAGAAATATCTAGAAAATCTAAAAACTTTGCAATAATAAATACAGTGGAGCTCTCCAGCAACATGCATGAAAAGAGATAAGGCGTATAATTTTCCAAAAGAAGCACCACCAACCACTTTTCTTTTCTTTTTTACATTATCCCCTTTAAATCAGGCAGAAGTTAGGAGTTGTTTGTGAACAAAACAAGAGAATGAAAACAACAAAGGGAATAGCTGACCTTGACTCGATTGGATATATTGCTATACCCCCAGGCTGTCTTATCTGTGACCAGATAATCATGTACAGTTCTACAAACAGGCAATTCTACAAATCCATGTCTACTAACAACAAGATGATTTACAGCTGAGGACCATAGTGCATGGGATTAAATACAACTGCATTCATAGAAAAGATAACTGAGGATTATATGTAATAAGAACATTCAACCTTAACAATGACTAAGAGGGGGAGGACACTCCTTTTAGGTTTTTCTCTTGCTTACTTTTAGTGAGAAAATTTTCAAGAGTAATAACCATAACACACTGCTTATGTAGCATAAAAATTTCCCAATACATCATGAAGATTTCAAGAAAAAAATCAACCAGAAGGCTAATTCAAGAAAAAGATAATACCAGTTCTTCATCCCACCAAGCTTCCCAGCTTTCTTCTCCTTTAACTCCAATTCCACCTCTATAAAGAAGCCAATTTGTCCAATCTCTGAAGTCTTCCACTGTCCTGAGAAGACAGCATAAATAGTTAGTAAACAATGTGGACGAGAATCCAACATAAGGAAACACTAAAAGACAAGATTCGTACTTTTGCCATTCAAATCCAGAAGGATTGAACAAATAGGGAGCAAAAAGCCAAGAAAGAGCCATAAACCAACTGCTGACTGTAAGAAGAATGTAGGAAAGTGCACCGCCCTCATTAAATCCATATGCAAGGTATATGACCACCAAAAGCACAACTTCCAATCTGTAGCAAACAGAGGAAATTAAATCGCTTTCCTATCTTTAGGTTCAAGTAAATATATAGCCAATACAAACATTCTTTGATTGAGAGAGGAAAGAGTAAGAAACACACACCCTTTAACAAAATGACTGCGAGAGTAAAGCCTGTAATTTTCAGAAAATTTAATATGGCGGACGACAAACCCTCTACCAGTTGCTTGATACTGTTAACAAACAAAAATTTAATATATTATGCTTCTAATAAAAAAATAACCAAACTAATAAAAAAGTGAGAGAGAAATCATACCCTTGCACCACCATGAAGAATTGTTCGACCAAAATAATGTGTTCTAGTGCCAAGAGAAAAAGTGAAGAAGACAGTGCAGAGCTGAAGTTGCATTGTAACAAAACTGACAACAGCCTACACAAAAGAACAAGGGTAAAGTTGCTTCCCAATGCGAAAATCAACTGTAAGAAAACATTCAGCAAAAGAACTAGCAATGCAAGAATAAAAGACAAAGAATCCTGGTCTAGTCAACACAACAGATGCAAGAATAAAATACAAAAATGGCACGAGGAATGTGACAGGCAGTTACCCGAAGAAATCCTTGTTCCAACACGAAGCCTAAAATCATTGGCACGGCAGTAAAAACACCAATTTGAAAGAGGAACTGTGTGTTTAAAGCAGCACTCAGGGAGGTGTTGTTTAGTATATTAGCTCTTACTTGGATAGTTTCACCAACACCAGACAGTGCCTGAGACAATATCAATTCCATAAAGGTGATTCAAAATGATTCCTACCAAACATGAGCAGACATATAAGTGGAAACTAGAATTGCATGTCACATAAACATGAAACATACCACGCATGCCCATTGCACACAAGTTATCAAAAATTTATTCATAGTTCTTGCACAAGCTAACTGTTCTCAGTAATTGTTTGCATAATGAGATCTAATAAAATAACATGGTTGACACATCTTCCCTAGCCTGGTCAGGGTCTCTCCTTTTTAGTGGAAGTATAAGATTCAATCCCCATACAGGATATATCCTTATTTAACAAATATGTTTAAAGAGAATCTTATGCATCAATTTTCTAACTTCCAATGATTTCAATACATTAATTCAAAGGTTTTAAAGTCAAATATCAATAAAATATTCTTCAGTAAACAAAAAATGATTAGCTTACTATAAAAAAATTATGACAAAATATCTGTCCTTTGAGAGCAGCAAAATTATGAAGAGATCTAACATGGAGAATCTCTAGCGTTATGAGAATAACAACTTTAAAATAAGCGATGCAGCTTACCAGATATGCCTTTCCATAAAGGAAAACATAGACGGTCAGCACCGTTAACTGCAGAAAAAGGAAAGGAGAATAAGGGACATTACAGGATATTTTTTTTCTAACAAGAAAAGAAGTAACATTCAGAAAATGCACCAAAGGGTGACTATTTGCAAGAAAAAACTGTTAAAAGAATCTAGAAGTTCTCAGGATATGAAAGTAAGATTATGTACAAGACGATATTCATAAGAAAAAAAAAATGGATAACTACGGCCAACTTATGAAAGTTCTAAGCTAAATGTTCTGAGATATATATATTGATTAGTATCAAAATACTTCTACAAAGCCACATACCATTGTACAAAAGTAGAAACCAACAGTGCTAAAGTAGAATGACATCATTCGGAAAAAATCTAACAGTTGACCGAGCCTGTATACATCCCGACTGAGAACCTGTTCACCATTACCACCAGCCACCTTCCCTTCAAACAGAGCAATCTGGTTGAGCCCCACATCTCGTCCTTTGCCCACCTGTAAATTCAGTGAGAAATTCAGTATTGCATAAAAGCATAAATATTAAAATTTAAATTATACCTGAATATACTCGTGATGGGTAACATTTCCTTGGCGTAATGTTGAGTTGAAACCTGTAAATTATTGCAAAAATGTAAAAGAACTCAAAGCACTAAAAGTCAATATATTATATTAGTTTAATTGGGAGTGTTTATAAGCTCACTGAGAGGGTTAGAGATAAATAGTTTCAAATCCTGGATCTTTTGTTAATGGGTCATCCTCTTTATCCAATGGAGAAGTTTGGAAATATTATTGATATTTTGATTAACATGTAAATATTTTTGTACATGGATTGGTATCCCCTTCGTACTTGTGAATGAATTATACAATACTTTTTACTTAAAAATTTATGTTACTTATCAAAAAAGAAGATCTAGATTTCGAATTCTTCCACTAAAAAAAAAAAAATCCAACCATACATCTAGAAATCCTTGCAATCCTCTAGAAGCTCGCTATCGCTGGACAGTGGATGATATTGTCACAAATTAAGAAAGGTTAGCGAACCTAACCTGGAGGACATGCAATAGCCAGACTATATGAAACATCACTTTCTCCTTGCTACATCTTTGTCTCCTGAGTTGCCACAGAGAACAGTGATTGCCGATCTACAATACAATCACTATAAAGGTTGCGAATGAAGTGGTGGAGGCTATTAAGAAATCTTCGGTTCTCTTTACACGTTATAAAGCCTGACCAAGCCCATGGCTGTCTTACAATTAAGCCAAAAGCATCCAGGGATTCATACTCCGTAGACTTACTTAGAAGGCAAAAGGTCAAACCCCAAGACCTACTAGCCTCTGAGAACTAAAATAAGAGATGATTGGGGGATTCATAGTCCCAACGACCAAGGGGCATCCATTTATAATAATCTTCTCTCTCTTCCTCAATTGTCCAAGGTAAGAAATCTTCCCCAAACTACTTCCTAAACAAAAATGCAATTCGGAGGATGCCTTGCCTCCTAAATTTGCTTCCTATGGAACCTTAGAAGCTTTTCATTTCAAGAGCGACAAATTGTTTTAAGAAGATTTCACTAAATATTTTGTCTTTAGCTAAAAACCACATAGGATAACCCTCCCTCGAGATATTAAATTGATATTCGCCAACAAGGCCATCAAGTCCAAGAACTCCACAACCTCCTAACCCTTATGGTTCGTAGAGAGCCGAAAAATCCACATCATCAGACCTGCATATCAAAACCCATCAAATCAAAGACTGGTTCTTCTCTGTCCCTGGCAAGAGCATATTCATAGGCTAAGCAACTCCTTAAGAGCGTGTCTCCACACCACCTAGTCTCCTGAAATTCCACTGCCTTATGCTACCATCCATAAACTCCAGAACACCCAAAACATTGTCCAACTCCTTGCTAATCCACCGTCATGTCCCACTATTTCCTTTTTTATTTGCTTATTAATTTTATACTTCTGTATTTTTCTGTGGTCAGAGAGTACTTTTTTTCTCCCACATATTCTCCGCCTCTAATTAATCCCTGATTTTTCTTCTCAAATAACAGAGGACTTTAAATAATAATTAAAAAAAAGTTCTTTTTGATATTCTAGTTGTTTTTGAATTTACGAGCACTCCATATTGTACACTAACTATTTATGTAGACCATAGAAGCCACATAAAATTACAACTATCCAGATATCTGAACTTTTAAGATAAAAAAACTACTTCAAATACGCCCAAATTAGATTATGGGATGTGCCAGAAGCTTCCAGACTATGTGTTTGTCCGCTTATTGCTAGCTAAATCAAAATATCTTCAGGTAGTTGCTTAAGAAAGATTATGAAGTCAGGAGCATTGCATTGAGGCTACAAATTGCCTATAGACACATAAACAAAGCCCTTATTATATCTTTCAAACAAACTAGTCATACCTGCAAAAATGTCTTCACTGATGTTGATAACACGAGAAGCCTTGCTGATGCCACCACGTGTTATATGGAAAACTCTGTCAAAAACATCTGGATGACCGTAATGCATACGGATCCTGAAAATTATAAAAGATGTAAATGTGAGTTATCCGAGTTGGACGAATCTTAGAAAGATCTCATAATAAAAATAGTGAGGATTTTCCAAAAGCTACTCAATTCAAGGGGTACAAAGAGAACATACTTTAAGGGATTTGCCAAAGTACGCTGGCCTAGAGTGACAAAGCTAGTTTCTTGATTTGACATGAATGAAGCTAAAGAAGAAACACTGCAGATCATTGCAAACAATTAAGAAAATGAAATCAGTAAGTATTTAGCAGATTTTCTTTTTATTTCTCAATGTAAAAAGTATATATTTTTATGAAGGAAATAGGACAAAGAAACAAAATAAAAATAAAAAAAGAAAACAAAATAAGCAAACGTTTCTAAACTAAAATGGATCCCAATTCCTTTCCAGAATATAAAAAGCAATCCCTGATAAATTCATGTGCCTCAGCCCATAAAGAGGGCATAAACAGCATTCTGTACCAAATAACATGAGTCTTTTCTGTCAAAATTTTACCTTCCTGTAAACACATGTTCCCTGACACCAAGAATGGTAGGCGGACGTATACCATGGTCACAATGAAATTCTTCAAGAAGATTTCTCATCTTCAAGGCTTCCTCAAAATAGTTATCCTACAAAGTAGGAGAAGAAAAGGCATCATTCCAGAAAACTAATAACTGCAAAACTTAATTGACGTTCTTTAATTGCAATAGGTCCTCAAAATAATTCATCAAGGCAAAAGGCATTGGTGCAGCAAACAAATAAATACAACTTAAGCTGGTAAAAATAATTCATTAAGGAGGTAAAAGACATTGGCGCAGCAGACAAATAAATGCAACCTAAGTCAGTACTCAAAATATCAGAAAAATATATTTCCAATTGTTAATAGGTGTAAGAAACAAAATCTCTAAATTCATTTTTTTAATTGATCGCTCTTGATTGATTGAGTCTAGTCAAACAGGACAAATGACGATAACAGAGAAGAAGCTGCAGCACTTTCAGAGGGGGAAGCACACAAGGCTGTTATTATTATTATTTTTTTGACGTAAAAAAGTGTGGTATCTATCATTCACAAGCACCAATGGAGTGTGTTAACCCATGTACAAAAATATTTACATGTCAATCAAAATATTAATAAGGTATGCAAAATCCTCCATTGAATAAAGAGGATCTCCCATTAGCAAAAAACCAGCATCTAGAACTATCTTATCTCTAACCCTACCAAAGTTATCTTCCACCCCTCAAAAGTTCTCCTATTTCTCTCTTTCCATATCACCCAAAAAATAGCAAGAAGAATGAGAATAAAATATTTCTTTCCTCCGCTAATACCCTTCCACGACAAATCCTTTCCCTCATCGAACTAGCCATCACCCAACTGATGCCGAGTAACATATAAACCAAAGTACTAGGCTGCTATTGTTATATAACAGTATAGCTGGTATACATCTTGCAAGACAAGTATACACCCAGTAAACCACCGAGAAATGCACCTATTTAAGAGAGAAAATAGAGAGCCTCTTTCTAATATCAAGAAAGAACGCCTGCGGAAGACTTACAGGCAAGGAAAAGGAGGAAATTTAGTAACTAGGATGTATCTGAAACTCAAATAAAAAATCTTTTTGCTTGATCAGTTATTCCTTTTATAAATGTATTAGTTCAATGTCAGCATACTTCAAGCATGGGAAAGTCAAATTTTCCCATATTGAAAAAAAAAAACCAATTATCTCATTAATATTACTCCAACAAAACACGCAAGTTTTAGTACAAGATTGAAACACCTTTGTAAAATAGCCAAAGACCTCCAAACAAGACCATGAACCTTAACTCAAAGGGAAGTAAAAACCTGGACCCTGGCACTCCTTTCCAACCACAAAACAGCAATATAACAGTTCTTCAACGTGGTAAATTTTTGTTTAAAACTAAGGATACTCATTCAACAAGAACAAATGAACAAGAGCTTCACCAAGGAATCACCTGGTTCATGTCAATTGTCTGAACTGCATTTCCACGAGTAAATACGATTGCATGGTTTTGATTCTCAGGTTTCCCTTCACCAAGTTTAGGATTTCCAGGTAACTTTATGGAGTAAATTTCCTGCAAAACCAGAAAAGCTCAATATGAAACCATTTAACATTAACAAGAGCTTCAAAATTTTTATTTGAAATATTCTCTACAAGCATAATATGATCATCTGCAGTCCAGAGAGATTTTAATCAGCATAAAAGAATCAGGCCACTGAAGAGAAAACAGGATTTAACATTAAGTAGCATGATAAAGGAATTGGGAAACACAAGTACTCAAACAAAACGAAAGACTATAGTTTTTGAAAATGAATAACACTACAGGGCTACAATTTAATGAAAATGTCGACAACTTGATCCTACATAAAACCATCTTACCAGGTGACTATCCAACAATTTCATAATTTGAAGAATGGAACAAGATCAATTTTGCTCACATCTAATAGCTAGTTTATTTGGGCCATATCGTTGGGGCAACAGAATTTTGACTTTCAATCAAAATTATTAGAAATAGACGGACATGAAGGGCTCTCAAATGTTTGGATATGCAAGAAAGCTGGAGACAATAAGATGGGAGTGATTGGAGTTTTCTTATCCATAAATATATATTTATTTTACAAATTAAAATGCAAAACCATTCAAGAGAAACCATTAAGGGTAGATAAAGCAAAATAATGAAATAAAAGAAATCAAAAAGGTGGATAAAATGTTATGAGCCATGTGGCTACAGGTATGATCAACATGGCTGCTAGCGTGGGTAACATATTGCTGCCAGAACAAAATCATTCTTATAAAAGTTATCTACTACTATTTAACAATACAATTAGTAATTGGTATAACTGTTAAGTCAGTCTCTAGGATGTGGATGTAGGTACTTAGGTGGTTCCTACAATGTGCGAATAGTTACTTCTAAGGAGAAATTGTGTTTTCTTGCTTAAAAAGAGAATTGTAATTTGAACAAGATTTGTTGAAAAATTTGTCAAAAAAGTTTCTTGAGCACAGATCATTGGGTTCTCTCTTAACGATGCATACTAATAAAAAAAATTCCTTAATTATAAAACAAAAAAGAAAATTCAGTAATTTTTACTTCAAAAAAATAAAATAAAATTCCATAACTAGATCTTAAGATGGGACCATAATGTTTTAAAAAAAAAAGGAAACAAAAGAAATAAAGAAGGTAAGAAAGTGGCCTTGTTGGCGAATATCAATTTAATATCTCGAGGGAGGGTTATCCTATGTGGTTTTTAGCTAAAGACAAAATATTTAGTAAAATCTTCTTAAAACAATTTGTCGCTCTTGAAATGAAAAGCTTCTAAGGTTCCATAGGAAGCAAATTTAGGAGGCAAGGCATCCTCCGAATTGCATTTTTGTTTAGGAAGTAGTTTGGGGAAGATTTCTTACCTTGGACAATTGAGGAAGAGAGAGAAGATTATTATAAATGGATGCCCCTTGGTCGTTGGGACTATGAATCCCCCAATCATCTCTTATTTTAGTTCTCAGAGGCTAGAAGGTCTTGGGGTTTGACCTTTTGCCTTCTAAGTAACCCTGGACGCTTTTGGCTTAATTGTAAGATAGCCATGGGCTTGGTCAGGCTTTATAACGTGTAAAGAGAACTGAAGATTTCTTAATAGCCTCCACCACTTCATTTGCAACCTTTATAATGATTGTAGATCGGCAATCACTGTTCTCTGTGGCAATTCAGGAGACAAAGGTGTAGCAAGGAGAAAGTGATGTTTCATGTAGTCTGGCTATTGCATGTCCTCCAGGTTAGGTTATCTACTACTATTTAACAATACAATTAGTTATTGGTATAACTGTTAAGTCAGTCTCTAGGATGTGGAGGTAGGTACTTGGGTAATTCCTACAATGTGCGAATAATTACTTCTAAGAAGAAATTGTGTTTTGTGGCATAAAAAGATAATTGTAATTTGAACAAGATTTGTCGAAAAATTTGTCAAAAAAGTTTCTTGAGCACAGATCATTGGGTTCTCTCTTGACGATGCATACTAATAACAAAATTCCTTAACTATAAAACAAAAAAGAAAATTCCGTAATTTTTACTTCTAAAAAGTAAAATAAAATTCCATAACTAGATCTTAAGATGGTACCATAATGTTTTAAAAAAAAAGGAAACAAAAGAAATAAAGAAGGTAAGAAAGTGACCTTATCCTTTCCATTGATATCAGCCTTCACAAGTTTTGAATAGTATTCGGTGTGTGCTCTCCCATCAACAACATCAATGAAAGCAACACGAAGAGCTTCATTTCTGAAAACCGAATTAATGAAGAGATGTTAGCAAAGCATTAGAAAGATACCGAAATAATGGAGAGATGTTAGTAGACCATTAGTAAGATGGAAGGATAGCCAAAAGGAAGACGCACAAGAAGTGTTGCGGTGAACTTAGGGTTCCCTTGTTTAGGCTTAGAGAGAGAGTTCTTCTGCTTAAGTTAAGCACTGGCTCAAACAAACCCCACTACTTCTCTATTCAACTTAAATTAAATTAAATTAAATTATTTACGGATATACATTTTAATTTTTAATTTTCACCATTCAAAATCATCATTAGCACCAACAATTGGAAGTAAATTATGGATTAGAGTCAAGATAAGTGTATTCTAAAAACATACACTTCACCTGCTATATAGCACAAGGCCTTACAATTAACCCCCCTAATTTAGTCAACCATTAATTATTCATCAGTTAACTCATCCCACTATTTTAAAACCCCAAAATACTCCCTTACTAAAAAAAACTCATTCTACATGCTCTCTATATATGTTTTTAAAATATAAAAGTACTCCTAGTTTTTCCATTTAATTTGCATTAACTATTTGGTAAAGAATTTTTTTTTCATGGACAAAATAAAGTACATTAATTATTATGTTAAAATCTGTAATTTTTTTTAAAACTAAAATATATTTTCGTTATGTTGAATAGCAAAATTATTTTTTAAAACCGAACTAAACTGAATAGATAAAGTGACTCAAGTTCATTCAATTGATTTCAGTTTGCAACTTCAAAAATTTATAGCAAATTGAAACTATGTAATATATCAAAATAGAATGAACATTAATATAATTAATACCATAAATTTAATAATTCAACATTATATTTATAAATATATAACATTCTACTAATATAGATATTATATAATAAGTAGAAAAGATATTTTTAATGTTAACTGATTAGATTAACCTTAATGTATATTTATGTTGGTTGCTGTAATCATATAGAGGCGTAACATTGTGATTTAAGTTTCAGTCATTAAAGTTAACATTCTATTTTTTTTTCAAATAAAAAGCGTGAAACTGTATGTTGATATAGGTACCAAAGGGGATGTTGCCCATGTATAAAATTTACAGGTCAATTAAAATATCGAAAAGGTTCTCTGAAGTTAACATTCTATGTTGGTAAGAGAGGTGGATGTTTATATTTTTAAAATAGAATAGGGTACCTGTAATATATGCAAAAGTAGAGTGTGTTTAGTATATCACATTTTTATATAAAATAATTATTATGAGATAATAAATATAATTTGTTTTTTGTAACATAAATTATAAAAACAAGACATATTTAACAACCTCTAGTTTTGCATATCTTTGTTCTATGTAAATTAAAATTTATTCTTATACCCATTTCAACTAGTTCACATTGGATGCCTTAAGTCTATATTATAGTAAATTTACCACCTCCAACTGTAAACAATAAAAAAGTACATTTTAAGTTCAGACTAAGCTTAATATATCCTAGTTGATAGGATTAATACATCCAAAACTTCTCAATCTAGAGATGATTTAAGATCTGAAGCTAAGGTGCAAAACTAAATTATCAAGAAGACAACAAAATCTATGAAACATCACCTTTGCATCAGCATTGCAATATCTGTTGCTTCAGGCTTCTGGTCCTCCTTCTGTTTTCCATATATTTGACAGGTAACAACATAAGTAAACTTCAGATCTGCCATTGCCCTGGCCTCAGGAGATAAATCAAAACCTTGAGTATCCGATGCATCATTAGCAGAAAGTCCAGCTTCCATATCTGAAATTGCAACCTAATAAGGTGACTAATAGTCAAAGCAAGAGGCCAAGAAGTAAGCAACACAAAATTTTCAATGCTAACCTCCTGCAGCTGTTCCCTCCAAATAGCTTTGAAGCATAAGAGCCTTTCGGTAATACATCATTCCCCGAACTGCATATTTCAGGAAAGCAGATAATTTATCACTATAAGAAGAGATGTAAGATTACTTGGCAAACTTGTGGGCTCTGAATGTAACTCAAGGAAATGAATGGAGATGAATGAATGTAACACATGCATACGGAATATCAGAAAATGGATGGCATGTGAGGAAATTATTTCTGCATACAAAATTACCACGATAACTACCATATTCAAAAAAACACCTACAAGGTCTTCTTCATTTTGTTTTCTGGAACAGCTTCTCGTACTTGAGAACAGATTTGACAGCTATCTTGTACTAAAGTTTACTTTCCGTAGGCTAGTTATGGAGGATTTCTTATTCTCATTCTGTGTACAATCTCCTCCTCTCTCCCTAATAATACTTTTTTTTGTAGCATATATTCACATGGAAAATATTAGATTATTTATCACAATGCTTGACTTGGCCAGTACTACATTAAAACCTGCAGATAGTTTGAATTTTGCCACTAGTCTATTGGGAGGTGATTGGCGTTAATGCATATCTAATAGATCAACCTAATAATGGAATTGCTAATGTAGGACAAATAGGATTGATTTTTCCAATTAAAGATTTCATGACAAAAGCCTAAACATTACACCTATACCCTGTTTGGATGTTTTTTGTGGTGGATAATTAATATACGGTATTGTATAGTAATTGCACAAAATGATAATGACAAAATTATATCATGCTTGGGAAAATGGTGTATTAATATATGATAAATGCAGTTGTTTTATTTGAATTGATAGAATGATATAGTTGTATATTCAGTCAAATTACCAATTGGCTCTTATCTAATTGTATATAATATTAAATAGAAAAAAAAATAAAAAAATCCATTTAACTTGTAAAATTATTTAAACTATAATTTTTAATGAATTTTTTTCTTAAAATATCAAAAAAAAAAATTGTTGTAAAGAAAAAAATTTAATTTTTTATAGATAATATACAAAATTAATTTAAAACTAAAAATTTTTATTTATGATTATAAATTGAAAAAAAATAGAAAAAATTATTTATTATATAATATTTCTTATTATCATATTTATGACATCAATGAAGTAAATACATAAATTTTATTGAGAACAATTTTCAATTTTACTAATTTTTAAATAATTAAATACTTACGCACATTCATAAATACTTCTTATTTCAATTATCATCTTATTAATACGTACTCATGAATATTTTTATAAAAAGAAAAAGAAAAAAATGCGTAAATATAAGAACTTTGAAAATATTTACCTATTTCAATCTTTTTTTTTTACTTGAGAATTTTTCGTTATCTTCTTTTTCTTTTATTTGCAGAAAAAGAAAGGAAAAAATGAAAGGTTACTAGATGAGATTGAGATGAAATCGTTGGCAATCTACAAACATGATCCTTCCCAACTGCCACCCTCATGGGGTGCTCTGGTTCAAGAACGTTACTTAATATGTTCTTACTGTTATACCATGATGATAATATAACGATGATGATAGTTATTTATAATAAGGATTTAAAGGAAACCCAGATCTCATCTCATAGCATACACATTATCATCATCATCATCATCATCACCATCATCTATTATCATCATGGTACAACAGTAGGAACATAGTCAGTAATGCTCTTGAACCAGAGCCGCCAATGAGGGTGGTAGCTGGGAAGGATCATGTTCATAGATCATGAAATCTAAAGAATTAATAATAAGATTTATACTGCCCCAATTAATCTACATATAATAAATATAGTGTAAATTTTATCTCTTATCATTTAATAAACTTAAAATAAGATTATTGAATTTGTGAGTAGATGCAATATTTAGCTTTGTCCAAGAAAAAAAAGAATGAATGCTTATATACGTATATTTATACAGAAAAAGGAGAGATTACATAGAGATTAGGTAACTTTTATGTACAAATTAAGAGAGATAGAATGTAATTAAAATAATGTCAAGATGGTTTTTGCCTTGTCCAGAAAGAAGCCTTCAATCTCTCTATCTATAGCTACACCAAAGGCAAAAGACTAGTATCAAACCTTGACTACTTTCCATCTCTAAATCTGGAATATCACCATTTTCTTCCCATCTAAGTTACTTACCAGCAAGAAAACATCCATTTGTATTCCTTTATGTTTCAATCATTCCTCTCTCACTCTGTGTTCCACGATTTGCTTCACCAAGATTCCATGGACAACCTAGACCTCACCAAACAAACACCAATCAGAAAGGACCAGATGGACTCAGATTTCGCCATTAATAACATGCAAGAACAAGAGACGGCACTGTCAGTGCTCGCCACAATCGAAAGCGAAATTGAGGATGAAGATGAAGAAGAAGAAATTGGCCAAGGCAATGATAATTACTACGGATACTTCCAATGTTACGATTTCGACGACGAGCTAGGGTTTCTGGATAGCAATTACAGTGATGAAGATATGGATGATATTGAGAAAGAAGATGAGACTGATCCAGATGAATTATCTTATGAACAATTGATTGCTCTAAGCGAGTTTATTGGGGTGGAGAAGAGAGGACTGTCGTTGAATCAAATCTCGAATTTGGAGTATGAGATTGGTGGAATAATCGATCGGTGTGTGCTTTGTCAAGTTGAGTATGAGGAAGGGGAATCGCAACAAGCAGAAGCTAACTCATGAAGCGAAGAAGTGGAATCGGATGAGAAGAGAACGATTGCGGTGAAGAAAAAAGTAGGTCAGGGAAGAAAACAAAATTTGGGTTTTAAGAATAAAAGGGGAATTCACAAATATTTATGAGGGTAAAACGGTAAGAAAAATATTCAACCATCAAAAACTACCGAATGGGTGGTTTGAAAAATCTTGACAAAATGGAAAAATAATCTAATCACCAAATATCACCCAAACAACCATACCATCTTTTTAAAAGTGATCCAAACAAAACAAAACCATAAATTATCATACCGCACGTTAATTACCCATCATCCAAACATACTGCTAAAGTTTCTTACACATCACATATAAGAAGTTTTAAACATCGTTTTTTAAAAAAATATGCTAGAATATTATAAAACATTCTCTGTATATATTAGTATGATTATTTTTTCAAATATATTAGCATAATAAGGAAGAAAATTAATAGGATAATTTATGTTAGTTGCCATATATAAATTCGTCTTTATGTATATATACTCCTAACCCTATTTGAATGAAATACAAGAAATATTCATATATCTTTTTCCTAACCTTTTACATAGTATCAGAGAGAGGATTGGCGTTTTAGGGGTTAGATTAGACCAGAGCAAAAGTGGGGTTGATTAACCCCATCTCGACGCCAGAGGAAGTTGACAGGATCAACCTTCAACCAGTTCAGAGTGCGGCCAGCAAGGTGATGTAAGCAGAGGAAGCGAAATGAGCGAAGGAAACCAGATCCGTCGTTTCAGAAACCAAATCTATTGTTTCAGTGCGCGATTCCGCACGAAGACAAGCCAGAGAGAAGGCCGTTCAGCTAGTTCTGAGTGCACAATCCTTCTGCACATTCTCAAGCACCCATCTCGATTCCAACAGCTCCCCCACTCTTATGCCACCTCCTCCTCAAAAGACTCTTCCCTAACCTGCAACGCCAACTCCGAATGATTCTCATCATCATCCCCTACAGCCTCCATCATATACCCCTTTGGTGAAGCCTCGACCATTTGTATAGCCTCACATAAGTCGTGCTTTTCAATCTCGTGACTCAAAAATTGTACATCACTATTCATCTAGTCGTCACAAACAACAACACGACACTCTTCAAACTTCCTCCTCCCTTATTCCATCTCATCGCTCTATCCCTCTCGCACCCGACTATCTCCGTTTCAAGAATCACCTTGTTCACATATAAAGCTTCCATCTCCTTCCCCCCTCCTTCCCCTCAGCTTCGAGAAACTACACACAGTCTCAAGAAACTCTCCTTCACCTTGATTGTTACTGAAGAACATCGACGACTCGTTCTGCATGTCTCCCTCATCCTGTTTTTCAAAAGTTAGGGCACGACTACAGTTTCGGCCTTCCCCAGCCGTTCCCTTAGACCCTCCACGACTTGAGCCCCTCTTATTTTCACTAGCTTGTTGAATGGGCCCATCACAGCCCGTCTTCCACCTAATATTCCATGCATTACGAATAGGCCTCCAAGATGGGTCGGCCTGATCATCCCCCATCGCCCATTTTCTTTTTTCAACCCACATATATCTCTGGCCCGATTCCAACCCCCTTTTCATCTTGCTTTTCAAGCCCGATCCTTTGCGCTTAAGCCCATGTTCTACTTTTTCTTTATTGAAAAGATTTCAGAATTTGTTGTCTCTTTTGGATTTCAAACTAGCCAGTTCTGTTTGCGGGTTAAAATTTCTTTTTCTCAACCTGGTTTGTTGCCTGCACTGATTGTTTAAGGGTTTCAGCGAACGATTCACAAACTTTCTATTCCAATCGGACCACCAACTCCACATTGTATCCAAGACATCTAACTATGGCTGGCATTGAAATCTAGAGGTTGCTTATTGGGGTCGGCTTTGCCTCTATCACCTCCAATCTTCGTTCCATCACCTAGTCTGAAGGCACTAACTGAATCCCAACCACCTCATAAATCACCTCCATCATCTACCACCATACGCCTGCCTTCGTTTCCTCCGGTAGAAAGATCTGGGTACTCCTGCCTCCCTTCTCACTATTCACCTCCAACACCAAAAAATTTCCACCCCCATTCCTAAATAGTGCCATCCATAACATGCGCCAATTGCTTCGTCAGCTCTTTCCCCACGTCTCCCAGCCTTTCTCCTACCGAAACTCCTTGAAGCAACCCCTTAATCATTCCACCTCTTCCTTTTGGTGAAAAATCGAATTTCAAAAACCCCTCCAATTCTCAAAAATCCTTATCCCCTTTCCTTCTGCAACTATATCGATCGTCTTCTGCTCCATCGCCCAAAATTTTCATCTCCCCACTACCATGCCCACTCTCTATGGGCGATGCCGCTCATAGTTCGGTGACATCTGCTTTCTATCCCTCTTGGCCTTCTATTCTCAATCTATCCCAAACTACCAATTTTCCATCATAGCCAACACTCATAGCTATTTGGGGCTTGAAGGGATGAACATCCAGAACATAAGTCTACAAGTAAAGCAAATACAGTAAGTTTTTAAACATTGTTAAGATTTTGATTGCATCACATAGCTAGAAAATTATTGAATAACCAAATATTAATCTCTAAGAGATTACAAAAAATACTTAACTGATGTTAAATAAGTCTTTTCCAAACATAGTAGGAAAATGCTACTCCTAATAAGATTATGAATACTACCCTTGATACAAATAGGAAATATAACTAAACACCTCTACTTTTGCAGAGACCAATAATAGCTGGAGTATTTTGCACTAAATATGGTATGGATGGTAGGGATGGAGGATTTGTATTGTAAAACTAGCTTATGGAGATGGATTAGTATGCAGTAAAGTTTTGTTTTAACACTAGTGAAGTTCAAGGTTGGAGAGGACACAAGACAAGTTCTCACAAGGACTACTGGTGTGGAGAGAGTCCTTTACCTACGTGGTTTTATTCTCTTCGGCTGTAAACAAAAGTGCATCTATCTTCATTATAGTAAAAATTCGATGGGTGCTCAATCGATTCCTTACGAGATGATAATCATGTTTTGCCCACAGCCAAAGGCGGGAGATTTTTTGGTGAAGCCCAGATATAAGAATTTTTGTAGCCAAAATGAAGTGGTTTTTAGATTCCCTTGGAAGCACAGTTTCAGAAGTAAGGCGACCCCATGACAACATGAGGTAAAATTCTTATAATGGACGAGTTAAGAATGCAAGAGAAAACCATTATCAACTGCTTCTGTTCTTGCCTTCAGGATTGTGAATCCTCTAACCATCTTGAAGTAGTGATCTTCCTACTTTAGGCCTTCTCAACTTACATTTTGCTGCTTCGAGTTTAATGACAAGTGAACTATGGTCTTGGCTTGGTATTAAAGCATTTACATCTACAAGATCACTAGTTCTATACCCTAAGTAGTTTGTGTGCACAGCATCTATTTGACCTTGTGAGGATTTGCAGAATTATTTAGACCTTTTGATTTTTTATGTATTCTAGTCCTTTATACATGGTTGGCATACCTTGATGCCTGTTTATAAATACTTTTTCATCTTAAAAAATGTTGGAGTTTATAGTCTATCCTAAAAACTATAAGCAGTTGCCAGCCTTATGAAGGCAAAAAAAACTGAGCCATGCAAAATGTTAGTAATTTCTTAGCACTTATTCCTGTAAAGAGGTGGAGAAAAAACAAGATACCTATGGTCCAAAGACCCAATAAGGATCTTCACTTCTTTGATACACACTTATTCACACGTATAAGAAGAAGGAAGTTGAAGAGGTGCCATGATTCATATAGCCTCAATAGAAAACCAGGGTTGGTTTCCAATATCCCTGACAAACAGCTAAAAGCGAGCAAACAAGATTTCCAAAATAAGAATCACTTAAAATGTAATCATTATGGGAAGCCGAGCCATACTAAAAGGCATGGTAAGAAGCTACATGGCTGCGAAATAGGGGCCAGGGAAGTAAAAGAATGAAATCCACAAGACCCCAGGGAAACCTGTCTGAAAGTATGGAAGCACCCAAGATAACTAATACAAGGGATTTGCCAATGGTGCAAAGCCAAAGGCTTTCGTTGTCTCGATTAGAGTCACACTAAGCAGCAGTTGCGGATTCTAATTTTACCAACTCTGGGGTTACTCTCCTTGCCAATTATAGTACTGATGATAACCCATTCCATAGATTCAGAGCACCAAACCACATGAGGAGCTTTGCAAATGAGTTTGTATCTTATTTTCTATGTTCAAGAAAAAGATGTCATAATCAGTTGTATGCTGTAACATTTCAACAGGGATTTAAAAGGAAATTTTCATTTTTTTCCCCTTGACAAGAAAAAATAAAGTAGATTGAAGCTTAATACGGGAAATTGAGGTAAACAGGAATAATCCTTCAAAAACCTGAAAGCAAAATAGGTATAACACAAAGGACTTACCAGTCCTCGCAAGTGTTTGCCCACGATAAGAGGCCCAAAATCGAAGTTCAAGGATTTCTTTCTCATCGAAATCTTCCTCTAATTCATTTTCATTGCGATGAATTCGTGCAAGGAAGTTCTTCCATTCATCTATGACATAACACAACAGATTAGATTTTCATTTTACTATTCAAAAAAAGATTATATCAGAAGAAGACAAGGTACAGGGGAGGAAGACAAGGAATTCTTCAACCAAAAACAAAAGAAAAACGAAGAAGGATAAATATAAAATCACTGTCAATATGACAACGCAATTAAATCACTTTTAAATTTTTTTTTTTGTGATAAACATTTAAATCACTTTTTAATATGATAAAGACATCCATGAAAAGTACCCATATGCCTTAGTGCATAACCAAGACAGAAATGCCAACCTAGGTTATGGTACACGTCGACATTCACAACACAAGAATGATGATAATGAGTAAAGCTCAAAGCACAACAAGAATCAACCAATGTACGACACAAAAGAGTTAGTGAAATCATTCTAAGTCACAGTGAAGAAGGCCATGCAAGTAAGCAAAATCTAGCAGTTACAAAACAATATAATATGCAAACACTCAAGCAGATCTAGACAAGCAACATTGGAAGATGGTAACTTTCAGCTGCCCACTCAGCCAAATGAAGGGAAATTACCTGGATATATTTTCTGAAGGTAAAACAAAATTGATATTCCATCTTCATTTTTCCTCGTCAGTTCAGCCATGCTATATAGAACAATCTCAGAATAATATGGCGTAAACACACTGCAAACACATGTAAAAGATATGAGAAAGGTATATTGATCAAACAGCTTGTACCACAACTTCAAATGTAAAACAAATTCTGCAAGAAAAAGGACTGACCTAAAGGATAACATTTCGCGTACAGGCTTTGCTGCAGGCATATCCATGAAAAGAGAATTTGTGAAGAACTCCAGCCTTCGTCTGGCCTCAAGATTCTTAGGAACATTGGAAGCTGAATCTTTGATTGTCAATAGAGAATACAACCTTTTTATCTGCTCTATCTGCACATTTGCATTACTGACATTCATGTAGAAAAGAAAAACAGAGGGAAAGAACAAAGAAGAAAGAAAATAGGCCTTAATACCAATTCACGATCTTTGGGCCACTTTAACTTTGCAAATAGACGACCTTCAGTCCTTGCTTTTGATAACAGATTCCATGTTTCGTAATTTTCCCTGGAACATTTTTCCAATTTTTTTGGGGAAAAGAAAAGATAAAGCATGCATCCACAAAACCAACAAGTAGCAAGACTGACATACCTCATATTTATTGAAAGCACATCATGCCTCACAACATCATAGAGATCTTGGACAGCCTTAATGGCACCTTTTTCTAGCTCAGGTTTTTCTTTCTCTTTCTGTGCAATAAGTATTTGAAGCACCATCAAGAAAAACACCCATGGGAACTTAACAACATTTCAGAAATATTGTAAAAAAAAAATTATTTCACAAACTTATATCATAGTCCAGATAACCCAGTAATTATCACTCTCCAGAAAGGTTAAGTTTTCCATAACATGAAAGCACATATATCTACATAGGTAAATTAACAAGTTGGAAAAGGTGGGAAATATCATTAAATAACTTCTAGTATCAATCTTGACGAAATACAACGCCGACCAGCTCACAATAAGATAGAGAAAACATACCAAATTTCCTACAGAGTGGGTTGTGTAGCTATAAACAATCAAACGTGTAATGACATAAGAGGGCACTTACTTCATGAAAATCAAGAGTGCAGTTGTCTTAATGAAATTACATACTAATGATCAATAAATTCAATGAACATCTAAAAACAACCTTGCATTTTTACTGAAACAGTTATAAATTTTCCACCCCATAAGCAATACAACATATAAGCTAATCATATTTTCCCTTTGATAAGTAAAGAAATACTTTTAGAACAAAAAAAGAGAAGGGTCGAGAACAGAGAATACAGAATCCTCCTAAACCATAAAAAGAGCAAAAAAAAAAGAAGAAAAAACAGAAAATGGCACAACAGTTGATATTAAGGACAAATCCTAGTGCCTTTACAACAGAGCCAAAGAGGCATCCTAAAAAATTATTCTGCCTCACAGAATGGATAGGTGAAAGAAAGATCATCAAAAAGTCCAGTATTATGTTCCAAGTAAGACACTCATAACCCAACAAAAGGGCACCTAACAAAGCATTGTAGCATTTTCTCTCCCCTAATGAAGAGAGAAGAAGCACTCAAGGGAAAGGAGGGACTACACATGACACTAAAAGCATAAAAAAACCTGGATCAAAGTCTCCAACCCACCTCATTGTGAAAGAAAAGATAATAACAGACATACAAATTCCTAAAACGCACAACACAAACATCTCTTTTGCATTTCTCCCAACATTTCACTAGAATAAGTCTGAATTCTAAAACACCCAGACATTACAGAATGCAGAAAGACAAGAGCACATATTACGGACAGACTACTATCTCATAATAGGCACTTTAAACAAATAATTTTACAGCTTCCAAATGAGAATGGAAATTATGAAACTAACCAGGACTCCCATTAGTGCAGTGACTCTTGAGATAACAAGTGCCAGCTTATTTAGCTGAAAGTCATCATGGATACTCTTTTTCTTTATACTTTCTTCAATGTCTTCATAAATCCTTTCAACCCTGAGACAGTAAACCACAGTAACACGAAAGATTCATCATAACAACATTAGACTATAGAAAGGAGTGAGATATTTTAACAATAACCTACCACATCCTCCCTTCACCTTCCAATATTTGTGTCAAGATAAGTTTAAGGGAATGATAGCACTCCTCAACTGCATACTTCATATAGTCATCTCTGGAGACCCTTTCCCAGAGTTCTAGTGAGTCTCTACTCTCAACAGCAATATCTTTAGCCAAAAATATCTATAAACAGTATAAAAAATGATATTAAATTAGGTTGTAAAAATTAAACTCTTGAATAACTTCCAACAAAAACATTTAAAGCAAAGCAATTACAAAAATAATTCTTAAGAAAAGTAGAAGAAGAAGAAGAATAAAAATCAAACAATGAAATAATAATTTTGACAATAAAAAAAAAAAAAAAATTGACCTTGCTAGCAAGAAGAAAGAGAGGCCACTGAACCAATGGAAGCTTCCCAGAATTCTTAGGCATCTGAAGCAACTCCATTTCCCTAGTAGGACCGATGCAAAATGAAGAAATAAATCACAAAAACATACAAATAACATAAGTATATATATGTAGAAGAAACAAAGAAAAAGAAACTAATAAGATTCACCAAAACATTAATACGAAAGAAACAAAGAGCAGCTACCAGAACAAAAGCAAGAACTAGTAAAGTTTCCAGAACTTACAAGTCAGTGATATAATCTTCTTCCCTTAGGTTTTTAATTATTTCATTCCAAAAAGGAGAGAATCTAGCAGCATCAACTTTGTATTTGTCCACAACCTTTGAAGAAACAAACAGTGCATGTTACATTATTTTTTCGATAGTAAAAAGGAGTTACATTATATAGTAGACACGAAGGTGGTGCCAGTCACGACAACAGTGTATATGCAAAAAAGTTACCTTGCATAAGCTAAACTTATAGACCGACAACACAAACAAACCACTTAGATCACCAGAGCATAATGGAAGAGCCACCATGTCGCCCAAGAATAAAAGAAGTTGAAGCTTTAAAGCAGCAAATTAAAATATTGAAGAATCTGACCCATCAAACCATTCATCAGAGAACCATGACTTAGCAGCATGGACATACACTGGCAAATGACTACAGGCATTACGGCGTAAATTAGCCGAAACATCACTACACCAATGATGATGGGTTCTGTCGCAAGAACATGTCCTAATCAAACAATTTACAATTCAACGTATTGCAGTCTAGATCAACCTAAAGTTATATACAGGTGACTAAAAGCACAAAACAGAGAACTATAACCTGTTTCAATCATAAATTAAATGGTCTGGTTAAAAGAACATTCTGGTTGGAAGAAGTGCCCTTTATCAAAAGGTGGGAGACTTGGTCTTATCAAATGCTCCCTTTCTAACTTACCAGTCTAGTCCTTGTCCTTATTTCTATCCCTGCTAGTATGGTTAAAAGAAGGGATACACTACAAAGCAATTTCTTTTGGGGGGAAAAGGATGATGTGAAGAAATTTCACTTGGTTGCTAGGGATACAATTTGGAGGCTGCTGAGTAAGGTCGATTTGGGCATTAAATTTATTGAAGATTTCAATAAGTTTGTTGCTTCCTGAATGAAAGTGGAGATTCATCACCAACAACAGTGCCTATGGAGGAGGTTGGACAGTTTTTCTTAACAACACCATATCTGTGGTGAGAAGTGGGAAAAAAATAAAATTTCGGTATGACCACTGACTTGATGGGAAGCCCCTTAGGGGTGTCTTCCCAATATCTTCAATAGTCAGTTTCAAGGAGATGAAGACTATTAATCATTTGGAGGTGTAGAGTGGTGGAATTTGATGGAACATCCCTCTCCAAAACCTCAAAGATTAGGAAATTGATGGTCGATTACCCTTCTCATGCTTTTGGAGAAACAGGCCATTGAACAATCCAAGAAGGATATCCCTTGCTAGAAAATCTCTAGAAATAGATTGTTTCCCATGGAAACAAGTGCGAAATGCAAAGCCTCACCTTACATTGCCTATTTCGCTTGGGAGGCAAATGGGTGTGGAATTATAACTTCGAATAATCAGAATAAGAGAGGAAGGCCCTTCGCTAGATATTATCTATTGCTTGAACAAGGAGGACTCCCCAAATCATCTTCTTCTTCAGTGTCCCAAGAGTAGGAGTAAGAGATTCAGCACTTTCTCTTATCAACATCAATTGGGACTGGCTCCTTTGTTAAGAATGAATGGGTGTGGAGTGGTATTGCTTCTTATAAGTTTACGAAGAATATTATTTCTATTGTTCCTCTTTTTTCTTTTAGCTTATTTGGAAATAGCATAAAAATAAAGCTTTACACAGCCTCTCATTCCCTTTTCATGAGATAAGAGATAATTTTTTTTCCTTTTTGTGTTTTGCTTAAAGGGCGCCCCATCTTTGATGTTGTTGATATTCTGGATATCTTTGATCTTCTCTCCAGTAGAAGGCCGTAATTTCTGTATGTCTTTTGTATCGGGTTGCAACCCTTGATGCTCTACATAGAATGTTTTCTTTCCCCGAAAAAAAAAAAGAATGTGCTAGTGATGATTTTTCCTCGACAAGCAAATACTTGTAACATATTATAGCAGTGTATATACTAAATAATTATTTACAAATACTTGCCAGCACAGTTAAAATAGAGTCCAAGAAAGAAAATTATAACGTCCAAGAGTCATATGATTCACCTGACCAGAAGAGGGATTAGAAGTCCTGCAAATAGGTAGAAAAGGAAATGAAGTCAGCAAAATCCTTAAATAATTCTTACTGTTGAATTCCTATTTTTAGTTTTACTTTTTATTGAATAAATACCAAACAAAAAGCCAACCTGATTTGGAGAGGAATGTGAAGAGTTCTCATAAAAGCACCAGGAAATTCCCCAAAATGTTTGTGGATGGCATCTAAAGATCTTATCTGAGAATAATTACACAAAAGTATAGTCTTAAAGCACCAACTTAACTGAAGGCAAGTCATGTGAACAATGTGAAAGACATAAGAGATGAGAAATCTTGAGAACATTAAGGGATAATGAAGTCACCGCGTCTTTGCCATAACAAAGAGAGATTTTGATGTTAAACAAGTAATACAGGGAATCAGAGAAAACTATTTACCTCCCCTAGACGGTCTCTAGCTCCAAGCAGGAAACCCCAAACAGCAGAGATAATAGTGTAAAAGATGTGGATATCTAACAGATAGATCTGTAGCAGAGTGACACACAGAAGCAATCAGTGAAAGGAATGGAAGACAAGTAGAGGCCCATTTACACACTCAACAGTGTTCGTCTGTTGACAATATTCCTATAAATGCATCAAGGACAAGACATACACGTATAAATATGTGCATTCAATTCTTAAAATATACTTTGCAATGGACAAAATTGTGGGGAAAATTTTAAGAAGCCTTCTAAGAGTGACACAAAACACTAATTTTCTACAAGCTTCATAGTGTATGTTGAGCTGAATTCCTGAACTACAATAGATGTATCACTGGCCCTACATGTGTTGTGTCTAAAAGTGGCATCAATTTTCCAAAAAGAAAAGCCTTTAACATATGAATGAAAGAAAGAAATACATGCTCAAGTAGAGACAGAAATACACATGCAAGAACACATAAAGACAAAAGGACAAATGCAATTGTGCAGGATTTCAAACTTACAGCAATCACTGGCGCCCATAAACTTGCAACAGTCAGTGCATTATGATTATCTGCAACCAGAGATATGTCGAATGAAACAGCATCAGACCACTCATATTCATAAGAGCACAAAAGATGACCATTCATTAGAAAAAAGATAATGTTTCTTCTAAGAGAAATACAATATCTCCTTATTGATCAAAGAATACATATATAGCCTGGTATCTGTCAGTGAAGCTATCTTGTCCTGTTTATTAACATTACAAACAACAAGCACTCAGACTTGCTATACAAAACTTCTTAATTTATAAACATGTATAGATCATATTTCACATCAAGCAGAAAAGGATCAGCAAAACAGGGCCATCCTTTTGACAAGTAAATAAATGCCTGAGCCATTAGCCAGAGAGAAGCAAACAAAAGATCATCTTATCTCAAACCAAGTGAAGCAGTTGAACACCTTCCTCTTTTTTTTTTACAGAAAAAGAAATCCTATTGGAAAACAGAGAAGACAAAAAAGTTCAAGTGATGAAGATGAGTAATCCACTAGCAAAACATTCAAAATGAGCAGGAAGAAAGCAAAAACGAAAAGCAAAAAACTCAATAGAAATAACATCCCAATGCCTTTTTAACAAGTACAAAGAGATATCTCTAAAGCACTCCCTTGGAGCTTGTAGATGAATACTATACTATTTTCATTTAAGAAAAAAAAAGAATTTCTAAAGCACCCCGCGTGCCTTGACCTACAAAGAAGCCAAGAAGGTCAATCTGTCTAAAGTATAGGAGGGAAAAACTGATCCTTGAAGAATCTAGGCTACAAATAGTTAATCATGATGGGACCCCCATTCAACAAGCTGCTTATAGTAAGGATTATTTGCATGTAGCTTCCCTAGCCCAAAACAAAAACCACAGAAAGGATGTCCTTTTCCAAATCTGCTTCCTTGGGAAATCATCCATAATGTAACCTAACCTTAAGGAATTGGAATAAAGGACACAAAGAACAGCCCATTCGTTGGGAAGCTTCCTATCCAGCTTATCCCCATCACTATATTGCACTTTGAAGAAGCTGGGGGGCTAAAAGAGCAGTCATCTCCTACACTTCCCAGTCACTTAAATTTTGGCTGGAGGGAATGTGCCACTCAAGAT
This sequence comes from Carica papaya, assembly GCF_054855325.1. Lineage (NCBI taxonomy): Eukaryota > Viridiplantae > Streptophyta > Magnoliopsida > Brassicales > Caricaceae > Carica > Carica papaya. The sequence continues at coordinate 37,089,474 of NC_142314.1, read as the reverse complement.
GCCATTGTGCTCCACAAAATAGTCACCCACTTTAGGATCAAATGAAGCCACATTCCAATCCCTTTGCAATATATCCAAAGAGACATTTCTAAATTCCCACAACCAGCAAAAAAAGCTCCTCGCTAAAGCACCCTAGCTTCCTTGAATGAAACGTGAATAACATCTCGCTTGTTGTGCCTTAGAAACAAAAATGGATTCTATATTTTCATAATCTTTGCATCCACCAACTGCGCATCCTCGCCCGAAACAATTTGCAATCAAGAACATTATAATCTCCAAGTCAACCAAGTAGCACGCGAACCAATTTACCCCTATGTTGTTTGTTTGTTTGTTTTGTTTTTTTTTTCGAAATAACCTGGTTTGTTGTTTGCTAACCCAAGGATGTCAAACACCTTCCCGGCCAAGACAAGGACTTGTGGTTAATTGTCGGGAGCTTTGTTGGTGGAATGGAGAGCATAGTCACTTAATAAGGCACTAAGGGCCTAAAGACAAACAGCTGACAAAATAAGGGAAAAAAACAGTCTCTCTCAAGGACTGTCCTGATCAAGAGCAGTACCTTTACGGCCAATTTTTCTCATAACACAAAAGAAGAAACTTTATTGAGGTAGAAACTTTACTACCAATATAATGAAGGCAAATTTTAACCAAGAGAAACAATTAAGCTTGCGGGCTAGAAACAATTTGATGTGTCATGTATTCATGCATCAAGTTAAACAATAAACAACTCCACCGAATGGAAGAATATTCCCTAACCCTAAATTGCTGCCATAAATATCACCTAATATAGCAATAATGCTACAACTATTTAAGAAAATTTTCAAACATTTAAAATTCTAACAAAATACATAGTGCAATTTTCTGGTAGACATACGTCAAAATATTTATCAGACCAAGATGGTTGCTCTTAACATAGGAAATCATGCCATGCCAAGTCAAGTATTTTACTAACTTATAGACAATTGTCTTTGTGTGATACATAACAAAAGTTTATAATTTACAATTTCTAAATAAAAATATACAAAGGGTTACATAAAAAACGAGAGGAGTAACGACCAGAGGAGAGAGAGATTTGATTGGACGTTTTGACCAGTCAAAAGAAGACACATAGGCCGAGGACACTTGCATGACCATCCTCGTTGCCTTGGGGGGTGGTCAGAAAGGTCATTCAGGATAGAACATTTCTGGCCATCAAAAGCGAGATTTTTTGTCATCTTTGAGGGAGAAAATCGGAAAGACAAAGGGTGAGTTAGAATGGAAGAGGTTTTAGGGTTTCGACCTTTTTCGGAAAGAAGTGGCATGGTTGCTAGGCACTTTACATGAATTTCACTGGACTAAACGCGGGAAGGTTTGGGATCGGAACAATACGGAAAGGAGGCTCAACTTGTGGGTATCCATGGGCAGGAACAAGAGGGAAAGGTTCCTGATCTTCACAGAGGAGAAAGAGGAGGCAGTGTGGCGAATTTTCATTCAGGAAGGACCACAACCTGGCGGAACGTGGAGAATGATGAATGTTGTTATTTGAACAAGCGAGTGTCAACATACTTTGGTGAAAGGAAGGCAAATTCAGGATGCAGCTCTTATGGCTAATGAGGTTGTGGATGAGCTGTTATTCAAGAATACAAGGTGTGATTATACGCTGAGGAGATTGGATTTTTGAAACAAATGGAGCAGGTGGATTAACTCTTGTATCTCTATAATTTCTTTTGTGGTCATGGTGAATGGAGGTCTATCTGTTTTTCTCACGGTCTTCGTAGGTCTTAGACAATGTGATCCATTCTCTCCCATACTTTTTGTTGTTATCATGGAAGTTTTGAATAAAATGTTGATGAGAGCCAGAGAGTTGGAGTTGTTAAAAGTTTAAAGGTGGGTGAGGATGAGTATATGAAGGAGGTAAATCACTTATTTTTTGTTGATGACACTTCAGTATTTTATGAACTAGATGAGAGGGCAATCCTTAACCTCAAATGTGGTTCAATGAGTTTCCAAGCAGTTTTTTATCTCAATATCAACTTAACTAAGTCTGACTTGGTGAGAATGGGTGATAAAAGGAATACTTCTAGGTTGGAGAGTCATGGGATATAAAATTGTGGAGTTATCGAGTAAGTTCTTGAGGTTACCTTTGAGGGGGCCAAATATAAAGATGTGAGGATGTAGGATCCTGTAGCGGCAGGATTTGAGAGGAGGTTACCAGGATGGAAGAGAAAGCTCTTGTTAAAAAAGGGAGACTCACACCCACTAAAAGTATGTCAGTAAACCTCTCATTCTATTACATGCCTCTTTTGACAATCCTGATGACTGTTGCCAAGAAACTATAATCAATCCAGTGTAGATTCCTTTGAGGCAACTCTGAGGATAGGAAAAGATATCACTTAGTAGCGCTGGATGAGATCAAAAAGCCAATGTTCATGCAGGTTTGAGGTTGAGATCTTTAGTGGAGATGAATGTGGCATACAACGTGACTATGGAGATTTATAAAAGAAAATAGTATCCTATGATGGAGGGTGATAGTGGCGAAGTTCGACACTATGAGTAAAGGTTGGTCCTCTAAAATATTGACGAGACCACGTGGAAAGGGTATGTGGAAGAAAATATGCATGGATTGAAATAAATTCTAGGATTGTATTAGGTGGAGGGTTGGCACAGGAAATAGAATCAGCTTTTGGCAGAACGGTTAGCTTGGAAAGGGATCACTCATAGCTCAATTTTCTCATATCTATATTATTGCACAACACAAGGAAATGGCAGTTTTTAAGTCATTCAGAAATATTGGGAGGGAAAAGAAGTTGCATGTGGAAGTTATGAGAAACATCATGATTGAGGAATTAATGATTATGAGACTCTCCTTAATACCTCTCATTTACATCAATTAACAGAGGAAATGGCCAACCAATCTAGTGTCCCAATACTAGAGGGTCTTTCTTAGTCAGGTCCTTATATAAATATTTGATTAAGAATGATACCACGGAGACCAGTTTTTGGCAAATCTAAAATGTTAATACTCCGCCTAGAATTGTTTTCTCTGCATGAGAAGTAGGTTGTGGTTGCAATTCTTACTATTGACAAACTGATGAAGAGGAGAAAGATTTTCATAAACAGTTATTTTCTACTGAAGGGGGAGACAAAATCTTGTAATCATATCCTTCTTCATGCCCACTTAGGTAGAAGTTGTTAACCATGGACTTCCGAGTTACCGGAGATCATTTGGGCAATGGTTGGTTCTGTAAAGGAAGAGACTTGGGCCTGGAGGGGTATTAGTGGAGGGAAGGGAAGTGTGAGTCTCATTGCTCTTGCCATCTTTTGGTTGGTGTGGAAAGAAAGAAATAGGAGAGTTTTTAAGGGGGGTGAAAAATGAATTTGATACAGTTAGAGGTAGATAGTTCCAAACCATAGATTTTTCTGTTATACGTCATCCTCTTTATATAATGGAGGATTTGGGGACCTCATGGACATTCTGATTGACATGTAAATTTTTTTTACATGGGTTGGCACTCCCTTGATGCTTGTGAAATATTATATCATTTCATACTTTTTATTTAAAAAAACTCATGTATAAATAAGAATAATTTTCATAAAACATTACGAATTTTCATAATACTAAATGAAGCCTTAATAGTTCAATAGAATACAAAGTCGTAATTCTATGGTACATGTATCTCAAAGATTGATTCATATGACAAGAATGGTCGCTTACTCTTAGATACGAAATCATGCCAAGAGTACTCTATACGATCCATTGTCACAATTTTCTGTGTTGGTCCTACCAATGGCTTAATCTACAAAATCAAAGAGAAAAAAACCATTCGGTTGAAAAATAATGAAAAGGTTAGGAAAAAGAAATTGTTAAGCTTAAAGCCAAAACATTACAGTACACCGCTAACCTGGAGGAAGTACGCAAATGAGAATTTCGCACCCAACACAATGAGCCAGAAAAGCATATATCTGTGTTTACAAAACTTATTCTATAATGTTCTTCCGATATATTTAAAACAGGATTAATAAAATAAAAGAAATATATAAGAAATAAATATTTCTAAAAATGAAAATAAGATTAAAATCTAAAAAATTATCGGTTGTTTAGGAGTCAAAAGGTTTGCAAACAACTCCTCATCATTGAAGTGAAAGTCTACCTCCATTCCCCCTCTCTCCCCCTCCCCCTTACAAAAGTTTAGCAGAAGTTTATTTAGAATCCAAATAGCTATTCTAGGGTAAAAAATTACTAAAACTTATTCCTTCCCATTTATTTTCTATTCTAGTAAGCCACTCAGCCAGCAAATGCAAGGAAAATATTCCTCTAGTAGACAAAGAGTATATAAGTCAAGAAAAAGGTGGAAGCACACAGTCTAGAGATTACTTGATAAAATCACTGCTTCTCTCATACATGCCACGTCCAACATAGTACCGTTCCTGAGAAAAGCAAATAAGAAACAAACTGTATTGATTAATCAACATGTTAAACATAGAGAAACACAACCACACAAAATAATGGTAGTAGTTCAATAAAATGTTGATTTATCACATGCTTAACATTGTGTACAAATAAAGATGTAAAAATGAAGATGGAAACCTGGTGCATCCACTTGATGAAACGAACTAAAGGCCAGCGATCGCAACGATTTGTAATGCGGTGGCAGGCAGGAATACGCATCAGGAAACTAATAAAAAACTGAAGACCAGCATATATGCCTATAACCATCAAATACAATCGGAACATGACCGAATCTGAATTTGGTTTACTTTCTTCTTGGAGTGCTTTTCTGCATGGTGATTAAAAAAAAAAAAAAAAGATAGACAAACATTGAAAACAAGCAAAGAAACAGAGAACGCATAAAAAAAGCAATAAGTTAACTTTGGAGAGACAAAGGATTCAACAGAGTCAAAGAGACCATACATGTACAGGAAAGATATCAAGATTGACGCAACACCAAACCAGATGAAACGGAGAAAAATGCGTGAAACAGCTAGTCGTCTTGTTGTTGAATATGCACCATACATCATGATGACATCCAGAATGCCTACATCACCAAAGAGAGAACTTTCAGCAAGAAAGGAAGAATACTTCAGTGCCAACTAGAGTAAAACCCACAAAATATAGGTAGAAAAGAAACCCACTTTCGAAAAACTTCATCACAACAAATGTTGGACCAAGGCTGAGAACTTCCCGTATAGTTTTGGAGTTAAGACTACCATTGAATGCAATAATGGTGAGTCCCTAAAAAACAGAAGCCAGAATGATTAAAGATATTTATAATCAAGAAATATGGCATTTAAAGAATAAAAAAAAACAATTATAAACTTTTTTTAACATAAGCCTAGAGGGATGTAACTTTGAAAACAAGGGAATTGAACCCAGTCACAATTAGCTTAACCATGGGCATTTTGCTAGTGAGCTCGATAGCTCATGAAAAAACAATTCTAGATTTTAACCCAAAGTTTGGCCAATCATCATGGAAGATGCAATAATGTGGAGGAACTGGATGTGAGGGGAAGGATTATTTCGGGTAACGAGGAGCTGAGAGATGAGGTTAAGGCGGCCTATTCCATGGATCTTTACACAGAAGATTGCCTCTAGGAGGGCTACTCTAGATAATTTGAATTTCAACAGGTCGGGAGAGCAGGAAATAATGGTTCTTGAGCAGGAAGTCACTGAGGAAGAGATTTATGCAGAATGGTTCTTGAGTGGGAATCCCCAGGAAACATCATAGTTCTGGAATCTAACTCCTTTGAAAAAAAAAAAAGATTTCCAAATTACGTAGGTAATTGGCGAACTATCTAGAATAATATATGTGCACATCTTTAAAAAAAAAAAAAGAAACAGATATAGTGTCTACGATATTGTACCCCAAAATAATTAACATTAAGATATACTTCCAACCTGAAACATCATAGCAAGAAATATCCACAAACGGTGGAAGCTGTGATAAAGATGAAGAAATGTCCGATGCTCAACAAAGGAAGTTTTTCCTCGGCGTTTACCTCCACCACATTTAAGTGAATACTGCAAGATGAAAACCAAAGCCAAATTGAATACATTATAAGATTGATAAAAGGAGGAAAATAAGGCAACAATTCATGGGTACCAAAAAAATCCATGTACATCACTCAATTAATCCTTGAATTCTGTCACTCATTATAAAACACACGAGTCAAAAGGGACAGAAGATACCAAAAAGGATCACATTAAAACAACCTTATTTAAGCCAATTTGCTTATCTAGAATCCATTTTTTAATAAAAGAATTATTGCTAAGATCAGCGAAATAAAAGCAAAAAGAAGAAGGATACAAGAGAAACAAAAAGGAAAACAGAAAACAAGTAAAGAAAATAGAAAGGTCTCAATAGCCTCTCAATTCCTTCGCCTGACTAAACAAAGGCACACTTCCAAAAAAATGATGTCCCTTAGCCCACCAAGATGCAAAAAACATCACTCATCACAAATGAAGTATTGTATGAATTTATTAAAAATTCAATAAAAGTAGAGTATTGCATGCATTTACTGAAAATTCTAGCATTGAGCTCAACCAAAGGACCTAATGGCCAGCAAAGAGAGCATTGAGCCATAAAGCTTAAGCTCCTTCCTCCTTACCCAACCCCTCAAATGGATAGCAAAGAAAGCTTCAAAGGTTCAAGCTACTACACACAACTGACTAAGAAAAAAGCAGAGACCATTATATACTTGTCCAACATCAAACAAATAAACAAACTTTTTTTTAAATAATATAGCATGTATCATTAAGTGTAATCACCAAGGTGTTCAAACCTATGTACAAAAGTATTTTCAAATTGGTAAAGATATCAATAAGTTCTCCTAAATCTTCTATGTATTTACCCTTGGTTTTTTTGGCAAGGGTCTGAAACCATCGCTCTCGAATTTTGTTTTTTTTTTTTAAATAATGAATGTTGAGAATGGGATTTGAACTCTTAACCTCTCCAACCATATCCTTAATTTAACACTTTCGTACCACTGGGCCAACTCAACATATACATATCTCTCTCGAATTTTGTTAGTACACTCTTCTACCCTTTTGAAAACTCTTTTGCTTCTTTCTTTCTCGACACGCAAAATATTGTCAGAGGAGTACACCCCAAATATTTTTTCCCCTCACCCAATCTCTTCCAAGCTCATAATTCATCCTTCAGCAATATCGACCATAACCTAATTAACGTCAAGCAACCCATATACCATTAACCACAAAATTGTGCATAATTGGACACCAAAATAGCAACCCATATTCTCCATTCTCTTGCATAAACAGCACCAGTTCACTATAATTTTTCCTCTTTTTTTAGTTTATCCATAGTCAAAATGCACTCTCGACTTGCTTCTCATGCAAAGAGAGCTACTTTGGGGGGGCCTCCATCTTCCAGATCTGTCCATAAGGGAAACTATTATCCACGCGTTCTCTCTTAGCCAAGCATCTGTAGAAAGACCTAACAGTGAATTGCTTGGAAATGCTGAGTGTCCAAACCGATTGGTCATAATCCTCATTGAGTGAAACTTACTCCAACATAGTAAACAGAACTTCATATTCATTAATTTCTCAATCGTTGAGATTCAGCAAGACCTCCACGTGCCACTTCCTGCTTCCTTCACCGTCACCAAAAGTCTCTTTAAGAGATCTGTATTTATATCGAGCAATAGCGTAAATCTGTGAAAACTTGACTCTCAACGCTCTGCCTTCTAGCCAACAGTCCTACCAAAAACCAATTCTACTCCTATCTCCAGTTCTCCACTGCACACACTCTTGAAAATAGTATTTTCCCATATACAATCTTTTCTACATCCCTCTACCATGCAGTCTCACCTACACCTAGGAATACACCCCTCAGTATCATACCATCTCTCTCCTTCATAAATCGCCATACCCACTTCCCTTTAAGTACCTTGTTCATCTCTAGCATAGATCTCAAACCCAAAATCCCCCCACCCACGCTACTACTAAATGATATCTCTTTTTTTCCTCCGAGTCACCACAAAAGAATCTACATTGAATGACTTCTAGTTTCTTGGCAACACTTATTGGCATCATTACAAGTGACATGTAGTAAACAAAAAGATTGGATAAAGTGTTTTTTATGAGTCAATTGTCCTTCCTTAGATAGCAACTTTTCTTCCACCCCTGATAGCCTCCTCCCAAATTTTGTAATAACTGGATCCCACTTCTTCACATCTTTATATGTAGCACCCAAATGCATGCCCAAATAGTTACTCAATAGCCTCAACACCTCACATATTTACAGCCTCGCCACCTCTGCTAACCAATTAGTGTCATTTTCATTACTCAATCTTTTTTTTTAAATAAAAGTATGAGATTGTATTGAAGTAAAAGTGTCAATGGGGCACTGCCCATTTACAAAAAAATTACAAATCGATTAAACAATCAACTATAGAACCGAAATCATCAAAATATTCAATGTTATGTTCTAAAATAGTGGACCCGAAATAATAAAATCAGTTGTCAGTGATGATTCTAAAGTCACATTCATTTCCTTCGAAAGCACGATTGTTTCTTTCTTTCCAAGTTACCCAAAATATAGTGAGAGAGACAAGTTCAAAAGTTTTATTATGACAACTCAAATTTTCATTACCCAACCTTACCATCTCAAACTTTGTCAGGTTAATATTCAGGTTGGAAACAGCTCGAAAATACAATAGACCACATTTTAGATTGAGAACACAATTCACATCTAGTTGACAAAACAAAAATCATCCGCAAAAAAAAGAGGTGTAAACCTCCTCAGCCCCTTCCTCCTCTCCCACCTTTAGCCCTATGATCAAATTCAAATCTATGACCCTTTAAAGCACTTTGTTCAAGGCCTTAATAACAATAAAAAACAATAAGGGTGATAGTGAGTCGCCTTGTCTGATACCTATAGATGCCTTAAAGAACGATGAAAGTCCTCCATTCACCATGGTTACAAAGGAGAATGTAGTGATACAATCATTAATCCATGTTAAAATATTATAGAATATTTTTTGTATGTAATATCAAGATTACCTTCCCAAATATATTAACATAATTAGGAAGAAAATTAATAAAGTAATTTATGTTGGTTACCATATATGAATCCATCTATATGTATATATACTCCTATCATTATTTGAATAAAATATAAGAAATATTCAATATTTTCCTAACTCTTTACATAGTATCAGAATCAGGATTAGACTTTAAGAGATCATATTAGATTAAACCAAAAAAAGGGTTGAACAACCCATTCCCGGCACCAGCGATAGTCGATAGAACCGACCTCCAACCATTCAGTGTGCGGCAGGCGCGGTGGTAAAGCGGATGGAGGCCAAATCACGTATGGAACAGCAAGGAAGAGAAGTCAGGTTACGAAAACCTCCGTGGGCGTCTCGAACAACCACATAAAGACAGAAGAACAACTTAATGATATATTTACAAAACTTCTGAATGGAGCACGGACTGAGTATCTCCGTAATAAACTGACATGAATAATATCTATGTTTCAGTTTGAAAAGAAGTGTTAGAATATTATAAAATACTCTCTGTATATAATAACATGATTATCTTCTAAAATATATTAGCATAATTATGAAGAAAATTAATAGGGTAATATATGTTGGTTACCATATATGAATTTATTTGTGTGTATATATGCCCCTAACCCTATTTGAATAAAATATAAAAAAAATTCAATATTTTCCTAACTCTTTACAATCCACTTCCTTTATTTTACTCCAAACCTCATCCTTCTAAGCATGTAGTCCATAAAGCCCCAAGATGTGATCATAAGCCTTTTACATATCTAGCCTACAGAACACCTCATCTCTCCCTCTTGAAATCAAATCACCCACAACCTTGTTTACCACAAAAACTGCATCCATGATTTGTCATCCTCCCATAAACGTATGTTGACATTCCTCAACCACTTTACTCAATATTTTTGTCATTCTCCTAACTAGCACATTCGTTATAAGCTTGTATACACACCCCACCAAACTAATTGGTCGAAATTCCTTGATATTCACTGCTCTCTCCACCTTGGCTATTAAAACCAAGAAAGTAGAATGAAGTGTCTTCACAAATGAACCTGCCTCATGCATTTCTCTGAAAATCTCCACTATGTCCTCTTCCACTAGATACCAGAAATTTCAGAGGAAGTCCATACTGAAACCATTCGGACTAAAGGTTTTATCTTTCCAACATGCATAAGACCCTCATAAATCTTCTTTTCAAAAAAATCACTTTCCAGTGTGTCCCAGCTCGTCTCGTCTAACATGTTAAAAATTGATGTCATCTAACTTGGACTTCCATTCAAATTTCTCCCCATACAACCTACTGAAGAACTCTCTTACCTCTTGTCTCAACTCCTCATTTCCTTTAATTAGCCAATCACCAATCTCCATCCTTTCCACATAGTTACGTCTCCTATGGAAGTTTGTCACGCAATGAAAGAATTTGGTATTTATATCTCCTTTTATCTATCTTGCTCTAATTTTTGTCTTCAGGAGATCTCTTCCAATTGAAACTTTTTTTCCAACTCCACCTTTAGCATCTTCCTTCTAGCCATATCTTCTACTGATATAGCATCTTCCGTTCCTTTCTATCAATTATTGCAATTTCCTTAAACAAAGCTTGCGTCTCCATTCTCTCCTTCTTTTCCTCTTCTTGATACCAAATCTTTATTGCAGCTTTCAGCACCTTATGAGCTACTCTAAAGCTAATATTGCCTTCAACCTCATTGCCTTTCCATCACTCTTCAGTCTTTTCACAGAAACATTCACTTTTGATCATTTATCTTTAAATCTAAAACGGACCCCATAAAATTTCACCCGACCTAAGAGATAGGAAAGTCATCCAATAGTTTTGGACAAATGTTTGGAGCCTGGATAGATGTTGATACCAAGAATCTATTGAAACGAGAAAACACCAACCTATTTTATTGATTTGACCAAGTCCACTTACCTCTAACGAGAGGTAGGTCTATAAGATCCATTATGTCCAAAGCTTCTTACATTCATATGCGCAACTCCTCGAGCAATGATTCTCAATCCTTTCATAACTATTCAAGACCATGCTAAAGTTCCCTCCCACTATCCATGGATATTCCCATTTCTGACTGCACTCTTGAAAATCATTCCATAATAGGCTTTGCTCTCCCTTCTCCTTTATTATACACTCAATTAAACACCCATTTTTCCCCAGTACTTCGTTCTTCAAAGAGACATGAGATAAAGTATTCTCCACTTATAAGCTCCACACAATTGATAGTATCCTCTTTCTAAATAACCATAATACCACCCAACATACCTCTAGTTGGCAAATCATTCCAACCCACTTCTTTTATTTTTCACCGACTACGAATGACCTTCTCTTGAATACTCTCGATCTTGAATTCCTGCAAATAGATGATGTCTAGTTTCCATATGTTCATGCATCCCTTAATTACTTGCCACTTCTTATAGTCATTCAACCCCCTTACATTCCATAAAATTAATCCAACTAAACATGAACTAATCTTTAATCATGATTCCCCCCTTCTCTTTCCCCTGTTTCTTACATTTTCACAATTTTTACAGGTCTATAGTATTCTTAATTCCCTGGAACTCTCTATTCCTTACTTCTACTTTCCTCTCATGGCTTGCCTATCTTTCAACGCCTTCTCCTGTCGTCTCCTTTCTATCTCCATCAATAAATCCATCACATTTTCCTCCAAGATGTCAAAGGATACTCTTAGTAAGCATCTAATCCATTGAATATTTTGCATCATTCAATAGGAGTTTTCATTTTCAATCCTATCCTCCATACCTTCACCTCTCTCCTCCACGTGGTTTCTCCTCCCTTGGACCCGCCTCTATTTCTTCACATTCCATCTCCTCTCCTCCATCTATATCTTCCGTTGGGAACACCGCTAGACACTCAAGAGCCTCTATCTCCTCCAGATCTCCTCTCTTCAACTATAACATCTTCTATCAAATCTCTCTCTTTGCATCAATCTGCAGTTCGCATGGATTTGGTGGTCTCTAACTCACTAACTACCATCTCACAACCCTCTACGGCAAACGGCATCCTTTTCCCCGCCTTTTGATGCCCTGACTCATCATTGTCTATCTTCTTCTTCGAGTTCACCTGATCTTTCCAAGTCAACCGGATTTTTCGGGTCGCAGACCTCTGCACCCATCTTAAAACCTGTCACAGCCTCCTGGCCCATCTACTAAATCCAACTCGTATCCCACTACTTCTACCATCACCACTTCCACTTGGGCCCGCTATGCCATATTGGGCCATCTTATGGATTGTCTATGGCTAATTAAATTTCTATCAAGACGAGTACTCCCCTCTGTGTTTCTCTTTCACCCAAAACGCCTTTGCCCTATGTCATTTTGTTCCTTCATTCAAATTTTGAATTTTAAAATTCAAATTTAAATCCATTCGACCAGTTCCTCCTTCAGATTCTTCTTTGCTCGACTGTGAAACTCTGCAATGTTCTGAACAATCTCTGGAAAACTCTCCTTATCTCCTCCAGCCTCACCCTGATTTTTATGTGACACCTCAAACAACACAGATAACTTGGCTCTCCCTCCTTCAAAGTTTTCCGAGAAACTCACTGTTGGTCGACCAAAATATCCTTACCTCTGTGTGTTGGTGCACACTGTTTTCCAGCTATTTCTGCAACTACCGCCATCTTTCTCCACCAACTTCCTGCTTCCTTTCCTTCCAAGACAAAAATATGACGGATCCCCTCCCTCTTTTCTCTATGAGCACAAGAAGCTATTCCCCTCTATTCCTGCCTAACGCCACCCACAACTCATGGTTTCTTCGTTTCCTGTTTCGTCCTCAATACTATATGTCGTTCACTCAGTAGAATTCCTCCAAAACCTTCATCAACCACTCAACTTCCTCCTCCCAGAAAACTATCGAAACCCTAAATCCCTTTCAGTACTTGCTCCATCGCATACGTTCAACTTTCCTTCCCTTGCTTGTAGTGTCAAAATCCACCATCAAGAATCGCCGCTTCCCCCTACCTACTCTTTCCATTATCTATTATGGCGCCACCTATCGCCAAAAAGCTACTATTTTCCACCAAAATCGTCAACTTCACTGGCCCACTAATTCTCGTCGAGTCTAAGCAACATCACTCTAGTTGAGATTTCCAAGCCTTATGATTTTTTTCTTATTTGAATTAGGAGTTTTAATGATTCCTAAGTATATCAAATGTGGCAAAATAGCCCCAAAATTATTATATTCCTTCTTTTCAAATGACCCAGAAAATAGTCGAGAGATGAAAGCAATAACCTCTTTCATCAACTTGCCACCCAACGAGATAACCATTCCAAGGCCATTGTACCCTTAACATTACTTAAGGGTAGAACCTCACAACCTTGCCTCAGGGCACAAAAGAGTAGATAGTTAGCGGACTCATTAAATGACAAACAAATTGATGGCCATCCACAACTAAAACTCTATTAGTTCCCAAAAAGTTTTCAAAAAGTTAATTTACTTGCCTACATTCTGTAACTCCAGAAGTAACAGTAAGTAACAAAAGTAATCTGATTTCAGAAAATAGTATGCAAATATCAGTGGTTAATAGTTGCAAACCTTTGGCCTTGCTGTTGGTTTTTGGAAAAAAGATGAACTTCTGCGCCATGGCCAACTGAGTTCAAAACAATGAAGAGACCTGGAACAGGGAAAATAGTCACCTAACAAAGACCATGAAACCTGTTTAGAAAACATAACTGTGCAGGCAGCTTACCAAAAGTACTCATTAAAATCATCATAGTTTCTCCAGGCAGAATGAGGTGCCCGACCATTATCATTGTTTCCAGCTTCCTGAAGTTGTTGTAGATAAATAAAGAATTTAAATTTAATGTACCAGAAGACCTTAAAATTGGCATATAATGCATGACTAGACAACTTCTCCAACAAGAGATACCATCATAACCTCAAATAAATAAACAGACTCATCACCATCAATGCAATAAAAGTAGTTGCTCCAGAAACACAACAAAAATTGCAAAAAAGAGTTTCTTACATGTATTTCTTTAAAGCCAGGGCCAATTATGCAATTCATACAACATATTACTAAAAGATGCTTACAAAAGTTGGCCATGAGACTGAAGGTTTGGATCTTACCCTTCAGTCAGCATTTTTAAAAGAATGTGGAGCAAGAGATCATAAATTTTCTTTTTTCCCCTTAATGAAGGAAAGAAATATTACTAGGGAGAAAAGAGAAAGGTACTAAGCAGGGTACTTAGATCAATAAGTTTGGTCACTAAATTTTATCTTCCAAAATGGGGAAAAAGTGCAAAGTATGAAATACTGGTACTAAATCAAAGATACAAAAGAGACGTTATTGCACCATAAAATTCCATCTAAATCTCCATAATACAATCAAAAGAAATTCAATCAAATAAAATAAAGAAATAACATAATCCTTAATGAGACATACCGCAGCAACCACCTCATAAAGTGGAGCGATAACTTGATCAAGGAATGAGACACCATTCTCTGAAATGCAACTATTTGCCGGCTGTGCAATTTGCTGCCTTAAAATTTCATCCATTTCTCTTACCATCTGTATATTGAAATATTTACACTCAAAGCCAGTATGAAACAAGAAAGACTCTTAATGATGCTGGAGCCTGACAAGGATTTAACAACCAACACAGCAACATAAGGAACAACCTAGAAGCTCTAGAGCTTTGGAGGAACCTTCATTGAGAGATATGAACTTAGAAAGCAAGTATGTACAAGTTTGCATAGTATTCTCTATATGTGTATGGCAGAGACCATTAACAAGATGACCAAGCACCAAGCAAGTCATAAAAGCGTATTCCACTTACATGGTGAAATATGTAACATAAGCATTCTGGAAGAAATCTGATGTTGGAAGCTTCACCCCATATGAGAAAGTACAAGGAAACAAAAAGTACTTTCTTTTCCTTCTCAAGAGCATCCAAACTACGAATCAGCAATAGAAATTACAGTGACTCCTGATAAATTATATGCATTGAAGATCCAAAAGAAAATGACAGAAGGTTTGAACATCCATACTTGCTCCAAACAGGTTGAATACATAGGTAGTTACACCACTTAATATAATTTTCCAAAGACTTCAAGAATACATTTTGTACAGCAGCCTCAACCAATTTCTGGATAATCATTAAGATAGCAAATCAGACTGAAAGCTGAGAATGGCTACATAAGAATAATTAGAAAACTTACAAGAGGCTATAGAGCATCAATCAACCAAAAAATATATGTGTATATATTCTTAAAACGGCATAATAACCAGCCTGTATGGCATGTACCAACAAAATGGAAGACCAACGACTTACAGGTTCAGTTTGTTCAGGAATACCGAGTCGAGATTGCTCATTTGAAAGAAGGAGAACAACATGCTCACGCTGATTAGCCACATTGTCTTTCTGAAGTAAAAACAAAAACGAACAAAAAAAAAATATCCTCCTATGTAATAAATTCTTTTACTGAAAGACAAATATTATTGAGAGAAAAGAGCATGAAAAGAGAGGATAAGTATCCTCCTACCAAATGAAAGACAGTAAAATACAAAATAAATATATCAGGCAGTTGTCAGTACAGAGCAGCCTCCTAATTCCTTTGAATATTAGACAAAAGCAAACCCCTAAAAAGACTGTGGATTAGCTAACGAAGGCGCCAAGAAAAAATCACCCCACCTCAAATAAATTTGCAGAATTAACACATCGATTGTAGATCCTAACATTACAATCCAGGCACAACAACACAACACAAACAAAAGTCACCTTGCTGTAACATTCTGTGCTGCAGATTCTGCAGACAACCCTTCAGACAGCTAGGTAAAAATACTTCAAGGGCATAAGGAAAACCCACCATTCCCCTATAACCACACATAGGTAATTTCGCCATCTCGTAATGCAAAACAATGGCTATTTGTCTCTCAGACACGAAACAAATCACAGAAATGACAGGAAATACAACTTCGTTACATCTGGAGAAAAGTATATGTGTCAATGCAAAGCTGTGAAGCCACCACATAGTGCAAGAACGAGTGAAATAATTTCTCCCACCACTCCCCTGATGTTTGCTTCACCTTTACAAGATGCTTTCTCCTCATTATTTTTGTCTTGCATCTTAATCTCTGCATCTCTCACTATTGTCAGGCTCAGTTTGGAACAGCTTGTAGCTATGGTTTTCCAATGGAATAACATTTTGTTACCAAACTGAAAAAATTAGTACTTTTGGAAAAGCTAAAGTCAAATTTATTTTTAACATATATAAACACAGAAGCAGGTTTTATATCCTTTCCAACAACTGCTTCTGCTTTTAAGGAAATATCTAACATGGTTTCCCAAAATTATCCTCACACAAGTTTGTTAATTACACATATATCCCTAGTTATATTAAAGCTAAAAAATTAATTAATCAATATTTATTAATATAACCTCCCTCATTGGAATGCTTCATATGTTCACATATAGGAGGCGTACGGGTGTGGAAGAAAGCATGACCCTTATGACAAAGAACGTTGTTCACATGCTTATGGACAACTTTTCTGGAAAGAAACCGTTGGATTTTTTATAATCTTTTATAGAAAAACAAGCTTATTAAAGTAAGAGCAAAAGGATAGAAAAAAAATAAAAGAGGATGAGAATTCCTCTAGAGATTACAAATAGTAGTACGCCAAAAAAATCTAAATAAATAAAATTCACAAAGGATATGCAAAATTAATGACCGAAAATAAAAATCTCCCAATTCCGATAGAGTTCAGAAATAGACAGTTCAGAGAGGATTTTTAGATAATTGATCATTCTCGTTTGATATGTTATAGGATAAGATGACTTTTTTGCGTTCCTTATGGGCCAAAGCACATGGGAAATTCTTTATATCTCTCTCACTGCCCTTTACAGGAATTGGGAAGCAACAATCATTTGATTAACTGTGGTTCCATTTTGCCCTATGTGCTGTTATTTATGTCTTTTTTTTAACTAGGTTTCCTTTCATGGATTAACAACTATGTTATTTGTTTTAATGTATAACAATTACGTTATTTATGTTATTTGTTTTAACAATCATTACTATATGGTGTCCCTTAGCGTAGAATTATGGAATATGGCGTATGGATCGTTAAGAATTAGCTGGGTAATGGTGCGCAATGTAAAGGAAGAGAAATGGGCATGGAAGGGTGTTAGTGGTTGGAAGAAATATTTGGGTTTAATTCCCCTTGCAATCTTTTGGATGGTGAGGAAAGAAAGAAATATAAGAGTTTTTGAAGGAGTGGAAGAAGAGTTCGTTTGGTTACAGCTAGATGGTTTCAAACTCTGGGTTGTTGATCACGGGTCATCCTTTGTACTCTATGGAGAACGTAGAAACCTTATCGATATCCTAATTGACATGTAAATACTTTTATACATGGGTTACTACCCCTTGGTGCTAGTAATTAACGATACATACTATATTTTTTATTTAAAAAAAAAAGGTTCCCTTTAAGTTGGATATCTTATCCGATGTTTTTGTATTCACTGCTTTTATCTCTTAATAAAATTTCTTTTTCTATCCACAAACAAAAAATTAAATTAAATTTCTCCTATTTTTACTTTTTTTTTGGTACTTCAGCATTTAAAAAACCTTTTATATCATTAATTTAAAATAGCAATTGTTCAGTTATATTCACAACTAAAAAATAACAATTCAATTAATATATATTTGTTAAAATCTAATAATAATATAAACTAAAAAAATCAAACTAATCATCAAAATTATTCAAATTTCTTATTCTATTTTTATACCCTTCTTAGTATTTCAGTATCTATTAGTTATTTTCACCAAACGGAATAGTATCTTCTCTTCAAAGTAAGAGCACTTTCCATAGCTAATTCCAACAAAAAGAGAACAGTTTCTCTACTAAGAGCACTTTTACTGAAAAGTTATTTTAACAGAACTTTTATCACACATGGCACAAGCACTAGCCCCTACCAAACAGGCATTTATTCATGTTAAATTGTTCCACATCAATGTTTAATGAGGATTCAAAGTTCTATCCTCACTCTTCCACATCTGTTTTATTTAAAAAATGAGTTCGTGAAATCAAGCTAAACTCTCTTAAAAAGAATGAGAATCAAGTTTCCTAATTTGAACTAAATCTCCTAATATTACCTGTCGGACAACTCTCCACCAAAATGTCATATAAGCTACTAGTTATAAGCATAGGACAAACAGAAACAACAGTCATACTGACCTGAAAACCAAAAACATACTGCAGAAAATCGAGCATATCAGCATTTCTTGTGCTAGGAATAGGAAAATCGACAGGTAATTTTGGTAGGCCTCGGTGGTATTTTAATGCTGATACTGCTGCTCGCACCTGACCAGAAGTTTTTGGCATAAAGCACAGTCAAGGAAAAATATAAACCTCTGACCGGAAATGGAAGTGATTTACCTCAGGAAAAGACACTATAGCATTTGTTATAGTAGGAGCATCCAAGGGAATGACGTTGTAAGCAATTAGGTCCTCAGTCATGGCTGCATCTGATTCAATGACCCGTTTCAGCTGCATAAAACAAGTAAAGAATATTATATAGTTAAGCAAATAAACTAAATAAACAAAAAACAGGCATATTATAACAAAAGTAGAAAAAGAAAAAACTTCTAGAAACAAAAAAAAAACATGCGATGAGCATGTAAAAGAAATAAAGCTTCTTTTTTCTTGAAAAATAACACATAGACCAATTCAAAAACAAGGAATCTCTTGTTGCTTGGTTCTAGAATGCATCATATGTTTTCAAGAGTCCTAGTTTTGGATGCAGAAATTAAAATCAGAAATAAGTCAGAGTTAGCTTCAATGACTACAATTCATTAAGACTGATAGTTTCCTCAAAGCATTCTTTCAACAGGAAGTTCGGCAACAGAATTGAAAGAGAGGAAAAACTTCCAATAGAAAATTCTCTTTTTTGTAGAAAAAGACATTTTACTGAGATAGGAGAAAGAGAATTACACAGCTGGAGACTAAGACATCCTCCTCAATAAAACATACAAAAACGAAAGAAAAACGTAGGTATAACATGCTCCTCATGGATAGAGGTGAAGAGAAATGTTTCAAAGGACTTTGTGCGGAGGAAAATGTCCCAGTTATGGTGCTTCGGCCCGTAAAGATGCCAAAAATCTCTCTCTCCCACAACTCAGTATGGAGGTGTCTGTTGTTGAAGACTCCAGATTTGCGAGCAAGCCATATACACCACAAACTTGCAAAGATAACACCTTGCCATGATGGATTGGCTACTTTCCTCATACCTTCCCCTTTAATAGAAGTACTCAGGAACCTCTCCACTGTTGGAGGCACCACCCGGTCACAAGCAAACAGACTAAGAATATCTTTCCACGGCTTCCAAGCAACATCACAGGTGTAGACACATAATCCCAAAGCATATGCATTTTCTATTTCTAGATGTTAGATTTTTCTATCTCTAACCTGGTTTCTACAACAGTAAGTAATTCATTAACAAAGAAGTTCTAAAAAAAGGAACACAAGCATTTTCCTGAACCATGCTCTTATTTTACTGTGTCAGATATACAAAGCAACTACCATTAGAAAAGCAATTTGAAAGATCATACACCAAACCTCTTCAGGAATTTCTTCGGTCAGCTGCTCCAATACCATCCCTAGAACTTTTAGAGTTGCAAAAACTCTCTTCCTTTTCACTGTTTTCTGCTCCAACCTGAATTTTAATAATTGCAAGACAGCAGATTAATAAGAGAAACAACTCCGAAAAATTCTTTTTCTTGAAATAAACAGATCAAAAATCTTATTAACAACGGCACCAAAGGGGTGCCAACCCGTATACAGAACTCTGAAAAAATATCTTATCCCTAAAACAGAGATAACACAGCAAAATGGTCAAGAATATGAGCAAGAAATCACGACCAAAGGAGAGAAAAATAGAGAGAGGGAGAATGTGTATGTGTATGTGTCTGTACATGTGCATTTGTAAGAGAGAGATGGAGAAACAGCAAAAAAGATACTACAATTCAAAGAAAAAAGACATCTGAAGTTACTCTAAGACACCAAGAAAGAGAAAGATATGCAAAAAAATTTCTTGGTCAAATTATGTACAAAAAATGGAGAAAAATATAGAAATTCCAAATCGGGCAACAAATTTACCCAGAAGTTTAGAATTTATACTCTTGTGCTATTAATAAACAAAATAGAATCCTCCATTCCACCATAAGAACTCCTTAGATTCCTCTCCTGGCAGGCCAAAAAATTTTGTTATTCTCATCTCCCAACTTCAATGCATCCACTTTATCCTTTTCGTTGACTGCAGAAACTTTTGGATGGTTATATTTACTCATCTCTGTAGTCATAGATTCTAAAACTACATCTTTTATGCCATTTGTTTTTTGAAATAAAGCTGAAAGTGATAATTACTGGCAGTCTCATCATGTTAAACATGTCAATCATAAAATCAAGGTTGACTTAGCTATAGTAACGTGACTAGTTCTGTGCTCTTTCTTTATATTTTTCGTTTTTCTTTCCTTTTCTTTCAGCTGGATATCTTATCCGCTATTCTTTTTGTAATGCTTCATATCTTATCTTAAAAATATTTCTGTCTATCGAAAAAAAATCAAGGTCGACCTAGAAGAATATGTGTCGACATTATAAGAACTCTTACAAGAAATGTACCAATATCTAGTACATAGAGAAACTATTACAAGATTATGTGTCGCCTAGAAGAACGTGTCGGAGTACACAGAGAAATATACCAATACCTAGTAGGAACACTCACTTATTTATCTCGATAGAGCATATGAAGTGAGTATGATTAGTCAGTTTATGTGTGACCTCAGAGAAGTCCATTAATGGGCAACTCGTCGAGTGTTGCAGTATCTCAAACAAAAACACCAGTTACATGTATTCTATTGAAACGAAATGGAGGTTTAGTCCTTGAGGCATATAAAGATGCCAATTATATTGGATCAATCATTAATAGGAGGTCAGCCTCCAGATATTGTACAGTTCTTGGTCGTAACCTGGTGACATGGAGGACTAAAAACAGACTGTGGTTGCAAGAAGCATAATTTCGGGCAATAGCTCAAGGAGTGGATGAACTGTTATGAATAAAGATCATCTTTGAAGATTCAAAAATTAAGTGAGATGGTCTGATGAGTGTTTATTTTCATAATAAGTCTGCCATCAGCATAGACCATAATTCAGTGCAAGACATTCAGGCAAAGCATGTCAAAGTTGGTAGACACTTCATGAAAGAAAAACTAGAAGGCAGGTAGATTTGTACATCTTACGTGCCTATACACGGCCAACTGGCTAATGTACTACAAAGGATCAATTTCCAGTGTTTCTGAGCATTATTGCCAAGCTCGGTATGAGAAACACCTATCTACCAGCTTGAAGGAAAGTTTGAAAAAAGTAAATAAGTGTAAATAATTTTCCTCTTCAGTAATAAGTTGTACCCCTAGGATTAGACCTATTTAGTTAGGTGTCTATTTTGGTAGAATATCTTATAAATTATGTGATCCCAAAATAATTAAGTTTTATTTTATGTAGCTAATAATTATATGTGTAACCTCATATAATTATTAGTAACAAGAAATATGATTTTCCTACATGCAACAATATGAACAGAAAGACTACGTTTCAAAAAGTCAAAAAGGATTTGCAAGTAAACCTACTCGAAGAATCTAAAAAAGCAAACCCAACAATCAAGCCACGTAGAAGAAGTTTAGAGCTCAAAAGTTACATCACAAAGGTCATGTCAATGGATTCACAGTCACTACGTGGATGCTTGAGGCAGCTATAGCATGTGCTGTGAGTTTTAAAAGTATTGTTAAAATAATTGTTCACTAAAAGTCTTTTTACTCAAAAGTTATTTGATATTTATAATAATAACTGTAAAAGGTATTGTCACTTTAAAAAAGCAGAAACTATATATCTACTAAAAATGATTTTTAAGATTTCAAGTATAAATTTTTAATTTTTTGTTTGAAACAAAAGCTAGTAGGTACTTTGCTAGACTGTATGAGGAAGAGTATGATTGGAGACCATGCTAGGACGGTATCAATTTTAGCTCACTGAACGAGACCAATAGGTTGTCTCAGGAAGATAGATTCTCCAAAGAACATATTTTTGAGGGTTTCAGGACGTGCAAGAAAGACAAGACGTCGGGCCCCGATGGGTTAACTATGGGGTTTCTTCAGGAGTTTTGGCATGTAGTGAAGAGGGATATTGTTGACTTATTCCATTAGTTTCATGCTGCTGGCTCTTTTGTTAAATCCTTGAATTCTATTTTTATTGTTATTGTTCCTAAAGTTGGAGAGGCTATTGATATAAAGGATTTCAGGCCAATAAGCTTGGTTGGGTGTGTCTACAAATTAATAGCCAAAGTCCTTACAAGGAGAATGGCAAAGGCCCTACATATGGTTATCGGTGAACGTCAACATTCCTTTGTGGGAGGTAAGCATATTCTGGATGCGATTTTGATTGCTAATGAAGTGGTTGATGATCTGTTGAACAAGAAGAGGGAAGGCATCTTATGTAAACTGGATATGGAAAAGACTTATGATCATATGAATTGGGGCCATGTGGATTATATGCTCATAAGACTGGGTTTTGGAGAAAATGGAGAAGATGAGTTAAGTCATGTGATGGTTAATGGAGGAGGGTCATCGTCTTTCTTCTGGACCTCAAGAGGGTTTAGACAAGGGGACCCTCTATTCCAACTTCTCTTCTTAGTGGCTATAGAAGGACTGAATAAGATGAGTCACCTCTTCTCTTATAGAAGGACTGAATAAGATGTTACCAAAAGCTAGAGAACTTAATTTGTTTCGTGATTTGTGTGTCGGGGCAGGGGATATAAGAGAAGAGGTGACTCATCTGTTATTTGTTGATGATGTTCTGTTACCTTGTGTTTCCGAGAAGGAACCGTTACTGAATTTGAGGTGTGTTCTCATGGGGTTCCAGGCAGTGTCAGGGCCTAACATCAATCTGGTCAAGTCTGAGTTGGTTAGATTAGGTATGGAGGAGGATTTGGCGAGGATGGCTAGTGTTCTAGGGTGCAGTGTGTCCAATCTTCCTATCAGACATCTGGGCATTCCTTTGGGAGCTCACTATAAAGAAACAAAGACGTGAAAATCAGTAATCAACAAGTTTGAGGGCAGACTTGCTGGGCGGAAAAGGGGTCCTCTCTCTGAAGGAGGACGACTTACTCTCATTAAAAGTATTCTATACAACTTACCTATCTATTATCTTTCTTTGTTTACCATCCTTGTTAGTGTTGCAAAGAAATTGGAGACAATCCAATGTAGGTTCTTATGGGGTGATGTGGAGGATAGAAGGAAACTTCACTTAGTTGCATGGAAAGAACTCAAGAAGTCTATTGGACTGGGTGGTTTGGGCATTCGTCCGTTAGTTGAAATGAACGAGACTCCACGATAAATGGCTCTGGAGGTCCATGAAAGAGGAGGGTGCCTTGTGGAGAAGGATCATATCGGTGAAGTTTGGGGTGGAAGGGAATGATGGTTCACTTGTGTGGTTTTGCGTTCACATGGGAAGAGTCTGTGGAAAAGAATTGGGGGCGGGAAGGAGAGGTTTCAGCATTGCATCAGATGGAAAGTGGGTAGGGGGGACAAAATTAGTTTTTGGGAAGATCAATGGATTGAAGGTGGCGCGCTCAGGGAGCAATTTCCCTGGATCTTCAGCATTGCTCAGCACAGAGAGAGATTTGTGATTGTTTTATGGGAGTGGGGGGAGGAGAGGGAGGTCGGCAGGTTCTGGTCTCTAGAAGCTTAAATGACTGGGAAATAAGTGAGTATGAGAAGCTGTTGGGAGCTCTCTCGTGTATTGCACCAGATGGCAACAATGATAGTCCTCAATGGAAGATCACTAAAAATGGCTCTTTCAAGTAAAATCTTGGTACAAGTGGCTGTCTAGAAGCGACATCGAGGCTGATAGCTTCCCCTATAAATAGGTTTGGAAGGTGAAAGTTCCTCCCGAGTCTTTTTTTTCGTTTGGGAGCCTGGTAGAGAGTGTATCCTAACTATTGATAAACTAAACTAAAGAGGTGGGGGACAATATTGGTGAATATGTTTATTTATGCAGGAGAGCTTAGGAGACTTGTAACCATTTGCTGCTGTGGTGTCCGAAGGTGTATGAGCTGTGAACCATGGTGTATAGTGTGTTGGAGATCAATTGGGTGGTGGCTAGTTCGGTCAAAGAGGAGTTGGGGGCTTGGGAGTACTTGAGGGGTAGATGAATGTTTGTTGATATGATTCCACTTACCATTATGAGGTATGTGTAGAAGGAAATGAATAATAGGGTTTCTGAGGGGATTGATGATGTCAATAGTTTTAATGTTCTTAAGAATAGATAGTTTAGGACCCTAGGTTTTTTGTTGTTGGGTCACCCTCCACCACTAAAGGAGGCTCAGAAACTTTTTTGTTGCAATGACTGACTTGTAAATTTTTGTATATGGATTGCACCTCCTTGGTGCTCATAGTAATATACTTTTCACACATTTTTATTTCAAAAAAAAAACCTGTCAAGTTGCAAAAAAAAAAGCAGAGAGAGAGAGAGAACTAATAAATACATTCACACAAGAAAAATAATAATTAGAGAACAAAGCTCAAGGTCTATTTGACTCCTGTAGCAGATACATACTCTCCAGTGAAAATACCAGATTCCCTCAACCTCATTTCTTCCTCTCGTAGCTTATCAACACTGTTCTTCTCTCTAAAATGCCTGTAAAACTCTTGCAAGCGGGCAATATCCTGACTTCTGTCTATGATTCCGGCCTCTCTCTTTGCTAGCTTTTGCTGCAAAATTATAGGAAAGGATAAAGAACAGAAGAGATTAAAATAACTGTACAAAGAAAAATCAAACCAGTTGAAAATGACGAAGAAAAAACTTCTGATTAGAACAAGGAGACAGACAAGCATCCAGACACAAGGGGAGACAAGAACAACTAGAGGCAGGCTTTGCTCATATATACAGAGAGGCTCATATCATTTTCACATGCACATAACTTTTTTTAAGAAATAAGAAAGGAAACAAATTCCATAACCGAGAATATACCTTGATGACAGACATTAGACCAGTCTTGAATTGTAAAACACCTCTCCCTTCGCTGTTAGGATCCAGATTTTGTGCAAGTGAATAAGCATGCTCACATACTGCAGGTAAACAATGATAAGAGGACTTATTCAGAAACAAAGATAGAGAAATTTGACAATATTGAAGGACTTCCATTGAGTATATCATAATAGAATCCAGCACTGCAAGTTGTGAGCACACATCTTTCATGCATCATGCAAACCTGAGAAACTCTGGTAAAAAATATGCTCTAATTTTATATCTTTTGGAAATAAGAAGTTTAAGAAATTGAAATTCAATGGAAGAAATGGCTGATTGCAAGCAGTTTATATGACATCAGTTAGTTGTAGAATTTAAATTTTTCAAGGTGGCGAACAACTTCGCAAAATGTTCTTTGCCTAATCTTCCAGCAAGTTTAGAACTTTCAACATCTTTTTTATAAGGAAAAGAAAATATTTTCTTAGGAGAGAAAGAGAATACGAAAAATAGGAGGAAAACATAAATGTAAGTGCCTCCCATTCCTTTTGCATACTAGACAAACGTTTGTCCTAGAAAGAACATGTGCCCTGGCCTATAAAGAAGCCAAAAAAACCATTCCTATTGCAAAGAAGTTATAATGCTAGGCACATTGATTAAAGATCTTATCACTAATGTGAATTTGGTTCAGATATTAATTCCATGAAAATGAAATGAGAATATAGAACAACTGGGATAAAATTTTGGATCAAAATAATATTTTTTTAAATAAGTATAAAAATATATTAATAGGCACCAAAAGGGTGTCAACCCGCATACAAAGTATTTACAGCTCTAAATTATAGAATAAAGAGAACGACCCAAAAAATCAAAAAGCCAATACTCTAGAACCATCTACTCCTGATCCTACAAAATCCTCCACATCGTCAACCTCCTTAAAAGTTCTTCTATTCCTCTTCTTCTAAATTACCTAAAAGATGGTAAGCGGATAAGATCCACATATTTCCTTTGCACACCGATGCCTTTCCACGCTCATATTTCATCTCTAACCAAACCCGTATCACCCAACTAATACCCAATAGTTCATAAACCACATACCAAAGCTTTTATGCAACCGGACTCCATAAAAGAACATGATACAAAATTTTGCAGCCCTTCTACACAAGTGACAACCATTCACCAGAGTAATTCCCCTCCTCATCAATTTATCGATGGTCAGGATGCATCCTCTTCCAGCTTCCATGCAAAGAGGCCACTCTGGGAGGGACTTTAACACCTTCCAAATTTGTCTAAAAGGTTGGTCAGATACTTTATCATGCTTTATCAGATACTTGTAGAAAGATCTGGCCGAAAACACTCCTATAGAAGTAAGGCTCCAAAAAGGTTGGTCATTGCTACCATCCAAAGTAATGAAAGACAAAGTAGATAGGAGATTCTCATACTCATTAATCTTCTAATCGTTCAGGCTTCCCATCACATTTACCTGCCATTCCATTTCCCCTCTCCCTATTTACCTGAAAGAATCACTAATCAGAATATCCTTTTGTTGTGTTAAAGCAAAAATCTGGGAAAACTGATCTCTGAGGATTCTGCAATCCAACCATCAGTCCTGCCAAAAATTGATTGGGTCACCCTTATCAACCCTCCGCTTTGTTAAATGTTTCTATAATAATATTCTCCATTCCAGCCACCGGATCAGAATAAGATTCTAATTCCAAGTCATTTCCACTTTCAATTCCAAGTGAAATGTTCCTATAATTCCTTCAATAACGTATGGAAATACAAATTCATTATTATGGATATGAAAATATAATAAAAATAATTCAATTATATATCAAATATATACAGTACATTTCGACATGTCAATTAACTAAGATTTAGAGATTGAATTTAATTAGAATACACTTAAACCAAACGCAACATATTTTCTAGCCATAAAACCAACATAATTTTTTTTTGAAGTAACAACATAATTATATTAAATCATGTAATCTTTTTCAATTGTGCCAATGACATTGGAAATACTCTTTCATGATTTTTTTTTTTAAATAACTATGCCCTTTCATGATTTTTTTTTTCTTTTGAAATAACTATATCCTTTCATGATAATTTGACTAGCTATTGTATTTACATACTAAAGATACACACAGATTTTTCCTATAAAAGAGGACCACAAAATAGAGAAGGATGATGGAGCACAAAGAATCACCAAACTGGCATATATTTTGAAAACGAAAATGCAAGGCAATATGAAGTTTGGTGCATACAAATCCTAGAAACATTGGGATCTTCATCTTGAATTTCATCTGCTGCTCTTAAAATTGCATCGATATCCCTATTGTTTGCAAGAGAGGAGGGCACATATCCAGCAATACCACCATGCGGCTGGCCAAGAGCATCAATCCCAGTTCTTTCCCTCTTTAATGCAGCCCGTACTAACCGTTCCCATAGATCTTCTGCCTGAGACATTTTTTCTACAAAAAGAAAAATCAAGGATGTCAGTCACAAATTTAAGGAAAAAAGGAAATGAATGATAATTCAGCTTAACAAAAAATTTACATCAACAATTATGAAGAAACATAGAACTGCATGCAAATACAAGTGAAACCATAATCCGCCTAAAACGAAGACAGTGTATCATCATGATAAAAAAGAAAATGAAAATAAACATAAAAACTGACTACAACAGTGCAGACCTTTCCCCTTCTCAAAAAAAACACACAACTCAGACCTTTTGTGACTCACAAAATGACATTTCCAGCGCTTAAAAGATATTGGGAGAATTTTATCAGCTTATACATTTGCCCCGGAGCAAGTGCTGCAGATGCAAATGTCGAGAAGTTTCTCCCAGCACACAAGTATTGTGTCAGTCAAGTTTTCTGGCTTTTATTTTCTTGCCTTCTTGCACATAATTGGCTCCAGCAGAATGATGCCATGACACTTTTGTGGCCTACTGATGCTTTACATGCACTAAAAATAAAAAATTTTGCTGGAACATTGTATTACCAACAGATTACATGCATATTACCACCAATTTTTTTTAATTTTGCGCCCGAATGTTTCTGAAAAGCATGTTTCGACTGTTTTAAACTAATTTTTCAGACATAATTACATTTTCCAATAGTTTCTAATTAATAATTTGATCAATCAAATTGACATATCTATCACACTAAATGCAAATGTAAATCAACATTAATTTTTAGTAATTCTCCATGATATTCAACATTAGAAATTCGAAAAAAAAAAACATAAACATAACAGTTAACAAAACATCCCAACAAAGTATCCAACATTAGGAAGTATTTGATTAAAAATATCCCGAAAAGACTAGCAAAGACATAAAAAATAAAAACTTAGCAAGAGGAAATCTTCCTATGACTTAATTTGCAAGTAAGATAAAGAAGATTAATAATGTGAAAGTTAGAGAGGTAATTAAGAAAATGTGAAATCTGTCCAGTACGTAGGCTTCATTTCACGCAATAATGTGGTATAGATAAAGGGAGCTTATAATTGAATTCACCCAAATGCTCAACTCAGGGCACGGACAGGATGTAGGAAACTACAGCCTACACGCTACTTATTGTCCAAAAAGCTGAAAAGCCATTAAGCTCACTTCTTTTATTTGTTATAAAATTTGTATAAATATAATTTTGATACACAAATATACAAGACGATGTGAAACTATTTTTCTAATGTTAATTCTACTGGCAAAGATCATGAAGCAAAATGAGAAAACACGAATAATTTCACAATTTTCATAAGGAATGTCAATGTCTTCATACAACAACTTTAGTCCACATCCAAAAACCAAAACAATAGCCCACTAAACAACTGAGATGAGCTTTCTACGGCGTAAATACAAACTAGTATTAAAATGAAAACATTTTACAAGAACCTTTCACCCCATTCTACACACTTATCGGGCACAAGCAAGCACAAGACATAAAGTTCTTTTTGAAAAGTGAATGAGCTTTATATTATTAGTTAGCAAACATCAGAAATTTTTACACTTGTAGACCAAAAACAATTGACCACACACTAAAGACCAAAACATATAAATCACATATTCATCTAGTAATCAGCGAAAACAAATCAAAACGAGAAGCAATGCCCAAAACAAAACAAATTAACCCAATCCCCGTCGAAATACAAAGAACTTTATTTACCATTTATAGGTAGTGTCTGAAAGCCTAAACATCTGAAACCATCAAATCCATATTTAGGAAATTTTTAAGATCCTAAAATAGCAAGACCGGACACTTTCTTTAGGAAGAGTGAAGTAAGAGCATAATGGTATAGTAAGTTAAGCACGGACATATTGACACCAAATCTTCAAAAACCCAAAATAAAAACTGCTGCAAGTAAAAGCAATTCACATGCTGCTATTCACAGTCCGGAAGAAGGTGCAAGCAAATTAATTTTTCCCTAAACCAAAAGAAGATTAGGGTTTCGGTTTGAAATGTTTTCCTTGTTTTAAAACCTCATTAACGAGAGATCTCGACAAAAGCACTGAAACTTGCTTCGCACTTAAACTTAAATAAACCAATCTCAAACAGTAAAACATTATCAATTTCCAAAATCCATAAATCAGACAGCTGCATTTCAAGTTTTCCTTTTTTTCCTCTCCCGTTTTTTCAGCAACAAAAGATAACACCGTCAACTAATGAATCAATAACTCAATAAATCAAGAACGGAAATGAAATGGCCTACCTGATTTAAAACGTAAAACCCTATAGCCAGAGCTGAATCAGTAACGGACTCGAAAGTGTTTTCCAACAGGATTCAAGACGCGGTAGTGTACGTTGCAGCAACTCCGTAAGCTCAAAGCTTGAAGGAAAACAAAAATTAAAAAACAAAGCAGGCAAGATTAAAGGAAAAAGCAAAAAAGCCAAAAAAAAAAAAAAAGTTGCAGAAGAAGGGGAAAGGGGTTCAAAAATGAAGACGAAGAAAGGAAGAAGGGAAACCGTTATTACCGGTTACAGCCGGTCGCATACGGGATTTGATTTGTACAACGCGTAGAATAAATCTTCGCGTGTTATTTTTAATTTGGACAAGTTGATACGTTCACATTTCAAATTTCAACCTCTTATTATTACTATTTTTTCCTTTGTAATGAGAATCTTGACTATCAATTTTAACATGAGTCAAGACTAGGTTTAAAATAAATGAATATTTATCTAAAATTTGCATTTAATTTGATGAAATTGTCAAAATATATATATATATATTAAATTTAATAAGAGATAATATTTTAAGAAGTTATAAATTAAAAATTCTATCTTGAATAGTGTTTATATAGAAATATATAATATTTATAGTCATTTATTTTAAGTATAATTTTAACTCCGGCATCTGTTCGAAGTATAATGATCTTCTAAATTAGCATGTACGCAACAAAAATTCAATTTTCAAGTTTATCAATATTTAGTTTTAAATAGTTTTTTATTTATTTATAGAATTTGGTGATAAATACACGATGAACTATTTTTTGTCGTTTATTAAAATAATTATTTTTTATTTTCATAGTACTTTTATATTATCAGATGAAATTTAACTCAAAATTTTAAAAAATATTTTGGTTTAATTATTAAAAGATGTGGAAAGTAATTTGAACCTAATGATTTGATCTTAAAGTTGTTCAAATCCTATTATTATTTGCATCAATGTAATAAGTCGGAGAATATACAATAAAAATTTCTTTAAGGCAATTCAAATGCCGAGAGATTTTATTTAGTTGACTAAAATAAAATTAATGAGCTTTTATCTAGTGGATGGTTGGGAATGCAATCGTTGATAGAGATGAATAGTGCTATGTAGGCAAGTGGTTTTGGATATTTATGAAGGAAGAAATAGCATTATGGAAAAAGTTGATTGAGGCGAAATTTGATACTGTTGTATCCCGGTATTATGACAAGATCACACAGTAAAGATTTTTGAAAAAAAAATTAACACGAGTCAAGATAAATTTTGTGAATGCATTAGATTGATAGTTGGTAAGGGAGACCGAGTTAGATTGTAGCAAGAACCGTGAATGGGAGGTGAACCTCTAAGAGACCAGCATTCTTAAATCTTTATCATTATACAACAGAAAAATATCTTGGTGACCGAAGCCTTCAATGACATTGGGGGATATGAAAGGGTGTGGTAAATTAATGTGGTGAAAAATCTTAATAATTGGAAGACCAATGAGCATGAGAAGTTTTTTGATACTCTAATTCAAACATTAATAGTAATATATTTTCAGTGAAATCTTACTATAAATTTTTGTCTGAAAAAGAGAATAATTGCATTAGGTTCCCGGTTATACAAATTTAAAAGGTGAAATTCTCTCGCAGAATGTCTCTTGTTGTTTAGGAGGCAAACATAGAGTGCATTTTTGCAATTGGCAAGTCACTATAATGAGGTAAAGTTCTAGTGAATGGTTGATTTTTATGTTAAAAGACTGTAAAGACATATTCTTTGGTCTACAAGGGGGGGTTAACAAACTTTGGACCATAGTTTATAGGTTATTAGGAGTCAAGCGGGTGATGATGGAATCAATTAGAGCAGAGTTTTGGGCGTGAAAGGGAATTAATGGGAGGAGGAAATACATAGACATCATTCCAATCACAATCTTTTGGATAATTTGGAGGATAGAAATGTAAGAGCCTTTGAAGGAGCCGAGGAAGAAGCTATTATTTAAAGAATCGATGGTTATAAACCATTAGTTTTTTGTTATTGAGTCATGTTTTGTATTTTATAAAAGATTTATGAAATATGATTAAATTATTGATTGATATATAAATATCTTATATATAAGTTAACACATTCTTGGTATATTTGTTAATAATACTGTTTATTTTTTGTAAAAAATATTTTCATCAATATAGTTTAAAAAAAATCACTTTTCATCACTTTAAATAAGTTTTTTAATTTTTTAAATAATATATATATATATACACACACATATATGGATTATAACTTTCATTTCTTTAAAAAATATATGTAGGTATATGAGTTCCTAAAAACCCATTTGGTATAATTAGTACTTATGTAGTAAAGTTTTCAGAGCCACCAATATAATAATCTTGCAGTAAAAGATTAAACAACCAAACCCACTATCTCACTAACATTGTTATCACAATTGTTTTGGCCTGTGAAAAGTCAATGCTTTAATAGGAACAAACAGCAAACAGATCCCTTGAAGAAAAATAACAAATGAATCTACCAGTTTAGCACTAATATTTACATTTATTAGATCAACTTAATTTTAGAGAACCAATTGCAAGACATGAACATTCTGACTACACTGTCAAGGGAACAACATTCACCGGAACAAGCAAAAGCTTGACCCGAAAACCAGGCTAAGAGAGCAGCTGCCACACACTTCACATCATGCAAATGGCGCAAAATATACAATCTACTACCAGGAAAGATTACCTTGCAAGATATTGCAATCCCACCAGCAACGCATAGCTTTAGCACGGCGGTTGGCATGCATTCTTTAACGATATTGGTCACTGATTCTGATCACAATTAGAGGTCAAATGTTAAAGAGTTCGAGAAATGTTATCAAACATGAAACCAAAGTTGCAAGGAATGAGCCAATACTATTGACCGATTTCCGGTAATAATTTTCTTAGAGCTTCAGTTGCAAGAGGGATGTACAAGCAATCTTGACCATCAGAATTCCTTCTAGTCTTGACCAACTCATGATCTTTGAATTCTGTCAAATGAGAATTCAGTGTAACCCGGCTGCTCACTAAGAAGCGTTCTCGAGAGATTTCATACAGACTATCAATCGGCATCCCTAAAACATTTAAAAGAATGAATAAATAAGACAAAGATTGTGAACGACAATATTAAATAATAATAATAATATTGTACTCACCATCTTCTTCAGAATGGGAAAGCTGATATTCTGCAAGAATTTTGAACACATTCTGAGCATTTGATGTTAAACTCTGTAAAACTATTGCAGCAGTTTTGGCACTTTGGACAGTGCTGCCTTGTGCCAAAATCAAAGGTAAGAAGATTCCTTCTATCTTGTATGGTGCAAAGGTTGGAACGTGATACCAGCACCAGTTAAACTGTGTGTGAACCATCTTCTTGTCCCACACTGTTAAGATGACAATTTTGGGTCAAAATACTGGAAAACTTTGCAGAATATTCTATCACTCATCAGGGCCACATATCGAATTCAGTTTCCAAAATTTGTTCATGTACATATAAAAAAATTGGTAAAAGATCAACTAGGGCGCAACTAAGTATAAGGTGATTCTGGACAAAGACAACAGAGCATGAGTTTAGGTTCAAAAAGTCGCAACTAGCCACCATTTAGCATCCATGAATAAAAAAACTAAAACCCTCTTGTCTAGAATTCCTCTAAGTTAAAGTGAATTAAGTTTGTAATTATAAAAATTGGCACCATTCAAAAATCTAAAAAGATCAAGACAACATAAACATACTGCACCGCAACATGGAAAAAGAAAAGAACGATGAAGATTATGCCAAAAGCACTACAGATTGTTCAGTACATAAACATTTCTTTTTTTCACTTTCTAAATTCATACATGTTCATGCATATGTTACGCATAAAAGTATGTAAGCAATAGTATGTTAATGGAATAACCAAGTGCAAACAAAAACAGTTCAGTAGAAAAAATAAAAAACAATAGCTTAAAATTTTCAAACTCTATTATTTTCGCTATCATTTCCTTCATTGTTGACTAATCTATATTTTCATGAATAAAATACATATAAATTTAGAAAATGAAAATTAAAAAGCCTTCTCATATAACAAACGATCCCTAAAATTCTATGATTTTCTTTTTCAGGTCAGCCTACGATAACATGATTACCTAAAGAAAAATACTCAGCTAATTTTCCGGGGATTAGTTGGATGTATTCACTTACAAAGAGGTGCATTAACATGGTCAATCGAGGCAATAATACAAATATGGGAGCAAGAGGCAAGGCGTGCAAGATATTGTTGTGTTTCAGAATCTCTTAAACCAGGCCCATCAATGTTATGGATAACAACACATACAAAACAATCTCCATCATCTGTCTGTGGCCCATTCAAAAATGTGAGAAGATCATCTACAGATCGAGAATCAAATGTCTGTTGAACTTTTGACATGCTCCCCAGAGAAGTCTTCCGTTTGGATTTTAATTGATCCCAAAGAACTTCAGCTATGGCTGTGAAAACCTACATTAACATATTAAGGATTTGTCAAAATCAAATTTTTCTATCTCAACTTTTCAGGATAGAAATGTATTTCAAACTACAAGCCGCTTGCTTCCACTACTAAAATAATCTCCATATGAAGGGAGAAAGGAATGGTTACTCATAACAGTGCTCCAGTTTACTTCGGTTTATAGGCAAAACCGATGCTGAGACTAATCATTTTTAGTCTTGGAACACGGTGATACAAGCAGGAAAAGTATTTGAATAGATGATACCTGTTTTATATTTATGGACTGAAGAAAGCCATTGATTACAACTACAGAATACTCGGCCAAAGCTGTTGAAGCAAAATCTTCAATTAAAGCCTTCTTAGATCCAAATCCATACATTAGGAGGCCAAAGCCACACCTGGAACCATAACATTATGAAAAAAAAATTCAAACTTAAAATCAAACGATGCAGTTATTAGCTTGGGCAGATGCAAAAGCCACCTTTATGAAGCTTGCGGCAAAATTAAAAATCTAATTTCTACAAATAGTGTCTCTTCGATACCAAAAAAATAACTAGATTAACAATGCAAGTTAATTAAAACAATAGAAACTAAAAGGGTATCATCGTTGATGTGAAGTAGACATGACTGAAACAGTAAAAGGATATCATCGTTGATGTGAAGTAGACATGACTGAAACAGTCCTTCATATACACAGTTTATTAAATTCATAAATTTTAGCAAACTATGTATAGAAAATTCAACACGTTGCCTAAATAAACTATGTATATGAAAGTTTATAAACTCATGCATCGGTTTTGTAGGCAAGGTAATGGCTTCCTTTTTTGCAAAGGGAAATTGAACACCTATTGTAAATGGGTATAGAACCCAAGATTCTCCCATGACCCACTATAAGTGGAGAGACACCTATTGAGTTAAAGCTCAGTTGTTAAGGTAATGGCTTTGATATACACATAAATTAATTCTAACCTTAGCTCAAAAAGCCACTTAGGATACAAACTCTTGTAATCATTCACCAGGGCTGCAATCTCCTTCTCATGCTTGGGTTCAATGTTAGATGCAGCAACTCTAAGTTCCTGCAATTCAAAGCAATAGGTTGTCCTGGTGTTCTTTAAAGAATTTCAAATAAGAATTGAAAATAAAATTGGATGCAAGCACCTGTTCATCAACAATATCAATATCAGAGAGCTTATGGGCTGATTTTTTGCATGAGCCACGCAATTCTTTGGCCAGAAAGTAATTTCTTGAGAATCCATACTCATTTTCATCTATATCATTGACGTCCATGGCAAAGATCTAACTGATTAAAAAAGATGGTCATAAACATATTGTTACAACCATGATGCGAGAAGACTCCACAAATATATTACAAGTAAAGAGAGGAATAAACCAATCAGACACAACGACAGAGACAAGAGAAAACACAGGGAGATTCATGTCTCATTAGATCATCTGCATAAGGTAAAAGCATCGGCAGTACTTCATTCATTTTCAAATGCGACTGGACATAGCCAATCCCAACATAATAACGAAATAAAAAGAAGAAAACAGGAAAACTACGTATACCTTCCTGAAGAACCGAGAATCGTCCCCTAATCTCAACTCTTCTCCACTGCGTTTTTAGTTCACAAATAGATCTTCCTAGTCTCTGAACCTCTCCCTTGCTCTCAAAATGCTCTCTTCCTAAAGTCCGAAAGTCCCCTGTATCTTCTCACACAACATTCTACAACTTAATCTTGAATCTCAACCTGTCCAAAATGCTCGGTTCTCTCTTTCTCTCTCTCTCTCGAGCTGGGTGTACGTTCCCTGCAGCACTGTCTTTTTTAGCTGAGGAAGCGGAGTGAAGGAAGAGAATCGTCCTCTCCTTCGTTGTTCTCCTGCAGAAAAAGGAAAATAAGGCTCCCGAAAACGACAACGTTTTGAGGACTCTAACTTGGGATTTTCATACTTCTCATTCCTCTTTTTCCTTTGTTTCCCCCTCCCCCCTCCCCCCTCCCCCCATTTCCCCCTTTTACCCCTTTTTTCTTTCTTTTTTATTCCTTTCCTTTTTCTTTTCTCTTGTCTCCATCTTTTTTTTTTTGTGATGAATCCCAATAATTAATAAAGTAATAATAATGATAACAACATAAATTTAGAATAAATTAAATATTTTTGCATTTAATCTTTTAAATCCACAATTTCTCTAATTATTATCATTGTTGTTATAATGTTCGAAAAATTTTGAATATGATATCAGTAAAAAATATATTTTCTTTAACATTCGATCAGCTTTATGTTATCGTTAAATCAAAGAAAATTTAAAACTGTTAATGGAAATACAAATGTCAACCTAATATGTTCATGATTAAAATGTTCAAAATTTTAACGAAAAAACTATAATTACAGTTATTATTTAGTAATTTTTTTATTTATATAATAAAATAAAAAATTTTATACTCTCAACATAAAATAAATAAATAAAACTTTTACGATTTTTTTTAAAAATTTATTTAGTATCATATTTTTATTATGTTTTAATATTTTTACATTTTTTATTTTTCGAAATAAGTTTTTACCACTTTTTTGTGAAGTTCTTTTACATACATAAAAAAAAGTTGTAATTGTTTCTTATTGTAGAGAAATTTTAGTATTTAAAATTTAGAAAGTAATTTATTAATAAAGAGTAGGTATAATATATCTTTTATGAAAATGACAAATTGATCCGGTAAATTTTTGACACAAATATTCAATTGGTTCGAACTTGTTTAGTTTTGAATTAGGATTAAGACAATAAAAGTTCTTCTATCATAGATGTCCGTAGTTTTTTTTATAGAAGTGAGTACAAATAATTTGATTTGAAAGTTTTTAAGAATCGATTTAGTGAAATCACAATATCATATTTTGTATATCAGAAAAAAGAATGATGCGCATTTTTTTAGTGTGAATGAAGAGAACAGAACAATCCTCCACTTTAACAGGTTCTTAATATTAAGAATAGATACTTATTAACTACGTTCGTGATAAATAACTGTCTTTCGTAACCATTTAAAAACAAATAATAAAACTACTTGTCCAATAATATCGTAACCAAATGACTTTTTTTTAGATCCTCTGTTTTCCTCTATAAGATCTCTAACCCGAAGCATTCTTATACTCTTGAACTACTAAACACACAATCACACACACACACACACATTCTCTCAGAAAATACCCTTGACGAGAGAGATTTTATTTTTCATCCCCTTCATTTTCTATGAATTGCTTTAATAAGTGGTAAAGTCCATGATACAAAAATCATATATATATAAAATTACAATTAACTCCAGCCTTCGATCATCGCCTCATCACATTTTCCATCTTTCTCACACAATACCGGGAAAAAAAGGAAAAGAAAACACTCATTTTCCGACACTAAACACCTTACAAATATTTCTCTAGTTTCAGTTCAGTTGAAAGGAACAAGAAAAGTGAAATTTCCTATTTTTCTAAGGAGTTTCCTAAATGGATTTGACCAGATCTTCACCACAACACAATTCATGTCATCAACAAAATGCAAGTACATGGGCATGCATGACTCTACTTCTGTAGTGACTAAGATTCTATCTTCCATACACTCTAGTTATAAGAATGGTAGTGAAACTGAATCATATACATTTTCTTCTCTACGTATTTCAGTAAGATGATTAGGGCAGCTAGACTTCCACTAATGCCAATAATCAAAACTGCAGTCTGCAGCCCCCTATCTCGCATGTAGCGACAACAATGGGCTTACAAATAGATTTGAACATGATTTCTACACAACTGTATAAGGGCAATTGAAGCTCAAATGGAAGACAACAATGGGTATCATTAAGTTTTTCATTCCTTGTTGCGAGAAGAACGATCCTTTCGTTGCCCACCAAGAATGCGAGAAATCTGAAGACCTCTACTGAAAGCTTGGTTGAACAGCATACGAGTCTGGAATTCCGAGACAAAAGGAAACCAGGCAAGGAATGCCACTGGGGTGAACAAGAGAAGGCCCATAACAATCTCGTAGCCACGAGCAAGTGTCCGGACTGATCCCCAAAACCCAGCTCGTTGAACTAAGGGCTTGCAAGCTTGAGCAATCTGTGAAAATGAAAATTAGCACCATATTAACAAGAAATACAAACAAAAGCAGAAAGCAAATCTCAGTGAAGTGAGCACCATTGATTGTTATTGTTAGAGAATATATATATATTTCTTATACAGGCTATTAGAGAATAGTAGATATTTGCAGAATCTTTTCATGGTCCTATATTAACAAGAAATACAAACAAAAGCAGAAAGCAAATCTCAGTGAAGTGAGCACCATTGATTGTTATTGTTAGAGAATATATATATATTTCTTATACAGGCTATTAGAGAATAGTAGATATTTGCAGAATCTTTTCATGGTCCTATATATGCAGGCTCTATTTAATTATTTCTATTATTAGTTTATTCTTTTAGCATAGTAGCGGAGAATGTCTATTTAACTAAACAGCATAGTGTTGCTTACCACCACTCTTTCCACCAATTCTAAGCATCTAGAATGAAAGAAAAAAAGATGTTATTATGAATTTCTTTTTGCTGCCCAAATTCTCTCCATTATTAGAAAAACATTGAGTTGAATTATTCTTCTCTGTTTCTTGGCCAAAATCCAGAGAGTTTTAAACCCTTTTATGTACCTTTCTCTATCTTTCTGAACATTAGTTCTCTTTAGTCCCAAAAGATGTTATTTTTTCGACTCTGCGCTCAATATTCCTGTTAGTTGCTTTTTTCCCCCTTTAATATATTCCTTTATTCATCCTTCTTTAAACCCCAAAAAGTGTTATTGCAGTAAAGCAGAAGCTCAAGCCAGTAGAGAGTACAACAAAGAAAGAACAAAGATGAAAAGAAATAGAAACATGTACTTACCAGGAGCATTCCCCAGCCAGTAGGCATGAAGGCAAGAATACATACAATTATGTCCTGAACTGTCATATGAGGAAGTGCAATCAAAATAACCAGGATAGAGACAAAAGTCATAAATATCAATCCCTTGATTAGCCGGAACATGAGTTGGAAATTCGCGCTGAACTTTCGCCGTCCAACAGATACAGTCTAAGGAAGAAGAAGAACAGTTTAAGCACAGAAATCCAAATCCCATCATAAGCAGCAAAACAAAAAGATCATTGTTGAACAAAATCATATTTTACACTAACATAAATAGGTAAGTCAAATGCCGATATGATAAAGGCTATTAATCAACAGAAGTATTTCGTCACATGTCTTGACTCTTGTAGGATAGTTACTTTATTATTTGCCTAATAGCAAATGTGTAAATTGTTGAAAATTAGAAACCTCAAACATTTTCCTACCATAGTCAGTTTGGGTTCCTCCCTCTTGTTTTTCTATTACCCCAGTCCTTACATTTGAATATACAAAATCTCAAACGTACTCCTACTCTTGGCATAGTCAGTTTGGATTCCTTGATTGTGTTCAGAATGTTAGTGGTAAAGAACAAAGCAACACAAAATCGAATTACAAAGAACTAAAATAAAAATAATAAGGTATTTACAGTGTTTGACACTGGATAAAAAAAGGTACCAAGTTTGACAATATATCATGCAAAATCATCTTGCTACCCTTATAATATTTGAGGTTAGTTTATGTGCTTTTAAAAGTTCTAAATTTAAATTTACAGAGTTTATACTATAAACTCAATCTAAATTTAATTAATTAATGAACTAATTTAAAGAAAACTATAATGATATAAATTAAACAAAATATAATTTGTTTAAGTTAATAAACTGAACTAATTACTAAAATAAATTTACTTGATTAATAAAGTTTTTATGAATTAATAATTAATTTGTAAAAACTAAATTGAAATATAATGGAAAAACTTGTTAGAAAATAGTAAGAGAACATGAAGCGGTTATGGTAGTGGTGGAGAAATACGGTTAATTTTGCAGAAATTTGTACTCTGATGTTGTTTCTTGAAAATGTGTTTTTGGTAATGCTCTCTCTTCTCTTTTACCACCAAATATAGGGTAACTCTTTAATTTTGAGGAAACCAAATGCTACCTTCCATTTTATTTTTCTTTTGCCTTCTTTGCACTTCCGAAGGAGAACAAACTTAGTAACATCAGTAATACATGTCATTTAAACAGATAGCAAGTAGTACTATAAAATTTCAAAATATAATAAAACACAATGCCTGATACGTAGTTCACTCAGTGGCAGACTCATGAATGATGTATGGTCGAAGAAACTTCTAGTTATGTACTCTTTCTAAAGGGTATGATAGGTTACTGACCTTCATCACAAACAA
Organism: Carica papaya; assembly: GCF_054855325.1. Classification (NCBI taxonomy): domain Eukaryota; kingdom Viridiplantae; phylum Streptophyta; class Magnoliopsida; order Brassicales; family Caricaceae; genus Carica; species Carica papaya. Next base: position 37,048,960 of record NC_142314.1, on the reverse strand, counting down.
TATTAGAAAGATCACGAGCCACGATATGCCATAGACCTAATTTCAAATGAAAGAAAAAATTTCAGCAATTTAAAAATGAAAATAATAGTCTAAAAGTAATATACCGAAGTTAAAGATATACCAGGAAGTTTTTGGTCTTAGTAATGGTCAAATGGTACACAAGCCCATACTGATAGATAAAGAATCGCAGAGCAAGCAAAATCTCAACAATGATTCCGCGCTTTCCAGAGAAACGGAGATGTTCCTGCTCCTCCTCCCACCATGATTCCCAACTTTTTCCTGGGGGTACCCCAATACCCCCAATGTTGTTTATCCACTTATTCCAGTCGGTCCAATCATCAACAATTTTTTGCCATTCAAAACCAGAAGGATTGAACAGGAATGGAGCAAAAAGCCATGTGCCCACCATAAACCACATAGATATAGTAATCAAGACATAAGCAACTGCGCTTCTATAAGGTTGACCAAAAATTTGGTAAACAACCAGCAAGATCATCATCTCAATACCCTTGACAAAGTGGCTACGGGAGTAGAGCCTGTAATTGTCAGCAAACTTGGCATGAAACACAACAAACCCTCGGCCTGTAGATCTATATTTTGCACCTCCATGAAGCAATGTTCTTCCATAGTAGTGGGTCTTTGTTCCAAGAGAGAATGTGAAAAATACTGGTGCCAGTTGTAATTGCATCAGTACAAATTCACTAAGGGCCGTTCGGAAACCTCTTTCCAACCCAATTTCCATAAGCATAGGCAAGGCCATAAGAAAACCAATCTGAACAAAAGATTGAGAGGCAAGAGCAACTTGGAGAGGCTTATTGTCTCGAATTGCACGTTCCTTACTCAACCCTTCTTCAAGCCCACTTAGAACGAGATAGAGGCGGCCATAAAGGAATACATAAACAGTGAGCACGGTTATCTACCCAAACAACAAAAACATGATTCAGAATGTCTTAAAACTTCACAATATATAAAAGCATCAGTGAACAAAAATAATAATATATTAACAAGAAAACAAAATTATGCAATTTACCAGAGTGCTGATGTAGAAACCAACTGTGGTGAAGTAACAAGACAACATGCGGAAAAAGTCAAAACGGTGTCCCAGTCTATATATATCTCGGCTCAATGTCTGTTCTCCATTTCCATTTGCAATTTTGGCTTCAAACATAGAAATCTGATTGAGACCCACATCCCTTCCTTTCCCGACTTGTATGTACTCATGATGTGTGACATTGCCTTCACGAAGTGTTGAATTGAAGCCTACAAAGTCAATCAAACAATATAAGTTACCAAGTTGGATGATCAGAAGCAGAACCAAGGGAAATGTATAAACACTAGCATACCTGCAAATATATCTTCACTCAAATTGATCACCTTGGATGCTTTGCTGACACCGCCTCTTGTGAGGTGAAAGAGCCTATCAAATACATCTGGATGACCATAGTGGAACCGAACCCTAGATAGGCAGAAACACAGATATGAAGAACATTAAGCATAAGATAATCATAAAATTTAACAAAGAAAAGAATGTGGTTACTAGTAGTACTTGTGCTACCAGAACAACAGGTGACTCCCCAGTTCATACAGGATATCATGCACATGTCACTGTATAGATGAACTTCCTAACTTTGATCTTAGGATACTTAATTTAAACAAGTTCATGAAGGTTTAATCTTGAGAGGATAATAACTTAATTCTTTTGCTAGATTTCCATGGCTTCAGTTAGTTGATCAAAATTGGGTTAAGAACAAAGAACAGCATTAAGACTTAAAATTCATCAATTGGAAATTCAAAATTTCTGCTCGAGTTGTTGCATCCTAATTGATTTGGAGGATGCCCCCACCACAAGAAAAAAAGAACAGTGAAGAGTTTTGACTTACTTTAACGGGTTGGCCAACAATCTCTGACCAATAGTCACAAAACTGGTTTCCTGATTTGACATGAACCATGCAAGAGAAGAAACACTGAAATGATAGGCAAAATAATTTTTTAGGATTCTAAAATTTCCAGAAACTGGTTTTGGAAAGACATAAATTATATAATTTCTTCAATAGCAGCTAAGAGTTACTTACGATCCTGTAAATATGTGCTCTCTGAGTCCAAGAATGGTAGGGTACCTAACACCATCATGCTTTTTAAGAAATTCTTGAAGTAAATTCCTCATTTTCAAGGCTTCTTCCATGTAATTATCCTACAGAGACATCTCAAGAAACTTAAAATAGATCAAGAGAATGATATAATTAGCTCTGGTAGAAAAACAGCAAAAGCTACCTGGTTCATATCTATTGTTTGCAAACCTTCCCCACGAGAGAAAATGATTGCATGATTTTGGTTTTCAGGCTTTCCCTCACCCAAAATAGCAGGTCCTGGAAGTTTTATCCGATAAATGACCTGTGAGAACATCAAGATAATAAAATGAGTGAAAAAAGTGAAAATTCTTACAAATTTTATGCACCTAAAAGCAAAATTTTATAATTTTCAGAAAAGATTAGTAAGGATAGATATGTCAAAAATTAGAAATTTGAAAGATCCTTTTGTTTCTGTCAAAGAATTTTGAGGCTAAAATACATTTCAGTTTTTGAAGGTGGGATAAATAATTTCAATCCTAAGACTGAGCAGGATGCTAGGATAGGCTAAATACAAAACATTTTGGCCATGAAAGCATCCACCTGAAGAAAAAGGTAGTGATAGCAAATAACACCTAAACAAGAAATCAAACATCATGAGCATAAAGAAGCTGACAGTTGCTCTTGATATCATCTCTAGCGAAGGATAGCATTATGGAAAATCTGCTCCGCCAAATGCAACAGGTATTCTCGACCATGATATGCTGATTTTTTTTTGAAATAAAATGACATGCCAAAAATCAATAAATAGATTACTGAAATAATTTAAGCATGCTATCCTTTGTCTTACTTGGACTCTCCAATTCTCGTGCTGCAACTTTGGCACGGGCATTGGATCTGGGTCCAACAATTCATGTGCATAGTAGACTAGATGGTTTGATGCGTAATAATATGGAGGTGATGATGATGACTCCTAGGCTAGATGTTAAAATAGACCATGAAAATGGAAGCACACTTTCTTCAATGTTTAAATCTTGAACTTGCTATGCATAAGTAACAAATAAGCAGTATGTATAATCAGCATCAACCTCCTTTTTCTTTTCACTACAAACATGTACCGCCTATTTCTTTTAGCTTCCTTATAAGCTGATATTAATTTAATGTTTTTTAATATATCAAAGGAATCCAAGTACCCGCCCAAAATTTTTGGCTGCCGTTCACCAAGCTCTATATATTTGAGTATGAAAATTGCCATATCCAAACATCAATGGCAGGGAGCCCAAGACATAGGCTATGATTGCAAGAAAAGTAGTTGAACCATTCCCTCTCATTCAATTGGACCTACATTCAAACATGCCAGCAAAAGATATAGAGCATATTTTTAATTAGATTGAAGAAAAGTTTAGGAATTAAAAAGTTTAGATTTCTTGATTAGGTTGAAGAAAAGAGAAGGAATTCCGATGACATTTTTGCTTAGGACGCTTCATGACAAAGGATTTTGACTGTATAAAAATGGAGAATACATGTTTGTTTGACAATTGTTCTTTAAGGCCACAAACTGTACTTTACAGAGTTTGTCTTGTAAATGGGTCACAAAAAGGAGCTGTTCTTTTCTTTTTTCTTATCAAGAAAGGAGCTTTCAGAGAGAACATTTCACAGTGAAGAGTGCATGGCATGTTAGGCCATGTTTATTGACTGCAGCAACTACTTAAGGAACTCTTAAGCTGAATATGCAGCAAGTGAAGCCTCTGCAGGTCTGAAGATATTATAGTTTATCAATAAAAATCAAACATGCGGAGGAATTTTGAAGCTGATTGGCCCATTTGGTCCAACTGAAATGATCTACCTTTTCAAAAGATCAACAACACAAGGTCAAGGGGGATGCTTCTTTACCAGACAAAAGAATTCAGAGAAATTTACACATTTAGAAGTGCATTTATTATTAAAACCCATTTTCATGGTCATTTTTACAAAGTGAATAAACTGTCTCAGTTTATCCACTTATTGGACTGGTTAAACCCAATACGTTTTTCATAGAGGATATCAAAGCATTTTTTCCTGTATACACTACATTAGGTCCCTAACCTTCAAATAATCCTAGAAATAAATCCAAATTAGGTTTTACCTGGTCCAGGTTTTGCACAGGCTCTGAAGAATCGATGGACTTTGGTGCTGCCTTAACCAAAGCAGAGTAATAAACCTTCTGGTTTATCTTCTTGGACTTGTCTTTGTTCGGTTCTTCAACCTCATCTATGTAAGCAACACGGAGAGATGGGTATCTGCCATTTCAAGTTACAGTTATCAGTTAAGCTAGACCCAGTATTTCAAAAAGAAAATACTTCCAGACACTTACGCAGTCATAAGCCCCAATATATCCTGGGCACGAGGATCACCAGATCGTTTATGAATACCATACTGCTGGCATGATACCACATAGGTGAACTTCATGTCAGCTACGGCTTGACACTGCGCCCATAATGATCTTTCCCCCTTGGAGTTGTCTTCTGTATTTAATTCTATGGCCTTATAACCTTCCATCAAATCTGAGCAGAAACAACGTCCAAAATCAGGTCAAAACAATTAACCACTCAGGCAATTTGAGTTGGATACCTTAAACAGTCTTCTCTAATCCTATCAGGAATTTAACATAGATTACAGCCTCCACTCCGTCTTTTGCAAGGTTTAATTTTGCTCTAAGCCGGGTTGATCAGGCTTGGCATTACATTCCTTACCGGTCTCCACTTCAAGGAAACCTTTCCATGACATCTTTGTCATCTTTTGATTCTAAGTTGGATGATCATCATGTAGACAGTTTTAAGTCTCTTATCCTAATGTACCTATTACTCAATTTGCTAAACTAGCCTTTAGTTAACATTCTGTAGTATGCATCCATATGGACATGCATAAACATTGGAACTGCTTAAAATCAAGTACTACTGGAGAACTGATTCTGTAAACACAATGTCTAACTGAAAGCAACAAACAACTTCAATAGTTCCTACCCGGAAGGGTCCATACCTTCATGTTTGGCCATGTCAAGAAAAGCTTGAAGCTCCAGAGCTTTCCGATAGTACATCATACCTCTAACTGGTAACAAGGAAGAAACATATTTTGGTAAGTGTCGACAGATCTGCAAGCAGAAAGATAGTATGGGGGGAAGTGACTGAGGGAGGAGAGAGAACATAATTTTTAGAATTAATTGTACCAGTTCTAGTCAAAGTTTGTCCCCTATAGGATGCCCAGAGACGAAGTTCTTCTTCTAGTTCCTCATCACCTTTAATTTCTTCTTCTGTTTTGCAGCTTACACGCTCAAGAAAATTTTTCCACTCATCTGTGCAGTAGCACCAACATTACAATGAATCTTGAGGGAAAAATAAATAAGTTTTATGTTTTGTAGGATAAGCAAAGAAAAGAACCTGGAAAGATCTTTTGCAAGTAAAAGAGAATAGAAACACCATCTTCATTTTGCTCTTCCAAATCGTGCAACGAAAAGAGAACTTCCTCTGTGTAGTATGGAGTTAAAACACTACAGCAAAGAAATTAGTGCTTCAGAAACATTCATCCTAACCAAAGCCAATAGGTCAAGGAAGTCCCATTTTCTTCAGTGTGATGGAAAATGATCGTATGTCACCATTAGACTATTTTGGCTTGCCACATGCAGGGGATTCACACTCAAACCTAAGCTCAAGCTTTTAGAAGGATTCCGATAAAGAAAAAAACAAAAACAGAATACTTTTGCAGCCTAACGTCATAAACTTATACATACTATTCTGTATTATAGGAGAGCTACTAGATAGAATAAAATACAAAAAGAAAAGATTTACAGACCTACGATAGAAGAGAAAGAGGCAAAGTACAGAATAAATACAAAAAAAATGAACATATAGACCTACAATAGAAGAGAGGAAGGCAAATTCCAGGTTGGTACAAACACTAATCAGTTAAAAAAACAAAGTGCAGAATCATGGTCATGATAATCAAAAGAAGACTTACGAGAATGAAAGCATGTTGCGGACTTTAGGTGCAGCAGGCATCTCCATAAATAAAGAATTTGAGAAAAAAGAAATACGCCTCCGTGCTTCTAAGTTGGATGGAACATCCATAGCAGATTCCTTGGTGTTCAGCAAAAGGTTCAGCCGATTGATCTGCAAGTATAAGTATGAGCACAAGAATTTAATTATATCTGATATGCAATCGGACTCTCATGCCATCTTTACCAAACATCACACACTTTTTCTTTCCAAGCCTCTGTTAAAGGTTCAATTGGAAATCTGATAGCCCCAGAAGATGCAAATAGCTGAATATGTTGATCAAGGGGGATCATTTCCTCATTCCCAGTTCCACCATGAATTGAATCTACCAAACTGTTCACGAAAACAAGGATAAGATAATGATTTAGGATGAGCATCTGTTAGCAGAAGCATCATAGCAAGATGCCACACCTGGATATATGATCCTCCATCATTATATCTCTTGTAACAACTTCCAGCATGTCCTGGAAAAGAATTACAACTTGATCCCTATCATCTGCTTTATTATCTAGCTGCAAAAAGAAGAATTCAATTGATCAAAGGCTTAATTTAGAAGCAAACTTCAGAAAAAATGAAAAAGAAACTAAGAATATTACCAAATATTCTATCAGCTTGACAAAATGGTTATAGAGGCTGGGAAGAGCACTCATCTTGTACTCACGAATCAGATCTCCATCTCTTATATGTTTGTCAACCTCAGAAAATATGAATTCTATAACTCTGGGAGTTAAAGGACATGTCATTCATTCTTGAATAAATGAGATCTAACCAAGCAACAAACCTAATGATAGGCCTTTAATAAACAGTCCTAATGATATGGAAAATGTAAGGAAGGAACTTCTATGTTCAACAAGCTCTCTCGTTATGCTTCCTATAACAACAGCAGAACTTACTCTTTCTCACGGTTCCCCTGAACCAAGAACCTGATAATGTTTCTGAATGAAGCATAGCACTCACGGACAGCACAGGACATGTAATTGTCAGCCTCAATCCTCTTCTTTAGCTCTCGATCCTTTCCGTTACTGTCCTTTGCCATGTCCAATGCTATTGGGATCTAAAGCACAGACATAACATCACTAACTGAACATCCATGTTAAAAGTTCCATAAAAGAATGGAGAAACAAACCTTGCTAGCAAGTAAAAATGGTGGCCACTGTATAAGTTCCAAATCACGGTCAGCCCAATATGGTACAAGCAACAAATTCATTTCCCTGAGAATTAAACAAGACTCAATCTGCTAGGAAAACAAGAAACTGAGCTTTTGAAGCATGACTAATAGCATAGTACATGTAATACCTATTGTCTATAAGATCTTCCTCTCTAAAACTACTGATTATTTTGTTCCATAACTGAGCAAATCTTGCAGCCTCTTTCTCTTTGTTGGGAGGGATCTGCAGATAACATTCATGTTTAAGTTTGATGAAAGTGCTAAGTTTGAAAATGCACAATTAAATCCAGGTTATAAGATGCAGAATTTTCAACCTCTGCGTAGTCGCGGGACAATGTGGTCCTCAGTCCTTTCTTCTTTGGCTCACTCTTCTCATTTGGAATTAGACAGGCATTAAATGCACCAGGCAATGATTCAAAACGAGATCTGAGCATCCCTAATGTTCGAATCTGCAATAAATAGAAAAGTATTAAAAGAAGAAATAGTCCAGATATGAAGGTCATAAAAATTTTATATATGAAGCAAAAGAATGGTGTTAGAGATGCTTTTTTCTTTTTCAAAGAAAAAGTATGATATTACTGAAGTCCAAGGGGATGAAACTCATAAATAAAGTTAGTTACATGTCTATCAAAATGTGAACCAAATATCCTAAATCTTCAACAGTATAAAGAGGATGAGCCATTATAAAAAAGCCAAGGTTCCTAAGCCGACTTAATTCTATCAACAGACAAATTATGTACCCTCAAAAGCTTTGTTTTTTTTTTCTCTTCTATAAGACTCATAAGTAGCAAAAGGGGTGCATTAGAGATGCTAACGTGCAACTTGAAACTATTGTGCTTCCCAGCACATAAATCATTAATTGAACAAGAGTTAAAAACACCCGAAAGTAATAGAAGCATAAAATAATGTCACACCAATCAAATATGATGAAGCATCAATAAATAAAATGAAAAGATAAAGATAACTTCATCAGTCAACTAAGGAGGGATAGACGTAAAATAGAACAAGATTGCAGTTAATGTATAAAAGTGAGATATGCATGAGAAAAGAACCTCTCCAAGGCGACGGAATGCACCATATATACCCCCAAATAATGTTGAGAATATCGCATACCAGATTTGGGTGTCCATAAAATAGACCTGAACAAAAGAGTAACAGGATTTAGCCAACAATAGTCGGAAGTAAAACACTAAATAAAGACAAATGTTATGCATACAAGAATAATTGGGGCCCAGAGTGCAATCACAACACCGATATTATTCTTTGCTGCATGATAAACAAGAAAAAACAAGCTGTTGTTATACTTTGTTTCTCCCTCAATAAGTTATTGCAAATGGAAGGTGCATCTTCATGTTTCATTACCACGGGGAAAGAATTCATGCCACTGGAAATCAGTTATTCGTACTTCCATAATGGATTTTGTTGGACCCACTAAAGGCTTTATCTGTTGCCAAAAAAGGATTGTTAAAACAGCAATACAAAAATTAATAAATAAATAAGAATAAGAAAAGAATAAACCAGAATAGCAGTAATATAATTTGCAGGTTTCTTACACTCATTTCCATCTATACCTTATTTAAATTTTAGTCTACATTACCATTTCCCTTGTGTTCATTGTTGCATATGAATATTGACTAACTGAAGAATAAAATAATTAAAAGCTTTGGATGAAAGGAACACACACCTCAATATAGTAACTAAAAGCCAACTTTGTTACCATGAGCAGAACCCAAAAGAATGTATATCTGAAATTTGAAACAATGTGAATCAGAGACAAAATATCATGATATGTATATGAAAGTGGCAGTTTCATCCATGCTCAAACATCAAGTTCTTACTTGAACAGAGAAAATGTGCTCTCATGCATTCCCCTTCCAACATAAAGCCGGGGCTGCAAGATGTCAACGATATTACCATAAAGGAACCATAGAGTACCGAAATAAATCAAATATATCGACTTAACTAAATTATCTACACTAATGTACATGTAAAGCACAAAACAATGAAAGGTAAAGATACCTGTGACCACCACATTACGAGCATCACGAGCTTATTGTTAGACCTCTCAAGGAATCGACGGATGAAGGGGAAAAGAAACAATACAGCTGCGAGCATATTTGGTGACAAGTAGATGACAATGGCCAATATAAACAAGGGACGTGAATTTGAATTGGTACCAAACCAACTTTTGATGGTTTGAGCAAATCCTGGAGGATTTTCCCATGTGTAAGCATAAGTAACTGATAAAATTATCACCCACGCTGCCGCCGAAACAACCTTCAAAATATATCTTAACTTAACATGAAAAGACATGCTTCGGTGAGCCTTGAAACTGAGGATTACATCAAGGACAGCTGCACGAAGTCAAGAAGGAGAGATTATATTCAGGTCTACTAACATATCTCCATTGAATCAACCAACAGGCACAAAATTAGCAAATCAAAGCAAAAACTAATGCATTAAACCAACAAAAAAAAAAAATCAGCAAACAGAACACCTAGAATCTGACAGAAAGGAGGGTGAAAACCCAGCAAATCACAAAGAACATTTAGCTAATTTAAACAGCTTTCTTTTAAACAACAGAGGAAAAAATAGATACATCCTCTTTAGTCTTGGGTTAGAGTACACAGACTGCACTATTTGATCAACACAGACTCACACCCTTGCAAAAACAAGAATCAAGCTAGTATGTACGAAAAATCAAACTCTTACATGAAAAGCAAAAAAGAGAAACCAAAGAAGCAAAGATAAAAAATAAAATTTTAACAGAAGTACAACAAACAGAACTCATCTTCCAACAGAGAAAGAAAAGGTATATATCTTTAGTCTTGAGTAGCATATCTTGAATTTTAGATCAAGAAGAATGTGCTTCCGGAGCAAGAGTGAAAACTAGCATATTAAAGAAAAAACCAAAAAAGCAATAACGTAACTTTTAGAGGAAACAGTGGAGATCAGAACTTAACAGCTCGATTCAATTGAGATGATATTTTTTCATATAAAGCAAATAACTTGTCCATATTGGGGGAATAGGTATTTTTAGACCATACTAGCAAGTTGGCATCAAGTATCAGATCCTCGCATAGATTTTGCAAACGTACAATAAATATTTAGTTTTTAGAATATACATCTTTTTCTAAATATGTAACTGTTTATTCCTAAATCAACAACTAAGTTCTTTAAGTAACTTAAAAATATCTAATTTTTAGTGAAATGAACGATATTGAAATACCTTGTCCAAGCTTCAATATTGCAGCAGTTATAAATACACTAAGAACTTTCTTGAATACATCACCGGTAAAGATTGAACTTGGTTGCCCCGAGCCATTCCAAGCAACAATAATCATAACCTTGTAAGAAGCATCCACCATCAGGAGCCATGCTAACCCATGAAAAGAAAATTAACGGAAAATACAGTAGAAGGATGTAATACCTGTAAGCATAGAATAAAAAAAGTCCACATCCTATCAAAGCTCCTGAAAATGTGCCAGAATGACCGTATCTCAACAAAATTAACTTTCCCGACCCACCTATCTCTTGCAGTAATGGGCTTGTCTTCCTGAAAAACCCATAGAAAATGGATAATAATTTTTGGAATGAACATAAACAATAAATTTGTACATCAGCTAATATAATAAGTCTTTAAAATCAAATCTTACCAATTAAAAACATTGTGTACTCATATTCTAAAATAGGTAAAACTCCACTTTCCCCAAGGTCCATCTAGCTTGTTTCCCATTCAATTCCTATTCAATTTCTAGCTTTACTTAATCCTATTAGCCTTAATGTGAATAAATTAGGATTACTTTTTGTTTGTGTTATCCCCAACCCCACCTTGAGTTTCTAGGACGTGGGAATTCAATTCCTGATGAATTAAGTTGAAATTGAATTCCCAACCAAAGAATTCAAGGCAGGGATGAGAGTGGCTTAAACACAGGAAAAAAATGCATGCTGCAATTATATCCATTAAGGCGAATGTAAAAATTGAATAGTAATTTCCTCTCGAGAATAAGTAATTAACTAGTTAATGCCTATAATTGACTACTAATTATCTAGGAGTTTACAAGTAAATTACCAGGAATTTAATAGCAAATGAACCAACAAGCTGTAAAAATGATGTGTACAAAAATTAGCTAAAGAGCTACTGCAAAGTCATTACTAGGCCTTATTCTCTCCATCTGTCTATCTTCTCTAATTATTAACTTTCAGATCCTTGAGAGAGAGATTTGGTTATAGCATGAAAGGAGAAAACATAAACATAAAAATGATTTGTTACCCCATTTTTCTCAGAATGGAGTTGTCCAACAGACAGACAAAAGAAATCAGCATCCGCACGCATGGGCCAACCCAACCGGAAACAACCAACTGACCTACAATTAATCAAAAGCAAAAAGGTGATCAGTAGAAATATCTAAAATGAAGAGGAAATAAAACAAAAAGAAAGGTCCTATACCAGAAGTATTCGTTTAAATCATCATAGTTTCTCCACTGGGAATGTTTTGACTTCCCTTTTTGGCTCCTTTGAGCTTCCTGTCAAGCAGCTCATTCATGCAGTAAGTACGGATTTAAATGAAAGACTTTCTCATAAAAAGAAATATTATTCAAAAGGGTAAATTTCTTCCTATAAAATTAGGGAAAAAAAGAAAGAAAGGAAAATTGACATAAAAGATTTAACAATTAAAGCTTCTTAGAGTTCTAAAGTTTAAAGAAATGGCATGGTGTACCCTTGCAATCACTTCATAGATTGGAGTAACAACTTTCCTCAAGAAAGCCTCTTCTTCACCTCCATAAGCTGGCTTCACATTCTCTCCTGTCATAGGACTAACATTTCCAGCCAGCATACCATATAGTTCAAATGCCATCTGTAGTTAAACAAAGAAAACAAACCATTCAAACCTAAGTAAAGCAGAATATGCCATTTGTTATTTGCTATCACTACACCTTAGGGAAGGTGGGTATGCCCCCCTAAGCTGGATATTTTTATCTAATGTAACATGGTCTTGGGAAGATTAAGGAGCATAAGTTATTGTAAGGGAGCCTATGTTTGCCAGTTTTCAGGCAATCTGGCTGGTTTTAAGCTGTTTCAACTATCTTATGTGGTTGGGATATGATTGTTTTCTTTGCTCTTTCTTGAGCAAAGGCCCACTGTTTCTTTCAGGGAATGTTGTTATTTGCTTTCCAAATGGATTCAGTTTCCATTTTGTCAATGTATTTTGACTTTCTTTTATAGTTTATTTTAATTGAATACCATCTTATTATCTTCTGTCATAGTTTGCTCTCACTTTAATTGCATTTCTTCTTCTATAATTTTTTTTAAAAAAGAAAAATTTCAGCTTGGAAGAGCACCTAAAAGATCAAATACATATCTTTGGTGCCTAGTGAAGTTGCTCTTTCTTCCATTAAAAAAATGTAAAAAGAAAAAAAAAATCCATCTATAGAATTATTTTTAAATATCAGAAATACACAAATGGTGGAGGCAAGATAAATTTTCTCAAGGTTGAAGGCGGGATTAATTTTCAATTCTTATAGCTCAACACTCCCAATTCTATGAGACAAAATATTCACCAAAATATACCAAAAGTAACAATATTAAAAGTATAGAAATCAATCATTAAAAATAGGATATGGTTTAAAAAGCATGTTCAGAGAATCCTGATAACACAATAGTTAAACTCCATAGAAGAAGGGTCAGAGAATAAGAAGATTAGACAATCTAAATACATACATGATGATAAATATAACAAAGGCATTCTGGCATAAATCTCAAGTTTGCAGCTTCCCCCCATATCAGAAGATAGAGACCCATGTACAGTAATTTACGCTGTTGAACTTCCTGCTGTATTGTTGGTAACCTGCAGATTATTAATTTCAAGAAAGTTAACAGCGCACTTGAAAAAGAAAAAAGCATAAGACATTAAATAACCTTCTTTTTCCAAACCAAAAAAACATGAGATATGCTTTATCAGGCACACAACACATTATATTCACCAAAACTAAATTCTTTCTTGCATTATTTTCTGCATAGCATTTTTTCTTACTAAAATTGCTAAAATAATAACATTAAATAAAAACCAACTACACGATGTGCATAGAATCCATGGAGCTAACGTTATACTGACTCCAGCAAAGGCAACAGTGAGTCTTACCAGAGACTGCTTTTCCGACCCAAGTACTTGCACCATTTTTTGTAGTTCTTAAAGAGTTTCTTCATCACTTCTGTCAATGCACGATCATCCAACTAAACAGGAACAGATACAAGTTAGTCACAAGCCAATGATTCACATCCGACCTCTTAAACTCTTCTATTGCAGAACTAAACTAAGCAATGGAATACATATTACAAATTTTCAAATAAATTTTTTTGGGTATTTTCTTATTTGGAAATCTACTACACCAAATGCACACAAAAAATTCAAAATAAATATGAGTAATTGATTTGTAGCCCCAAGGAATTCATGAACAAGATGTGGAAGCCTTATTGTTTTCTCATGATAACTTCAAGTTTAGCAAGCCTAGCTAAACTTGTTCATGAAATTCCTTGGGGCTACAAATCAGTTAATCAAAGTTCAACTTTGATATTCTTTCTATTCATTTTTCAAAAATCGAGATCTAGTATTCACCAAATTGGATAGAATGATACAAACAACAATAACTTAAAGTAGACATATTTCAGTACTAGGGTACTGTAGTATTTACTATCAAAAGATTTAACTTGTTTAGAAACTAATATCTATATGCTTATATATAAATGGTGCGTCGGCATTTTAGAGGCGGATTAAGAAAAAAATTTAGAGGATTTTGATTAGGAAATAGCTATCCATAAAAATATACAGGAGATTTCGAAAGCCCCCAATTCATGTTTGTAGAAAATAAAATGCAGATAAGGCATGATAAGGAGATAGAGAAGAAGCTTCAATTGAGTGAAGAGCCTATGGCGAATGGTTGTCCATCTAAAGTCCATACACCTAAGGAGGAAAATGATTGCTTTCAAACACCGATGGCAACCCTTTGAATTTGAAGTCTCCCAGTAATAACCTTTCTCTTTTGAATTCTTTTTACTTATTGAACCTTTCACGTGTTATAGCACCAGGTGGGAATGAGAATCTATCAAACAAAAGTATCTGAGCGGAGCTCATGATCAATAATACAATCCAAAACTCACACAATACTCAAAGACTTAATCGTTAAATAAACCCTCCCTACTTAATCTGTTATTAATTATGTGAAAGAAACTAAGGTAATTGCTTTTCAAACACCGGTGGCAAGCCTTTGAAGTCTCCCAGTAATGACCTTTCTCTTTTGAATTCTTTTTACTTACTGAACCTTTCACGTATTACAGTATCAGGTGGGAATGAGAATCTATCCAACAAATGTATCTTATGTGAAACCCATGACCAACACTACAATCCAAAATTCATACAATACTCAAATAGTATCAAAGATTTAATCGCTAAATAAACCCTCCCTACTTAATCTACTATCAATTATGTAAGAGAAACTAAGGTTACTAAGAAAATAAAAAGAATTTGAAAAACACCTATTTATAGTTGCATACAATCAGAATGAGTTAGAAGAGATTTAACATTTGTACATCTCGAGAAACGAATATAATCATAATATATCCTAGACTTGTGATTGTATTCATCTTCACTATATCTTCTGAAATGTTTAAAAGAGCTATGATATCTTTTCGATATCAATAAAACAATGTTAGCCATATCCTGTTCATAAAACATTATGAGGGTAGAATCACTCTTCTCATTATTTATGTAGATAATATTGTGGTGACTGCAGACGATCCAAGAGAGATGACTCGATTGAAAGAACTTCTTACTCAAGAGTTTGAAATAAAAGATTTAGAAAAACTACAGTATTTATTATAAATTGAAGTTGTTAGATCTAATAAAAAAATCTTCATTTCTTAAACAAAATATATCCTAAATTTATTAAAAAAGATTGATATAATGGGTTGTAAGCTTGTAAAGTCTCCTATTGAAAGCAATTACAAACTATAAAAACGAAGTGGTACACCATTAGACTTGGGAAGATATCAAAAATTGATTGGAAAACTCGTTTATTTCTTATATACCAAACCTGATATAGCATATGCAATTAGTTTGGTAAGTCAGTACATGCAAGATCCTCACGGCCTTCATTTACATGTCATTTTTCACATATTGTGATATTTGAAATCTGCACTATGAAAAGTTTACTTTTCTTAAAAAATGATCACTTTAACATAAAAACATTTACAAATACCGATTGAACTAGATCTCCAGATGATAAGAGGTTAACTACCGGTTAATGCACAGTCGAACAAGATAATTTAGTTATATGAAAAAGCAAAAAGCAGAATGTAACTGCTTGTTTCAGTACTGAAATAGAATCTATAACAATGACCCAAAAAGTATATGACTGATTATAATTGTAAAAATTAATGAAAAAATTTAAATTGTTTAAAGAAAAGAGTCTATCATTGTTTTATGACAATAAAACAATCATTAGCATAGCTTATAATCTAGTTCAACACGAGGGGAAAAAACACATTGAGATTGATCAACTTCATAAAAAAGAAAGTGGTTAGTGGCTTCTTATGCCTATATCATGTGCTTTCTAGTGAACAGGTGGCAGATGTCTTCACTAAAAGATTTCAAAACAAATTTTTACATAACTTGATCTGCAATAATATTAATTTCCTTATTTGTAGATAAAAATTCTATATACATATATATACCTCCGTTGTTATAACACAGTATGTAATACGGAATTCAGAATCAATAATGTGATAAAAAAGTCACATAGAAAATTAGTATAAAAAACTCAATCCTTGAATAGACTCTCCTTAGTTAACCCACAATTAACCTGTGATTGAAACTAAAGTAATAGTGATCAATAAATTGATTACAACACCACAAGAAAAATCTTGATAAGTGAAAACAAATTCAAAAAAATAAATTGATGAAAACATTATAAGTTATCTTAATAAGTAGATATCAATTTCACCTTAACAAGAAGGTTGAAGAAAACCTCACTAGTTGAGAACTAAAAATTTTGTTTTATTATTCTCAAACTTTATTAATTACAACTAGAACTTGAAGACCTATTTATACTTGTAAGCTATGCGAAATATAAGAAAATAGATCTACTAAATTAATAGCAAATTACTTAAAAAATTAAATCTTAACTTGAATAAGAAAATAATAAGAATCAAGAGGATTATAACCAAAATGAGCTAGATGAGATCTCCCTTAATGGAAACCTTTTAAATTGTGAAGGTCTATTAAATTAAAGAAGATCTTTTGAAGATCTCTTAATTTAAGAAAGATCTTTTAAATATCTCATAATTTAAAGAAGTTATTTTGATTCCTTAGAAAAGTAAATTCGTCTATGATATTGTGATAAATACCTAAAATTCATCCATGATCTCCCCTGATTTTTCTCATACGTCAATATACTCTTTCAGGAAAATATGATCTTAGCGTGGAAACTTGAAAAGATATAACTTTGATTCTTCTTTGATGGATTTCTAAAACTCCTTGATTATGGTTTCTTTTTTGCCATTTGAGAAAGATATGGGGAGAAAAAGAAAAATTTTCTTCTTGAGAGAAAAATCTCTCGAGTGGGAAAAAGTCTTTCATTGGTGGGAAGACATTACCCATGGCCTTTTAACATCTTTAGGTCCCGCTTTCTTTCTTGGCTTGCTAGGTTGCTTGAATAGTCTAAGTCATATACGCTCACATCAGTATGTATGAGAAAATAAAGTTAATATTTTTCTCCAAAAATCTTCAATGACATATGGTGATAACCAGTATCTTTAGGAGTGCACGAAATGGTTGAGATGTCGTAACAGGAAGATTTGCTACTCACCGAAGTCCTTGGAATTCCATCTCCAAAATCCAATTTTTGTTTACCCCACTCATGACTCCATGTGGGAAACGGATCTAGAGTGTTTGTTTCGAGAAGATACTTGGGTTGGGGTATCAACCATTAGCCACTGAAGTTCCTAGGCTATATAATATGTCTTCCAAACACAAAACCCATGCGTCCATGTTTATCTAGAATACTGAGGGAAGAGTTGCCTGGAACTCTCACTTTAAACATAACATATCTGATAGAAGACTTTTGATATTTTATCATCACTAGCCACGTTGGAACCCATTCAACTGTCATCCCAACCAAACACAACAGATCCTGGAGATTTGGACATTTGGGATTATATACTTATAAGTCGATGTTCGATCTTAATTTCCTATTTATCCCCAATTTCACATCGTTAAGGTGTTTTGAAAAGTGTTAGCATCTTTAAAGGTAAAGGACTTTTCATGGAAAATCATTCATCAGATACTTAACACAAATGAGACGCTTCAAATTTGTCGCCCTCATTGTTCCTTATTTCCAGACGTCTGCCTAATGTGTTTTGAAAGAAGTGAGACTCATTCCTACCTTTTCCTACATTGCAACTTACCCTAGAACATATAGAACAAGCTAATGAATTTGTTCTAATATTTATGGCTTAGGGTGAGGAAAGAAGCTGAACCACTTTAGCAAGAAGCAACATTTGTTGGACTATGGTGTATTCAACTAGCAAGAAACCATCAAATTTTCCATGATCATCAACTTCCTTACATAAAATTTGGGAAAAGACAACTATGACAGCATACATCGACACTCCCCTCACATTTGTCTCACCGTGCATCAGAACTAGAAATCCAATATAGCTCTTAGGATACTACTATTGTGTGATTGTGGTTATTTTTTTTTCTTTTTCTTTTCTCATCTCTTTGAGGAGGATATCTCAACCCCCAATTTTGTATTCTTTTCCCTCTCTTCCTAAATAAAATTTCTTCTTTTAATAAAAAAAAAGTTTATCAATGGTATGAGATTTTATTTCTTATTTAATTACTATCTTATTTTAGTTATTCTGTATTATAGTTTATTCTAATTAATTAGCTTATTTTTCAATTTCGGTTCTTAATAATTTTTCTCTAAGTATTGTTTCAAGCTCTCTTTATCTTATACCAATGAGCTTCCTGAGTAACAGCCAAAAGTTGATGGTAAAAGGGACAACATATTTATAGAACTCAAAAGTATAAACCCTAAATAATTGTTGTCCAAATTTTTAATGTTTGAAAAGATTGAAAAAAAGCAAAAGCACCAACTTTCATTTACAGCATAAAATAATACACAAGAACATCTTATAAGAAAAATTGTCCTGCTAAACAAACCTTGGGCTGTTGATCAGGCTTTGGAAACTGCCTTATGTGCACATTGGCAAGTAACAAGATCAGATGCTCCCTTTGATTTGCCACATTGTCCTTCTGCAAAATTCACGTTAGACAGTTTAACGCGCGTGAAGAAAGATTTTGAGAAATATTCGTTCTAAACCTTGAATCTATTGATTAAAAGTTATACTCCTCTTGATGGAGAAGATTTAGATTGCCTTATATATATGACAAGTTTGGATCGATAATAGCCTTCTGTAGTTGGGCAGTACCCTCTTGGTATCTTGT
This sequence comes from Carica papaya, assembly GCF_054855325.1. Classification (NCBI taxonomy): domain Eukaryota; kingdom Viridiplantae; phylum Streptophyta; class Magnoliopsida; order Brassicales; family Caricaceae; genus Carica; species Carica papaya. Next base: position 37,030,188 of record NC_142314.1, on the reverse strand, counting down.
GTACAAAACCGTCATTTAAATATAAATGTCAGAAGGGCCCAAACAACCTACGTTTGAATATAGCTCTACTAGACCAGAAAGTACATTAACAAAGAGACAATTTCATCTAAATCAAAATTTACCTGAAATCCAAACATTTCCTGAAGCCAATCTAGTATGTCCTCATCTTTCTTTTTCTTGTGATCCTTGGGCCATGGGAGACCCCTTGTGTTACGAAGAGCAAGAACAGCAGCTTGGATCTTGAATATTGAGAGAAGAAAATTACTCAAGAATGATAACAAGAGAAAGAAGACTAAAGCAGATATTGGAAGACAAGGTGGAAGTTTGAAACCTCAGGATATCTCATAATTGCCTGACTTGCACTATCAGGATCAAGAGGAAGGATATTGTAAGGCACATATATTTGTGTCTTCTCAGCAACCTTATCTTGAGCTTCCAAAATCTGTAGAGAAGTTGACAATAATTATATCTATACAATGGAATAACAACTGATAATCAAGAAGGATGTGAACTTCTTACTCTGAAAGTAAACCACTTCTTGTGATAGAGTTACATTCCAATAAGGAACAGACTTATACAAGTATAATAATATATATCAAGATATGTCATTCACCTCACGATCAACTTCAATAGATTGTGTCAGATTAACAGCCTTCAAAACCTCAAAGAGAACATTAGCAGTTTGGTACGCTTTTGTCAGTTGGGCACTGTAAAAAACAAGATTCCATTGGATATAACAATCATATTAGTAATTGCAAGCACAAAATCTGATATACAGGATGCTGCCAAATATCACCCAAAGGAACATTTATCAACAGATACAAACCGATCCGCTTTATCAGCAGCATTTTGCAAGGCTTGAATATATTTCTTGTAATAATGCTGATAAAAACTTTGCATTTCACGAGCATCACTTTTTTTAACCCTTCCCATTAATGTTGGATCATTCTCCTGTAAAAGAAAGCCCCAGCAATCAATGCCAACAATTGTCTAGACGCTAAAGAACTTGTAAAAGTGCTGGACAAAGAAATGTTTCACTACATAAAACCTCCATGTGCATTACAGGTTGGTCATACTTAACCCATTGTCAAACCCCATTTACGACACAGATTAATTGTTATTGAAACACAAGGTAACACCTTAAACACATTATGACCATAGCTAACCCAGTCAGATCCCATTTTTGACAATGATTGTGCATCAAATGAATCTAAATTATACAACACCTAAAATATGCACTTGCCCTCTCCCATGGAAGTTCGTGCATTGGACCCCTCTACATAACACCTCCAAGTTCATACCTAACTCAAGCTCAGACCTTATTTATAACATAGATTCTGCATCAAATTAAAATTATTATGAACCTAAAATACAGAACATGGTGAAGGATAAAAAATGCTTCAGAGAGGCTATGTTTGGTTTATGAATCCATTGGTTGCAGAGAAATGCAAAAATTAGGTAAGCTCATGGTCTCATTTGTTTGATGACATTTGGGAAAGGATGGTGCTTTTGGCTTCTCTTTTCACTGAGCTCATGGTTTCTTTAAGGAATTTCTTTGTCAACTTTACAAAGGAATTGGGTTGCTATCATACATCAATAGTGCGTTTACTTTTTTCCTTCTGTTACTTTGTTTCATTTTCTTTTGGAGGATGATGGGCTATGTTTGGTTTATGAATCCATTGGTTGCAGAGAAATGCAAAAATTAGGTAAGCTCATGGTCTCATTTGTTTGATGACATTTGGGAAAGGATGGTGCTTTTGGTTTCTCTTTTCACTGAGCTCATGGTTTCTTTAAGGAATTTCTTTGTCTACTTTACAAAGGAATTGGGGTTGCTATCATACATCAATAGTGCGTTTACTTTTTTCCTTTTGTTACTTTGTTTCATTTTCTTTTGGAGGATGATAGCTTATCCCCCCATCTGTTTATATTTTTTTCCTACCATCTAATAACGTTTCTTCTTTTATTAGAAAAAAAGGTATGGAACACATCCTTGTGTTGGAGATTCTTATCCACCCTTTGTGTTATTTCTTCTCTAAGCTTTCTAATAATATTTCTTCTTTTATCAATAAAAAGAGACATACAACGTAAATCCCTCAACAGGCAGTGCATCACTAATCATCTCACATATCCAACACCTTCAGTATTTGGCATATTAAAAGATCCAAACTTGACTAAATAGAATAGTGCAGCAACATTTGCATAGTATAATTTACTTCTGGGGGACAGTTTAATTATCTGCTGTTTTTTGCACAAGGAGGAATTAAGACGTGCTTCTTTTCCTTTTATTCCCGAAAATTTAATGGCAAGAAGCTCAGCATAGAATTCTAGATGCACAAAGACATATTAGAAAGTAGTCTCACAACAAAGATACAAGAATTCTATTAATTCAAGTTAGTGCTATTCTCACTCTTTGCCCAAAAAAATGGGCAACTACTAATCAAAACAAATAAGCGAACATACTGAAATTCTTCAAGTGAAAACTAACAGAACTCACCCTTTCAAGGCGCTGAAGAAGAGCAGTTTTGAATTGACGGACACCTCTCCCACTAGATGTGGGATCTAACCTGTGAGCCTTCTCAAAGGCATAAAATCGACCTAGGGCCAAGCCCAGTGTAGACAGATTATCAGATATTCAAACAGTAAACTAATGGATAATCTTAGAGAATTAAAAAAAAAAAAAAAGAAACTAGATTAAGAACACAAATTAAAATGATTTTTAGAAGATGCAAATAAACAAAAGATAATAAATGTGATTGTTAATCAGGCCAGATGCATGAACACTAAAACATTTCATGACCACAGAAGTACAGCTATAGTTTCTACCAAGGAAATCAATTAATTAATACAATTAGTTATTGAACAACTGAGATCTTGTGACAAACTAGGGAAAGTATTTTGTATAACATATAAATGGTGACTTGGTATCACATTTCCATTAATCTATGCAAAGTTAAAACAGCAGTAAGTGTTGATTCTAGCAGTTCTCATATTTTTAGGAGCAATAATATCATAATTATTTCTTTCCTAATCTCATGCGTATCAGGAGCTAGATATGAATTAAAAGCAATTTTGGAACAAAGATAAAAGACTTTCCAAAACTTAGCTACCCCATCAAGCACAAACTCAATACCACAAACAAGCAAAGTAGGAAAGTAGAATGACAAACAATTTGTACGGGTATGGGATTTACGTCCATTTTGTAAATACACATACATACCAAAGTTAAATAACATGGGCATGAATCTTTACTTCCATTTCACACTACCAAGTACTGAAAATGATCACTACAAAATGCAACCCAAAGAATCCATCGGATGAATAAACACAGTTATTTACAGAACAAGTATAAAGCCCATAAAGTTTAACAGTACTTACAAAGATATGCGACTCTTGGGTTGTTTTTTTCAACCTCATTTGCCACACGAAGAATGGGGGCAATTTCAGACAGCGAAGATGGTACTATCTCACTGTCAAAAGACTCTCCAAGATTCCCCGCAGTCTGCGTCCGCATAATCCGCCTCTGTGGAGGCGGCTGTTGCTGATTTGAGCCCCCTCTTGAGGCCGACATCTTGCCCCTCAGATTCCAATAAGAATCTCAGAATCCAAGCACCTCACTTCCTTAAATAGCCCAAACCAAAAACAGAAAAAAAAAAAAAAAAAAAAGTTCCACAGGAAATCAATCTTTGCAGTCAATTAAATCTAACTATACATCCAGCAGCACTTTCAAGAAAAGAAAACAGACACCACGAGGTTGAAGATAATATCGGCAACACGCACAAAAGCAAGCCATCGCCAAAACAGTAATACATAACAATGAAGCTAATCGAACAAAAACAATTTTCTACAAAACAACTAAAAGAAGCTAAGAATCGCACACAATGTAAATCGAAATCAAAAATTAAGCTACCGAAATTGCAGGTTTCCGAAGCAAATCAAACCTCAGCTCCCGAGAAATTCCATCAACGCATCAAAAACAACAGACAACAACAACCAAAAATGACAGGACACCAAAAAAGAAAGACCAAAAAGCAAAAGAAAAAAAAAGTTCGAGAAAAATGCAAACAGTAACACTTTTTGAAAAAAAAAAAAAAAGAAAGGTAAGCAGAAAGCACGAATCTGAGTATTGATTCACTTCGATTACCAGGTGATTAAGGGAGCTCAGATACTAAATCTGACATCTGCTGAGTAAAAAATAGAGAGAGCAAACAAGGAATGAGCAAACTGAATACTCCCACACACATCCATAAAATGTGAAGAGTGAAAAAGCGTGGGCATTTTTGTCATGATAAATTCGAATTTCGAAAAGTAAAGATTCTTCAAGATAGAAAGCTATTATATCGGGGAACTAAAATAGCCGTTTCGAATATTAAAAAGACCATTTTACCCTCACTCAATCCATTGAATACGGTCCTGGTTTCCCCCAGCAAAACTTTAAACCCAGTTCTAAAAAAGTAAAAATCCAACGAGGCGCAGATTAGAAGTTGGCAGCTTTTGAATGTGGGGGGTAGATTAGGGAATTCGTGAAACCACAGGGGTAATTTTGGACATTTCAGTAAGCTCTTAGTGCTGTGATAGGAGACTGTTGTCGGTTTGTTTTGTCCGCTAATTCTGTTCTTTTAAAATTTTTAATTTCAGGTGGAGCCCACGATGGGCCCACTCTTCTTCCTCATATGACCCGTGGGACCCACTGATGACGTGGCTTACGTGGGTTGAACAGCAATAGTTAGATGCTGTGTGTAGTAAAAGCTGGTTTGGCAACAAATTCATTTCGGTGCTTTTTATTTTTTTTAACTTTTTAAAATTTTGGTCTTCACTGTCTTTTTTTTTTTCTTCTTCTGTTTAACATAATAATTATATATTAATATTATTTAAATTAATATTTTTATATTAAATTAATTCTTACAATTTTGTCTCTAATATTTTATATTTATTTCAAATATTAAGATTTTTTTTAAATTATTTTTTAAGATAATTTTTAAAATAAATAAAAAATGTCAAAAAACTAAATGATAATAAAAAAACATTAAAGATTAAATTTTAACAAAGGTTCAAACTTTAAGATCAAATTACTAATTTGTATAAAACTTTATATGATATTTTTGTTGGGTTTTACTTTTAAGAATCACATATGGTAAAAAGAAGAATGTAAACTTTTCTCCCCCTAATATCTCAAATTTTATTAAATTCAATGGATTTAAAATAGATATGATATTTTGTATCTTCAGATATATCTAAAAAATAAATGCTTTGATTTATTAAACAAACCGAAAAATTAATTTTTTGGAAATATAATGTAAAATAATACTTTATTGGGCTCGTAAAATTAGTGGAATTTTATCTTTTCGTAGCCGTAACTAAATATAGTACTAACTAAGCACTATATCAAGGAAAAAAAAAAACCCAAAAACACAAAAATCAAAAGGGAAGTGTAAACTCATGTTCACAATTCAACTGAAGTTATGTTTTGGTATATACTGAATCTCAAATTACCAGATCTTTTGAGGCAATACAATGCACTGGAAGAAGATTGAGATAACTTGCATTGGCTCTAGAGGGAGTTGCAGTGCCTGTAGGATCTCTGCCCTCACTTAAAGCTAGCTACATTTGCTCCTGAATCAACTGAATTAACTGCAGCATTGCATCACGGGTGATAGATGGTGATTCCTTCAGAGTGATAGATGGTGGACTTTCCCGAATGACCAAACGAAGTGGCTGTTTTAATTTTGTGTTCCAGAAAACTGATAGCAAGTGAAGGATGAATCTGGAGAAAAAAAGAAGTCATTCTCTGGAACGAGCAAGGGTTTACGATATACAAAAAATGAAGTGTGATGCATGTACATTCCTATTCCATTATACTTCACAACCACAAAAATGAGTCAAATAGAAACAAGGTATATTAGTTTGAATATGTGCACATCCACCCACCACACACCATAATAAATAGACTTGAGAAAAAAAGAAGGATTCAATTGCTTCCGGATTCAAACATATTTACTTGCATAAACAATGGGATCTTGATGATAAATAAGACAGACAACCAAACTTCGTTAAGAAGTCAGGCTTAGGAGGCATTGAGGAAACTGATTGGGATGTTTAATGGAAACAGCGATGTCGACATAGTTGGAATCTATATCTTGTCAACCTAGTAGGCTGCCTTTTAGTTTGGAAATTGTAATACCTACAAACTGAGATGTGTTTGGTTTCAACATTTTTAGGTTATTGTTCCCGTTAAAAAACTACTATCTCACCCGGGGGATTAGTCAACTCATCGGGAGACAGGAAACCTTTGCAAAATTATGAAATCATAATAATAACAGTAGCAAGTTAGGATATTACCCACTCATTGGGAGATGTGAAATCTTGGACCACTCAGGGCCATGCTTGGTTCATCTTTTTCCTAATAGTGGACACTCAAGAATCTCCAGCTTCTGTAAGTTGATGAGGCATTTCATGGCTTCTTCTGAAGGTAGATACTTGAGATTCTTGCAATCCTTAATATATAAGGTGTGAAGAGATGAGAGATTCTGCAGCCATTCAGGCAAGGCTTCCACTCCATGGAAATTCAATATTTCTAACTTCTTAAGGGAAGTGAGATGTTGAAGTTGATGTGGCAAAGATTTGAGTTTATCCCACCCAATTAATCTCAGATTTTCAAGGGAAGCACAACAATATTGGATAAAACTGAATTTGGGGAATTCCTCTAGCTCCTCGGAGAAGCCACCAATCCACAACTTCGTCAAGCCAGTGATAAAACCTCCTAAATCTTCTGGAAAATATGACAAATCAGGACAATTACATAGAATAAAATTCTGGAGAGACTTGCAGGACCACAACCAACTAGGTAGATGTGTCAATCCACACATTCTAATGTCAAAAATTTCAAGGGAGGTGAGGCCATGTATATCAGGAATCCTCTTAAGATTAGGACATCTCCATATCCTCATACTTTCAAGTTGGGGGAGAGAGAAAGAAATGTCCCCAGAATCACTAAAGCCATCACAATCTTCTTCAATAGTGAGTGCTGGCGGGACAATTAGCACCTTACTCAGCTTATCACAGTCTGCAATATGAAGCTTTTGGAGAGAAGCCAATTGATTCAATGGAATACTTGAGAGCCGTGGACAATACTCAACACTCAACTCCACCAGGTGAGGAAACAGAACACCACCTTTTCCTCCACATGTTAGTGCTGGTAGTTTCCATTCTTGTAGTCCTTCCATCTCTTCAAGCTCCAATTTTCTCAGTGATGGGAACACGGGAACTGCCTTTGATTCAACACTGCCACTGCTGCTATGTGCTCCATCTAAGTTTCCGTAAAATTCATCACCTATGCATTTGATACCATCCATGCCACTTATTTCAAGAAATTTAAGATGGGGCAAGTGCCCAAGTGTTGGCAATTCTCTGCAACTGTGACAAGATTCCAATCTTAAGCTCACCAAATGGTTGAGTACTGAAATATTGCTGCACCATGCTGGAAATTTCTGGCCTTTAAAGCCGAGAATGTTTAATCTCTTCAAATTTCTGCAAGGTTGGAGACCCTCTAACACCCCCTCATCATTTCTGCAGTTTTCATTTCCATAACCCCAGTTGTATTCCAACTCATACAATTTTGTCTTTTCCTTCAAGTTTGCTTTTATGGCTTCATCTCTGCCTGCCACGTATTCTAGATTCAAGATTTTCAACCTCCCCCTAAGGTATCTTAAGGTACCTAATTCTTCAATTCCATGTCCTTCCTCTTTATCCACCGCAAACATTGTCAATGCTCTAAGAGAAGTTAACCTCCCTATTAGAGCTGGCACCAGATTTGGACTGTCAAAATAAAATTGTCTCAAGCTAATTAAATTTTCCACTCCCTTAGGAAGCTGTTGAAGAAAATAGCATTGCAGCAGAATCAACGTCTGCAAGTTGTAGAGTTCGGTGATTGATCTTGGTAGAACACTGATAGGAGTTTCTGACAGATTTAAATACCTCAAGTGCTTCAATTTCCTGATTGAAGCAGGCAAGGTCCTGATGTAAGAATCAGAAAGGTTTAAAACCCGCAACCTTTTGAATGCCCACGAAAGCTTATCAAAAACATCAACCTCTGAAAATAAAGTTCGCAATGTTTTAACACCAGTCTGACCTAGTTTTACCAATATCTCCTTATCATCAATGAGATTTAAATGTCGGATGTGAGAAATATCTTTACTAGAATCATCTCCATGAATCACTGTTTCAGATCTTGAAACAAACTGGGCAAGATCATGCACAGCATCATGCATCTTGCAACTAACAATATCTCGAAGTTCATTCCTTTCCACATCTTGGAATAAGGAATTTGTTAACAAGATATTAAAATACTCATCACCAACATCTTCCATGTGGATATCTTTTGCTTGATCTTCTTGAAGAAATCCTTGAGCCATCCACAGCTGAATCAACTGCTCCTTTTTCATGAGAAAATCTTTGGGAAAAGTTGCACAATAGGCATAACATCTCTTTAAAAAAGCTGTCGGCAAATGATCAAAACTTAGCTTTAATATAGGCAAAATTTCATTGTTTTCTCCCACTGAATCCCACAAGCGACTGTTTTTAATTGACAACCATTCAGCTTCCTCTATTTTAAAGCGCATGGTCCCTCCTAAAACCTTGGCAACTAGAGGCAGACCTCCACATTTAACTGCAATCTCCTTGCCAATAACAGCAAGGTTGTAAGGTACATTTGCGTCGGCATCTCCAAATGCTTTCTCCTTGATTATGGACCAGCATTCGTTGTCGGATAGTTTCTTCGGATCATGTCTGTGCAAAAGAGAAGTCTCCATAATAGAGGCTACCTGCTCCTTGCGAGTTGTAACAACAACACAGTTGCCACTACTTTCACTAATCATCCTCAAACGGCGCCTCAAACTTTCCCACTTGCCAGATTCCTCGTTCCACACATCATCCAGAATTAGAAGAAACCTCTTGGTTCTCAGCTTCTCGCATAGATGCTTAATTATCGCATCGATATTGCTAAGTCCACCCGCATTCACATCAATGGATTGCAAAATTCCTCCTAAGATTTTTCTGTCATAAAAAATATCAGAGACACAAACCCACAAGGTGACGTCAAAGAGTTTCTGCTTTTCTGCTTCCTTGCACACCATTTTAGCCAAAGTAGTCTTCCCCAAGCCCGCCATGCCCACTATAGTAATAACAGAAAAATCTTGTCTACTGCTAGCCCCAACAAGTAAGCTTACAATTTTGGAAACCTCATGTTTTCTTCCTACAACTTCTGAAGAATCAAGAAAAGAATCTGTCTCTCTATTTAAGGTAGTCGTCAAAGTAACCAACTCTGCAGGTCCAGCTACTTCTCCAACTCTAAGCCCTAAACCACTTGCCTCACTCTTGATCTTCTCCAAAGATTCATTAACATCCTTAATCTTGTGAGCCATAATGAGAGAAAACAAAGGCGGACTCGAAAATGAAATATAATTAATCACCTGGTACACAAATCGGTCTCCGATCTCCACCTTCTGACGGAGGATCTCATAAGTGAACTCGTCCAATACATCTTCAGCAGCATAAGCAGCCTCTTTAAGCTTCTGTAGCCAAAGTCCCAAAGGGCTGTCATCGTTTTCTTGTCTTCCTTCTGCCTGTCGCAGAACAGCTTGAATCATCCTCATTGATATCTCGAGCTGTTTCAGAGCGTCCCTGAAACCCCAGGCTAGGCTGATCTCATTGGCAGCCAGCGAAACTGCCTTCCCCAGGATTCCCTCCACAGCAAAAGTGAGTAAAGCGTCCGCCATCGTCAAGACTTTTTGCTTGCTCTTTCTCTGAAGTTGATCGATTAGATTTCTGCGATACAAGAAAATGAGAAGCGAGTAAGATGAAGAAGCTTCATAGCTGAACTTGGTCTGACTTCCTCTTTCTTTTTTTAAACAGAAAAATGAATAATATATATATATATATCTGTAAATTCATATGAACAGAAGATGCAATGATTGAGAACAAAACTATCATTTAAGACTTATTTTTTGAATAAATGTAAAAATTTGTAAAGATTTATTTATTTTTGCATTAATTTTTTTTTTATTTAATTATTATCATATTTAAATAGTATTTATTTAATTTTTTATAGTTAAATTACTCATAAATTTATAAATACCTCTAACAAAATTTCTAAATTTGTTATGTACCATTTTTATAATAATAATAGACATTAAATAATTAACTCGTGTTTAAAATTTTCAACTTTTTTATGAAAAATTATAAATAATCAAATTTTCATCAAACTAAATTGTTACCAATTTGATTGGGGTTAGATTTCATGTATATATCAACTTAGATTGTATGCATCAATAAATCGAAATTGATAAGATTTTAACAAAATCCGAAAAAAATGGTAAGAACTCTCAAAAACTTCAAAAGGGAGAGAGAGAAAAAAAAATCACTCAAAAATTCAAATAAAAATGAATTCGATGTACTGTCTATTAACAAGAGGTGGTAAAGTATTTATACACCGAGAGAAACAAAACTTTTTCTAATTATATAAGGGTTAGATTTCACATAGATATCAGCTTGAATTGCATGCAACAATAAACCGAAATTGATAAAATTTTGACAATATCCGATAAGATTGATAAGAACTCTCAAGAACTTCAAGAGAGAGAGAGAAAGAGAGAAAAATAGTTGAGAATTCGAATAAAAAATGAATTCGATGTATTGTTTATTAACAAGAGGTGGTAAAGTATTTTATACACCGAGAGAAACAAAATTTTTTTTAATTACATAAAAAACTCCAAACTATAACTATTTACGCAACTTACACATAAGTATCAATAAATTATAAAATTAACAAATTGTTAACTACTAATCTAAATAAAGTCCCTCCTTACATTAACAAACAAGTTAAGAAGAGAAATTGGGTATCTGGTTCACTGTCCTTGCATACAGGAGTCCAACACATCATTCAAGATACCTCATAGAGAAATCACATACATATTCACAAATTCCACACATACAGCTTGTTCAATCATTTTTTGAAATTATCACACAAATGACAAATAACATATAATAGAAAATTAGAAAATGATGATACACGGCATTAACGAGCAGGTATGTAGCGCCTCTTCGCACAAAATAGCCACCTTAAGCTGACAGGGATTCGTCGAGGTATTACCTGTTTTCATTAATGCAATAGAACAAGGTATAAGAATAATTCTCGATTTCCATACAATAAAGTTACCGATAATTCGTAATTAATGCATATAAAACTGTTGTTGTTTTAAAAAAAAGTACTAAATGTTTAAAAATAAATAGCTTATGGAATATCAATCCATCTTATATACAAAACCAACAAAAATTAGTGAGGAAAAGATTGCATGACAACATAACAAATGAAGGATGATAATTCGAAAAAATAAACTTGAGATACAGAGACAATGACAGCTGATATAGGAATCGAGTGAGAAAGATTATCTCTTTGGAAAAAAGGAGCTTGTTAGGTAAGAGCAAGACCGTCAGAATTTGAGATTTTTTGTTTACATGACATGTCTAGACATGCAGTGATGCATATATAACTACTACGTTATTTTAGGAGTTTATTACTATAGTTTTAGTATTTTTAAAATTATAGTTTTCTTATTTGTGTTAATAGTATTATGTATAATCTTATTGGTATTGGTATTTTCTACTTTACTATGATAATATTTCTAATCATATTAGTTTTAGTATTTCTTAATCAAATTATACTTGAAAACTACTTACTTGCCACTCTATAATTACCTTTATAATCTCAATGAGATCACCATTAAGTTATTTAATAACATATTTTGAAAATTTCTATGTATTTGACTGTGTGAATCAAATTCTTCAGAATAATACTAGAACTTTTTTAAATATGATGTCTAAAAGACCCTAAGTCTGATATATAGGTTTTTGGTCTTAAATCCCTAAGTAGGAAAATTAGACATAATTTATCCTACATAATGGTATTGAAGCTAAAAAATTTTACCCCTCTAAATTCCCAAAATTCTATAACCAACTAGGCTTGAATCATATGGGATAAAAAGAAAAGCTCACACACAGCAAAAACGTCAATAGAGCATCCACCAGCAATTGCCTTCAGTGACACCAACCCTACCAAGACCTCAGGAGACCCCAACTAGCAAAGCCTTGAAAACCCAGTGGGAAATACCTCGGAGGAACTTCCACCGAAGAATGCGCCACTCGCTGATGCAGATTCTCCAAGTTGTTGCCTCTCCCAGTACATACTTCGTCACAACCATGTCTCACAAGGACCTCATATCTATCCATCTCTAGTTGAGTCAACTACTAAATGCCTGCTAGGAGGCCAATGTGAGCCTCATGTACATGTGACTTACGACTGGGCTTTGTAAAATCATGCCCTATTATGACTTTTTGAGCCAGTTTTGACAAAATAGGTTGGTGTTGGTTTTCTCCATTATGTACCCCTTTTTATGGTTTAGATTGATTTTTGAGAATTTTTTAATGACCTTACTTTTACACCCTCTTTACAAAGTAATACTCTAGTATTGTGAAAATTTTGAAACATGTGAAATCCTAAGATAACGAATAATCACTTACAAAAATATCAAATTGACAAATCTTTCTTAGTTGTAATTAAACACAACCAAGCTGTCAACATGAAGGAAGATTGGAAGAATTCTCCAATTTTTCAATTCTAGCCCATAATGGAAATAAAAGTAACTTGTTATTCATGAAGATCTTTGCAAAAATCTTGTTTTAATCTCTACATCCACAATTACATAGACTAGCTAAGAAGGATAATATAAGATTTGGTAATTCAAAAGAGTCTTATTTCTATTTGTAATGATATCTACAATGTATTCGATCTTGCGTGATGTAGTCCCCTATAATATTCACACATATTCTTCCAAGTCAACATTGGCTTTATTTACGATATGTTTAACATGATGAAACTACTAATACTTACTGTTTTATGCTTGTGTAGGAATCCGAATTTTTGTAAAAGTCCAATTCTTATATAGATTAGTATCTTTAAGGAAATTTTCCTATAAAGCAAAATTATATTCGACTTCCATAATTAGATGCATTTTCATTTTATGGGATTGATTTGTATTTAGTTTTCTACTAAAATTCTCTCCAACATTCTCCTATATATATTTAAAGATTGTAAATTAAGGATTATGAATAAAAATTTAATAAATAAAAAATTTAATTACAAATTTATAGTATTAGAGCAGAATCTTTGAACCCTGAAAACCTTTTTTTTTTTCTCTCCATTATCAATGACTAAATATAGAATGGCCCAAGCAAGAACCAGTAACTTTTTTGAAGTCACATCTTAGTCTAATGGAATAATTTCTATTAAACCATCTGAATTGAAAGCTACTCAAATTCTGATCACCAGCCACAAGCTAAGCAGAAGCAATTACATTCGATGGTTTCATTACTTGCGAAAGAGAGAGGAAAGACTATCTCACTGGAGAAATCACCCAAGCGAGAGTCGAAAACCCAAAATTCCGAACTTGGAAGGTCGAGAATAATCTGATCATGTCGTAGTTGATTAACTCCACGACAAATAATATTAGTAAGAATTTCTTGTTGTATAGGAACAATACATGAAATCTGGAAGCAGCTAAAGAGTTCTACTCGAGCAAAAAAACACTAAAAACTTTTGAAGTTGAATCTAGCCTCCACGATTTGCGACAAGGAAATTATCCATAACCTAGTACGACATGCTTACCCGTTACTGACGACCCGATGTGTTTGAGAAACTTGCCTGGAGTTGTCCAGATGATGAAACGGTACAAAGAAATTTTGGAAAAAAAAAAAAGATTTTTCAAAATTTTCACATGATTGAATAAAAATTTGGATGAAGTTCAAGGAAAAATACTTAGAATGAAACCCTTACCTAATATTCATGAGGTACTTTCCAAAGTAAGGAGAAGAAAACAAAAAAAAAGGTGATGTTGAGAGATGGATTCACAAGCCCTACTACTGAGTAAAACTCTACTTTAACTGCATGTGACCCTTAATTTAGACAACCGACAAAGAAAGGGAATCCTCGATGTGATCATTGTAAAAAGGCAGGTTAGACTTGAAACACTTGCTGAAAAATTCATGAAAAAACAACTGCTTTGAAGACCACAAAATCAACCACAAACAAAGAAAATAAGGGAAATCATGTCGCTATTAATGAAAGAATCTCCACTAAAAAATCATATCCCTTAAGCAAAAAGTAGATAGAAGCCATCCAAAAAATGTTTGTATGTCAAAACTCCATTAATAACACCACAAAATTTGGAACAACCCATAAAATAATTCCTATAGTGCTCTTAGTACTACTTCAAAAAGTCAAGATACTTGAATCATTGACTCAAGAGTATCCGACCACATGATGAGAAATAAAATATTGTATTAAGAATATAACCCATGTAAAAAAAATCTAATTATAAAAACAATAGATGGATCTCACTGAAGAGTGGCCATAATATGTGATATCCCCATATCAAAGGAGTTAACCTTAAAGAGAGTACTTTATGTACCTAAATTTGGATTGCAACTTGTTATCAGTAAGTAAACTTACCCAAAATCAAAACTGTATTGCCAAATTTTCTTCAAACTTATGTGAATTTCAAGATTTGAATTTGAGGAGGAAGATTGGTAATGCTAACCTATACTCCAGGCTTTTTCTCTTCAAAGATAATGAATTTTTTAGGAGACAATCTCACAATGCATTATGTGTTAAGTCTCAAAACAATCCAACTTAAACAATTTTAGTACAGTTATGCTATAATATAAACTAGAACACCCAAACTTTGTATACTTCAAGAATTATTTCATTCTTTATTCATAAATAAAAATTTAAAAAATTTTAATTGTAAAGTATGTCAATTGTCAAAACATACGTTACTATATATCCCACATTGCCCAACAAAGTTTCTAAACTGTTTGCTAAGATACATAGTTATGTCTGGAGGCCAATTAGGACCAACAAAATATTACTGGTACTAGATGGTTTGTATCTTTTATTGATGATCATATAAGAGTTATATGACTATTCCTCACGAAAGAAAAATCAGAAGTTGATCATATATTTAGAAAGTTCAACAATATGGTCGAAACTTGGTTTCAAACATAAATACAAGTGTTGATAAGAAGACCTAGATGTGGATAGCATGGAAGCCTACGAGCAAATCCACTGATTTCAATCATAAACTGAGATTGACAGAAGAATACCTAAATGAGGATGGAGAAATGTACTGGAAACTAGTGGAGAAATCGATATACTCGTCACATTATAGACAATACATTACATAAATAGTTAGTGTAGCGAACCAGTTCATGCACAAGCCTAAGAAAGTGCACCTACAAATTGACTCCATAATACTCCATTACTTGAAAGGTACTTGAAGAAGTGAATTATGTTCAAAAGAAATAAGTGACTACTTCTTGACGCATACGCTAATGAGAACTATGAAGGATCACTAGTTGACAGAAGATCAACTTCCGAGAAAGGTACAATATCCAAAAGTTGATCTTCTGTCAACTAGTGATCCTTCATAGTGAATAATAACAATAACAAGAAGGAGACTATGATCACCCGATCTAGTGTAAAGTCAGAGTTCAGGACTATAATCCAATCGGTACATGATTTGAAGATGATTTTCAAATACTTAAATATTCAATGGGATGGACCTATGAGACTACTACGACAATAAGTTAACAATTAATATAACTCACAATCAAGTATAACATGACAAAAGTAAACGCATTGAAGTAGACGGACATTCTATCAAAGAAAAGCTGGGTAGTGGGTTGATACATACTCCATACATGCCCACCACTTAGCATTTTTCTGATGTATTGACTAAAAGATTAAATAATCTTGCATTTTAGACGTTGCCAAGTTGGGAATAGATAATATTCATTCACCAGGAGTTTTAAGAAGTATACGTAAGAGTTACATAAGGTATATTTGTAATTAAGACTATTTTTTTATATTGTTATTATTCACTTGTATATATAGGGTGCTAATATTCAATGAAATATACATGTTCATTCTTTCACAATATGTTCAACATATATAACTAAATATGTACCATATATATTAAAATAAATATAAATTTAATACATTAAACAAGTTAGTTCAAATTTTTGATTGGTTAAACACTTAAAATTTTATGATAAATAGTTCAAACAGGTAAAAAAATGTTGATCCATTTATAAAAAAGTCGAGTGTCGATTTAAAAATAACGACCTACTTACTAAATGAATCATGTAAGAATTAGAGATATTAGTCTACAACCTTTAAGCACAATCCATTTTTTGCCACCCCTAGGTAAAGGGAGAGAACCAAAGAGAGAAGGAATAGCCTCTATTCTTGAATAGTATCAATGGGGGCAAAGTTGGATCTTATTAATTTAATGGGTGTATTGTAGTCTTGAAATGAAAACAGCATATAGTTCATAGGGTTGTATAAAGGAGAAAAGGTTTCCCCTTAAGCCATTTGTCATAGGGATGCATAGTGATGCACCAGACATTCTGAGGAAAATGAAGATGTTTAGGAAAGTATATAAGATTCTTGATATTGGCACTTGAGTCTCACAATAATTTCTTACCGCATTTCTCTTAGAAGGAAGCTGTGCAAGAGACATATGGAAGATATCCAAACGCATTGGCCAACCTAACCGAAAACAATCAACAGACCTGCAATTAAACATGTATGAAAATATCAATCAGGACAATATGTACAATGCAGAATAAGTAAGATTGTTCAATACCAGAAGAACTGATTTAGGACATCATAATTCCTCTGCCGTGAATCCTTTAATTGTCCTCTTTTGCTCATTTTATCCTCCTGTCAATATCCAACTGTTACAATTAGATATATAATTGAGAAATTCCATACAACAAAAATAAGAAAAAGAACCAAAAAGTCATTGAAGGTCAAGAAATTGCATCAAATACCCTTGCAATCACTTCATAGACAGGTGTAATGATTTTCCTCAGAAAAGCTTCTTCACCTACATAAACTGGCTTTATGTGCTCTCCTGTAATGGGACTAACAGCTCCAGCCAGCATACCATAAAGCTCAAATGCAGTCTGCAGTTGACAAAAAATTAATAAAAAACTGCTTGGATCTCCAATAAGGTAAATATAGCTATAAAAGAATTTACTGGGAGACAGATAAGTATGCATTCAAGAGCAAAGTAGAGGAAATGTTAATCAGGATTCACCACAAGAAACGGAAGACAGATAAGTACGCATGCATTGACTTGGACTCTCAACCGGCTCAATACCAATGAGAGGTTGCAAAAATGTAATCTAAGTCGTGCTCTTTCACCAGATGTTTGCATTATGTGTAGGTGCAGGCCAAGATGCACAACATGCTTTTCTGCAGTGTGATGCAGCAGGCAGCTATGAACTAGATTGTTTGGCATGTTTGGACTGATGTCTATTAAGTTCAGAAACTTGCCCATGCTACAGGACTACAGACATTGGCACCATCACCTCAAATCTTGGTGAAAACTAAACCCATAACAGCTAAACTCATTCTGATAAAGATTATAAATATCAAAGAAAATCCCATTCTGACAGGAAGAACAGTTCTCACGGAGTGGACCTAGAAACAGTTCCTAAATCATGCCTTTCATTTATAAAGATTCACGGTCTTTCCATGAGGATCTAGATTGGCATTCTACTTATACGGTTAAAGCCAGATGGTAAAAAAAGTTTTGGCAGGGATGATTATTCCATTTTCAGCTATTTATTTAGGTTAGTATAAGCCACATGAGTAGAACAAAGAACATTTTTCATTAGTAGCTAAGCTCTTCTTCTTAAGCAAGTGGAATGGGACTCCTTAAAGGATAAGGATTGAAGAGAAGACAAGGATTAGGTTTATGACATTGCACCCAACTGATGGGAATCTGAATAGCTTGTCAATTGCATAACGACTACTCAGGCCGGGGGATCATTTATGCTCCAGTTTATGGGGTGACTAGTGGATGCTTGCTTGTTAAATTGGATCATTTCCTGTTATTGTCAAGATGCGAAGGGGACCATCGCACACGTAAGGTCTGTTTTCCAATAGGAAGAGATAACAGGGGATGGAAAGAGGTGGCAGTTGTGCTGATTGATATGCTGAGCACAAAAGTAAAGGAAGCCTCACGACAGGCAGCGGCAAGAAAAGAGCTGGGTGGTGCAATACATACTGGACATGCAGAACAGAGTTTGTGCACTAAGCAGGTGGCAGTGCTCCTTGTACTGCGGCAAGAGAGGAGGATTTGTGGGTGGCAGCAAGGCGGCAAATCAGAGAATTCAATTTTCAAAATAGAAAAAAGCTTGCGTCACAATCTGCTTTAGATTCTGGGGAAGATTTTGTGGAATTGAAAACTTAATCACGGGAAGTTAATGTAGACCAAGAAGGAAGGAGAACAATGAGGTGGGGCCACAAATTGACTCAGCTAAATATAACCTAGAGAAGCTCTCAGGAGGCAGCAACCTCTCGACTGAACTGTGAAGGGAAAAAAAGCAGTTTTCTTCAGGCTTAACAACAAAATTGAGCCCATCCTACATAACCCGCAGCCTTCAGCAAATTATAAGGCCCAATCCAGATGTTTTAGTTCCTACTAATAGAACTAGTTATGGGACGATTACATGAAAGTCTATAGAAATATTTAAATACTTTTGAGTTTTCCTACACTTATGGACTCGTTAAGAGAGAACTCTACAATCTCTTGAGTAAATAAGCATCAAACATTTTTTAATAATTTCCTTTCATTATTTTCTTAGATTAGAACTAGGGATTTATAGAACAGAAATTAAGGAACAATTTCTATTCTTGGTAGAAACAGCACTGCTAAAACTCTCTAAAAACTGCTAAAAACAGTCTACATAAACTGTTATACTGCTTATGAATAACTGCTACGACTGCCTAATCTTATCTTCCTAGACTTGGTCAACTTTAACAACTACTTAACTGAATTTATTCCATACATATTGCCCATATATAAACATATAAAAAAACTCCATAAACACATAAAAAGACACTCAAATACCTAAAACTAGAAAAAAATTAATTCTGAATCACAGCAATAATAATAATAATAATAATAATAATAACAATAATAATGAGTATTAATAATTTATTTTGGTGCTTAGGATCCCTAATGCCATATCGGGCTGAAACCACAACAAGCTGGGGTTTGGAGACCCAAACCGGCAAACCGACCCTGCCCTGCCAAAAATTCTGAGCCGGCTTCTAAACCAAAATTGATCAAAGATGAAGTAGTGGTGCCACTGGACAGAGGAGACTGAAGTTCGTCTTTGTTGTCCACCCTCCCTCCTCCCTTGCGGTGTCGTAGCCAGAGAAAACAATCTCCCTGCAGGCAGAATAGAACCATAACTCTTCCCTTCCTGTAGTACGGCAAAATAGAGGAAAGCCTGAGGTGGAAAGTCAGATTTTGCACACATTTTCAGATTAGGTGAATGGACAAATCCTTGATCTAAAACAATTATGCAAACATTGTGATAACAAAAATGGAAGGAAAAAGGAGCTGGTAACAGCAGAGGAGCTAGTGCAAGATTTGAAACAGAACTATAGAATCTTCTTATGAAATGTCAATTGCAGAGGAAGAAAAAGAATATGAGGAACAGCTTGGCCAAGAGAAGGCTCACTTATGTTTGTGGGTAAAATAGCAGAAATTGGACAAGGTAAGGGCAAAGATGAAGAACATCAAGAAAGTGATGGGTTAGAGCTGCATGGCAATCCAAATAAATGCACAATACCAGAGAAGGAAACAGTGTGCAACCCAAACACTAAGGCAATAAACTGTGGTTCTTCTGGTAACCATCCTAACCTACATACTTCTCCTAACTCACTCTTATTCTATGTTGACTAGGACCGATGATGATATGACATCATCAGGCAAAGGCATTCTACCTGTTCCATATCACAAACATGGATATGGCAACCCAAACACCAAGGCAATAAACTGTGGGTATTCTGGTAACCATTCTAACCTACATATTTTTCCTAACTCACTCTTATTGCCTGTTGACAAGGAATGATAATGATATATATTTTTTTTGAAATAAAGTGTGAAGTTGTATTGAAGTAAAAGTAACAGGGAGGCACCACCCATTTATAAAAAAGTTACAAATCGATTAAACAATCGACTATAAAGCTGAGATCATCAAAGCATTAGATATTATGTTCTAAAATAGTAGACCCGAAATAATGGAACTAGTTGTCAGTTATGATTCTGAAGTCGACTTCTTTTCCCTCAAAAGCACAATTGTTTCTTTCCTTCCAAATGACCCAAAATATAGTGAAAGGGACGAGTCTAAAAGTTTTCTTGTGACAGCTCAATCCTTCCCACGCAAGTAGCTCATCCAAAATTGATTTATGCTTGACCCAAGATAGTCCCATGAGTCCAAGAATAGTAGATCAGAGGCTATTAGAGACCACAAATCCCAAGAGTAGATGATTACACGTTTCAGTACTGTTTTTACAGAGAAACCATCTATTGACAATTGTAAAGCCTCTTTTCATTAAATTATCTAGTGTAAAAATGCAGCTCTTTGTTGCTTCCCATGCAAAAAAGAAAATTCTTGGAGCAGCACCCGATTTCAAATAATATTAACTATAAATTTTGTCTGTTCTTGTGAAATATTGCCGACCAAAGTCTTATATAGGGACTTAATTGAGAAATTACCAGATTTGGTGTCTTATCAAATGAGTTTGTCATTACTGCTAGTTAGGTGGATGTGAAACAGAGTTTAGAGCAAATGTTTATATTCCTCAATTTTCCAATCTCACAAGTTTCTAGACACTATCACTTGCTATTGGTTCAGTTCGACAACATCTTTTACTAAAATATCTTTGTATCTAACAATCGCATAAATAATTGAAAATCTTGATTGGAATGCTTCTCTGTCATGCCAAATACCTTTCCAGAAACGAATTTTGGTACCATTGCTGATGCCCTACCTAGAATTATGAAGAACAAAGTTGTTTAGATTCCAAATATCTCTCCATAGGCTAGAACCATAAGTGCTGTTTTTTATTTTAGAGTTATCATTGCAGTCACCATTGAACCATTTACTCATAATGATTAATTTCCAAAGGCTGTTGTTGTCATTCCATAATCTCCATATCCATTTTCCAAGTAGAGCTTTATTCAGTTTGTCAATTGATCTCAGACCTAGACCACCTTCTTTGAATGGTTTCTTGATTGCTTTCCAATTCACAAGATGAAGTTTTTTGTTGTTGTTGTCACCATCACCTCAAAGGAAATTGCATTGTATGGCCTCTAATTTGTTGGCAACACTGCTTGAAATATTTAAGTACATATAACAAATAGATGGGAAGATTTGAGAGTGTACTTTTGATGAATGTAAGTCTGCATCTCTTGGATAAGAACCTCCTTTTCCAGTTTACAAGACAGTTGTGAAACATGTCAATTATCGGATCCCAACAACTTTTATCTTTGAATTTAGCACCAAGAGGAGCACCAAAATAAGTAATGGGGATATGAGATTACTTACAGCCTAAAAAAGGGGCAAGTATATCACCCGAGGAGATGCCCAAAACCACTAACTCATATGTGTAGGTTTACTTTCAATCCTAATACTGCCTGGAAGCAGAGTAAGACACATTGCCGGAAGATTAAGGAGCGAATATCACGTTGACAAAAAATGAGTGTGTTATCAGCAAAAAATAGATGGGTAATCTCCATTTAATTCTCTTGTTGGCCAATAGTGATACCTTTGAATAGCTGCAATTCTTTAACATTTTCCAATAATTTATGTAAACATTCCATAACTATGATGAAAATCAAAGGAGAAAGGGATCTCCTTGTCTCAAGCCCTTGGAAGCAATGAAAAAGTTCGATGGACAAGGAATGATAATGATATGACATCATCAAGCAAAGGTATTTTATCCATTCCATATCACAAACATGAATATGAAATCAACCTGTGACTTGGCAGAGCATTGCCATAAAATCAATCTTGATTGACAGTGGAAGGAGTTGAGGGTGGTGGCATCACCCAAGACTTATGCACGGAGGAAAAAACATATGGTACCAAAGATTGGGAATTTAGCACACAGGAGAGGTCTAGGTGGAGTAAGTGATAGATATGGGTCTTCAAAGTATTCATGAGTAGTAAGTTGGAAGGTTTACAGACTAGGTAGCGCAGGAAAGAGGACAAAAAATAGGTAGAAAAGAATTGTTGGCTTTGGAAGGGTCGTGTAAGGACAAGGGTATGCCTCGTTTCATCCCTTGTCCATCATGTGAATTACTTGGAAAGAGAGAAACAATAAGATTTTTGAAGGTAAGAAAGATGGTTACACTATTTTATTTCATGATTTTGTAATAGAACTTATATAGTTTTGAGAATTTTGGGGTCATTATAGATATATTCATTAACTACTTGTAATTTTTTTGTAAATAAGCAGTACCCCCTTGATGCCTTCTCTTAATATACTTTTCACACTTTTCATCTAAGAAAAAAAAAAAGAAGGAGGAACTTTGGCATGAATGTCAGATCTGAAGCGACAGAAAGAAGAACAAGTTTTAAATGACCTGCAACGGAAAGATTAAAAACTTGGACATGCTACATGACTACAGGCATTGGCACCATCACCTTGAATATGGTATTCCAATTTTGTTCTTCATCAACCAATATCAGCAGTTACTTTAGTTAAAACTAACATCAGTAACAGCTGAAAACATTCCAATCTCACATTAAATATCAAAATAACATTCATTCCTCCCAGGCACATTGGTTCTCATAGATTGGACCTAGAAATAGGTCTTAGATCATGCCTTTCATTATACAGATTCATACCCCAAATTGCGAATTTCTCAAAACAATGAAAGGGGAAAGGGGCAAGGTCGAACCTACAAGTTTATAGAACCTAATATCAACAGTTAAACATCAACTACAGCCATAAACAACTATAAAGAGATTAAACAATCTCTAAACTTAGATGATAATACCCAACAAAGGAACCTCTAGCATGAATATCAGGTCCGATGTAACAAAGAAAAACAAAATTTTAAGATGATCCACAAAAGAATCCATTTCGAATGGAAGTTTAAGCTTAGAATGTTGGGCATGCTAAAGGATTACAGGCATTGGAACCATCACCTTGAATCTGACATGCGAGTTGTGTTCTTTATCAACCAGTATCAACAGTTACTTAGGTGAAAATTAAAATCCATAACTGGTAAACCCATTCTGATCATGATTTTAAATATCAAAATAACATCCCATCCTACCAGGAATTGCATCCTCACGGACTGGACCTAGAAATAGGTTTTGAGTCACGCATTTCCTTTACACAGTCATGCCCCAAAGCAAGAATCTCTCAGAATAATGGAAAGAGCAAGGCAAGGTCAAAACTACACATTTATAGATACTTAATATCAACACAAACATCAAATACAACCAAAAGCAACTATAAGAAGATTAAACAATCTCGAAACTTACATGATGAAACACATAACAAAGGAACTCTGGCATGAATATCAGGTCTGAAGCTTCACCCCATATTAAAAAAAATAGACTTAAGTACAGTAATTTACGCTGTTGAACTTCCTGCTGAATGGTTGGCAACCTGCAAATTGTAGACATTACGAAGAATTAAAATATTTAATGAAAAGAAAGTGTTGGAATTTAATCTCCTTTTCTTTAAAATGGTTCTTGATTCTCATTTTAGACTCTTATTCATCAAATTCAAAATTACCCATTTCTTGTGTACAAAAATATCTTTTAAAAATTAGATTACGTTCAGTTCCTTCAAAAAATGTTACATAAGAATGCTAAATTGGAAATGTTGGCATTCATTCATCACAAAGGAGTCTAGTTCAAAAAAAAGTAGACTCTAACCAAAGACTAGATTTCCGACCCAGTCCCTTGCACCAATTTTTGTAATTGCGTAGAACTTTCTTCATCAACGTGGTTAGTACACGATCATCCAACTGAAAAAGGAGTACACAAAAGGAAGTCACAATTAAAAAAAGAAAGAAAAGATGAACCTTGTAAAAACTTTTCGGTTTCAACTTAAAGGGGAAAAATCAGTAAGGTACACAATTAACCTTTTACAACTTGCAATAACAAGAACAATGATTCCATTAATCAACATAATCTTCAAATTATGAGTTTTGTATTTTATAGTTTTTCCCAAACATTTTTTTTGGAAATAAAAGTTTTTTCCAAACATTATTGATCATTATTTTTTAAATATTTTCTGAATTTAGAAAGAACTGAAAAGAAAATATTTAGGAAAATACAACTTCAAATATTATTGTTATATTTAATATAAAAATTTCCAAAGCATTTCTTTTTCCATTTTTGGTTTTCATCATTCTCCCTCGTTTGTAAAGAGCCTAACTTGGGTAAGTAGAATATTGATGTCATTCAAAGAAATTTGGATTAGGTTCATGAAATTGGTCAAGAAATCCAAGTATCACAATCTGGAGGTTCATGCCCTTTAACTAGATAACAATGAGTATTTGGTATTAGGAGAAGTAGCAAATGATTCCTCAAGGATAACTTCAATAACTTCTTGTGGCTATTATGAAAGAATAGCCACAGCTTTCTTGTAGGAAAAATTGAAGAGAAATGAAGCTCAAGAATACCTCAATGAAATGTTAAAATTCCATGAAGCCTTGTCCCATTTGCATAATGCAAGACTTTCAAAAACCTTTTCTTCTGAAAACTCTTCTTCCAAAGCTAATCGACTAGACCCATCCAAAGTCCTAAAATTGATATCGTTCAGCTTAGGCCTCCAAGTTGAATCATCTTGGTATAACTTGTCGAACTAATTTCTAATCTTCTTTCTCAATTTCTCGTTCTTTTCCACAACCTGTCATCAATTTCCATTTCCACATAATTATTTCTTCTATGAAGATTGGCCATGCAATGAAAATAACGTGTGTTCCAGTTCCCCTCCTTGATCAACCGGGCTCTTGATTTTTGCCTCCATGAAGCGTCCTCCATTTATATTCTGGTAGCTAATTCAAATTTTAAGGATTCTCTACGAGTCAAATCTTCAGTGAACAAAACCTCCTCTACCATTGCTCCCATCTCCCAATGCCACCAATTTTGATTTCCTAAATTAATATTAGAGGCAGAAACCGCCTAGAAGCACAATAAAAGACATATGAGGTTTAATAATGCACCTTCTCTAGTTCACAAAACATTAAGGTATCGTTTGCAAAAAATACGTGGATTACTTCCTCAGAATGCTCACCTTCATCCATCTTGAGTCCTTTACATAAACCCAACTTTCTAGCCCTTAATAACAATTTATTTGAAGCTCCCATGCAACTATAAATAGTAAAAGAGATAATAGATCACATTTTAGACCTCTGGATGCCCTAAAAAAGAAGATAAACCCCTATTCACCATGACAGCAAAAGAAGTTGTGGTGATGCAGAAATTTATCCACTTACAGCATTTATATCCAATGACCAATCTCTTCAACATATATTAAATGGAGCATCAATGAGCATGATCATAGGCTTTTTCCATAAGAAGTTTACATAGTATCCTTTTTCTATTCCAAAAAATTATATCATACACAATCTTATTGGCCACCAGAACTGTATCCATAATTTGTCTTCCTTCCACAAAAGCATATTGCACCCACCAACTTATCCATCGCCTCAACCATTCTTCTAGCTAACACGTTTTAAATGATCTTGAAAACACTCTCGATTATGTTGAAAGGAAGAAAATACTTAATACTAACTCCTTCCACTTTAAGAATTAGTACCAAGAAAGAAGAGTTTAAAGATTTCACAAAAGTCCTTGTCTCATACGACTCTTCAAATCGTTCTATAATATCCTTTCCCATTACATGCCAGAGGCAAGATAGGTAGGAAAGTGATCAGAGATATTTGTAATTCTTCCCAAGTAACCTTTTCTAATATTATTAAACTAAAAAATACAAATACTATTAAGAATAGGAAAGCCAAATATAAAAAATAATAACAATAAAATCTTAAATGTTACTAGAGGGAAGATAAGAAGCTTCTAAATAGTACAACAGTTTTGTATTTAAAGAATTACAATTCTAATCTATTTAGAAATCTAAACTTAATCCATTCTGCATCGATAATACCCTGCATAGCTTTTTTTGGAGGGGATGATAAAGAGATAAACATTAACATATTTAATCCATACATGCCTTTATTTATTTCTATTCCTATAAAATTAGTTTTTGTATTGTATCCCATATACATCTTCTGCCACGCTATCATATTGTGAATTAAAGAGCCAATTTATTCATAAATTGTACATGTGAGATGTCAGAATAAGAGACTAGAGAGACTGAATGAGAATAAGGGGCTAGGAGTTTGAAGTAAAGTTTGTTAGTTTTAATTAAAGATTTTAAATTCTTTTTTTTTTTTTAAATTAAATAACTAATTAGCATGAATAAAATAAGAATTATGTTTTCAGTGCAAATCTAGAAATTTAAACTTGAGAAAATTAGTTTCAATATCAATTATGATTTCACCAATTTTGACTGCGTTTTTGGCCAGTTCAAGATATTTGCACCTATCGCATTTTATTTTCTTTTTCAATAGAGAAAGAAACTTTATTAAAGTAGGAGAAAAAAATTACAGAACCAGAGAATAAGACATCCTCCAAAATAGAACAAATAAAAATAAGAAGTGTAGGCACAGACTGCTCCTCATGGATAGAGAGAGAGAAATATGTATCTAAGGACTATGTGCAAAGGACAAAAACATCCCAGTTTCATTGTAGATTCAAGATGCATGTTTCGTGATATAGTATTTTGTTGTTAGAGTGGTATGATCCATACCAGTTAGCATTAGCCGGTAATTTAAGATATTTACTCCTTCAGTGTAGCATATGAATAAGTATGCCGTAAAAGAACAAACCTTGGGTTGTTGATCAGGATTCTGTTTATGCACCTTGTTTATTTTTGCAAGTAATAAAATCAGATGCCCCCTTTGGTTTTCCACGTTATACTTCTGAGAAATCAAATTTAGTAAGATGTATCAGAAAAGGAAATGTTGCAATGGGACCATATTGGTGCAAGTATCATTGTTGAAGACCGAAGCTACATAGAGAAATGCAATTTTGTTTAAATAACAATACCCGGAACCCAAATGTTTGCTGAATCCAATCTAGAATATCCTCATCTTTTTTCTTCTTGTGATCCTTGGGCCATGGAAGACCTCGGACGTTACGAAGGGCAAAAACAGCTGCTTGGATCTTCAATTAAGAAAAAAGGAAGAGAATAATAATACCAGAAGAATGTTTATAAGACAAGAAATGAAATTAAAAAGGACAGAGACATTAGGAAGTCTGCAACCTCAGGATATTTTGACATTGCTTCATCAATACTCTCAGGACCAAGAAGAAGAATATTGTAAAGGGCACCATTCTTTGTGGTCTCCGCAACCTTATTTTGAGCTTCAAAAATCTGCACGAAAAAAAAAAGAAAAACGATTAACAAATAAGCATTTTCCAAATTCTGAAAGCAAAATATTACTTGATTGCATGCTATCCCCTACAGGGAAGACCTGAACCAGGATAACAGCCTTGGTGATGTCAGATGAACATGTTCCAAAGACTCACCTCAGGATCAACTTCAGTAAATTGTTTCAAATTAACAGCCTTCAAAACCTCAGACAGAAGGTTAACAGTTTGGTGAGCCTTGGCCAGTTCAGTGCTATAAAGAGAAAAAGAAAAAAAATTTGACAATCAGATAAGTACTGATGTACAGCAACAAAATCTTGATAAACTATTAGGACTATCAGAGAAATGTTTTTCTACAGTCCCTGTACAGGATTTCCCAAATATTCCCATAAGTCTTCAGAGCATATCACAGACCTAGCATTGTTGTTACGACTGCCAACAAAGACCAGTTTACCAATTTGGTTTATCTGAAAGGAACGCATGGCAAGGATAAAACAAGAGCAGGGGAAGTTTTCAGCAAAATAGGAAAAACAAAATCTGGCTACTGATTCCTATTCTCTCTAGGAACAATAGTAAGGCAACTTTTAGCAAAATAGGAAAAGAATCAGGTCCAGTCCTGATTCCTGTTCTCTCTATGATCCTAATGATGTGGGACAAATAGAACTTGAGCATAAAAATTTAGAAAAAATTTATTAGGAATCAAGATTAAAACGTTATTTTCCATTTATTGGTTATGCATCACCTAATTAGTTAAATGTTAAAAGGAATTTCCCTCATGAATGATTCATCTTTCATTTGTTTATTCATTTTCTTTTTACATGGGAAATTTTACTATTTTAGCCTTTAAGCCTAAATAGGATGAAGGCCTACCTAATGTGAGCAAGGAAAGGGAAAACCCCCATGAGATTTTCTTTCCTAATCCCATGGGAAATCTTTCTTTTTAAGAGGGAGAATTTGCCAAGAAAGAAAATTGATCCTAAATCGGAAACTATATTGAGAAATAGGAAAACTTCTTAAATGTCAAATCTTACAGAAAATGAAAACACTTGAGAAAAGAGAAAAATATTTTGCCATAATTTCTTTCCCTAAATCTCCATAATGAATTAAAATCTTCTCTATTTAAAAAAGGAGATCATATCTATCCTATTTTAGTAATATTTCTCTTAATTTTGATAGTTTTTCTATTTTATTGTATATTTAATTTCTTATGTAATTTCTCCATTAAATTAAGATATTATTTTCTTTATTATTCACATGATCTACTATAAATAAGTAAGTAATTCCTATTTATAATAATTCAAATTTCAATTAATAAAATTATAAAATTTTAGTTTTCAACTACTGAGATTTACTTCAACCTTCTTGTTGAGTAAAGAATTGATGTCTACTTATCAAGATAACTTGTGCCGTTTTCATCAATATTTGTTTTGAATTGATTTTAACTTATTAAAATTTTTCTTGTGGCGTTCTAATCAATTCGATTATCCCTATTATTTTGTTTTTTACTCCCCTGTTGGTGCAGGTCAAGTAGGAAAGGTTTATTTAAGGATAAGCTTATGCATGCTAATGTTATGTGTGAGATTTTGGATTGCATGTTTTGATCTTGAGTTCGGGATCATTGTG
This sequence comes from Carica papaya, assembly GCF_054855325.1. NCBI lineage: Eukaryota > Viridiplantae > Streptophyta > Magnoliopsida > Brassicales > Caricaceae > Carica > Carica papaya. The sequence goes on along the minus strand of NC_142314.1, from coordinate 37,001,127 downwards.
CTTAGCTTTTCAAATTGCTTGTGGGGATGCTGAGGTTGCTTATCCCATGGCGCCAATAACGACTAACTTAGAATGTTGCAAAACCCTTCAATCACGAGCCTAAGATTTCTTGAGAGATAGCCTTGATTTACACGACTTGTTGTTTGCAATCTTCCTGGTATATCTTGAGAAAAGTGTCATTTTTTTGCTGAAAAGACTAAGAATCCTCTATAATTTTGTGCTCTGATACCATATTGTTATGGTTTTGTGTGAGGCTTGCCTTGTCAACCTATGGCTGAGACTTGTTGGAGAACTAAAGATGAGCACAGGGCAGGTACGGATGGGGTTGTCCACCTCCATACTCGGCCCATTAAGAAAAATATAAATTCACTTCCGTCCAATACCTGAAGTGGGTAAAATATTATTTACCCGCTACTTGCCTCACAGGTAAAACTTCCTTCCTATCATTTACTTCATTTATTCATTTTTTAATTAAAAAAATATTATAAATAAATTCAAAATTTAATTAAAATATCTTGAATATTAATCAAAACAAAATATAATTTAAAATAATATTTAACATAATCTATTCAATAATAAATGTAAAGTAACATTATAAATATCTAACACTAAAATTTATTAATTGAAATTTGATCAAATTAAAAATAAAAATAAAATTTTATCAGTTATATACATAACAAGACGGGGCGGGGCAGGTGCAATGTGATATATTATTAAATCCATACCTGTCCTACATACATTTTTAGGTCATAATTTTCTACCTATACCCGTCCTTATGCATAATCTCTATGCCTTTATGACTCTCTCTATGCCCATCTCTTTGGCGAGCCTCGGGTCTTTGAAGAATTTTCAAATTTTTGAATGAATGTCAAATGATTTTATCGAAGTACCATGTGTAGGTATTGATGCGGCACCCAGAATCAACTAACGTGATTAAAAACCTCACAAATAATGATACGGAACCTAAGATCAAAACATGCAATGCAAAACTCCATATATAATATTAGTGTGAAGAAACTTATCTCTAAATAAACCCTCTCTACTTGACCCACATCCGACAGAAGAGTGAGAACCAAGATAATAAGATAATTGAATTGATTAGAATGCCACAAGAAAAATTTTGATAAGTTAAAATTAATTCAAAAAGGAAATTGATGAAAACGCCACAAGTTACTTTAATAAATAGACATCAATTTCCCACTCAACAAGAAGGTTGAGGTAAATCTCACTAATTGAAAACTAAAATTTTATAATATTATTAATTAAAACTTGAATTATTACATGTAGGAATTATTGACCTATTTATAGTGTAGGCCATATGAATAATAAGAAAAATAATATCCTAATTTAATAGAAAAATTACATAGAAAATTAAATATAAAGTAGAATAGAAAAACTATCCAAATTAAAAAAATTACAACTAAAATATGATAGATATAATCTCTCTTTTTAAATAGTGAATATCTTAATTAATTACGGAGATTTAAAGAAAAAAATTTTGGCAATATATTTTCCTCTTTTCTATAGTGTTCTCCTTTTCCGTAAGATTTGACATTTAAGGAGTTTTCCTATTTCTCAAGATAACTTCCGATTTAGGATCAATTTCCTTTTTTGATCGATTCTCCCTCTTAAAAAGAAAGATTTCCTGTGGGATTAGAAAAGAAAATCTCATGGGGGTTTTTCCTTTTCTTGTTAACATCACACAATCATGTACTTTGCTAAATTGCATTATCCCCGTTATCATGGTAGTGCAAATCCCCTGCGCTAGTTGAATTGTTGTGAGAATTTTTTTCTTCATTAATGATTGGCAGAGGAGGATAAGGGCAAGTAGGTTTCATTTTAACTTAGCAGTTCATCGCCAATTATAGATCATGAAGGTCAAACTTGACAACCCTAACTTTACTCGTGACGATCACAAATCATACTACATCATTTATATTGGACTGCCCATCAATAATAATAAGTTCGGCGAGTTAGTCAACCTTTGTCAAATCATAATTGTGGAGGATTATCAAAGATGCCTTAAATAACTAGCAATTCAAGCCTCGTCTTCGACTACGAATCAAGAGTAGGAGATTTTCATAAATAAGTTACAAGATTACATAAACTTGTTGAAATTAAGTTATAAAAGACCTCTATATGTGGACTTTGTATCAAACGAATTGGCTGGCAATTTGTTGACTAAAATATTCCGTTACTTCATTAATTGAGATATTTTTTATTTATAATCATTTTCGTAATCTTTCTTATAATGATATAATTAATTAGTAAAATCAATTAAAATCCATGCAATAATGTAAATTTCTTTATTCATATATAAGAATTCTGTAAAAATACGTCGGTTATAATATTACAAGTGGTATGAGAAAATATAAATAAAAAATTTTCTACAAAATCTATATAATATCATAACAAAATAAAATTGTTTTAAAATTCTAATTTCAATTTTTTTTTTCAAACCCTAAAATAACACAATTAGCTAACTTGGTATCTACTTATCAACTCTCATCTCACCACCCACCCCAGACGTAGTCGTAACCTCACCGCCGGACTGCCCCTCGAACCCGATAACCATTTTCTGCATACGTAAGCCATACATGCCACCGCACAGCAGAAGTGCGTGAACTACATGCACCGTCGTAAAAACCCTAACTGACTCGAATCGTGTCATACCGCTGCCAGAAAATCCCGATCGTCAACAAGTTTATGCAAGCTCCTCGGTATCTCTGCCTATCGACAGTCCATTAAATTATCAAGTACATCAATGACACTCATATTAATGGGTTATTCTTCCCTACTAGTTTTTCTCCCCAGATATAAGTCTACAATAATACTGATTGAGCAAGGTGTTCAGATACTAAAACATCTACTACTAGATATGTATGTTTCTTGGTGATACTCTTACCTCTTGGAAATGTTAAAAACAAGACTCTATCTCCAAGTCTTCCATTGAGGTAGAGTATCAAGGCATATTTGTTATATGGTCTGAGATTATTTGGTAATATAATCTCCTTACAAAGCTTAGTTTCTCACAAGTTCAAGCTACTCCACTACATATAGACAACACTGGTGCGATCCAAATTGCTGCCAACCTTGTCTACCACGCAAGGACGAAGCACACAGAGGTTGACTGTCATTCTATTCGGGAGGCATATGACCGTTAAGTTATTACCTTACCACATATATCTACTACTCTACAGATAACATATATTTTTCCCAAATCTATGACATGTCAACAGTATAATTTCATTATTAGCAAATTGATACTTGTAGATTTATCAATATCAATTTTAGGGGTGACGTCAAACGAATTAGCTGGTAATTATAAGGCCAGCAAATTTTATGCCTTGGATGTCAAAGGAATTATCTGACAATTATAAAGTTAGTAAATTTTATACCTAGTTTTATATCTTGTTCAGCTTTGATAGCTATTTTCTATTTCTTTCCTTACATTAGGATATGCTAGTTGTAGAACATATTTGTATATGGTAGTTTAACTAATTTAGGGGCTGATAGTTTGGCTAATTAAGGAGTTTAAAATTAACTTGCATATTTGTATATATAATGACAATTCTCCTCCATGAGAGGAAAGGTTTTTCTTCTCAAAATCTCTTAAATTGTCACTTTGATGAGTTTGGCATGCCTCTATGTCATAGGCATAGTCGCAGAAGCGACCCTCATTCAAGTACTTCCCACATAGGTTCTACTTTCTTTAAGAAGTAAAAAAGTATATTATCAAGAAGGTGCAACCATACACAAAATTATTTGCATTTCCAACAACATTTCGACAAAGTCCCTAAGATCATCAAAAGTGCAATGGTTGGCTCTTTCATAAAATAACTTAACCTAGAATCATGAGTCTTCAAATCTATCATAAGAAAATTCAATCTCTTCAATAGCCTTTTTGTTTTTCTTCTTCCAAGTTGCTAAAAAGATAATGAAAGGAATAAACTTCAAAGCTTTCTTATTTGTCTAAATGTCTTTCCAAGCCCACAACTCATCCGTCACTATGCCAACAATGATCCAGTTCAACCCCAAAAAACTATAAACCAAAGTCCAAAGGCAGTAAGTGATCGGGCATCGAAGGAGGATATGATAAAGAGATTTTGTATAAAGAGATTCTCTTCCTCTTTTATTTTCTCTCCATTTGATTGGTTATTGGTCTTTGCACCTTGTTTACATAATTTTTTCAGCTCTACCACCATTTGATTTACTTAATATTGTTCTTTCAAAGTATTCCTTGGGGCCCACCTTATTATCCTTTTCCCACAAAGGTCAACTGAGATTAAAATAAGCAATTATTTTATCTGTTAATTATCTCAATCATGTCCTCCACAAATATCCTCCTCATATTTCCAGCCAGAGCATACTATGAGGCAAGATCCTTTCCATTTTAAAAAATTGAATTTGATTGCTCATTAGTGTCGATTTTTACTGCTACTCTGTCGCGGATAGGACACATGATGAAGATTGGTGCCCTCTGTTTTGAGCCTTCTCTCTGCACAATTTCAACACCACCATCGAGTTATCATCTTAATTCTCGACTCTTGATGATGTTTGTTTCTTTTGGCTATTTTTGGCTTGGTGAAAGGTAGCTCCTCCCTATCACTTCAATTCTATAACCCTACCAACATAGTCGCCATCTCTCCATCCCAAACATCCTCTTCTTTCTGGTATACAAACCCTATTGGTCCATTTGGCCCCCACAAACCTTGACAATCCTATTCTTACAACATAACAAGCAATTCGTCTCCCGAGTCCTAATGCTTATTTAGGTTTTTGAAGTTATCTCAAGATTAAAGATAGAGGAGCTAATTGGGATCAATTTGGAAGAAAACATGACAGAAAAGTTAGAGACAATGATGGGTTGCAGTAAGTTGAAGCCACTTGTTGTCTACATAAGGGTCCTCTTGGGTGGTAATCCATGTAGTAGACTCTTTTGGAGAGGGTAGAGAACAAAATAACTAAATGGTTAGAGAGTTAAAAGAGAGGTCTATTCACTCTAGGGGGTAAGGCCACATTGATCCAATCGTGTCTTTCTAGCATTCACTCTATTACTTACCCCTATTTCTTGGAGTAGCAAAAGATTGAGGGTATATGAAAAGGTTCCTTTGGTTGGGAGTTGGGGAGGATTATAAGGACCCCATAGTGAGTTAGAAGATATGCAGTAAATCTAAGAGTTTATGAGGTTTGGGGATTGAGAATCCAATATTAAAAAATGTATCTATATTGACTAAATGGATCTAGTGCTTACCCAGGGAACTAGACTCCTTGTGGCATAAAGTGACCAAAAGCATCCACAAGAGTAAGAAATATGGTTGGGATGTCAATGCATGAAGGTATTTCTCTCATCGAAGTCCCTGGAACGCCATCTCCCAAGCTACCCTATGTTCCTTCCCCATATCTGCATACAAGTTGGAGATGGCTCTACATTGAGATTTTGAGAAAACCGATTGTTAGTAACCAATCATTACCTCTCAATTCCCCAGGTTATACAATCTTTTTTCTAGGTATCATGCTCATTTATCCCATTTCACAACAATAATGGACTGAAGGACATTTTGGAATTTCTACTTATGTCAATCAAAATCTTTTAAATAGGGAGACTCTAGACATATTGTCCTTATTAGATTTATTGGCACCTATTACCATTTCCTCCCTGCCTGACAAAAGATTGTAGAACTTGAAATCTTCCAGTATCTTTACTTGCAAATTCCTCTTTGAATACCTCACTAATAACTCTATTGATACATTTATAAATGTTGCTAAAGGACTCTGGAACGCTTATGTCCTTCTAAGGTGAACCTTTTTGCTTGGACAGCGATTCATCAAAAGCTAAACACAAACGACCTGCTCTGAACTCACCATTCTAATCGAGCCCTTACTCTAGACGTTGTGTTTTGTGCTTAAGAGGAGGAAAAACGCACGCCCATTTGTTCCTTCATTGAGGTGGCTTCAAACATGGGGATAGATGTATTAAAGTTGCCCCGATGTTATTGGGTATTGCCTCCTAGAGTGAACAACCTCCTGAGTATTATCAAAGGGAATGGGTTAAGGAAAGCAGCCAAATCCTTGTGGCCTAGTGTTTTCTTTGTAGGCTTTTGGTGTATCTGGCTGGTGCAAAATTCGAGTTTTTTTAACAACAGGAATACTTCATATTTTTAATTTTGAAAAGGGTGACTTCTTTTTGCTTCCTTATTGCTAAAAGACATGGTTGTTTCCATGATATTAGTATTTCTGACCTCCACCGACGCTAAGATATCTCTATACACGACATATAGCTTTTCTTTTGTTTTTTGCTTTCATTTTTTCTAAGTTGATGTAGGTTTATTTTACTTTTTCTTCTTTGGTTCTACTTACTATGGGGGGTGTCTGATTCTTCTTCGTTGTAATTCTTTCCTTCAATCTCAATAAATTCTTATTCTTTTGTAAAAAAAAAAATTAATGTTGACCATCAATTTTTGGATTCTTCTCATAATAGTCATTGGAAGGCAGTTGTGGTCAAGTTTCTTTGGCAAGCAGGGTGCATATTTTATATATGTGCTCCAACTTGAAAGAAAGTTCTAGAGTATAAGAGGAACATTTTCTTCAATTACCTTCTCCCAACTACTCTTTTCTTATATAGGTCAGTTTGTTCATATTTTTCCTTTTCTTATCATAGGGATTCCTATACAATACTCGTGTAAAATTTCTTCATGACATATGATAGAATTAAAAATATTCTCTTCAATGTAAACTTCTTTGGGGGATAACACCTAATGGAACACTTCATCAAGATATAACTAACCAGTCATCTTTATCAATTGCCATTTGAAAGACTTGGATATAATTCTTAAAGTGGTGTTGATAAAAACTCCGCATTTCACGAATATCGCCTTTTTTTACTCGTCCCACTGATGCAGGATTCTTACCCTGCAAAGATAAAAAAAAAATTAAAGAAAGCACACAATAATCTGAGCAGCTAAAAGAACTAGTAAGTGCTAATCAAATGAATCCTGGAAATAGATCCAGCTTAATTAAGGAATGAATCATACTTAACCCAGTCCCATATTCCCCTTAGAACATAGATTCTGAATCAAATTTTTAATTATGGATCATAAATCCCAAATAATAGTGGAATCAGACATAAACTCATTGAAACTGTCCATACTATACTTCTCTGTTTCATAATCAAATCTACATCCTTTCTAAAACTGTTATGGAAATACTAGTTTAAATATTATAACAAATTGTGTTGTATACCTAAAAAGTCCAATTATTTGAGGGTACGAGTCCTATAGTACTTAAGAGTATTGTTTGCACAGAAGCCTATGTTTTCTTTTTCTTTTCCTTTCTTTCCAGATCTATGATGACAAGAATTTAATTATACAAAGCTAGCAACACCACGGATGCAGTTAAGAATGCCAGACAAACGTGTCGCAACTACAATCCCATGCTGATATTCTTTAAACCGGGGCAGCCTTCCTATACAAAAATATTTTGGATTAATATTCAAAGGAAAACGAAAATAACATCCTCACCCTTCCAAGACACTGCTGGAGGGCATTTTTAAATTGGAGAACATCCTCTCCGTTTGATGTAGGATCCAATTTTTGAGCTTCCTCAAAGGCATAGAAACGGCCTATGTTGCACAGAATATAAAATAGAAGAAGCAGATTAAGAATGCTAGTGGAGAGCAATTGAATAAATGATTAAAACAATGTCAATCTCTACATAAAACTGAAATGAAACATCCCTAAAACATTCGTTAGCCTTAGCCAAATGGAAGCTAAAAGCAAACTTTATCCCAAAGAATCAGAAAAGATGATTCATAATTCCAAAAGGTTTAGCGTTCTACTCAAACTATATCACTCACATTACTATCGAAAAAGCCCCACAACTGATAATTTTACTTTTTTAAAAAAATAAAAATCAGTGAGTATCTCTATAAAATCCTCAAAATCCTCAGACAAATAAATACGATAGATACCCTATCACCAATGAGTTCAAATTCTTGAGTCATTTGTCTCTAATTCTACCAAACTCCTCTTTCACCCCCTCAAAAGCTCTATTGTTTCTCTCTTTCCAAAAAAAACTCAAAAATAATAATCTCATCTCTAACCGAACTACTTATAACCCAGTTAATCCCCAGTAACCCATAACTATAGCCCATAACTTATACACAGCTGGACACCATATTAGAATGTGATTACAGGATTTCACTTCTCTCTTACATAGATGGCAAGAGTTCACCGTATTTCTTTTTCTTCTCATCAATTTCTCAATAGTCAATATACACTCTTGTCCCACCTCTCATGCATAAAAAAGGAAGGAGCATTCACCTTCCATATCTACTTGAATGAAAACATGTGTTTCGCAGCTACATTTCATATGAAGTGATTATAGTAGGACTTCACTATGAAATCTTCTTTCTCCTTTAGTTTCCACATAGGTTAATCATTGTGTCCATTAAGATTGACGGATGAAAGTAAATGTAGGAGCGCTTCATATTCAATAACCTCCCAGCATTAAGATTTCTTATCATATTCAAATCCCACTCCCTATTCCCTCCAACAACTCTGTATTCTTCCTCAACAGTGATATTCTTGATACGTGCAATCGCATAAATCTGAGGAATTGATCTTTAAGAATTCCCCTTCCCACCCAAGTATCCCTTCATAACATAATGTTGTTCCCTCTTCCTACTCTCCAGCTAATGCATTCCTAGAATCTTTGCCGACCCATGCTGATTTTCCTCCCGATTCCACCCCATGCAATCTATTTGTCACTCTTGAAAATCATCCTCTATCTATAGTCCTAAATTTAGCTTCAATCATTCTCCACCATAGTGTACTGTTCTCCTTCATGAATCTCCATAATCATTTCCCTTATAGAGCCAAATTCATCTCATAAAGAATCTCAATCCCAAACCTCCCTGTGACAGAGTTTTTGATCTCTCTCCACTTCACCAAATGGTACTTCCTCTCGTCCTTTAAATTGCCCCAAAAGAACCTGCACTGAATAGACTCCAAGTTCTTTACCACCTTAACTGGATTGTCATGAGAGACATGTAGTAGATAGGTTCACCAACATATTCTTAACAAGGGAAAACCTTTCAACCTTATATAAAAGATTTCTCTTCCATTCTGCTAATCTTCTTTCAAACTTTTCAATCACCAGATTCCATGTCTTCTCATCTTTATAACTTGACCTTAACGATAATCCCAGATATTTAATAGCTAATTTCACCATCTTACAACCCAACATACTTGTCAATCTTGTTTCATCTCACCTGTTACACAGTCTCACCATCTCGGACTTGGTCAAGTTGGTGTTAAGCCCCAACACTGCTTGAAAGCACAACAAAATGCATTTAAGGTTGAGCATTGCCCTCTCATGCAATTAACAAAAAAATCAAGATGTCATCAGTGAAGAAAAGGTCAGTTACCTCCTCCATATGTTTGTTCCCCCCCGTTTTCTCTCCGTTAAATAGCTCCAACTCCCTCGCTCTTAACAGCAACATATTCAGCGCTTCCATCATAATAATGAATAGTAAAGATTAAAGTGGATCACCTTGTCTTAACCCGCTTGATGCTTTGATGAAAGACGACAAACCCTCTTTCACCATAACTGCACACGGAAGTGGTGGTAATGTGGGTTTTAATCTATTTCCACCACTTGTCCCCAAATCTCATCATTTTCAGCATATAATCCACAACATCTCAATTTATATGATCATAAGTCTTCTCCATATCTAACTTGATTAGAATCCCCTCCCTCTTTCTGTGTAGCAAATCATCCACCATTTCATTTATCATCAGCATAGTATCCAATATTTGTCTATCCTCCATGAAAGCATGTTGACATTTCCCAATTACTTTCCTCAACACCTTGGACATTCTCTTAGATAGAACTGTAGAAATGAGCTTGTAAATGTACCGAACCAAGCAAATCAGTCTAAAATCTTTCATATTAGTTGCCCCTTCCACTTTGTCAATAAGTACCAAGAAGGAACAATTTTAACAGCTTTACAAAGGATCCCGGATCATGCATCTCCTTGAAACCTCTAGAATATTGCCCTTCATAGTGTGCCAAAACTCTTAGATAAAACTCATATCAAACCATCCACGTCAGGAGCTTTATCTTTGTTACAGTGTCTAAGGCCTTCTTAGAATTCCTCTTCAGAGAAGACGCTTCATCTCATTTAAGTCACTGAATTGTAGCCCATCCAGTTTAGGCCGCCAACTGAAATCCTCACTATACAACTTGTAGAAGAATTTATTTGCCTTGTACTCATCTTCTCAATAACTTTCACAAGCTGATTGCTTCTCTTCATCTCCTTCATATAATTAATCCTTCTGCCATGATTAGCCATGCAAAGGAAAAACTTTGCATTCTTATCTCCCTCCTTTATCCATCTCCATCTCGCTTCCTGCCTCCACAATATCTCCTCTATAGGTAATTTGCTTGCTAAATAGATTTTAAAGGACTCCATAGTCATAACACTATCAACAATCTTGATGTCTTGCAATACAGACTGTATATGCTCACCCCCTCTTTTCTTTCCTCCTCCTTGCACCACTTTTCAATCTCTGCTTTAACTGTCTTTAGCTTCTGAGCAACTCTAAAACTTGCTTTACCACCCACTTTTGTCTCACCTCATGGGGAGCCATAACATTCAATAAGGGCTCACGAAGAAGAACATTTTGATAACAGTTGTGAATCAAACAGAAGAATAAAGTTGATTGAATCCAAATACCAAATTCCACGATCTAGGTTGCTAGAAAACACAACAGGATTTAGAATGTGGGTAAGACTAGCCTTATCAATTATTGCTCAAGAATTAAGATCTTTGAAAGTTCCAAGAGAGAGAACCTTTATCTCGAATCATAACTGAGAAGATAGAGAAAACATCTCCTAGATAACCTATAAAGTCTCAAGAACCAAGAAGCAAGAGAAACATTGTCACTTCAAGCATCCTCTAAAAAGAGAAACAGAGAGATTCTCCAACCATTAACTGAAGCACTAGTAATAAGGAGATGTAAAGAACATTAGTAGCCTTCCAAGGCCTCTCGTGAGTGCTCAAAACAATGACTTTGAAGTCACATCCATGATGGTGAAGACCATACTTGGTCTTAGTAATCTTGTGCCATATGTTCCAAAAAAACCTCTATTACCAGTTAGTTAAAAGAAACAAATCTTTACAATGAAGATTTCTAATACGAAGACCACCCCCCTTTTTGCTTCACTGAAATCTCTCCCACCTCACTAAATTCGGACTCGCTCAAACCCAACCAACGAAAGATCTCATCATCCCCTCAAGTTTATCAGCCACTCCTCTAGGTATTTTAAAATGAGAAAGGAAGTACATGGAGATACTAGACAAACATATTTAGGTAAGACCCTATCCCTAAACCCTACCCCCAAGGGAGAGGGAGGAACTCGTCCAACAGTCTGAGTGCTTAAAGATCTTATAAAACAACAAGATCCCAAAAGAAAGTAGCTCGAGAATTCCCCATAGGGGAACACCAAGGCATCATACCTACAGAAGTAATAAGAGCCACATATTCTAAATCTCAAATTAATACCAGGTCACTCTTCCTAAGGTTAATGCAGAAACCCAAGATAATCTCAAAAATATGCAGCCAGTGGTCACATTATAATTCAACTAAGAGTCCTTAATGCTGAGAAGTTTTTAAGAAAATCTGTTATTCCCATCAGCCAGGGTAGAATATAGGTTCCAACTCTTGGTAAAGGTGATCATAAATTAACAAATTAAGAGCAAAGTCATTAGAGAAAACGAACTTCACGAAACTAGTAATGCCATCAAACTTCTACTATACACCATCAATACGGTCGGAAAGAAGAATGGCCAAAGATATGCAGCAAATTATGACTCTCCTACATGCTGTAGTGTGCTTATGGATACATATTTAAAAGTTCAAGGTGAATCTATATTTCCAGTTACACAGCAAAGCAGAGGAAACTTAATAAATGATCGACAAACTCCACTAAATGAACCAGATTTTAACAGAAAGAGATAGAGTTAGCAGAACTTACACAGATGAGCAACTTTTGGGCTGCTCTTCTCAACTTCATTTACAACACGAAGAATAGGGGCAAGCTCAACCAATGAAGGAGGTACTATCTCACAGTCAAAATACTGTTCAAGATGGTCTACCTTATCCATCTCTGACTTTAGTTGATTGGAGGCCCTTTTTATTAAGTGAAAAATATGAGTAGTATCAAAAAAACACCAAAGAGTTGCAACCAGTATACAAAAACTTTACAAGTCTTTCAAAATATCAATAAAGCACTCAGTTGATTGAAGCCCCTTATTGATGATAACATCTGCTCTTGTGACTTGATGAAACTCTCAAAAATACTAGCACCTTGTTTCCCTGTAACACGCAAGAAAGAAAAAGGCTGTACAATAAATCAAGGTTCACATTATTTATTTGAACAAAGTACAGAACCAATAGTATGTCAAAGGGAAAGAGGAGGGCAATACCAAGCTGGTGAATGACGGGAAAAAAAAGACCGACGTGCAATAGAAGACTAGCAAAAAAATGCAGGAAAAAAAAGTAGGGAAGAATGCTGACACCCAAGAGTAAAAAGAAAATTACAGGATAAACAAAAATGCCTAATTTCAGAAAGAATCAAGACTCAGACCTGGCCACAAACAAGCAAAGAACTAGAAGAATAGAATTAATAGAAAGAGAAATGAGAAAGAAACAACAAAGACACCAAAAAAGCCAGATAATAGATGTCCAGATGTATCAAGTAGGACGATTTCAAAATACAAAATAAAAATGAAAAGACGTAAGTAGGAAACTCATGCAACTATGTGTTTTGTGCTTACCAACTAATTAAGGCACTGGTGCTAAATCAGATATCTGCAGCAAGCAACAAAAGAGAAACAGAGATATTATAATGGATAATCAAAACAGATTGAGTTAGAAGAAAAATAATGTGAATGTTGAACTAAGTGAAAGAGATCTAGAGTCGTGTTTCAAATGTTGAACATTGACTTCAGAAAAGAAGTCAAAAGAGTTTCATGAAACTCCAAATGCAGGTCATTCAATTGGATTATCGACTTCTAAATGTTTGGCAATGGTATTTTATTGGAAGAGTACAAAAAGAGATGTCTGAAACTTCATCCGTACTTATGACGTTTGCCAAAGGTGGAAGGCAGACCTTTCTCCATATCTAGGGTGATTACAACCCTCACCTATCCCTAGGTCAAGTATTTCAAAGGATTTCATCGAAAGTCTGACTAAGTCTCAAGGAAAAGAAGTTATTTGGGTTACAAATATGCTCATTTCAATTTGTTAGCACATCCCTATTTGTGAAAACCATCTTCAAATTACATGGTTTTCCAGAGGAGATTACAAGTGACAGAACACCATCTTACTTAGCATGTTTTGATAGGATATGTTTCATCAACAGAGAGTTTGCTTGCCACTTATACGGCTTACCCTTACCTATTCCTAATGCACCTTGGTCAAGTATTTCAATGGATTTTATTGAAAGGATGCCTAAGTCCAAGGAAATGAAGTTCTTTGGATTGTCGTGGATCAACTAAAAAATATGCTCATTTCAATTTGTTACCACATCCCAATTTGGTCTCAACAGTAGCTCAACTCTGCATGAAACCATCTTCAAATTACTGGTTCCCTATAGGAGATTATAAGTGACAGACACACCATCTTCCTTAACAGCTTTTGCCAGGATATACTTCATCTACAGGAAGCTTGTTAGCCACTTCTACAGCTTACCATCCACAAACAAATAGATAAACCAAAATAGTCAATTGGTACTTGGAAATAGGGATGGCCACTAGGGCGGGTTATCCACTAATTTGCCCCAACCCCTCCTGAAATGGGGCGGATGAAAATCCACAATTGACGGCTAACGGGGGTGGGTACAGATAAAAAGCTAAAAACCCAAAACATGTGTAAGTTGGTATCGATGCGATGGTGTACCCGCCCCATCCTCCCTGTCTCACCTGCTATTGTTATGTATAAAATTACATTTTTTCAAATAAAAAGTATAAAATCATTGACATATGCACCATAGGGGTGCAAACCCATTTAGAAAAGTATTTGCAAATCAATCAGTGTATCTATTAAATCACCAACATCCTCCATAATAAGCAAAGAATGACCTATTACAAAAAACCTAGATCTGAAACCATCTCGCTCTAATCTAACCATATCCTGTTCTACCCCATCGAATGTTCTCCAATTCCTTTCTTTCCAAAGGAATATGATGTGTATGTGAATAATTAATATACATTTTAATGATGTATGGATATATAATTATTAATTCTCATTTTTTATAAAATTTTTTTAACATTAAATAAATTAATATAATAGAATATATAATAGATAATTTAATTTTGATTATTTAAATTTATTATTGTTGAATATGATATTTTATTATTTAATTAGTTAATATTATGTAACTAAAATTTTACTAAAATAAGAATCTCATATAATTAGAAATTTAGTAGAATAGTTATTTTCTAACTAATAGGTTAAAAATTCTATAAATATTTCAGATGTAACAACCTAAAAAGTGAGAAATAAAATTATTTTTCTTCAAAAATCTACATGGTATCAGAGCCAAATAAACCTATTTTAGGGTTTTTATTTCAGAGTTTTTTCAAACCCTAAAACAATTAAAAAAGTAGGCTGAATAAAAAGAGAACCATATTAGAGGCATAAAGAAAAAAAAAATTGGGAAGAAAAGTCAAATAAGAGGAACAGAGAAGTTGACCACCAGGGATCCCTTCTTCTTCGGCCGAGTGCAGAGACGTGCGACCACCTCGGACTTCTTCTTCAGCCCCATGCTTTTTCTTCAGCCACACGCGGAGCCGCGCAAAGAGCTGCGCAATCCACCTCAATCTTCTCACTCTGATCACACAGAGCCACTGTCCACGTGATCCCGTTCCTTCTTTAGTCTTGCACAGAGCCGCCGTGAGCTGCTAGGTCGAACTACTTCCAAGCCGATCTGAGCTGTTGAGCCGAGTCGTTTTTCAGCTCGAGCCTAACCATTTTTCTTAGTCGAACCTTTTTTTTAGCTAAATTCAAGTCTTTTTTTAGCCGACTTCCAGCCGTTTTGAGCCGAGTCAAGTTGTTATCTTGCCAGATAGATCCACTTCCTCCGCGTGAGCCGCTTTGATCAGCCTTTTCTGGTACTTTTTCTAGCTATTCTGCACGCGCCTGCCTCTAGTTTCGCAATCTGGCACAGATCCACTTCTTTTGCATGCGAGCCGCTTTCACCAGCCAACTTGAGAAAGTATTCATATGATATTTTATTATTTAATTAATTGATATTATGTAATTAAAATTCTACTAAAATAAGAATCTTATATAATTAGGATTCTAGTAAAATAGTTATTTTCTAATTAATAGATTAAGAATTCTATAAATATAATAATATAAAGGGTGAAAAATAAATTTTTTTTCTAAAAATTTATAATTATTTATTAATTTTTTAAATATAAAAATAAACTTTAAAGAACACTTTAATTTGATAAGTAATAAATACTTTTGTTCGTTTAAATATATAAATGTTGTATTTTTATAATGTTACTTTATATTTGCTATTGAGTTTTAACTATGTTAATATTTAATATTTTTAATTAAGTTTTAACTATTTACTTAATAATTTACAAAATTATTTATAATAAAACAAGTAAATAGAGCGTGTTTTAGGTGGAGGCTAATGAATGACAAAATGGATAAATGTGGGTAATTGGGGCAGGTGGAAGGTAAAAGTATTTACCCGTGGGGTAGGTGGCGGGTAAAGAGTTTGTTACCTACCTCGGTTATAGGACGATTATGGATATATACTTTTTTTAAACGGAGCAGATATGAAGAAAAGCACACCCACCTCATACCTATCCTGTGCTCATCATTACTTTGAAGCATACCTACTATGCGTATGTCATGAACATCTTCCTACTTGGACAAACCAGTTGTATTTGGCTTATTTTTTATATGATACCAATTTTCACACAGTCATTTAAGCCATTCCCTTTGAGGCTCTCTATGGATACCCTCCTTCCAATCATATCCACTATGTCCCAAGAGATTCAATTTCATAGTCTTGACATTTTTCCACATGACCTAGAGGCTGCCTTACAATGCTTAAGTTTCACCTTTCAAGGGTTCAACATTGCACGATGCAGCTTGTAGAGCAACATCAGCCAAAGAGGGAATTCCAAATTGGGGACCAAACTTCAACCTTACAGATAACCATCCATTTCCAAAGAACTAATCAAAAGCTGGATACTCTGTAAATGGGTCCTTTCCTTGTCTTGCATAAAGTTGGAAAAGTGGCTTACAAGTTACAACTTCCTTGAGGATGTTGAATTCATCCCAGATTTAATGTATCTCAACTTAAAAAAAAGCATCAGTAGACGTCCAACTCCAAGAAACTCCAATTGTACCCGACAATGAAGGTAGACAACCTTTAGATACTTTGGACAGAGTACATATCAAAAGATACAACGAACCACTTCTTCAGGTCCTCAATAAGTGGTCGGATGGAACTCAGGCAACATCAGTAAATGCTTTCTGAATGCACCAGAAAAATTTACTCAATTTTACCTTGAGGACAAGAGAACCCGGGTGAAGGGGGTTTGATATGTGTAGAACGGAAATATTACCATTAAAAAGCTGTAATCCAAAGACATAAACCCAAGGTTGTTGATTTAGAACCAATTCAGTTAGAATAACAAGTATAAATACCAAGAATGTATCGAAGAGAAATCAAGCATGAACAAAACCCTGTTTTTGGCTGTCCCTATCTGTGTGTTTCTTTCCCGGTATTCTGTATCTCTCTCTCTCTCTCTCTGTTAAACCTTCTAGCGTAACACAGACATCAACTTTCCAACAAAGAAGAGAGTAATCCCATCAATAGCTATATAGTTATAACGCTCGAGTGCTTAAAATTAACCGCTAACTGAAACCTGATTAATTTTGTCGAAAGCAGATCTTATTTCACTAATTTCATAGTTGAAAGAGAGACATTTACTAGAGAAAAATTTTGGTTCCCTCTGGTCACTATTCTTAGTTTCACTTGCTCAAACCCAATTATGCAGGAGGATACTGAGTATACTCGAAAACATAAGCCCAAGAGACACAAACCTCAAAACCAAAAGGAATCAAGCAATACTCTGCTCCTGCAACATGCCTTGCTCCATCGTCGGCACCGTGCTCCTATGACCATGGCAGATCTAAAAGTTGCCAACATATCCCTCATACGTTGACCGAGAAGAGACAATCAAGTCTTGCAGATTAACAAAACCTGCTCCACCGACCGACAAAGGGAAAAAGGAACAGAAATTTACGAACAAGATGGAAAAGAATAAAAAAAGACCGACCCAGAGCTAAAACTTCAACAAACACATTTTTGTCCAGCAACTGTCTGAATTCTCGATTAAATTAAAGATTTTTCAACATTAAACTGAAACTTATTAGCTCACTGTTCAACATTATGATTATTATTAAAACGATAAATTAAAAAATTAAGAAAAAATTAAAAATATTCCTTAAAAGCTTGAACTTTTTATATTTTTTAATTTTAATGAATAAAAAGAAATGAAATTTCAACCAAAAATTACTTAATTTTTTTGAACTTTTTCAAAACGTGATTGATTGATAATTATCAATTTTTTAATATTATTAAATTTATAAAATTATTTAAGTACATAATTTTTTTTAATATTTTTATCAAAAATTTTCAACGAAGAAAAAATTTTAGAACCAGTTACAAACTTCGTTTTGAAGAATTTTTTAATTACATTACTTATAACTTAATTGTTCGTAAATAAAACTAATTTAGAATTGTTCTATATTTTAAAATATAAATTGTACTTATGCACTTCGTATTTGTTTTGAATTCGCTCTCGAAAATATAATCATTCTTACTCCCTTCACCTTAATCCCACAAGCCTCTAATTCATTCTTATTCGACTCAATTCTTTTGTTTATATATCTTTTATCAAAAGGTACTATTCGATAATGTCTATCTAACAAACTTCCAGTTTATTCGAATAATATTCATTATTTGACGTGGTTCTTTTCCATGACCTCTAGTCACTTTATCATCTCTCTCTTTCTCATACTGTTAAATTATTGTAGTGTATGTATTATATATATTTTATATGCTAAATGTATATAAAAGTTATATGATACATATATGAAAGATATATAATATATTATATATTCTATAATATAATACTTTTACATACATACATGATATATCTCAGATTCTGTAAACCACTCCAATTATATATCTTTTATATATGTATATAATGTATATGTTTTATATATAAGATAATATAGTATACTGTTTACATATATAATATGTATGTACGTATAGTATTTTTTAATTAAAAGATTAAAATAATTATTTCGGTATTCCTCCTCAACCTTCTTCATGTAGATGCACAATTACACACACAGCACAGGCCACCGCCACATTTAGCCTCTTGCTTTTTCCATCACTTCCAATTTCTTTATTCTCACTCATCTTTTTCTCTTCTTTCTCCATCACCTTTCCCCTCCTCTCTCTCTCTCTTTTTTCTCAGACTGTTCATAGTTGTAGTGTACGTATTAGGTGTATTTCATATGCAAAGTGTATGTATAAGATATATATATATATATACATATGTAAAAGATATTATAATATATTCATGTATTTAATATGTATGTATAATAATTTTTATTAAAAATATTGTTTTAGTCTAGTTCTGATCTTGAAATTAAGCGAAAATTTTTGTTCCAAACTCGTTTAGACTGAAGGGAGACTAGTTCAGTCCAATTCAATTCTAAACCAATAAATACTTCTATATACGGTGGCTTAACGAAAAAGATGGCAAGTGAATTTCGCAGTCAATTTAAGAAAGAAGATGAAAGTTGTTAGTATAAGAAAACTTTTTAAATATAATGTTACGTGTCAAATTTCATTACATATAATACCATTGTATGTAAGTAAATATAACGTTTAATATCATATGATGATGTCGTGTGTAAGTAAATATAATGTCCAATATCACATGATGACATCTGACATCATATTTTAAAAATAAATAAACATAAATCAATATGAAACTATTTGTAATTTTGTTTTTTAAAAAGACTCTTTTAATTTATGCAAAACTTGACTTCATTCTCTCAGACTCAACTCATCGATCAAGCCACCTCTCTCATCTTCTTTAGGATTAACACCATGGATGTTGCTGCTCTCTTTTTTGGTAAAAATGTTGAGGTCTGCATTTATATCGTAGATCTGATTGTTTTTTTTTTTTAAAACAAAATTATAAATCAATTTAAACATGTTCACACTTATTTTTTAAAAATATCATATTAGATATCACGAATAATTTATATTTATTTTTTAAAATATCATGTCAAATATTATATGACATTTAATATGATGTTCACTTATACATTGCCTAGTAAGAGACGTCATATCTGTATGATCATACTTAACAATATGACCGACTAGTTAAAGAAAAAGACTATATCATAACTTTTTTAAAATGCAAAAATAAATTTAACTAATAATTAAGGTATTGACTAATTTAAATAAAAGTTAATAGTATATTAACTAAATTAATAAATTAATAACAATGAAAAAATATGTTTAATTTTATTCTTTATTAACATATTAATTCAATTGGTTAGTTAAATTTGTTTTCTTGAACTATTTTTTAGAGTATTTACACACAACCTAATAATTTTAATTTTTCTTTTAAAAATTAAAAAAATTAAATGTTTGAAACAAATAAAAAATAGCAAAAACTAAATTGTAATAAAAAAACTTTAGAGATAAAATTATAAAGAAAAAAATTATTATTATTATTATTATTTATCAAATTGCATACTATATTTATTTGCGGTTAAATAAATAGTAAAAATTAAAAATAATTGTAACATCTAATTAAATTACTATATTTTAAGAAAAAAATAGTAAAAAGAAAAATATAAACTTTCATTAAATTAAATGGATTTAAATAGCTATGATATTCCTCACCTTCAGATATTTCTAAAAATAAATGAACTGATTTACTGCAATTGATGCAAACTCAAGTACACATGATTTATATATATTTTTTCTATTAGTTGCGATAGTTGTTGCTGAGGTACAAAAACAATTGTTTATATTTCTAAAATAATCAAAAGTTGATATCATGTTGAATTCAGGAAGTCTGAATTCAATTGAAAAGCTTTATATAATGTTCTTTTGTAGGAAAGATTTGTACCTAAAACATGGTGACTACCAATTAATTCCCAAATCTCCTAGAAACTAATTGACCAAATTCTCAACAGAAATCAAATGAAAAGAATTCATGGTGCTTGCATGTAAGACTCACCGCATCGTACAAATCCCATTTACATATACAACATATAAAAATTGTTCAATCTAAAAAAGCCTATATTTAGAATTATTAGTGATTCAAATGTGCGAATTTGAATCACTAAAATGAAAATTAGATAATAAATTCAGTGTCGTTGCATGCAAGTAAAGATTTTTTACCTTTTCACGACGTATCCTATAGAGAAATCACAAATACATATTCATAAATACGACGTATAGAAGCTGCTACCCAAACTAACAAACTTTGCTATGGAATTATCGATAAATCAAATGACAAGAATTGAATGAAAGAAACAAAAACCTAAAGATCGAGTAATAGGCTCAATGTCCTTGCATACAGAGCTCAAACATCTCTTGTAGCATATTCTAAAGAGCAATAACAGGTATCTATCCATAAATGCCATATATGGAACCTGTTGCTCAATCTAACAAACTTTGGTTTGAAATTGTCACTGAATCAAAGAAGAAATATTGAGAGAAGAAAAGATGTCTTATAGATCGGGATAATTGGTGCATGGTATTTGCACGCAAGACTCAAAGCATATCATGCATCATATCTTAGAGAGAAATAATTGGTATCTGTCCAAAATAATTACATACAAAGACCACTTTTCTATATAACGAGCCTTGGTTTGGGATTATTTGTAGATCAAATGAGAAATTAAGGAAAAAAAAATTTTGGTAATTGGTTCAGTGTCCTTACAGACTAATAACCACACCATTCAACATATCTTAAAGAGAAATCACAAGCATCTATCTGTACCACTATATATTAAAACTTTTAATTGTTATAAAAAACCTTCTGTAAAAATATCGATAAATAGTGATAAATTAAGAAAAGATATTGGGTATTTGGTTCAATGTCCCTGCATACAGGGTTCAAGCACATCATGCAAGATATCTTAAAGAGAAATCACAAAATTCACAAATACCACGTACAGATCCCGTTTAATCGTGTATATTACCACACAAATGACAGATCACATATCACAACATCAGAAAATTAGAAAATGATGATGCATGGCATCAATTATCAGGCATGTAGCGCCCCTTTGCACAAAAGAGCCACCTTAAACTGACCGGAATTAGTCGAGGCATTACCTGTTTTTCATTGACGAAATAGAACAAAATATAAAAATAATTCTCAATTCCTAAAGAATAAAGTTATTAATAATTCATAAGTAACACATTTAAAACTGATGCTATTTTAAAGAAAAGTAATAAATATTAACGGATAATTAGCTTATGAGATATCGATTCACCTGATATAAAACTAATAATAACGAGAGGGAAAAAGATTGCATGATAATATAACAAATGAAGGATGAGAATTCAGAAAAATAAACTTGAAGTACAAAGAGAAGGATGGCTGATATAAGAACTGGGTGAGAAAGATAACATCTTTGGAAGAAACGAGCTCGTTAGGTACCGACAGAATTTGACATGATCCTTTTACATGACATGTTTAGATACACAATAATGCATAGGTTAGCTCTAGATTTTCTAACGATTAGAAACCATAATTTTATTAAATATGTAAGTACTACGTTATTTTAGAAATCTATTATTATACTTTTAGTTATTTTAAAATTATATTTTTATTAGTATTTTAATTTTCTTATTTGTATTATTAGTATTATTTATAATCTTATTAGTATTAATATTTTCTACTTTATTAGTCTTAATATTTCTAATCATATTAGTCTTAATATTTCTTGGTTTAATTTTACTCGAAAAATACTTATTTGACACTCTATAATTTCTTTTATAATCACATTGAGATCACCATTAAGTTATTTAGTACCATTTGAAATTTCTATGTACTTGACTTTGTGATGCAATCAAATCTTAAATATGATGCTTCAACTTCTTTACATATGATGTCTACAAGACTTTAAGTGTGATATCTAGGTTTTTAGTCTTAAATTCCAAGTAGGAAAACTAATCATAATTTATCCTTACATTAGTAGGTGCCAATGCTAAAAGAATTTTAAATCTCTAAAATCCCAAAATTCTATGACCAACCAGGCTCCACTCCATATGGGGCAAAAAGAAAGCCCACACACAAAAATCCTAAAACTGCCAGCAGTGTACCCACCAGCCAACGCTGTCAGTGACACCACCGCTACCATAACCTCAGGAGACCCCGACCAGTAGAGCCTCGAAGCCCTACTGAGAAATTCCTTTCAAAAACGTGCTACTTGCTGATGCATATTCTCCCAGTCATTGTCTCTCTCAATCTTGTAATTCCTCACAACCTTGTCTTACAAAGACCTCCTATCAACAACTCCCACCTCTAGTTGAGTTAACCACAAAACGCTCGCCAGGAAGCCAACATGTGAGCCTCATGTACGTATGACCTACAACTGGCCCGTATTTGTTTTCCCCCTCTTATACTCTTTTTTGTGTGGTTTAGATCCATTCTAAAGAATTTTTCAATGATTTTGTTTTTACACCCTCTTTACAAAATAATATTCTAGTATTGTGAAAATCTTTAAACATATGAAATCCTGAGGAAGAGAATAAGTAATCACTTAGAGAAATATCAAATGACAAATCTTTCTTGATCGTAGCTAAGTGCAACCAAGCTGTCAGAGTGAAGGAAGATTGGAAGCATTCTCCAAGTTTTCAGCTCTAGTCCATTATGAAAATAAAAGTAACTTGTTAGTCATGAAGATCGTTGAATCTTGTTTTAATCTCCACATCCACAATCATCCAGACTTGGCTTGGAAGGATCATATGAAATTTGGTAATTCAACAAAGTCTCATTTCTATTTGTCATGGTATCTACAATGATTCACTCTTTTGTTATATAATCCTATAATGTCCACACATATTCTTCCAAGTCAACATTGGCTTTATGATCGATATATTTAACATGACGAGACTACCAAACTTATTGTTTTATGCTTGGTATAAAAAATGTAGTTTTAAAGCCTATCATAACAGAATTGTCTGCAGTGAAAGAAAAACAGACGGAGTTTCACAGAACGGCTCCTCATAGTGAACCAACCTGACTCTTCATCTCTAAACCAGCCCAACTGTTCATCTTCTTCCTCCCTCCGATGCCATTTACAGTTGAAACATCATTTCGGCAACAATAAAAACAATTGAAAGGAGTTTTATGTACCATTTGGTGTATATAAATAAATAATTGTAAGGCTAAAGAAAGCATGTAATTTTTTGACATGAATCTCAAATAGTATTTATCTCTCTTGATCTATTACTTTTCTTCTCTTCTCTTCTCTGTTATCTTTCTCTTTTTCCCTTCTTTTCTCTCTCTATGGCTCATTTCTTTCTCTAAAACCAGTCTCTCTCTCTCTCTAAAATATTCTCTTCTTCACATATCTATATTCTCTCCCTCTCTCTCAAACTCTCTTTTTTCTCTCCCCGACACCCTCTCTTCTCTCTTTCAAAAATCTTCTTCTTTCTTTTCTAAAATTCCCATTCTGTTCTCTCTATTTCTTTAATTTCAAAATCTGCTCCAATCTTTCAATTGTATCAAAATTACCCACAAATACTTAAAACTTTCATTTACACTCTGGATATTTCTTTAATTTCCGTATTAACTCCCATATTTCCAAGTTACTCCAAATTACCCCAAATCACTTGAATTCAATATATTTTTAATTTCCGGTTTTGGTGAATCACATGTCCAATTCGGGTCTTAACAAATGTATGAGTAAATATAAATGTTCAAAGATACCCACAGTCAGTGAAAAAAGATAGAGAATGAATCTATTAGAATTGAGAAATGAGAAAAACTGTGATGTCATCTTAAGAGTAAAAATGTTGAGATTTCTCAAGATTATTCACTTTTTAAAGAGAGTTCCATAGAAGTTCAACACAAGGGGTTCCGCTTGTAGCACAAATTGGATCTAAGTCAATAATTGGATCTAATAATATTCAACTCAATGATGAAGTTGAAGCACAAATTGGTCAACATGTTAATTTTATCATACCATCAAAATTTCACACTTGTAAATGATTTTGGATCTACATTATGTTTGCTATTGCAGAGAATGACCAAGCATAGAGTTTGTTAAATTTTTATAGGGAAGCTCGATGATCAATATTTTATGTCACTTGCCACTTTAAAATATTGTAGATGATGTTTTCCCAATAAAAAGGAAATGATGCAATAAATCATAAATTTTATTAACATAAAAACTATTTTACTATTTAGAAATCTATTACTATAGTTTAATAATTTTAGAATTGGTTCTTACCGGTATTTAATTTTCCTATTTGTGTTAGTAGTATTATTTCTGATCTTAAGTATTTTGTTATGATCTCTACCAATGGATTTAGTCACGAGTCCGTGAACATAAAAATCAGTGGGCATTTGGAAATGTTTGTGAGTTTTTCTTCCCTTGCTTATCTTGAAATATGATTTTCATGGCTTGTAAAGAGAGAATCTTACAATCTCGAGTAAAAAATACTCAAACTTCCATAAATTTTATTCAAACATAAATTTGTTTTCAAGTGTTAGAATATTATAGAATATTCTTTATAGATAATAGTATGATTATCTTTTTAAATATATTAACATAATTAGAAAGAAAATTAATAAGATAATTTATGTTGGTTACTATATATGAATTTGTTTGTATGTATATATACCCCTCCTATTTAAATAAGATACAAAAAATATTCAATATTTTTCTTAACTCTTTACATGGTATCGGAGTTAGGTTTAGGGTTTTAGATATCATATTGGATTAGACTAAAAGAAAGGTTGAATAATCCATTCCCGATGCTGGAGGAAATCGACCAGCGACCTCCAACTAGTTTAGAGTGCGGCCAAACGATGGTGTACACAGAAGAAGCGGAGGAAGTCGTTTTCTCGGTTGTTTGGTTCCGCGAGTGTCGGGTGTGCCGGAGGAAGTTGTTTCGCGTGCGTGTTGAGTTCCGCATGAAGACAGAAGCCGAAGAGAAGCTTTGTCGGCCGATTCTGAGCGTGAAAACAGAAGGCCGAAGAGGAGAAGGTTGAGGTGGAGCAGAATGCGCGATAGCAAGCAATTTTTTGTTCTCTGGCATGATTTGGGACAGTTTTACGAGCTTCTTTCCGGATTTGGGTGTACATTTGGGTTATGTAGTGATTTCCGGTCAAAGAGAAGTTGTTTGGTAGTTTTCGGCGGTTGTGCGTGGGCTTATAATGGTGGTGCATACGGCGGTGTAGAATCTTTGGTGGTGGCAGTGAAGTTCTAGTTTGTCGGTAGCTGTGCATGAAGAAATATTATGTTTTTTCAGAGTTTCTGATTTATTTGCAGTATTTTTCGTGTATCTCTAATTGCTGTGTTTTGGATATTTTCGATAATATTTTTGTGATTTCTAAATTAAAATAGATGATAACAAATTCTCTATAAGTGAGATAGTCTCAACCATGTCAAAGATCACTGAACATAAATTGAATGACACAAAGTATCTGCAGTAGAGCAAGACTATTAAGTTTTATTTACGCAGTATTGACAAGAATAATTACCTGATTCAAGACACTCTCACTAATAGAAGTAAACAAGCTTGGTTAAGAGGTGATGCATGGTTGTTTCTGCAGATTAGAAATTCAATTGACAGTGAGGTAATTGACTTAATTAATCACTATGAGTTTGTCTAGGAACTAATGAATTACATAGAATTTCTGTATTCAGGTAAATGAAATGTGTCCCGCATGTATGATGTTTATAGCGTCTTCTACCGTGTTGAGAAAGAGGCTAAATCTCTCACGGCTTACTTTATAGAACTCAAAGAACATATGAGTAGCTTAATGTACTTTTGTCGTTCAGTACTGATATCAAGATACAAAAAACTCAAAGAGAGCAGATGACCATAATGAGTTTCTTGTCTGGTTTTTCATCAAAATTTGAGACTGTCAAGTATCATATTCTATCATGTTCTGAGATCACATCTCTTCAGAAAGTTTTTAATAGAGTGTTACGCACAAAAACTACTACAACCAATCAGTCCACCAATGTTCTTGTTACCAAAAGAGGAAGAAGTAATAATAACACGGGAAGAAACGAAGTAATGGATAGTTGGAACAATGATTTAAGTAATATTATTTGTTATTACTATCATGAACAAGGACATATAAAGCGGCAATGTAAGAAATTGCAGAATCGGAATAAGAGAACACAAACTGTCAATATTGCTATTGCTGTTACTGCTACTACTGCTAACTCATCGAAAAAACTATATTGGTTTCAACTGATGAGTATGTAAAGTTCTTTCAGTTTCAAAAGTTTTTGAAGGAATATACACCAGTCACTAATGCTAAATCAGGTAAAAGATACTTTATCTCTTCTTCAGACAAATGGGTGATTGATTCTGGTGCTACAAATCACATGATGGGTAACCCTAATATCTTCTATAACTTTCGATCACACAAAGCACTCTCTCCTGTAACTATTTGTGATGAATCAACCTTTGAGAGTTTTGAGATTATAAAACCGACTCCCTCCATTACCCTGACATTTGTATTAAGTCTACGTAAACTTATATTCAATTTGAATTATATAAGTAGATTTATCAAATATCTTAATTGTTGTATTTCATTTTTTCCTGATCATTACCTTTTCAAAATCTTATGACGAAATAGATTATTAGCAAAATACATGTATTAGAAAGTCTCTACATTCTTGATTGTTGGATGTCTCGATCAGTTGTCTGATCTAGTGTTGTCTCTCCATTTGAAGCACAATGTCAATTGGAAAATCTATCTCTCATTGTGTTGAAGAAATTATGTCCTCAATTTTATGATTTATCTTTATTAAATTGTAAGTCATGTCAATGTGCAAAACGTTACCGTAACTCATCAAGTTCAAGAATTAATAAACGAGTTGAGTCTGCTTTTGAATTAATTCATTTAAATATTTTGGGGTCTATATCCTGTTATGTCTAAAATAAAGTTTAAATATTTTATTACTTTTATGGATGATTTTTTTTAAATAATTTGAATATATTTTATGAAAAATCGTTCTGAAGTGTTTGCTAATTTTTGTGTTTTTTATGCGGAAATTAAAACCTACTTTAATATTTCTGTGCACGTGCTAAGGAGTAATATTGTCAAATAATATATGTCAGATTCAGTTTGGAATTATATGACTCAACAAGAGATTCATCAATCTTCTTGTGTTGATAAACCATCTCAAAACGGAGTTGTTGAAAGAAAGAACAGACATTTACTTGAGATAGCTCGAGTCTTTTTATTCCAAACATAGGTTCCCAAACAATTCTAAGCCGATGTTGTATTCATTGCCTATTTCTTAATTAATCATTTACCATCTATAGTACTTGAAGGTAATATTCCTTACAATATTCTTTTTCCAAATAAGTTATAACTAAGTTGGATCCAAAAGCCTTGAAGTGTGTCTTTTTGAGATATTCTCGCATGCAAAAAAGATATCAGTGTTACTCTTCACACCTAAACAAATACCTAGTATCAACCGATGTAATCTTTTCAGAGAATATATCATTCTTTGTCTCATCGTCCAGTTTTACAGATCAGGTGAAGGACGATAAATGCCTCATCTATAGGTTCCAGCCCAGTATCTCTATGGAGCAACTAAATAATGGTATTTTTCTCGATGTGCCTTCTATTGTAGTTGAGCAAACTGATGATGGTATGCCTCAAACTCAAGTACAATTGCCAATTATTCATATTTTTTTTCAGGAGATAATAGACTAATAATACATGTCATGTACTAACTTCTTCGTCATCTGATCATTCCACACATGATTTTGATCTTCCCATCAGTTTTTGTAAAGGTACACGTCAATACACCCTTCTTCACTCTACTTATCTCATTGTTAATTTTATTTCATATGATCACTTGTCTCCTTCATCTAACTCTTTAATCGTTTCGATAGATTCAACTTCTATACCCAACATAGTTAAGAAAGTTTTGAATAATCTTGGTTGACGTAATGTCATACTTCAGGAGATAAACACTCTTGATAATAATCATACTTGGGATCTGATGGATTTATCCAAAGGAAAAAGGGTTGTAGGGTGGAAATGGATATTTGCAGTCAAAGTGAATCTAGATAACTCTGTGACGAAAGTTAAACCTCGACCGATAGTGAATGCTTAGATATATGGGATTGATTATTTTAATACATTCTTTCAAGTGGCCAAACTTATCTTTTTTTATTTATTCATCTCTATTGCAGCCTCTTAAGACTGACCTTTACACTAGTTGAACATTACAAATGCATTTCTTTATGGTAATATCTTAGAAGAAGTGTATATAAAACAACCACCCGAGTTTGTTGCTCAGGGAAGTACAAGAAAATCTGTCATTTGAAGAAATATTTACATGGTTTGAAGCAAAATTCCCGTGCGTGGTTTGACAAGTTTAGTGAAATAGCATATGAGTTTGAATTAAAGAAAAGTGTGTGATCATTCGGTCTTTTATAGACAATCAACAGCTGATATTATATTTTTTATTATTTATGTTGATGATATTATGATTACAGGAGATGATCATGCAGGAATATCATTTCTCAAGTCATTCTTGCATACCAAGTTCCATACCAAAGACTTGAAATAGCTAAATACTTATTGAGAGTTGAAATAACAATAAATAAGGAAGAGATTTTGCTATCTTAGAAAAAAGTATGTACGTGATTTACTTGCAAAAACAGAAAAACTGAGATCTAAGCTATACAAGACACAAATAGTACCAAATGTACATCTTACAAAAGATGATGGGATCCCCTTGATGGTCCAGAAAAATACAGGCAATTAGTTAGAAAATTGAATTATCTCACTGTGACTCGTCCAGATATTGTATATCCTGTTAATGTTGCGAGTCAATTTAGATCTGCACCTACTGTCAAACACTGAAAAGTTCTGTAACAGATTTTGTGATACTTAAAAGGTGCCCCAGCACTTGACAGTGTTTAAAAATCATGGGTATACTCAATTAAATGTTTTACAAATGCTGATTAGATTGGATCTAAAATTGATAGAAGATTTACTATGAGTTGTTGTATTTTTCTTGGTGGAAATCTCATATTATGAAAAAATAAGAAGCAAACAATACTATCTTACTCAAGCGCAAAGTCCGAATATAGAATTACGACTCCGTCTACATGAAAGTCTTATTGATACATCATCTTTTAGATAAAATGAATTTGAAACCCACATCTCCTGCAAAATTTTGATGCGATAATCAGGTTGCCTTTCATATTACTTCAAATCCATTGTATCATAAGAGAACCAAACGTATCGATATTGATTGTCATTTCATTTGAGAGAAGATTTAGAAAAACTTTATATCTATTGATTATATGAAAATAGTAGAACAACTTGGTGATGTATTTACAAACCCTCTAAATGGAACACGGATTGATCATTTTTGTAACAAACTGAACATGATTAATATTTATGCTCCAACTTGACGGGGAGTATTAGAATATTATAGAATATATTTTGTATATAATAGTATGATTATCTTTCCAAATATATTAGTATAATTAAGAAGAAAATAAATAGGATAATTAATGTTGGTTATCATATATGAATCCGTCTGTATGTATATATACCCCTTCTCCTATTTGAATAAGATACAAAAAATATTTAATATTTTTACTAATTCTTTACACCAAGAAACAGCAGGTTTTATTACATTAA
This sequence comes from Carica papaya, assembly GCF_054855325.1. Taxonomy (NCBI): domain Eukaryota; kingdom Viridiplantae; phylum Streptophyta; class Magnoliopsida; order Brassicales; family Caricaceae; genus Carica; species Carica papaya. Next base: position 36,971,114 of record NC_142314.1, on the reverse strand, counting down.
AAGGAGTAGTTATCTGAAAGTTATTTCTGAATTTATCTGAACTACCTTTGTCTTAATCCTAACATTCTTCTTTATTCCTACTCATACACACTGTTAACATAATATACAACAACCCTATTACAATTACATTTATGACAATCTAATCCATAATGAACTGATTAATTTAAACACACAATAAAACTCCTACTTTATTCTTCCTTCTTTAATACACCTTATCAAAAGGTCCAGCTTTTGCTGCACTTGTAGAGCCCCTATCATATTCCCTAATTTTCTTTTTAAAATAAGAAGCATAATAAAAGCAACAAGCGAAATTCCCTATTTCATTAGGAGTGGTACTTTTAATTTATTAGTCTTTGCATTTCTTAGCCTAATGCTACTTAAGAAATACTTGGTAGTTGGCACTCTATAAGTACCTTTATAATCTCCTTGACATCATCATCTGTTATTCAACAACATAGTTTGAGAATATCTTAATGCTTGATTCTGTAATACAACTAAATCTTCAAGTGTGATACTTAAAATTTTTTAGATATGACGTAGAAGAGGATCTAAGTGTGATATCTACGTTCTTATTCCCAAATTCTTTAGTAGGAAAAATAACTCTGTTTTTCATACATTATTTGCTATTAGAGCTAGAAGAATCTTGCACTCTAAAATCTCAAAACCCTACATCCAAACTGGTCTAAACCTATGAGAAAAAAAGGTATATATAGAAACCCTTAAAATATTGCTAGTCCACCCACAAGCCACTGCTAGTTAGTGACACACCCCTCCATTGAACTCAGGACCCTTGTAACCCTGCTGTGAAATTCTAGCGGAAAATGTGTCATTCACCAATGCAAATTCTTCCAAAAGCAGCCTCTCTAGATCTCGTACTTCCACACAACCATATATCTAACCAATCTCCTATTGAAACCCTTACCTAAAATCAAGTCAACTAGTAAATGCTTGCCGCTGTCAGGTGAGTGCAAGCCAGCGCATGAGTTTCATGTCTGAGCTTCGAGTGGGCTCTATTAAATCGTGCTCTGTTTTAACTTTTTAATTGGGTTTGACAAACTCGGTTCACCAATATCAGTTTACCTCATTCCGGACTGGTTTTTAGCAGTTCAAAACTATTCCCATGAATTTTTGAATGATCTCCATACTTTTGCAGTCCTCTTTACAAAAGTTACACTCTACTGTTATAGAAAGTTTTAACATGTAGAATCCTAAGGAAGAGAATGAGTTGTCATCCAGAAAATGTCAAAACTGACAAGCCTTTCTTGGCTGTAGCTAGGCACAATAACCAGTTAAAGTGAATGAAGATTTGAGCGCCATCACGTAAGAATTTGGGACCTCAACCTCTACCGAAAAATGGATCAGCACCGCACAATGGGGACATTGGACTGAAGCTTTCCACTGTGATGCCTGTGCTGCCAAACGTGTTCGTGCCCCATCTCCAGCCCTTTTTTCATTCTTCATACCCCCCGGCAGGATTAATCACTGGTTTTTCCGCCAGCTCAAAAGCCGCGTTCATAAACTTCAACCAGCCACTCCCCTGTGCTCCTTCTGGAATGAACATTCTCTTCGCATTCCTGGCCCACACAATAGAGAATACTAGGAACAAACCTCTCCTATTACTGCTGAATGAGATCCATAACTCATTGCTTTGGCCGTTGAAGTGCTTAGCCCATGGAACCCCATTCCTTCAGTAGAAATCCTCAAGAACATTCAAAAACCAACCTACCTCATCCTTGTTTAGGGAAATCGAAGTCTGGAAACCACTTCCATTCTCTCTTATTCTCAATCCATCCACCCTCCGACCTTCACTGATCAGATCAAAGGATTTGTTGTCAATAACCAGAAACCTTCACCCCCTCTGGTTTGAGTTCCCACTCAAAGTGGTCGGGCCCCATTGGCCGGCCCGAGGCCTTTGAAGAGAACCGGATCTCTTCGTGTACTCTACCTCTCTAGAACTCTCTCTCTCTCTAGTTGATCCTGCGCCACATTAAACCCAGGTCAAGCGGGTCTATGTTGGTTCATTTATAAACAAGTCGTGTATCGGTTTAGAAATCATGACCTTATAGATAAATGAGTTGTATAAGAATTAGGGATACTAGTCTATGACTGTTTAAGCACAATATGTGTTTTGCCACCCCAGGTAAGGGGAGAGAAACAAAGAGAGAAGGAACAACCTCTATTCCAGCGTTATATCAACTGGAGAAACTTAATGCGTATACTGTAGTCTTGAAATGGAAATGGGAGATTTTATTCATACATGGAAACAGTCTATTGTTCATAGGGATCTCTAAAGAAGAAAAGGTTTCCTCTTAAGCCATTAGCCATAGAGATGCATAGGGATGCTTAGTGATGCACCAGACGTTCTGAAGAAAGTGAAGATGTTCGGGAAAGCATATAGGATTCTTGATATTGGCACTTGAGTCACCACAATAATTTCTTACCGCATTTCTCTTAGAAGGAAGCTGTGCAAGAGGCATGTGGAGGATATCCGGACGCAATGGCCAACCTAACCGAAAACAATCAACAGACCTGCAATTAAACATAATTGAAAATATCAATCAGCACAATATGTACAATGCAAAATAAGTAAGATGTCCAATACCTGAAGTATTGATTTAGGACATCATAATTCCTCTGCTGTAAATCCTTTAATTTTCCTCTTTTGCTCTTTTTAGCTTCCTGTCAATATCCAACTGTTACAATTAAATATATAATTGAAAAAATTTTATACAAGGAAAATATGAAAAAGAATCAAAAACTAATTGTAGGTCAAGAAATTGCATCCAATACCCTCGCAATCACTTCATAGACAGGTGTAATGACTTTCCTCAAAAAAGCCTCTTCACCTGCATAAGTTGGGCGCACGTACGCTCCTGTAATGACACTAACATTTCCAGCCAGCAAACCATAAAGTTCAAATGCAGTCTGCAGTTAAGAAAGAATAAAAATGCTTAGATGTCCAATAAGGTAAATATAGCACAAAAGAATTTACTGGGAGACAGATAACTAGGCATTCAAGAACAAACTAGAGGAAATGTTAATCCGGATTCACCACGAGAAACGGAAGACAGATAACTATACACGGACTCAACCGGCTCAATACTAATGGGATGTTGCAAATACATAGACTAAGTCGTGCTCTTTCACCAGATGTTTGCACTACGTGTAGGTGCAGGCCAAGCTGCACAACCATGTTTTTTTGCAGTGTGATGCAGCAGGGCAGTTTTGGATTAGATTGTTTGGCATGTTTGGACTTATGTGAATTGAATTCAGAAACTTGCCCACACTACAGGAATATAGGCATTGGCGCCATCACCTTGAATCTACATTCCAGTTTGGCTCTATCAACCAATATTAACAGCAACTTAGGTGAAACTAAACCTGTAACAGCTAAACTCATTCTGATAATGATTAAAAATATTAAAGAAAACCCATCCTACAATGAACGACGGTTCTAACAGATTGGACCTAGAAATAGATCTTAAATCATGCCTTTTTTTCATTTATACAGATGCATGGTCTTTCCTTGAGGATCTAGATCGGTGTCCTACAAATAAGGTTAAAATTAGATGGTAAACAAAAGCTTTGGCAGGGATGATTATTCCATTTTTTAGCTATTCATTTAGGTTATTATTAAGCTTCATAAGTAGAACAAAGAACATTTTTCATTAGAATCTAAGCTCTTCTTCATGAGCAAGTGGAATGGACCCTGAAAGGATAAGAATTGAAGAGAAGGCAAAGGATTAGGTTTGTGATATTGCACCCGACTGGTGGGAATCTGAATAATTTCTCAATTGGACAAAGACTCAGGCCGAGGAGATCATTTATGTTCCAGTGTATAGGGTGACTAGTGGATGCTTGCTTGTTAAATTCGGGAACGCTTCTTGTTATTGTCAAGATATGAAGGGGACCTCACACATGTAGGGTCTGTTTTCCTATAGGAAGATATAACAGGGGATGGAAAGAGGTGGCAGTTGTGCTGATTGATACGCAGGGCACAAAACTAAAGGAAGGCTCACCACAGGCAGAGGCAAGAAAAGAGCTGGGCGGCATGATTCATGCTGGAACTGCAGAGCAGGTTTTGTGGACTATAAAGCAGGATTTGTGGGCAACAGCTAGGTGGCAGATCAGAAGATTCAATTTTCAAAAGAGAAAAAATCTTGCCTCACAATCTCCTATAGATTCAAAATTTAAGAATAGATTCTGGGGAGGATTTTGTAGAATTGAAAACTCACTCACTGGAAGTCAATGTAGACCAAGAAGGAAAGAGAAACAGTGAGGTAGGGCTCAGCTAAATATATCCCAAAGAAGCTCTAAGGAGGCAGCAGCCTCTGGGCTGGGCTGTGAAGCAAAAAAAACCAGTTTCTTCGGGCTTAATAACAAAATTGAGCCCAATCTACATAACCCACAGCCTTCAGCAAATTTAACCCTTATTCGGGCCCAATCTAGATGTTATGGTTCCTACAAATAGATCTAGTTATGGGACAATTAATATGAAAATCTGCAGAAATGTTTAAGTGTCTTTGGGTCTTACATTTGGCAGTTGCTGTTTCTACCAAGAATAGAAATTGTTCCTTAATTTTTGTTCTCTAAGTCCCTAGTTCTAACATAAGAAAAGTATGGAAAGAAATTATTAAAAATGTTGAATACTTATTTACTCAAGGGACGGCAGGGTTCTCTCTGTTAAAAATAGTCCATAGAAACTGTTATACTGCTTACGAATAACTGCTACAACTGCCTAATCTTATCTTCCTGATTTCGTCGACTTTAACAACTACTTAATTGAATTTATTCCATACATATCGCCCTTATATAAGCACATAAAAACACTCCATAAACAAATGAAAAAGACACTTAAAAACCTGAAATTAGAAGAAATTAATTATGAATAAAAATAATAATAATTATTACTATCATTTTGGTACTCAGGATCCCTAACACCATATCTGGCTGAAAACCCAACAAGCTAGGATTTGAAGACCCAAACAGGCGATCCAAATCTGTGATTGAGCCGAATTCTAAGCCGTGTCCTAAACTAAAATTGATGACAGATGAGAGTAGCACCGCAGCTGGACAGAGGTGACTGAAGTCAATCATCATCGTCCACCCTCCCTCCTCCCTTGTGGTGGTGTAGCCAGAGAAGACAATCTTCCTTCAGGCAGAACAGAACCCTATCTCTTCCCCTCCTGTAGTTCAGCAGAATAGGGGAAAATCTGAGGTGGCGAGCCAGATTTTGCACATAAACAATTTTCAGATTACGTGAATGGACAAATCTTTGATCTACAACAATTATGCAAACATTGTGATGACAAAAATGGAGGGCAAAAGGGGCTGGAAACAGTGCAAGATTTTGAAATAGAACTATTGGAATCTTCTTCTAAAATATCAATTGCAGAGGAAGAGAAAAAATGTGAGGAAGATCTTGGCCAAGAGAAGGTTCACAGCAAGGACATAAATGTAAAATGGGAGGGGTTACAACTTGTGTTTGCAGATAAAATAGCAAAAATAGGACAAGGTAAGGGCAAAGATGAAGAACATCAAGAAAGGGATGGGTTAGAGCTGCATGGTGATCCAAATAAATGCATAGTACCAGAGAAGGAAACAGTGTGCAATCCAAACATTGAGACAATAAACAGTGTGAACCATCCTAACCTGCATACTTTTCCTAACTCACTTTTATTCCATGTTGACAAGGACCAATGACGAAATGACATCCTAAGGCAAAGGCATTCTACCCATTCCATATCACAAACATAAATATGGAAATCAAGCTGTGACTTGAAAGAGTATGGTATCACTAGGGAAGTACCATTGCCATAAAATCAATCTTGTTTGACAGTGGAAGCAGCTGAGGGTGGTAGTATCACCCAAGGCTTATGCTCGGGGATTGGGAATTTAGCACATAGGAGAGGTTTAGGTGGAGTAGGCGATGGATATGGGTCTTTGAAGTGTCCATGAGAGGTAAGTCAGAGGGTTAACGGACTAGGTAGAGCAGTAAAGAGGACAAAAAACAAAGAGGTATTAGTGAGAGCAAGTCCTAACATAGTAATGATTTAAGAAGTGAAAAAAGAAGAGATCAACACCATCCTAGGCCGAGGTGCGTGTGAAAGTTGGATCAATGTGTGAGTGATTTTACCATCAGTAGGTATTTCGAGGGGCATCCTAATCATTTAAGACTTTAAGTTTGCATCAAAAGTTGATGCAATTGAAGGAACCTTCTCGCTGTTAGTGCCTCTTAATTTAAAAAGAAAAGGAAGCTGTTGGTTCACCAGTGTATAAGGGCCAAAAAGATATAGACTTTGAGGTTTATTATGGGAGGAATTCTCCTTTTTGTCAGACCTCCGCAATTTGTTTTGATGTCTGGGAGAGAATCTCAACACTTCTAGATTTTCGGATGAGAGGCTTCGGGTGAATAGAATGACCATATAAAAAATTTAATACTTTCATAGAAGACTGCCAATTGTAAGACCTTTTAGCAAATAACTAATTTATTTGGATAGTTGATAGACAGGAGATAATCTCATCATGTTTAGACTGGTCTTTAATCTCTACAAGTGGAGAGCATAACATTTCCTAATATAATTGTTTATATGAATATTTTGTTATCTAAATAATTATGATATTTTTTCTTATATAGCTCTCATTATTAATTTTTTTATAATTATTTAAAATCTCTATTATAAAAGAAATTATCTTATTTGTATTTATAAATTCTTATATATATATGAGTTATTTGTAACATAAAAAATATAATAGAAATAAAATACATTTTTTTTTTTAAATTTCTACATGTTATCATAGCAAAATAAGGGTATCTTGGGATTTTAATTTTTAAGATTTCTTTCAAACTCTAAAATATTTTCAACACTCACCCAAATGGAGTCTTAGCATCATTGTCAGCCTGCTGCCCTTCTCTGGTGAGCGTCTTCACCATACCCAATCCCCTTGCTCTGGTCGCGCACGGTTGTTCGCCCGACCATTGCTTCTCCTTCGGCTGTCTCTCTTATTCGCACAAGCCATCTCTCTCTATTTCGCGCCTGACCCGACCCGCACAGCATCTGGTTCTCCTTCGCCTAGTCGTGCATCGCAGACTCGGTTCATATCCCTCTGAGTCGCGCTCGATCCAAACCGCACAGCCTTAGTTCGCGCATTGCAGACTTGGTTGGCGTAGTTTCTCCATTTGCACATCTCCCCAACCCATCTACCTTGGTTTGTGCATGGCTCTCTGCACGGTTTCTCCATTCGCGCACGGGTCTTGTTTCGCAGCTCCGCCTTTCACGTGGCTGCGCGCAGTTGCTGTTCTCTTTTGCCGTGCGACCACGTCTGGCCGAGCACCAGCAGGTCTGTTTTTTTTTTTTTTTTTTTCCAAAATCCAGTCGCGATTTGGCCTCTTGTAGCTCGCGCTTGCCTCTGTCTCTGGCTCTAGACTTATCTCTCTCAGATCCAGCTCTGGTTCTCTTGTCTCGCTGGACCGACTTGTCTCTAGTGATCTCCTCCGATCTCGCAACATTTTTTGGTTTTTATTGGTGTTGGAGTATTTTTTGGCATCCTTCGAATTTTTTCTATCTCGTTGAAATTAGCAGCTGGGTATTGTTCTTTCATTATCGGTGCGTCAAAAATGATAAACTCAGGTATTACTCCTCTCCCTACTATTTTCAATTCTGATACTTGGATTATAGACTTTGAAACTAACAGACACATGATAGGGTATTCTAAATATTTTTCTGACCTATCTTCCATATACGCAACGAGAAAATGTCTATGTTGCCGATGGATCATACACTCTTGTATCTGGAACAACTTCCATTAATTGTACTCCGACCATTCCATTTATTTCAGTTTTTCATGTACTTAGTTTTCCTAACAGTCTCTTATCTATTAGTGCCCTTACTAGAGATCTTAAATATAAAATTAAGTTTTTTTTTAACCATTATGTCCTTAAAAATCTTCAAACAGGAAAGATGATTGGCACAGGTAGACTGCAGGATGACTTACATGTCTTGGATAAAAGTCAAAACGTCATTGGAAATTAAGCTGCCTTCGGCAATACGGATGTCAATAAGGAAATCCTACAGTTGCATCGACAATTAGGACATCCTTTCTTTATTCTAGAAAAATTGTATCCCACATTGTTTAAAAGAACTTTTATGGATTCCTCATTTTGTAATACATGTGAGATATCTAAACATAAAAGGAGTTCATATCATGTGAGTAAGTATAAAAGTTCTACTCCTTTTATGATCATTCATTATGATATTTGGGGACCTATTCAGAATACATCTTTATCTGACTATACATAATTTGTTATTTTCATTGACCGTTATAGTAAATTAATATGGATTTATCTGTTGAAAGCCAAAAGTGATGTGTTCTTACGCTTTCAGTCATTTCATAAAATGGTATGTACATAATTTGATGCTCAAATTAAAATTTTAAGAACAGACAACAGTACAAAATATATAGATGATGGATATTGTTCCTACTTGAAGTCTAATGGATAATTCTTCAAATAAGTTGTGCTTACATTAGTAAACAGAATGGAGTTGTTGAAATAAAAAATAAACACATATTGGAGGTAGCTCGGTTACTAATGTTCACCATGAATCTTCCTAAATGTTATTAGAGAGATGCAGTTCTCTCATTTACCTATCTTATTAATAGAATGCCTTTGCGGGTTCTTGATTTTAGAAGTCCTCTGGAAGTTTTGCAAGGTACAAATTCTTATACTGTTTCTCCCAAAGTGTTTGGCTGTGTTTGTTTTATTCATACTAGAAATGTGAGTAAGCTAAAACCTAGAACTTTCAAATGTGTATTTGTTGAATATTCTCCTACTCAAAAGGGTTACGATTGTTATTATCCGTCATATAAGAAATACTTTGTGACTATAGATGTTATTTTTAGAGAATTTGAACCATACTTCAGCGCTACCCCAACACCTCTTCAGGGGGAGAGTGAAAAGGAAAAGGTAATGCCTAATTTGATCACTCTTGACAGTCATATTTAGGGAGAGAATTTCTTGTTATAAGATCCTATTCAAGAAAAAAATGTTGAACGACTAGATAAACTGGACTTGAAGAGATATTCAAGGAGAGATAAGACATAAAATGCTACTATGCAGTTTATCCCAGGTCAAGAGAATTCTTCAGCTTTTGAAAATACTGGTGAGTCATCTTTACCTTATGAATTATCTGATAAACCCATTGCTTTCAAAAAAGAAATCAGAACTTATACTAAATATCTTATATCTAATTTTGTCTCCTATGACTCTCTATCTTATTTCAATCCCACAAGAAAAAAAGATGGTTGATTGTAAATGGGTGTTCACTGTAAAATATAAAGCAAATGGGTCGATTGAAAGATACAAAACTAGATTAATGGCTAAGAAGTATACTCAGACTTATGGAGTTGACTATCAAGAAACCTTTACATCTGTTGCAAAAATGAACACAATCAGAATATTGCTATCCTGTGCTGCTAATCTTGATGGAGATTTACATTAGTTTGATGTAAAAAATGTTTTCCTCCATGGGGACTTAAAGGAAGAGATATACATGAAGATTTCACCTGAATTCAAAGATGAAAGAACATAAGGGAAGGTCTGCAAATTAAAAAAGGTATTGTATGGATTAAAACAGTCTCCAAGAGCATAGTTTGAAAAGTTCAAAAGAATTATAATCTCTTTTGGATATTAGCAAAGTAATGCTGATCATACTCTGTTCATCAAGCATTGTGAGAATAAGATCACTCTTCTCATTGTTTACGTTGATATTATAGTAACTGCAGATGATATAAAGAAGATGACTTGACTAAAGGGACTTCTTACTCGAGAATTTAAAATTAAGAATATAAGAAAATTGCAATACTTTTTGTGAATTGAGGTTGCCATATCTAATACAAGAATCTTCATCTCAAAGAAAGTATATGCTATACTTATTAGAAAAGACTAGAATGATGAGTTGCAAGTCAGCAGTGGTGCATTAGTTGACATGGAAAGATATCAGAGATTAGTTGAAAGATTCATTTATTTCTCACACACCAAACTAAATATACCTTATGCAGTTAGTCTGGTGAGTCAGTACATGCATAATTCTCGCAAGACTCATTTACATGTCATCTTTCGAATATTATGATATCTAAAATCTGCACCAGGAAAATGTTTACTCTTCTTTAGAAATGGTTACCCGAAGATAGAAGCATTTACAGATGCCAATTGGGCTGAATCTCTAGATGATAGAAGGTCAACTACTGGTTACTGCACATTCATTGTTAGCAACTTGGTTACATGGAAAGCAAGAAGCAGAGTGTGGTTGCCCGTTCTAGTGCTGAAGCAGAATATAAAGCAATGACTCAAGAGGTATGTGAATTATTATGGTTGCAGAAACTAATGAATGAATTCAAACTGTTTAAAGAAGGGAGGCTATCATTGTTTTGTCACAATAACGCAGCTATTAATATTGTCCAAAATCCAGTTCAACATGATCGGACAAAATATATTAACATTGACCGTTACTTCATAAAAGAGAAAGTAGTTGATGGCTCCTTATGCTTATGTCATGTATTTTGTAGCAATCAGGTGACAGATATCTTCACTAAAAGATTTTGTAACAAAACTCTTCAGAACTTCATATGCAAGTTGGGTATGTGTGATATTTTCACATCAACTTGAGGGGGAGTGCTGACATAAATATTTTATTGTCTAAATAATTGTGATATTTTTTCCTATATAGCTTTCGCTATTAATTTCTTTTAATTATTTAAAATCCCTATTATAAGATGAATTTTTTTATTTATATTTAAGAATTCTTGTATATATGTGTTATTTGTAACACCAAAAATATAGTGAAAATAAAGTAAATATTTTTTCCTAAATTTCTACAATAATACAAGAGATCTTCTCACAACCTATATCAAATCACTTTCCCATTCTTGCTTGAATCTCAATGTATTTTTGATAGGATCCTACTTTTTTACAATTTGAAAATTTATGGTTGCAACATCCGGAGTTTGGGTCAAGAGTGAGGGAATCGTGGTAGGAAGGTAGCACAAATGGGTGGGAGGGACACAAATGCATGAGGAGACTAAAGAACTCGAAAAAAGGAACTAAAATCAAGGAATAAAGAGTAGATAGGAATATTTGAGGAAATGAAGGATTTAGATAAACTTGCAACAGAGTCCACTATCTCTGAGAACCAATACGAAAATCAAATGGGTGAATGAGGGGAATACTGATAAGCATTGCACCATAAAGTGGTCAATGGACACAAAAGAGAGAATACAGTAAAAGAATTGGAGCTTGATAGAGATTAATTGAGAGGAGAGCGAAGATTGACAAGATATTTTTCTTTTTTTGATAGGAAAAGGAATTGTACTAAGATAAGAAAGGAAACATTACAAAAGAAGCAGTGGATATCTCCGACTAAAAAAAAAATCGAAACAAGAAACAAAAAGAAAGCACCAAGCAGAGAACAAATCATGTAATTATAGCATTCCAGCTCCTATAAGGACAATAAGGGAGGTGTTAGAATATTTCTCATGAGCTTTCGCCCAATGGAAAGCTAGAATATCATCTTCTCCCATATGAGGTTATCCTTCAGAGAACGATCTTGAGAAATCTGCCGATTTCTTTTTATTCATATTGTCCAAAAAGACCAGCAAACAACACTCCTTGCCACAATGGTCTGACTTTTACCTTGCTTCGAAAGCACCCAAATTCGAGTTGATGAAACATTCCAACAAAAAGGGTCACCCATGCCAGGTTAAAAGTATCAAAGAGCCTGACAACATTTTCCATGCTATTTCAGAATATTTTATTGTTTCCCAACACCCATATTTTTGCAAGTTGGACACCCAAGAGCTGGAACAAAGGGCTTCCTTGGAAGGGTACTGTTTGGGTGCCCATTGCAAATATAAGGCAGATTGGTTGGAAAGACCATTTGATGAGGAGAAAATAAGGCGGTCGGTTCGGTAGTTTTTGGGAAATGGTAGAAACCGCTTTAGAGTCTTTGATGAATTCTATTCGAATGCCACAATTTGCAAGAGTATTAATTCTATTTTGATCCCTATAATTTCCCAAAAGGACAAATCTATGAAGGTCTTTGAGTATCATTGATAAGTCTAATGACAAGTGTATACAAGATCATCACTAAGGTACTCTTACTACATGTTAGTGACATGTTGGATGACACAATATCACTAACACAAAGCACCTTTGTAGGAGGTAGACAAATCCTTTATGCGACGAAGTGAGATGTCTGTTACCCAGTATTATAATTCTCTCGCTCCTAATTGGCAGCAGCTTGATGTTTTCAAAGAACACAAATGAGTTATTCAGAAGATGCAAAGAAGTTCAAAACGATTGTTGAACAGAAGATGATATTCAAGTTTCTAATGGGGCCGAACAAACTCTGGATGACGTAAGAGAACGAGTATTAGGCACAAAGCCCTTGCTGAGTATTCGAGCAGTTTTTTCTGAGGTCCACCGCGAGGAGAGCCAGAAAAAAGTGATGATGGGAGAAACCCAGCTCGCTCAACTGAGTGAGAATGCCTTAGCACTCACCACCCGAGTCGCTCAACTGAGTGAGAACGCCTCGGCATTCACCACCCGGGTCGCTCAATTGAGTAAGAACGCCTCGGCACTCACCACCTGGGTCACTGATTTTCGAGGAAAGAAAGGACAAGCTATGGTGTGAATTTTGCAAAAAACCATGCCATCTTCGTGAGAAATGTTGGAAGTTTCATAGAATACTGAGAGAGAAGAAGCCCATCAGACCACAAATTCATTACGGAAATCTAGTAACCTCGAATGATATATCAAACACTCAACCCGACAGCGCTCCCTTCAGTTCAGAACAGATGGAGGCCCTCCTAAAGATGTTGTCACAAAAGGGTCTTATCGGTAATGCTTCAATTGCACAAAAAGGTAATTCCCTACTTGGTTTATCTGTTTATTCTACAAAAAGACAAATGTGAATTGTGGATTCAGGTGCATCTAATCATATGACAGGAGATTGTTCACTGCTTCATCGGAGTGTAAAGAGGTATTTTTTATAAAAATTGCTGATGGAGAAGTTCTAAGATGGCAGGAATTGGCTCAACTGATATATTACCATGTTTGACACTACATTCAGTTCTCTATGTACCCAATTTGGATTGCAATATGTTATCTGTGAGCAAACTATCTAGGGACCTGAACTGTATTGTTAAATTTGACATTGATCTTTGTGTATTTCAGGACTTGATCTCAGGAAAGACGATTGACAGTGCTAGGTTGGAGTCAGGACTATATCTTATACCAGTTTAAATACCTCCTTCAAATGGACAAATTTTAAATGCAGCATAAGCTAATTCAATTTTTATAGGATGTTCAAATGATGACCACTCTATCATGTTATGGCATTACCGATTAGGACACCCAAACTTTTTGTATTTGAAACAACTGTTTCTTTCTTTGTTCAAAAATAAAAATCCGCTTTCATTTCAGTTTAAAGTATGTCAATTCTTTAAACATATTCGAAATTTCTTTCCAAGTTTGGCATATAAACCCTTAAAACCTTTTCATTAATCCATAGTGATGTATGGGGGACCATCATAGGTAAATAATATTATTGGTACAAAATGGTTTGTATCCTTCATTGATGATCACATTTGAATTACTTGAGTCTTCTTTACGAACGAAAAATCTGAAGTGGGCAAAATATTTCATAAATTCAACACTATAATTCAAAATCAATTTCACAACACAATACAAGTGTTAAAATCAAACAATGCATGCGAATATTTTGAATCCACCATGGGAAAATACCTTACTGATCAAGGTATTATCCACCAAAATTCATGTGTTTATATCCCACAACAAAATGGTATAGCCGAAAAAAAAAATAAACGTATCATTGAAGTTTTTCGATCACTTATGTTTACTAACATGTTCCCAAATATCTTTGGGGAGAGGCTATCCTCACCGCCATCTTCTTCATCAACAGGATGCCTTCCCGTATACTCAAACTTAAAACACCCTATGAAACTCTCCATCAAACCTTCCCTAAATCTCACATTCTAAACATAGTCCGGTTTAAAGTCTTTGCCTGCTCTACTTATGTTCACATCCATGCTCATCTTAGGGGGAAACTAGACCTAAGGGCCCTTCAATGCGTATTTGTTGGATACTCATCAAATTAGAAAGGACACAAATGTTTTTTCCTAGGTACCTGTCAGTTTTACAACACTATAAATGTAACATTCTTTGAAAACCAACCCTTTTATCCCACTCTTGATATTCAATGGGAGCATTTCACTCAGGAATATCAATTGTGGGATGTGAACACACCTCCTCTACATATCTCTTTAACAAATACACCTTTTTCAACAACTGAACCGGTCCCTTAAACTACAAAAGAGTCAATTGAACCTACTGTCCCTGAAACTACAAAAGAATCTGAACTTATCACAGAAGCTGATAGTACATTACCTGTAAAGAGTGAGTTACGTGTTTACACTAGGAGGAATAAGACTCATGATAGTAAAGTATCTAAACTAACTACGTATTGTCATGAATCAACTCTTGGACCAGGCACTTAGAATACAACAGGTAATGAAATCTCTAACTCATCGACTGATATTGATACTGAGTTACCTATTACTTTACGAAAAGGTGTTCATTCTTGCACCATGCATCCCATACAAGATTATGTCTCATATGGTAAACTATCTTCAACATATCATGCACTTGTGAATAAACTAGACAGCAACACTATGGAACCAAAAACAGTTCATGAAGAACTCAAGTTTTCAGAAGGGAAAGCTGCAATCTAAGAGGAAATCAAAGCACTTGAAAAGAATGGGACATGCGAGTTAACTGAACTGCCTTCAGGAAAAACCCAGTAGGATGCAAATGAATCTTCACTACAAAGTATAATCCAGATGGAAGTGTGAATCGGCACAAAGTCCGTCTTGTTGCTAAAAGTTTTACTAGTCATATGAGATTAATTATCAGGAGACATTTACCCTAGTTGCCAAGCACAACACTATTTGGGTACTATTCTCATTAGTTTCAAATCTTGATTGGTTTTTTTATCAACTTGATGTGAAAAATATTTTTCTCAATGACGATCTAAAAGAAGAGGTGTATATGAAAATTCCACCAGGACTTAAAATGAACACGCAAAAGATGTGCAAACTAAAAAAGGCACTTTATGGTCTCAAGCAGTCCTCGAGAACATGGTTTGATAGATTCACCAGGGCAGTGAAACATATGTGATATGAACAGTGCTAGTCCAATCACACATTATTTGTCAAACATAGTGTCACAGACAAGAGAGCTGTTTGATTGTGTATGTTGATGATATTATCTTGACTGATGATCATGTTGAAGAAATTCAGAGACTCAAAAGCTTTCTAACCAAAGAGTTTGAAATCAAAAACCTTGAGATACTCAAGTATTTTTTTGAATGGAAATAGTTCGGTCTAAGAAAGGAATCTTTGTATTACAAAAATATGTCATAGATCTCTTGAAAGAGACAAGTATACTTGATTGTAAACCCGTAAAAGCACCTATGGAGTCAAATGCTAAGCTAGGTCTCAAAACTGATAGTAACCTGTTGATAGAGAAAGGTATCAGAAACTTGTAGGCAACCTTATCTACTTAACTCACACAAGACCTGACATCAGTTTTGCAGTGAGTATTGTGAGCCAATTCATGTATCAACCTACTGAAGAACACATGAGTGCAATATACCAGATTTTGAGATACCTAAAAATGACACCAAGAAAGAGATTATTCTTTCAAAAAATAATAAACAGAAATATTGAAATCTTTACTGATGCAGACTGGACAGGATCAATAACTGATAGGAGATCCACATCTGGTTATTGTACATATGTGTGGGACAATCTAGTCACTTGACATATCAATAAATAATCTGTTGTATCAAGAAGTAGTGCTGAAACTGATTTACGATCACTTTCTCATAGGATATGTGAAGGAATGCGACTGAAAAAAATACTAATTCAACTAAGATTCTCAGTTCCTACCCCTATGAAACTCTGGTGTGATAATCAATCAACCATTAGTATGGCAAAAAATCCTGTGTACCATGATAGAACCAAGTACGTTGAGATTGATCAACACTTCATCAAGGAGAAAATTGAAGACCAAGCCATAACACTACTATATGTTCCAACCAATCAACAAACTATAGACATACTCACAAAAGCACTACCAAAAGGGGCGTTTAATAATATTGTATCCAATATAAGATGACTCAATATCTATGTAACCTATATTGAGGAGTGTAGAAATTCAAGAAAGGATAATTTAGTAATTTTGTGTGAATTTGTTGTGGACAGGTGGGGATACCCACTACCACAATACTCCTTTTTTCTTCATTCTGTTAGGATATTTTTCGGGTGCAAGGTGCCTATATAATGACACCCTTCTTATTTTGTAATGCAAGGAAAATCAGAGAAGGAATTTTTCTCTCGAAAATCCTTATAAATGTTGTTAATGAGAAGAGAGAACACATTTAACTGGTGTTACCTATGTGAGAGAGCAAAGGAGACTTGTGACTATATTATGCTTTAGTATCCTATCGCATATACCTTATGACCTATGGCTTTCGGGATTTTGAGATACAACTGAGTCATGGCTAGTACTATTAAGGAGGAGGTATGGGCTTGGAAGGATATTACGAATCGGAAAAAGCATTTGGGACTTCTTCCATTGGTAATTTTTTGGGTTGTGTTGAAAAAAGGAAATGAGAGAGTTTTTGACGGGGGTAGAGGAGGGTATTGATAGAATTGGAGAGTAGATGGTTCCAAACACTTGGTATTTCGGTTATGAATCAACCGATGTACTCCATAGAGAATGTAGGAGGATTAATTGATATGCTAACTGATATATCAATTCTTCTATGCATAGGTTTGCACCACCTTGGTGCTTGTATTAATAATACGCTTTATAGTTTTTACTTAAAAAACATTATTACTCTTGTTCAAGCATTTGATCAGATCTCGAAATTTGGAGATGAGTAGTCTCACATGAATTAGAGTGGATGATGCATATGTGGTGAGTCTAACAGAGTCAATAGGATGCACCATGAGTGATTAACCCTTGATTTATTCAGGAGTCTCTTTGAGAGGCAACTCAAGGATCAAATCATTTTGGGAGGTGGTTGAGAATAAAGTGGCAAGAAGGTTAGGGAGTTAGCAAGGGAGTTTTTTTTAAGAGGTAGGTTACTTTGGTCCAGGCATGCCTATCCACTATACTACTCTATTTCTTATCCTTGTTTTAAATGCTTGTGGGGGTTTCAAAGAGATTGAGGGGATGCATGAGGGGATTTTTATGGGCAGGAGTGTGGAAGGAAAAACGCGACCATTCACTTAGCTGGGATGTCTATTGCCAGTCCAGAACCTTAAGAGGATTGAGAGATCGCACAACAGAAAGATATCCTAATTTGTGATGCTTTTAGAGTTGTTGGGGAAGGGGAGGTAGAGTGGCAAGTTAACGTGACCGGAAATCTTAATGATTGGGAGGTTAACGAGTACGAGAATCTTCTCAACACATTGTTGTTTAAGAATTTAGACAAAAACAATGACTCTCCTATGTGGAGTCTTACATCTAACAAGATCTTTTCAGTTAAATCATATTATAATTTCTTGTCCAAGCAGGAAGATGCTAGTCCCAGATTCTGGTCCAAATAGATTTAGAATGTTCAAATCCTGCCAAGAGCGTCCTTTTTTACATGGGAAGCTAGAAGGGAGTGCATTTTGGTGATTGAAAAATTGATGAAATGTGGCAAGATTATGGCATACAAATGCTATCTTTGTAAAAGTGCCGTGGAGACTTGTAATCACCCCCTTCTTTAGTGCCTAGTGGATTACAAGCTTTGGACGATGACCTATGGTCTTTTGGGAACCAACTGGGTGATGGTAGATTTGGTCAGAGATGAAATCTAGGTTTGGAAAGGTATTTGTAGGCGAAGGTACCATGTGGACATCATTCCTCTTACCATCTTATGGGTGGTCTAGAAGTAGAGGAAATAAAGAGCCATTTTGGAGCAAGATGGTGACAATGATTTCGATATGATTATGAATAGATGGTTTTAAACTCTTGATTTTAAGATAGGTCTTCCTCTTTATTCCATGAAGGATTAAGAAAATCTTATTTATATTTTGTTTGGTATGTAAATATTTTTGTATACGGGTTGACACATAAGTTATCCCAAACATAATTCAAACAATTCAAATCAAGGAGGTAAAGATATGGGTGGCCAATAAGCCTTTCTGGGCAGAAGAAAGCATGCCGCAAGGCCCACTCGAAATTGGAGACACACAGTCAAGGAAGAGTAAAACAAGATCCAAGTAATTTGGATCACTTGGGAAGAATATTATGATGCAAGTGGGCCCATTACAAGACGAAGAGCTAAAAGACTCCAACAAGCCTTTCAACTCTTTGTTCAAGAATGGATAAGTGAGGAAGAAGAGTTTGGCCGAAACAACAAAGCCCATAAAAGGAGGATAACAAGCCCATTCGGCCAAAGGCATGATGGTACATGCATCATAATCCAAATGGAAGAGGAAACCATGAAAAAGGGGAAAGAAAATCCTCCTATCCATGAAGGAATCTTTCCAACCCAAGGGGATTGCCTTCTTAAAGAGAAATTTTCCTCTTCTTTCACACATATCTCCTTAAAACCGCAAGGGATCCCATTCCTTAAGGAAACAATCAATCACTGCTCCAAGATCTTCTCCTAAACCGATCATGATCTCAAGAAAAAGGAAAACTAAATCTCATGCTTTATGGGAGCCTAAATCTTAGGATTTAGGAAGATTTAAGCTGGAATTAATCTTTTCCCAAACCGGTTACAGTCTTCCTTAATTCTTCCCTCAATCATCTCACAATTAATGAAGATTTTCACCATTTAAGAGTTTTCTACAAAGGGATGGTATATCTACACTATTATGGTTACAATCTTCCTCATTTTAATTTTATTCCTATTCTAGTGTTTGATTTATTTTCCTATGTAAGTTTTACAGTTAATTTAAGAGATTTTTTTTTATATTTTATATGGCTTAGAACTTCAAATAGTTTTTCAATTTATAGTTGTAAGCAATCAAGTTCAAAGTAATAAAATACAAAGTTTATTTAGTTTTTAACAAGTGAAGTATTTTTCATCATTCTTGTTGAACAAGGAATTTCGTCAACTTATCAAAGTAATCTTGTGACATTTTTTCAATTCTTTAATTTTTCCAATTACCTTAATTCCTATCACATATTGATAGTGGGTTAACCAATAAGAGTTTCTTTAGAGATTTAAGTTTTTGATGCTAATTGAGATTTGTGGGAGTTTTAGATTACATTGTTGATCTTGGGTTCTGCATCACTGTTGGTTCCCGTTATTACTAATACTTTATACGTTTTATTTTTTTTAAAAAAAGAAACTAACAGCCATAACAGCTAAACTCATTCCAATCACGACTTTAGATATCAAAATAACATCCCTTCCTACCAAGCACATTGGTTCTCACAGATTGGACCTAGAAATAGGTCTTAGATCATGCCTTTCATACACAAATTCTTCCCAAATCGAGAATTTATCACGACAATGGAAGGGGAAACGGGCCAGATCAAACCTACAAATTTCTAAGAGCCTAATATCCACAGTAAGACATCAAACCATAAACAGTTATAAAGAGATTAAATAATCTCGAAACTAAGATGATGATACTCAACGAAGGAACGTTGGCATCAATATCAGGTCTGATGTGGTAGAAAGGAAAACAAAATTTTAAATGACCCATAAGAGAGTCCATTTCAACTGGAAATTTAAGCTTAGAATCTTGGGCATGCTAAAGGACTATAGGCATTGAAACCATCATCTCGAATTAAGTTGGGTTCTTTATCTACCAGTATCAACAGTTACTTGGGTGAAATCAAAATCCCTAACTCCTAAACTCATCTTGATCATGATTTTAAATATCAAAATAACATCCTATCCTACCAGGAATTGCATTCTCACATACTGGACCTAGAAACAGGTCTTGAACCCATACATTTCCTTTATACAGAGTCATATTCCAAAGCAAGAATCTCTCAAAATAATGGAGAGAACAGGGAAAGGTCAAAACTACACATTTATAGAAGCTTAAGATCATTTTTTTTTAAAAAAAAGAAGGAAGCCTAATATCAACAGTAAAGCATCAAATACAAGTGAAAGCAACTATAGGAAGGTTAAACAATCTCGAAACTTACATGATGAAACACATAACAAAGAAACTCTGGCATGAATATCAAGTCTGAAGCTTCACCCCATATTAAAAGCATGAGACCCAAGTACAGTAATTTACGCTGTTGAACCTCCTGTTGAATGGTTGGCAACCTGCAAATTGTAAACATTACGAAGAATTAAAATTTAATAAAGATAAAATGTTGGAATTTAATCTCCTTTTCTTTAAAATGGCCCTTAATTCTCATTACAGGCTCTTATTCGTCTAATTCAACATTACACTTTTTGTGTACAAACACATCTTTAAAAGATTATATTACAGTCAGGTCCTTCAAAAATGTTACATAAGAATACTAAATGAGATATGTTCGCATTCATTCATCACAAAGGAGTCTAGTTAAAACAAAAGTAAAGATTCTGACCAAAGACTAGCCTTCCGACACAGGGCCTTGCACCATTTTCTGTAATTCCTTGTAACTTTCTTCATCAATGTGGTCAGTGCACGATCATCCAACTGAGAAAGGAGTATGCAAAAGGAAGTCATAGTGTTAAACAGAAAAAATCAACCCTGCAAAAATCTCTTCAGTTTCAGCTTTAAGGAGGAAAATCAGTACGGTAATTGCTCAATGTAACTCTTTAAAACTCACAATAACAAAAACAATAATTACATAATTTTTGAAATAAAAAGTGCAAGCTATGATATTCACAAGATACCAAGGGATTATCACTCATTTACAAAAGATTTACAATTGAGTTAAAGTATCAATGGCTTTTCCAAAATTCTCCACGTTATAAACGTCATGCTCCAAAATCAAGAACTCAAATAAAAGAAACCATCTATTCCTTATCTTAAACATCTCACCCTCAATATCCTCAAAATTCCTACTATTCCTTTTTTTCCACAAAACCGAAAAAATAGTAAGTGGAACTAGGATTACAAATTGCCTTTATTTACATAACTCTTCACAAACCCAAATCTCATCCTTCACTGAATCTTCCACAACCCAATTGATCCCTAACAGACTATAGACCATTTTTCATAATTCATAGGCGAACAATAATTTCATTAATTGACATAATCTTCAAATTATAAATTTTTATATTTTATAGTTTTTCTCAAACATTATTGATTATTATTTTTTAAATATTTTCTAAATTTAGAAAAAACTTAAAAGAAAATATTCAGAGAAATAAAACTTCAAATATTATTGTTAAAATCTAATTATTTAATATAAAAATTTCCAAAGCATTTTCTTTTCCCTTTTTTGGTTTTCATCATTCTCTCTTGTCAAAAAAGAGCTTAACTTGGATAAGTAGAATGTCGGTGTCATTCAAAAAAATTTAAATTAGGTTCATGAAATTGGTCAAGAAATTCAAGAAGTATCACAATCTAGAGGTTCGTGCCCTTTAACTAGATAAGAATGAGTATTTATTATTAAAAGCAGTAACAAATGATTTCTCAAGATCTTTTGTGATTGTGATAAAAGAAGGTATCTTAAACCGCAGCTTCCTCATAGGCAAAATTGAAGAAAAATGTGTCTCAAGATTAACTCGATAAAATGTTAAATATTCCACATTACAAATATGATTCATATTCATATGAGTAGGCAAACTAAGCAAGTAAGCATTAGGTCCAATAGATTGAACAATAGCGAACAGATCACGAGTGTAGGATGCAATTATTTTACATATTTTTTAGGATATATATATTTTTTTGAAATATAACTTTTTAGAATATATTTTAAAATGGGTAAGAATCATGGTGTAGCAACTTACACGCAATTCTATAGTTTTATGATCCACATCCACCACAAGATTACAATCCATATTGATTAAAACAATATGCCTAATCTTAGCATCTACGCCAAGATGTGTTTGGCAAAAAATTTGGCAAGCTTCAGAAATTTTAGTATTGTTAAAGAGAGTGTATTACATGTGATTAGATTAACATACATTAGGGTAAAATGCATCATATGTAATTAATGTAATTAATTGTCTTTTCTTTTTTTTTTTTTTTCAGAAAACTTGCATATATAGGGTTTTGATTATCAAAAAAATACACATTCAACCATTCTTAATATGGTATTAGAGTTCTAAGCCGAGCCGAATCAAGGTGGAATCCCCAAGTTGATTCAATATGTTTTAGGTCAAGTTGCTTCAGTAAGTTGACTCAGTGTAAAACTAGTGTCTTTCTTCCCGCAACTATTTTTTCAGGTATAATTCTTCCAATAATTTTTTTTTTGACAACTAATTACCATATAATTTTTAAAGAATGCAGATGTAACATCTCAAAATACTAGAGTATATTCCCACGTGAGAAATTTCGCATGCGAGTTTCAACCAATTCAAGCTCTGTACCAATTCATAAGAAAAGACTATTTGAGCTGGTCTCAATTAATCCATACCACCCTAAATGAGAAACGGAAACTTGGTCATCTTCTAGATAACGAACCAAACCCTAGAAACACTACAATTAATGCCTGAGATGAAGAGAATTCCATGATCATGATATGACTCTAAAACTCTATGGTTCCAAAGATACACAAAACTCTAATGTTCAATCCCATATAAAAAAAGACAATGTGGGATGCAATTGGCAAAATCTACTCCAAAGTCAAAGACCCTTGTACAAATTTATGACTTGACGGTCAAGATATAGTTATGAAACAAGGGCACAGGTAAGTAAATGAATATTCTAACATATTAAAAAACTAGTAACAAGAGTTGGACCAATACCACATCTTGACCATGGACTGTAGCAAAGATGCAGCCTATCTCAAAAGATTTTTAGAAAAAAACTATGCATATCAACTTTTGGCAAGAGTAAACCGAAACATGATCAAGTACAAATACAGATCTTGGGAAAAGAGGAATGTTACACTTAATAAAGTAATTTTCATCATAACATCAAAAGAAATCAGGAAGAGGTCATACTCGAACCTCGCTCTTGATAGTTTATCTCTTAATCTCATAAGATTTTAAATGTCGTCAATAGTCAAAGAACACAACTTACCCGGAGACAAGTGTTGAAAACTGCGTTGCAAGCCCAATATCTCTAGCAAAGGATCGTGATACAAAAATACCCAAAAAAAGATTCCTGAACAGGTTCATATATTAACCAACAGGAAGAAGAAGCACCTACTGATCTCACTGCTTTTAAGATCGACATTGAATGATTGCATATCGATTGGAGAAGCTTTGAGAAACTTACAAGTACAAGTGTAATAAAACACTCAAATAGTCTTTCTTTCTCACATGATATGAATGTCTCACATAAGCCCTTGAGAACTCCTGGATTATAAACTCAAGAGCTACTATCAGTATGATAACTACCTCTGAGTTTTTCAATACATATGTTCCCTAAATAACAATGTAAGCAAGGGGAACACAAAGCTTAGTCCTACCCTTATCTCAGAAAATGTGTGACGTGTTCCCAAATTTTGTACTAATCTGGTGTCAACAAGTAAATTATCATAAAACTTGAACTGTAGAATAACATTTTATTCTTCTCCTGTGATTTTCAGGACTAAAATTAAGAAAAAATGATTGGACGTATTGAGGTCAAACAAGGACTCTACAACCTAAATACACCTTAGAAAACCTTCTTGACTATTACCACCAACCCTATACACAAATTTTGACTCCACGACAAGAGACTTGAGTGACCATCCTTCTCCATTTTAAAGGTTATGCTTCTTTCATTGTTTACAAATTCATAATATGAAAATTTACACTACGATATCTGTGAATTTGTAAAACATAAGCGTTTATGATGCGGAACTAGGATCAACTAATGTGATCAAAAACTCCAACATACAATTTAGCACAAAAACTTATTAGTTTCTAAATTAATAAGTTTTTCCATCAATTGTTTTAATAATGTTAGTCCATTGAAACAATCTTATTAGTTTAGAGACTAATTAAATATTTACTTTTTTAAAACAAAAATATTTGCTTAATGTTTGACTGAAAAACCTGCTATGTTTCAAAAAGTGGGATTAGGAAGATATTTGTAATTCTTTCTAAGTAATCTTTCCTAATATTATTAAATTGAGAAATATTACAACTACTAAGAATAGGATAGCCAAATATAAAAATAACAAAATAAAATAAAATCTTAAGTTACTTTCTCCTCCCAAAGTCTTCAAGTTACTAGAGGGACAATAATAAACTCCCAAATAGTACAACAATTTTGAATTCAAAAGAATTACAATTTCTAATCTATTTAGAAATCTAAACTTAATCAATTCTGCGTCAATAATACCCTGCACAGCTTTTCTCGGAGGGGATGAACCATATTTAATCTACGCATAACTTTATTTATTTCTATTCTTATACAATTAGGCTTTGTTATTGTATCCCATATATGTCTTTCCCATGCTATCATAAGTTGTGAAATAAAGAGCCAATTTATTCATAAACTGTATATGTGAGATGTCAGAATAAAAGACTAGAGAGACTGAGTGAAAATTAGGGGCTAGGACTTTGAAGTAAGGTTTATTAGTTTGAATTAAGGATTTTAAATTTCTTTTTTAAAAAAAAAAAATTAAATAACTAATTAGCATGAACAAAATAAGAATTATGCCTCCAGCGCAAATCTAAAATTTTTAACGTAAGAAAATTAGTTTCAATATCAATTGGCAATATTGGCTGATTTCACCAATTTTGACTGCTTTTTTGGCCAGTTCAAGATATTTGCATATATTATATTTTGTTTCCTTTTTCAATAGAAAAAGAAACTTTATTAAAATAGGAGAAAAAAATTACAGAAATGGAGAATAATACATCCTCCAAAATAAAACACGCAAAAATAAGGTGTAGGCACAGAATGCTCCTCATGGATAGGGAGAACGAAATATGCATCTAAGGACTATGTGAAATATGTATCTAGGGCTATGTACTAAGGAAAAAAACGTCCCAGTTTCATTGTAGATTCAAGATGATTGTTTCGTGATATAGTATTTTGTTGTTAGAGTGGTATGATCCATACCAGCTAGCATTAGCCGGTAATTTAAGATATTTACTCCTTCAGTATAGCATATGAATAAGTATGCAGTAAAAGAACAAACCTTGGGTTGTTGATCAGGATTCTGTTCATGCACCTTGTTTATTTTTGCAAGTAATAAAATCAGATGTCCTCTTTGGTTTTCCACGTTATGCTTCTGAGAAATCAAATATAGCAAGATGTATCAGGAAAAGAAATGTTGCATGGACCATATTGGCGCAAGTATATCATTATTGAAGATCAAAGCTACTTAGAGAAATACAATTTTGTTTAAACTAACAATACCAGGAACCCAAATGCTTGCTGAATCCAGTCTAGAATATCCTCATCTTTTTTCCTCTTGTGATCCTTGGGCCATGGAAGACCTCGGGTGTTACGAAGGGCAAAAACAGCTGCTTGGATCTTCAATTAGGAAAAGAGGAAGAAAATAATACCAGAAGAATGTTAATAAGACAAGAAACGAAATTAAAAAGGACATTGACAATAACGAAGTTTGCAACCTCAGGATATTTTGACATTGCTTCCCCAATATTTTCAGGACCAAGAGACAGAATATTGTAAAGAGTACCATTCCTTGTGGTCTCTGCAACCTTATTTTGAGCTTCAAAAATCTGTGCAGAGAAAAAAAAAAGAATAATGATTAACAAAGAAGCATTTTTAAATTTT
Organism: Carica papaya; assembly: GCF_054855325.1. NCBI lineage: Eukaryota > Viridiplantae > Streptophyta > Magnoliopsida > Brassicales > Caricaceae > Carica > Carica papaya. The sequence goes on along the minus strand of NC_142314.1, from coordinate 36,945,224 downwards.
GAAAATAAATATTACTTTGATTGCATACTATCCCCAACAGGTAAGGCATGAACCAGGATAACAGCCTTGGTGATGGCAGATGAACATTTGTCGTCCCAAAGACTCACCTCAGAATCAACCTCAGTAAAATGTTTCAAATTAACAGCCTTCAAAACCTCAGACAGAACATTAACAGTTTGGTAAGCCTTGGGCAGTTCAGTGCTACAGAGAACAAGAAAACTGAAAATCAGATAAGTACTGATGTACAACAACAAAATATCGATAAACTATTAGAGAAATGTTTTCCCAGTCTGTATATAGGATTTCCCAAATACTCCTATAATTCTTCAGAGCATATAACAAATAATAGCATTTTGTTACAGCTGCCAAGAAAGACCAGTTTAAAAATTTGGTTTATCTGAGAGGAACGCATGGCAAGGATAAAACAAGAGCAGGGTAAGTTTCAGCATAATAGGAAAAAATCAAATCTGGCTACTGATTCCTAAGAGAAAGGCAAGTTTTTAGCAAAATAGGAAAAGAATCTGGTCCAGTGATTCCTTTTCTCTCTATGATCCTAATGATGTAGCACAAGTAGAACTTGAACATAAAATTTAGAACAAAATTTATTAGGAATCAAGATTAAAATGTTACTTTGCTGTATTGGTTATACATCACCTAATTAGTTAAATGTAAAAAGGAATTTCCCTCATAAATGATTCCTTCTTCATTTATTTATTTCCTTTTTCAAATGAAAATTTTACAATTCGAGCCTTCAAGCCTAAATAGGATTGAAGGCCTATCTATGCATGGTTCTTCAATAAAATCATCTGACACTTATTTCAAAAAAGATTACTTGACACTTTCAAAAATCTGAAAATTCTACGGTGGTTCTCCACTGAGATGGGCAGTGGGGCGTAAAGATAGGCACAGGGGCGTAAAGATAGGGATAGGGACGGGTATAGGTAGAAAATTATAAACCTGAAATAGGTGCAGGACAGATATGGATTTAATAATATACCTCATTACATGCGCCTGCCTTGGCCTACTATATATATAATTAATAAAATTTTATTTTATTTTTAATTCTATCAAATTAATCAAATCTTGATTAATAAATATTTAGTGTTATATACTACTAATGTTATTTTATATTTATTATCGATTATATTATGTTAAATATTGTTTTAAATTATATTTTATTTTAATTAATATTCAAGATATTTTAATTGATTTTTAAATTTATCTATAAGATCTCTTAAATTAAAAAATGGGTAAACAAAGTGAATGGCAGGTAAAAAAGTTTACCTGTGAAGCGGGTGGTGGATAAATAATGTTTTACCCACTTTGAGTATGAAACGGATATAGATTTATATTTTTCTTGATAAGGCAATTATTGGAGTGGACAATCCTGCCCGTACCTGCCCCGTGCTAACTTCTAGTTTTCCAGAAAGTCTCAGACATAGGCCGACAAGGCAAGCAACATTGGAAGCTTCTACAAGACTTTTCTCTAACTTGGGCTATGACTCAATCCCAGACACAGAACATTAACAATGTAATATTAGAGCAAGATGTCATAGAGGATTTTTAGTCTTTTCAGCAAAAGTTTGACACTTTCCTTGAAATATACCAGGAAGATTGCCAACAACTAGTCATGTAAATCAGGGCTATCTCTTGAGAAATCTTAGGCTCATGATTGAAGGTTCCTGCAGCATTCTAAGTTAGTAGCTACTGGCGCCATGGGATAAGCAACCTCAGGATCCCCATAAGCAAATTAAAAGGGTAAGCATAATCCTAAACTTTGCTAAATTGCATTGTCCCCATTATAATGGTAGTGAAGATCCCCTGGGCTGGTTGAACTATTGTGAGAATCTTTTTCCTCGCTAATGACTTGCAGAGGAGGACAACGGCAAGTCAGATTTCTTTTTCCAACTTAGCAGGTCATGGCCAACTTTGAGCTTCATGGGTCATGAAGCTCGAACTTGACGACCCCAACCTTACTCATGACGATCATAAATCATACTACAGCCTCCATTTTTAACTGCCCATCAACAATAATAAGCTAGGCGATTTAATCAACCTTTATCAAATCATAATCATGGAGGATTGTCAAAAGACGCTTTAAACAACTAGCAACTCAAGTCTTGTCTTCGACTGCAAATCAAGCTAGAGATTTTTATAGATAAGTTACATAATTACATAAACTTGTTGAAGTTTAGTTGTAAAAGACCCAAAATGTGTAGAATTTGATGAGTTGGCATGTCTTTCTGTCGTGGACGTTGTCGCAGAAGGGACCCTCATTCAAGTACTTCCAACATAGGCTCTACTTTTTTTAAGAGTAAAAAGGTATACTAAAATGGCACCAAGAAGGTTCAACCATGTACAAAATTATTTACATTTCCAACAACATATAAACAAGGTCCCCAAGATCATCACAAAAGTTAAATGGCTGGCTCTTTAATAAAAAAATTTAGCCTAGAACTACGAATCTTCAAATATATCAAAAGAAAATTCAATCTCTTCAAAAGTCTTTCTACTTTTCTTTTTCCAAATTGCCGAAAAGATAACCAAAAAAATAAATTTCAAAGTTTTCTTATTCGTCTTGATGTCTTTCCAAGCCCACAAGTTATCCCTCACTGTGCCAGCAATGATCCAACTCAACTCACAAAAACCATAAACCAAAAGAGTATATGGTAAAGGGATTTCCTATAAAGAGATTCTCTTCCTCCTCTATTTCATCCTCTTCCTTTGCCACTGGTTTACATTTTTCCAGCTTGCCACCATTTCATTCATCCTTTCGCTAAACACATTATGGTCCAAAGATGCCTTCTTAAGCTCTGCTAGAGGTGGATATTTTGGGTCCTAATCCGCCATGGAAGATGAGTAGGGATCGCCAACAAGTTTGGATTTCAATCACCTCTTTTCGCTCTTTGCCACTCCTCTTCCTCTAGTTTATCGTTTTTTTTTCTATTAAGAATGGTTTTGATCGATGTATTTAGTTAAATATTACAATCATATATATACAGGTTTTCGAGGATAGAAAAAGAAATAGCAGTTAATTACAATTAATTACGAATGTGTAATTTAATCCTAATTTTTTTCTTCTTTCATACCCTGTTTTATTTCCTCTTTAATATTCTGATTTATGTCCTTTTTAATGTAATGATTTATTTTCTCTTTAATACTCTGATTTACTTTCTTATTAAACTTTGATTTACTTCCATCTTTAATATTACCCCCTCAAACTGGAGAATAAATATTTTCCATTCTCAAATTGTTAATAAGAGTTTTGAATGTTGAATTAGTTATTACTTTAGTTAATACATCTATTAGTTGAGAATTAATGGGTATGTATGGGGAACATATCAGGTTGTTGTCGAGTTTTTTCTTTACGAAATGTCTGCCAATCTTAATGTGTTTGGTTCAATCATGTTGCATCAGATTGTCAACGATACTTATAACCGACTTGTTGTCATAGTATTGGCGCATAGGATTTTCTCACTTGATTTTAAGATCTTATATAATTCTTTTTATTCATAATAGTTCACATACCCCTTGTGTCACTGCCCAAAACTTTGGTTCGCATTTGATCTCGCAACTACATTTTGTTTTTAACTTCTTCAAGTGAGTAGATCGCCTTCAAGGAAAATAAACTAGCTCGTAATAGATTTTTTGTCTGCAACCGACTCTGCATAATATGCATTAGTATAGGTTTCTAGGAGTAATTTGTTATTCTTTTTTAACATAATTCCTTTCTCTTGTGATCCTTGTATATATTGCAATACTCTGCAAGTTACTTATAGGTGCACTTCTTTTAGGTTGTGCATGAATTGGTTTATAATACATACCGCAGAAGTGATGTTTGGTCTTGTGTGGGATAGGTAAATCAATCTGCCAACTAATTTCTTATGCATTTCCTTATGTACTGGCGTATCTTCCTCTAATACTTCTAATTTGTTATTAGGATCAATAGGAGTGTTAGTTGGTTTTCATGTTAGCTTGCCAATGTCTTTTAGCATATCACGATAGTTTTCTAGTGAATTTTGAATGTTCTCTTGTGGTGATGGTTTTGAGATGTTTGACAATTGTGGTAGATTAAAATTTGTTACGAATTTTGTATCGTTATCTTCCAATGTATACTCCCTCTAAAGATAAAGTTGAGTATAGTAAGATTTTTCTTCAACAAATGTGACATCCGTAAATAAATAAAATTTTTGGGTTGACGAATGGTAACATTTGTACTCTTTTTGAGTAAACAAGTATCTCATAAACATATTAGGGCTTGGGAATCAAATTTTTCTCTTTGATGGCAATGATTATAAACAAAGGCAACACACTCAAATATCCGAGAAACCACATGTTTTGTGACACTAACTGCTGGATAAAACTGTTGAAATGTTTCAAGAGGACATTTATAGTCAAGAACACTTGTGGAAGAACGATTAATAATGTACATGGTAGTAAGGACAACTTCTCTCCAATATCCTTTTGGGACATTATTTTGGAAAAGAAAAACTATGGTGGTGGTTAAAAGGTGACAATTCTTGCGTTTTACTACTCCATTATGTTGTGAAGAGTGAACGCATAATGATTCATGAATAATTTCTTCTTAATGGAAGAATGAACAAAATGTGTGATTGAAAAAAATTTTGACATTGTCGATACAAAATTTTTTTATGAATATTTCAAATTGAATTTTTATTATATTGCAAAATTGACGTAAGATATGGCCACATCATATTTGATTTTAAGCAAAAATAACCAAGTGACTCGAGTGCAATCGTCAATAAGTGAGACAAACCATCGAGTCCAAAAAATATTAGGTATGTGATATGGTCCCCAAATATCAGTATGGATTAATGAATACAAAACTAAACTTCATTTATTACTAATGGAAAATATCACAAGCTTATATTTTACAAACTCACATATATTGTAAAATAAACTTCTATAGTCTGAATTCTTAAATAATGATGAAAATATCATGTCTAAAATAGAGACGGATGGGAATCCAAATCTTTTATAGTGAAGTTAAATCTTATTTGTGAGTTCGGTAGTAATAGCAGAAAAAGATCTCTTATGTGCATCCATGTAGTAGAGTCCATTCTGCCTTCAACTTATCCAATTATCTTTCCCGAATTCCAGTCATCAAAGTCGCAATAAAAAGACTTAAATATAATTTTGCAGTTTAAGTCTTGTGATAGTTTATTCACTGACACTAAATTAATACATAATTTAGGGACATGTAATACATTTTTCAGAATAAGGGTAGGTCTAAATTTAACATCGGCCTTGCCTGCAATAATATTGATGGAATCATCTGCAATAATAATCTTTTTATTACTTAAACATGGAACATATATATAAAAATATTTGGAAGTATTGGTCATATGGTCTGTGACTTCCGAGCTTATAATCCAATAATTTTCAAATGATTTATCCTAGTCATTTAGTTCCTGTGAAGTAAGATCCATACCTGAGTGTACCAATAAACCGATACTTGTTTGTTTCTCCACGGACTCAAGTCGAACCTTTAATCTTTTTATCTATATTCTGAATTTACTAAGATGTAAAGTTGTCACGCTAAAATTTGTTTCCACAACATGGAACATAATCACCACCATCTTTTGAGAATTGAATAGTAATTAATTATTAAAAAGAAAAAATTACCGAAAGGATTTTACCCGAAACACGTGAGTTGCGTGAAGCTGTTTGTGTTTGGTCGCAATGAAGGCAAGAGAGAGAGCTTGTAGACAGCTGTTGGAGACTAGCGGCTATACGGAGTAGCGACTGGTTCTAGGATCGATTATGAAGGCCGGCTAGTGGTGTCTGGCGACAGAAAGGTGGTGACCGGCTATGAAAGCTTACCCCTTTTAGCCTTTCTTATTTTAGCAATGAGGACCGAATAGAATTTGTAAAAAAGTTTAGAAATTTCTTAATCTAAAACTTTGATATCATACTAAGAATGGTTTTAATTAATGTACTTAGTTGAAAATTACATCTCTATATATACAGGTTTTCTAGGAAATAAAAAAAATAAAAAATTAATTACAATCAATTACAGAGGTATAATTATACCTTTATTTTTTTCCTCTTCAATACCTTGATTTATTTTCTCTTTAATATTCTGATTTACTTCTTTTTTGATGTCCTGATTTATTTTGTCTTTAATGTTCTGATTTACTTCCTCCTTAATACCTTAATGTACTGCCATCTTTAATAGTTCCTAAATAATTTTCTTTTCTGCTGCTCTACTTCTTCTCTCTTGCTTCGCCCACCATTCTTATCTTGCTTGTTTGCTGGGCCACACCCTATTTTTTCTTCCTATATTTGCTGCTGACTTCGGCTCCTTTCTTTTTTCAGAAATTGCATCCTAGTGAACATGAATTAGCTCTTTTCTCTATCCAACCCGTATGCTACTACATTCTTATAACTCTTAATATTGTTCTTTCGGAGTAATCTTTAGGGCCCACCTCGCAATCCTTTTCCCACAAAGGTCAACTAAGATTAAAATAAGCAAATATTTTATCTATTAATTATCTCAAACCATATCCTCCACAAATTCTCCTCCCATTTCCAGCCAGAGCAGATTATGAGGCAAGACTATTCCATTTTAAAATTTTGAATTTGGCTGCTCATCAATGCCGGTTTTTATTGCTACTCCGTCATGGATAGGATATGTGACTAAGACCTGCATAATTCCAACGCCACCATTGAGTTATCATCTTGGTTCTTAATTCCTGATGATGATTTGTGTCTTTTAGCTATTTTTGGCTTGGTTGAAGGCAGCTCCTTCATAGCACTTGAATTCTATAGCCTTGCCACCACAGTCGCCACCTCCCTCCACCCCAAGCATCCTCTTCTTTCTGGTATACCCACCTTGTTTGTCCATTAGCCCCCAGAAACCTCAACAATCCTATTCTTACAACATGACAACCAATTCATCTCCCAGATCATAATCCTTATTTCGATTTTTGAATTTATTTCGAGATTAGAGATAAAGTTGAGTAAGAGAGAGCTTATTAGTATCAATTTGGAAGACATGATAGATTGCAATAACTTAGTGACAACGATAGGTTGCAATAAGTTGGAGCTGCTTATTTTCTTCCTAAGGGACCCACTATGTAGTAATCCATGTAGCATACTCTTTTGGAAGAGGGTAGAGAAGAAAATAGCTAAGCGGTTAAAGAGTTAAAAGGGAGGAGGTCTCTTCAATCTAGAGGGTAGGGCCACATTGACCCAATCATGTCTTTCTAGCATTCCACTCCATTACTTATCCCTATTTAAGATTCTTGGTGGAGTAGCAGACAATTGAGGATTATATGAAAAGGTTCCTTTGGTTGGGAGTTAGGGAGGATTATAAGGACCATTTAGTGAGTCGGGAGATGTATAGTAAATCTAAGAGTTTATGAGGCTTGGGAACTAAAAATCTCATAGAAAAAACATATCTTTAAAGGCTAAATGACTCCAATGCTTACCAAGGGAACTAGACTATTTGCGGCATAGAGTGGCTAAAAGCATCCACGGGAGGAAGAGAGAGGATTGGGATGTCCACGCAAGAAAGTATTTCTCTCGTTGAAGTCCCCAGAAGGCCATCTCTCAACTGTATCCTGTGTTCCTTCCCCATATGCTCATTTATCCTATTTCACAACAGCAGAGAGAAGGACATTTTGGAATTTCTACTTCTCTCAAAATCTTTTAAATAAGGATACTCTAGACATTTTGTCCTTATTAGATTTATTGGCACCTATCACCATTTCCTCCTTGTCTGATAAAAGATTGTGGAACCTAGAATTTTCCAATATCTTTACTTGCAAATCCTTCTTTGAATACATCATTAATAACTCTATCAGTACATTTATAAATGTTGTTAAGGGACTCTATAATGCTCCCGTTCCTTCTAAGTTGAAGTGTTTTGCTTGGTCTATGATTCATCAAAAGCTAAACACAAACAACCTGCTCTAAACTCGTCGTTCTAATCGAGCCCTTCCTCCCGATGTTTTGTTTTGTGCTTAAGAGGAGAAAAAATACATGCCAATTTGTTCCTTCATTGAGGTGGATTTGAATCTGGGGACAAATGTACTAAAGTTGTTTCGGTGTTACTGGATATTGCCTCCAATACTGAAGAGCCTCCTAAGTGCTTTTATTAAAAGGAACGGGTTAAGGAATGCAGCCAAATCTTTATGGCATGGTGATTTCTTTGCAGGCTTTTGGTGTTTCTGGCAGACACAAAATTCAAGTTTCTTTAACAACAAAAACACTTCATATTCTAAGTTGTGGGAATGCATGGCTTTTTTTGCTTCCTTATAGCTAAAGGGCAATGATTCTTTTTATGATATTAGTATTTCCGACCTCTACCAACGTTAGGATATCTTTATACATGACAGGTAGCTTTTCTTTTGTTTCTTTTTTCTTTTCATTTTTCTAAGTTGGTATGGGTTTATTTTACAAATTCTTCTTTGTTTCTGTTTACTATGGAGGATGTCTCATTCTCCTTTGTTACAATTCTTTCCTTCGATCTCAATAAATTCTTCTTCTTTTATCCAGGAAAAAAAAAGGGAAAAGTTAGCATTGACAATCAATTTTTGGATTGTTCTCATAATAGTCACTGGAAGGCAGTTGTTAAGTTTCTTTGGCAAGCATGGCGCATGTTATATATATGTGCTACAACTCGAAGGGAAATTCTAGAGTATAAGAGGAACATTTTCCTCAATTGCCTTTTCCCATCTACCCTTTTCTTATTAGTAATTGTTCATATTTTTCCTTTTATTATCATAGGGATTCCTATACATTACTCGTTTATAATTTCTTCATGACATATGATAGAAGTAAAACTATTCTCTTCAGTGTAAACTTCTTTAGAGGATAACACCTAATGGAACACTTCATCAAGATATAACTAACCAGTCAGCTTCATCAACTGCCATTTGAAAGACTTGGATATATTTCTTATACTGGTGTTGATAAAAACTCCACATTTCACGAATATCGCCTTTTTTTACCCGTCCCACCAAAGCAGAATTCTTACCCTGCAAACATAAGAAAAAAATTAAAGAAAGCAATGCAACAAAATAATCTGAGCAGCTAAAAGAACTAGTAAGTGCTAATCAAATGATTTATGGAACTAGATAAACAGGTCCATCTTAATTAAGGAATGAATCATACTTAACCCAGTCTCATATCCCACTTAGAACATAGATTCTGAATCACATTTCTAATTATGGATCATAAATCCCTAAAAATAGTGGAATCAGACAATAATCTATTGAAACTATATGTACCATACTTCTCTGTTTCATAATCACATCTACATCCTTCTTAAAACTGTTCTGGAAATACTAATTTCAATATTATAACAAACAGTGTTGTATACCTAACAAGTACAATTGTTTTGAGGGTATAAGTTTTATAGTACTTAGTATTGTTTGCACAAGAAGCCTGTCTTTTTTCCCCTTTCTTTCCAGATCTATGGGGACAAAAAACTTAATTATACAAGGCTAGCAACACCAAGAAAGTTAATTATACAAGAATGCCACACAAACATGTCGCAACTACAATCCCATGCTGATATTCTTTAAACTGGGGCAGCCTTCTTATACAAGAATATTTTGGATTAAATTTGAGGGATGACTCCCATTTTCGCAGCAATGAATCATTACAAGCCAAAAAACAAGATGAAATAACATTCAAAGGAAAGTGAAAATAACATCTCACCCCTTCAAAACACTGCTGGAGGGCAGTTTTAAATTGGCGAACACCCTCTCCACTTGATGTAGGATCCAATTTTTGAGCTTCCTCAAAGGCATAGAAACGGCCTATGTTGCACAGAATATAAAACAGAAGAAAGAAGCAGGTTAAGAATGCTAGTGGAAAGCAATTGAATAAATGATAAAAAAAAAATGATATTATCCTCAGAAATGTGTTTGAAAGAATGTAATGGAGCAAAAAAAACTTCCAATATATATTAATTCTAAGATATATCGTGAATCAATTTCATATAGAAAAAGAAGATATATTAATAGGACGAAAGGAATACGAATAATGAAAATTAGGTCTCCGAAATAATAGAAAAACAGAAAAAGTAGAGACTAGCTAATCAAAAGGAGAATAGTCTGCCAATCTCTACATAAAACTGAAAAGAAGCATCCCTAAAATATTTGTTAGCCTTAGCCAGATGGAAGCTAAAAAACAAACTTTATCCCAAAGAATCAGAAAAGATGATTTGTAATTCCAAAAGGTTTTAGTATTCTACTCAAACTATATAATCCACATACCTGTCAAGAAAGCCCCAATACAGATGATTTTACTTCTGAAAAAAAAATAAAAAGTATAATATGATCACTACTTCACAAGTACCAAGGGAGTGCCTACAAAATTATTTATAAATCAGTGAATATGTCTATAAAATTCTCAAAATCTTCTAACGAATGAATAGGATAACCTATCACCATTTTTTTTTTTTTTTTGAGATAACCTATCACCAATGAGCCCAAATACTTGAGCCATATCCGTAATTCTACCAAACTCCTCTTCCAACCCCTCAAAGGCTCTATTGTGTCTATCTACCCAATCCACCCAGAATTGTATAGATAGTTGGTAAGTTTAATGCCCCTTTTTTTTTTTTTTTCCTAAGGGCGTAATCTAAGAAAATTCTGCGCCCACACGCGAAAGCGTCATTCCAAATCCACCACAAACATAGAATCTTACCGCGAATCTATTACTCAAAATCACAATAAACCTACAACCCTACATGAAATATTACAGTGAACGATAATAATCACAAACTCCCAGTAGACCCACTATCTATACTACCACTAATTATTACACACTCAATCATGCCAAAAAATGAAAACATTATTGTCTGGTTCCTCTATCTGCTAGACTCGGAAATCAGCAACTCCGATCCCGACTCCATCCCTAATCCATCTGTAAATGATACGGAGTGAGTATATACAACTCAGTACAGTAAAAATTAAGTTACAGGCATCATACACAACAATAGGGAACTCAGAGGTCCTCAATGTACTCCACCTACTTAACCTAATACCTACTCTTAGTAATTTAAAAGATAATGCATGTTAATTGTGACCGCCCCTCGACGTCCCCTAACCATACAAATACACTCACTCGTCACCAGTATCGGCGATCACCAATAAACTACTTAGCTCTCGACCCCTAATAGGCCACACACACACACAGATACCATTCTCACCCGTCACCAGTATCAGCACTCACCAATAAACCGCCTACCTCTCGACCCCTAATAGGCCCCACACACACACATATACCATTCCCACCCGTCACCAGTATCGGCGACCACTAATAAACCGCCTATCTCTCGACCCCTAATAGGCCACACACACATAGATACCATTCCCACCCGTCATCAATATCGGCGACCACCAATAAACCGCCTACCTCTTGACCCCTAATAGGCCACACACACACACAAATACCATTCCCACCCGTCACCAGTATCGGCGACCACCAACAAACCGCCTATCCCTCGACCCCTAATAGGCTACGTACACACCCAAATACTATTCTTTCCTGTCACCAATATCGGCGACCAAACTCCTTCCCGTCGAAGTCCCCTGACCATCACCACTATCGGCGATCAACTTATTTTTTCTAAGTAGCGACAACCAATATCGGCGTCCCCTAATGCTACCAACTCAACACAATATCATCATGTCCGTGCATAAGACACGCACTAACACTTCACACACTCACACCTGTAACACTCCCTTACCAACTATCACATTTACAGCAGCTATACCAACCTACATACAGCTTATACTCTCACACCACACAGCTACACCACTCATTCCCTCTCCCTACACAGAGAAACCCCACACCTCTATTCCGACACTTCATTCCCCCGGTCTACAGCCTCCCTTTTCTCCTCCTAAATCTTCTACATCCACACACACTACTACCTCCCTTACCATATCCACCTCACTCGCCAAATCTCTTCTTCTCTCCCCCTCCACGGCCTACTCTAGATATTCCACTCTCAAATCCCGAAATCATCTCTCTCTCCTCCCGTGGTCCCCTCCGCAAACCTCCATTCGTGCTCACACAACATCCCCTCCCTCTCACGAACCTCAATCACACACTACACATCTCCCTTTCTCTCCTCCCGCGGCCCCCCCTCCATACGCCTCCATTCACACTCATCAGCTCCTCTCCCTCATAACCCGCACTCACACACACCGCACTCCTTCCCTTCCCTTCCCTCCTCCCGCGGGCTAGCCTCCTCCATACGCTCCCGTTCACGCACAACATCTCCTCTCCCTTACTGACCGCACTCACACACACCATACTCCTTCATTTCTCTCCACCCGCGACCCAGCCTCCTCCATACGCCCCCGCTCACACACCACATCTCCTCTCCCTCACATACCACACTCACACACACCGCACTCCTTCCTTCCTCTCCTCTCACGGCCTAATCTCCCCCATGCGCCCCCCGCTCACACACGATCTCACCTCTCCCTCACAGGCCTCTCTCCCACGCCACACTTCTTCTTCTTCCTCCTTCCGCGGTCTCCTCCGCACACCTCCACTCCCACTCATACCAACTCCTCCACCTACGACAAGTTTTCAAATCCACATCCACTAAAAGGAAACTTAAAATTTACCGTACCTCCCATTTCCATCTTCCTTCCTCTCGCTAATCGCACCGTCGCCGTCCTCTTTCTTCTGATCTCTCCCTTCTCGTTCCTCTCCGCTTCGGCTCCTCTCCCTCTCTTTCTCGAACCTTCTTTTCCCTCCTCGCTCTCTCTCTTCTCTGCTTTCTCTTTTCTTTTTCTTTTTCCTCCCTGTTCTCTCCCTTCTCGTTCCTCTCCGCTTCGACTCCTCTCTCTCTCTCTTTCTCGAACCTTCTTTTCCCTCCCCCGCTCTCTCTCTTCTCTGCTTTCTCTTTTCCTTTTTTTTTTTTCCATTTTTCCTCTCCGTCCTCTTCCTTCTCTGTTTTCTCTTTTTTTTTTCTTTCTTTCCTTTCCCTCCCTTTTTCTTTTTTTTTTTTTTTCAGTTATTACAGTAAGAGAAATGAGACCCACAATTTTTTTCCCCTTAGTAATTCCCTCCCAAGCTCAAATTTTATCTCTAATTGAACCAACTATAACCCAACTAATCCCTAATAACTCATAAACCATAGTCCATAATTTATACATAGTTGGACACCACAATAGAATGTGATTACAAGATTTCGCTTCTCTCTCACATAGATAGCAGTCATTCACCATAATTCTTCCTCTTTTCATCAGTTTGTTGATAGTCAATATAAACTCTCGTCCCGTTTCCCATGTAAAGAAAATAACAATTATGAGAGGAGCATTCATCTTCTATATCTACTTGAACAGAGACATGTGTTCCTTGGCTACAGCTTTACCAAGTGATTGTAGTAGGACTTCACTGTGAAATCTTTGTCTATCCCTGCTAAATTTCCTCAACATCCCCACCCACCCCATGAGGCCCATTCGTCACTCTTGAAAACCATCCTCTATCCATAGTCCTAAATTTAGTTTCAATCACTCTTCACCACAGTTTACCATTCTCCTTCATGAATCTTCATAGCCATTTACCATGTAGAGCAAAATTCATCTTCACAAAATATCTCAACTCCAGATCCCCATGTGACTTAAGTTTTTTTATCTCTCCCCACTTCACCAAAAAGTACTTCCTCCTATCCTCTGAATCGCCCCAGAGGAACCTGTATTAAATAGACTCCAATTTCTTTGCCACTTTAACAAGGATTGTCATAAGAGATATATAGTAGATAGGCAGGTCAGCCAACATACTCTTAACAAGACTCAACCTTATACCTTTAGATAAAAGATTCTTCTTCCATCCTGCTAATCTTCTTTCAAATTTTTCAATCATTGGACCCCACATCTTCTCATCTTTATAACTTGACCCCAATGGTAATTCCAAATATTTAATAGGTAATTCTATTGTCGTACAATCTGACACACTTGCCAATCTTGTTTCATCTCTCCTGCTATCCAGTCTCACCATCTTAGGCTTGGTCAAGTTGATGTTAAACCCCAATACCACTTGATAACACAGCAGAATACATCTGAGGTTGAGCATCAGCCTCTCATTCGGTTCACAGAAAATCAAGGTGTCATCAGTGAAGAAAATGTGAGTTACTCCTCCATATGTTTGTTTGCCCCCACTTTCACTCCTCTAGATAGCTCCAACACCCTATTCAGCACTTCCATCACAATGATGAATAGCAGAGGTGAAAGTGGATCACCTCCATTCACCATAACTGCAAACGAAGTGTTGGTAATGCGGGTTTTAGTTTATTCTTGCAACTTGTCCCCAAATCTCATCCTTTCCAGAATATAGTCCACAAAATCCCAATTTACATGATCATAAATCTTCTCCATATCTTGCATAGAACCCCCTCCCTCTTTCTGGTGTAGTAAATCATCCATCACTTCATTTGCCACCAGCACAATGTCCAATATTTGCCTATCCTCCACGAAAGCATACTAACATTCCCCAATTACTTTCCCCAACACCTTGGACATTCTCTTGACTAAAACTTTAGAAATGAGTTTGTAAGTGCACCTAACCAAATTTATTGGTATAAAATCTTTCATATTTGTGTCCCTTCCACTTTAGAATAAGTACCAAGAAGGAAGAACTTCACAAAGAATCTCAAATCATGCATCTCCTTGAACACCTCTAGAATATTGTCCCTCATAGTGTGCCAGAACTCTTGGATAAAACTCATACTGAAACCATCTAACTCAGGAGCTTTTTATTGTGTCTGAGGGCTCCTAAGATCTCCTCTTCGGTAAGTTCGCTCTCCAGAGAAAGACGGCTCATCTCATCTAATTCACTGAATTGTAACCCATCCAGTTTGGGCCGCCAACTGAAATCTTATATCCGTCCATAGCATTGGTCTCTCTCTACCTTCTCTCCTACTGTAAATCCATGTAAACAACCATTTCCATCCATTTTTACTATTTTCAAATTGAGATGAAATAGAAACCTCATTGATCACCTCGTTGCATTTAAGTGTATCCTCATTCCATAGAACTACGGCTTCACCAAAAGCTCCTCTTGCTGGCAAAACTTGCCAAAAAATCTCCACCCTCCTTGTTTCAACATCTCTCCCACCTTACTAAATTCGAACTCACTCAAACCTGGCCAAGGAAAGATCCCACCATCCCCTCAATTTTATCAGCCTTACCTCTATGTGTTTTAAAATGAGAAAGGAAGTACAGAGAGATACTAAACAAATAAAATTAGATAAGACCCTATTCCTAAACCCCATCCCTATCGGAGAGGGAGGCACTCTTCCAATAGTATGAGCGCTTAAAGATCTTATAAAACAACAAGATCCCAAAAGAAGTAGCTTGAGAATTCCCCAAGGGAAACACCAAGACATTATATCTACAGAAGCAATAAGAGCCACACATCCTAAATCTTGAATTAATACCTACGAGGTCACCTTCCTAAGGTTAATGCACAAACCCGAGATAATCTCAAAAAGATGCAACTCGTGATCACACCATAATTCAATTAACAGACCTTAATGATGATAAGTTTTTTAGACAATTTACTATTGCCATCAACCAGTGTAGAATATAGGTTCCAACTCTTGGTATTGACCATAACTTAACAAATTGAAAGCAAAGTCATAAGGGAAAACGAACTTCATGAAACTAGGTATGCCATCAAACTTCAATTATGCACCATCAATCCGGTTGGGAAGAAGAATGGCAAAAGATACCCAGCAAATTATGACTCTCGTACATGCTGTTGTGTGCTTATGGATACATATTTAAAAGTTCAAGGTGAATCTATATTTCCAGTACATGGCAAACCAGAGGAAATATAACCTTTAATAAATGACCTACAAACTCCATTAAATCAACCAGATTTTTAACAACAGAAACAGATGGAGTTAGCAGAACTTACAAAGATGAGCAACTTTTGGGCTGCTCTTCTCAACTTCATTCACAACACGAAGAATAGGAGCAAGCTCAACCAACGAAGGAGGCATTATCTCGCAGTCAAAAGACTCTTCAAGATGGTCTACCTTATCCATCTCTGGCTTTTGCTGACTGGGAGGCCCTTTTTATTAAGTGAAAATATGACTAATATTAACAAAGCACCAAACAGTTGCAATCCGTATACAAAATCTTTACAAGTCTATCAAAATATCAATTAAGCACTCAGTTGATGGGAGCCCCTTATTGATGATAACATCTGCTCTTCTGACTCAATAAACTCTCAAAAGTTCTAGCACTTTGTTTCCCTGCAACACCCAGAAAAGAAAAAGATTGTACAATAAACCACGGTTCACATTTATTTGAATCAAAGCACAGAACAAATAGATGTCAAAGGGAAAGAGGATTTTTTCTCAAGGAAAAGAGCAAAGGGCAATACCAAGCTGGTGAATGTAAGGAAAGAAAAAACCAGACACGCCATAAAGGACCAGCAAAACAATGCAGGAAAAAGGAAAAGTAGAGAAGCATGCTGACACCCAAGAGTAAAAGAAAATTACAAGATAAACAAAAATGCCTGATTTCAGAAAGCATTAACACTCAGACCTGGCCACATTTGACTATTCATCATAAACAAGCAAAGAAATAGAAGAATAGAATTAATAGAAAGAGAAATAAGAAAGAAGCAACAAAGACATCAAAAAAGCCAGAAGGATAGATATCCAGATGTACCAAGTAGTATGATTCGAAATACAAAAGAAAAATGAAAAGATGTAAGTAGGAAACTCATGCAACTATGTAGTATGTGCTCACCAACTAATCACTGGTGCTAAATTAGACATCTGCGGCAAGCAACAAAGAGAAACAGAGATATTATAATGGATAATTAAAACAGATACAATTAGAAGAAAAATTATGTGAAGTTTAATTATTTCACCTTTTATGATTATTTCGGATGAAGTTCAATTATTGGCTTCTTCTTGGGCTAAGGATAAGGGCTGTTTTAATGCTACTTCTCTTTCAATTTTGTACATTGACTACCTGGCTATTCTTTCTAATGTCTTAGCTAGTCTCTCTTTTTTCTTTTCTTGTTTTTCTTTGTTTCGCAATAGGATACCTAATCTCCTTGTCTTGTATTTTCTTCATCCTTGATAACTTTTCCTTCTATTCCTGTTAAAGAAATAAAGAGATCTGGGTCAAAGAAACTGCAACTTTTCAAACATCTTCTCCTAATAAAAGCAAATAGTTGTAACTTCAATTACTTATCTTTTGCCTCATAACTATGCAGAAATAAGCTACAAAGCAAGAATATCAATGTACGCAAGGAAAACTAACGACCTTTAGACTAAGCCTGAAACAATGAATTTTATTTATGGAACTCATTTAAAAATTCATACTAAATATAATTAGGAAATAGTGAAAATCTCATCTAAAATTATGAACCCGTACGGGCCACTGCTCTCTTTGCATTCGAAACAACAGTTCCGTGCCAAGCCCGAAGGCAAAAGCACACAGAACGAATCCCGTCCTACCTTTTCTAAGAGGAGGTTGGTTGACTAGACACCATTCCCTTCCAAATGAGATAATGAGCTTGGACTTGAGCATTTCATTGACCACCTATCCAGAGTTAGAAAATCAGTTTGATCTGTTTGATTCGAAGTTGATCCTTGAGCTTGAATGGAACACTAGAATGGTTCGGAAAGATGAACTAAAATAAGTTGTGGATCTCTAAGAAGTGGCTTCCTTCCCCTTCCTAAATAGTGATCTAGAAAGCTCTTTCCCTTCCACCTTCCCACTATCAAAGTCAGTCCCGCAAAGATAATAAGAAAGAATCTTGTCCGATGGGTAATAAAATTTACTGGTCGGAGGTTGACTTCCACTCCTAAGAATCATTCGGGGGACGGAATCATACATTGACCTCTTGCAGAATTTCAAGAAGAATTGATATAACTCATTCAAAAATTTTGAGGGTTTCAAATGGAACTGAGACAACCTATTCCATATACTGTAAATATTTTAAGTGGAATTTAGGCACTACATTTTTAATTCTATTAGTTTTGACAGAATTTATAATTCATTATCTTGATTCAACTTGAAACTCCACATAGTATCAATTTTTACTCCTTTTAATAGATTTTTCACTCCTAGTTAAAATAAATGTGTAATTTTAGATGAATTCCACACAAAAAAATATTTCGTTTATTCCAAACACATCCTTCGTAAATAGTTATAAAAGGAATTAGATATCAACAATTGGCCCTAGATCTTGATCTATATCAAGGATTTCGAGTTAGAGAACGATTTCTCTTGTGCACGATCCTACTTCTAATGGAAGGAAGATTATCAATTTGTATTGAATGTTGTATGATGAGGATGATTTTTTAACAAAAATATAAGAATTATTAAGAAGACAAAAATTATATATGTAGAAAATAAGACATCCTCCTCTAAAGTTCAACAAGAATAATTGAAAAACCAAAAGGAAAACACAAAATACAAAAGACCAAGTAGAGGAGTATACTCTCTGAATCCCAATACATTGAAAGATTATTACCTCCCAAATCCTATGTAACACCGAGAGAACAATATCTAAAAAACATCCATGAGCTTTTCCCCATAGTGCGCCCAAAAAAGCAGTCATTTTTCCTAGGCCTTGATAAGGCAAAGAGTGATCATTAAAGATTCGCCTATTCTTTTCAAGCCATAAGGCTAATAATCTTGCAAAAATTATCCCTCTCCACAAGGGTTTGGCCTCCTTTCGAATCCCCTCCCATGTATATACAAACTCATACAACACTCCATGTCTGGGGTAGTGACCCAAGACAAGCAAAACAACCCAACCAGCTGCATCCACTCTGACCAACCAAGTTAACACTGTAAAAACAAATCGATCTCCCTCTCCCCCCCCCAACAAAGCACATTACGTAAATATCTGAGGACAAACTGCAATTTGGTCTTCAAACTTGCAATATGTTATTAGTGTTGAACTTTCAAATACTAATCCAGGCAAACACATTCACCTTTGAGGGCACTTAAACTTTCCAAGAAAACCTTGAAAAGAGGAACTAACAACAATATGGGCCTTGGGTGTACCGTGAGAATAATAATGATGGACCATTGTTGGAAGGTATTGACTAGAATCCTATTGGTGCAGAAACAGCTTGTTGGCTAGAGACACCTCTCCATAAGGATGAATTAAAGAAGGTCATTTGGGACCTTGGTCTAACTCAGATGACTCCTACTTTTCCTTCAGACCTATTGAGATAGCATAAAACTAATTTTATAAGGTATTTAAGGAATTTTATCTCAATTGAATTATTAGCAAAACCATGAAGGCTACATTCGATACTCTGGTGATTAAGAATGATAGTTCTAAAAAAATTTCTCATTTTTTTGCAACATCAATTTAGTGACCAATGTCTACAACATTTTCAAGAAGGTATTATCTCTGAGATTGAGGGTTCGGATCTTACTATTTCTTGAACCAAAGTGCTTATACAGGTGGTAAGTAAACTCATATGCTTCTCTTATTGTCAATGAAGTAGCGAAGGAAACTAAGACACCTAAAACATACAAGAATGGTGATGCAAAAACTGGTTATGCTTAAACTATTATACTATTTAGGAGTCTATTATCGTATTTTTAGTGATCTTAAGATTTTATTCTCAGTAGTATTTAGTTTTGTAATGTTAAGAATCTATTTAGTAATCTATCGATAAAATCCACTGTTTAACCAAAAAGGTACCTGAGAAACTGAGATATAATGTTTCTCCAAGATTCTTTTTCTCAATTCAATAATGACACAATGTCTATATTAGATAAAGTTACCATAGTGTCTAGAATTCTGTGAGTATGGGGTCCTCGTGAAGGAACAAGATTGAATTTTCGGTTGGAAGGAAGTTCTTTTGCTGACTAAAGTAGGAGGAGCCAAAGGGGAGACAGGGCGGTGCAAATAGAGGAAAAACGAAATTGCCAAGTGTTTGTGATCCAACTGCAACTGTCTGGCCATAGAGGTCAACGAGGGCCATCTGTACAATCTGGTGAGCATAGTGGTTGACGGTTATGTTTTGGCAGAAATCTAAAGGAATTCAGGGGGCAGCTTTTGTCAATCATGAAATTCAAGGGAGCACAACTCAAAAATGAGATCTGCATTTCAAAGGGCACAGGAGGTTCTGGGTGGAGGAGAATGGTTGGCATTCTTCAGCCTCTGGTTGATGTGGGACACCTTTCAAAGTCCCAAACATATAGGAAAGAAGGATCGTATTAAGAGAATGGAACAGCAAAGCAAGAGAGACTCAGAATAGGGGCTACTCAGGAAAAATGATAGGCAATTTATTCCAAGAATCGCCTACAGCAGGCGAAGCTGAGGGTCGAAGGAGGTTGTTGGAAGAAGATGACAGGCTACCGAGTTCAATGTTCAAATCAGCAAAGACCATGCCCTATAATCTGCTCTGGAATCAGAATTGGAAGATTTGAAGTGAAGATTAGTGGAAACTAGTCAGCTGAGTCTAAATTAACCTTTATTAATATCAATCAATCGAGAAGGAAATAGAACAGTGATATGAGCTCCAAAGTCAACACACAAAAGTTAAATTTTTTAGAGCAACAAAGAGGTTCTGACTTGTGGGCTTGGGTCTCCACAAGGCCCATCAGCTTGCTCTAGCATCCAGGATCCAAGTCCCAGAAGATCTCAATCCAATACAGGTAAAATAGACACTCAAGGATCAGTTCTGAGCAGAGCAACCTAGATGGCAACTACGTGCAAGCTTAAATGGCCTTCTAAGCTCATGGAGATGAAAGAAATTCATTATTAAAAAAAAAGGAGAGACTCTCATAGCAGATGCATCATGTAGGAAGCCTGCAGGGGATCCAAGCTTCGTTGATAAACCCCACTTTGTTGAATTATATTCAGCAAAGCTGGTAAGCAGACCCTTCTATCCAAGATCTAATCAAGCAGCTTCAAAGGGGAGAACAAACAGATTTACCATATGCGCGCAAAGATGGATGCTTGAGAATGAAAGGACAACTAGTAATAGGGTTCAACACTGACTTCAAAAAAAACAAAGTTCAAAAGAGTTTCATGAAACTTCAAGTGTAGGTCATTCAGGTGTATGCTAACTTCTAAACATCTGACAACGTTATTTCTTTGGAAGGGTATGAAAAGAGATGTTCGAAAATTCATCTACACTTGTGATGTTTACCAAAGGTGGAAGGCAAACCTTTCTCCATAGCTAAGGTTATTACTTACCCATTCCTAATGCACCTTGGTCAAGTATTTCAATGGATTTCATCGAAAGTCTACCTAAGTCTCAAGGAAATGAAGTTCTTTGGATTACCATGGATCAACTAATCAAATATGCTCATTTCAATTCGTTAGCACATCCCTATTCATGAAAAACATTTTCAAATTTACATGGTTTTCTGGAGGAGATTATAAATGACAGAACACCATCTTCCTTCGCACCTTTGATAGGACATATTTCGTGTACAGAAAGTTTGCTTAGCCACTTCTACAACTTACTCTTACCTATTCCTAATACACATTGGTCAAGTATTTCCATCGATTTCATCGAAAGTTTGCCTCAGTCTCAAGGAAATGAAGTTCTTTGGGTTGTTGTGGATTGACTAATCACATATGCTCATTTCAATTTTTTAGCACATCTCTATTCAACCTCAGCAATAGCTCAACTCTTCATGAAACCATCTTAGATTACATGGTTTTCCAGAGAATATTATAAGTGACAGACACACTATCTTCTTTAGCACCTTTTGGCAGGACATGTTCTGTCTACAGGAAGTTTGCTTAGCAATTTCTATGGCTTACCATCCACAAAAGAATAGACAAATCAAAATAGTCAATTGGTAGTTGAAAATTGAGACGGGGACCAAGGAAGGTTACCCACTAATCCGCCCCAATCTGTCCCCAAATGGGGCTGGTGAAAATTTGCAATTGATGGGTAATAGAGCGGACACAGGAAAAAGTTAAAAACCTGAAACAGGTATAGGTTAGGTATGGATTTGATAATATACCCTCCCCACCACCTTGCTCATGCCCTTTATATATATATATATATATATATATATATAATTACATTTTAAATATGTATATACGTAGAATTATTAATTTATATTATTAATTCTCATCTCTTATGAAAATTTTTGGTATTAAAATAAATTAATATGATAATGTATGGTAGAGGGGATAAGATTCTATTTTGGCATGATAATTGGTTGGGGGAGGGTCGCTTAAAGTACCAATTCCAACAAATATTCACCATTGCTCATTTGAAGAACTTGTTGGTGACAAACGCAGCTGGGGGTGATTACTCCAGAAGAGAGTGGTTGGTTAGTGTGACCAAAAATCTGAATAACTAGAAGGTGGAGGAATATGAAGCCTTACTACAGCTCCTGACTAATGTTCAACTGAATCCGAATGGGGACCAGCTTGTCTAGAAATTGAATGACTTATTTACAGTGAGATCATTGTATAACTATTTGACCACTAGGGGGATCCCAGCCAAGCAAGTATGAAAGACTAAAGCACCACATAAAATTTTGTTTCTTTTTTTGCTTGGGAAGCAGGTAGAGAATGTATTTTGACTATTGATAAACTGATGAAGAGAGGCAAAACCTGGGTGAACAGATGCTACTTGTGCAGGAATGCAATACAATCTTGTAACCACATACTTCTTTGGTGTCCGGGGGTATCCAGTTTGCGGTCTATGGTGTATGGTTTGCTAGGGATTTCTTGGGTCATTGTAGGGTCTGTCAACAGTGAGATATGGGCTTGGGAAAAGCTTGTGTAAAAAAAAAATTTGTTAAACTCATTCTTTTTATTATTTTTTGGGTAATATGGAAAGAGAGAAATAATAGGACTTTTGATGGAGTGGAAAAAACTTATAAATTAAGGGACAGGTGGTATCATTATTTTGGGTCTCTTTTACTGGATCATGACATTTATATGCTGGTGGATTTTGGATATATAGTTCATACTTTGACAAACTAGTAAATATCTCATACATGAGCGGTATTCCTTTGGTACCTTTGATTCTTTATTACACTTTCACCTTTTACATTCAAAAAAATTAATATGATAATATATATAATGGATAATTTATTTGTAACTATTTACATTAATTATTTATTAAATTTTTAAACATAAAAATAAATTTTAAATAATACTCAAAATCTTTAATTTGACGAGTAATGAATAGTTCAGTTAGCTTAATATATGTAAATGTTGTATTTTTATAATATTATTTTATATCTACTATTGAGTTCTAATTATGTTACAATATTATTTTAAATATTTTTTATTTTATTAATGTTTAATATTTTTAATTAGGTTTTAGTTATTTACTTACTATTTTAGAAAAATATTAAGAACAAAATGAGTAAATAAAGTGCATTTTAGGGTCTAGGGCGGGTGGGTCAGATGAATGACAAAACGGATTAATGTTGGTAATTAGGGCAGGTGGCGGGTAAAAGTATTTACCCGTGGAGCAGGTGACGGGTAAAGAGTTTATTACCCGCCTCGAGTATGGGGCCGGTATAGATACATACATTTTTAAACAGGGCAGTTATGAAGAAAGACATACCCGCGCCCCATATGCGCCCCGTGCCCATCCCTACTTGGGAACGTACCTACTATGAATGTGTCATTCATCTCGCTACTTGGACAAACTGGTTGCAGTTGGCTTATTTTTTCCATAATACCAATTTTCAAACAGTCATTAAACCACTCCCTTTGAGGCTCTCTATGGATACACTCTTCCAATCATATCCTCTATGTCCTAAGAGATTCAATTTCACAGTATTGACATTTTTCCACATGACCTAGAGGCTGTCCTTATAATGCTTAAGTTTCACCTTTCAGGGCTCAACATTGCATGAAGCAGCTTGTAGAGCAACATCAGTTGAAAGGGAATTCCAAAATGGGGACCAAACTTCAACCTTACAGATAATTATCCATCGCCAAATAACTAATTAAAAGCTGAATATTTTGTACACGAGTCCTTTCATTGTCTTACATAAAGTTGGAAAAGTGGGTGTCAAGTCAAAACTTCCTTGAGGAAGTCAAATTCATCCCAATTTTCATGTATCTCAAAATGAAAAAAGCACCAGTAGATGTTCAGCTCCAAGAAAATCCAATTGTGTGTATCCAACAATGAACACAGACAACCTTTAGATACTCTGGACTGAGTACTCATCAAAAGTCACTTATCCAAGAAACTCCAATTGTACCCGACAATGAAGGTAGACAACCTTTAGATACTTTGGCCAGAGTACTTATCAAAAGATACAATGAACCACTTCTTCAGGTCCTCAATAAGTGGTCGGATGGAACTCAGGCAACATCAGTAAAATGCTCTCTGAATGCACCAGAAATTTACTCAATTTTACCTTGAGGACAAGAGAACCCGGGTGAAGGAAGTTTGATATGTGTAAAACGGTAATATTACTTTATCAAAAAAAGGGTAATATTACCATTAAAAAGCTGTAATCCAAAGAAATAAACCCAAAGTTGTTGATTTAGAACCAATTCAGTTAGAATAACAAGTATAAATACCTTGAATGTATTGAAGAGAAATCAAGCCTGAACAAAACCATGTTTTCGACAGTCCCTATCTGTGCGTTTCTTTCTCTGTGTTCTGTATATATCTCTCTGTTAAACCTTCTAGCGTAACATAGTCATCAACTTTCCAACAAAGAAGAAAGTAATCTAATCTGATGTAAATACCTTAAATCATTAGCTATATAGTTAAAACGCCCAAGTCCTTTAAATTAAACCCTATTGGAAAACCTAATTAATGTTGTCCAGAGAATATCTTATTTCACTAATTTCATAGTGAAAGAGAGACATTTACTAGAGAAAAATTTTGGTTCCCTCTGGTAATTATTCTTAGTTTCACTTGCTCGAACCCAATTATGCAGGAAGATACTGAATATACTTGAAAGCATAAGCCCAAGAGACACAAACCTCGAAACCAAAAGGAACAAAGCAATACTCCGCTCCTGCAACATACCTTGCTCCGTCGTCGTCAACGTGCTCCTATGGCCACGGCAGATCTGAAAGCTGCCAACGAATTCCTCATACGTTGACCAAGAAGAGACAATCAAGTCTCGTATAAAAACAAAACTTGCTTTACTGAAAAACCCAAATTATTCAAATGATATCTTATACTAATTTAATTATTAAAAAAATAGTTAATATCATATTTATTTTTATTACAGTATAATATAGAGATCTTGAACTGTTGAATTGTCAACACCAAACTTAAATTTATTAGCTCCTCGTTCAATATTATAATTGAACCTGTCATCCTTGTCGCTTATCCCGAGCTCGCGTACTCAGGCGTGAACAAAAGAGAGCAAAGGCGTGCGACTGAGACTATAAAAATTGTATTTCAATGGTCACTACGTGCATTCTGACCAATGTACCTCAAGTTATTTTGCACAATTTATCTTAATTTTAATTTTATAATCAAACTAAATGTTTAGTTTACAATTCAAGCCTCTTGAATCTTCTTCATGCAGATCCTCTTCAATGAAATCAAATGTTATTTTGCACAATTTATCTTAGGGTTTTCTCAGGTCTTTACAGCCGAAGAACTGGCCACTCGCCTACCACTTCCTGTTCTTCAATCTTCTTCACGCAGATGCACGATCGCACAGGCCACCGCGACATTTAACGTCCAACTTTTTCCATCACATCTAGTTTCTTTATTCTCACTCATCTCTCTCTCTCTCTCTCTCTCTCTCTCTCTCTTCTTTCTCCATCATCCTTCCCCCTTCTCTCCGTCGTCATTCTCAGACCATTAATAGTTGTAGTGTATGTATGTATTACATATATTTCATATGCCGAGTGTAAATATAAAATACATGTTCACATAAATAAAAGATATAATACATGTTCACAATAGTTTTATATTTATATATGTATTATTTATATGTACATAATATATGTTTTATGTACATTATCATATAAATCTTTTATATATGTATTTCATATATATGTTTCTTGTATAATATGATATGTTATAATATATTCATATAATTAACATGTATGTATGTATAATATTTTTCAATTAAAACATTAAAAAAATTGTTTTGTTCTAATTCTTTTCTAACACTTAATCGATATTATTGGTCTCAAACTGGATCAGACTGAATGGAGATTAGTTCGGTCCATTTTAATCTAATTTTAAATCAATAAATACTATTTAATAAGGAAGATGATTGTTGGATTTGAAGGTTAGTTTGAGAAAGAAGATAAAAGTTGTTGGTATAAGAAGAAATCGAGGTTTGGACTCTAGTTAGATAAGAAATTTAATAACGAATAAAATTATTAATTTTTTCAAAAGTAAAAATAATTTCTCGAACGTCATAAAATCTAATTTTATATTTATAAATATTAAAAATAAATTTTAACTTTCATTACTTTTCAATTATTAAATAAAAGTAATAATTTTTCTTGTTTGCATGTAAAGTGCTTTAGCATTGTTGAAATTGTTGCGAAAAGCTATAATCAAAAACCATAAATTATGAAATAAAGTTAGAATTGAACTTTAGTGTATGAAAAAAAAAAAACTATGATAGCCTAATCTAAATGCCAAAATATTATTGCTTCATAAAAGAAATTGAACATTAACCACTAAAACTTGGGTTGGTTTACTACTTGAGAAGTTGTCATCATAACACTACGATCATCTTTCATTATAGCACCACCCAATCATCTTATCATAGTTCCAGTCTTGAAATAGATAATACAATTTTAAAAAAATAATACGATATTAAAATTTTTATAATTTATTTATAGATAAAAGATTACGTACTAATTTAAGACTATACAAAGTATACTTAAGATCTACGTTTTTTGAGAATTTTATGAGTTTTTATTAGTGATAAACTGCCATCAATAATTTTATTTGTTTATTTTTATTACCAAAATAAGGAAAATATATGTTAAAAGGTAAGAAAAACTTAGTAATATGATTGCAAACACTCAAATTTATAATCCAAAAAACTAATTTTTGAAAATAAAATAAAGTATTAAGATTATAACCTGATTGCGCATGAGAAACATTAGGCATACAAGATGATAAATTGATAGTGCAAGAAGTTGGTCCACCATTGCTTGGTTTGCTACTTTTTCGGTTAGCTAGCTTGACATGTATTCACCAATAAACTTTGAAAATAAAACAAAGTATAAAAATAACTGAGAATACTTGAATCTATAATTAAAAGAATTAAATTTTAAAAATAAAATAAATAATTTTGTAGACGTAATGAAATATAAGGATTATAAAAAACTCTCAAATATTTCATCAAAGAAACTAATTTTGAGCATTAAATAAAGTATTAAGATTACTTCGTAATTGTCGTACAAAATCCTTGTGAATTCATTCTTTCATTATAAATTGAGTTATTATCGTAATAACATCACTTGTAGCCAAAACTAGATTATCAATCAAGGTATCGACACTCTCTATTCTGATTATACTTTGTAAATTTTCTCTCCTCAGAAGTTTATGGAAAAACTTCTCTAAGTGATGACAAAGGTGTTTGCCATTGATTTATCCCATTGGTTAATCAAACTTATCGAATGTGAAGATATGATTGCCTTTTATCACCTTTTATAACAGTTAGAATTTTCATTGATTTTCATTCATAATCATTGAATAGATTCAAAGTCTTGACATAAACATTTTTAATATACTAAATGGTACTATTATCATTACCTTATCTCATTTGACCGGATGTTAAGGTTAACCATAAATTTAAAATTGACGTGTCCTTAAAGTTCAAAGTTCCATTATATGGGATAGGACACGCAACTAAAGCTAATTTCTTTTATTATCATGAAGTTTTCAACATTCCAGATCACATATTTTTGATGTTGTCTCCATCAAACCGAATTATTATTATCTACATTAAATGAGAATAAGATCATTTAGACTTTAAGTACATACTCAAACATAATATTACACATGATTAAAATTTTTTTTTTGTCTTTTCTGTTAGTTATGATAGTCATTGCAAGTACAAAAAGTTTTTGTTTACATTTCGAAAGTAATCGAAGGTTGATATCGTGTTGAATTCAATAATTCAGAATTCAACTGAAAAGCTTTACATTATTTTCTTTTATAGGAAAGATCGAACGTAAAACATGAAATCTACCAATTAATATGAAGGGATGAAAGGATATCTATAGAATATGTATATATTTAATCTCAAAATCTCTCAACAAATTTACCAATTAATCTATTGGAACTAATTTCCAAATCTCCCAGACATTAATTGCCAAATCTCTCAACACATACCAAATGAGAAGAACTGATTGAAAAGGACAATATTTGGTAACTGATTCATTGTTCTTCAATAAAAGAACTCTCATACAAATCCAATGTACATATACCACAAAGAAATTGTTCAATCTAAAAATCCATACATTTGGAACTATTAGTGATTCAAATGAGAGGATTTGAGAGAATAAACCGAAAAATCAGATAATACATTTAATGTCCTTGCATGCAAGCACACACTTTCTACCTTTTCGTGACATCTTATAGAGAAATCACAACTACATATTCATAAGTACGATATATAGAAACTTTTGTTAAGCTAACAAACTTTCCTTTGGCATTATTTGATAAATCACAAGAACAGAGTGAAAGAAACAAAGTCCTAAAGATCGTTTAATAGGCTCAGTGTCCTTTCATATAAAGCTCAAACACCTCTTGTAGCATATCCTAAAGAGAAATAACATGTATCTATCCATAAATGCCCCATGGAGCCTGTCGTTCAATCTAACAAACTTTGGTTTAATATTGTCACTAGATCAAAAAAGAGATATTGAGAGAAGAAAAGATATCTGATAGATTGGGATAATTGGTACATGGAGTTTGCATAAAAGACTCAAGCACATCATGCATCATATACTGGGGACAAATCATCGGTATCTGTCCAAAACAATTACATACAAAAATCACTTTTTTCCTATAACATGTAGTGGTTTAGAATTATTTGCAAATCCAATGAGAAATTAAGGAAAAAATTTTTTGGTAATTAGTTCACTGTCCTTACAAACAGCAAACCACATCATTCAACGTATCTTAGAAAGAAATCAGAAGCGTCTATCCACGAATAAAACCATATATAGAAACTTTTTATCGTTTTAGAAAACCTTCTTTCAAATTATTTACAAATAGTGATAAATTAAGAAGAGAATTGGGTCTTTGGTTCTCTGTCCCTGCATACAGGATTCAAGCACATCGTGAAAGATATCTTAGAAAGAAATCACATATATCCACAAATATCAAGCATAGAGCTTGTTGAATCGTGTTTTTGAATTATCACACAAATCATAAATCACAGATCATATTGACAGAAAATTGAAAAAGATGACACATGACATTAATTATCTGGCATGTAGCGCCCCTTTGCACAAAATAGCCACCTTAAACTGACCGGAATTCGTCGAGGCATTACCTATTTTTCATTCACGCAATAGAACAACATATAAAAATCATTCTCAATTTCTATACAATAAAGTTACTGATAATTCCTAATTAACACATTCAAAACTACCATTATTTTAAAGAAAAGTAGTAAATGTTAAAAGGTAATTAGCTTATGGGATATCAATCCACCACATACAAACTAACAAAAATCTGATATGAAACTAACAAAAATTAGTGGGGAAAAGATTGCACGACAACATAACAAATGAATGATGATAATTCGGAAAAAAAAAAATTTGAGATACAGAGACAATGACGATTGATATAGGAGCTGAGTGAGAAAGATAACATTTTTGGAAGAAACGAGCTCGTTAGGTAAAGGGTAAGGCTGTTAGAATTTGACATGATCTGTTTACATAACATGTAGACACGCAGTGATGCTTAATAGATTAACTCTAAATCGCTTAAATCAATTAGAAATCATAATTTTATTAAATATGTAACTAATATGTTATTTTAAGAGTCTATTATTATAACTTCAGTTACTTCAGAATTATATTCTCATTAGTATTTTACTTTTCTTATTTGTATTACTAGTACTATATATAATCTTTTATTGGAATTAATATTTCCTACCTTATTTAGGTAATATTTCTAATCATATTAGTCTTAGTATTTCTTGATCTAATTCTACTTAAAAACTACTTGACACTCATATAATTACCCTTATAATCTCACTGAGATCACCATTAAGTTACTTAATAACATACTTCAAAAATTTCTAAGCACTTTAACTATGTGATGCAATTAAATTCTTAAATAAGATACTTAAACTTTTTTAAATATAATGTCTAAAAGACTCTCAAGTCTGATATATAGGTTTTTGGTCTTAAATCTGTAAGTAGGAAGGTTAATCATAATTTATCCTACATTAGGTGGTACCTAAGCTAAAAAATTTCACACCTCTAAATTCCCAAAATTCTATAACAAACCAAGCCTGAATCCATACGGGGGAAAAAGAAAAGCTCACACAGAAAGAACTGCCAATAGAGCACCCAACAGCCATTGCTTGTCAGTGACACCACCCCTACCATGACCTCAGGAAACCCCAATTAGCAAAGCCTCGAAACCCCGCTGGGAAATTCCTCTGAGGATTTTCCTTCCAAAAATGCACCACTCACTGATGCAAATTCTCCAAGTTGTTGGCTCTCTGAATATGTACTTCCTCATAACCATGTCTCACAAAGACCTCCTACCTATAGTCCCCACCTCTAGTTGAATCGATTACCAAATGCTCGCTAGGAGGCTGTGTGAGCCTCACGTACGCGTGATTGTCAGGATATAAAAGGTAAAAGGGGACAATTTCAAAAATGGGCAAAAAAGTCTTTTTGTGTGCATTTAGGATTAGGGTTTCTTTTATCTTACTTACCATCATCCTGCTGTCACCATCTCATGGCTGCCGCTATAGCCAAAACGTCAACATGATCCCCGTTGCAGACATTGTTTAAGCCTATAAAAAGCTCTATTTTCTATGACTTTATCCATTAAAGAAAGAAATAAAAATTACTACTCAGTTTACCCTTTATGTTTCTCTTCTCTTCCTCTCTTCTTCTCTCTTCTCTCTTTCTTTCTTTTTTAGATCCGATAGCCATGTCAAAGGCTTCTAATAAGATAGTATCTTATTTACCATCATCCTGCTGTCATCATCCCATGGCTGCTACTATAACCAAAACGGCTGCGTGATCCCCATTCCAGACACTGTTTAAGCCTATAAAAAACTCTACTTTCTATGATTTTATCCATTAAAGAAAGAAATAAGAATTATTTCTCAGTTTACCCTCTCTGTTTCTCTTATCTTCCTCTCTGCTTCTCTCTTTTCTCTTCTCTCTTTCCTTCTTTCTTAGATCAGACAGCCATGTCAAAGGCTTCTGATGAAATGGTCTCAAAGCCATTAGAGTTGGCCAACTGATGCATCGGGGTTGCTTTGCGCACTCAATCCAAGGGAAAAATGGTAGTCACGGCAGAACCGCCAGAGCTAACAGTGAAAGAGTTGGACCAGCAGCTCTCAGAATTCATGGCTGAAGTTCGCAAGAACAAAAAAAAAAACGAAAGCAGCAACAATTTAAGTATCTGGTGGAGTTGATACGTGGTGGGGCATCGCATCAGGAGAAGCCACGCCTGATGTTCAAGGTGACAGCCACCCTGGTTGGGCTGCAAGGAATCCAGTCGCCTCCTTTCAAACACAAGGAGACAATTCACGATAGTGCACTACGCCATGGGATGCCGAGCCTGATGAACCAAACAGCAATTGTACCAGACGGACAAAGGGCGATCATGCCACCTCCTTCATGTATGAGGAAGAAGAAAAGGGAAAATGGGATTTGGGGGTTCAAGGGAGCCCTAAAGCTGGTTTTACCAGTTTAAGAAATCAAATTAATGGTCCAGACCAAATCGACCCAGACCAAACTGGTCCGAAGCCAACCGGCCTAGACCGAATTGGTCCGAACCAAACCGGTCTACTTTCTGAATCAAATTGAACCCCCAGTTTCACCATGAATCAAACTGATTCACCTCTCTTTGGTCAACTGCCCAACCTACCAAAGATGGAAATTTCACATATTGATTGAAATAATCCCTGTACCTAAATTCGGAGATGCGATACATACTTTTTGGTGCACGAAACACTAAAAGACAAAAGGTACAGGTTGGTTCACTTTTTTTTGGGTGATGTAGCAGACATTTGGTACCAGAGATTGTTGGCAAAAATGGAACAGCTTGAAAAACATTTCTTTCTAGAGGAACTCTGATGAAGATTTGGGAGTGCCTTATGACAAAATTTTGCTGAAAACTTTAACAAGCTGACGGATATCAAAATAGTCATGGAAGATCAAAACGTTTTAAACAATTACGCGCATTGATGAATATCAAACTCTTTCCGAGAAATTTTTTATTTCTATTCTAATTTTATCAGCAAGCTTAAACCAAAACTGCACCTAATGTTAAGACTGTTTAACCTGCACTTGCTCAACTAAGCCTTTGAACAAGCTTTGCTCTAGGAACAATTTATGATAGAAATATCTTAAAGTTCATATTTTTCTGGTAAAATTTTCCAATTTTTGGAATAATCTGAAATAAAAAATTATGAACAATCGTTCCAAGTAAGCGGGAAAGAGATGGAATCTAAAAGAGCAACAACTGCTCACTACAAGTGTAGAGATTGTTGCTTCCTAGGATACTGCTTTTAAAGTAAAAAAATAATGGCCTTGGAGGAAATTGTTATAGAAGGGGCTCTTGAAGAAAAAGTTTTCACAAATCAACCTTGAGGACAAGGTTGAGGCTCAAGAAGAGTGTATCAGGATAAAAAGGGTAAAAAGAAAAAAAATTCAAAAAAGGAGCAAAAATGTCTTTTTGTGTGAACATTTAAGGTTGAGTTTCTTTTATCTTACTTACCACCATCCTGCTGTCACCATCCCACGGCCGTCGCTATGGTTGAAATGGCTGCGTGATCCTCACTGTAGACACTGTTTGTTTAAGCCTTTAAAAGGCTCCATTTCTATGGTTTTATCCATCAACAAAGGAAATAAGAAATCTTATCAGTTTACCCTCTCTGTTTCTCTTCTTTTCCTCTCTTCTTCTCTCCTCTCTTTCTTTCTTTCTCAGATCAAACAACCATGTCAAATGCTTCTGCCGTGATCTATGACTCAACTTTATAAAATAATGCTCTATTATGACTTTTTGAGCCAGTTTTGACAAAGTAGGCCGGTATTGTTTTTCTCCATTCAACACTTTTTTTTGGCGGTTTAGATTAATTCCTAACAATTTTTTAATGATATTATTTTTACACCCTCTTTACAAAGCAATATGCTAGAATTGTGAAAATTTTTAAACATTTGAAATCTGAAAATGAAGAGTAATCAGTCATAAAAATATATATATATTTTTTGAAATAATCACTTAAAAAAATATTAAATTGACAAATCTTTCTTGGTTTTAACTAAACACAACCACGCTGTTAAAGTAAGAATTTCTTGTTATACAGGAACAACACACGAAATTTGGGAGCAGTTA
Source organism: Carica papaya (assembly GCF_054855325.1). NCBI lineage: Eukaryota > Viridiplantae > Streptophyta > Magnoliopsida > Brassicales > Caricaceae > Carica > Carica papaya. The sequence goes on along the minus strand of NC_142314.1, from coordinate 36,911,746 downwards.
AAGAATTCTAATCGAGCAAAAAACTCATTAGAAATTTTTGTAGTTGAATCTAACCTCCACAATCTGTGACAAGGAGATCTATCTGTAACCTAGTACTACGGTATGTTTACTCATCACTAGCGATAACTTGACATATTTGAGGAACTTGCTTGAAGTTGTCCAGATGATGCAAAACGGTACCAAAAAAAATAAAAAGAAAAAAAATCTTCTAATTGCTCATGAGATTGAATAAAAATCTGGATGAAGACAAGGGCTGAATCTATTGATCCCAATGTAAACTGGGATTGATAAAAGAAGACCTAGATGTGGATAGAGAAATGTACTAGAGACTAATGGAAAAATTGATATACTCATCACATGCCAGGCAAGACATTACATATGCATCTAGTGTAGTGAACCAGTTCATGCACAGGCCCAAAGAAATGCACCTACAAGTCGACTATAGAATACTTCACTACTTTAAAGGTACTCCGAAGTAGAAATTATGTTCAAAAGAAACAATTGATTACTTCTTGAAACATACACTAATGAGAACTATGCAAGATTACTAGTTGACAGGAGATTAACTTTTAGATATTGTACATTTCTCTGAGGGAAACTAGTGACTTGGAGAAGTAACAAGCAGAATGTGGTAACCCGATCTAGTGTAGCGTCAGAGTTCAAGACTATAACCCAATGGATGCATGAGTTTCTATAATTGAAGATGATTTTCAAAGACTTGAAGATTCAATAAGATAGACCAATGAGACTCTACTGCGACAATAAATCAGTAATTAGTATATTTCACAATCCAATACAACATGACAAAATTAAACACATGAAAATAAATAGATATTCCATAAAAAGAAGTTGAATAATGGGTTGATACACACTCCATGCATGCCCGTCACTTTGCAATTTGCTTATGTACTAAGCAAAGGATTAAGTAAATCCTGTATCTCAGCCGATTATTGCCAAGCTGGGAATGAATAATATCCATTTACCAACTTAGGGAGGAGCATTAAGAAGTGTATATAAGGGTTATATTGGAGTATATTTGTAATTAGTACTATTTTCTTATATTGTTACTATTTTCTTATATTGTTACTATTCACTTATATATATAAGGCTCTAATATTCAATGAAATATACACGTTCATTCTTTCACAATATCTACAACACACGTAATTGAACATTTACCATATGTATTAAAATAAATATCAATTTAATAAGTTAAACAAGTTAATTCAAATTTTTGATTTGTTAACCATTTGAAATTTTATGACAAACAGTTTAAGCGGGTCTAGAAATGTTGGTCCATTTCTAAACAAGTTTTGTATTGATTTATAAATCATGACCTGCTTACTAAATGAGTCACGTAAGAATTAGAGATAATAGTCTATGACCTTTAAGCACAATCCATGTTTTGCCACCCCTAGGTAAAGGGAGAGAACCAAAGAGAGAAGGAATAACCTCTATTCTTGAATAATATCAAACGGGACAATGTTGGATTTTATCAATTTAGTGGGTGTATTGTAGTCATGAAATCAAAACAGGAGGTTTTATCCATAGATGGAAATAGTATATTGTTCATAGGTATGTATAAAGGAGAAAAGGTTTCCCCTTAAGCCATTATTCATAAGGATGCATAGTGATGCACCAGACATTATGAGGAAAATGAAGATGTTTAAGAAAGTATATAGGGTTCTTGACATTGGCAATAATTTCTTACCGCATTTCTCTTAGAAGGAAGCTGCACAAAAGACACATGGAAGACATCCAGACGCATTGGCCAACCTAACCGAAAACAATCAGCAGACCTGCAATTAAACAGGTATGAAAATATCAATCGGGACAATATGTACAATGCAGAATAAGTAAGATTGTCCAATACCAGAAGTATTGATTTAGGACATCATAATTCCTCTGCTGTGAATCCTTTAATTTTCCTCTTTTGCTCTTTGTAGCCTCCTGTCAATAAACAATTTTTTTCAATTAGATATATAATTGAAAAAAATTTTATTCAACAAAAATAAGAGAAAACCAAAAAGTCATTGAAAGTCAAGAAATTGCATCCAATACCCTTGCAATCACTTCATAGACAGGTGCAATGACTTCCCTTGAAAAAGCCTCTTCACCTGCTACATAAGCTGGCCTCATAGTCTCTCCTGTCAAGGGACTAACATTTCCAACCAGTATACCATAAAGTTCAAATCCAATCTGCAGTTAACAAAGAATAAAAACTGCTTAGATGTCCAATAAGGTAAATATAGCACAGAAGAATTTACTGGGAGACAGATAATAGTGGGTATCCAAGAACGGACTAGAGGAAATGTTAATCAGGACTCACCACAAGAAACGAAAGACAGATATAGTAAGCATACATGGACTAGGACTCTCAACCGGCTCAATACTAATGACATGTTGCAAATACGTAGACTAAGTTGTGCTCCTTCACCAGATGTTTGCATTATGTGTAGGTGCAGGCCTAGCTGCGCAACCATGTTTTTCTGCAGTGTGATGCAGCATGGCAGTTATGGACTAGATTGTTTGGCATGTTTGGACTGTATGGATTCAGTTCAGAAACTTGTCCACACTACAGGACCATAGGCATTGGCACCATCATCTCTAATCTACATTCCAGTTTGTCTCTTTGTCAACCAATATCAACAGTAGCTTAGGTGAAAATTAAACCCATACCAGCTAAACTCATTCTGATAATGATTATAAATATCAAAGAAAATCCCGTCCCACTAGGAACAACGGTTCTCACAGACTGGACCTAAAAATAGGTCTTAAATCATGCCTTTTTCATTTATCCAGATTCACGATCTTTTCTTGAGTATCTAGATTGGCATCTTACAAATAAGGATAAAGCTAGATGGTAAAAAAAAGCTTTGGCAGGGGTGATCATTCCATTTTTCAGCTATTTATTTAGGTTAGTATAAGCCTCATGAGTAGAACAAAGAACATTTTTCATTAGAATCAAAGCTCTTCTTCGTGAGCAAGTGGAATGTGACTCTGAAAGGGTAAGGATTGAAGAGAAGGTAAGGGATTAGGTTAGAGAGATTGCACCTAACTGGTTGGAATCTGAATAGTTTCTCAAATGCATAAAGACTACTCAGGCTAAGGGGATCATTTATGTTCCAGCATATAGGGTGACTAGCGGATGCTTGCTTGTTAAATTGGGGATCGCTTCCTGTTATTGTCAAGATGTGAAGGGGATCATCACACATATAGGGTCTGTTTTCCAATAGGAAGAGATAACAGGGGACGGAAAGAGGCAGCAGTTGTACTGATTGATACGCAGAGCATGAAACTAAAGGAAGGCACATCACAGGCAGGGGCAAGAAAAGGGCTGGGTGGCGAAGATTCATGCTGGACATGCAGAGAATAGATTCTGGGGAAGATTTTGTGGAACTAAAAACTCACACACTGGAAGTCAATGTAGACCAAGAAGGAAGGAGAACAGTGAGGTGGGCCCACGAGCTGAATCAGCTAAATATATCCCAGAGGAGCTCTAAGGAGGCAGCAACCTCTGGCCTGGGCTCTGAAGGAAAAAAAACAGTATTTTTTAGGCTAAACAACAAAATTGAGCCCATCCTACATAACCCACAGCCTCCAGCAAATTTAAACCTTATTCGGGCCCAATCTAGATGTTATGATTCCTACTAATGGATCTAATTATGGGACAACTAACATGAAAATCTATAGAAACATTTAAGTATGTTTGAGTTTTCCTACATTTACAGATTCGTTAAGAGAGAACCCTACAATCTTTTTCAAGTAAATAAGCATTCAACATTTTAAAAATTCCTTTCATACTTTTCTTAGAGTAGAATTAGGGATTTGTTGAACGGCAATTAAGGAAAATTTTCTATTCTTGTTAGAAAGTGCAACTGCCAAAACTATCCCTAAAAACTGCCAAAAACAGTCTACATAAACTGTATACTGCTTATGAATAACTGCTACAACTACCTAATCTTATCTTCCTAAACTTTGGTCAACTTTGAAAATTGCTTTACTGAATTTATTCCATACATATTGCCCATATATAAACATATAAAGAACTCCATAACATGTAAAAATATATCAATCACCTAAAACTAGAAAAAAAAATTCTGAATAACAAAAATAAAAATGACGATTATTAATAATTACTATCATTATTATTTTGGTGTTTAGGATCCCTAACACCATATCAGGCCGAAAGCCCAACAAGCTAGGGTTTGGAGACGCCAACAGGTGAACCAACCCCAGCCCTGCCAAACCTGTGATTGAGCCTGACTCTGAGCTGGCTTCTAAACCGAAATTGATCAAAGATGAAGTAGCGGTGCCACCGGACAGAGGAAGATTGAAGACCATCGTCATCACCCTCCCTCCTCCCTTGCGGTGGCGTAGCCAGATAAGACAATCTCCCCTAAGGCAGAACAGAACCCTAACTCTTCCCCTCCTGTAGTGCAGCAAAGTAGAGGAAAATCTGAGGTGGAGAGCCAGATTTTGCAGACTGTAAAAAGTTAAGACAATATATGTAAAAGGTTGGGAAAATATATGAATATTTCTTGTTATTCACTCCAATATGGTTCGGGTATATAAACATATAAATGGATTCATATATGGTAATAAACATAAATTACCTCATTAATTTACTGCCTAATTATGTTAATATAAACGAAAAAGTAATCGTGCTATTATATTATACACGAGAATATTCTATAATCTTATAACACTCCCTCTCAAACTAGAATTTAAATATTAATCATGACCAACTTGTTACAAAGATACTCAGTCCGATTTCTATTTAGATGTTTTGTGAATATATCACTCAATTGTTCCCCTGTCTTCACATATCCAGTAAATATTAAGTTTTCTTGAATCTTCTCATGGATGAAGTGACAATCAATCTTAATATATTTGGTTCTCTTATGATACACCAGATTTGAGGCAATATGAAATGCAATCTGATTATTGCACCAGAGTTTTGCAGGTAATATGGACTTCAAACCCACTTCAGCTAAAAGGTGAATTATCCATAAGATTGTGCATGTGAACTGGGTCATAACTCCATATTTGCACTCTGCACTGGACTAAGACACAACTGTTTGTTTCTTACTTCTCCATGATACAAGGTTCCCACCAACAAAAATACAATAGCACATAGTGGACCATTTATCAATTTTAGATCCAGCCCAATCAGCATCTATAAAGTATTCAATGTGAGTGTGCTCACAATTGCTAAACAATATGTCAAGTTCTGAAGTACATTTTTAGTACAAAATATGTTCCAAAACCTCCCAGTATTTGATTGTAGGTGCAAACATAAATTAACAAACAACACTGACATGATATACAATATCTGGGTGAGTCACAGTGAGATAGTTCAATTTCCCAACTAGTCGCTTGTATTTTTCTAGATCATCAAGGAGATCACCGTCATCTTTTATAAAAAGTACATTTGGCACTGTTAGTATATTGCATGACTTACGTCTTAGTTTTGTGGTTTCTGCAAGTGGATTAAGTACATACTTCCTCTGAGATAAGAAAAATTTCTTTCTTATTTCTTGTTACTTCAACTCTCAAGAAATATTTTAGCTACCCCAACCCTTTGGTGTGAAACTTGGCATGAAAGAATGACTTGAGAGAAGATATTCTTGCATGATCATCTCATGTATAATAACATCATCAACATAAACAACAAGAAATATAATACCAGTTGTTAATTGTCTATAGAAGACCGAATGATCACACTTGCTCCTCTTCAATTGAAACTCTAAAACTACTTAACTAAACTTATCAAACCACACACGAGGATTCTGCTTTAAACCATATAAAGATTTATTAAAATGACAGACTTTCTCATGCTCCCTCTGAGCAACAAATCCAGTTGGTTGCTGTATGTACACTTCTTCTAATAGATCACCATGAGAAAATGCATTCTTAGTGTCTAACTAGTATAAAGGCCAATTTCGGGAGGCTGCAATAGAGATAACAGATAAAGGTAAGTTTAGTCAAAGAAAAGAATGTATTAGAATAATCTACCACATAAATCTAAGCATAGCCTTTCGCTACCAATCTAACTTTAAGTCTCGCTAGTCTTTCTACCTTTGGGTAAATTCACCAAATCTCAAGTATAATTTTCATCAAAAGCATTAATTTCCTCAAGCATTGCATTATGCCAACCACGGTAATTCAGAGCCTCCTTAACTGCCTTTAATATAGAAGTTGAATCTATAGAGGCAATTAAAGAACTAACCGAAGGAGACAAGTGATCATATGAAATAAAATTAACAATGAGATAATTAGAGTTAGGAATAGTGCATTGACATGTACTTTTACGAAAACTTATATGAAAATCAAGGTTATATGGGGAAGGATAAAATGACGAAGAAACTGATGCAGGAGATGTATCATTAATCTCTTATCTTCTGGAATAAACACGAACTATTGGTGGTTATTTTTGAGTTGGAGGCACACTATCATCAGTTTACTCAACAGTAGACATATTGAGAGAAACACCATTATCTGATTGCTCAGTAGAGGTACTGCGCAAGAGCCTATATAAGAGTCACTCATCGTCATCCACCTAGTTTATAGAACTGAACAGTAAGGAGAAGAACGGTATATTATCTGAAAAATTTACATCGGTTGATACCAAATATTTATTGAGATCTAGATAGTAACATTAATGTCCCTTTTGGAGGCAAGAATATCCCAAGAAGACATACTTCAAGGCCTTAGTGTCCAACTTGGTAATATCAAGCCACACATCTCAAACATAACAAGTGTTACCAAATACCCGTGGTTGCACCGAAAACAATGACTTATTTGGAAGAAAAAACACTGTAAAAAACATCACCTTTAAGTATTTTATATGGTAAACGATTAATTAAGAAGCAAACTGTGTAAACAGCATCGACCCAGGATTGCTTAGGGACATGTGTCTGTAACAAAAAGGCTTGAGCAATCTCAAATAAATGTCTGTTCTTTTTCTCAACAATCCCGTTTTGAGATGGTGTATTAACACAAGAAGACTGTTGAAGAATCTTTTGTTGAGTGATATAATTCTAAAATGAGTCTGACATATTTTTTTTGCATTACCACTTCTTAGCACATGTATAAAAGCGTTAAATCGGGTTTTGATTTTTGCATGAAAAGCACAAAAATGAACAAACATTTTAGAACGATTTTTCATAAATTATATGCAAATCATTTGAAAAAATTATTTACAAAAGTAACAAAATACTTAAACCATATTTTAGACATAACATAACAAGGAACCCAAATATTAAGATGAACTAATTCAAAAGCAGACTCAGCTTGTTTATTAATTCTTAGACTTGATGAGTTACGATGATATTTTGCAAAATCGACATGACTCATAAATTAATGAAGGTGTATCATGAAATTGGAGACATAACTTCTTCAACACAGTAAGAGATGGATGTCCAATTAACAATGTGCTTTAAATGGAGAAATGACATCAGAGTAGAAAATTGATCGAGACATCCAAGTATAAAAAATGTAGAGACCTTTTAATACATGTTCTTTATCAATAATCTGTTTTGTCATAAAATTTAAAAAAAAACAATGATCAGAAACAAATGAAATACAACAATTGCGATCTTTAGTAAGTTTACTCACATAAATGAAATTGAAAACGAGTTTAGGCAAACTTAATACAAATGATAGGGTAATGGAAGAAGTTGGTTTTATAGTCCCATAACTCACAAATTTATAAGTTGACCCATCAACAATAGTTACAGAAGAATGTACATTGTGTAATTAAAAGCTAAAAAAAATATTAGAGTTATCTGTTATGTAATCTATAGTACCAGAATCAATCACCCATTTATTTGAGTAGAAGATAGGAGATCCTTTACCTGATTCAACAGGAGAAGTAACTGCTGTACATTCTTTTAAAAATTCTTGAAACTTAAAGAATTTTGCATATTCAGCTGTTAGAACCATAATAATTTTCTCATATGAAGAGCTAGCAGTAGCAGCAGCACTATTAGCAGTTTGTGTTCTCCGATTTCGATTCTGTAATTTTTATTACTGCTATTTTATATGTCCTTACTCACGACAACAAGAGCAAACAATATTGCTTATTCCGATTATCCATTCCTTTGTTTCCACTCATGTTATTATTTCTTCCTCTTCCTTTGACAACAAAACATTGGTATACTGATTGGGTGTAGTATTCTCTGTGCACAACACCCTGCTAAAAACTTCTTAAAAAGAGATGATCTCGAAATCGGATAGAATCTGAGACTTGACAGTCTCAAATTCATATGGAAGACCATCCAAGAAACTCATTATGACCATCGGCCTTCTCTAAATTTGTTGTACCATGATGTCAGCATTGAATGGCAAAAGTGCATTAAGCTCCTCATATGTCTTCTTGAATTCCATAAATTAAGCTGTAGAGATTTGGCTTCCTTCTCAGTATGGTAGAAGGCATTACAAACATCATACATGTGAGACATATTTCATTTGTCTAAATACAAAAATTCTATATAATTCATTAGTTTTTTAATAAACCCACAGTGATTAATTAAGTCAATTACGTCACTATCAATTGAATTTCTAATTACATAAAGAACCGTGCATAATTTCTTAGCCAAGTAATTATCTTTATCAATATTGTGCAGATAGACCCTAATAGTCTTGCTCCACTCCAAATAATTGGTATAATTCAATTTATGTTCAGTAATTTTTGCCAAAGCTGAGACTACCTCACTCACAAAGAATTTGTTATCACCCATTTTGACTCAAGAATTATAAAATATCGCACAAAACACCCAAAATACAACGGTTAGAGATACATGAAAAATATTACAAATAAACCAAAAATTCAGACGTAAATAGAGTATCTCTTCACGTATGGCTGCCACTAGAACCACCAAAACCTCACCACTATCACCGAGGACCAAGCGTTGTCGTATGCACCACCGATGGAAATACATGTGACGCCACCAGAAACCACCAAGTGACATCCCTTTGACCAAAAATACCAAAAACTTGTGGTGCACCCAAATTCGGAATGAATTTCGCAAAATCATGTTCAAAAACCCCACGAAATCTGGTTGTGGCACGATTTGCCTCCACCTAAGCTTCCTGTTCACCATCCTTTTAGTTTTGCGCTCAGAACCGATCAAGCAATGTTTTTTTTGGCTTTTGTCTTTGCATGGCCGTTGCTCATCCTTTGGCTCCAGATGCGCACAGAAGATCGCCACGTAGATTTGATTTCACATCGATTTGGCTTCTTCCACTTCACCACTCTATTGGCCGCACACTGAACTAGTTGGAGGTTGCTTCTATCAACTGCTAGCAGCTCCGCAATTGGGTTGTTCATTCCTCTTTTAGTCTAATCTAATATGACCTCTCAAACCCTAACCGTAACTCTCATACCATGCAAAAGATTAGAAAAATATACGAATATCTCTTATTATTTATTTCAATAGGGTTTGGGTATATATACATACAGATGAATTTATATATGGTAACCAACATAAATTACCCTATTAATTTCCGGTTTAATTATGTTAATATATATGGAAAGGTAATCATGTTATTATACACAAGAGAATCATGCATACACGAGAATATTCTATAATCTTGTAATACAAGGAAAAAGCAGTTGGAGAAAGTAGAGAAGCTACTGAGAGATTTTGAAATGGAATTATAGAATCTTCTTATGAAATGTCAATTGCATAGGAAGAGAAAGAATATGAGGAAGAGCTTGGCCAAGAGAAGGCTCATTCTGTGTGCGGACAAAATAGCATAAATAGGACAAGGTAAGGGCAAAAGTGATGGGTTAGAGCTGCATGGCAATCCAAATAAATGCACAACACCACAGAAGGAAACAATGTATGACCCTAACACTGAGGCAATAAACTGCAGGTCTTCTAGTAACTATTTTAACCTACATACTTTTCCTAACTCGCTCTTATTCTATGTTGACAAGGACCAATGATGATACGACATCATTAGGCAAATGCATTCTACCTGTTCCATATCACAAACATGAATATGAAAATCAACCTATGACTTGGAAGAGCACGATATCATTGGGAAGTACCATTGCCATAAAACCAATTCTGATGGACAGTGGAGGGAGTCAAGGCTGATGGTATTATCCAAGACTTATGTATAGAAAAAAAAACATATGGTGACGGAGCTTGGGAATTTAGTGCATAAAAGAGGTCTAGGTGGAATAAGTGATGCATATGGGTCTTCGAACTGTCCATAAGTGGTAAGTTGGAATGTTAATGGACTAGGTAGTGCAGTAAAGAGGACAAAAAACGAGGTTTTAATGAGCGCAAGTACTAACATTGTAATGATTTAGGAAATGGAAAAAGAAGAGATCAACACTATTCTAGTATGAGGTGTGACAGAAAGTCATATCAACGAGTGAGTGATCTTCCCATCAAGAGTGGATGCACATGAGGAAACCCTTTCATTATTAGTGCTTCTAAATGTAAAAAGACAGGGAAGTTAGTGGTTCACCATTGTAAATGAGCCAACAAGATATAGACTTTAAGATTATTATGGGAGGAATCGCACTATTTGTCAGACATTTGCAATCAAATTTTGGTGTTTGGGGAGAATTTTAAAGTTATTATGGGAAGAATCGTACTATTTGTCAAACTTTTGTAATGCTGTTTTAGTGTCTAGGGAGAATTTTAACAATTGTAGGTTTCTACATGAGAGGTATGGGGCAAATAGAATGATCACATTGATAAAATATTTAATGTTTTTGTTGAATATGATATTTTATTAATTTATTATTTAATTAATTAAAATGATGTAATTAAAATTTTATTAGAATAATAATTTCAAATAATTAGAATTCTAATATAATAATAATTTTCTTATTTAATAAGTTAAGAATTTTATAAATACCCTATATATAATAACTTAAAGATGAGAAATAAAATTATTATTTTTCTCCAAATATCTTCATGGTATCAAAGACAAAATAAAACTATTTTAGGGTTCTAATTTCAAATTTTTTTTCAAAACTCAAAACTAGCAAAATGGGTTGAAGAAAAAAAAAAGGGAAGAAATGTAGGCGCACATCAGCAAACGTTTGTAAAAAGGAGCAGTCGTACATCAACAGGCACTGGTAAAAAGTGCAGCTGTAAATCCACAAGTGCTGGTAAAAAAGTGTAGCTGTACATCCATAGGCGCAGGTAAAGAGGTCCAGCAAAACATCCGTCAGCGCTGGTAAAAAAGTCTAGCTACAAATCCACAAGCGTGGGTAAAAAAAGCAACTACATATTTACAGGCTTTGGTAAAAAAGTACAGTCGTACCTCCACTAGTGCTGGTATAAAGGTCGTGTCATTCCGTTTTTCTATGCACGTTCAAAGATATGTCCGGAGAAGATGAGCCTGAGCTGAGTTGTTTCCTGAGCCGAGCCGTCTGAGTTGACTTCAAGTTATTTTGAGCCGACTTCAAACCGTTTTGAGCGGACTCGCTGCATTGTTACAAATCTGCTTCCTCCGCGCGTGAGCCGCTCCAACCAAGTTTTTCTGGTCCTTTTTTATGACTCCTCTGCGTGTAGCCATATTTAATTTTGCGACTAGGCTTTCTTCGCGCGCGAGCCCTTTTGACCAGCCTTTCCTGACACTTTTTTTGGCTCTTTTGCACGCGTCTACCTCTAGTTTCGCAATCCAGCACAGATCGGCTTCTTTTGCGTATGAGCATTTCCAACCAGCCTTTTTTGATCCTTTTTCTGGCTCCTCTGCACATGCCATCTCTGATTTTGCAACTAGACCTCCGCGCAGAAACCCTTTTGACTAACCTTTTCAAACCCTTTTTTTGAATCTTTTGCATGCATCTGCCTCTAGTTTCACAATCCGGCGCAGATATGCTTCTTTTGCATGCAAGTTATTCCAACCAGCCTTTTCTCATCCTTTTTCAACTCTTCCTCGCGCGCACACCTCGCATTTACAACTTAGTTTGCAAGTTGGATATGTGCGATATCTCTACACAAACTTAAAGAAGGTGTTGAATATAATATTTTATTATTTAATTAATTAAGATGATGTAATTAAAATTCAATTAGAATAACAATCTCATGTAATTAGTATTCTAGTATAATAATAATTTCTTTATCTAATAAATTAATAATTCTATAAATATCACAAGTGTAACAAGCTAAAATGTGAAAAATAAAATTATTATTTTTTCTCTAAAAATCTTCAGTTTTCACAGAGAAACTTTTAGTTGCAAGACATTCTTCAGCAAATAGCCAATTAACATTATTAGTTGATAGGTAAGAGACAATCTCATCAACTTTAGACCGGTTTTTAATCTCTAGACACTGAGAGGATAGCTTTCTAATATAATACAAGAAATCCTCCCACAGCCTATATCAAATTTGTGTTTGAATCTTAGCGTATTAGATGGGATCTTACCTTTTAACAGTTTGAGAATATGCGGTTACAACATCCGGAGTTTGGGTCAACAGTGAGAGAGTGGTGGCAGGAAGGTAGTAAAGATGGGTGAGAGGAACACAAATGCATGGGGAGAGCAAAGAACTTGAAAAAGAAATTGAAATCATGGAACAAGGAGGTGCAGGGGAATGTCTACTTAAGAAAGACAGGAATACTTAAGGACATGAAGGATTTAGATAAACTTGAAGCAGAGTCCACTAAATCCAAAAACCAATAGGAAAGTTAATAAAACTACAAAAATGAGTTAGAAGATATATTGTTGAGAGGAGAGAAATTGGAGACAAAAAGGAAAAAAATCAAATGGGTGAAGGAGGGGGATACTATTGCACCATAGAGTGATCAATGCACGCAAAAGGAAGAATATAATAAAAGAAGTGGAGCTTGATAAAGGTTAGTTGAGAGAAAGCGGAGGCTGAAAAGAGAAATTTTTTCTCTTTTTGATGGAAAAAGAAATCATACAAAGTTAAGGAGGCAAGCATTACAAACCGAGTGATAAGATATTTAGCTGAAAAAAAAAAGAAATCAAAACAAAAAATACAAAAAGAAAACACATAGTAGCGAACAAATCACATGAATATAGCATTCCAGCTCCTATAGTGAGGGAGATGTCAAAATATTTCCCATGAGCCTTGACCTAATGGGAAGCTAGAAATGTCATCTTCTCAACATATGAGGTAATCTTGCAGATAACGGTATTCAAAAATTTGCTAATTTCTTTCTTTCGAAATTGTCTAAAGATCATAAAACAATGCTCCCTACCTCAATGGTTTGGCTTTTTATATTAACCCCAAAATTTTTCAAATTTGTACTGATGAAATAATTCAACGTAAGTGGAGTCACCCATGCTAGGTTAAAAGTGTTAAAAGAGCCTGACAATATTTTCCATGCCATTTCACAATGTAGAAAGAATGAGAATGAGTTTTTCCGCCCTTAAGGCACAAAACACATGCCAGGTTATTAATGTTTCCCAACACTCATATTTTTGCAACTTGCACACCGAAGAGGTGGAACAGGGGCCTTCCTTTTAGGGTATCGATTGAGCACCCATTATAGACATAATACAAATTGGTCGGAAAGACCATTTGATGAGGAGGAAATAAGGCAGACAGCTTGGGGCTTCTTCGGAAATAGTAAAAACCAACTTGCTTAGAGTCTTTAATGAATTCTATTCAAATGCCACTACCTGCAAGAATATTAATTATATTTTTATTACTTTAATTCCTAAATAGGACAAGTCTATGAAGGTTTCTAACTATCACCGATAAGTTTGATGACAAGTGTGTACAAAATCATCACTAAGGTACTCTTACTACGGATTAGTGACATGTTGGATGACACAATTTCACTAACCCAAAGTGTCTTTGTAGGAGGTAGACAAATTCTTCATGCATCTTTAGTAACAAATGAAGTAGTGGATTTTATATGCTGGTCAAAGAAAAAGGATTGATTTTAAATTGGATTTTGTGAAGGCCTATGATAATGTTTAATGGAGATTTCTAGATGGAGTTACGGATCAAAAGGGTTTTGGGATAAGATGGGGAAGGTGGATTCAGGTTTGCCTATAATCAATCTCTTTCATGGTACTTGTTAATGGTAGCCCAAGAGTGATTCCAGGCATCGAGAGGTTTAAGGCAAAAGGTCCCCCTCTCTCCATTTCTCTTTACCTTAGTGGTAGATGCACTAACTAAATGATTAGAGCAATGAAGAAAGACAAGATTAGGGGATTAACAGTTGAAAATGACAAGGTGTAGGTATCACATCTATAATTTGTTGATCACGCATTCCTATTCTTGCAATATGATAATAGGTCACTTAGAAACGTGATTACTTTTATTCAAGTATTTGAACAGATCTCAAGATTGAACATAAATTTGGAGAAGAGTAGTCTCACATGAATTAAAGAGGATGATGCAACCATGGGTGAGTCTAATAGAGTCAATAGGATGCACCAAGAGTGATTAACCTTGATTTATTCGGGAGTCCCTTTGGGAGGCAAACCAAGGATCAAATCATTTTGCGAGGTGGTTGAGAATAAAGTGGCGAGAAGATTAAGTAGTTAGAAAGGGGAATTTTTTTTAAGAGGTAGGGTTACTTTGATCCAGGTAAGCCTATCAACTATACCACTCTATTTCTTATCCTCGTTTCAGATACCCATAGGCGTTACAAAGAGATTGGAGTGATGCATGAGGAGATTTTTATGGGTAGGAGTGAGGAAGGAAAACCAAGACCATTTAGTTAGTTGCGATGTTTGTTGCCAATCCAAGACCTTAGAAGGATTGAGAATTAGGAATCTGAAAACTTATCTTTATTGGTTAAATAGCTTTAGCGCTTCCATTGGAAACCAAACTCTTTGTAACACAGAGTGATTAAAAATATCTATGAGTGGAAGGGACATAATGGATGCCCCAACAAGATTCGTATTGCACCATAGTCCTTAAAAAGCCCTCTCCCAAGTACTTCTATTGTTCCTTCCCCTTACATGACTCCAAGTAGGAGATGGATCTAGAGTGACACTTTGGAAGACACCTGCATGGGAGAACAACCTTTAGCCACATAATTCCCCTTACCTAACTTCAAGACATAACACTCGAATCGCTAAATTTATTTTAAACAGTGATGGGAGTATTGCTTGAATTTTTATTTCAGTCGTAATCTATTAGACAGAAAGATCCTTGGTATGAAAAATCTTCTGGCCACTTAGAACCCATTGACATTTCTTCTTATTGTGACACTAGAACTAGTCTTCAAATCTATCGTGGGCACACACTTGCAAATCTTGCTTTGATGACTTCATTAAACACCAAACTTCTAGCCAATTTCATATTTGCCAATATTTATGTGGACATCCATGTATCAAAAGCTCAACAACTAAGGAGATTGTAAATGAGATACTACAAATCTATCTCAAAACATTTGCATTATATGCTTTAAAAGAGGAGAAACACACTTCCATTTATTTCTTTGTTGCGAGATTGCTTGGAAGATTTAGACAATAATGTTGAGTCCCTTTGGCATAAAGTGGGTCACACCTCCAACAGTTGACAGCTTTTAAGGGTGTACATCAAAGATGATGGAGTGAGAAAGCGAGCAAAACCTTCGCCACGAAGGGCTATCTTTGCTAGTCTATGGACCACATGACTTGCACAAAATTGGAAAAATTTTGAAAACGGATGTATGTTGTCGTTCTTTGAGCTATGGAAAAGAGTGACTTTTTTGGCATCATTATGAGTCAAGGGGCATGGAAACTTCTCAGATCTAGCAATTTCCGACCTCCATTTGAATTGGGAGATTATTACTTTTGGCTCTTAAGTTCTCATATTCTTTATGTATTACACCTCTATAATTCTTTTCCTCATTATAGATTGTATCCTCTAGGAGGACGTCCTACCCTCCTTTTATTGTATTTTTCTCCTCTTATCTTAATAAATCTTCATCTTTTATGAAAAAATTTATAGGTGTTCATACCTTGAATCGAGAATTTTTCACAACAATGGAAAGAAAGAGAGTACACAAAAATTGGAGCCTAATATCAATGGTAAAGCATTAATACAACCAGAAGCAGCTACAAGAAGATTAAACATTCTCAAAACTTCATCCTAAACACATAACAAAAGGAAATTTGGCATGAATATCAAGTCTAAAGCCACAGAGAGAAGAAAAAATTTTTAAATGACCCACAAAAGAAAATTTAAAAACTTGTACATGCTACATAACTACAGGAACTGGCACCATCACCTTGAATATGATATTCCAGTTATGTTCTTTATCAACCAAGATCAGCAGTTACTTAGGTTAAAACTAAAATCCATAATAGCTAAACTCATTCCAATCACGACTTTAAATAGTAAAATAACATTCCCTCGTACCAGGCACATTGGTTCTCACAAATCATGCCTTTCATTATACAGATTGATACACCAGATTGATTCTCTCAACAATGGAAGGGGAAAGGGGCAAGATTGAACATACACATTTCTAGAAGCCTAATATCAACACTAAAACATCAAATACAATCACAAACAGCTATAAAGAGATTAAACAATCTTGAAACTTAGATAATGATACCCAACAAAGGAACTTTGGCATGAATGTCAAGTCTGATGGGACGGGAAGAAAACATTAGAAATTGATGTACAAAAGAATCCATTTCAAATGAAAGTTTAAGCTTAGAAGCTTGGGCATTCTAAAGGATTAAAGGCACTGGAACCATCATCTCAAATCTGATATCCAAGTTGGGTTCATTATCAACCAGTATCAATGGTTACCTAGGTGAAAACTAAAATCCATAACTGCTAAAACTCATTCCAATCACGATTTTAAATATCATAATAACATCCCATCCTACCAGAATTACATCCTCACATACTGGACCTAGGAACAGGTCTCTAATCATGCCTTTCCTTTATACAGAGTCATACTTCAAAGCAAGAATCACTCACAATAATGGAAAGAACAGGGCAAAGTCAAAACTAGACATTTATAAAAGCCTAATATCAACAGTAAAACATCAATAAAACCAAAAGCAACTATAAAAAGATTAAATAATCTCTAACTTACATGATGGTACACATAACAAAGAAACTCTGGCATGAATATCAGGTCTGACGCTTCACCCCATATTAAAAGCATCAGACTTAAGTGCAGTAATTTACGTTGTTGAACCTCCTGCTGAATGGTTGGCAACCTGCAAATTGTAAGCATTACGAAGAATTAAAATATTAAATGAAAAGAAAGTGTTGGAACTTAATCTCCTTTTCTTTAAAATAGCTCTTGATTTTCACTGCAGACTCTTTCTCATCTAATTCAACATTACACATTTCTTGTGTACAAAAATATCTTTAAAAGATTATCTTACACTCAGTTCCTTCAAAAATATTACATAAGAAAAATAAATGGTATACGTAGGCATTCATTCATTATAAAGGAGTCTAGTTAAAAAAAATAAATAAAGACTCTGACCAGAGACTAGATTTCCGACCCATGTCCTTGCACCACTTTCTGTAATTCCTTAGAACTTTCTTCATCACTGTGTTCAGGGCACGATCATCAAACTGAGAAAGGAGTATGCAAAAAGAAGTCACAATTACAAAAAAAAGATGAACCTGGTAAAAATCTCTTCATTTTCAGCTAAAAGGGAGGGAAATCACTAAGATAATTACTCAATTTAACTTTTTATAACTTACAATAACAAAAACAAAAATTTAATTAATCAACATAATCTTCAAATTAAAAGTTTTTGCATTTTATAGTTTTTTTTCCAAACATAATCAATTATTATTTTTCAAATATTTCCTGAATTTAGAAAGATCTTAAAAGACAGAGAAACATAACTTCAAATATCATTGTTAAAATTTAATTATTTAATATAAAAATTTCCAAAGCATTTATTTTCCTTTTTTGGTTTTTATCATTCTCCCTCGTTGGAATTGACATGGATAAGTAGAACGTTAGTGTCATTCAAAGAAATTTAGATCAGGTTCATGAAATTGCTCAGGAAATCCAAGATTGTGATAAATCCTAGTATCACAATCTGGATGTTCATGCCCTTTAACTAGATAACAATGAGTATCAGTATTAGGAGAAGACGCAAATGATTCCTAAGGATAACTCCAATATCTTCTTGTGGTTACGATAGAAGAAGGTACCTTAAGCCATAGCTTTCTTGTAGGAAAAATTGAAAGAAATGCGCTCAAGAATACCTCGATTAAATGTTAAATATTCCACATTAAAAACATGATTCATATTCATATGAGTAGGTCCAATAGATTGAACAATAGTGAAAGGATCAAGGGTGTAGGATGCAATTCTATTACATAATCTTTTAGGATATATTTTTAAATGGCTGAGAATCATGACGTAGCTACTTACATACAATTCTATAGTTTTACGATCCACATCCACCACAAGTTTATTATCCTTATTGCTTAAAGCAATATGCCTAATCCAACATCTAAGTCTTGAATGTGTTTGGCAAAAAATTCTAATAGGCTTTAGAAATTTTAGTATTGTTAAAAAGAGTGTATCATATGTAATTAAATTAAAGAGTATTAGAGTAAAATACATTATAAATAGTTAATGTAATAAATTGTCTTTTCCTTTTTTATTTTAGAAAACCTGTATATATATAACACTATGATCTTTACTAAAATACACACTAAACTATTTTTAACATGGTATCATAATTATAAACAAAAAAGATCCTAGACCTTTATTACAAATTTTATTTGGTCTTCATTGCCGAAATAAGAAGACTCTATGGGGGCCCAGCTTTCATAGCTGACCGCCACACTCCAACCACTAGACACCACAAGAACGGCCATCTCCACCACAAGCCAACCTTCATGGTCGGCACTAACTCCCAAACCGCACGATTAGAAGCAACCAAAAGAAGCCGCTTAGGCGCCAGCTACCAAAACCACATGCCTACACTTGCACAACCTCTACCCAGCCATGAAAGAATGGTTTAATCTCAAATTTTTCAGATAAGTGCTTTTTTAGTTTGAACATTTTCTGTGTCATCCTCTATTATTATTATATTATCAACATTACCTATTTTTTCTGAAAGATCATGGTTGACAAACATTGTATGATTTGTTTAGCATTGATTATATCCAAACATCTTGAATATCTTAGTAAATTTTTTGAATTATGCTCTTAGAGATTGTTTGACTCTATACAGGGGCTTTTCAGTCTGCAAACGTTTAGTTAGTGATTTGACTTCCAAAACCTGGTGGTATCTCTATATGAACATCTTCCTCCAGTTTACCATTAAGGCATTCTTCACATCTAGTTGGAATAGTAGCCAATCCAGGCTGACAGCTAGAGATATTGGTATCCAGACTGTTTTAAGCTTTGCTACTGGTGCAAATGTCTCCTGATAATCGATTTCATAAAGTTTTTGGCTACTAATCAAACTTTGTACATATTGATACTATCATCAGCATTATGCTTGACTGTGAATATTTACAATCATTTTCAGCTGACTGAGTGTTTCCTAAGTGGTAATTCTACTATTTCTCAAGTTTTTCTAAGGTTTGGATTTCTTTTACGATTACAGTTTATATGAAACAAAATTGTGAATTGGATGATTAGTGCATGCTCTTTTTTATTTTCTTAAATCAATAAGTCTATCACCATACAAATTACTAAGAAAGAGATCTAAACTTTGATTACCTTAAGTATCCACTGATGCTGGATCTGGATCCGGATTGGATTTATAACTCTAATAAGGTGGTTGTGCCTCATTCTCTTCACTTGAAGTATTAGGAAAGAAACAATATTTGAAGGTATATAAAATTTGGGTATATCAATCAATGATGCCATAAAATAATTGTACTAAAATTATCTAAGTTGGACTGTTTTGAGACTCAACACATACTGTGTTATGAGATTGTTTTCCAAAAGATCTATTATCCTTGAAGAGAAAGAGCCTGCAGTACATTTTATCATTCATTGTCAATCATCCTCCTCGAATCCACATCCTGAAATTCACATAAGTTTGAGGAAAATTTATCAATATAGTTTGATCTTGGAAGTTTGCTTTACTACTAACAAGTTGCGATCCAAAGTACGTATAAGGAGTACTCCCTCTAAGCTTAACTCATTTGAGATGGGAATATCACCTATCCCAATAACTCGAATGAGATCTATCTGCTATTTTTACGATGAGGTTCTCTTTACATGGATTATATTCAGGGAATAATGTTTTAATTCTCGTCATTTGGTCAAGTGCTCTTAAGCCAATGATGCAAATATCTTGACCTCCTTAAATACATTAAAAGCACTAAAGGAATTACCTTTTTGGTTGTTGTCCCATATTCTATGTCGGTATTGATGGAATTTTGATAAAGGAATATTTTTTGCGAGGCTTCTATCTGCTCTTTACTGAATGAGCCTAATTCCTTAATGGAGAAACTTTCATCAATAGGACATGATTTCACTAACTTTCTTTGTTTGTGGTTGATTTCGTAGTCTTCAAATCAACAAGTTCTTCATGCATTTTCCAATAATTATCTCGAGTATGACTTGGTTTTCTACAATAATCACACCAAAGCCTTCTCTTTCTTTTTCGGTTGTTTGAATTGTGATGAGGGCCCCAAACAGCCAAGGCAGAGTTTTGCTTAGTGATAGGATTTTGAATCCATCTCCTAGCATTACCTTTTTTCTGCTTTCTTCTCTCCTTACTTCAGAACATATCTCACGAGTATGAGGTAATGGTTTTATTCCAAGTATTGTTTCCTGAAATTCATCTAGATGTTTATTAAATCCCATAAAAAATTTAAAAATTCTTTTTCTTTCCAAAATTTCTCTATATCTTTTTGCATCATCTGGACAGTTCTGTGCAAGTTCCTCAAACACATCGAGTCGTTATCAGCGACGAATAAGCATACCTTCATACTGAGTTACGGAT
Organism: Carica papaya; assembly: GCF_054855325.1. Taxonomy (NCBI): domain Eukaryota; kingdom Viridiplantae; phylum Streptophyta; class Magnoliopsida; order Brassicales; family Caricaceae; genus Carica; species Carica papaya. The sequence goes on along the minus strand of NC_142314.1, from coordinate 36,890,895 downwards.
AGATTTCTTAGTCTTAGGTTGTGGAGGCTAGATTCAAAGGTAAAAAATTATAATGTGTTTTTTTTTGCTTGAGTAGAACTCCTTCGCTGCTTCCCAAATTTCATGTGTCATATCATAAAGCAATTTTCACTGATATCATTATTCATGGACTTAATTAGCCACAATATTCTCAATCTTCCAAGTTCAGAATTTGGGTCTTTGACGCTTAGTTAGTGACTTCTCTGATGAAGTATTCTTCTCTCGCTTTTTGTAGATAAACACATTGACTGGTTGAAACCCTTGAATGTAGTTGCTTCCACTTAGCTTGTGACTGGTGATCAAAATATAAATGGCTTCTAGTTCGGGTGGTTTGATGGAAATAATTTCATCAAAACGAAATGTGACTTCAGAGAGATCACTGATTCTTGTCATGGTCATCTCGTATTTGGTCATCAATAAGAGAGAAAAAAAGAGTTTTTTTTTTAGTTTCAAAAATCCTGCTCTAGTACCACGAAAGTTTGTAATCAAATTTTCTATTTATTAAAATTTTTGTCCATGATACTTAATTTACAATATCTAAATATATACAAGAAAAAATTAAAAAATTTAAGCAGGAAATTAAATACAAATCAGTCTCATATAAGAAAAAGATTTTTTAGTTATGGAAGTCAACTACAATTCTTCTTTACAGGGAGATCTCCTGAAGATACTAATATGTTTAGGAATCGGACTTCTACAAAAAGTCGAATTCCTACAGTTTCCTTTTCAATAGGAAAAGAAACTTTATCAAAATAAGAGAAAAAAATTACAGAACCGGAGAACAAGACAACCTCCAAAATGGAACACGTAAAAAATAAGTGTGGGCATAGTGCTGCTCATGGATAGAAAGAAAGAAATATGTATGTAAAGATTATGTGAAATATGCATCTAAGGACTGGGCTAAGGATAAAAATATCCCAATCCCATTGTAGATCCGAGATGCTTGTGTCGTGATATTATATTTTGTTGCTAGAGTGGTATGATCCATACAGCTAGCATTAGCCGGTAATATAAGATATTTACTCCTTCAGTATAACATATGAATAAGTATGCAGTAACAGACCAAACCTTGTGTTGTTGATCAAGATTCTGTTTATTCACCTCGTTCATTTTTGCAAGTAATAAAATCAGATGTCCTCTTTGGTTTTCCACGTTAGACTTCTGAGAAATCAAATTTAGTAAGAGTATCAGAAAAAGAAATGTTGTCTGGGAGTAAATTGCTGTTTTTGAAGACCAAAGCTACATAGAGAAATACAATTTTGTTTAAACTAACAATACCTTGAACCCAAATGTTTGCTGAATCCAATCTAGAATATCGTCATCTTTTTTGTTCTTGTGATACCTGGGCCATGGAAGACCTCGGGTGTTACGAAGGGCAAAAACAGCTGCTTGGATCTTCAATTAAGAAAAAAGGAAGAGATTAATAATACCGGAAGAATGTTAATAAGACAAGAAAAGAAATTAAAAAGTACGTTGACAATAAGGAAATTTGCAACCTCGGGATATTTTGACATTGCTTCATCAATATTCTCAGGACCAAGAGGGATAATATTGTAAAGAGCACCATTCCTTGTGATCTCTGTGACCTTATTTTGAGCTTCAAAAATCTGCACAAAAAAAAAGAATAATGATTAACAAAAAGCATTTTCAAATTTTGAAAGTAAAACAAACTTTGATTGCATGCTATCCCCAAGAGAGAAGACATGAACCAGGATAACTGCCTTATAATTCTCCCTCACATGAACAAATGTTCCAAAGACTCACCTCAGGATCAACTTCAGTAAATTGTTTCAAATTAACAGCCTTCAAAACCGCAGACAGAATGTTAACAGTTTGGTAAGCCTTGGCCAGTTCAGTGCTATAAAGAGAGAAAACAAAAATTGACAATCAGATAAGTACTGATGTATAACAACAAAATCTTGATAAACTATTAGGACTATCAGAGAAATGTTTTCCTGCAGTCTGTGCATAGGATTTCCCAAATACTCCGACAATTCTTCAGACATATAACAAATAATAGCACTTTTGTTATGGCTGCCAATGAAGACCAGTCTACCAATTTGGTTAATCTGAGAGGAATGCATGGCAAGGATAAAACAAGAGCAGGGTAAGTTTTCAGCAAAATAGGAAAAAATCAAATCCGGCTACTGATTCCTATTCTCTCCAGGAACAAAAGTAAGGCAAGTTTTTAGCAAAATAGGAAAAGAATCAGGTCTAGCACTGATTCCTATTCTCTCTAGGATCCAAATGACGTAGGACAAATAGAATTAGACAAAATTTATTAGGAACCAAGATTAAAACGTTATTTTCCATTATTGGTATGCATCACCTAATTAGTTAAATGTAAAAAAGAATTTCCCGAATGATTCCTCTTTTATTTATTTATTTCCTTTTCCATATGGGAAATTTTATTATTTTCACCTTCATCCTAAATATTACGTTGAAGGCCTATCCATGCATGGTTCTTCAATAAAATCATCTGACATTCATTCAAAAATTTGAAGATTCTTCGAAGACCCGAGGTTCTCCATATATATGGGCATAGAGATAGACATAGAGGCAGGTATAGGTAGAAAGTTATAATCCCAAAATAGGTAGGGAACAAGTATAGATTTAATGATATACCACATTGCATCCGCCTCGCTCCGCCCTGCTATATACATAATTAATAAATTTTTATTTTTATTTTTAATTCTACCCACATTAATTTTTTTTTTTAAATAAACCCAAATTAATTAAATTTCGATGAATATGTTTTTAATGTTATATATTTATAATGTCATTTTATATTTCTTGTTAAGTAAATTATGTTAAATAGTATTTCAAATTATCTTTTGTTTTGATTAATATTTAAAAAATTTTAATTAAATTTTAAATTTATTTATAAGATTTTTTAAATTAAAAAATGGGTAAATGAAGCGAATAGCAGGAAAAATAGATTTAATGATATACCAAATTGCATTCGCCCCACTCTGCCTTGTTATATACATAATTAATAAAATTGTATTTTTATTTTTATTTTTAATTCTACCCAAACTAATTAAATTCCAATTAATTAGTTTTTAATGTTATATTTATAATATTATTTTATATTTCTTGTTAAATAAATTATGTTAAATATTATTTTAAATTATATTTTATTTTGATTAATATTTAAGATATCTTAATTAAATTTTAAATTTATTTATAAGATTTTTTTTAAATTAAAAAATGGATAAATGAAGCAAATGATAGGTATGAAGTTTACCTGTGAGATGGGTTGCAGGTATATAAATTTTTACTCACTTTGGACATGGGACAGACATGGATTTATATTTGTCATATAGGGTCGGGTATGGGGGATGGACAACCCTACACATACATGTCCTGTGCTCATCTCTAGTTCTCCAACAAGCCTCAAACATAGGCCAACAAGGCAAATAACCTTCAAACCTACTATAAGACTTCTCTTTAACTTGAGCTATGACCCAATCCCAGACACAAAACCTTAACAACGTGATATCAGAGCAAGAGTTTATATGAGGATTCTTGGCCTTCTCAACTTAAGTTTGACACTTTCCTCCAAATATACAAAGAAGATTGCCAACAACTAGTCATGTAAATCAAGGCTATCTCTCGAGAAATCATAGGCTCATGATTGAAGGATTTTGCAGCATTCTAAATTCGTAGCTACTAGCGCCATGGGATAACCAACCTCATAATCCCACAAGCAATTTGAAAGGGTAAGCACAATCTTGCACATTGCTAAACGACATTATCCCCATTATAATGGTAGTGCAGATCCTCGAGCCTCATTGAACTATTGTCAAAAAAATTTTTCTCACTAATGACTGGCAGAGGAGGACAAGGGCAAGTTGGTGTTGTAATACCCGGGTCCGGAATTTGGTTTGAGATAATTTTTCTTATTTATAAAATATATATATAATTAAAAAAATTATTTTAATTTATTTTTATTGAATTATTTGAGAAAAATAAATTATACATGAAATTGAAAGCAATTTTGGAAAAGATGGGTGAAATTTTAAATTCGGGAGGTGTTTTTAAAAGAAAAATTGGAAACAAGGGATCAAAATGATAAAAGAAAAAATTTGGCCACATGGGTGGTCCAGTCAGCCGCCATGGCGAACCAAAGCATGCCACGTGGTAAAATACGCAAATGTCGGCGCCACGCGGGCGATCTGCATGCCCAAGGATCCAACGACCCAGATTCAATCCTACGCGCATGAATGGCTCGGATGCATTCCCTCTTTAGATGGGATCGGACGAACGAGATTACCGTCTTTTTCTGTGCAAGTTAACCGAAGGAGAAACCCCAGCCGCATAGAAGGACCGGCGGAGCCGCCACACCTGGAGACCCCGCCCTGGAAAGTTTTGGTTTTTTGAATTTTCAGCCAACCGAGACTCCCTAACGTATTTTTTTGTAGGGATACAATGCTAACTGTCACCGTGGACGGCAGAGTCAGCATTGGAGCACGGCAACACCGCCATACCAGAACCGTAAAATTGGCCGAAGAGAGTTTTTAACACTGATTTTGGATTTTTTGGTATTTTTAGGTACGTGACGAGTATTTTGATTCTCATAAGAAAAATTCAAGAAACTCGAGACCCGTTAGAAAGCGTAGTAGATAGCACAGCGTTTTGAAACACCGATCCAAGTAAGAATCTCTCACCCTATTCTCTATTACGGTAAATTGAGGATTAATAACCGATAATTTGAGGATTAATAACCGATAATTGTATGTTTATAAAAAAATAGGAAAAACCCTAAAAATATTACAGGTCACTAGTGGAGTCGGAACCGATTAGTTCATATTTGTCCTGCTCTCCCTGTTTATTTTCCTGTACTGCCTAAATTGCTTACTATCATATTGTGCATGTTTATATTGATAGTTGTTATGGTTTTCTCGATTATCTGGTTTATTTGGTTCCTCTTGCATTGTTTATTTGGTTATTTAGTTATCCGATTGTTAGTTATAATAAACTATATCGTTTGCTTACATGTTGTTTAAATTGATCAGTGAATATGGAATGAGATGTTGGTATGCTTTGGTGGTTGTTGGGATAATAAGAATCTACATATATAGAAGCTTACTGGGTACCCTGAGAAAGGGCAGATGAACCCGATACATAAAAAACCCTACTGTAGACATTACCTCAGTCGGACGAGACTGAGAAATCCCATAACGAATGGGTTTGAGTAATATGGTTCACCTCATACCAGACGAGGTATCGAGGTGGTGATGTTTGGTGCCTATTACCAAACAGGATATGGGGACGAATCTAGATATTGAAGACATTCCTATGGACCCCCAAGAGTCCCAGTAAGCAGGTAAAAAGGAAAAGTGATTGTTTTTACTCATTTGTATATGAAATTATAAATGTCATATAGGTGTTTGTCTTATAGGTGGGTTTTAGAAAATTCATAATCCTTAACATTAAAACATTTATGGGCGTTTGTCTTATAGGTGGGTTCTAGAAAATTCATAACAATTAGTATGAAATAAATGTTTTAATGTTAAAGATATTTACTTACATTAAGAGCTCCATTAGTTATTTTTTGATTTTTACCAACCTTCGATTTTCTGTATTAGTGATTAGTGTGATATTTTTACTGTATTAGTGTAACTCACCCTTTTATTAACTATTTTAGATCACGAAAACCAAGATTCAGATTCCGATAAGCAAAAGAGTTGTGAGTAGTTCACTGGGACTTCTTTCAAGTGTTAGCGAAGGTTAACCCCTAAGATATCTATTTATTTGTTTTTAGTTATCGTTTGTCTTTTCGTGAACAAATGTAGAAGGGATATTCTCGTAACCCTATTACGCATTCTAATTTACTGTGTAAGGAATGAAAACCCTAACCTTATTATTCGCTTCCGCATTAAAGATATAACTTCATTTCCTTTAAGGTTCCGGACCGCTACAGGTTTTGTTTCAACTTAATAGCGCATGGCCAACTATGACTCATGATGCTCGAACTTGACAACCATGATCGTACTCATAATGATCACAAATCATGCTACAGCCTCCACTTTAGACTGCCCATCAGCAATAATAAATTAGGCAAGTTAGTCAACCTTTGTCAAATAATAACCGTGAAGGATTATCAAAGACGCTTTAAACAACTAGCGACTCAAGCCTTGTCTTTGACTGCAATATTACATAAAATTATTAAAGTTGAATTCTAAAAGAACCCAAATATGTTGACTTTGACGAGTTTGGCATTCTTTTATGTCATGGGCATAGTTGCATAAGCAACCCTCATTCAAGTACGTCCCACATAGGCTCTACATTTTTTTTTTTTGAGAAGTAAAGAATATCTTCAAAGACTTTTTGTTTTTCTCCTTCCAAATTCAAAAGATAGCTGAAGGAACAAACTTTAGAGATTTCTTATTTGCCTGAATGTCTTCCCAAGCCCACAATTCATACCTCACTATGCAAATAATTATCCAACTCAACCCCAAAAATCATAAACCAAAGTCCAAAGGTGGTAAGCAATTGGGCACTAGAGGAGGATATTGTAAAGAGATTCTATATAAAGAGATTCTCTACCTCCTCCTTTTTTCATCCTTTTCCTCATCTATTTTCTTCCCTTTCCCTTGGTTGTTGATCTTTGCACCTTGTTTATATAATTTTTTTAGCTTTGCCACATTTCATTCACCCTTTCGCTAAACCTATTATGCTTAGAACATGCCTTCTTGGGCTCTTACAGGTGAATAGGATTTTTGGTCCTGATCCGCCATGGAAGATGAATTGGGATCGGCAACAAGTATGGATTTCAATCGTCTCTTCCTGCTCTTTGCCACTACTCTTCCTCTAATTAATCGTTCTCTGTTCCCACATAATTTTCTTTTCAGCTGCTTTACTTCTTCTCCCTTGCTTCGCTCATCATTCTTCTCTTCCTTGTTTGCTAGGCCACACCCGATTTTTTTCTTCCTAAATCTGTTGCTGACTTGGGCTTTTTTTTTTCTTTGGAATTGAAAGTTAGTGAACATGAATTAGCCCTTTTCTCTACCCAACACATATGCTACTACATCCTTATAAATCTTAATATTGTTCTTTATGAGTATTCTTTGTGGCCCACCTCACTATCCCCACAAATGTCAACTGAAATTAAAATATGCAAATATTTTATCTATTAATTATCTCAACCATATCCTCCACAAATATTCTCCTGCTTTTAGCCATAGCAGATTATTGAGGCATAATTCTTTCCATTTTAAAATTTTGAATTAGGCTGCTCATCAATGTCAATTCTTACTGCTACTTCATCATGGATAGGATACCTGAGGAAGATTAGAGCCCTCTGTTTTAGGCCTTCTCTCCGCACAATTTCAACGCCACTAGCGAGTTATCTTGGTTCTCAACCCCTTATGATGATTTATTTCTTTTGGCTATTCTTGGCTTTAGTGAAAGGTAGCACCTTCCTATCACTTGAATTCTATGGGCTTGCCATCACAGTCACAATCTCCCTCCACCGTGAACATTCTCTTCTTTCTGATATAGAAACCTTGTTTGCCCATTTAACCCCCACAAACCTCAGACAATCCTATTCTTAAAACATGACAACCAGTTCATCTCCCAGGCTATACAATCTTTCTTCAAGACATCATGCTCATTTATCCCATTTCAAAACAACAATGGAGGAAAGATATTTTGGAATTTCTACTTCTCTCGAAATCTTTTTTAGATAGGGAGACTCTAGACATGTTATCCTTATTAGATTGACTGGCACCTAACATCATTTTCTCTCTGCCTGATAAAAGATTGTGGAACCTAGAATCTTTCGGTATCTTTACTTGCAAATCCCTCTTTGAATACCTCACTAATAACTCTAAGTCGATACATTCATGAATGTTGCCAAGGCAATTTGGAACGCTCATGTTACTTCTAAGATGAACCTCTTTGCTTGGACTAGGATTCATCAAAAGCTAAAAACAAATGACCTGCTCTGGACTTGTCATTTTAATCAAACCCTTCCTCTCGATGTTGTGTTTTATGCTCAAGAGGAGGAGAAACACATGCCCATTTGTTCCTCCATTGAAGTGGCTTGGAATTTATGGATAGATGTAATAAAGTTGTTTTGGTGTTATCGGTATCGTCTCCGATAGTGAATAGTTTCCTGAGTACTTTTACTAAAGGCTATGGATAAGGAAAGCAGTTAAATCTTTGGGGCATGGCGTTTTCTTTGCAAGCTTTTGGTGCATCTAGTTAGCGCAAAATTTGAGTTTTTATAACGACTGAAATACATCATAGTCTGAGTCATGGGAGAGGGCGACATTTTTCGCTTCCTTATAGCTAAAGGGCATGGTTCTTCTCATGATATTAGTATTTTCGACCTCCATCGATGGTAGAATATTTTTATACACAACAGGTAGCTTTTCACTGTGGAGAATGTCTCATTCTCCTTGGTTGTAATTCTTTCCTTCGATCTCAATAAATTCGTCTTCTTTTATGTGAAAAAATTAATAGAAAAAGAAAAGTAGGAGAAAACTGTTTTTCTCATTTTCTGGTTATGACATTTTTACATATATAAAGAAAAAGTATAAAATCACACTAACAATAAATCTCATTAAATCTGGGATTTATTTCGAACTTTCATATTTTAGAAACAAATTCTAACTTTCCAAACTTATATTTAACGACATTTTATTAAAAATATTAGTGTTGACAATCAATTTTTGGATTCTTCTCATAATAGTCACTGGAAGCCAGTCGTGGTTAAGTTTCTTTGGCGAGCATCGTGCATATTATATATGTGCTCCAATTTGAAGAGAAGTTCTAAAGTATAAGAGGAACATTGTCCTCGATTGCCTTCTCCCATCTACTCTTTTATTACATAGTTAGTTTGTTCATATTTTTTATTTCCTTATCATAGGGATTCCGATACAGTACTTGTGTATAACTTCTTCAAGACACATGATAGAAGTAAAATATTCTCTTCAATGTAAACGTCTTCAGAGAATAACACCTAATGAAACACTTGATCAAGATATAACTAACCAGTCATCTTTATCAGCTGCCATTTGAAAGACTTTGATATATTTCTTATACTGGTGTTGATAAAAACTCCGCATTTCACGAATATCGCCTTTTTTTACCCGTCCCACAAGTGCAGGATTTCTACCCTGCAAACACAAGAAAAAAAATTAAAGAAAGCAATGCACCACAATAATCTAAGCAGCTAAAAGAACTAGTAAATGCTAATCAAATGAATTCTGGAACTACATAAACAGGTCCAGCTTAATTAAGGAATGAATCATACTTAACCCAGTCTAATATTCCACTTAGAACATAGATTCTGAATCACATTTCTAATTATGGATCATAAATCCCTAAAGATAGCAGAATCAAACAATTACCTGTTGAAACTATTCGTACTATACTTCTCTGTTTCATAATCACATCCACATCCTTTCCCCAATTGTTCTGGAAATACTAATCTTAACATTATAACAAACAGTGTCGTATACCTAACAAGCACAATTGTTTCAGGGTACAAGTTTCATGGTACTTAGTATTGTTTGCACAAGAAGCGTGTCTCTTTTTTCCTTTCTCTCCAGTTAATTATACAAGTCTAGCAACACCATGGACGCAGTTAAGAATTCCACACAACATGCCGCAAATACAATCCCATTTGGATTCAATTTAAGGGATGACTTCCATTTGCACAGCAAATGGATCATTACAAGCCAAAAAACAAGATGAAATAATATACAAAGGAAAATGAAAACATCCTTACCTTTTCAAGACACTGCTGGAGTGCATCTTTAAATTGGTGAACAGGGAATCTCAAGTCTCCCCTTTTTGTAGAATCCAATTTTTGAGCTTCCTCAAAGGCATAGAAACGGCCTATGTTGCACAGAATATAAAACAGAAGAAAGAAGCAGGTTAAGAATGCTACTGGAGAGCAATTGAACAAATGATTAAAAAAATGTCATTATTCTCATAAATGTGCTAGGAAAAAATGTAGTGGAGCAAAAAATTTCCAATATTTATTACTTCTAACAGACATTGAGAGTCACTTTTGTATAGAAGAAGAATATATATTAAGAGGAAGAAAGGGATACGAATAAGAAGAATTAGGTCACCAAAATTATAGAAAAACAGAAAAAGATAGAGACAAAATACTCAAAAGGAAGAATAGTTGGACAATCTCTACATTAAAACTGAAAAGAAACATCCCTAAAATGTTTATAAGCCTTAGCCAGATGGAAGCTAGAAAACAAACTCTATCCCAAATAATCAGAAAAGATGATACATAATTCCAAAAGGTTTTAGCATTCTACTCAAACTATATTGCCAACATACCTGTCAAGAAAGCCCCGCCGCAGATAATTTTACACTCCCTCTGCATTATCAGGCCCAAAACTATCGAAGAGAGGAAACCTCCACCTTCAGAGGTGAAACCTAAGGAATACCAAAAGTATCCCAAACAAGGCACCAGATTCTCCAAGTCATCTCAAAATACAGGAAGAGATTATCATAGGTCTCAACATTCCTATAACACATCTCACATATCTGTCAGACCACTGACAGTCTGGATAATAGAATAAGAAGGAATAAAGTAGAGAATGACAGCAGAAAGGATAGAGAGAAGAGAGAGAGAGAGAGAGAGAGAGAGAGTAGAATAGAGAATTTGTAGCGAATGATTGTGTAAATTCTTTTCGTAGATAGCTTCTGTGAAAGATTACAGAATATATAGGAGCATGGTACCGTAGTTGCCATGATAACTAATTCATACCCCAACTGGCCATATGGAATGTACTAGAAAAGGCTGCAATTAATGGTAACAAAACAAGAAAAAAAGGAAAATAAACAGAATCCTCCAAATTCAAATTATTCTCCCCGTGAAATCCTAACAATTCCTTCCCCTTCAGCTAAACATTTTCCTCAAGGTTCAAGTTGGAAACTAACTCTTCAGGAAAGAAGTGTTCATCGCAAGTAGTCCATGTAGTTCCCAGATTTAGACACTTAACCAAGCCTGCTCCACCTTTCTTCCATTGCGAAATATCTCTCTCTTTAGGATTGACTTTGCTTCCACCTTGATTTGATCTTGATCATCTATGAGTATCAGTTCGGTGGTGATCTCCTTAGAGGTCTCACGTACTTCTAGAGCATTGAAACGTGGAATACTAACTGAATTCTTGAATTTGCTTGTCGATTTAATTGTAAACCACTGCCCGTCCTTGAAAATCGTCCATAATATTTGGAAGCTAACTTTAGCCTTCTCCTCACTGCAATAGAAGACTGCCTATAAAGCTGCAGTTTAAGCAATATGTTTTCACCTTCTTTAAAGGACATTTCTGTCCTTTTAGCATCTGCGAACACCTTTTTTATGTCCTATGCCTCCACTAGCTTTTCTCTGAGCAGCTTATTCATCAACTCTCGATCATTTAGACAATCTTCCAGGGGTGTCAAAGTTGTGATCCAATTACTTGGTCCAATTAAGAGGGAAGGGAACCATCCAGAGCCCCGACTGGTGGCATTTTAATGTCAGAGTGGTAAGAATTGGTGTACCACCACTCTACAAAATTTAACTATTTAGTCCAAGCCTTTGGAGTCGGAACACCATGCACCTTAGATAGCTTTCAAGACACTGGTTGACTCTCTCCATTTACCCATCCAATTGAGGATGACAGGTAAAGCTCATGTTCGACTTGGTACCAATGAATTCATCAATTCAGACCAAATATTGCTAGTGAATACCTTATGATCGAACACAATGGTCTAAGGTATGCCATGTAGTTTCTAGATATTATCCAAGAACGATTGGCCACTTTTTGCACCGAGAAGGGTCAACATAAAGCTAAGAAGTGTCCATAATTTGTGTTGTCAATCCCCTACCACAAGGATGGTGTCTTACCCTTGAGACCATGGCATTTGCTCAACGAATTACCTGGGACCAAGCTTGAGTAGGAATTGCTAGAGGTTGCAATAACCCAAGGTATAGAACACATTCACCCTTGTAGCATTGGCACTCTTCATACTTAACTCATTCTTCCACAGCTTGGCTCATTTTTGGCCGATAGAACCGTCGCTTCAATCTTTCATTAGTCGTCGTGATTCCCAACTACCCTCCCATGGGTGAATCATGATGACAATGGAGAAGGTTCTCCCTGCATTTACCATTCCTGCCAATAAAGTCCTTTTTCGGAACTTATAATTCTCTATTCCAAAGTATAATGAGGCCTATTGTTATGAGCGAGAGAGTTTAGAGATGTGCTGGTTGGCCTCTTCATTTTGGTAAGAAAGTTTGGACTTCTTGCAAACATAGGGCACTACCGTTGAAATTATGGGGGTCAACTCTCTGTGTTCATTTCCTTTCCTTCTAGACAATGCATCTGTTTTTTCTTAAGTTGATGCAAAGATATCACACATACCCAACTTGCACACCGAATTATGAAAAAATTTGTTGCAAAATCGTTTAATGAAGACATCTACCACTTGTTCACTAGAAGGCACATAATATAAGTATAAGGAGTCATCAACCATTTTTTTTTTATGAAGTGTCGATCAATCTCAATGTGTTTTGTTCAATTACATTGAACTAGATTATAGGTTATACAAATGGTTGTTTTATTATCACAAAATAAAGATAAACTCACTTCTTTGAACAATTTTAATTTTTTCATTAGCTTTTGCAGCCATAACAATTCACACACTCATTGGGTCATTTCTCTATATTCTGCTTTAGCACTAAAACGAACAATTACATTCTACTTCTTATTTTTCCAAATAACCAGATTGCCTTCTATGAGTGTGCAATAACTGGTAGTTAACCTCCTATCATCTAAAGATCCACCCCAATCAACATCTATAAATGTTTCTATTTTACATTGACCATTTTTAGAGGAGTAAATTTTTTCCTGATGCAAATTTTAAATATCACAATATGCGAAAAACGACATATAAATAAGGTTGGCGAGTATCACGCATGTACTGACTCATCAGGCTAACTGCATGTGTTATATAAAATCTATTAAAGAGCTAGACGAAGGAGATAGGTGATCATATGAAATAAAATTCACAATGGGATAAGTAGACTTAGGAAGTGTGCACTGATGTTTACTTTTCCGAAGACTAATAAGAAAATCAAGGTCATGTAGGGCAGGATCAAATGGAGAGGAAGCTGGTGCAGAACATGCATCATTAATCTGTTGTTTTCTTAAATAAATACTAACAACTGGGGTTGTACTTGATTTGAAGACACACCAACACCATCATCAGCTTACTCAATTAGAGTTTGAGGCACATCATCAGATGAAACACCATTATCTTATTGCTCAGTAGAGACACTAAGTGTAAGAAACATCAGTTGATACCAAGTATTTATTTAAATCTAAAAAGTAGCATTGATGTCCTTTCTAAATACCAGAATATCCCAAAAAGACATACCTCAAGTCCTTCAAGTCCAACTTGGTAACATTGGACTGCACATTTCAAACATAACAGGTGCAATCAAATACTTTAGGTTGCATCAGAAATAGTGATTTATTTGGAAAAAGAATACTGTAAGAAACATCTTCATCAAGTAGTATAGATGGCAAGCGATTAATCAAAAAACAGATCGTGGAAACAACATCAGTCAAGAATTACTCAAGGACCTATGTTTGGAACAAAAATCTCGAGATATCTCAAGTAAATATATGTTTTTCCTCTCAACTCCATTTTGAGATTGTACATCAATATAAAAGGACTAATGAAAAATCCTTTGTTGAGTCATATAGTTTTAAAATGAGCCTGACATATATCCTTTAATATTATCATTTCTAAATACATGTACACAAATATTGAATTAGGTTTTACTTCAGCACAAAAGACATAAAAGTGATAGAATACTTCAAAACAATTTTTCATAAATATATCCAAATCATTCGAGCAAAATCATTTACAAAGACAACCAAATATTTAAACTCTATTTTACATGGAACAGGACAAGAACTTCAAACATCAGAATGAACTAATTCAAAAGCAGACTCGTCTCATTTATTAATTCTTGGACCTAACAAATTACAGTGATATTTTATAAACTAACATGATTTACAATCTAATGAAAGTACATCATGAAATTGAGCGTAGCTTATTCAGCACAGGGAAAGAAAAATGCACCAATCGACAATGTGTTTCAAATAAAGCAGATAATCAATTAAGGCACCCAAGTATCAAGATTGTAGAGACCATCTATATATGTCTTTATCAATAATCTGATTCGTCATAAGATTCTGAAGAAGACAATGATTGAGAAAGAATGAGATTCAACAATTAAGATCCTTAGTAAATTTACTCACAAAAATCAAATTGAAAGTAAGTTTAAATAGACTTAATACAGACGATAGGATAATAGATGAAATTGGTTTTATGGTTCTAAAACCCACAATTTTATAGGTTAACTCATCAGCAATAGTTATAGGAGAATGTGACTTATGTGATCGAAAGCTAAAAAATATATTAGAATTATCTGTCATGTGATTTGTAACACCAGAACTAGTCACTCATTTGTTTGAAGATGAGATAAAATATTTTTTACCTGATTCGGCAAGAGCAGAGAATTTTTTCAAAAATTCCTGATACTAAAAGAATTTAGCGTACTCATAAACTTAAATCATAATACTTCTCTCAGAAGATAAGTTCGCAGTAGCAGCAACAATATTAATGATTTGTGTTCTCTGATTGTGATTCCATAATTTCTTACAGTACTGTTTTGTATGCTCTTACTCATGGCAATAGTAGCAGACAATATTACCACCTTAATTTAAGAATTAAACTATCACACAAAAACCATCCAAAACACCAAGAAACCCAGCAACCAAAAACACCTGAAGCAAACGAAAAACAAAGAGAATTATCTTTGTCAGAAATAGGCAACCACTCATAGGGAAACACTACTGCAAAAAAAAACCACCATGCGTAACCATGGGAACCTCACGCGCCTCTACAAGCGCCGCCACACGCGTCCACGTGCCGATGTATGTGCTGCCTCTAGAACTACCACGCACTGCCGCATGAGTTGCGCGGGAACCACCATTTGCCGCTACAAACTGATTGCTAATCATCACAAAACTGCGTGCACGCTCAGATCTGGCATGAATCTTGTGAAATCGCGACAAAGTACATCACAGATCCGTGAACTTGCGCAATCCAGCCTTCGCGAATCTTCTTCTTTGGCCATGCGCTGCTCCCTCGCTCACGGGACAGACTCAACCTGACACCATGCCTAGATATGGTTTTCTTCTTCCAAACCAGGATGCCGCATGTCGGCAAAGCCTTTGCTTCTCTCTCCGGCCTAAAACAGAATAACCTGCACAGAGATCTTCTTGCCAAGTCCACGCACGAATAGGGAGGACTAACCTTCGTGCACGATTCATCTCCTTCTGGTTCAATGTCTCGCGCAGATTTGATCGCCACCCACAAATTCGTTGCAACTCCTTTGGAATGTCGAATAGATTTGCCAAGTCATTCGTCTGGTGGAGAGTCGTTGCGCCACCACCTCTGGTTTCTCCTTCAAGTGGCGGTCAAGACACACAAATCAGATATGATCTAGTTCTTCTCTCCCCTCTAATCTATCTTTCTCTCAAAACTCGAGTTCTGATACCATGTGATTGAACAGAAAAGTATAGCAATACTTTATGATAATCTTATTCCAATAGATCTAAGAGATATATATATATATACACACATGGATTTATGTAAGGTAACTAACATAAATTAGCATATTAATTTGTTGTTTATAATTACGCTAATATATATGAAAAATAAACTACCGATAATTATGTTATTATTATACAAAAAAATTATGTTGTAATCTTGTAACAGTAAAAAGAACGGCAAAAGATACCCAACAAATTATGACTCTCGTACATGGTGTAGAGTGCTTATGGATACATAGTTAAAAGTTTAAGGTGAATCTATATTTCCAATTCAACAGCTAACCAAAGGAAATATAATCTTTAATAAATGACCTACAACCTCCACCAAACAAACCAGATTTTTAACAACAAAAACAGATAGAGTTAGCAGAACTTACAAAGATGGGCAATTTTGGGGCTGCTCTTCTCAACTTCATTTACAACACGAAGAATAGGGACAAGTTCAACCAATGAAGGAGGTACTATCTCACAATCAAAGGACTCTTCAGTATAGCCTACATCGTCCATCTCTAAGTTTTGTTGATTGGAGGCCCCTTTTATCAAGTGAAAAATATGATTAGCATTAATAAAACACCAAGAGTTGCAACCCAAAAACAAATTCTTTACAAGTCTATCAAAATATCAATAAACCACTCAGTTGATTGGAGCCCCTTATTGATGATAACATATGCCCTTGTGCCTCAATGAAACCCTCAAAAGTCCTAGCACCTTGTTTCCTTGCAACACGGAAGAAAGAAAAAAGTTGTACAATAAATCAAGGTTCATATTATTTATTTGAACAAAGCACAGAACGAGTAGTACATTAAAGGGGAAGAAGATTTTTCTCAAGGAAAACAGCAAAGGGCAATACCAAGCTAGTGAATGAAAGAAAAGAAGAAACTAGACATGCAATAAAAGACTAGCAAAACAATGCAGGAAAAAAGAAAAGTACAGAAGAATGCTGACAACCAAGAGTAACAAAAAAAAATCACTAAATAAACAAAAATAGACACTCAAGGATCAGTTCTGTCCAGAGCAGCCCAGATGACTATTATGAGCAAGCTTAAATTTAAATGGCATTCTAAAACTCATGGAGTTGGAAGAAATTCATTATAAAAAAGGAGAGACAATCTCATAACAGATGCATCATCTAGGAAGATCCAAGTTATCTCAAAAGAAATATTCAGCAAAGCTGGCAGGTAAACCCTTTATCTAAGATCTAATCAAGCAGCTTCAAAGGGGAGAACAAACAGATTCGCCATATGTGTGAAAAGATGGATGCTTGAGAAGGAAAGGACAACCAGTAATAAGGTACAACACTGACTTTGGAACTCCACGTGCAGGTCATTCAGGTGTATTAGCCATTTCTAAATGTTTGGAAACGGTATTTTATTGGAAGGGTATGAAAAGAGATGTTCTAAACTCCATCCGTACTTGTGACGTTTGCCAAAGGTGGAAGGCAACCTTTCTCCATATCTAGGGTCATTACAACCCTTACCTATTCCTAATGTACCTTGGGTCAAGTATTTCAAAAGGACTCATCGAAATTCTGCTCAAATCTCAAGGAAATGAAGTTACCGTGCATCGACTAATCAAATATCCTCATTCAAATTCGTTAGCACATCCCATCTAATTTAAACACCTTAAGTCAATAGCTATATAGTTATAACGGCCAAGTGTTTTGAATTAAACCCTAATTGAAAACCTAATTTAATTTTGTCGAGAGCAGATCTTATTTCACTAATTTCATAGGTGAAGAAGAGACATTTACTAGAGAAAAATTTTAGTTCCCTCTGGTAATTATTCTTAGTTTCACTTGCCCAAACCCAATTATGCAGGAGGATACTGAGTATTATCCTTGAAAACATAAGCACAAGAGACACGCACCTCAAAACCAAAATCAATCAAGCAACACTCTGCTCCTGCAACATGCCTTTCTGCCTCGTCGTCACCGTGCTCCTATTGCCATGGCAGATCTGGAAGCTGCCAACTTATTCCTCATACGTCGACCAAGAAGAGACAATCAAGCATGCATTAGAAACTAAACTTGCTTTACTAATAAAACTTTGACCAACGGCTTTTGGAGTCTTTACAATTATTTTAATTTTCGATTAAATTAAAATTGTAAGTTTCTAAGCTTATTTATTGTAAAATTATAATATATATCAAATTACATTAAAAAAATTAAAAAAATAGCATTATTATTAACATTATATTTTATTATAATTAATAATTTTTAATATCATATTTAATTTTTAATGCAATATAATACAGAGATTATCTCGTAAAATAATTTGATTCATATATTGAATAAATAATTTTTATTTATATACATATTTTATAATTTATTAAATTTATTTATTTACTTCTTTTAATATTCATTAAAAAAATTTATTTAATTTTTGGATTAAAAAATAAAATAATCAAATAATATAATAATCTAAATTAATAAAATAATATATATATTAAGTTAATGCACATATAACTTATATAATAAATTAATATATAATTTTATCTTTTATCCAATATACATAAAATAACTCGATTCATATATGTTATGGATAAATAATTTTTATATATTTTTATAATTTATTATATTTATTCATTTAAACATTCCAATATTCACTAATTTTTTTCATTTAATGTTTGGATTAAAAAAATTAAAATAATCAAATAACATAATAATTTTAATTTAATAAAATAATATATATTAAGTTAGTGTAGATATAGCTCATATAATAATCTAATATATAATTTTATTTTATTTTTAATATCTGTAAAATAATTCGATTCATATATATTATGGATAAATAATTTATATATTTTTTAAAATTTATTAATCTATGCATTTTAATATTTATTATATTTTTTTATTACAATAATATAAATTAATAAAATAATATATATTAAGTTAGTGTACGTATAAATTAATATATAATTTTATTTTATCTCCAATATTTTTAAAATAACTCAATTTAACATATATTATGAATAAATAATTTATATATATTTTATAATTTACTAAATTTATTCATGTATAGTCGTTAAATTTTTTTATTTAATATTTTAGTTAAAAATTTTAAAATAATCAAATAACACAATTACTTTAACTTCATCAGAAAAAATGTCTTTGAAAACACTCATCCTCTTCAGAACCAACCTCCACTATCTCACTTCTTTGAAGATTTTCTGGTTGGCTGACACTCGATACTGTACCTTCCTGCACATTATTAGAACCAAGTTTTTAAAGTCTCTCTCCATGTTCTATCTTAAGATCTGTATACGTTTTCTCTCTTCTAACGAGATTATCTCCGGGGCTTCTCCCTGTTAATCCTGCTTCTTGATGGAAATCCTCTCTTATGCTGGTGATCTTGAGATGGGCTAAGAGGAAAACTTGCAGTCTCTGATAGGGAAGAAGATCTTGATCTCTTCATTGATCTTCTTCTTCCCCTAAACGCTTCTTCTGCAAGAAGCTTCTCTAATGAAGATGTCATTTCTGCTGGTACTAGAATCCCTAGCTCGGAAAGGGAAAAGCAGATCACTTTGTTTATGTCCAGAAAGAACAGACATAAAATGGGAATGTAAGGAAGAGCGACTAAAGAAAAAGCAAATGAGAAAGAAACTGCCTTCAAGTCACCTTTTCATTATGTTCTTTCTACTTGGATATTTTCTTATTTTACATTCATTACAGTCGGTCTTTACATTTAAAATCCTATAAAAATACCACCTAAAGAACATTCCCTTAAAATCCATCTCAAGATCAGCATAAGAGAGGATTTCCATCAAGAAGTAGGATTAACAGGGAGGAGGCCCAGAGATAATGTTGTTCGATGAGAGAAAACGTATGCAGATCTTAAGATAGAAAATGGGGAAAGACCTAAAAAACTTGGTCCCAATGATGTGCAGGAAGGTAGAGTATCAACTGCCAACCAACCAGAAGATTTTCAAGGAAATGAGATAGGGGAGGTCGGTTCATTTTTTACCAATTTTTTTATATCAAATTGTGACAGTTGAAACCGTTGAAGATAACAAATGATGACGTTGAACTTTAAGCCTGCAAATCAATACAAAATCTTCTTATCGCTATAATCATAATTTAATTATAATTTCCAACTCTCCATTTTCACTAATTCGCATATACTCTCATCTTGTCACCTTCTGTTTGTCATTCTTCATCAGCAAAGCAATTCCATTGTTGCCTGCTGTATGCTTCTCCTTCTTTATCGCTCAGTCTTCTCTCTTTCCCCATTTGTTTTTTCCTCTGTTTTGAAGTCCTCTAGAAACAAAACCCTTCCCCTCTTATGGCTTTTCCTCACCCGGCATCTATTTTATTTCCCAACTCTTTCCTCATTAGATTCTTCGCTATTCCTCGAATCTACTTGTTACCCAGTTCTCCTCATCGAAAACCCAGGTTGTATTCTCAGATTTCGAGACTGGGTGATTGACTTTGATGATTCTCGGTCAAATTTGTTCGAAGAGAGGAGATTCAAAAGGTAGTTCTTGATTGTCCTTATGATTTTGCTTTTGATGATTGTCAGATTGTGTTGCTTGTAATTTGTGAAGCGAATATGTAGTTTCCAAATTGGGTATATGGGATTTTATTGAGTCAGTTATTTCAATTTCATAGGGTTGTAGACAGTGGAACAGGAGTTCTTGGTGACCTTAAGGGTTTTGCTGGGTCTCAGAAATTAACTCAAATTAACTCCTGTGTAGGGAAAATGTTCTTTAGGTGGTATTTTTATAGGATGTTTAAATGTGTAGACTGATTATAATGAATGTCAGATAAGAAAATATCCAAGTAGAAAAAACATAATGGAAAGGCAACATGAAGGCAGTATCTTTCTCCTTTGCTTTTCTTTAGTGGCTCTTCCTTACATTCCCATTTTATGACTGTTCTTTCTGGATTTTAAGAAGTGATCTGCTTTTTTTTTTCTTTGTTAACTTCTAATTCTATAGCCTCTCCTTTTCCTAGCTAGGGGTTCTAGTACGAGCAGAAATGGCTTCTTCATTAGAGAAGCTTCTTGCAGAAGAAGGATTTAAGGGAAGAAGATCAATGAGGAGATCAAGATCTTCTTTCCTGTCAGAGACTGCAAGTGTGCCTCTTAGCCCATCTCAACATCAGCATAAGAGAGGATTTCCATCAAAAAGTATGATTAAGACAGAGAGGACAAGGTCTGACATGTCTCGGTTTGCTTTTAATGATGAACTGCCAAGAAGTCACAGTGTAAGAGGGAGAAGACCCAGAGATAATCCTGTTAGAAGAGAGAAAAAGTATGCAGGTCTTACGATAGAAAATGGGAAAAGACTTGAAAAACTTTATTCTAATGATGTGCAGGAAGATAGCGTATCAAGCGTCAACCAACCAGAAGATCTTCAAGGAAATGAGATAGTGGAGGTTGGTTCTGAAGAGGATGAAGGTTTTAAAGATATTTTTTCTGATGAAGTACATGGTTCAACGAGCAGAGAAAGTTATTTTACAGATATTGGAGATAAAGAAGGATACAGAGAAAGTTATGGAAATGGTACAGAAGTTAAGAAAAAGCAGGAAAACGGTTCTAGCAAACACCCACTTGGAAGTACAAGTTCTGATGACAAGAATCGAAGAAGCATGAAACAGCCTGATAGTGCTGATGATAAAACCACTGGAGGTTCATGGAAGAATAAAAGCTTCAAGGATGATCAGAATCAAGAGCATAGCAAGTTTGTACAAACAGTTTCTGAACCTGCTCTTGATGAAGTTGCAGTTCACGCCATGATATCCATTTTAAGTGGTCATATTAAATGTTTTTTCAAAGATAAGGATTTCAGAACCAATCTTCATCGCAATTGTATCTCTTCTCTTAAGTTTAACAGTCTTGAAGACCAAAATGTTGAGAGCAAAGTCATGGCAAACCTTGTAGAAGCCATAGCCACGATAGAAGCTGCTACTGAGCAGGCTATTGGTATCAGAGAACTAAAGAAAGCTTCACGGCAGCTTACTGTGATTACTGGCTTGAGTTCAAATGATTTGAAGGACAGGTTCACATCTGGGATTCCCAATTTTATGTTGTCAGCTTGTGCTCATCTTTACCTCAGTGTGATCTATAAGCTACAAAAGAAGGATAGCATGTCAGCTAAACATCTTTTGCAGGTGTTTTGTGATTCTCCATTTCAGGCACGTGAATTATTGTTGCCTGAACTTTGGGACTTTTTATTTTTTCCGCATCTTTCACATTTGAAGGAATGGTATGATCAAGAGGTTACTTCACTAGTTGATGCACCAGGAAGGTTGAGGAAGTTGAAGCTTCTTGAGAAAGTCTATAATGAAATTCTGGACAGTGGTACTTCCCAATTTGCACTTTACTACCGGGATTGGCTGACAGGTCGAGTCAAGGCCCCTTCCGTTCCTTCTATACAGGTTCCTCCTGTACCTTTCCAGAGACTTCAGAAGGGAGGTTCCTTTTCTCATTCTTCAGAGGTAGCTAGCCCCTCTGGTCCGTTCTCACCTCAGCCAATGGTCAGTAGGAAATTGTATGATGCCGTATTTGGTCGGCCATCTAAACCTGAAGTTGATACTGCTGAATACAATATGGAAGCCAATGACTTTGAAGATTATGTGCAGAGCTCTGATGGATCTGCTGAACTTAAACATCCAATAAGTTACTATTCTAAGATGGTTGACCATCTTGATCTAGAACTTGAAGAAGGCTCCTATAAGAGTGCATGTGATTGTGAATTTGTGTCTGTAAGTAACCTTGTTTGCATAAGGGCGTGTGCATATTTGCATTGTTCTTTAGTTACAAATGCAGATTGATAAATTTGGCCTTTGCTTTACAGAATCTCCTAAAAAGGTTCCTGAAAGGATTGCTAGTGCTAGATTTCATCTTCTTTGTCCCATAAGATACCTTGCTCTATGCATAAAATACCTGCCATCATGCAATATATAGCACTGAGGGTTGGGGAAGTATTTGGATAAATATGTTTTGCGTGCTCACAAAATGCTACTACTGGATATGTTATCTCTTTGACAGAATCAACAAAAGCTAGAGTCTCTTCACATCTTATGCTGACATTAGTTATCGAGGCATTCCTCACATTTTATTCATATATCTTGGTGATTCACTTCAATTAAGTTTACTGCTTAATCAAATCTGCTACATCCCTTTTGCCCTAATTCAGTATTAGAAATTAAATCAGCGCTCCAAACCAAAAACCATGGATTCTGTCATTCAAACTATATAGGAGCCCATTGGCAGCCATGATTGTTTGCTTTTCTAATGTAATTAATAGTGTTACCTACTGATAAACTTAATCTTCAGTTTATTTATTCTCTCCTACTTTCTATGTTTTAAATTCTGTAATTCATGTTCTCATGATTTAAAATTTCTGTAGGAAGATAGACTCTCATTGAAAACTGAGGAGGACTTGAAGTTGATTGCAGCAAGGGTAACATGTGAAAGACATATTGATGATGCTAGCGATAGCTCCAACACACAGCAAAAATCTGCTAACAGTCTCCATATTCTGCATCCATCACCCTACCTAAAAGAAAAAGAGCCTTCACTCAAGAGTGAAGTGCAGCAGACAGAGGGATCTGTTGCTGTCACCCTTTACAATGAGGTGCTGACATACAATCCTCTATTAAAAGTAACAAGTCTTGGTAACTTTTAATATTCATTATGATTTTCTTGTTATTCTCCAGTAAGTTGTCCCCTAATTTATTATTTCTCAATTGCAGCCTACAAATAGGAGTTGTTCTTTTGAAGGTGAGTTGGAAAGGAAAAAGTTAAAACTGTGTTGCTTTAGACGAGTTGAACTTTCCCCTCATTTGGATTATTCAACTTTCCTTCATTACAGAGCTGCATGGAAACTGCAAAGGCTTTGACGAAGGATCCTTTTTCTCAAACATTCCAAAAGATTTTATTTGTCCTCTAACTGGAAAGTTGTTAGAAGATCCAGTTACCTTAGAGACAGGCCAAACCTTTGAGCAAGCAGCAATCAAGGAATGGATTGATCAGGGAAACAGGACATGTCCAGCAACAGGAAAAAGATTGGAATATTTATCTGTGCCAGTTACAAACTTCATTTTGAAGCGTGTTATTGATAATTGGAAATCAGAAAACCGTAGACATCTTTTGGATTTTGCCTCCCAACTGATGGGAAATTCTCTCGGATGTGGACTGACACAAAGTGACAATTCATCTATTTTCATACTAGAGCAGCTTCTTACTGCTTTCAGCAAGGAGGAAAGAATAGCAAATATCCAACACTTCCTCTCCATTGGAGGTTTGCATTATCTTATTAGAAGGCTTGAACTTGGAAATTTAGAGGAAAAAACACGAGTAGCAGCACTTTTGTCCTATTGTATTGAAGCAGATACTGGTTGCAGAAACCAGATAGTAGGAAGTATCAATATACAGTCTTTGCTTAAGCTCCTACACGGTAAACAAGCTAAGTCAAGAAGGAATGCAGTTATGTTGCTGATTGAACTGATTTGCATGAGCAGGTATATATTCTTTGGTATTTCTGCTGTTCTGATTTCCTTCTAGGCCATTAACAACAGTTGATACCACAATTTGCAACTTTCCCACTCTTAGCTTGCCCTTTATTTTTCTTTTATATTTAAGATGCTGGAAAGAATGAGGATTTGGTTCTTGTTTAACATGGTGGATTGTCAGAGCTGGTGTTAGAGATTAATTAGTCCATTTGGAATTTGAAAAGTGGAAAGTCACTTGATAGGCGTCAAAAGCAGGAAACATGATAGAAGTTTGTTCTTTTGGCTGGGTGGTTTGGGGTGGTAGAAAGGGCATAAACTTTGAGATGAAAAGCCAATGAAGCGGAGAGGTGGGGCTCATGTTTACATGAGATGCTAAAGGTAACCTGCCCAGAAAATGGGCTCATATTTTTCTAACATAAAAATAGAAAAGCTGTATGGAGCGACGATACCTAAACTTGATTAAGTTTAATCTCTTGGTTTGTGTTGATCGTAAAATGAAATAAAAGAATCTTGTTCTTGAGGTAAAATATGTTAAGAGGAAAATAGATAGGGAAGAAACCAAAGACGAATTAATGTTGTTATTCGCCTTTTGAATTGTGTACCTTTTTTGTTTGTCCTTGTTCAAGAAAAAGGAAGCTATCTCTTTCTTAAATTAAGCACCACAGTTTATAATTTCAGTTAGATGTTCAGGTTATTACTCTCTTATCGTTCTGCTTTCTTATCTTTATATTTGGCACAAGAATTGAGCGTATAGAAACTCATCTTCTTGGTAGTAGACTTAGAATTATTATCAAGGAAAAATGTGAAGGTTTCCCATCAGCAATGCTAATTTTAGGTGAATGTTTGCTGGATTTCTCATCTATTCATTTTCTCTTATCACTTGTTAAAGGAGGAAAGATGTCTCATTAATTTTAAGCGGGCTAGAGTATGGAGAGATGATGAAGACAATGCACGTGTTACTCCTTTATCTCAAGAGTTCTTCACCTGTGCAAAGACCCTTTGTTGCCGTCCTTCTCCTACACTTCGACCTTTTGGTACCCTTCTAGAATATATATGTATATATTTTAATTTAATTGTGCATCCTTTCTTAGTTGTGATTTTGAGTTTTCTTTTGACACAAGTCACAGACAGAGCCACGAAAATGCAGCATATATAGGGAGGAAGCTGTTGATGCCATTGCAGTTGCCTTGGATATGAGTATAGTTGATAAGAAGGTCCGACAAAATTGCTGCCAAGCATTACTTATCCTGGGAGGACATTTTTCTTCCTCTGGCATTTTATTGACTGATAAATGGATCCTGGAGAAAGCAGGGTTCAGCAGTAAAAAATATCTTGATGGTGGAGATAACTTAGTAGCCAATAACACTATTTCATTGGTATGTATGATCTCTTTCCTCTATCTCTTCCTCTTTCTCATCTTGACTTTCTCCCAGCAGATTTTCTTAGTGTTACAAACCTTTTCTGTTGCTGTAAACTCATACCAGTAATTTTTTCTGAATTTCTGACTCCAAATACAGGTTGACGAGGAACAAGCTGGTGAAACATGGTTGAGGAAGGTGTCAATATCATTACTTGGCAGTGGGAAGCAATCATTTACAGGATCCATTTGCTTATGTTTAGGCTCTGCAAACATAGATCTCATAAGAGTTTGTCTTGTCACCATTGCTTGGTTGAGTCATGCACTTTCTTCCATATCTGATTCTGAGTTCCAGCTCCCTGCCTTCTCAAAGCTTATCTCTCAGCTGAAAGAAACTCTGAAACATGGACAGCAGGTTGAGGACAGAGTTCTTGCTTCAATGTGTTTACTCAACTTCAGCCAAATACCAGGTTTGAAACTCCTGTTCGCAATCGTTAACTAATTTGAAAATAGGATTGCTTTAAGTTGTTGTCTTCGGGCTAGAAGGTCTACAGGTATTTCTTTGTATGAAGAAGTAATTATACTACGCTGCAAAATATTTGTTAATTGATAACATTTGGCTTAGCCTAGTTCAGCTTTTTGCCAAAATTCCCTGACTCAGTAATATAATGCTTTGTTATAGAGCTTTCAGTTTTAGATTCAATCTTCATGGTGCGGAAAAGAAAAAAAGATGACAGCCTGCTTCATGCCAGTATGCTGAATGGACATGCATAAAAATTTTAAATCCCAGTTTTGAAATTACCATGTTACCTTTTTATTGCAGAATGCAGGGTGTTGTTGACAATAATTGCAAAAGAAATTGCAGATTCTCTACGAGCCCTTGCTGAAGTAACATGGACTTCCAGAAAACTATACGCAGTTCTTTCTGGGGAAGAACTTTGATTTGAAAATAAAAAATGCTTCAAAAATTTACCATGCCTCAGAGGTACAATTCCTTCATGCAACTTGCTAAAATACTTCAATTACTTAGTAATCAGTTAATCTTGGGTAGTAATTTACTATATACAATGTTATACAAAGTTACCAAGTTACTATGAAATGCTTGAAGGATTACCTGGAGGATAGTGTCTCCAAGGCATTATAGCAAAAACCCAGAAGTGCTATTGCTCTGAACATCTAGGAATTTTTGCAGGTACAGAGGGTTTCTCTTTTGAAATGGATATCTGCTATTCCAGAGATGGTCGAAAGTAAAATCAGCGCCGTCCATAGATGTTATGCTCATTGTAATCAACATCTTGATGACAAGTTATTTTATTCTGAAACTCCTTTTTTTTTTGGTTTTGATATCTGTAAATTGAGTTAGTAACAGGTTGTAAGAAATCTTGCACAGAAGTAAACATATACCAAAGGTCTATTAGATGATAGAATTATTTTGCTTTTTGTCCACCTCGATATCATCAAGTTTTTGATTGCGCTATACAAAAGTTCTAGTTATAAGGACGCAACAACAAAAGTTACATGCGATAACATGGAAGATTCGACAAATGTTGGATGGAAAAGAATAGAGATCACCTGAATGGTTGCATTTGATTAATGGAGTTCTAATAAGGAAGTCCTCACACACAATAGCGAAATGGTAAGTTTGCTAAAATAAGATTGATGTAAGTAAAAATTTCTGTAATCAATATTGAGATGACCCCCTTGTTCTATTCAAGTTTATTTAAATAAGTTTCTGTAGAAATTTTATCTCTATTTTGCTTCTTATAATTTAAAAATTTATTTAAACAAAATTCATCGCTCTAATATTCGTTTAATATCAATAGAAATTCTTTGCTTGTAATATTTAATATGAATATAAATTTATTTTAAAATTTTTGGGCTGCCATGTTAGCAACCACATGCCATGAATTGTATAATATATGTTTTGTCTTTTAGAGATTTGAATAGAGTTAAATATATTTTTAATGAACTTTAGAAAAACGGATTTTTTATAACAATTTAAGAAGCAATTCTTCGATTAAGAGATTTGGGGTATTTGGAATAATGGAAGAGTTGTTGTGGGTGTGGCATTGGATGAAAAAGAATGGAATTGAACCAGGTTTCTATACATATAATTTTCTAATGAATGGGCTGTTAAATTCCTTGTTTATTAAATATATAGAGAAGGTTCTTGAGATTATGGAGAATGAGTTAACCGGAGATTATATACAGGTCGAGAGCTTATAGAGTTTTGTACTTAAGATAGAGAAAGGCTACAAAAAAAGAGAGGGGTGGGGAGGCGATGATGATGGAGAAGAGGACGTTAGAGGCGGTGATGACCATGTCGCAATAAATACTAGAGTGAAATATATGATAATGCAACATCTGGCATTTGGAAACGAGAAGGCTATCAAAGCATAAAGACATATTTTTTCATTGTTTACATGGAATTAATGTATTCACGATTCTTCTTATTTAATACATAAGTAAAAATATAAAAAAATGATGATAGATACATTAATCTAAGATTCAAACAATGATGGAAGACAAATTACTTACACGTAAACTCAACATTTAGACCTTATATTATGTACGATAGTTTAACAGGATATTAATATATTAAAGTTTGGGAGAAAAAATATCATCCTAAAAAAATGAGATAAACTTACCCAATAGAACACTAACATATTAAATGTAAGAATAAAGATATCTTCCCAACAAGATAGGTTAGATAGAACTTCGATAAACTAGAAACATTGTATTAACAAAACTTGATGTGAAATTAGATTGACAGTAGTCACTTGACAGATAAAAATGAGTCCACAACAGAAGTACAATGAATGGGCAATTACCTATTGTATACTATACAGAGAAAATACCCCATTAAGTAGTTATATTTATATACTAACTTATACTCTGGAGTTTACATATACTCATAATTGCTGTTATAATTGAAATTGAGAAGGATTTTTTTACTGTAAAAATTGAAAAAAAAAATGAATACTAACTAGTTATGTTCTATATCCATTTTGAATTTTCTTATATCAATAGGTAAACACAATTTGAAATTCAATACAAGAATGGTCATAAATTTATAGTCAAGAGTTAATAATTCTACTTTGTCTTGAAGTTTTGCTTTTGTGACTGAAAATTCACATTTTCTTTTTCATTAAAAAAAAGGGGGAAGATTTTCATCTAGTTTGTATCGTTTTGGCAATATGGCCAAGCGGTAAGGCGGGGGACTACAAGTCTTTTTTTTTTAGTTCAAATCTACGTGTCGCCTGATTAACGAAAGACTCGAAATCTCCTATCCTGTTTTGTTGATATAACTCATCAAATTTTCCCCAGCAAAAGTAAGCGTAGGAAAAAGACTTGTGATACTTTCTTGATTCTAAACCTATGGAGGTTCTGTTCTTTGAAGTGTTATAAATTCTTGCGTATAGGATTCAAGGAAAGCTTAGAGTAGTGGAATAAAATCGGTAAATCTTGATATGATCGCCTTTCTACTACTAATGTAGTGTCCATTGCTTGAGTCTTGAATCTTGAATTCGATTGGATATTCAGAGGGAGAATCTAATTAATAGTCGTGGAAAGAATAGAAGATGTTTTGTGTACAGACTCATGAGGGTTCGAAGTGCTCAGGCATTTATTTAATCAATATTAGATTATATGGATAATTAATTTTTACTTTATGTAATGCAGGGCAACAAAAAAATCAAAAAGGGATAAAAAAATTGACCCTTAAATGAATAAATACTAACTTACCTTATAATGGATAGATAGTAGACTATCTTTTGGTGGATAGGTTTAACCATTTGTGATGGTAAATGGATAATAGTTCAATATGGTGGTTGAAGGATTAACAACCTTAATTTATTAGCCAGTTGAGTTTGAAGTCTTCTCAAGCTTAAGCTTGGGGAAAGAATTAAAGACATTATAAACATATTTTAATTTGCAAATACTATCTTATTCACTTTTTATCTAACTGATGTTAAAATTATAATTTTAAAGAGATTTTATGATTCTCTTAATTAGTTAACTTCAAGTTTAAAGGTAACTTTTGCCAAAAGTAGCTTGATTGGGGTGGGAAATAGATAGAATATGGTATTTTTACTTGTAAAGTGCTTGAAGTGTCAAGAGTCTAGCTTTTTTCTAAATATCTTGAGCTTTTATTAAGAGCTCACTTTATATTCTTTATTGATTTCGCAACCAATTTTTAATATGTTGACATTAAAGGTATTCTTATGTAAATTAAGATTTTTCTTTGTGGATATAGAATTATCTTAATTCAGTTAATTCTTACTACTATATCTATGTTTCTTCATCTCAATTCAAAATTCTTGTGGGTTAGCAAAAAAATGAATATATTATTAAGAGCTCCTTAACAGGTGAACAAGAAGGATATAAGAAACTTTATTATGCTAGTTAGCTAGAATTTGTAGAAGTAAGGTATTTGAGGGTTTTAGATTTGAGAACATTTTAGGTACCAATAGAAGTCTTTTGTTAAAGTAGTTGTGTTGGTTTAACTATTCTTGTTATTTATAAGGTTTATGGGTTTCATGTTATAACCCACATGGTCTTTATCTTTCCTTTCCTATTACAGAGCAAGCTTTTAGGTTGTAGAGAGACATTTTGACGTGCGAAAAATACACTAATTCTCTAGATCGATAGCTAACGAATTATTTGAAATTTATATTTAGAAATGGGAGGAAAGTGTTATTCTCAACAAACACTTAGAATAACAAATGTGCTCCTGAAGCTTCTTTTCTTAAGCATTTTTCATCTGGCTCAATCTAGATCTATCGGTATTTTTTGTTTATGATCTCATCATATTCTTAATGGTTTTATGACTAGATGGGGGTTTTCATTTTGGAAAGAATATCTAATCCTTGCTTTTTTGTCGCTTGACTATTAATGAAGAAGCATTTGTAAAATGTCTTTATTAGGTGTAGGTAAAAGTGTTATATGTCTCCGATGAAATATCATATTCTTGGCATCCTTCATGCACACACCTTTCATCAAGAATGTGAAAGTCAACAACCCCTTATAATTGGGCTAGGTGGTGATACATTAAAATCAGTTATGTTCAGGAAGGATAACATTTATGGTAGCAATATAAATAGGTTTACGACATTGTGGTGCTTTTTGACCAATATATAAGTCGTTATACTCTGATGATATGGTATTTTATTACATGTTATTGTACATGTAGATTGCACGTTGAGAACCTATATAGAAATAATACGCATTATTCGTATAAATTTCGCTTTTAGTCAACAAAATACACTTTTATTTTTAAAAAATTAATAACACCTCAATTCAAAAGTCTCTTTATCTTTCGTAGAGTTTATGAATTATGCATCATGACCCACACAACCTTTGTCTTTCCTTTTCTATTTAGGGCAAATTTTTAAGTTGTGGAGAAATATTTTGATATAGGAGGAATGCACAGATTCTTTAGGTCGGTTGCTTACGAACTTTTTGAAATTTATGTTGGAAACAAAAGGAGAGTGTTATTCTCAACAAACACTTAATTTGTTAATAAGTGTGCTCCTTAAGCTTCTTTTCTTAAGAATTTTTTATCTAACTCAATCTAGATTTATCAATAGTTTTTATTTATGATAAGATAGGGTTCTTAATAGTTTATGACTTCAAATATTAAGATTTTCATTTTGGAAAGAATATCTAATTCTTATTTTTTTGTTGCTTGACGACCAATGAAGAAATATTTATAAAATGTCTTTATTAGGTGTAGGTGAAAGTGTTAATTATATCTTCGATAGAATATCATATTCTTGGCATCTTTCATGCACACACTTTCCATCAAGAATGTGAAAGTCAACAACCCCTTAAATAATAAGGTTAGGTGATAATACATTAAAATCGATTATGTTTGACAAAGATAACGTTTATGGTAGTAATGTAAATAGGTTTACGCTATTATGGTGCTTTCTGACTAATATATAAGTTGTTATACTTCGATGATATGCTATTTTATTGCATGTTATTGTACATGTAGATTGCATGTTTAGAACCTATATAGAAATAATACACATTATTCGTATAAATTTTAATACACATTATTTATATAAATTTCACTTTTAGTCAATAAAACGCACTTTTATTTCTAAAAAAGTAATAACATCTCGATTCAAGAGTCTCTTTCTCATTTGTAAAGTTGATAGATTATACGTATTGACCCACGTAGCCTTTGTCATTCCTTTTCTATTTAGGGCAAGCTTTTAGGTTGTGGAGAAATATTTTGATATACGAAGAATGCACCAATTCTCTATATCATTTGCTTACGAATTATTTAAAATTTATGTTGAAAATAGGAGGAGAATGTTATTCTCAACAAACACTTAGATTGTTAGTAAGTGTGCTCTTTAAACTTCTTTTCTTAAAAATTTTTCATCTAACTCAATCTAAATTTACCAGTAGTTTTTATTTATAATATTATATAATTCTTAATAGTTTATAACTTTAAGGATTGAGATTTTTATTTTGGAAATAATATCTAACCCTTATTTTTTTGTTGCTTGACGACTAATAAAACAACGTTTATAAGATGTTTTTACTGAGTGTGGGTGAAAGTATTAATTATATCTCCGATCGAATATCATATTCTTAACATCTTTCATGCACAGACTTCTCATCAGGAATGTGACAATCAACAACCCCTAATATAATCTGGTTAGGTGACGATAAATTAAAATCAATTATATTTGGCAAGGATAACGTTTATGGTAATAATGTAAATAGATTTACGACATTGTCTTGTTTTTTCGCCAATATATATGTCGTTATGCTTTGTTGATATGCTATTTTTGTTGCATATTATCGTAAATATGTAGATCGTATGTTAATGGTATATATAGAAATAATATGTATTGTTCGTATAACTTTCGTTAACACCTCTATTCAAGAGCATATCTCAAGTAAAACAAGAGCACGATTAGTTATATTTTGTTATATTAATTAATTTGGTAAAAACTATTTAACTATATATCTAGATTAACTTAATTAAACTTGGCCCAAGCTGAACACCATATTATATAAGTACATAACTTTGTCAAAGTTATATGTATAATTATACAACAAAAAACTGTACATATACATTTACATATACATATTTTCTTGTAAAGTTTAAGTGCCAAGCAAACTGGGTGATTGTGGTAGAAGGTGTTTATTGGTCTTTGGACAGTCCATGTGAAAGTTATAGAGAAGATAATTGATTAAGACAATCTTATATTATATATGGAGAAAGAATTAGTAAAAGTTTGAAAAAGAAAAGTTTGCAGACTCACCCGATTGGATTGGTGGGAAAGAAGTGATATAGAGTTTAGATACAGTATGTGCTAAATATCAGGGATCTATATATATATATATATATATATGTATACTTTTTTTGTATCTTTATCACTCATGATTTACATGTATTCATATAGGCAGACACATAATAGATAAGTATATATATATATATAAAAGTTATACGGACAAATATGCCGAATTGAAGGATGGTTCACTTTTTGGAGAAAACCCTAAAAAATTAATAAGAAAAACAAATATAGATTCATTGATAATAATTTTTCAAAACTGTAATTCTGCTAAGAACATCCATAGCTGTAATCCAGAAAATTAAGGGACACTACCCTTGGTGTATATATCATTCTAGTTAACTATAATATTATTTATTAATATCATTCTGTAATACTAAACTAAGGAAAAGTTGCGGAGTCGCTCGGTTGGGTTGACGGGAAAGAAGTGATATACAGTTTAGATACAGTGCGTGCTAAATATCAGGAGATCGAGATGTATATATGTATATGTATATATCTTTGTATCTTATTCACTCATGATTTACATGTATATGTATAGGCAGCACAAAATAGATAAGGCTATACATATATATATATATATATATGTAAGTCATACAGACAAATGGGAGATTTTGATCAAGTAAATACTAAAATACGAAGCTGTTACCTCTATCTGAAATCGACTTCTAGACTGATATTCGATCAAACAAATTGGAGGAAATTCGTAAGAAAAACAAACTATCAGAGGAAATTCATAAGAAAAACAAACATCGATTCATTGATAATAATTCTTCCAAACTATCAGAAAACATCCATAGCTATAATCCTGAAAATCAAGGGACACTACCCTTGCTGCATATATCATCCTAAGTAACTATATTAGTAATAAACCCTAAAAACTTATTCAGAAAAAACATTTTTTTTCTGGAATCAGATATGTTCCATCTCCTCCTTGACCTGCGCAAGTACAAGAGCTTGACCCTGATCGACGCTGCCACCACCTCCTCCATAAACCATGGCTTCTGCAACAGGAAGCACCCTAGTCAGCCCAGCCAGCTCCTGTGCATGACCCTGCTGATTTCCAACAGGAACCCTAAACATGGCAAGCGTTGCTTCACGATTTTGATTACCTACTGGAACTGCAAATGGCGGCTCCTGGTTTTGAACCTGCTGGCTTTCTACAGGAACCCTAAACATGGCGAATGTTACTTCATGGCTTTGATCATGTCCTGGAACTGCTGGTTGCAGCTCCTGACTCCAAAGCGGCAGCTTATCAGCTCGCCCAATTGTGATTCCATAGCTTGTTTTAATAACCTGCAGTTTTGGAAGTTTCCTCCGGGCAAGTCTTCTTCTTCTCCTTTCCTCTTTACTTTCAAGCTTGTAGTGTTTGGATACATGAGTTGCAAACTTCTGTGAAGTATCAAAAACAGATTCACATTTTGGACATTGATATGGTCCGTGCTTTGGATGATTCAGACTATGAATCCCACCTTCGTATGATGTATCCCGACTAGTTACCTCTTCCTCAATCTTTATCCCTTTGTCTTTTTTCCTATACAACACTTGAGGATCTATTGATATTGTTGCTTCCGAGTCTGTACTATCACCGCCGCTGAAGTTGACATCTTCTTCGTCAGAAATGAATATTGCATCTTGAGGTAAATTGCTGCTGTCGTAGTCGTTGTCGTTATTGTTACCACGGCCGTGATGGGGGACAAATTGGAGAAGCGGGTTATTAGTATTGATCTGGTTCGATTCACGGATCACCACCGGTCTTTGGTGGGTCGGTTCACGAATCACCACCGGTCCTCGCTGGTTTGGTTCACGGATCACCACAGGTCCTGGCTTGAGAGCTTGAACAATATTGTTTAGTACATGATCAACCTGGAGATCACAGTGGTTATTTAAGATTATCAAGTAGGGAAATCATCAAACCATTAACAATATGAAGAAAGAAACATTTTGGATTGAGAGTTTGAGATTTGTTGTAATTAGGGTTTTTTAGTTAGATAGTCATAATTGATCAATATTATACCACAGCTTTTTCATTTATAAATAAAACAGTACAGACATACGCAAGTACACGATGAGTTAATGCATAACTTAGTATTAAGAAAAAAAGAACTAAATGCTTGAGTAAATAAGGGGGATTTAGAGTCATCACCTGAGGACTGGAGGAGCTCCCGCCATAGCTGGGGAAATGACCTTTCTTCCTCAACCAAGCTTCTCCTATGGCGTTGACGGCTGAGTTTACCAGTCGCGGTCCAGAAAAACCAGGAGGTCGGACTGGAACATTTTGATCTGAAGTTTCAGGCTCGGTCTTTACAGTGACAGGAAGATCGAAATCAGCTCGTCTCTTCGTTGAGGCTGGAAGAGGAATAAACTGCAGTGTCCTCGCTTCTGTCAAAATAATCATGTTATAAGTACTTATATACATATATCTATACAATTGACAAATACATTGATCGGAATATTGTTGATGTGCATATATGTCTATACTGTACCCAGATCCCTCCGCCATGGTTCAGTCATCATTCTCGGCCTCATCTGTCCAACCCCCAGATTTGGACTTTGGTTCGGTGATGGATTTGATGGTTGACGAGCAGCCGCCATGGGAGCGCTGGTTCGAGGAGGTTGACGGACGGGGCTGGGAGAATGATGATAAAAAGGCATACGGTAGCCGTACATTCTGGCCACCGCCGGAGAAGGAAGACGGCGGTAAATGGTGTTTGGGTCAGCAGCAAGCTGGAGAACCGTCGGAGAATTGGTTCGAACCAGAGGTCGGGAAGGCGGAGGAGGAGGAGGATGAGGACAGTTAATCATGGTGGGAACACGAGGATAAGGTGCTCGAAACCTCACAGGAAAAGGACCGGCAGCCGCCATGGATGGCGGAGGAGGATTCCTCAAGGTTAACGGGTTCGCATGGTTTGAGCTTGATCGAACCCTGACCGGAATTGGGGAAGGAGATCCACCAGTAGCCGCCATGGGTGGCGGAGGAGGATTGGTCGAGGCTGATGGGTTTGCATGGTTTGAGCTGATTGGAATTGGGGAAGGAGGTAAACGGCTGGAAGATGCACCAGCAGCCGCTTCGGATGGCGGAGGAGGGTTGGTCGAGGTTGATGGGTTTGCATGCTTTGAGCTCGACATGGTTGATTGATGATTTGCAGGAAAATCAGAACTGGGTGGGGGTACGAAAATCAATGGGTTTCTACGGATTTATAAAGGCGACCGAGGGAAAGGAAAGGGGAAAGAGGAGTGGCGGTAGTAAAAATTGGCGTGGATGAAAACATTTAAGAAGATATCCAGGCGCCATTGATGAAACAATCTCAAAACGTATATGAATATCTGTATATGGCACTAGAGAAAGGGTAGGTGAGGCTTAGTAATAAACTTTCCCAATTTTGTCTTGTCTAGATTTAGAGTACCAACATTTACACTAATAAAATATTATTAAAAAATATAAGTATATGCTTAATTTAATTAATTAAATACATAATTTTTTATTTAAAAAAGCTTTAAATGAACATAACTTTTTGGGTTTTACCTTTAAGATGCAAAATATCCAAATAATATATACACATAAATAATCGAGATTTTCTTTTAATTATACACCAAATATGATTTATTTTAAAATAAACTTAAATCTGTAATTATAATGCTCTTATATAAAGTTAAAATTTTTCCATATAATTATATATATTTATTAATATCCAATAATTATTGTCAACCAATTTGCTTATCCATTAAGGATATATCATCCAACAAAATTAAATACAAATTACATGAATATAAAAATAATAAACCTAATTTCCTAATTATGTATTTATCTACATATTTTCTTTTCGTTTCTAATATTTAATATGTTTAATTTTATAATATATTATAAATAATATTTATTTATTTTTACCCAATACATTAGATTGTTATATAAATTTATATATATATATATATATTTACTTCGTTTTTAATATTTAATATCTGATGTTCGTTTTATTTATACGCATATTAGTACTATGAGTTGCATGGATATGAGAAAAGTTCGTCCAAATTTTATAATATATAGTTTAATAATAACTATCCATATATGTCAGTGTACGTGAGACGGTTATATATTTTTTTATATTAATATTACGAGTTGCGTAAATATAAGAAAAGCATCTCCAACTCCAAAATGTAAAGTTAGTAATAATTATCTATATTTTTTTTATTAATGAACCGGTTATATATTTATTTTTACGTATTTGCACTTCGTTCTGAATATTTAGTACTCAGACACTCGTTTTATTTATTTGCATAATTTATTTTAAAAATTTATTAAAAAAATAACTAAAAATAAAATTATCTTAAGAAATTAAATATTATTTATTAATACAATTTGAATCCGTATTTTAATAATACACTTAATTATATATATATATATATGTATATATATGAAGCCACTTAAAACTGTCATCAACATTTTCTTCCCGCTTGTCGCTTTCTTCATAACTCCAAACCCGTTTAAAGCCCGACCCGGCCCAACTCTGTTGCTACGTTACTTATTCAAGGCAAAGCCCAGCATTTCTCCAGAACCAGTTGTGTAGGATTAAGCGACGCCGTTTTGCTAAGCAAGAGACTTGTTTCAGATGTTCTTCGACAAGCCAGAAGGGTGCACGATTTTTGTCCGAATAAACAGAGCTGTTTATGAAGATGATGATTGAAGTCGAGGATAGGGATTCAATGAGGATCCAAAGCAGAGGACGGCAACTTCAATGAAGATTATTGAGCAGTTATGGGAGGGTTGACATGCGAGAATCCGGGAGGAGGATCGGGGTTTGGGAAATTGAAGTATTGCCTTCAATCAACGGCAAAGATTTGAGTAAAAGGTTTACAATGCGGTAAGCTTCTGATTTCGGGGGACCTGATTCGGGAGTTAGGGTTTTTCAGAAATTTTTGGGGAGAGGTTTGGGATTTTTGGTAGATATTCATGTTATCTTTAGACTTAAATTTCAGTTTTCTTGATTGATTATGGATTCTGTTTGAAAATTCTGGAAAATACTTAAATCTCATCTACAAATCATTGATAGCTTTGACTGCTTGAGATCAAATTATGGTGACTGTATAGTTTATACAAGGATTGAGGGCGACGGTAGCATGAAATCTCACTATTAAACTCTTTTTTTGCTGATAGCTATGAAGTTATTGTCATTATACTATGAATATCTCTTAGGCATTTGCTTGAAAAGAGAATTCCATTTTCCAATATATGAACATAGATGATGCATACTGCTTGGTGAAGATGATTTCTTTTGGCATCATTCATGTAAGTTTTCATGGTCTTGTAAGCCATTTTCATAAATTTGAAAGTTACATATTTGTTTCTAATATCATTGAGAAGATTTCATGAACTTGCATAGATTCAAATACCCTATTTAACGAGATCGCCTTTTCATGATTTTTTTCGTTTGTTTTAATTTTCAGTAAGAATTAGAACAATGAGCATGGAAAATTAGACTATAACACAACTATTGCATCTAAAGTGGATGTTGTTTTAAAATGTTTTCTCTACTTGTTAGTTTGTCAATATTAACATAAATGGTTATTCTTTTGTTCTCTTAAATATGTAACTCCTCGTGGTTTATCTAAGAATTCGAAGGGAAAGTTTTTAAGCATTTCCAAAGTTCATCGTAGATTTTAAAATTTATTAAAGTTAAAACGATTTTAGAAGTTTTATCTATTAGCTTATGGTGGATTTGGGCAATAGTCTTTCCTTAGTTGTGGAAAGTAACTAAATAAGTCGCTCTTTTATTTGAATAATAATAATAGACAGCATTCAATTATTAAGTAAAAGATTCACAATTTGTCAAATTCTTTGGATCAGGTTTACTTTGTTCATAATTTTCTAAAAATAAATCAATATACAGATATCTTAACTAGCACAAGAGTTGAAAGAAGAGACTACACATGGAAACATTCTTCTTATGATTGTAAAAATCTAATCTATGCATCATTATCTACTCTATTGATAGGATTTCGTTATTGTTATAATCATTATGCATTTATATTTTAATGTTATTTAGTTCATATAAATATCAAATTCTCAAATTCTCTGAATTTATTTGAATAACTGCTTTATAACGAGTAAATCAATTTAGGGTTTCTTTTGCCAAAAGAAAAGCATAGCATGTAGGAGCTCTAAGAAACGTTTTCATTGTTTTTGAAGGTTTAATTTGGAAGTCTTGTGGATTTTTTTTCCTAAAATTTTTAATATGTCACGATAACTGTTAAGAAAACTTTACTCATAATGCTACCTTACAACATTTAAGATATCAACAATCAAGTCAAACTTGTTTTATGTCTACTATAACATCGTTAGTTTCTCACTAATTTAATGGTTGTTGATTTTTTAAATGTAAGAGCTTTTGTTATTTTCATGCGCATTGAATATCAATGTATATGGTCTACTTTAATTTAATGTCTGTAGGGGTGATAAATTGATTTAATCCCTATTTAACTTTTAACAACTTTATAATGCACTATAAGATCTAGAATGCATCAAAATACAAAATAAAATTTACCAATTATGAGCAGACCAAAATATATATATAGAATTTTTAATTTAATAGATCATACAATATTTAACAATTTAGTGAAAAATTACCTACATGACATAAAAAGATTGTGAGCACACATGATTACCAGCATGATGAGATAGTTCATTTATTTAACATATCTAGTATGAGGTTTTGTACTCGCATATAAACTCCATATGCAATATGAGACATATCTACAACTTGTCTTGGTATAATCTCTGCAATATAAATAAATAATTCATAATTTAACTATGAATCTTATGACATATAAAGAAAAAACAGGCATATATTAATTCACATAATTAAAAAAGATTTGTATATGGGCTAAAACGATATGTAGTTATTGATTATATATATATTATATTGATTGTCTTTATATGAGAAATCAGAATTAAGCTTAAACAAGTTGTCTTATTGTATCTTAGTATATAATGAGATAATTCTAGGAATTAAACAAAAATAAAGACTCTAGAAAGAAATTAAAAACTAAATATTTGATTTATTTCTTTGGTGTCTCTGTAAGAGAAAACTCGTTAACGTAATCATCAATTACTCCTCATTTAGCAATGTTAATTGGAAGAACATTCTCATCCAGGTTGATAATCTCTTTTTAATATTCATGCTAGCAGCATTCTTGACAGCTTGACCATCACCACTAGGGTTCCTTACCTAAAAATGATTCTTCATTGTCACCTTGAATTGCTTTGGCGAGATGGTAACTCCATTAGAAGTGTTAACAATGTGTAGTTGGCTAGACATCTTGCTCTTAATCTTTACAGCTTGTCTCTTTCACTTCTCCTTAATAGTTTCATATTTGTAATGAGTTTACAAAACATTCGCCACAAAAAGTTGCAATGTATTAAATACTTCCATACACTTAGGGCATTTGTATGGATTGTATTTATTGCAAGGGAGGCTGTGAATCATACCATCATAACGCTCATCATCATCACTTTTAAATTGTTGACGATCTCTAGTTGGGTTGTTTGAAACTCTCTTTTGTTGCGAATCATTTTCAATATTAAATTTATCTCGATTGTCCACTTTATCCATCATTCTAGTGCGATTAAGGGTCTCCATGATGGAGTTTGTACTCTCAAATGATAAAGCTAGCAAGATCTTTAATGGTGGAGTATTAAGAATGTTGTTGTTGTTATATCCAAATGTAGAATTGCTTAATGGTTGAGCACACAAAAGATTGTTTTTCATCTCAAAAACATTAACACGATTTGAAAAATTAAAAGGGAATGAATTTGATGAAAAGTTTTGAGGATAATACTAAATAATAGGGAAATTGTTATTGTCTCTGGCAAATATCATTAGGTTTGACACAGTGATACTAGTCAACTAGTTTCTGACATTTGAGTAAGCTCCTAGTTCTCAGAACCTCGTCATGTTATTGAAAGGAGATGGTACATAAAGTTATAATCTAGTAAAGTTTGAAATAAGAAAACTTTTTCTCACAATCTCAGTTACAGAGACCTCAGTCAGCCCTGGTTGGCTACGGAGAGGACAGAAT
Source organism: Carica papaya (assembly GCF_054855325.1). Lineage (NCBI taxonomy): Eukaryota > Viridiplantae > Streptophyta > Magnoliopsida > Brassicales > Caricaceae > Carica > Carica papaya. Next base: position 36,850,026 of record NC_142314.1, on the reverse strand, counting down.
CAATATGATTTTGAACATGGACCTTGTTGGGTAAAAACCAAGGACTTCTCCTATATCCTAACCCATCATTGGATAATTTACCCCAATTTGGTCAACACCTTGATTGTTTTTGGGAAAAGGATGAGATTTAAAAAAAATATAATTGAGGAATTAGTGAAATTGAATTGGGAATTCACCATATTATTCCCCTTATTAACATGGTAATCAATATTGGATCTCATAAGACTACCATGGTCGCCTAAATTGAAGAACCAATTTATGTTGTTGTCTATACTATTACCATTATAACTAGTATTGAATCATAATGGGTTGGAGTCAAAAGAAAAGGAAGAACTTTAGTTCATTGCAATGGAAATGATTAAGAGGCTTACAAAAAACACAATAGAATAGTTAAGCATAATGAGCTGATAACAGACTTTGAGGGAATATGACTAGGGTTATATCACATATTTATATTGTTTATTATTATTTTTTTAGGTTGGTGGAATGAACCTATCCTTTTAAGATTTCCTTTTCTAACCATAAATTGAAAAAAAAGTAAGAAAAAATTCATTACAAAATTAGGTATATAAATAATTATTTTTTCATATTAGTATATTTGACTATTATTTAAAAAGAAAAAGAGAATATATTAAGTTTTAACTGCTTAGAAAAATAAGATATAAAATTTAATAGTACATTAAATGCTTACGTTGAACCTAAATTTTGTTAGCATTCAAGAAAAAAATAATTTTTATGTATTCTAAATAAGGAAAATAATTAAGTTTTAGATTATTGTAATCATTATCTTTAAAATAATTTTATACTCTCATAAATGAAATTGTAAAAAATAATTATAATGTAATTTTATAACACCTGGGTCTAAAAATTTAGTAGAAGATGAATTTTTGAATTAATAAAAAAAATATAAAAATAATTATTTTGTATTTTATTTTAATTTTTTAAAAATTTTGAGAAAAATAGAGTCAGTGATAAAATGAAAACAATTCTGGAAAAAATGTGTGAAATTTTGAATAAAGGGAGTGTGTTTGAAAAGAAATTTGAAAATAGAGGGTAAAATCGCAAAAAAAAAGTTTGACTAGATGGGACAACCCGATCAGCAGCCACGACGAGTCAGAACGTGTCACGTGGCGGACATGCTGACATCGATTCTATGCGAGAGGTCACGCTGGCAATCTGTGTGCTTGAGCAATTCGACGATTCATATTGCATTCTGTGTGCATGAACAACTCAGATGCATTCCTCTTCAGGCATAATCAGACGGGTATGATTAATCGCAATGGACAGTTCAGATTCGTCCACGCAATCAGCCTAAATGGAAAATCATCATATGACTCTCATCACTCTACGTCGACTCGAACGAGCTACCGGGATAAGATGGAGAGGGGTATTTAAACTCCTATTCATAGAGAATTGTAACCCTAACTGACAAAAGAGCGGCCGGAGAAGAAGAAGAAGGGCAGCTGGAGGGAAGACCAGTTGTTGGAGGGACATCGTCGCCGCTGCACCTGAGTCACTACCGACCGCTAAGAGAGGTAAAATTTTCTCATTTTCGCTTGAAATTTGATCCTGAGTCTCTCTATGCCCATATTGGAGCCAAAAGGCTGACGGAAAAGGAAACCACAGGCAAAACCCAATTGAACCGCCGCGACAAAAAATCCAAAACCCTTTCCGATGACCCCCTTCCTGTTTCTTGTTTCGCGTAATTTTTTAACCATTGTGTTCTCCGTCCTTTTCTAGTGCAGGTTAGCCGAAAGAGAACTTCGATCGCGAAGGAAAATCGGCGGAGCCGCCGCACCCAGAGACCTTTCACCAGTAGGGTTTTCGTTTTTTGCCTTTTCTAGCCAATCGAGGCCTTCTAACTTAGTTTTTCGCAGTTTCACGTGCAAAACAAGCCAAAAATGGTCAGCTCGAGGCGAACCGCCGCCATGGGCGATGAAGCTGACGCCACAGCACGGTGATGTCGCCATGCTGGAATCCAAAAATTGGTCAAAAAAGTTTTAAAACACTTATTTTAGCATGTTGGAATATTTTTGGATACATGACGGGTGTTTTAATTTTTGCATGAAAAATTTAAAAAATTCGGGGACCACGATGAGGTGTAGTAAAAAGTGCGGTATTTCAGACATCGATCCGGGGTAAAAATCCCTCACCCTTTTTTCTATTACGATAAATTGAAGTTTAATAATCAATAATTCTGTGTTTTGTAAAAATTAGAAAATCCTAAAATTAATTACTGGTCATTAGTGGAGCCAGAACTAGTCAGTACATATTTGCTCTAGTTTACTATTTATTTTCTCATATACTGCTTGAAATGCTTACTATTATATTATGTGCATTAAATTACTAGTTTTAATTGCTTTCTCGGTTATGTAATTTACTTAATTGTACATCCCTCATTTGTTGGTTCGTTTTGTAATAAATGTCCTAATTATACTTTATTGATTTATATATCGTCTCTTTGCATGATTTATTATTAATTTGTAAATATGAGATGTTGGAATGCAATTGGTAATTGGTTGATAATGTAAATCTATGCATGGAAAGCTTACGGGGTATCCTGAAAAATGGTGGACGAACCCAATATATAGAAAAAAACTCTACCGTAGACATTAACTCAGTCGGACGGGGCTGAGGAGTCCTAGACCAGAAGGATTGGGAGATATAGTTCACTCTCATATCGAACGGGGTATCGAGGCGATGGTAGATTTGACGCTCATTATTGGACGGAGTATGGGGAAGACCAGTTAATTGACAAATTTAGATATTGGATTCACGTATATGAGAAACATCCCTTCGGGCCCCTAGAGGTACTAGTAAACAAGTAAAAAGGTAAGTTGACATTCTTGCTTACTTGGATATGAAATCAGAATGTTATTTGAGTTATTGTCTTCGTATGTTGATTTTGGGAACTCATAACAGTAAGTATGGAATAAATAATTTTTATATTAAATGAATTTACCTGAATTAATGGTTCAATTACTTGTTTTATAATTTTTACCAACATTCAATTTTCTATATCAGTGATTAGTGTAATATTTTTACTGAGTTAATGTAGCTCATTTTCTTATTTAATTATTTTAGATTAGGAAGACCAAGATCCAATATGAGGGTTGTGAGTAAAAGTTACCTCCTACACTCCATCAAAGTTGTCAGTGAAAGTTAACATAATAGAATTTTAGTTTCATTTCTATTTATATTATTTTAACTCATTTTTAGGGACATTCCGTTACCTTATTGGATATTCTAAATTTTTTATGTAAGGAATGTAAATTCTAATTATTATTTGCTTCTACTATTTTAATATGTATTTATTTTTTTAAAGTTTTGAGTCTTTATAAATTTAAAATAATATAATAAATTTTTGCATATAAATTTTTGTAAGAGAGTAATGAAACGAAATAACAAAATAATATTTCGTCAAGAATTATTGTATATTTTATTTATTTTATTATGAAATATTATTATTTTTATTCTAATTAAGACAAGAACTAATTTTTTTTTTAATTGAGTCACTTCAAATTGGAATACATTTACATTTTGTGCAACAAATCTCGAATATATATATATATATATATATGCACATAATACGTATTTATTAATTATCTAATGTAATAAAATATATATTGAATATATTACTTTTTTACCTATTTATGTATTTATTTTTATTTTATTATTTTTTTAATCATATAATATTTTAGAAGTACATAAAAACTTAAGTACAAAGAAGATATTTTAAATATTAACTTAAAGATGAAAATAAATACTTTATATTTAAATTAAAATTGATATAAATTTGAATATTTATAATTTAAAATCGAAAAATTAAAATTAAACTTAATTTTATATATAAAATTTAATTATATATAAAATTGATATATATTACTTTTTCCCCTCCGTTCCGCGCCGTACTCCCATCCTGATTCCCGTGCAGGTCTTGCCAAAACGTCACCTCCGGTTGCCGTTTTGCGTCGTCATCATCTCCGGCTGCTGTTTGTCTTGCAATCATGTCAGGTATAGTTCTTAATTGCGAGTCAACTTTCCTTAACTGTGTCTTTTTCAATATTGTTTTTGTTTAGGGTTTACTGAAATTTTCGGTGAAGGGCTTTAGAGGAGGTGAATGATTAATGTATTAGAGGAGGAGGTAGACAACAAAATTCAGACCATTTCGAAAACTAAGAAAGTGGCAAAAGAGCACAAGGAGCCGTTGCAGAGGCTACAAGAGAAGGTTAGGAGCTTTTTGTTTAAGTGACAAAAACGTTGTTTTATATTTATATTTTGTTTTATATAATCCATTTTCATGTCTCTGTTTCTGGTGCGCTAATCTTTTGGATTCTTCAACTGGTCTGGTCCCTGTGTAGCTTTCAAGCTCTTTAAATTAAGGACATTTGAGCTTATATCTGCCTCAGTTCAACGCCTTTTTCTTACAATTCATTTTAGTATGAGATTTTTGACATATAAACTGACTGCGAATCGGGTAGAGGATGTCGTGTGTGTAATTAATCAATGAGAATATTGGGGTTTAGATTATGGTTGGATTGAGGGATTACAAATTATTTGAATCTGAAGCAGCGGGAAGTACCAATAGGTTCAGCGACGTGAAAATATATGCATCTATAGGGAGTATTTTTTCCTTTGGGAGTTGAATCCTTTGGCTATAGATTAGGCTCATTACAAATTTTGTTCTTTGTTATAAGTTATCTTAAGGAAATTAATATATGGCTCTAGATTCGGGTGATTAGTATAGCTGAGTTCATAGACTGAAGAACTGCTTTAGTTCGTTTACTTGTTTTGCATTTCTCTGTTCAATTTTTTCAGGTTGAATTTCATGGCAGCTCTGCTCTTTCTCCTATTTTCACTGAAATAAGTCCGTGAAAGAGAACTGCTGATTTAATTTCACCCCCATTTTCCCTTTTATTTGATTTTTGATTGCTGTTCAATGATTCTCCTCTTCTGTCCTTCTTGGTGATAAGACTCCTTCATTTTTCCAATGTTGCCCGCTTTAAGATCGTGGACATCTTACTTAAATTATGACTTCTTGTTAATATTCCTTAACTTGTATGGTGTAAGATGATATTTTTGACAGTTTCCAACTAATAAAGAAGTGTTTGCATTCCTAGAGAAGATATCAAGTAATCTTTTCTTTTTTCGCGAATGCTTTACTAGTTGTATATAAACTGGCTTTACCGTTAAAGGCTTTCTTGTGCTAAAGATCACTATTCTTATAATAGTGAAATGTCTAAAGGAAATGGATGATATTGTGATGTAAATTGATTGTTTGATCTGGAATTACCTTTAATGGAAGTTTTATCTATCAATTTGGATCTGTAACAAAAAAAAACAGAAGGAATTTGTTTAAATGCTCAATCTGTTAAGTTCTTCTCTCAGTTTATCTTTCCCCCCATCTTGAAATTCCAAAAGATCTGAATACCTCTGTTAGAGGACTTCCTCTGTCATTTCTCTCTCTCTCTCTGTATGTTTATGTGTGTATGTGTGTATTACACATACATGTATATATGTGTATGAAATGTGTTCATGCATTTGTCCATCTGTTTGTCTATCTCACTGAGAAAGACATGTTTAGACACATTGAGGCAATTTTTTCTCTTATTTTTTGAGTGCAGACAAGTTCTGACTTCTTCCTTTAAGACCTAAAATTTCAGTATAATCACAGCTAAAATTATTGTTAAGCCAGGTACTTTTGGGGTTTTCCCAGAATTTGTTGGAGCTGAAGCTGGAATTGTGGGAAAATGAGATAATGAACTTAAAAAAAAATAAAAAGACACTAGAAAGAAAGAGAAAGTATTAGGGGAGGAGTAGATGTCCCCCAAAGGAGAAAGAGCAAGTTCAAATTAAAGGAGAAAGGCCCTCAAACACCAAAAGAGAAAAAACAGCTGAATGGAGGATGGGCAGGGCATGTCTATGTAAAGATAAATAAGACATATATTTAGAAGGACCATGTGGCTTGGCCCAAAGAGATGAAAGAAAAACCATAAGTCTCAAATAAACAGAAAATGCAAGAAGTGATCCTTAAAGATCTTGTGTTTCTCTCCAAGCCCTCAAGAACTAGAAGAATAACCCAGGAAGTAGGAAATAATAAATTATCAAGTAAACCGTCAGTACTTTCCAAGCCTTATCACAGTGCTGAAATAGATGAGCTTGAGACTCGACGTCGGGAAAGCACAAAACTGTCCTGTGGACAAAGTACAATTGAGCCAGGGAACTGAGAGAAAATCATTAGTATTGAAATTTTAATTTTGTTCAATTCATATGAATATCCAAATTCTATAATTTTTTGAATTTATTTGAATTATTCATTTCTAATGAGCAAATTAATTTGGAGTTTTTTTTTTTTGCCAAAAGAAAAGCACTGCAAGTCGGGGCTCTAAGAAGCTTTTGTCATTTTTGAAGGTTTAATCTCGAAGTCTTGTGTATTTTTCTTTCCTAAATTTTCTATATGTTATGACAGATTCACTCGTAATGTTGTCTTGTAACTTTTAAGGTGTCAACGATCAAATCTATTTTGTTTTCTATCTGTTATGAAATTGTTGGTTTCTCACCAATTTAATTGTTGCTGTTTGATTATTTAATATGAGAGCTTTCAATATTTTTATGCACAACACACTAACTGTCGATGCATTAAAGGTTATATACGGAATTTTCAATTTAACATATTACACAATATTTAACAACTTAGTGTAAAGTTATTTACATGACATGAAAGATTGATGAACGCACATGATTACTAGTATGATGAAGTATGATGAGACGGTCCATTTATTTGACTTATCTAATTTTATATTTTGTTATAGTATATAACTTCAGATGCAATATGAGACATACATATGACTCTTCTTCACCATGATTTATGCATTATAAACAATAATTCATGATTTAAGTTTGAATCTTATAACATATAAAGAAAAAAAACCTAGTATATATTAATTCACATCATTTAGACAGATTCGGATATGGGCTTAAATCACATTTATTTATTGATTTCATAAATACATTATTTGAGTACCGGTTTTTTGGAATTAAAGATCAAATATTTGATTTACTTCTCTGACATCTCTACGAGAGAATATTCACCAACCTAATCATCCATTACTTCTACTTCAGCGACAATAATTAGAAGACCATGTCCCCAATTTATATTTATATTTTGTTTTAATTCATTTTCATGTCTCTGTTTCTGATTTGCTAATCTTTTGGTTCTTCAATTGGTCTGGTCATTGTGTAGCTTTCCAAGCTCTTCAAATATAGGACATTTGAACTTATATCTGTTTGGGTTCAACACCTTTTGTAACGATCCCGGAAATTTAAATGAGATATATGTATTAAAAATGTCAAATGCGGAAGCGTAATAAAAATTTTGATTAACATCCCTTACACAATAAGCAAAACGTACTCAAAACATGAAAGAACAAACTAACTAAAAGAGATACTCGAGATAAGAACTATAAATCTAACTATGAAGTCTTTAGGCGTCCCCTTCGCCGTCTTCCTGCGGAATGGGCTCGGGAACAATGTCTTCCTGATCTGAAATGGTTAAATAAGGAATGAGCTACACCAGCCCAGTAAAGACATCACACTATCTCACCGCCACGGAAGTAAAGGTGGGTAGAAAACAAAACTGACAAATGGAGCATAATTTATAACGAACTCGTTTATTAACATAAAAACATTTACTGTCCACTTACCTCGGTGAGATTTATAAAAACAACACATAAAAGCAATAACGTTATCATCATCATGAAATCATATAAACTTTATAACATAACACACATCATACCTTTACATTTCAATCATCAGAAAACATATTTCCTCTTTTACCAGCCTACTAGTATCCTGGGGATCCATAGGGAGTCCCCGCTATACGTGAACCATTAACATTTACAACCTAATTTCAGGGCCGCCCCCATACCCCGTCCGGTATGGGCGCCAAAACCATGAACCTCAATACCCCGTCCGGTATGAAGGTGAAACGTGCCGTCCCCAGACCCCGTCCGGTATGAGAGACCACATTCCCGGTAGGATTCCCTACGGACCTGGTCTGTCCACCATATCTCAGCATATCTAGTCAGGCTGTCCACATTATCCACTTATCAATTCACATAACCTTTTTGCCATTTTTCTTAGTTTCAATCATCCAAACACACACAACATGTAAACCAGTAATGGACACCAAATAAAACAACACAGTATCGGGTTAAGCATAATACCAGCCATAATAAAAGAAACCATGATTCATGCATACGAGATCATAATATAATTACATCAAACATCATGCTGCATTTAATACTGGAAATTAAATCAAGCAATAACAGACCAACTCAGTATTAGACTCGGGCTCCATTGGCAACCTTAATCAATTATACATCTATAAAGTCACACAGTACAGTTTAATTATTTATTTAGCTTTAATACCGTAATAGGAAATAGGGTGAGGGGTCCTTACTTGTTTTGGGGTCTGAATACGGCTCTACAGTGCGCCTACAGGCTGTCCCTAATTTCCCTGAATTTTTTCCGAAAAACTGAAACGCACTACCAGTACTTGCACGTGTCCCAAAAAAGCCCAAATCAGACCTAAGGCCCCTTTCGGCCAATATCGCAATTCCAACACGGCGGCTCCGCCGTGCTCCGGCGACGGTGCCGCCGCAAGCGGCGGTGATTCGCATCGGGTTGGCCGTTTCCGGCCGAATTCGGCCATACTTGCATCGGTTCCTGCGATAAAACAACCCTAGGGCCCTCAGTGGGCCAAAAAAATCACAAAAAATCGAAACTTACCGGCAGTGGTGCTCTCGGGTGCGGCGGCTCCTCCAGCGTGAGTTGCGTTTTGATGTTTGGCTCCGATCAACCTGTAGAGAAAAGAACGGTGATCACAATGGTATAAAATTTGCATCAAACAGAGGTCGGGAAGGGCCTCATCGGAGGCAAAAACCGAGGAGGGGCGCGGCGGCGCCGCTGGGTTTCGGCTGGGTTTTCCCGCCGTTTGGCCGGTGGTTTGGCTCCAATTTGGCCATAGGCGGACTCAGTATTGAAAAACGAGCAAGGGAAAAAAAATTTACCTCGATTGACGGTCGAAAACTTCCCCGATGCGGCAGCGGGTGGCGGCGGCCGGCTCCTCCGGCGTCTGGTTCTTCTTCTCCGGCGAGGCACTGGCGGCTAGGATTTTTGTGGTCAGGTGTGGGTGGGGTTATTTATACCCTTTGCCTTTTAATCTCAACCGTCCATCAAGATTAAATCTGGGCCGTTCGATCGCGATTTAATTGGGATTAAATCTGGACCGTTCATCGCGATGCAATCTGGACCGTCCGTGCGCGTGAATCTGGGCCGTCCGTGCGCACGTTTGAGCTGGACCGTCCATGTGCGCGGGAACGGATTTGGGTCGTCTGATCGCGCGCACGCGGATCGCCCACGTGGCCCGTTCCCTGGTCAGCGTTTCCTTGCCACGCGACGCGTCCTGGTTGGCCGGGACTGCTGACCAGGCCGCTGACATGGCTGCTGATAGGGTGCTGACGTGGTACAACTTTTTTAAATTGCATTTTGACCCTCAGTTTCCGATTTTCTTTTCAAAACACCCCCAAAATCCAAATTTTCACCCATTTTTTTCAAAATCAATTTCAATTAAATCCAAATAATATTTTTACCCAATTTTATCACTATTATTATTTTTATTTTCTTTAAATTAAATTAAATTAAATAAAAAATCAAACAAATAAATAAAAATAAAAATAAATAAAATAAAATTTTTATTTTTATTTGGGTGTTACACCTTTGTATTTTTTTTAATTTATTTTAATGTGAGAATTTTGGACATATAGACTGACAACAAATCTGGTAGAGGATGTTGTATGTGTAATTGATCAATGAGAATATTGCGGTTTAGATTATGGTCGGATTGAGGGATAAGGGGAAGAGCCAATAGGTTTTGCATCATGAAAGTATACTCATTTATATGGAGTATTTTTTCCTTTGGGAGTTGAATTCCTTGGCAATAGATTAGGCTCATTACCAATTTCATTCTTGGTTATAAGTTATCCTTGGAAATTAACATATAGCTCTAGATTCGGGTAATTAGTACAGTTGAGTTCATAAACTGAAGAACTGCTTTAGTTCTTTTACTTGTTTTGCATTTCTCTGTTCAATTTTTTCAGTTTGAATATCATGGTAGCTTTGCCCATTTTCTCCTATTTTCACTAAAATGAAGTCCTTGAAAGAGAAATACTAATTTAATTTCACCTCCATTTTCCCTTTTCTTTGATAATTTGATTGTTGTTCAGTGATTCTCATTATCTGTCCTGTTTTATGATAAGACTCATTCATTTTTCCAATGTTGCCCACTTTAAGATTGTATCACGAGAGGGACATCTTGTTTAAATTATGATTTCTCGTTAATATATGTTAATCAGTACAAACTAATATCATATGTTATTTCTTACACTGGTTATTGTAGCTAAGTTCCTCCTGGCTACTCTCATCGTTGTTTTCTTACTCTTAGTAAGGATTTTGGTTTCTCTTTTTTCTTGTCTTTTCTTCCATGCATAACTTTTGGTGGCAGCCTCTATAGTCCAATTTTCCCATTCTAGCTGCTTATTCAAATTTCCTTTATCTAGTTGTTGTTCGTTGCTTACAAGGTCAAAATGGTGTCGTTAGTGTCATATCACCATATCATTGTATATGTTGTCTTCTCTTACCATATCATCAATCTCCTTGTATGTGTAGTCAATAAAAATTCAATTTCTACTTCGAAGCTTATAGAATAACTATCTCATAGTTGGGGTTTCTTCTTTTGTTTTTTACGAGCAACAACATCATGTAGCTTATGTTTGAATGGGCTTGAAAATCATATAGAAACAAACTTTAAAGAGAATTACAGACAGAAACTATGTTACACTTTGATAGGAAGAACAAAGTTGGACATAATTGTTTTTTTTCAAAAGTTTAGTCCTAAGATTTAATATTAATTGAGATAATCTTCTCTTGGTTTTTTCCATTTATTTTAATTTTCTAATAGAAATTGAAAAAATGAGTATAAGAAATTAGATTATAACACAAGTATTGCATCTAAAGTTGATATTATTCTAAACTTCTTGCTAGTGTGTCAGTATTAATATGAATGAAAATTCTTTTGTTTCCCTAAATATGCAACCGTTTATGGTTTATCTAAGAATTCAAAGGGTGTTTTCAATATTTTCAAAGTTCATTGAATATGTGGATTTTAGAATTGGTTGAGGTTAAAACAATTTTAAAACTTTTATCTATTAGTTTATGGTGTATTTGGGTGATAATTTTTTCTTAATTGTGGAAAGTGACTAGATAAGTCGCTCTTTCGTGAATCTTTTCTTTGAATGATATAAATATAGAGTATTCAATTACTGAGAGAAAAATTCATAATTTTGTCAATTTCTTTGCATCAAGTCTAGTTTTTTCATATTTTTCTAGACATAAATCAGTTTGCAGATATCTTAACTAAAGGAGTTGCAAGAGGAGATTACACATGGAAGTGTTATTCTGATGATTGTGAAGATCTAATCTATGCATTATTACCTGCTTCCATTGGTATGACTTCACCTTTGGTATAATCATTACGTATTTGAATTTTAATTTTGTTCAATTCATACGAATGTCTAAATTCTAGAATTTGTTGAATTTATTTGAATTACTCATTTCTAACGAGCAAATTAATTTGTTTTTTTTTTGCCAAAGACAAGCACTGCCAGCCAAGGCTCTAAAAAGCTTTTTTTTTTTTGTTTTTTGTTTTTGAAGATTTAGTCTTAAAGTTCTGTGTCTGTAGGGGCGAGAAATTGATTTAATCCTTATCTATTTTTTTATACCTCTATATAGTAAACTATAAGATCTAAAATACATTAAAATATAAAATACAACATAACAGCTGTGAGTGGATTAAAGGTTTTTTATGAAGTTTTTTTAATTTGATAAATCGCACGATATTTAAAAAATTAGTGTAAAATTACCTACATGATATAAAATATTGATGAGCCCACATGATTATTAGCATAATAAGTCAGTTTGTTTATTTGACATATCTAGCCTTAAATTTTATACAAGTATATAACTTTAAATGTAATATGAGGCATATATATGACTCTTCTTTGCCATGATTTATGCATTGTAAACAATAATTCATGATTTAAACATAAATTTTATAACATATAAAGAAAAAAAAAACAAGCATGTATTAATTCACATTATTAAGAGAGATTTGCATATGGGCTAAAATCACATTTATTTATTGGTTTCATATATACATTATTTGAGCATAATTTTTTGAAATTAAAGACTAGATATACGATTTACTCCTTGAATATCTCTACAAGAAAAAACTCGTCAACCTATTTGTCAGTTATTTCTTCTTTAGCAGCAATAATTGGAGGAGCATTATTATCTGAGCTGATAATATCTTTCTTTAATCTTCACACCAGCAGTACTCTTAAGAGCTTGACCACCACCATCAGGGGTCCTGACATCAAAATGGTTCATCCATGTCGCCTTGAATTTCTTTGGCGCGATAGTAAGTCCATTAGGAGTGTTAACAATGTGAAGTTTGCGAGGCTTCTTGTTCCTATTCTTTGCAGCCTTTCTCTTTTGCCTCTCCTCACTAGTTTCATATTTATAATGAGCTCTTAAAACATGAGTCGCAAAAAGCAGCGATGTACTGAACCTTTCCATACACTTAGGGCATGTGTATGGACCATTTTTGTTGCAAGGGAGGCTGTGAGTCACCCCATCATAACTCTCATCATCATCACTTTCAGATTGATGATGATCTCCATTTGGGTTGTTCGGAACTCTTGTTTGTTGGGAACAATTTTCGATAGTGTTTGCACTCATGCGCGATAAAGTTGGCAAGATCTTCAGTGATTGATCATTAAGAATGTTGTTGTTGTTACCAAATGCACCATTGCTCAATGATTGAGCAAACAAAAGTTCATTTTTCATCCCGAAAAGGTCCCTACCATTTGGATAATTAAGGGGGGATGAATTTGGTGAGAAGTTGTGAGGATAATGATGAGTAACAGGAAAATTGTTAACGTTTCTAGCAAGCATCATTGGGTTTGGCATGGTGATACTAGTCGACTGGTTTCTGATATTGGGGTAAACTCCTAGGGGTTGTTGAAACTCGATCAAGTTATTAAAAGATGGTACAGAAAGCTGCAATCCAGCAGAATTTGAAGTGAAAAAACTTTTCTGTACAACTTCAGTTACAGAGACCTCAGCAAAGCTTGGTTGGTTTTGGAGAGGGACACAACCAATGTAATTTTCAACCTGGACCCTTGTGGGACAGGAATCAAAGATTCTCCCCATATCCTGACCTATCATTGGATTGATTATCCCAGTTTGGCCAACACCGAGATTGTTTTTTGGAAAAAAGATGGGATTTTGGGTAAACCTGGTTGAGGAATTGGTAAAATTGAATTGGGAATTCGCCATGATATTCCTTTGGTTAACATGGTAATTAGCGTTGGATCTCAGAATACTGCTTTGGTTGCCTGAGTTAAAGAAGCAAGTCATGTTGTTGTCAACACCATTACCATGATAATTAGGATTGAACGAGACTGAGTTGGAGTTAAAAGAAAAAGAGGACTTAAAATTTGTTGCCATGGAAATGATTGAGAGGCTCGCAAAGAACACAGGAAAATAATAAAGCGAAATGATGAGAGAACAAGCTTTGATGGAAGACAACTAGGATTTATATCACATATTTATAATGTTTTTTTTAGGTCTGTGGGATGAAACTTTCTTTCTAAGTTATTATTGTCTATCCATAAATTTAAAAATATAAGATTGGGTAATGTAATAATTGTTTTTTCAAAATTTGACAGATTTGGCAGTTACTCAAAGAAAAAGAAGAGAATCTGATATTTTTAAAATATATAGAAAAATCAGATATAAAATTAAATAAAAGATTTAGTGGTTATTAATTCTCTTAATGCGTTTCAAGAAACTTAGAGGAATAATAATTAAGAGAATAAGAACAAGGATAATATTTTATATTTAAAAAAATATATTTGAAAAATGGGAATGATAATTAATCTCCTTCGCACTTTTTATAATTTAAATTTTTATGTATTCTAATTTAAAAAATATTTAAAATTTAATATTATTAAAAAATATTATATTTAAAATGATTTAATAATATCAAAAATTGAATTGTAAAGAAATTAATTATAATATTTTCGATAATTTAAAAATTAAAATAATACAATAAATTTTTATTTTATAATTTTTATAACAACATAATTTAATGAATTAACGAATATAATAGTTATATTAGTATATCTTATTTATTTTATTTTAAATTATAATTATTTTTATTCGTATCGAATTAGTTTAAATTTGAATATGATATATTCTATATTATTCATTTTGAATATCTATATATGCAAATAATAAGTGCTCTTATATGTAAAGGCTCCAACCTCCTACTAAGAATTCTTAACGTTTGACTCAAAAATAGTGGAATAAGCAGCAAATAAAATTTATAATTTAGCAGAACCAATTAGAGTTTAGAGTTACAGTTCTTACACAGTTTACTTAAAATATTCAATAGGTTTATGAGAATGTTGTCTTGGTCGTTCTGATTTGAAATGATTAATACTAAAGGGTAAATTACACTAATTCTGTAAGAATATCAACGCATTACCACTGATACAGAAAATCAAATGGTTGTCGAAAACATAAAACAACCAATCGAGCTTATTTTTGATAAAATTCGAACGTTACTGCATTTATTATTTGTTTAACTAAAAAAGTTAATATTATTTTAATTTACCTATAAATTCTTAAATGTCATTCATTAAGGTAAAAATCAGAATAACAATCTATAATGTGCATTCTAAAGACATATAATAATTAACTTTACGTTATTTTCCAAAGCTAGATTCCTTACCATATTCATCTTTATTATTTTATTTTACCTACCGGTGTCGTTGGGGGGTCCACAGGGATTCTCACTACATGTGGACACGAACTTTCATTATATTAATCAAACAGCCATCATCATACCCCGTTTGGTATGAGCGTAATTAAAACGATTCCCAACCCCTTTTGGTATGAAACTTCTCAACCCACTAAGGGTATTGTTCACAGTAGGGTTCACCCCATGCACCAAATTCGTACACTATTTCTCAAGATACCCGGTAAGCCTCTTTTATTCATTAATATTAATTCATTTATTTTTTTTTTCTTTTCTTTACTATTTAATCTTAAAAGGCACGTATATCTACATCCAAAATAACAATAACTATGAAATTTATATTTTAAGGTACGTATTTGAAATAAGCATGCATTATACCGACAGAAATGTATTACACACACAAGAGAATAACAAGATAACATAGATTAAGAAACTTTATTACATTCGTCGTAGAATTAAAACAAATGCATTGAAGTAAGCAGTATAGTGAATAGATAAGCATAATAAACAACTGAAAAAATAATTACTGCAATTAAAACTTAAAATAGACACTTGCAGTAATTAATCAATTAAAGGACGATAGATTAACTAAAATTTTCATTTATTATCAGTTTAGCTTTAATTTAACCGTAATAAAAAAAAATGGTTGAGGAATTCTTACCCTGAATTGGTGTTCAGAATACTGTCTTTTTCACTATGGTGTCTGGCGATTATCGATTCTTAAATTTCTTGAATTTTTCTGCTAAGATCCAAATGTGCGTCAAAATAGCATGAAAATATGCGAGAAACAGCCAAAAAGGTAAAAAATCTCACCAGGGGGTCAGGTTGAGGTTCCGGTGCGGCGGCGACATCGTGCTCCGCTGCCAGGTCTTTCTTCTCCAGCGGCTCCTCCTTTTGGTCAGGTCATTTTCGACCGATTCTCGGTAAAAACTTGTTTAAATCATGGTTAGTAGGGGTCTATTGGTGGAAAGAGGGAAAAAACTGAGGCTTACTAGCATTTTTCAATCTCTGGTGCAGCGGCTCAGCCGGACTCTGTTGTTCCTTCCTCGCAGTTCGTGACTTTTTCGGTCACATTGCATCAGAAACAAGTTATACGCCTAAAGGGTGGAGAAAATGGAATGAATGAATGAAGATATGGCTCATCGGAGCATTTTTCGATCTCTGGTTTAATGGCTCAGCCGAACTCTGTCGTTTCTTCCTCGCGATTCGCAGTTGTTCTCGGTTTCTCTGCAACAAAAATAAGTTATATGGCTAGGGGGAGAGGAACAAGGAAAAACAGGAAGAAAAATTGCACTTACCAGTACGTTTTGGATCTTTGGTGCGGCGGTACTGGTGGCTGGACTTCTCCTCCGGTCACCCTTCTTCTTCTTCTTCGACGAATGGATATCGGCTAGGGTTAGGGTTTCAGTTTGGAAGAGATGTTTAAATACCCTCTCCCCTCGATCTGGGTCGTCCATCTGGGCCCGTGTGGATCAACCACAATCATTAGATCACACTTATTAGAGAAACTGATTTGGATCATTCAATCGAAGATGCATCGATCGTCCGATCGCGCTTATTTAAAAAATTCATCTGGCTATTTGTGTGCGTAGGGGTGAACACGGGGCCTGTAATAGCCCGGACTTGAAAGAAGATAAATTATAAATTAAATGTAGAAGTGAAACAAATAAAGTTAGGGTTTACATTCTGTACACAATAATTCAAAATACCCAATAGAGCTACGAGAATGAACATTTTTTAAAAAATAACGAAAAATCAAAGAAATAAATAGAAAGTAAACAACTGGACATCTTATTCGCAACTCTCTTATGGATCGAACTGTAGATTTTGGTCATCTTGATCTGAAATGGTTAATGAAAGAGTGAGTTTCACTAGCTCAGTAAGAATGTCACACTACTCATTGATACAGAAATGAAGGTTGGTAGAAATTATAAAAATAACTAATGGAGTTTTTAATTTAAGTAAATTCATTTATCATAAATAAAATCATTTACTGCATACTTACCGTGGTGAGATTTTCAAATTGACATATAAAGAAAATAACATAAACAATATCATAATCTCATATTCAATCAGTCGGAACTAATAACTTTCTTCTTTATTACTCTACTGGTATCTATTGGGATTCATAAGGGTGTCCCCTGTAACAGACCCGGAAATTTAAATGAAATGTATGTATTAGAAATCTAAAATGCGGAAGTGTAATAAAAATTTTGATTAACATCCCTTACACAATAACCAAAACGTACTCAAAACATGAAAGAACAAACTAACTAAAAGAGATACTCGAGATAAGAACTATAAATATAGCTATGGAGTCTTCAGGCATCCCCTTCGTCGTCTTCCTGCGGAACGGGCTCGGGAACAATGTCTTCCTGATCTGAAATGGTTAAATAAGGAATGAGCTACACCGGCCCAGTAAAGACATCACACTATCTCACCCCCACGGAAGTAAAGGTGGGTAGAAAATAAAAATGACCAATGGAGCTTAATTTATAATAAATTCATTTATCAATGAAAAAATCCTTTACTATCCACTTATCTCGGCGAGATCCATGAAAACAACATATGAAAATAATAACCTTATAATATCATGAAATCATACACACTTTATAACATAACATATATCACACCTTTACATTTCAATCATCAGGAAACAGATTTCCTCTTTTACCAGCCTACTAGTATCCCTGGGGATCCATAGGGGGTCCCCTCTACACGTGAACCATTAACATTTACAACCTGATTCCAGGGTCGTCCCCATACCCCGTCCGGTATGGACGCCAAAATACATAAGGTCTCCATACCCCGTCTGGTATGAGAGACTACGTTTCCGGTAGGGTTTCCTACGGACCCGGTCCGTCCACCATCTCCTAGGATATCTAGTCAGGCTGTCCCTATTTTTCACTTATCAATTCACATAACCTTTTTGCCCTTTTTCTTGGTCTCAATCATCCAATCATACACAACATGTAAACCAGTAATGGACACCAAACAAGACAACACAGTATCAGGTTCACCATAATACAAACCATAATAAAAGAAACTATGATTCATGCATACAAGACCATAACATAATTACATCAAACATCATGCTACATTTAATACTGAAAATTAGATCAAATAATAACAGACCAACACTGTATCAGACTCGGGCTCCATTGGCAACCTCAATCAATTATACATCTATAAAGTCTCAAAATTATGTTTAATTATTTATTAAGCTTTAATACCGTGATAGGAAATAGGGTGAGGGGTCCTTACTTGTTTCGGGGTCTGAAATCGACTCTACAGTGCGCTTACGGGCTGTCCCTAATTTCTCTGAATTTTTTTCAGAAAACTGAAAAGCACTACCGGTACCTGCACGTGACCCAAAAAATCTCAAATCAGACCTAGGGCCCCTTTCGGCCAATATAAGAATTCCGACACGGTGGCTCCGCCGTGCTCTGGCGACGGCGCAGCCGCTTGCAGCGGCGATTCACCTCGGGTTGGCCGTTTTTGGTCACACTTGCATCGGTCCCTGTGATGAAACAACCCTAGGGCCCTCGGTGGGCTAAAAAATCACGATAAACTGAGACTTAGCGGCGACGGTGCTCTCGGGTGCGGTGGCACCTCCGGCGTGAGTCGCGTTTTGATGTTTGGCTCTGATCAACCCGTAGAGAAAAGAACGGTGTTTACAGTGGTATAAAATTTGTATCGAACGGAGGCCGGGAAGGGCCTCATCGGAGGTAAAAACCGAGGAGGGGCGCGACGACGCCGCTGGGCTTCGGCTGGGTTTTTCGGCCGTTTGGCCGGTGGTTTGGCTCCAGTTTGGCCATAGGCGGACTCAGTATCGAAAAACGAGCAAGGGAGAGAAAATTTACCTCGATCGGCTGTCGGAAACTTCCCCGGTGCGGCGGCGGGTGGCGGTGGCCGGCTCCTCCGGCGTCTAGTTCTTCTTCTCCGGCGAGGCACTGGCGGCTAGGGTTTTTGTGGTCAGGTGTGGGTGGGGTTATTTATACCTTTTGCCTTTTAATCTCAACCGTCCATCAAGATTAAATCTGCACCGTTCGATCACGATTTAATTAGGATTAAATTTAGGGCGTCCGTGCGCGCGGGAACGGATCTGGGCCGTCTGATCACGCGCACGCAAATCGCCCACGTGGCCCATTCCCTGGTCAGCGTTGCCTTACCACGCGGCAGGTCCTGGTTGGCCGGGGTTGCTGACCGGGCTACTGAGGTGGCTGATGGCGTGGCACAATTTTTCTAAATTGCGTTTTGACCATCGGTTTTCGATTTTCTTTTCAAAAACACCCCCAGAATCCAAATTTTCACCCATTTTTTCCAAAATCAATTTCAATTAAATCCAAATAATATTTTTACCTAATTTTATCATTATTATTATTTTTATTTTCATTAAATTAAATTAAATTAAATTAAATAAAAATCAAATAAATAAAAATAAAAATAATAAAATAAAATTTTATTTTACTTAGGTGTTACATCCCCACTATGCGTGAACCTTTATTCAATATTCTCAACTAATAGGTCGTTTCCATATCCCGTCTGATATGAGTGCCAAAAGATATCATCTCTCAATATCTCATCTAGTATGAGGATAAAACGGGTCATCTCCATATTCCGTTCGGTATGAGTGCCAAAATACTAATCATCGATACCTCGTCCGGTATGAGGCAATGTTCATGGGAGGGTTTCCTATGTACCCAGTCCGTTCACTATCTCTCAGGATATCCAATAAGGCTACCATTCATTCATTCACTTAATCAAATAATTTTTCATTTAACTTTAATTTCTAATTTCCTAATTTAACTACAAATTACGTAAACAAGCAATACACGCACCAAGGAAACACAATCGAATCATTTTACCAATTTTAGTATAATATCATGCATTCGAAACTGTAAAATCAATCAATCATTTAAACATAAGAATCATTAATAAATAACCAATTCTGTCTCCATTAGTAATTTGTAATTGATTATAGATATTTTTTAAATTACGGAAAAAGTTAAATTATTTATAATTAAACTTCAATTCCATAACAGGAAATGAGGTGAAGGATTTTTACTGGAATCAATATCTGGAACGCTAAGCTTTCAGCTGCACCTATTAACGATCTCTGGGTTCTCTAAATTTTTATTCGGGGATTAAAACATTCTCTAAGTATCTAGAAATATCTAAAAAATTCAAAATCAGTGTTAGAAATCCTTTTCGGTCAATTTCAGGATTCTGGCACGGCGACGATGCCGTGCTCTGACGACGGCACCACAGCCTACGACGGTGGTTTACTTCGGGCTGGTCATTTTCAGACAGTTTTTGCTGATTATGTGCTCATTTTTGCGAAAAAAACACGTTAAAGGGCATCGATTGGCTGAAAAAAGTCAAAAAAACAAAAGCTTACCGGTGACGGAGTTTTTCGGTGCGGTGGCTCCACCAGCTCACCTTTGCAGTTTGGTGTTTTGCTTCGGTCAACCTGTATAAAAAGTAATGGTGATTACAATGGTGGAAAAATTACATGAAACGAGAATCAGTAAGGGTCTCATCAGAGGCGATTTTTGATCTTAAGGAAATTAATATATATGGCTCTAGATTCGAGTGATTAGTATAGTTGAGTTCATAGACTGAAGAACTACTTTAGTTCTTTTACTTGTTTTGCATTTCTCTGTTCATTTTTTCCAGGTTTTATTTCGTGGTAGCTCTGTCCCTTTTCTCCTAATTTGACTAAAATGAAGTCCTTGAAAGAGAACTACTAATTTAATTTCAACTCTATCTTCTCGTTTATTTGATAATTTGATTGTTGTTCAGTGATTCTCCTCTTCTGTCCTGCTTCATGATAAGACTCCTTGTTCATTTTTTCAATATTGCCCGCTCTAGGATTGTACCACGAGAGGACATCTTGCTTAAATTATGATTTTTGGTTAATATATGTTAATCAGTACAAACTGGTATCATATGTTATTTCCTATATTGGTTATTGTTGCTAAGTTCCTCCTTCCTGCTCTCGTTTTGTTTTCTTGCTCTTTGTAAGGATTTTGGTTTCTCTTTTTTCTTGTCTTGTCTTTCATACATAACCTTAGTTTGCATCCTCTATAGTCCAATTTTCCCCATTCTAGTTGCCTATTCAAATTTCATTTCTCTAGCTGTTGTTCGTCGTGAGAGCCTCACTTACTAGGTCAAAATGATGCCATCAATGTTATATTTTGTTTTAGTAGTTCATTGTGTATCGCAGGTCATATCAATATTTCCTTGTATTTCTTGTCTTCTCTTACCATATCATCAATCTCTTTACATGAGTAGTCAATAAAAATTCAATTTTTATCTCGAAGCTTATAGACTAAAGGTTTAGTTTACCCTTAGTCAGGTTTTCTTCTTTTGTTCTTTACAAGCAACAACATCATGTAGCTTAAGTTTGAATGGGCTTGAAAATAGTATAGAAATAAACCTTGAAGAGAACTACAGGCACAAACTATATATCATTTAGATAATAAGAACGAAGTTGGACTTCTTTAATTTTGTCTTTTAAAACGTTTAGTCCCAAGATTTAATTTGGCCTATTTAAAGATTTTAAAATTTTAATTAAAATAATTTTTTTCATGATTTTACCATTTATTTTAATTTTCTAATAGAAATTGAAAAATTGAGCATAAGAAATTAGACTATAACACAAGTACTACATCTAAAGTGGATATTATTCTAAAATGTTTTCTCTTCTTTCTGGTGTGTAAATATTGATATGAATGAATATTCTTTTATCTATTAGTTATGGTAGATTTTTCCTTAATTGTGGAAAGTGACTAGATAAGTCGTTATTTCTTGAATATTTTTTTTGAATTATAATAATATACAGTGTTCAATTTGTGAGAAAGAAATCCACAATTTTTCAAATTCTTTGCATCGAGTCTAGTTTCTCCATACTCTTTAAGAAACAAATCAATTTGCAGATATCGTGACTAAAGGAGTTACAAGAGTAGATAACACATGGAAGCATTCTTCTCATGATTGTGAAGATCTAATCTATGCATCATTACTTGATTTCACTGGTATGATTTCACCCTTGTTATAATTATTCAAATTTTAATTTTGTTCAATTCATACGAGTATCTAAATTTTAGAATTCGTTGAATTTATTTGAATTACTTATTTTTAACGAGCAAATCAATTTGGGGTTTTTTTTGGCCAAAAGAAAAGCATTGCAGGCCAGGGCTCGAAGAAACTTTTTTGTTGTTTTAAAGATTTAGTCTTAAAGTCCTGTGTCTTTTTCTTTCCAAAATTTTTAATATTTATGACAACATCACTCGTAATGTTGTATTGTAGCTTTTAAGCTGTCAACAACCAAATCAATTTTTTTTTTTCTGCCTATTATGACATTATCAATTTTTCACAAATTTAATTGTTATTGTTGATTCTTTAATATAAGAAGACTTCCTCCACCGACGACGCACTGCCCGAGCTAGCAATGCTCGACCGGTGCACTGCAGTCTCGCCTATGAGCACACATGTTTGTTGTTACGCGTGCGTAGGGCCTAGGCGCTATGGGTGCCGTGTGTAAAGGCCTCAGGCGCACAGGGCCTGTCTATGGCAGGTCTGTTGCGCGGATGGCGTGCGCACAGTGTGGAGCGCCAGTTTGTGTGCAAAGTAACGTGTGGACGGCCCGCCTAGGCGGGCAGGTCCTGACCCCACATCGTGCGCGCGAAGGGGGACATGCTTGTTGTCTGCACGTCTTGTGCGTGTGCATGCAGAGGGGACATGTGTGTTGTGCGCACAGTGCCCAGCACTCGCGTGGGCAAACCACGCTCTCGTGGAATTTTTCTCGCGAGCAGTTTTTCTCCCACTTTGTCGTTTTTCTTATCTTTTTCTAAATTTTTCTTTTAATTTAAAATAATTTAAAATATATAAAATAATTTAAAATAAAATAAAATGTAAATAAAAATAAAAAATAAATTAAAATCACGAATCATATAAAATGTTAAACAACGTAAATTAATTAAGTTTAAGGCCAACCAAAGACCCGAATAAATAAAGTTTTTAAATTATTTTAGTACAGTGATGGGCGGGGTGTTGCAGGCTCAGATGCATTCTCTCCTTAGGTGTAATCGAACGGATGAGATGAATCGCGATGAACAGTCCAGATTTGCCCGCGCAATCGGTGTAAACAAGCAGTGATCAAACGACTTTCCTCGCTCTACATCGTCGCGAATGGATGGTCTAAATCGACGCGAGATAAGTATAAAAATATTGCATTGTAGGGGAACCCTATCCCTAGGCGCACACGCCCTTGTCGGATAAGAAGGACCAGCTATTGGAGAAGGAGACTGACCCTCCGCCGGTACCGCATTGAAGCCACCACCAATCGCCAGAAAAGATAAAATTCTTCCTTATCTACTCAGAATTCAATTTCGAGTCTCTCTATGGTCATATTGGAGCAAAAGAGACGGCGGGTGTACTGAAAATCACAGGTAAAGCCCGGTGGAGCTGCTGCGGTCGAAGCCCTTAAACCCCTCCAATGAGTCCCTTCCCGTTTTCTGTTTCACGTAATTTTTCAACCATTATGTTCACTGTCTTTTTCTGTGCAGGTTAGCCAAAGAAAAAACTCTAGCCACGAAGGACAACTAGCGGAATCACTGCACCTGGAGACTCCCCACTGGTAGGTTTGATTTTTTGGCTAATTGAGCCCTCCCCCCCGCCGCTAACGTGTTTGTCCACATAAATACAAGTAAAACCGATCAAAACTTGCCAAAATCGGTCAGGCTAAGGCAAATCACCGCCGTGGGCAGCGGCACCGTGCCGGAATCCTAAAATTGACCATAAAGAGTTTTCAACACCGATTTGAATTTTTGGAGTATTTTTAGTTACGTGATGAGTATTTTGAATTCCTAGAAAAAAATTCAGGAAATCCAGAACTTGTTAGATGCCATAATAGATAGCACTACATTTCGAAACAATAATCTAGGTAAGGTCCCTCACCCTATTTTTGGATACGGTAAATTAAGGATTAATAATCGATAATCGTATTTTGTGAAAAATTAGAAAAACTCTAAAAAACTACATATCACTAGTGGAGGCAGAATCGGTTAGTTTACATTTGTCTCGATTTTTTGTTTATTTTCATGTATTGCTTATACTTGATTGCTATTATACTGTGCATAATTGAATTGATAGTTTTTATGATCTCCTTGATTATTTGGTTATTTGGCTCATTTTTTATTGTTTATTCGGTATTCTGATTATTTGATTATTTTGCTATGCTAAACTGTATCGCTTATTTAAATGTCCTTTGAATTGATCTATGAATATGAAATGAGATCTTGGTATGTTTTTGTAGTTATTTGGATGATGAGAATCTAAATAAATGAAAGCTTACTGGGCATCCTAAGAAAGGGTGGACGAACTCAGTATATAGGGAACCCTACCGTGAATATTACCTCAGTCGGACGGGGCTGAGAAGTCCCATACTGGATGGATTTTGGGGAGATATGGTTCACTATCATACTGGACAGAGTATTCAGACGATGGTGTTTTGGCGCCCATTACCAGACGGGGTATTCAGACGATGGTGTTTTGGCGCCCATTACCAGACGGGGCATGGGGACGACTGGGTTAATTTTCAAATCATGATACTGGGTTCACGAGTAAAGGGATATCCCGATGGATCCCAGTAAGTAGAGTAAAAAAAAAGGATTGCTGATTCTATGCATGAAATTAAAATATCATTTGGTTAATTGTCTTCATAGGTTGATTTTGAAAAAAACTCGTAGCGGTAAGTATCGAATAAACTATTTTAAGTTAAATATATTTACTTAAAACAAGATTTTCATTAGTTGTTTTCTAATTTTTACCAACTTTCGATTTTTCGTATAAATGATTAGTGTGATATTCTTACTGGATCGGTGTAGTTCACCCGTTCATTAAAAATTTAATATCAAGAAGACCAAGATCCAAATCCTGATCAGCAAGAAGGTTGTGAGTAGTCTACATTTCGGACTCCCTTCAAGTACTAGTGAAGGTTGCCCTAAGATGCTTATTTATTCGTTTTTCTTTAATAATCATTTATCTTTTATAAACTACGTAGAATGGACATTCTCGTAACCCTATTGAGTGATCAATTTATTGTGTAAGAAATGTAAATTCTAACATTATTATTCGCTTCCGCATTTAAATTATAAATTTATTTCGTTTTAAGTTTAGGGTCTTTTCATTATTTGAATGATAATAATATACAGTATTCAATTAGTGAGAGAAAAAATCCACAATTTGTCTAATTTTTTGTATCAAGTCTAATTTCTTCATATTCTTTTATAAACAAATCAATTTGCAGATGTCGTAACTAAAGGAGGAGTTGCAAGAGGAGATTACACATGGAAGCGTTCTTCTCATGTTTATGAAGATCTAATCTATGCATCATTACCTGCTTCTATTGGTACGACTTCACCTTTGTGATAATCATTATGTATTCAAATTTTAATTTTGTTCAATTCATACGAATATCTAAATTTTAGAATTCGTTGAATTTATTTGAATTACACATTTCTAACAAGCAAATTAATTTAGAGTTTTTTTTTTTGCTAAAAGAAAAGCACTGATGGCCAGTTTTATTGTTTTTGAAGATTTAGTTTTAAAGTCTTGTGTATTTTTCTTCCTAAAAATATCAATATTTATGACAGCTTCACTTGTAATGTTGTCTTGTAGCTTTTAAGCTGTCAACAATTAAATTAATTTTTGACCAATTTAATTGTTGTTGTTGATTCTTTAATATAAAGAAAAAAAACAAACATACATTAATTCACATCATTAAGAGAGATTCTCATATGGGCTAAAATCATATTTATTTATTGATTTCATATATATATATTATTATTTGAGCATCGGATTTTAGAATTAAAGACTAAATATTTGATTTATTTCTCATATATCTCTACAAGAGAAAACTTATCAACCTAGTTGTCAGTTACTTTTTCTTTAGCAACAACAATTGAAGGAGCATTCTCATCTAGGCTAAAAATCTCTTCTTTAATCTTCATAAAAGCAGTACTCTCAACAGCTTGACCATCACCACCAGGGTTCCTAACATCAAAATGGTTCATCCACGTCGCCTTGAATTTCTTTGGCGCGACAGTAAGTCCATTAAGAGTGTTAACAATGTGAAGTTGGCGAGGCTTCTTATTCCTATTATTTGAAACTTTTTTCTTTTGCCTCTCTTCACTAGTTTCATATTTGTAATGAGCTCTTAAGAGATGAGTCGCAAAAAGCAACGATGTATTGAACACTCCCATACACTTAGGGCATGTGTATGGACCATACTTGTTGCAAGGGAGGCTGTGAGTGATACCATCATAACTCTCATCATCATCACTTTGAGATTGATGATAATCTCCATCTAGGTTGTTCAGAATTCTTGTTTGTTGCGAACCATTTGCAATGGAGTTCGCACTCATGCGTGATAAAGTTGGCAAGATCTTCAATGGTTGAGTATTAAGAATGTTGTTGTTGCTACCAAATGCATCCTTGCTCAATGATTGAGCAAACAAAAGTTCATTTTTAACCCCAAAAAGGTCCCTACCATTTGGATAATTAAGGGGGATGAGTTTGGTGAGACGTTGTTCAATTCATTCGAATGTCTAAATTCTAGAATTCGTTGAATTTATTTGAATTACTCATTTCTAACGAGCAAATCAATTTGTTTGTTTTTTTGCCAAAGACAAGCACAGCTGGCCAGGGCTCTAAAAATCTTTTTTGTTGTTTTTGAAGATTTAGTCTTAAAGTCCTGTGTCTGTAGGGGCGAGAAATTGATTTAATCCCTATCTATTTTTTGATAGCTCTACGTAGTAAACTATAAGATCTAAAATGCATCAAAATATAAAATACAACACAACAGCTGTGAATGGATTAAAAGTTTTTTATGAAGTTTTTTTAATTTGATAGATCGCACGATATTTAAAAAATTGGTGTAAAGTTACCTACATGAAATAAAATATTGATGAGGCCACATGATTATTAGTATAATATGTCAGTCTATTTATTTAACATATCTAGTCTTAGATTTTATACTAGTATAGAACTTTAAATGCAATATGAGGCATATATATGACTCTTCTTTGCCATGATTTATGTATTGTAAATAATAATTCATGATTTAAACATAAATTTTATAACATATAAAGAAAAAAAAAACAAGCATGCATTAATTCACATCATTAAGAGAGATTCGCATATGGGCTAAAATCACATTTATTTATTGGTTTCATATATACATTATTTAAGCATCATTTTTTGAAATTAAAGACTAGATATATGATTTACTCCTCGGATATCTCTACAAGAGAGAACTCGTCAACCTAGTTGTCAATTGCTTCTTCTTTAGCAGCAACAATTGGAGGAGCATTCTCATCTGAGCTGATAATATATTCTTTAATCTTCACACCAACAGTACTCTCAAGAGCTTGACCACCACTACCAGAGGTCCTAACATTAAAATGGTTAATCCATGTTGCCTTGAATTTCTTTGGGGCGATAGTAAGTCCATTAGGAGTGTTAACAATGTGAAGTTTGTGAGGCTTCTTATTCCTATTCTTTGCAACCTTTCTCTTTTGCCTCTCCTCACTAGTTTCATATTTATAATGAGCTCTTAAAACATGAGTCGCAAAAAGCAGCGACGTACTGAACCCTTCCATACACTTAGGGCATGTGTATGGACCGTATTTGTTGCAAGGGAGGCTGTGAGTCACCCCATCATAACTCTCATCATCATCACATTCAGATTGATGATGATCTCCATTTGGGTTATCCAGAACTCTTGTTTGTTGGGAACAATTTTCAATGGAGTTTGCATTCATGCGCGATAAAGTTGGCAGGATCTTCGATGATTGAGCATTAAGAATGTTGTTGTTTTTACCAAATGCACCATTGTTCAATGATTGAGCAAATAAAAGTTCATTTTTCATCCCGAAAAGGTCCCTACCATTTGGATAATTAAGGGGAGATGAATTTGGTGAGAAGTTGTGAGGATAATAATGCGTAGAAGGAAAATTGCTAACGTCTCTAGCAAGCATCTTTGGGTTTGGCATGGTGATGTCGGTCGACTGGTTTTCGATATTGAAGTAAGCTCTTAGGGGTTGTTGAAACCCGATCAAGTTATTGAAAGATGGTACAGATAGCTGCAATCCAACAGGATTTGAAGTGATAAAACTTTTCTGCACAACTTCAGTTACAACGACCTTAGAAAAGCCCGGTTGGTTTTGGAGAGGGACACAACCAATGTAATTTTGAACCTGGACCCTTGTTGGGCAGGAACCAAAGATTCTCCCCATATCCTGACCCATCATTGGATTGCTTATCCCAGTTTGGCCAACATCAAGATTGTTTTTTGGGAAAAGGATGGGATTTTGGGTAAACCTGGTTGAGGAATTGGTGAAATTGAATTGGGAATTCGTCGTCATATTCCTTTGGTTAACATGGTAATTAGTGTTGGATCTCATAAGGCTATTTTGGCTGCTTGAGTTGAAGAAGCAAGTCATGTTGTTCTCAACACCATTACCATGATAATTAGGATTAAACGTGATTGAGTTAGAGTTAAAAGAAAAAGAAGACTTAAAGTTCGTCGGCATGAAAATGATTGAGAGGCTCGCAAAGAACAGGAAAATAATAAAGCGAAACGAGGAGAGAACAAGCCTTGATGGAAGACAACTAAGGTTTATATCACATATTTATAATGTTTTTTTTGAGGTCGGTGGGATGAAACTTTCTTTCTAAGATATCATTGTCTATCCATAAATTTAAAAATATATGAGATATTTATTACAAAATTGGGTAATGTAATAATTGTTTTTTCAAAATTTGGCATATTTGACAGTTACTCAAAGAAAAAGAAGAGAATCTAATATTTTTAAAATATATAGAAAAATCAGGTATAAAATTAAATAGAAGATTTAATGGTTATTAATTCTCTTCATCTGTTTCAAAAAACTTAGAGGAATAATAATTAAGAGAATAAGAACATGGATAATATTTTATGTTTTAGGAAAAATATTTGAAAAATAGGAATGATAATTAATCTCCTTCGCGCGTTTTATAATTCAAATTTTTATGTATTCTAACTAAAAAAATATTTAAAATTTAATATTATTATAAATTATTATATTTAAAATGATTTAATATTCTCAATAATTGAATTGTAAAGAAATTAATTTTAATATAGCCGATAATTTAAAATTTAAAATAATATAATAATATTTTTTTTCTTAATTTTTATAACAACATAATTTAATGAAGTAACGAATATAAAGTTATTTTAGTATATTTTATTTATTTTATTTTAAATTATCATTATTTTTTTTCTCATCGAATTAGTTTAAATTCGAATATGATACATTCTATACTATTCACTTTGAATATATATATGCAAATAATAAGTGTTTGTATATGTAAAGGCCCAAACCTCGTACTAAAAATTATTAACGTATGACTCAAAAGTAGTAGAAAAAGCAGTATATAAAATTTATAATTTAGCGGAAGCAAATAGAGTTTAGGTTTACATTCCTTGTACAGTTTACTTAAAATACCCAATAGGTTTACGAGAATGCTCTTGAAAATTTAAATGAAAAAAGTATAAAAGAAAACAAATATAATCAACCTCTACTCGAAACTAGGAAAACGGAAAGACAATCTCCTAACTAGTTTTCTTGCTGTTCAGAATTCGAGTATTGGTCATTCTGATCAGAAATGGTTAATACTAAATGGTGAACTATACTAACTCTGTAAGAATATCAACACTTTACCATTGATGCAGAAAATTAAATAGTTGTAAAAAATATAAAATAACTAATGGAGCTAATTTTTAATAAAATTCGAATGCTACATCATTAAGTTAAACGTTAATATTTTCTCAACTTATCTGTAAATTCTTAAATGTCATTTATTAAGGTAAGAATTAGAATAGCAATCTACAATGTGCATTCTAAAGACATATAATAATTAACTTTACACTATTTTCCAAAACTAGATTCCTTACTATATTCATCTTTATTTTTTTACCTCGCCTACCGGTGTCATTTGGGGTCCATAGGGATTCTCACTACATGTGGACACGAACATTCAGTATATTAATCAAATGGTCGTCCTCATACCCTGTACGATAATGGACGCCAAAACTAACAACCGCCTCAATATTCTGTCCAATATGAGCGTAAGAATGATTCCCAACCCCTTTCGATATGAAACTTCTCAACCCCGTACGACTGAGAGTAATGTTCACGGTAGGGTTCACCTCATACACCAAGTCCGTGCACTCTTTCTCAAGACACCTAGTAAGCCTCTTTCATTCAATAATATTATTTCACTTATATGTATTCTTTTGTTTATTATTTAATCTTAATAGACACGTATATTTACATCCCAAATAACACATGAGTAAGAAATTTATATTTTAAGGTACGCACTTGAAATAAATATGCATTATATCGACAGAAACGTATTACACACACAAGAGAATAACAAGACAACATAGATTAAGAAACTTTATTAGGTTCATCGTAGAATTAAAACAAATGCATTGAAGTAAGCATTACAGTGAATATATAAGCATAATAAACAACTGAAGAAATAATTACTACACTTAAAACTCAAAACAGGCACAAACTGACAAGTTAGTTACTCCATTGGTAACCTGTACTTTAATCAATTAAAGGTGTAACCACCTAAAACTTTTTTTTATGAATAAATATAATTTTTTAATTATTTAATTTATTTTATTATATCTTGTTTTATTTTAATTTAATGAAAAAATTGAGTAAATTAATAAAGGATTAAATTAAAATAATTTTGGAAAAAAATGGTAAAAATTTGGGTTCGGAAGATATTTTTTAAAAGAAAAAATCAGAAACTGGGGGTCAAAACGCAATTTAAAAAAAATTTGGCACATCAGACGCCCGGTCAGTAGCCCTGACCAATTAGGACGCGTCAAGTAGTAGAGGCGCTGACGCGGGAGGCTACGTGGGCGATCCGCGTGCGCACGATCCAACGATTGAGGTCCGTTTCCACACGCACGGACAACCTAGATGTGCTCCCTCCCAAACGCAATCGAACGGGCAGATTAAAAGCGATCGGACGGCCCATAGTGAATCGCGATGGACGGTCTAGATTCACTCCCTATTTAATCGTGATCAGACAGTCCATATCAAACGCGATGGACGGTCCAGATCAAAAGTGGTTGGGTATAAATAACCTCCATCCGCACCAAACCCTAACCCTAGTCGCCAGAACCCCTTGCCAGAGAAGACGACCTAGCTTCACTCGTAATGTTGTCTTATAGCTTTTAAGCTATCAACAATCAAAGCAATTTTTTTTCTGCCTATTATGACATTATCAGTTTCTCACCAATTTAATTGTTGTTGTTGATTCTTTAATATAAGAGCTTACAATATTTTCATGCGCAATTTATATTTGTGTATGTGGTTTTTCTTATTTAGTGTCTATAGGGGCGAGAAATTGATTTAATCCCTATCTATTTTTTTATAGCTCTATATAGTAAACTATAAGATCTAAAGTGCATCAAAATATAAAATACAACATAAAAGCTGTGAGTGGATCAAAGGTATTTTATGAAGTTTTTTTAATTTGATAGATCGCACCATATTTAAAAAATTAGTGTAAAGTTACCGACATGACATAAAATATTAATTAGCTCACATGATTATTAGTATGAGGCAATCGGTTTATTTGATATATCTAGTCTTAGATTTTGCACTAGTGTATAACTTCAAATGTAACACCCGAACCCAGAAATTTGGTTCGGAATAATTTAATATTAATAAGAAAAGTGAATTAAAATAATTTTAATTTTAATTTTTTAGAAATTTTTGGTGAAAATTGGATTTTAGATGCATTTGAAAATATTTTCCAAAATTAGAACTAAAGAGAAATAAGAGAAAATTTATTTGAAAAGAAATGTTGAAAACTAAGATAAAAATAAAATTTTCAAAAGTTTGGCCACGTGGACTACCACGTCAGCAGCACGACCAATCTTCATGCGCCGTGTGGTAGACATGTGGAGAGACATCCACATGGGAGGCCATGGTGGCGATTCGCGTGCCAGCGGATCCAACGACCTAGATCGCATCCCGCATGCACGGGCGATCTAGATCCATTTCTTTTTCAAGCACGATCAAACAACTAGATTTGATCGCGATGGACGGTCCAGATTTGCACACTGATTGGCCTAAACGAGTCTCGAGTTAGATGGCTCTCCTTGCTCCACGTCGACGTGAATGGATGGTCAAGATCAGGGGAGGAGAGGTATTTAAACATTTCTTCGGTTGGCTCCCAAAACCCTAGCTGACACCCCTCACTGGAGAAGAAGAAGAATAAAGGCGGTTAGAGGAAAACTCAACCACAAGAGGGACATTGTCGCCGCCGTACTGGAGCCACCACTGACACTGAAAAATGTAAATTTTTTTTCTCTTCTGCTCGGAATTGAATTTCGAACCTCCCACACCCATATCGGAGCTAAAAAGGTTACGGGTGAGCCGTAAAATGCGAGCGGAGCTCGGCCGAACCACCGCGGCCACAACAGAAAAACCTCTCCGATGACCCCCTTCCTGTTGTCTGTTTCCCATTTCCTTCGATTCTTTGATCAATGTGTTACTCGTCTCTTTCTGATGCAGGTTAACCGAAGAGAAATCTTAATCACAAGAGAGGAACTGCGGAGCCGCCACACCGGGGAACCCCCCCCATTGATAGAGTCTCAATTTTTCCCTTTGTCGGCTGAAAGAGGCTCCCTAACCTAATTTTTTACAGGTTTTCATGCAAAATCGGTCAAAACTGGTTGAAAATGACCAGACTGATAGCAAACACCGCTGTGGTAGTGGAGCACGGCGGTGGCACCGTGCCGAAACCTTAAATTGGTCGAAAAAGTTAAAAAAATTGCTTATTTTGGTATTTTGGGGTATTTTTGGATACGTGATGCTGTTTTTTATTTTCGCAAGAAAAATGCAGGAAATCTGGGGACCGTCTAAAGCCGCAATGAGAAGAATAGTGTTTTGAATACCGATTGGGTGAGAATCCTTCACAATTTTTATCGTAATAATAAATTAAAGTTTCAATAATTAATAATGGTATATTTTGTAAAAATTAAAAAATCCTAAAATTAATTGCAGTTCACTAGTAGAGTCGATAACTGGTCAGTACGAAATTATTTATTTTATCGATACTGTTCAATTGTTACTAGACTGTTATTGTTTGTTTACTACATGCACTTTAAATTCATAGGTTTAATTGCCTTCTTGTTTTATTAATTTACTTGACTATTTATCCTTATCATTTGATTGGTTTTGAAATAAATATTTGATTATGCTTTTCTCTAAATGTTTAAATTTAAACTATATAGTATACTAAATCATCTTTCTATTTCTCCTGTAATCATGAAATGAGATTGTAGTTGTAATTGGTGGTTGATGAAATGATGTGAACATACCTGAAGGGTGTACAGACCCAGTGCATAAGGAAAACCCTACCGTTGACAACTTCTCAGTCGAGCAGGGCTGAGAAGTCTCATACCGAATGGGGTATCGAGGTGGTGGTATGTTTGGCGCCCATTACCGAATGGGATATGAGGATGACTGATTGATTGATAATTTAGATATTAATTTCACGCGTAGGAGGACGTCTTTATGGACCCCTAGAGATACTAGTAAGCAGGTAAGAAGGTAAGTTTATTGTTATTGTTTATTTGAGTCTGTAATAAAAATATTATTCGAATTATTGTCTTTATAGGTCGATTTTCAAAACTCATAAGGGTAAGTATGAAATAATAGTTTTTAAGTTAAACGAATTGATTTAAAAAGAAATAATGACTTCATTGGTTGTTTGACAATTTTTATCGACCTTTGATTATCTGTATCGGTGTTAAATGTGATATTCTTATTAGGGTAGGTGTAGCACATTCTCTTTATTTAACAATTTCATGTTAGAAAGAACAAGATGCAGATCTTGAACTGCAAACGGGTTGCGAATAAAAGTTGTGTCCCGCATCCAATCAGAGTTACCCAGTGGAGGTTAACTCCATAACATCTTTTGTTGCATTTTATTTATTTATTTATTTCATTGTTGAAACTCATGCGTGATAAAGTTGGCAAGATCTTCAATTGTTAAACATTAAGAATGTAGTTGTTGTTACCAAATGCATCATTACTTAATGATTGAGCAAACAAAAGTTCATTTTTAACCTTGAAAAGGTCCTTACCATTTGGATAATTAAGGGGGGATGAATTTGGTGAGAAGTTGTTCAATTCATACGAATGTCTAAATTCTAGAATTCATTGAATTTATTTGAATTACTCATTTCTAACGAGCAAATCAATTTGTTTTTCTTTTGCCAAAGACAAGCACTGCCGGCCAGGGCTCTAAAAAGCTTTTTTGTTATTTTTGAAGATTTAGTCTTAAAGTCCTGTGTCTGTAGGGGCGAGAAATTTATTTAATCCCTATCTATTTTTTGATAACTCTATATAGTAAACTATAAGATCTAAAATGCATCAAAATATAAAATACAACAAGTAACTGTGAGTGGATTAAAGGTTTTTTATGAAGTTTTTTTAATTTGATAGATCGCACGATATTTAAAAAATTGGTCTAAAATATTGATGAGCCCACATGATTATTAGCATAATAAGTTAGTCTATGTATTTGACATATCTAGCATTAGATTTTATACTAGTCTATAACTTTAAATGCAATATGAGGCATATATATGACTCTTCTTTGCCATGATTTATGCATTGTAAACAATAATTCATATTTAAACAAAAATTTTATAACATATAAAGAAAAAAAAACAAGCATGAATTAATTCACATTATTAAGAGAGATTCGCATATGGGCTAAAATCACATTTATTTATTGGTTTCATATATACATTATTTAAGCATCATTTTTTGAAATTAAAGACTAGATATATGATTTACTCCTCAGACATCTCTACAAGAGAAAACTCGTCAACCTAGTTGTCAGTTGTTTCTTCTTTAGCAGCAACAATTGGAGGAGCATTCTCAATCGAGCTGATAATATCTTCTTTAATCTTCACACCAACAGTACTCTCAAGAACTTGACCGCCACCACTAGGGATCCTGACATCAAAATGGTTCATCCATGTCGCCTTGAATTTCTTTGGCGCGACAGTAAGTCCATTATGAGTGTTAACAATGTGAAGTTTGCGAGGCTTCTTGTTCCTATTCCTTGCAGCCTTTCTCTTTTGCCTCTCTTCACTAGTTTCATATTTATAATGAGCTCTTAAAACATGAGTCGCAAAAAGCAACGATGTACTGAACCCTTCCATACACTTAGGGCATGTGTATGGACCGTATTTGTTGCAAGGGAGGCTGTGAGTCACCCCATCATAACTCTCATCATCATCACTTTCAGATTGATTATTCAAAACTCTTGTTTGTTGGGAATAATTTCCGATGGAGTTTTCACTCATGCGCGATAAAGTTGGCAAGATCTTCAATGATTGAGCATTAAGAATGTTGTTGTTGTTACCAAACGCACCATTGCTCAATGATTGAGCAAACAAAAGTTCATTTTTCATCCCGAAAAGGTCCCTACCATTTAGATAATTAAGGGGGGATGAATTTGGTGAGAAGTTGTGAGGATAATAATGAGTAACAGGAAAATTGTTAACATTTCTAGCAAGCATCGTTGGGTTTGGCATGGTGATGTCGGTCGACTGGTTTCCGACATTGGAGTAAGCTCCTAGGAGTTGTTGAAACCCGATCAAGTTATTGAAAGATGGCACAGAAAGCTGCAATCCAGCAGGATTTGAAGTGAGAAAACTTTTACGCACAACGTCAGTTAAAAAGACCTCAGCAAAGCCTGGTTGATTTTGGAGAGGGACACAACCAATGTAATTTTCAACCTGGACCCTTGTTGGGCAGGAACCGAAGATTCTCCCCATATCCTGACCCATCATTGGATTGCTTATCCCAGTTTGGTCAACACCGAGATTGTTTTTTGGGAAAAGGATGGGATTTTGGGTAAATCTGGTTGAGGAATTGGTGAAATTGAATTGGGAATTCGCCATGATATTCCTTTGGTTAACATGGTAATTAGCGTTGGATCTCAGAAGGCTGCTTTGGCTGCTTGAGTTGAAGAAGCAAGTCATATTGTTGTCAACACAATTACCATGATAATTAGGATTGAACGAGACTGAGTTGGAGTTAAAAGAAAAAGAGGACTTAAATTTCGTCGCCATGGAAATGATTGAGAGGCTCGCAAAGAACACAGGAAAATAATAAAGCGAAATAAGGAGAGAACAAGCTTTGATAGAAGACAGCTAGGGTTTATATCACATATTTATAATATTTTTTTTGAGGTTGGTGGGATGAAACTTTTTTTTTAAGATATCATTGTCTATCCATAAATTTAAAAATGTTAGATATTTATTACAAAATTGGGTAATGTAATAATTATTTTTCTAAAATTTGGCAGATTTAACGGTTATTCAAAGAAAAAGAAGAGAATATGATATTTTTAAAATATATTGAAAAATCAGGTATAAAATTAAATAGAAGATTTAATGGTTATTAATTCTCTTCATCTGTTTCAAGAAACTTAGAGGAATAATAATTAAGAGAATAAGAACAAGGATAATATTTTATATTTTAGGAAAAATATTTGAAAAATAGGAATGATAATTGATCTCCTTCGCGCGTTTTATAATTCAAATTTTTATGTATTCTAACTAAAAAAAATATTTAAAATTTAATATTATTATAAATTATTATATTTAAAATGATTTAATAATTTCAAAAATTGAATTGTAAAGAAATTAATTTTAATATAGCCGATAATTTAAAAATTAAAATAATATAATAATTTCCTTTTCTTAATTTTTATAACAACATAATTTAATGAAGTAACGAATATAATAGTTATTTAGTATATTTTATTTATTTTATTTTAAATTATCATTATTTTTATTCTCATCGAATTAGTTTAAATTCGAATATGATACATTCTATACTATTCATTTTGAATATATATGTAAATAATAAGTGTTCGTATATGTAAAGGCCCAAACCTCGTACTAAAAATTCTTAACGTATGACTCAGAAATAGTGGAATAAGCAGTATATAAAATTTATAATTTAGCGGAAGCAATTAGAGTTTAGGGTTACATTTCTTGTAAAAAGTATAAAGGAAAACAAATATAATCAACCTCTACTCGAAACTAGGGAAGCAGAAAGACAATCTTCTAATTAGTTTTCTTGCTGTTCAGGATTTGGGTATTGGTCATTCTGATATGAAATGGTTAATATTAAAGGGTGAACTATACTATCTTTGTAAGAATATCAACGCATTACCACTTATATGAAAATCAAATGGTTGTCGAAAACATAAAACAACAAATGGAGCTCATTTTTAATAAAATTTGAACGCTACTGCATTCATTATTTGTTTAACTGAAAACGTTAATATTTTCTCAACTCACCTGTAAATTCTTAAATGTCATTAATTAACATAAGAATCAAAATAGTAATCTACAATGTGCATTCTAAAGACATATAATAATTAATTTTACGATATTTCCTAAAACTGAATTCCTTACCATATTCATCTTTATTATTTTACCTCGCCTACGGGTGTCATTGGGGGTCCATAGGGATTTCCACTACATGTGGACACGAAAATTCATTATATTAATCAAATGACCGTCCTCATACCCCGTCCGATAATGGGCGCCAAAATTAATAACCGCCTCAATATTTTGTCTGCTATGAGCATAATTAAAACGATTCCCAACCCCTTTCAGTATGAAATTTTTCAGCTCCGTACGACTGAGAGTAACGTTCACGATAGGGTTCACCCCATATACCAAGTCCGTACACTCTTTCTCAAGACATCTGATAAGCCTGTTTCGTTCAATAATATTAATTCACTTATATCTTTTATTTACTATTTAATCTTAAGAGGCACATATATCTACATCCCAAATAACACATGAGTATAAAATTCATATTTTAAGGTACGTACTTGAAATAAGCCTGCATTATACCGACAGAAACGTATTACAAAAAAAAATAATAATAACAAGACAACATAGATTAAGAAACTTTATTACGTTCATTTAGAATTAAAACAAATGCATTGAAGTAAACAATACAGTGAATCGATAAGCATAATAAACAACTGAAGAAATAATTACTGCAATTAAAACTCAAAACAGGTACAAACTGACCGGTTAGTTACTCCATTGGTAAACTGTACTTTAATCAATTAAAGAACTATAGATTAACTAAAATTTTTATTTATTATCAGTTTAACTTCAATTTAACCGTAACAGAAAAAATGGTTGAGAAATTCTCATCCTGAATCGGTGTCCAAAATACCGTCTTTTTCACTACGGTATATGGCCATTCTCGATTCTTAGATTTGTTGAATTTTCCTACTAAGATCCAAATGTATGTCAAAATAGCATGAAAACATGTGAGAAATGGCCAAAAAGATAAAAAATCTCACCCATGGGTCGGGTTGGGGTTCTGATGCGGCGACCACGCCGTGCTCTGCCCCCGGGTCCTTCTTCTCCAGCGACTCCTCCTCTCGGTCAGGTCATTTTTTGTCGATTCTCAGTAAAAACTTGTTTAAATCATGATTAGGAGGGGTTTATCGGTAGAAAGAGAGCAAAAATCGAGGCTTATTAGCATTCTTCGGTCTCCGATGCAACAGCTCAGCTGGACTCTGTTGTTCCGCTCTCGCAGTTCGTTGCTTTTTCGGTCACATTGCATTGGAAACAAGTTATACGGCTAAAGGGTGGAGAAAATGGAATGAATGAGAAGAAGATGTGGCTTACCGGAGCATTTTTCGATCTATGGTTCAGTGGCTCAGCTGAGCTCCGTTGTTCCTTCCCGCGGTTCGCAGTTGTTTTTGGTTTCCTTACAACGAAAATAAGTTATACGGCTAGGGACGAAGGAACAAGGAAAAACAGGAAGAAAAATTGCACTTACCGGTGTGTTTGGATCTTCGGTGCGGTGGTATCGGTGGTTGGACTTCTCCTCCGATCGCCCTTCTTCTTCTTCTTCTCCAATGAGTGGGTGTCGGTTAGGGTTAGGGTTTCGCTTTGGAAGAGATGTTTAAATACTCTCCTCCCCTCGATCTGGGTTGTCTATTTGGGCTCGCGTGGATCAACTACAACCATCATATCACACTTATTAGAGAAACAGATTTGGACCGTTCGATCGAAGATACATCGATCATCCGATCGCGCTTATTCAGAAAATCCATCCATATCATTTGTGCGTGCGAGGGTAAACACGGGATGTTACAAGATACTTTATAAAACAATCATTTATATATTGAATTGATTACTTTTTACATATTTATACATTTATTTCTATTTTATCATTATTTTAACTATAAATTATTTTTAAAATATATAAAAATTAAGTACAAAGAAGATATTTTAAATATTAGCTTAAAGATGAGAATAAATATTCTATATTTAATTTAAATTTGAATTAAAAAGTAATATTCAAGGTAATTTTAGTTCATCACAAGGATATATTTATAGGTAAAAATTCGGTTTAAAAATAATTTTATTTC
Organism: Carica papaya; assembly: GCF_054855325.1. Lineage (NCBI taxonomy): Eukaryota > Viridiplantae > Streptophyta > Magnoliopsida > Brassicales > Caricaceae > Carica > Carica papaya. Next base: position 36,810,500 of record NC_142314.1, on the reverse strand, counting down.
ACATAACTAAAATTCAAAGATAATTTTAGTTATGATTTAAATATGTAATATACAATTAAATATTTATGGTGGTTTTTAATTAAATATATAATATATAAAAAAAATGAGTGAACAGTAATATATTTATATTTGTCATATGAGTAATTATACCTAACAATTATTTGTCTTAACTATGAAAAATAATAATTTTAATATTTAATAAATTGTATAAGATATGTTTTTTTTTTACAAATATAAAAATTGAAAAAATATTATGTTAATTAATTTAAAAAACTTAATATATAGTTTTATTCGATTTTATTTTTAAACTAAATATTATGAAATAAATATTTTATTATTATTTTAAACATGGTCAGGCTGTATCCAGAACTTCTCCAGTGAAATTCCTAATTTACCCTTTCCACTGTCGTCCCGCTGAATAATCTCCCCCTCCGATTGCTTGCGCCGCTCTGAACTTCGAACCATTTCGCGAAACACTAATCTTATCGGCGAAGAATCGGAAATCTCGGTGCTTCCATATCGGCGGTACTGAAAGGGAATGGGTGCAGAGTGAGGAACAAGGGAATTTGGCGACGAGGTTATTGGTATCCGCATTTAAACTTGCTTGTATACACATAGGAAGACAAACGAAAGAATTAATTGCTATATACATATTTCTCGTTTCTGTTTTTTTTTTTTTTTTGTATGAATAGGAAGCTATTTTATGCTTTTTAGACTTGTGGATTTACTGTGAAATTGGATAAAAATGGTTAATTGATTAACTGGGTGCAGTTCATTATGTGGGTAGTTCGCTTGATGGGACCAAGCTATTTTAAGCTTTGCGAAGTCATAACCTCCGACCGCTGTTTGTCTCGTAATCATGTCTGGTATAGTTTTTAGTTGCACGTCAACTTTCCTTTACTGTGTTTTTTTCAATTTTGTTTTTGTTTGGGGTTTACTGGAATTTTCGGTGAAGGGGTTTAGAGGGGATGAATGACTAAGTGAAATAGAGGAGGAGGTGGACAACAAAATACAGACGATGTTAAAATCTAGGAAATTAGCAAAAGAGCACAAGGAGCAGTTACACAGGCTACAAGAAAAGGTTAGGAGCTTTTTGTTTAAGTGACAATAATGTCGTTTTGTATTTATATTTTGTTTTATATAATTCATTTTCATGTCTCTGTTTCTGGTGTAGTAATCTTTTGGGTTCTTCAACTGGTCTGGTCCCTGTGTAGCTCTCAAGCTCTTCAAGTTAAGGACATTTGAGCTTATATCTGTCCTGGTTCAACACCTTTTTTTTATAAATTCATCTTAGTATGGGATTTTTTGACATATAGTCTGACTGAAATTGGAGTAGAGGATGTCGTATGTGTAATTGATCAATGAGAATATTGGGGTTTAGATTATGGTCGGATTGAGGGATTACAAATTATTTGAATCTGAAACAAGGGTAAGAGCCAATAGGTTCTGCATCATGAAAGTATACTCATTTATAGGGAGTATTTTTTCCTCTGGGAGTTGAATCCCTTGGCTATAGATTATGCTTCTTGGTTATAAGTTATCTTAAGGAAATTAATATATGGATCTAGACTCGGGTGACTAGTATAGTTGAATTCATAGACTGAAGAACTGCTTTGATTCTTTTGCTTGTTTCGCATGTCTCTGTTCAAAATTTTCAGGTTCAATTTCATGGCAACTCTACCCTTTTCTCCTGTTTTCACTGAACTAAAGTTCTTGAAAGAACTGCTAAGTTAATTTCACCCCCATCTCCTGTTCTGCCCTTCTTGGTGATAAAACTGTTTGTTCAATTTTTCAGCGTTGTCCGCTTTAAGATTGTACCACGAGAGGTTGCCTTGCTTAAATTATGACTTCATGTTAATATTCCTTAACCAGTTTAATTGTTGTTGTTGTTGTTGATTCTTTAATATAAGAGCTTTCAATATTTTTATACATAATAGGTATGAATGTATATGGTTTGGTTTTATTTAATGTCTGTCGGGGCGAGAAATTTATTTAATCCCTATCTATTTTTTGACAATTCTATAGTAAACTATAAGATCTAAAATGCATCAAAATGTAAAATATAACACACCAATTGTCAGTGGATCAAAGGTTATATGTGGAATTTTTAATTTAATAGATTACATAATATTTAACTATTTTGTGTAAAGTTACCTAGATGACATAGAAGATTAATGAGCGCACATGATTACTAGCATGAGGAGATGGTATATTTATTTGACATATCTAATTTTAGATTTTGTAATAGAACATAACTTTAGATGCAATACGAAACTTATATATGACCCTTCTTCAACATGATTTGTGCATTGTAAACAATAATTCATTATTTAAGCATAATCTTGTAACATATATAGAAAATAAAAACAAGCATATATTAATTTACATCATTAAGAGAGATTCAACTATGGGTTAAAACCACATTTATCATTTCATATATACATTATTTGAGTACCAGTTTTTTGGAATTAAAGATCAAATATTTGATTTACTTTTCTGACATCTCCACAAGAGAAAACTCACTAACCTGATCATCAATTACTTCTCCTTTAGCAACAACAATTGGAGGAGCATGTCCCCAATTTATATTTTGTTTTAATTCATTTTCATGTCTCTGTTTTTGGTTTGCTAATCTTTTGGGTTCTTTTACTGCTTGGCCTGTGTGGCTTTCAAGCTCTTCAAATGTAGGAGATTTGAGCTTATATCTGTCTAGGTTCAACACCTTTGTTTTTTCTAATTCATTTTAATTTGGAAATTTTTGTATATAGACTGACTACAAATCTAGTAGAGGATGCCTTATGTGTAATTGATCAAAGACAATATTGGGGTTTAGATTATGTGGTCAAATTGAAGGATTACAAATTATTCGAGTATGAAACAAGAAGAAGAGCCAATAGGTTTTGCACCATGAAAGTATACTCATTTATAGGGAGTACTTTTTCCTTTAAGAGTTAAATCCTGTGACTATAGATTTGGCTCATTACAAATTTGGTTCTTGGTTATAAGTTATCTTAAGGAAATTAATATATATGGCTCTAGATTCGAGTGATTAGTATAGTTGAGTTCGTAAACTGAAGAACTACTTTAGTTCTTTTACTTGTTTTGCATTTCTCTGTTCATTTTTTTTAGGTTTAATTTCATGGCAGCTCTGTCACTTTTCTCCTGTTTTCAGTAAAATAAAGTCTTTGAAAGAGAACTACTAATTTAATTTCTCCTTCATCTTCCCGTTTCTTTGATAATTTGAATGTTGTTCAGTGATTCTCCTCTTCTGTCCTGCTTCATGATAAGACTCCTTCATTTTTTTAATATTGTCCGCTTTAAGATTGTACCACGAGAGGGACATCTTGCTTAAATTACGATTTCTGGTTAATATATGTTAATCAGTACAAACTGGTATCATATGTTATTTCCTATATTGGTTATTGTTGCTAAGTTCCTCGTTGCTCTCGTTGTTGTTTTCTCGCTCTTTGTAAGGATTTTGGTTTCTCTTTTTTTCTTATCTTGTCTTCCATACATAACCTTAGTTTGCACCCTCTATAGTCCAATTTCCCCCAAGTTACTTATTCAAAATTTCTTTCTCTAGCTATTGTTCGTCGTGAGAGCCTCGCTTACTAGGTCAAAATGATGCCATCAATGTTATATTTTGTTTTAGTAATTCATTGTGTATCGCAGGTTATATCACCATTTCCTTGTATTTGTTGTCTTCTCTTACCATATCATCAATCTCTTTGCATAAGTAGTCAATAAAAATTCAATTTTTACCTCGAAGCTTATAGACTAAAGGTTTATATATCCCTTAGTTAGGTTTTCTTCTTTTGTTCTTTACGAGCAACAACATCATGTAGCTTAAGTTTGAATGGGCTTGAAAATCGTATAGAAATAAACCTTGAAGAGAACTACAGGCACAAACTATATTGCACTTAAATAATAAGAACGAAGTTGGACTTCCGTAATTTTTTCTTTTAAAAAGTTTAGTCCCAAGATTTAATTTGGCCTATTTAAAGATTTTAAAATTTTAATTGAGATAATTTTTTTCATGATTTTACCATTTATTTTAATTTTCTAATAGAAATTGAAAAATTGAGGATACGAAATTAGACTATAACACAAGTACTACATCTAAAGTGGATATTATTCTAAAATGTTTTCTCTTCTTTCTGGGGTGTCAATATTGATATGAATTAATATTCTTTTATCTATTAGCTATGGTGGATTTTTTCTTAATTGTGGAAAGTGACTAGATAAGTCGTTATTTCTTGAATATTTTCTTTGAATGATAATAATATACAGTGTTTAATTAGTGAGAAAAAAATTCACAATTTCTCAAATTCTTTGCATCGAGTCTAGTTTCTTCATACTTTTTTAGAAACAAATTAATTTGCAAATATCGTGACTAAAGGAGGAGTTGCAAGAGGAGATAACACATGGAAGCATTCTTCTCATGATTGTGAAGATCTAATCTATGCATCATTACCTGCTTTCACTGGTATGATTTCGCCCTTGTTATACTCATTTTGTATTCAAATTTTAATTTTGTTCAATTCATACGAGTATCTAAATTTTAGAATTCGTTGAATTTATTTGAATTACTTATTTTTAACGAGCAAATCAATTTGGGATTTTTTTTTGCCAAAAGAAAAGCATTGCAGGCCAAGGTTCTAAGAAGCTTTTTTGTTGTTTTGAAGATTTAATCTTAAATTCCTGTGTATTTTTCTTTCCAAAAATTTTAATATTTATGACAGCTTCACTCGTAATGTTGTCTTGTACCTTTTAAGTTGTCAATAACCAAATCAATTTTTTTTTTTCTGCCTATTATGGCATTATCAATTTTTCACCAATTTAATTGTTGTTGTTGATTCTTTAATATAAGAAGGCTTCCTCTATCAGCGGTGCACTGCCCGAGCTTGCAATGCCCGGCCGGCGCATTGCAGTCTAGCATACAGGCGCATAGGCCTGCTATTGTGCATGCATAGGGCCTAGGTGCACTAGGTGCCGTGTGCACAGGCCCCAGGCGCACAAGGCTTATCTGCACAGGTCTGTTGCGCAGACAGCGCGCGTATAGTACACGACGCCAGTTCGTGTGCGAAGTGACGTGCAGACAGCCTACTTATGCGTACAGGTCCTGACCCTGCGTCATGTGTGCGAAGGGGGACATGCTCGTTCTCCACACGTCCTGTGCGTGTGTGCGTGCGGAAGGGAAATGCGTGTTATGCGCATGCCCCGCGGCCATTGTGCGCGCATGAGCGCGCGCACAGTAACTAGCACCCGCGTAGACGAACTAGCATATTATGGGATTTTTTTCGCGAGCAGTTTTTCTCCCACTTTGCCGTTTTTTCAATTTTTTTCTAAATTTTTCTTTTAATTTAAAATAAAATTTAAATAAAAATAAAAATAAAAAATAAGTTAAAATTATGAATAATGAGAAATTTTAAACAACGTAAATTAATTAATTTTAAGGTCAACCAAAGACCCGAAGAAATAGAGTTTTCAAATCATTTTAGTATAGTGATAGGTGGGGTGTTGCAGACTCAGATGCATTCTCTCCCTAGGCACGATCGAACGGATGAGATGAATCGCGATGAACGGTCTTGATTTGCCCACGCAATCGGCCTAAACTAGCAACGATCGGACAACTCTCCTCGCTTCACGTCGACGCGAATGGACGACCTAGATCGACGCGAGATAAGTATAAAAATATTGCGTCACAGGGGAACCCTAACCCTAGCTGCACACGCCCTCGCCAGATAAGAAGGACCAGCTGCCAGATAAGGAGACTGACCCCCGGCCGCTACCGCATCAGAGCCACCACCGACCGCCAAAAAGAGTAAAATTCTTCCATACCTGTTTGGAATTCAATTCCGAGTCTCCCTGTGGCCATATCGGAGAAAAAGGGACGTGGGTGTGCCAAAAATCACGGGTAAAGTCTGGCAGAGCCATTGCGGCCGAAGCCCTAAAACTCCTTCGATAAGTCCCTTTCAATTTTCCAATTCACGCAATTTTCTGAGCATTTTATTCACTGTCTTTTTCTGTACAGGTTACCCGAAGAAAGAACTTTAGCCGTGAAGGAAAACTAGCGGAGCTACTGCACCCGGAGACCCTCTACAGGTAGGTTTGATTTTTTGTGATTTTTCGACTAACTGAGGCCCCCTAACACTTTGTCCACATAAATGCGTGTTAAACCACCAAAACTGGCCAAAATCGGCCAGGCCAAGGTGAACCACCGCCATGGGAGTCGGAGCTGGCACCGGAGCACGGTGGTGGTGCCATGCCAGAATCCTAAAATTGACCGTAAAGTGTTTTCAACACTAATTTAGAATTTTTTTGGTATTTTTAGTTGCGTGATAAGTATTTTTGATTCCCACAAGAAAATTCAAGAAATCCGGAACCTGTTAAGAGAAATAATAGATAGCGAAATATTTCGAAACACCAATCTGGGTAAGGATCCCTCACCCTATTCTCGGCTACAGTAAATCGAGAATTAATAATCATTAATCTTATTTTGTGAAAAATTAGAAAATTTCTAAAAATATTACAGGTCACTAGTGAAGCCAAAATCGGTTAGTTCATATTTGTCATGATTTCCTGTTTATTTTTTTGTACTGCCTATATTTACTTACTATTATACTGTGCATTATTGAATTGATGATTTTTATGATAACCTCAATTATTTGGTTATTTGACTCATCCTGCATTATTTTTTCGTATTCTGATTATTTGATTATTTATCTATATTAAACTGTATCGCTTGTTTAAGTTCCTTCAAATTAATCTGTGAATATGAAATGAGGTCTTGACATGTTTTTGTAGTTGTTTGGATTATGAAAATCTAAATAAATGAAAGCTTACTAGGCATCCTGGGAAAGGGTGAACGGATCCGGTATATAAGAAACTCTACCGTAGATATTACTTTAGTCGGATGGGGCTGAGAGTCTCGTACCGGATGGGTTTTGGGGAAATATAGTTCATTCTCATACCGAACAGCGTATCGAGACGATAGTATTTTGGCGCCCATTACCAAACAGGGCATGGAGACGGACGGGTTAATTATCAAATCATGATACACGAATAAAAGGATATCCCAGTAAGTAGGGTAAAAAGGAAGGATTGCTGATCCTATGCATGAAATTAAAATATCATTTGGTTAATTATCTTCGTAGGTTGATTTTGAAAAAAACTCATAGCGGTAAGTATCGAATAAAATGTTTTAAAATTAAATGTATTTACTTAAAATAAGAACTTCATTAGTTATTTTCTAATTTTTACCAACCTTCTGTTTTTTGTATAAATGATTAGTGTGATATTCTTATTAGGTTAGTGTAGTTTACCCTTTCATTAACAATTCAGATCAAGAAAACCAAAATTCAGATCCCGATCAGCAAGAGGGTTGTGAGTAGTCCACATTTCAGACTTCCTTCAAGTGCTAGTGAAGGTTGCCCTAAGATGTTTATTTATTCGTTTTTCTTTAATTATCGTTTGTCTTTTATAAACTACGTAGAATGGACATTTTCATAACCTTATTGGGTGATTCAATTTATTGTGTAAGAAATATAAATTCTAACATTATTATTCGCTTCTGTATTTAAATTATAAATTTATTTTATTTTAAGTTAGGGTCTTTACATTATTTGAATGATAATAATATACAGTATTTAATTAGTGAGAAAAAAATCCACAATTTGTCTAATTTTTTGTATCAAGTCTAGTTTCTTCATATTCTTTTAGAAACAAATCATTTTGCAGATATCGTAACTAAAGGAGGAGTTGCAAGAGGAGATTACACATGGAAGTGTTCTTCTCATGTTTGTGAAGATCTAATCTATGCATCATTACCTACTTCCACTTGTACGACTTCACCTTTGTTATGATCATTATGTATTCAAATTTTAATTTTGTTCAATTCATACGAATATCTAAATTTTAGAATTCGTTGAATTTATTTAAATTACACATTTCTAACAAGCAAATTAATTTGGAGTTTTTTTTTTGCCAAAAGAAAAGCACTGCAGGCCAGTTTTGTTGTTTTTGAAGATTTAGATTTAAAGTCCTGTGTACTTTTCTTCCTAAAAATTTCAATATTTATGACATCTTCACTCGTGATGTTGTCTTATAGCTTTTAAGCTGTCAACAATCAAAGCAATTTTTTTTTTCTGCCTATTATGACATTATCAGTTTCTCGCCAATTTAATTGTTATTGTTGATTCTTTAATATAAGAGCTTCCAATATTTTCATGCGCAATATATATTTGTGTATGTGGTTTGGTCTTATTTAGTGTCTATAGGGGCGAGAAATTGATTTAATCCCTACCTATTTTTTTATGGCTCTATATAGTAAACTATAAGATCTAAAATGCATCAAAATATAAAATACAACACAAAAGCTGTGTGTGGATCAAAGGTTTTTTATGAAGTTTTTTTAATTTGATAGATCGCACCATATTTAAAAAAATTAGTGTAAAGTTACCTACATGACAAAATATTAATTAGCCCACATGATTATTAGCATAATGGGGCAATCTGTTTATTTGATATATCTAGTCTTAGATTTTGCACTAGTGTATAACTTCAAATGTAACACCCGGACTCAGAAATTTGGTTCGGAATAATTTAATATTAATAAAAAAAGTGAATTAAAATAATTTAAATTTAAATTTTTTAAAATTTTTTGGTGAAAATTAGATTTTAGATGCATTTGAAAATATTTTCGAAAATCATAACTAAAAAGAAATAAGAGAAGACCTAATATTGAAAACTGAGATAAAAATAAAATTTTCAAAAGTTTGGCCACGTGGACTGCCATGTCAGCAGCACAACCCATCTCCGTGCGCCGTGTGGTAGACACGTGAAGAGACATCCACATGGGAGGCCACGGTGGCGATCCGCGTGCCAGCGGATCCAATGACCCAGATCGCATCCCGCACACACGGACGATCTAGATCTATTTCTTCTTCAAGCACGATCAGACGACAGGATTTGATCGCGATGGACGATCCAGATTTGCACACAGATTAGCCTAAATGAGTCTCGAATCAGATGGCTCTCCTTGCTCCACGTCGACGTGAATGGATGATTAAGATCAGGGGAGGAGACGTATTTAAACATCTCTTTGGTTGGCTCCCAAAACCCTAGCCGACACCCCTCACTGGAGAAGAAGAAGAAGGGCGGTTAGAGGAAAACTCAGCCACAAGAGGGACATTGTTGCCGCCGTACTGGAGCCACCACCGACACTGAAAAATTTAAAAAATTTTCTCTTCTGCTCGGAATTGAATTTCGAACCTCCCAACACCCATATCGGAGCCAAAAAGGCTATGGGTGAGCCGTAAAATGTGAGCGGCGCTCAGCCGAACCACTGCGGCCACAACCCAAAAACCTCTCCGATGACCCCCTTCCTGTTTTCCGTTTCCCATTTCCTTCGATTCTTTGATCAATGTGTTCCTCGTCTCTTTCTTATGCAGGTTAGCCGAAGAGAAACCCCAATCACAAGAGAGGAACTGCAGAGCCACCACACCGGAGAACCCCCCACTGATAGGGTCTCAATTTTCCCATTTTATCGGCCGACAGAGGCTCCCTAACCTAATTTTTTATAGGTTTTCATGCAAAATCGGCCAAAACCGGTCGAAAATGACCAGACTGATAGGAAACACCACTGTGGGTAGTGGAGCACGGCGGCAGCACCATGCCGAAACCTTAAATTGGTCGAAAAAAGTTAAAAAAAATTGCTTATTTTGGTCTTTTGGGGTATTTTTAGATACGTGATGCTATTTTTTATTTCCGCAAGAAAAATGCAGGAAATCCGGGGACCACCTAAAACTGCAATGCGAAGAACAGTGTTTTGAACACTGATTCAGGGTAAGAATCCTTCACCATTTTTCTCGTAATGATAAATTAAAGTTTAAATAATTAATAATGGTATGTTTTGTAAAAATTAAAAAATTAAAAAATTAATTAGAGATCACTAGTAGAGTCAGTAACTGCTCAATACGAAATTGTTTATTTTATCGATACTGTTTAATTGTTACTAGACTGTTATTGTTTGTTTACTACATGCACTTTAAATTTATAGGTTTAATTTCCTTCTTATTTTATTAATTTACTTGATTATTTATCCTTATCATTTGATTGGTTTTGAAATAAATATTTGATTATGCTTTTCTCTAAATGTTTAATTTTAAACTATATAGTCTACTAAATCATCGTTCTATTTCTTCTGTAATCATGAAATGAGATTGTACTTGTAACTGGTGGTTGATGAAATGATGTGAACATACCTGAAGGGTATACGGACCCGGTGCATAAAGATAACCCTACCGTTGACAACTTCTCAGTCGAGCAGGGCTGAGAAGTCTCATACCGAATTGGGTATTGAGGTGGTGGTATGTTTGGCGCTCATTACCGAATGAGATATGAGGATGACCGATTGATTGATAATTTAGATATTAATTTCACGCGTAGGCGGACGTCTCTATGGACCCCTAGAGATATTAGTAAGCAGGTAAGAAGGTAAGTTTATTGTTATTGTTTATTTGAATCTGTAATAAAAATATTATTCGAATTATTGTCTTTATAGGTTGATTTTCAAAACTCATAAGGGTAAGTATGAAATAATAGTTTTTAAGTTAAACGAATTGATTTAAAAAGAAATAATGGCTTCATTGGTTGTTTGACAATTTTTATCGACCTTTGAATATCTGTATCGGTGTTAAATGTGATATTCTTATTAGGGTAGGTGTAGCACATTCTCTTTATTTAACAATTTCATGTTAGAAAGAACAAGATGCAGATCTTGAACTGCAAACGGGTTGCGAATAAAAGTTGTGTCCCGCATCCAATCAGAGTTACCCAGTGGAGGTTAACTTCATAGCATCTTTTGTTGCATTTTATTTATTTATTTATTTCATTGTTGAAACTCATGCATGATAAAGTTGGCAAGATCTTCAATGGTTAAACATTAAGAATGTTGTTGTCGTTACCAAATGCATCATTACTCAATGATTGAGCAAACAAAAGTTCATTTTTAACCCCAAAAAGGTCCTTACCATTTGGATAATTAAGGGGGGATGAATTTGGTGAGAAGTTGTTCAATTCATACGAATGTTTAAATTCTAGAATTCATTGAATTTATTTGAATTACTAATTTCTAATGAGCAAATCAATTTTTTTTTTTTTGCCAAGACAAGCACTGCCGGCCAGGGCTCTAAAAAGCTTTTTTGTTATTTTTGTAGATTTAGTCTTAAAGTCCTGTGTTTGTAGGGGCGAGAAATTTATTTAATCCCTATCTATTTTTTGATAGCTCTATAGAGTAAACTATAAGATCTAAAATGCATCAAAATATAAAATACAACAAGTAATTGTGAGTGGATTAAAGGTTTTTTATGAAGTTTTTTTAATTTGATAGATCGCACGATATTTAAAAAATTGGTCTAAAGTTACCTACATGATATAAAATATTGATGAGCCCACATGATTATTAGCATAAAAAGTTAGTCTATGTCTTCGACATATCTAGCCTTAGATTTTATACTAGTATAGAACTTTAAATGCAATATGAGGCATACATATGACTCTTCTTTGCCATGATTTATGCATTATAAACAATAATTCCTATTTAAACATAAATTTTATAACATATAAAGAAAAAAAACAAGCATACATTAATTCACATTATTAAGAGAGATTCGCATATGGGCTAAAATTACATTTATTTATTGGTTTCATATATACATTATTTAAGCATCATTTTTTGAAATTAAAGACTAGATATATGATTTACTCCTAAGATATCTCTACGAGAGAAAACTCGTCAATCTAGTTCTCAGTTGCTTCTTCTTTAGCAGCAACAATTGGAGGAGCATTCTTATTCGAGCTGATAATATCTTCTTTAATCTTCACACCACCAGTACTCTCAAGAGCTTGACCACCACCACCAGGGATCCTGACATCAAAATGGTTCATCCATGTCGCCTTGAATTTCTTTGGCGCGACAGTAAGTCCATTATGAGTGTTAACAATGTGAAGTTTGCGAGGCTTCTTGTTCCTATTCTTTGCAGCCTTTCTCTTTTGCCTCTCCTCACTAGTTTCATATTTATAATGAGCTCTTAAAACATGAGTCGCAAAAAGCAACGATGTACTGAACCCTTCCATACACTTAGGGCATGTGTATGGACCGTATTTGTTGCAAGGGAGGCTGTGAGTCACCCCATCATAACTCTCATCATCATCACTTTCAGATTGATGATGATCTCCATTTGGGTTTTTCAGAACTCTTGTTTGTTGGGAACAATTTTCGATGGAGTTTTCACTCATGCGCGATAAAGTTGGCAAGATCTTCAATGATTGAGCATTAAGAATGTTGTTGTTGTTACCAAACGCACCATTGCTCAATGATTGAGCAAACAAAAGTTCATTTTTCATCCCGAAAAGGTCCCTACCATTTGGATAATTAAGGGGGGATGAATTTGGTGAGAAGTTGTGAGGATAATATTGAGTAACAGGAAAATTGTTAACGTTTCTAGCAAGCATCGTTGGGTTTGGCATGGTGATGTCGGTTGACTGGTTTCCGATATTGGAGTAAGCTCCTAGGAGTTGTTGAAACCCGATCAAGTTATTGAAAGATGGCACAGAAAGCTGCAATCCAGCAGGATTTGAAGTGAGAAAACTTTTACGCACAACGTCAGTTAAAAAGACCTCAGCAAAGCCTGGTTGATTTTGGAGAGGGACACAACCAATGTAATTTTCAACCTGGACCCTTGTTGGGCAGGAACCGAAGAATCTCCCCATATCCTGACCCATCATTGGATTGTTTATCCCAGTTTGGTCAACACCGAGATTGTTTTTTGGGAAAAGGATGGGATTTTGGGTAAATCTGGTTGAGGAATTGGTGAAATTGAATTGGGAATTCGCCATGATATTCCTTTGGTTAACATGGTAATTAGCGTTGGATCTCAGAAGGCTGCTTTGGCTGCTTGAGTTGAAGAAGCAAGTCATATTGTTGTCAACACCATTACCATGATAATTAGGATTGAACGAGACTGAGTTGGAGTTAAAAGAAAAAGAGGACTTAAATTTCGTCGCCATGGAAATGATTGAGAGGCTCGCAAAGAACACAGGAAAATAATAAAGCGAAATAAGGAGAGAACAAGCTTTGATGGAAGACAGCTGGGGTTTATATCACATATTTATAATATTTTTTTTGAGGTTGGTGGGATGAAACTTTTTTTCTAAGATATCATTGTCTATCCATAAATTTAAAAATGTTAGATATTTATTACAAAATTGGGTAATGTAATAATTATTTTTCTAAAATTTGGCAGATTTGACGGTTATTCAAAGAAAAAGAATAGAATTTGATATTTTTAAAATATATTGAAAAATCAGGTATAAAATTAAATAGAAGATTTAATGGTTATTAATTCTCTTCATCTGTTTCAAGAAACTTAGAGGAATAATAATTAAGAGAATAAGAACAAGGATAATATTTTATATTTTAGGAAAAATATTTGAAAAATAGGAATGATAATTGATCTCCTTCGCGCGTTTTATAATTCAAATTTTTATGTATTCTAACTAAAAAAAATATTTAAAATTTAATATTATTATAAATTATTATATTTAAAATGATTTAATAATTTCAAAAATTGAATTGTAAAAAAATTAATTTTAATATAGTCGATAATTTAAAAATTAAAATAATATAATAATTTCCTTTTCTTAATTTTTATAACAACATAATTTAATGAAGTAACGAATATAATAGTTATTTAGTATATTTTATTTATTTTATTTTAAATTATCATTATTTTTATTCTCATCGAATTAGTTTAAATTCGAATATGATACATTCTATACTATTCATTTTGAATATATATATATAAATAATAAGTGTTCGTATATGTAAAGGCCCAAACCTTGTACTAAAAATTCTTAACGTATGACTCAGAAATAGTGGAATAAGCAGTATATAAAATTTATAATTTAACGGAAGCAATTAGAGTTTAGGGTTACATTTCTTGCACAGTTTACTTAAAATGCCCAATAGGTTTACGAGAATACTTTTAAAAATTTAAATAGAAAAAGTATAAAGGAAAACAAATATAATCAACTTCTACTCGAAACTAGGGAAGCAGAAAGACAATCTCCTAATTAGTTTTCTTGCTGTTCAGGATTCGAGTATTGGTCATTCTGATTTGAAATGGTTAATATTAAAGCGTGAACTACACTACCTTTGTAAGAATATCAACGCATTACCACTTATATGAAAATCAAATGGTTGTTGAAAACATAAAACAACCAATGGAGCTCATTTTTAATAAAATTTGAACGCTACTGCATTCATTATTTGTTTAACTGAAAACGTTAATATTTTCTCAACTCACTTGTAAATTCTTAAATGTCATTAATTAGGATAAAAATCAAAATAGTAATCTACAATGTGCATTCTAAAGACATAATAATTAATTTTACGATATTTCCTAAAACTGAATTCCTTACCATATTCATCTTTATTATTTTACCTCTCCTACAGGTGTCATTGGGGGTCCATAGGGATTCTCACTATATGTGGACACGAAAATTCATTATATTAATCAAATGACCTCCTCATACCCCGTCTGATAATGGGTGCCAAAATTAATAACTGCCTCAATATTTTTTCCATTTTCTCCACGTCGACATGGAATGGAATGAACGAAAAGAAGATGTGGCTTACCGGAGCGTTTTTTGATCTATGGTTCGGTGGCTCAGCCGAGCTCCGTTGTTCCTTCCTCGCGGTTCGTAGTTGTTTTCAGTTTCCTTACAACGAAAATAAGTTATACGACTAGGGACGAAGGAACAAGGAAAAACGAGAAGAAAAATTGCACTTACCGGTGTGTTTGGATCTTCGGTGCGGTGGTACCGGTGGCTGGACTTCTCCTCCGGTCGCCCTTCTTCTTCTTCTTCTCCAGTGAGTGGGTGTCGGTTAGGGTTAGGGTTTCGCTTTGGAAGAGATGTTTAAATACCCTCCTCCCCTCGATCTGGGTTGTCTATTTGGGCTCGCGTGGATCAACCACAACCATCAGATCACACTTATTAGAGAAACAGATCTGGAACGTTCGATCGAAGATGCATCGGTCGTCCGATCGCGCTTATTCAGAAAATCTATCCGGATCATTTGAGCGCGCGAGGGTGAACACGGGATGTTACAATATACTTTATAAAACAATCATTTATATATTGAATTGATTACTTTTTACATATTTATACATTTATTTCCATTTTATCATTATTTTAACTATAAAATATTTTTAAAATATATAAAAATTAAGTACAAAGAAGATATTTTAAATATTAGCTTAAAGATGAGAATAAATATTCTATATTTAATTTAAATTTGAATTAAAAAGTAATATTCAAGGTAATTTTAGTTCATCACAAGGATATATTTATAGGTAAAAATTCGGTTTAAAAATAATTTTATTTCACATAACTAAAATTCAAAGATAATTTTAGTTATGATTTAAATATGTAATATACAATTAAATATTTATGGTGGTTTTTAATTAAATATATAATATATATAAAAAATGAGTGAACAGTAATATATTTATATTTGTCATATGGGTAATTATACCTAACAATTATTTGTCTTAACTATGAAAAATAATAATTTTAATATTTAATAAATTGTATAAGATATATTTTTTTACAAATATAAAAATTGAAAAAATATTATGTTAATTAATTAAAAAAACTTAATATATAGTTTTATTCGATTTTATTTTTTAACTAAATATTATTAAATAAATATTTTATCATTATTTTAAAGATGGCCAGGCTGTATCCAGAACTTCTCCAGTGAAATCCCTAATTTACCCTTTTCACTGTCGGCCCGCTGAATAACCTCTCCGACCGATTGATTGCACCGCTCTGAACTTCGAACCATTTCGCGAAACACTAATCTTATCGGCGAAGAATCGGGAATCGCGGTGCTTCCATATCGGCGGTACTGAAAGGGAATGGTTGCAGAGTGAGGAACAAGGGAATTTGGCGACGAGGTTATTGGTCTCCGCATTTAAACTTGCCTGTATACACATAGGAAGACAAACGAAAGAATTAATTGCTATATACATATTTCTCGTTTCTGTGTTTTTCGTATGAATAGGAAGCTATTTTATGCTTTTTAGACTTGTGGATTTACTGTGAAATTGGATAAAAATGGTTAATTGATTAACTGGGTGCAGTTCATTATGTGGGTAGTTCGCTTGATGGGACCAAGCTATTTTAAGCTTTGCGAAGTCATAACCTCCGACCGCTGTTTGTCTCGTAATCATGTCTGGTATAGTTTTTAGTTGCACGTCAACTTTCCTTTACTGTGTTTTTTTCAATTTTGTTTTTGTTTAGGGTTTACTGGAATTTTCGGTGAAGGGGTTTAGAGGGGATGAATGACTAAGTGAAATAGAGGAGGAGGTGGACAACAAAATACAGACGATGTTAAAATCTAGGAAATTAGCAAAAGAGCACAAGGAGCAGTTACACAGGCTACAAGAAAAGGTTAGGAGCTTTTTGTTTAAGTGACAATAATGTCGTTTTGTATTTATATTTTGTTTTATATAATTCATTTTCATGTCTCTGTTTCTGGTGTAGTAATCTTTTGGGTTCTTCAACTGGTCTGGTCCGTGTAGCTCTCAAGCTCTTCAAGTTAAAGGACATTTGAACTTATATCTGTCCTGATTCAACACCTTTTTTTTATAAATTCATCTTAGTATGGGATTTTTTGACATATAATCTGACTGAAATTGGGGTAGAGGATGTCGTATGTGTAATTGATCAATGAGAATATTGGGATTTAGATTATGGTCAGATTGAGGGATTACAAATTATTTGAATCTGAAACAAGGGTAAGAGCCCATAGGTTCTGCATCATGAAAGTATACTCATTTATAGGGAGTATTTTTTCGTCTGGGAGTTGAATCCCTTGGCTATAGATTATGCTTCTTGGTTATAAGTTATCTTAAGGAAATTAATATATGGATCTAGACTCGGGTGACTAGTATAGTTGAATTCATAGACTGAAGAACTGCTTTGATTCTTTTGCTTGTTTCGCATGTCTCTGTTCAAATTTTTCAGGTTCAATTTCATGGCAACTCTGTCATTTTCTCCTGTTTTCACTGAACTAAAGTTCTTGAAAGAACTGCTAAGTTAATTTCACCCCCATCTTCCCTTCTATTTGCTTTTTTGATTGTTGTTCCAGGATTCTCCTGTTCTGTCCTTCTTGGTGATAAAACTGTTTGTTCAATTTTTCAGCGTTGTCCGCTTTAAGATTGTACCACGAGAGGTTGCCTTGCTTAAATTATGACTTCATGTTAATATTCCTTAACCTGTTTGTTGTAAGATGATATTTTTGAAAGTTTCCAACCAGTAGAGAAGTGTTTGCACTTTTAGAGAAGATATCAAGTAATCTTTTCTTTTGTCACGAATGCTTTACTAGTTGTATATAAACTGGCTTTATAGTTGAAGGCTTTCTTGTGCTAAAGATCACTATTCTTATAATAGTGAAATGTCTAAAGGAAATTGATGATATTGTGATGTTAATTGGCTGTTTGATCTGGAATTACCTTTAATGGAAGTTTATCTACCTGTTTGGATCTGTAAGCAAAAATAAAAGGAGTTTGTTTAAATGCTCAATCTATTAAGTTCCTCACTCAGTTCATCTTTCCTTTGTCATCTCTCTCTTTCTCTATATATATATATATATATTTATATGTTTACGTGTGTATGTGTGTATACGCGTATGAAATATGTTCATGCATTTGCCACCTGTTTGTCTATCTCACAGAGAAAGACATGTTTAGACACATTGAGGCAGGACATGTTTATGTAAGATAAACAAAGAAATATCTTTAGAAGGACCTTGTTGCTTAGCCCAAAGAAATGAAAGAAAAAGCATCAGTCTCAAATAAACAAAAAATCAAGAAGTGATCCTTAAAGATCTTGTGTTTCTCTCCAAGCCCTCAAGAACTAGAAGAGTAACCCAAGAAGTAGGAAATTACCTAAATTATCGAGTAAATATCTTGTGTATTTTTCTTGCTTAAATTTTCTATATGTTATGACAGCTTCATTTTTAATGTTGTCTTGTAACTTTTAAGCTGTCAACAATTAAATATATTTTATTTTCTGTCTATTATGACGTTTTTAGTTTCTCACCAGTTTAATTGTTGTTGTTGTTGATTCTTTAGAATAAGAGCTTTCAATATTTTCATACATAATAGGTATGAATGTATATGGTCTGGTTTTATTTAATGTCTGTTGGGGCGAGAAATTGATTTAATCCCTATTTATTTTTTGACAATTCTATAGTAAACTATAAGATATAAAATACATCAAAATGTAAAATACAACACACCAACTGTCAGCGGATCAAAGGTTATATGTAGAATTTTCAATTTAATAGATTACATAATATTTAATTATTTTGTGTAAAGTTACCTAGATGACATAAAAGATTAATGAGGGCACATGATTACTCGCATGAGGAGATGGTCTATTTATTTGACATATCTAATTTTAGATTTTGTACTAGAACATAACTTTAGATGCAATACGAGACTTATATATGACCCTTCTTCAACATTATTTGTGCATTATAAACAATAATTCATTATTTAAGCATAATCTTGTAATATATAAAGAAAATAAAAACAAGCATATATTAATTTACATCATTAAGAGAGATTCAACTATGGGTTAAAACCACATTTATCATTTCATATATACATTATTTGAGTACCAGTTTTTTGGAATTAAAGATCAAATATTTAATTTACTTTTCTGACATCTCCACAAGAGAAAACTCATTAACCTGATAATCGATTACTTCTCCTTTAGCAACAACAGTTGGAGGAGCATGTCCCCAATTTATATTTTGTTTTAATTCATTTTAATGTCTCTGTTTTTGGTTTGCTAATCTTTTGGGTTCTTTTACTGCTCTGGCTCCTGTGTAGCTTTCAAGCTCTTCAAATGTAGGAGATTTGAGCTTATATCTGTATGAGTTCAACACCTTTATTTTTTCTAATTCATTTTAATTTGAGAATTTTTGCATATAAACTGACTACAAATCTAGTAGAGGATGCCTTATGTGTAATTGATCAAAGACACTATTGGGGTTCAGATTATGGTCAAATTGAGGGATTACAAATTATTCGAGTATGAAACTAGAAGAAGAGCCAATAGGTTTTGCACCATGAAAGTATACTCATTTATAGGGAGTACTTTTTCCTTTTGGAGTTGAATCCTGTGGCTATAGATTTGGCTCATTCCAAATTTGGTTCTTTGTTATAAGTTATCTTAAGGAAATTAATATATATGGCTCTAGATTCGAGTGATTAGTATAGTTGAGTTCATAGACTGAAGAACTACTTTAGTTCTTTTATTTGTTTTGCATTTCTCTGTTCATTTTTTTCAAGTTTAATTTCGTGGTAGTTCTGTCCCTTCTCTCCTAATTGCACTAAAATGAAGTCCTTGAAAGAGAACTACTAATTTAATTTCACCTCCATCTTCCCGCTTATTTGATAATTTGATTGTTGTTTAGTGATTCTCCTCTTCTGTCCTGCTTCATGATAAGACTCCTTGTTCATTTTTTCAATATTGCCCGCTTTAAGATTGTACCACGAGAGGACATCTTGTTTAAATTATGATTTCTAGTTAATATATGTTAATCAATACAAATTGGTATATATGTTATTTCCTATATTGGTTATTGTTGCTAAGTTCCTCCTTGCTACTCTCGTTGTTGTTTTCTTGCTCTTTGTAAGGATTTTGGTTTCTCTTTTTTCTTGTCTTGTCTTCCATACATAACCTTAGTTTGCACCCTCTATAGTTCAATTTCCCCCATTCTAGTTGTTTATTCAAATTTCCTTTCTCTAGCTGTTGTTCGTCGTGAGAGCCTCACTTACTAAGTCAAAATGATGCCATCAATGTTATATTTTGTTTTAGTAATTCATTGTGTATCGTTGGTCATATCGCCATTTCCTTGTATTTCTTGTCTTCTCTTACCATATCATCAATCTCTTTACATGAATAGTCAATAAAAATTCAATTTTTATCTCGAAACTTATAGGCTAAAGGTTCATATATCCCTTAGTTAGGTTTTCTTCTTTTGTTCTTTACGAGCAACAACATCATGTAGCTTAAGTTTGAATGGGCTTGAAAATCGTATAGAAATAAACCTTGAAGAGAATTACAGGCACAAACTATATTGCACTTAAATAATAAGAACGAAGTTTGATTTCCTTAATTTTTTCTAGTCCCAAGATTTAATTTGGCCTATTTAAAGATTTTAAAATTTTAATTGAGATAATTTTTTTCATGATTTTACCATTTATTTTAATTTTCTAATAGAAATTGAAAAATTGAGGATACGAAATTAGACTATAACACAAGTACTACATCTAAAGTGGATATTATTCTAAAATGTTTTCTCTTCTTTCTGGGGTGTCAATATTGATATGAATTAATATTCTTTTATCTATTAGCTATGGTGGATTTTTTCTTAATTGTGGAAAGTGACTAGATAAGTCGTTATTTCTTGAATATTTTCTTTGAATGATAATAATATACAGTGTTTAATTAATGAGAAAAAAATCCACAATTTCTCAAATTCTTTGCATCGAGTCTAGTTTTTTCATACTCTTTTAGAAACAAATCAATTTGCAGATATCGTGACTAAAGGAGGAGTTGCAAGAGGAGATAACACATGGAAGCATTCTTCTCATGATTGTGAAGATCTAATCTATGCATCATTACCTGCTTTCACTGGTATGATTTCGCCCTTGTTATACTCATTTTGTATTCAAATTTTAATTTTGTTCAATTCATACGAGTATTTAAATTTTAGAATTCGTTGAATTTATTTGAATTACTTATTTTTAACGAGCAAATCAATTTGGGATTTTTTTTTGCCAAAAGAAAAGCATTGCAGGCCAGGGCTCTAAGAAGCTTTTTTGTTGTTTTGAAGATTTAGTCTTGAAGTCCTGTGTATTTTTCTTTCCAAAAATTTCAATGTTTATGACAGCTTCACTTATAATGTTGTCTTGTAGCTTTTAAGTTGTCAACAACCAAATTAATTTTTTTTCTTGCCTATTATGGCATTATCAAATTTTCACCAATTTAATTGTTGTTGTTGATTCTTTAACATAAGAAGGCTTCCTCCATCAGCGGTGCACTGCCTGAGCTTGCAATGCCCGGCTGGCGCATTGCAGTCTAGCCTACAGGCGCATAGGCCTGCTATTGCGCGTGCGTAGGGCCTAGGCGCACCGGGTGTCGTGTGCACAGGCCCCAGGCACACAAGGCTTGTCTGCGCAGGTCTATTGCGCGAACGGCACACGTATAGTATGCGATGCCAGTTTGTGTGCGAAGTGACGTGCGGACAGCCCGCCTTCGCGTACAGGTCCTGACCCTGCATCATGCATGCGAAGGGGGACATGCTCGTTGTCCACACGTCCTGTGCGTGTGTGCGTGCGAAGGGGAAATGCGTGTTGTGCGCACGCCTCGCGGCCACTGAGCGCGCATACACGCGCGCACAGTACCTAGCACCCGCGCAGGCAAACTAGCATCTTATGGGATTTTTCTCGCGAGTAGTTTTTCTCCCACTTAGCCGTTTTTTCAATTTTTTTCTAAATTTTTCTTTTAATTTAAAATAAAATAAAATAATTTAAATAAAAATAAAAACAAAAAATAAGTTAAAATTATGAATCATAGAAATGTTAAACAACGTAAATTAATTAATTTTAAGGTCAACCAAAGACTCGAAAAAATAGAATTTTCAAATCATTTTAGTATAGTGATAGGGGAGGTGTTGCAGACTTAGATGCATTCTCTCCCTAGGCACGATCGAACGGATGAGATGAATTGCGATGAACGGTCCAGATTTGCCCACGCAATCGGCCTAAACAAGCAATGATTGGACGACTCTCCTCGCTCCATGTCGATGCGAATGGACGATCTAGATCGACGCGGGATAAGTATAAAAATATTGCATCACAGGGGAACCTTAACCTTAGCTGCACACACCCTCGCCAGATAAGAAGGACCAGCTGTCGGAGAATGAGACTGACCCCCGGCCGCTACCGCATTAGAGCCCCCACCGATCGCCAAAAAAGGTAAAATTCTTCCATACCCGCTTGAAATTCAATCAATTCTGAGTCTCCTTGTGGCCATATCGGAGCAAAAGGGACAATGGTTGTGCCGAAAATCGCGGGTAAAGCCCGGCGGAGCCATCGCAGCCGAAGCCCTAAAACTCCTCCGATGAGTCTCTTTCAATTTTTCAATTCATGCAATTTTCTAATCATTGTATTCATCGTCTTTTTCTCTGCAGGTTACCCGAAGAAAGAACTCCAACTGTGAAGGAAAACTAGCGGAGATGCTGCACCCGGAGACCCTCCACCGGTAGGTTTGATTTTTTGTGATTTTTCGACTAACCGAGGCCCCCTAACGCTTTGTCCACAGGAATGCGTGTTAAACTACCAAAACTAGCCAAAATCGATCAGGCCAAGGTGAACCACCGCCGTGGGAGTCGGAGCCGGCACCGGAGGACAGTGGTGGCGTCGTGCCGAAATCCTAAAATTGACCGTGAAGGGTTTTCAACATTGATTTAGGATTTTTGTGGTATTTTTAGTTGTGTGATGAGTATTTTGGATTCCCACAAGAAAATTTAGGAAACCTGGGACCTGTTAGGAGATATAATAGATAGCGCAGTATTTCAAAACACCAATCTGGGTAAGGATCTCTCACCTTATTCTCGGCTACAGTAAATTGAGGATTAATAATCATTAATCTTATTTTGTGAAAAATTAAAAAAATCCTAAAAATGTTACAGGTCACTGGTGAAATCGGAATCGGTTATTTCATATTTGTCCTGATTTCCAGTTTATTTTCCTTTATTGCCTATATTTACTTACTATTATACTGTGCATAATTGAATTGATAGTTTTTATAATCTCCTCAATTATTTGGTTATTTGACTGCATTATTTTTTTATATTCTGATTATTTGATTATTTTCAAAAGTTTGGCCACATGGACTGCCACGTCAGCAGCACGACCAATCTTCCTGCGCCGTGTGGTAGACATGTGGAGAGACATTCACATGGGAGGCCACGATGGTGATTCGCGTGCCAGCGGATCCAACGACCCAGATCGCATCCTGCATGCACAGACGATCTAGATCCATTTCTTTTTCAAGCACGATCAAACGACTGGATTTGATCGTAATGGACGGTCCAGATTTGCACACTGATTGGCCTAAACGAGTCTCGAATTAGATGGCTCTCCTTGCTCCACGTCGACGTGAATGGATGGTCAAGATCAGGGGAGGAGAGGTATTTAAACCTCTCTTCGGTTGGCTCCCAAAACCCTAGCCGACACCCCTCACAAGAGAAGAAGAAGAAGGGCGGTTAGAGGAAAACTCAATCACAAGAGGGACATTGTCGCCACCGTATTGGAGCCACCACCGACACTGAAAAATGTAAAAAAAATTCTCTTCTATTCGAAATTGAATTTCAAACCTCCCACACCCATATCGGAGCCAAAAAGATTACGGGTGAGCCGTAAAATACGAGCGGAGCTCGGCCGAACCACCGCGGTCTCAATTTTTCCCTTTGTCGGCCGACAGAGGCTCCCTAACCTAATTTTTTACAGGTTTTCATGCAAAATCAGTCAAAATCGGTCGAAAATGACCAAACTGATAGCAAACACCGCTGTGGGTAGTCGAGCACGGCGGTGGCACCGTGCCGAAACCTTAAATTGGCCAAAAAAAGTTAAAAAAAATTGCTTATTTTGGTCTTTTGGGGTATTTTCGGATACGTGATGCTATTTTTTATTTCCGCAGGAAAAATGCAGGAAATCCGGGGACCGTCTAAAGCCGCAATGAGAAGAACAGTGTTTTGAACTCCAATTCGTAGTAAGAATCCTTAACAATTTTTATCGTAATGACAAATTAAAGTTTCAATAATTAATAATGGTATGTTTTGTAAAAATTAAAAAATCTTAAAATTATTTGCAGGTCACTAGTAGAGTCGATAACTGGTCAGTACGAAATTGTTTATTTTATGAGATTGTAGTTGTAATTGGTGATTGATGAAATGTTGTGAACATACCTGAAGGGTGTACGGACCCAGTGCATAAGGAAAACCCTACCGTTGACAACTTCTCAGTCGAGCAGGGCTGAGAAGTCTCATACCGAATGGGGTATCGAGGTGATGGTATATTTGGCGCCCATTACCGAACGAGATATGAGGATGACCGATTGATTGATAATTTAGATATTAATTTCACGCGTAGGAGGACGTCTCTATGGACCCCTAGAGATACTAGTAAGCAGGTAAGAATGTAAGTTTATTGTTATTGTTTATTTGAATCTGTAATAAAAATATTATTCGAATTATTGTCTTTATAGGTCGATTTTCAAAACTCATAAGGGTAAGTATGAAATAATGGTTTTTAAGTTAAACGAATTGATTTAAAAAGAAATAATGACTTCATTGGTTGTTTGACAATTTTTATCGACCTTTAATTATCCGTATCGGTGTTAAATGTGATATTCTCATTAGGGTAAGTGTAGCACATTCTCTTTATTTAACAATTTCATGTTAGAAAGATCAAGATGCAGATCTTGAACTGCAAACGAGTTGCGAATAAAAGTTGTGTCCCGCATCCAATCAGAGTTACCCAGTAGAGGTTAACTCCATAGCATCTTTTGTTACATTTTATATATTTATTTATTTCATTGTTGAAACTCATGCGTGATAAAGTTGGCAAGATCTTCAATTGTTAAACATTAAGAATGTAGTTGTTACCAAATGCATCATTACTCAATGATTGAGCAAACAAAAGTTCATTTTTAACCTCGAAAAGGTCCTTACCATTTGGATAATTAAGGGGGGATGAATTTTGTGAGAAGTTGTTCAATTCATACGAATGTCTAAATTCTAGAATTCATTGAATTTATTTGAATTACTCATTTCTAACGAGCAAATCAATTTGTCTTTTTTTTGCCAAAGACATGCACTGTCGGCCAGGACTCTAAAAAGCTTTTTCGTTATTTTTGAAGATTTAGTCTTAAAGTCCTGTGTCTGTAGGAGCGAGAAATTTATTTAATCCCTATCTATTTTTTGATAACTCTATATAGTAAACTATAAGATCTAAAATGCATCAAAATATAAAATACAACAACTATGAGTGGATTAAAGGTTTTTTATAAAGTTTTTTTAATTTGATAGATCACACAATATTTAAAAAATTGGTCTAAATTTACCTACATGATATAAAATATTGATGAGCCCACATGATTATTAGCATAATAAGTTAGTCTATGTATTTGACATATCTAGCATTAGATTTTATACTAGTATATAACTTTAAATGCAATATGAGGCATATATATGACTCTTTTTTGCCATGATTTATGCATTGTAAACAATAATTCATATTTAAACAAAAATTTTATAACATATAAAGAAAAAAAAACAAGCATGAATTAATTCACATTATTAAGAGAGATTCGCATATGGGCTAAAATCACATTTATTTATTGGTTTCATATATACATTATTTAAGCATCATTTTTTGAAATTAAAGATTAGATATATGATTTACTCCTCAGACATCTCTACAAGAGAAAACTCGTCAACCTAGTTGTCAGTTGCTTCTTCTTTAGCAGCAACAATTGGAGGAGCATTCTCATTCGAGCTGATAATATCTTCTTTAATCTTCACACCACCAGTACTCTCAAGAGCTTGACCGCCACCATTAGGGATCCTGACATCAAAATGGTTCATCCATGTCGCCTTGAATTTCTTTGGCGCGACAGTAAGTCCATTATGAGTGTTAACAATGTGAAGTTTGCGAGGCTTCTTGTTCCTATTCTTTGCAGCCTTTCTCTTTTGCCTCTCCTCACTAGTTTCATATTTATAATGAGCTCTTAAAACATGAGTCGCAAAAAGCAACGATGTACTGAACCCTTCCATACACTTAGGGCATGTGTATGGACCGTATTTGTTGCAAGGGAGGCTGTGAGTCACCCCATCATAACTCTCATCATCATCACTTTCAGATTGATGATGATCTCCATTTGGGTTTTTCAGAACTCTTGTTTGTTGGGAACAATTTTCGATGGAGTTTCCACTCATGCGCGATAAAGTTGGCAAGATCTTCAATGATTGAGCATTAAGAATGTTGTTGTTGTTACCAAACGCACCATTGCTCAATGATTGAGCAAACAAAAGTTCATTTTTCATCCCGAAAAGGTCCCTACCATTTGGATAATTAAGGGGGGATGAATTTGGTGAGAAGTTGTGAGGATAATGATGAGTAACAGGAAAATTGTTAACGTTTCTAGCAAGCATCGTTGGGTTTGGCATGGTGATGTCGGTCGACTGGTTTCCGATATTGGAGTAAGCTCCTAGGAGTTGTTGAAACCCGATCAAGTTATTGAAAGATGGCACAGAAAGTTGCAATCCAGTAGGATTTGAAGTGAGAAAACTTTTACGCACAACTTCAGTTACAAAGACCTCAGTAAAGCCTGGTTGATTTTGGAGAGGGACACAACCAATGTAATTTTCAACTTGGACCCTTTTTGGGCAGGAACCAAAGATTCTCCCCATATCCTGACCCATCATTGGATTGCTTATTCCAGTTTGGTCAACACCGAGAATGTTTTTTGGGAAAAGGATGGGATTTTGGGTAAATCTGGTTGAGGAATTGGTGAAATTGAATTGGGAATTCGCCATGATATTCCTTTGGTTAACATGGTAATTAGCATTGGATCTCAGAAGGCTGCTTTGGCTGCTTGAGTTGAAGAAGCAAGTCATATTGTTGTCAACACCATTACCATGATAATTAGGATTGAACGAGACTGAGTTGGAGTTAAAAGAAAAAGAGGACTCAAATTTCGTCGCCATGGAGATGATTGAGAGGCTCGCAAAGAACACAGGAAAATAATAAAGCGAAATAAGGAGAGAACAAGCTTTGATGTAAGACAGCTGGGGTTTATATCACATATTTATAATATGTTTTTTGAGGTTGGTGGGATGAAACTTTTTTTCTAAGATATCATTGTCTATCCATAAATTTAAAAATGTTAGATATTTATTACAAAATTGGGTAATGTAATAATTATTTTTCTAAAATTTGGCAGATTTGACGGTTATTCAAAGAAAAAGAAGAGAATCTGATATTTTTAAAATATATTGAAAAATCAGATATAAAATTAAATAGAAGATTTAATGGTTATTAATTCTCTTCATCTGTTTCAAGAAACTTAGAGAAATAATAATTAAGAGAATAAGAACAAGGATAATATTTTATATTTTATGAAAAATATTTGAAAAATAGGAATGATAATTAATCTCCTTCGCGCGTTTTATAATTCAAATTTTTATGTATTCTAACTAAAAAAAATATTTAAATTTTAATATTATTATAAATTATTATATTTAAAATGATTTAATAATCTAAAAAATTGAATTGTAAAGAAATTAATTTTAATATAGCCGATAATTTAAAAATTAAAATAATATAATAATTTCTTTTTTTAATTTTTATAACAACATAATTTAATGAATTAACGAATATAATAGTTATTTAGTATATTTTATTTATTTTATTTTAAATTATCATTATTTTTATTCTCATCGAATTAGTTTAAATTCGAATATGATACATTATATGCTATTCTATTTAAAAATTTAAATAGAAAAAGTATAAAAGAAAACAAATATAATAAATCTTTACTCGAAACTAGGGAAGTAGAAAGACAATCTCCTAATTAGTTTTCTTGCTGTTCAAGATTCGGGTATTGGTCGTTCTGATCTGAAATTGTTAATACTAAAGAGTGAACTACACTAACTCTGTAAAAAAAAATCAATGCATTACCACTGATATAGAAAATCAAATGGTTGTCGAAAACATAAAACAACTAATTGAGCTCATTTTTAATAAAATTTGAATATATATATGCAAATAATAAGTGTTCGTATATGTAAAGGCCCAAACCTTGTACTAAAAATTCTTAACGTATAACTCAGAAATAGTTGAATAAGCAGTATATAAAATTTATAATTTAGCAGAAGCAATTAGAGTTTATGGTTACATTTCTTGCACAGTTTACTTAAAATACCCAATAAGTTTACGAGAATGCTTTTAAAAATTTAAATAGAAAAAGTATAAAAGAAAACAAATATAATCAACCTCTACTCGAAACTAGGGAAGCAGAAAGACAATCTCCTAATTAGTTTTCTTGCTGTTCAGGATTCGGGTATTGGTCGTTCTGATCTGAAATTGTTAATACTAAAAAGTGAACTACACTAACTCTGTAAAAAAATCAATGCATTACCACTGATATAGAAAATCAAATGGTTGTCGAAAACATAAAATAACCAATGGAGCTCATTTTTAATAAAATTTGAATATATATATGCAAATAATAAGTGTTCGTATATGTAAAGGCCCAAACTTCGTACTAAAAATTCTTAACGTATGACTCAAAAATAGTTGAATAAGCAGTATATAAAATTTATAATTTAGCAGAAGCAATTAGAGTTTATGGTTACATTTCTTGCACAGTTTACTTAAAATACCCAATAGGCTTACGAGAATGCATTTAAAAATTTAAATAGAAAAAGTATAAAAGAAAACAAATATAATCAACCTCTACTCGAAACTAGGGAAGCAGAAAGACAATCTCCTAATTAGTTTTCTTGCTGTTCAGGATTCGAGTATTGGTCGTTCTGATCTGAAATTGCTAATACTAAAAAGTGAACTACACTAACTCTGTAAAAAAAATCAATGCATTACCCTATCGTTGACAACTTCTCAGTCGAGCAGGGCTGAGAAGTCTCGTACCGAATGGGGTTTCGAGGTGGTGGTATGTTTGGCGCTCATTACCGAATGAGATATGAGGATGACCGATTGATTGATAATTTAGATATTAATTTCACGCGTAGGCGGACGTCTCTATGGACCCCTAGAGATACCAGTAAGCAGGTAAGAAGGTAAGTTTATTGTTATTGTTTATTTGAATCTGTAATAAAAATATTATTCGAATTATTGTCTTTATAAGTTGATTTTCAAAACTCATAAGGGTAAGTATGAAATAATGGTTTTTAAGTTAAACGAATTGATTTAAAAAGAAATAATGGCTTCATTGGTTGTTTGACAATTTTTATCGACCTTTGAATATCTGTATCGGTGTTAAATGTGATATTCTTATTAGGCTAGGTGTAGCACATTCTCTTTATTTAACAATTTCATGTTAGAAAGAACAAGATGCAGATCTTGAACTGCAAACGGGTTGCGAATAAAAGTTGTGTCCTGCATTCAATCAGAGTTACCCAGTGGAGGTTAACTCCATAGCATCTTTTGTTGCATTTTATTTATTTATTTATTTCATTGTTGAAACTCATGCGTGATAAAGTTGGCAAGATCTTCAATTGTTAAACATTAAGAATGTTGTTGTCGTTACCAAATGCATCATTACTCAATGATTGAGCAAACAAAAGTTCATTTTTAACCCCAAAAAGGTCCTTACCATTTGGATAATTAAGGGGGGATGAATTTGGTGAGAAGTTGTTCAATTCATACGAATGTTTAAATTCTAGAATTCATTGAATTTATTTGAATTACTAATTTCTAACGAGCAAATCAATTTTTTTCTTTTTTTTACCAAGACAAGCACTGCCGGCCAGGGCTCTAAAAAGCTTTTTTGTTATTTTTGTAGATTTAGTCTTAAAGTCCTGTGTTTGTAGGGGCGAGAAATTTATTTAATCCCTATCTATTTTTTGATAGCTCTATAGAGTAAACTATAAGATCTAAAATGCATCAAAATATAAAATACAACAAGTAACTGTGAGTGGATTAAAGGTTTTTTATGAAGTTTTTTTAATTTGATAGATCGCACGATATTTAAAAAATTGGTCTAAAGTTACCTACATGATATAAAATATTGATGAGCCCACATGATTATTAGCATAAAAAGTTAGTCTATGTATTTGACATATCTAGCCTTAGATTTTATACTAGTATAGAACTTTAAATGCAATATGAGGCATACATATGACTCTTCTTTGCCATGATTTATGCATTATAAACAATAATTCCTATTTAAACATAAATTTTATAACATATAAAGAAAAAAAACAAGCATACATTAATTCACATTATTAAGAGAGATTCGCATATGGGCTAAAATTACATTTATTTATTGGTTTCATATATACATTATTTAAGCATCATTTTTTGAAATTAAAGACTAGATATATGATTTACTCCAAAGATATCTCTACGAGAGAAAACTCGTCAATCTAGTTCTCAGTTGCTTCTTCTTTAGCAGCAACAATTGGAGGAGCATTCTCATTCGAGCTGATAATATCTTCTTTAATCTTCACACCACCAGTACTCTCAAGAGCTTGACCACCACCACCAGGGATCCTGACATCAAAATGGTTCATCCATGTCGCCTTGAATTTCTTTGGCCCGACAGTAAGTCCATTATGAGTGTTAACAATGTGAAGTTTGCGAGGCTTCTTGTTCCTATTCTTTGCAGCCTTTCTCTTTTGCCTCTCCTCACTAGTTTCATATTTATAATGAGCTCTTAAAACATGAGTCGCAAAAAGCAACGATGTACTGAACCCTTCCATACACTTAGGGCATGTGTATGGACCGTATTTGTTGCAAGGGAGGCTGTGAGTCACCCCATCATAACTCTCATCATCATCACTTTCAAATTGATGATGATCTCCATTTGGGTTGTTCGGAACTCTTGTTTGTTGGGAACAATTTCCGATGGAGTTTTCACTCATGCGCGATAAAGTTGGCAAGATCTTCAATGATTGAGCATTAAGAATGTTGTTGTTGTTACCAAACGCACCATTGCTCAATGATTGAGCAAACAAAAGTTCATTTTTCATCCCGAAAAGGTCCCTACCATTTGGATAATTAAGGGGGGATGAATTTGGTGAGAAGTTGTAAGGACAATGATGAGTAATAGGAATATTGTTAACGTTTCTAACAAGAATCATTGGGTTTGGCATGGTGATGTCGGTTGACTGGTTTTCGATATTGGAGTAAGCTCCTAGGAGTTGTTGAAACCCGATCAAGTTATTGAAAGATGGCACAGAAAGCTGCAATCCAGCAGGATTTGAAGTGAGAAAACTTTTACGCACAACTTCAGTTACAAAGACCTCAGTAAAGCCTGGTTGATTTTGGAGAGGGACACAACCAATGTAATTTTCAACTTGGACCCTTTTTGGGCAGGAACCAAAGATTCTCCCCATATCCTGACCCATCATTGGATTGCTTATCCCAGTTTGGCCAACACCGAGATTGTTTTTTGGGAAAAGGATGGGATTTTGGGTAAACCTGGTTGAGGAATTGGTGAAATTGAATTGGGAATTCGCCATGATATTCCTTTGGTTAACATGGTAATTAGCGTTGGATCTCAGAAGGCTGCTTTGGCTGCTTGAGTTGAAGAAGCAAGTCATATTGTTGTCAACACCATTACCATGATAATTAGGATTGAACGAGACTGAGTTGGAGTTAAAAGAAAAAGAGGACTCAAATTTCGTCGCCATGGAGATGATTGAGAGGCTCGCAAAGAACACAGGAAAATAATAAAGCGAAATAAGGAGAGAACAAGCTTTGATGTAAGACAGCTGGGGTTTATATCACATATTTATAATATTTTTTTTGAGGTTGGTGGGATGAAACTTTTTTTTTAAGATATCATTGTCTATCCATAAATTTAAAAATGTTAGATATTTATTACAAAATTGGGTAATGTAATAATTATTTTTCTAAAATTTGGCAGATTTGACGGTTATTCAAAGAAAAAGAAGAGAATCTGATATTTTTAAAATATATTGAAAAATCAGATATAAAATTAAATAGAAGATTTAATGGTTATTAATTCTCTTCATCTGTTTCAAGAAACTTAGAGAAATAATAATTAAGAGAATAAGAACAAGGATAATATTTTATATTTTATGAAAAATATTTGAAAAATAGGAATGATAATTAATCTCCTTTGCGCGTTTTATAATTCAAATTTTTATGTATTCTAACTAAAAAAAATATTTAAATTTTAATATTATTATATTTAAAATGATTTAATAATCTAAAAAATTGAATTGTAAAGAAATTAATTTTAATATAGCCGATAATTTAAAAATTAAAATAATATAATAATTTCTTTTTTTAATTTTTATAACAACATAATTTAATGAATTAACGAATATAATAGTTATTTAGTATATTTTATTTATTTTATTTTAAATTATCATTATTTTTATTCTCATCGAATTAGTTTAAATTCGAATATGATACATTATATGCTATTCTATTTAAAAATTTAAATAGAAAAAGTATAAAAGAAAATAAATATAATAAACTTCTACTCGAAACTAGGGAAGTAGAAAGACAATCTCCTAATTAGTTTTCTTGCTGTTCAAGATTCGGGTATTGGTCGTTCTGATCTGAAATTGTTAATACTAAAGAGTGAATTATACTAACTCTGTAAAAAAAATCAATGCATTACCACTGATATAGAAAATCAAATGGTTGTCGAAAACATAAAACAACCAATGGAGCTCATTTTTAATAAAATTTGAATATATATGTGCAAATAATAAGTGTTCGTATATGTAAAGGCCCAAACTTCGTACTAAAAATTCTTAACGTATGACTCAAAAATAGTTGAATAAGCAGTATATAAAATTTATAATTTAGCAGAAGCAATTAGAGTTTATGGTTACATTTCTTGCACAGTTTACTTAAAATACCCAATAGGCTTACGAGAATGCATTTAAAAATTTAAATAAAAAAAGTATAAAAAAAAACAAATATAATCAACCTCTACTCGAAACTAGGGAAGCAGAAAGACAATCTCCTAATTAGTTTTCTTGCTGTTCAGGATTTGGGTATTGGTCGTTCTGATCTGAAATTGCTAATACTAAAAAGTGAACTACACTAACTCTGTAAAAAAAATCAATGCATTACCACTGATATAGAAAATCAAATGGTTGTCGAAAACATAAAACAACCAATGGAGCTCATTTTTAATAAAATTTGAATATATATATGCAAATAATAAGTGTTCGTATATGTAAAGGCCCAAACCTCGTACTAAAAATTCTTAACGTATGACTCAGAAATAGTTGAATGAATAGTATATAAAATTTATAATTTAGCAGAAGCAATTAGAGTTTATGGTTACATTTTTTTCACAGTTTACTTAAAATACCCAATAGGCTTACGAGAATGCTTTTAAAAATTTAAATAGAAAAAGTATAAAAGAAAACAAATATAATCAACCTCTACTCGAAACTAAGGAAGCAGAAAGACAATCTCCTAATTAGTTTTCTTGCTATTCAGGATTCGGGTATTGGTCGTTCTGATATGAAATTGTTAATACTAAAGAGTGAACTACACTAACTCTGTAAAAAAAATCAATGCATTACCACTGATATAGAAAATCAAATGGTTGTCGAAAATAGAAAACAACCAATGGAACTCATTTTTAATAAAATTTGAACGCTACTGCATTCATTATTTGTTTAACTAAAAACATTAATATTTTCTCAAGTCACCTATAAATTCTAAAATGTCATTAATTAATGTAAGAATTAGAATAGTAATCTATAATGTGCATTCTAAAGACATATAGTAATTAACTTTACGCTATTTCCTAAAACTGGGTTCCTTACCATATTCATCTTTATTATTTTACCTCGCCTACGGGTGTCGTTGGGGGTCTATAGGGATTCCCACTACATGTGGACACAAACATTCATTATATTAATCAAATGACTGTACTCATACCCCGTCCGATAATGGGCACCAAAACTAATAACCGCCTCAATATTCTGTCTGGTATGAGCATAATTAAAACGATTCCCAACCCCTTTTAGTATGAAACTTTTTAGCTCCATACGACTAAAAG
The DNA here is from genome assembly GCF_054855325.1 of Carica papaya. Taxonomy (NCBI): domain Eukaryota; kingdom Viridiplantae; phylum Streptophyta; class Magnoliopsida; order Brassicales; family Caricaceae; genus Carica; species Carica papaya. The sequence continues at coordinate 36,776,543 of NC_142314.1, read as the reverse complement.
TAACGTTCACGGTAGGGTTCACCCCATACACCAAGTCGTACACTCTTTCTCAAGACACCTGGTAAGCCTCTTTCGTTCAATAATATTAATTCACTTATATCTTTTTTTTTATTTACTATTTAATATTAAGAGGCACGTATATCTAAATCCTAAATAACACATGAGTATAAAATTCATATTTTAAGGTACGTACTTGAAATAAGCATGTATTATACCGACAAAAATGTACTACACACAAAAGAAAATAACAAGACAACATAGATTAAGAAATTTTATTACGTTCGTCCTAGAATTAAAAAAAATGCATTAAAGTAAGCAGTACAGTGAATAGATAAGCATAATAAACAACTGAAGAAATAGTTACTACAATTAAAACTCAAAACAGACACAAACTAACCGGTTAGTTACTCCATTGGTAAACTGTACTTTAATCAATTAAAGGACTATAGATTAACTAAAATTTTTATTTATTATCAGTTTAGCTTCAATTTAACCGTAATAGAAAAAATAGTTGAGAAATTCTTACCGTGAATCGGTGTCCAAAATACCGTCTTTTTCACTGCAGTATCTGGCAATTCTCGATTCTTAGATTTGTTGAATTTTCCTACTTTTTCCAAATGTACGTCAAAATAGTATGAAAATATGCAAAAAAAAAATAGCCAAAAAGATAAAAAAAAATATCACCCAGGGGTCAGGTTGGGGTTCCGGTGCGGCGACAACGTCGTGCTCTGCCGTCAGGTCTTTCTTCTCCAGCGACTCCTCCCTCAGTCAGGTCATTTTTGGCCGGTTCTCGGTCAAAACTTGTTTAAATCATTTCAAGCTTAAATTCTGGACTCGGGATGTTACAATATACTTTATGAAACAATCATTTATATACTGAATTGATTACTTTTTACATATTTATACATTTATTTTTATTTTATCATTATTTTTAACTACAAAATATTTTTAAAATATATAAAAATTAAGTACAAAGAAGATATTTTAAATATTAGCTTAAAGATGAGAATAAATATTCTATATTTAATTTAAATTTGAATTAAAAAGTAATATTCAAGGTAAGTTTAGTTCATCACAAGGATATATTTATAGGTAAAAATTCGGTTTAAAAATAATTTTATTTCACATAACTAAAATTCAAAGATAATTTTAGTTATGATTTAAATATGTAATATACAATTAAATATTTATGGTGGTTTTTAATTAAATATATAATATATATAAAAAATGAGTGAACAGTAATATATTTATATTTGTCATATGGGTAATTATACCTAACAATTATTTGTCTTAACTATGAAAAATAATAATTTTAATATTTAATAAATTGTATAAGATATATTTTTTTTTACAAATATAAAAATTGAAAAAATATTATGTTAATTAATTTAAAAAACTTAATATATAGTTTTATTCGATTTTATTTTTAAACTAAATATTATGAAATAAATATTTTATTATTATTTTAAACATGGTCAGGCTGTATCCAGAACTTCTCCAGTGAAATTCCTAATTTACCCTTTCCACTGTCGTCCCGCTGAATAATCTCCCCCTCCGATTGCTTGCGCCGCTCTGAACTTCGAACCATTTCGCGAAACACTAATCTTATCGGCGAAGAATCGGAAATCTCGGTGCTTCCATATCGGCGGTACTGAAAGGGAATGGGTGCAGAGTGAGGAACAAGGGAATTTGGCGACGAGGTTATTGGTATCCGCATTTAAACTTGCTTGTATACACATAGGAAGACAAACGAAAGAATTAATTGCTATATACATATTTCTCGTTTCTGTTTTTTTTTTTTTTTTGTATGAATAGGAAGCTATTTTATGCTTTTTAGACTTGTGGATTTACTGTGAAATTGGATAAAAATGGTTAATTGATTAACTGGGTGCAGTTCATTATGTGGGTAGTTCGCTTGATGGGACCAAGCTATTTTAAGCTTTGCGAAGTCATAACCTCCGACCGCTGTTTGTCTCGTAATCATGTCTGGTATAGTTTTTAGTTGCACGTCAACTTTCCTTTACTGTGTTTTTTTCAATTTTGTTTTTGTTTGGGGTTTACTGGAATTTTCGGTGAAGGGGTTTAGAGGGGATGAATGACTAAGTGAAATAGAGGAGGAGGTGGACAACAAAATACAGACGATGTTAAAATCTAGGAAATTAGCAAAAGAGCACAAGGAGCAGTTACACAGGCTACAAGAAAAGGTTAGGAGCTTTTTGTTTAAGTGACAATAATGTCGTTTTGTATTTATATTTTGTTTTATATAATTCATTTTCATGTCTCTGTTTCTGGTGTAGTAATCTTTTGGGTTCTTCAACTGGTCTGGTCCCTGTGTAGCTCTCAAGCTCTTCAAGTTAAGGACATTTGAGCTTATATCTGTCCTGGTTCAACACCTTTTTTTTATAAATTCATCTTAGTATGGGATTTTTTGACATATAGTCTGACTGAAATTGGAGTAGAGGATGTCGTATGTGTAATTGATCAATGAGAATATTGGGGTTTAGATTATGGTCGGATTGAGGGATTACAAATTATTTGAATCTGAAATAAGGGTAAGAGCCCATAGGTTCTGCATCATGAAAGTATACTCATTTATAGGGAGTATTTTTTCCTCTGGGAGTTGAATCCCTTGGCTATAGATTATGCTTCTTGGTTATAAGTTATCTTAAGGAAATTAATATATGGATCTAGACTCGGGTGACTAGTATAGTTGAATTCATAGACTGAAGAACTGCTTTGATTCTTTTGCTTGTTTCGCATGTCTCTGTTCAAATTTTTCAGGTTCAATTTCATGGCAACTCTGTCATTTTCTCCTGTTTTCACTGAACTAAAGTTCTTGAAAGAACTGCTAAGTTAATTTCACCCCCATCTTCCCTTCTATTTGCTTTTTTGATTGTTGTTCCAGGATTCTCCTGTTCTGTCCTTCTTGGTGATAAAACTGTTTGTTCAATTTTTCAGCGTTGTCCGCTTTAAGATTGTACCACGAGAGGTTGCCTTGCTTAAATTATGACTTCATGTTAATATTCCTTAACCTGTTTGTTGTAAGATGATATTTTTGAAAGTTTCCAACTAGTAGAGAAGTGTTTGCACTTTTAGAGAAGATATCAAGTAATCTTTTCTTTTGTCACGAATGCTTTACTAGTTGTATATAAACTGGCTTTATAGTTGAAGGCTTTCTTGTGCTAAAGATCACTATTCTTATAATAGTGAAATGTCTAAAGGAAATTGATGATATTGTGATGTTAATTGGCTGTTTGATCTGGAATTACCTTTAATGGAAGTTTATCTACCTGTTTGGATCTGTAAGCAAAAATAAAAGGAGTTTGTTTAAATGCTCAATCTATTAAGTTCCTCACTGGGTCTTGAAATTCCAAAAGATCTGAATACCTATATAAGAGGACTTCCTTTGTCATCTCTCTCTCTCTCTCTCTGTGTATGTTTACGTGTGTATGTGTGTATGTGTGTATATGTGTTTGAAATATGTTCATGCATTTGCCACCTGTTTGTCTACCTCACAGAGAAAGACATGTTTAGACACATTGAGGCAATTTTTTCTCTTATTTTTTGAGTGCGGACAAGTTCTGACTTCTTGCTTTAAGACCTAAAATTTCAGTATAATCACAGCTAAAATTATTGTTAAGCCAGGTACTTTTGGGGCTTTCCCAGAATTTATTGGAGGTGAAGCTGGAGGTAATTGTGGGAAAATGAGATAATGAACTTTTTTAAAAAGAAAAAAAATAAAAAAGACACTAGAAAGAAAGAGAAAGTATCAGGGGAGGAGTAGATGTCCTCCAAAGGAGAAAGAGCAAGCAAATTAAAGGAGAAAGGCCCTCAAACACCAAAGAGAAAAACAGCTGAATGGAGGATAGTCAGGACATTTCTATGTAAGATGGACAAAGAAATGTCTTTAGAAGGACCTTTGTTGCTTAGCCCAAAGAGATGAACGAAAAACCATCAATATCAAATAAGCAAAAAATCAAGAAGTGATCCTTAAAGATCTTGTGTTTCTCTCGAAGCCCTCAAGAACTAGAAGAGTAACCCAGGAAGTAGGAAATTACCCAAATTATCGAATAAATATCTTGTGTATTTTTCTTGCCTAAATTTTCTATATGTTATGACAGCTTCATTTTTAATGTTGTCTTGTAACTTTTAAGCTGTCAACAATCAAATCTATTTTGTTTTCTGTCTGTTGTGACGTTTTCAGTTTCTCACCAGTTTAATTGTCGTTGTTGATTCTTTAATATAAAAGCTTTCAATATTTTCATACACAATAGGTATAAATGTATATGGTCTAGTTTTATTTAATGTCTGTCGGGGCGAGAAATTTATTTAATCCCTATCTATTTTTTGACAATTCTATAATAAACTATAAGATTTAAAATGCATCAAAATATAAAATACAACACACCAACTGTCAATGGATCAAAGGTTCTATGTGGAATTTTCAATTTAATAGATCACACGATATTTATCTATTTTGTGTAAAGTTACCTACATGACATAGAAGATTAATGAGTGCACATGATTACTAGCATGAGGAGACGGTCTATTTATTTGGCATATCTAATTTTAGATTTTGTAGTAGAATATAACTTCAGATGCAATATGAGACATATATATGACCATTCTTCAGTAGGATTTGTGCATTATGAACAATAATTCATGATTTAAGCATAATCTTATAATATATAAAGAAAATAAAAACAAGCATCTATTAATTTACATCATTAAGAGAGATTCAGCTATGGACTAAAACTACATTTATGATTTCATATATATTTTATTTGAGTACCGGTCTTTTGGAATTAAAGATCAAATATTTGATTTACTTTTCTGACATCTTTACAAGAGAAAACTTGCTAACCTAATCATTGATTACTTCTCCTTTAGCAACATCAATTGGAGGAGCATTTCTCCAACTTATATTTTGTTTTAATTCATTTTCATGTCTCTGTTTCTGATTTGCTAATCTTTTGGGTTCTTCTACTGGTCTGGTCCATGTTTAACTTTCAAGCTCTTCAAATATAGGAGAATTGAGCTTATATCTGTCTGGGTTCAACACCTTTGTTTTTTCTAATTCATTTTATTGTGGGAATTTTTGACATATACTGACTACAAATCTGGTAAATGATGCCTTATGTATAATTGATCAATGAGGATGTTAAGGTTCAGATTATGGTCAAATTGAGGGATTACAAATTATTTAAATTTGAAACAAAAGGAAGAGCCAATAGGTTTTTAACCATGAAAGTATACTCATTTATAAAGAGTACTTTTTCCTTTAGAAGTTGAATTCCGTGGCTATAGATTTGGTTCTTGGTTATAAGTTATCTTAATGAAATTAATATATATGGCTCTAGATTCGAGTGATTAGTTTGCTTGAGTTCATAACTGAAGAACTGCTTTAGTTCTTTTACTTGTTTTGCATTTCACTGTTCAATTTTTTCAGGTTGAAGTTCATGGAAGCTCTGCCCTCTTTCCCCTGTTGTCACTAAAATAAAGTCTTTGAAAGAGAACTGCTAATTTAATTTCACCACCATTTTACCTTTTCTTTGATAATTTGATTGTTGTTCAATGATTTTCTTCTTCTGTCCTACTTTGTGATAAGACCCTTGTTCATTTTTACAATGTTGCCCACTTTAAGATTGTACCACAATAGGACATTTTGCTTAAATTATGACTTCTTGTTCATGTATATTAATCAGTACAAATTGGTATCTTATATTATTTCTTATACTTGTTATTGTAGCTAAGTTTCCTCCTTCCTTCTCCCATCATTGTTTTCTTGCTCTAAGGATTTTGGTCTCTCTTTTTTCTTATCTCTTCTTCCATATATAACCTTAGTTGGCGCCCTCTATAGTCCGATTTCCTCCATTCTAGCTGCTTGTTCAAATTTCATTTCTCTAGCTATTATTCGTTGTGAGAACCTCATTTACAATGTCAAAATGGTGCCATCAATGTTACATTTTTTTTTAGTAATTCATTGTATATCGCAGGTCATATCACCATATCCTTGTATTTCTTGTCTTTTCTTACCATATCATCAATCTCCTTGCATGAGTAGTCGATAAAAATTCAATTTTTACCTCGAAGCTTATAGACTAAAGGTTTATATATCCCTTAGTTAGGTTTTCTTCTTTTGTTCTTTACGAGCAACAACATTATGTAGCTTAAGTTTGAATGGACTTGAAAATCATATAGAAATAAACCTTAAAGAGAATTACAAGCACAAACTATATTGCACTTAGATAATAAGAACGAGGTTGAATTTCTTTAATTTTTTCTTTTAAAAAGTTTAGTCCCAAGATTTAATTTGGCCTATTTAAAGATTTTAAAATTTTTAATTGAGATAATTTTTTTCATGATTTTATCATTTATTTTGATTTTTTAATAGAAATTGAAAAATTGAGTATAAGAAATTAGACTATAACACAAGTACTACATCTAAAGTGAATATTATTCTAAAATGTTTTCTATTCTTTCTAGTGTGTCAATATTGATATAAATGAATATTCTTTTATCTATTAGTTATGGTGGATTTTTCTTTAATTGTGGAAAGTGGCCAGATGAGTCGCTATTTCTTGAATATTTTTTTTGAATGATAATAATATACAGTATTCATTTAGGGAGAAAAAAAATCCACAATTTGTCTAATATTTTGCATTAAGTCTAGTTTCTTCATACTCTTTTAGAAACAAATCAATTTGCAGATATCGTGACTAAAGGAAGAGTTACAAGAGGAGATTACACATGGAAGCATTCTTTTTCATGTTTGTGAAGATCTAATCTATGCATCATTACCTGCTTCCATTGGTACGACTTCACCCTTGTTATAATCATTATGTATTTAAATTTTAATTTTGTTCAATTTATACAAATATCTAAATTGTAGAATTCATTGAATTTATTTGAATTACTCATTTTTAACGAGCAAATTAATTTGGTGTCTTTTTTTTTTTTTTGCCAAAAGAAAAGCACTGCAGGCTAATTTTATTGTTTTTGAAGATTTTGTTTTAAAGTCTGGTGTATTTTTCTTCCCAAAAAATTTCAATATTTATGACAGCTTCATTTATTATGTTGTCTTGTAGCTTTTAAGCTGTCAACGACCAAACAAATTTTTTTTTCTGCCTATTATGACATTATCAATTTCTCCCCAATTTAATTATTGTTGTTGATTCTTTAATGTGGTTTGGTTTTATTTAGTGTCTTTAGGGGTGAGAAATTGATTTAATCCTTATCTTTTTTTGATAATTTTATAGTAAACGATAAGATCTAAAATAGATCAAAATGTAAAATACAACATACCAACTGTCAGTGAATCAAAGATTTTTTATGAAGTTTTTTTAATTTGATAGATCGTACGATATTTAAAAAATTGATGTAAAGTTACCTACATGACATAAAATATTGATGAGTCCACATGATTACTAGCATAATAAAACAGTTTGTTTATTTGACATATCTAGCCTTAGATTTTGTACTAGTATATAACTTCAAATGCAATATGAGGCATATTTATGACTCTTCTTCGCCATGATTTGTGCATTGTAAACAATAATTCATGATTTAAACATAAATCTTATAACATATAAAGAAAAAAAAACAAGCATGCATTAATTCACATCATTAAGAGAGATTCGCATATAGGCTAAAATCACATTTATTTATTGGTTTCATATATACATTATTTGAGCATCATTTTTTGGAATTAAAAACTAGATATATGATTTACTTCTCAGATATCTCTATAAGAGAAAACTCATCAACTTAGTTGTCAGTTACTTCTTTTTTAACAGCAACAATTGGAGAAGCATTCTCATTCGGGCTGATAATATCTTCTTTAATCTTCACACCAACTGTATTCTCAAAAGCTTGACCACCACCACCAGGGGTTCTGACATCAAAATGGTTCATCCATGTTGCCTTGAATTTTTTTGGCGCGACAGTAAGTCCATTAGGAGTGTTAACAATGTGAAGTCTTCGAGGCTTCTTGTTCCTATTCTTTGCAGCCTTTCTCATTTGCCTCTCCTCACTAGTTTCATATTTATAGTGAGCTCTTAAAACATGAGTCGCAAAAAGCAGCGATGTATTGAACACTTCCTTACACTTAGGGCATGTGTATGGACCATACTTGTTGCAAGGGAGGCTATGAGTCACCCCATCATAACTCTCATCAACATCACTTTTAGATTGATGATGATCTCCATCTGGGTTGTTCGGAACTCTTGTTTGTTGGGAACCATCTCTGATAGAGTTTGCACTCATGCGCGATAAAGTTGGCAAGATCTTCAATGGTTGAGCATTTAGAATGTTGTTGTTGTTATCAAATACACCATTGCTCAATGATTGAGCAATCAAAATTTTATTTTTCATTCCGAAAAGGTCCCTATCATTTGGATAATTAAGGGGGGATGAATTTGGTGAGAAGTTGTGAGGATAATGATGAGTAACAGGAAAACTATTAACGTTTCTAGCAAGCATCATTGGGTTTGGCATGGAGATACCGGTCAGCTGGTTTTCGATATTGGAGTAAGCTCCTAGGGGTTGTTGATACCCGATCAAGTTATTGAAAGATGGTACAGAAAGCTGCAATTCAGCAGGATTTGAAGTGAGAAAACTTTTCCGCACAACTTCAGTTACAAAGACCTCAGCAATGTCTGGTTGGTTTTGGAGAGGGACACGATCAATGTAATTTTGAATATGGACCCTTGTTGGGTAGGAATCAAAGATTCTCCCCATATCTTGCCCCATCATTTGATTGATTATCCCAGTTTGGCCAACACCGAGATTGTTTTTCGGGAAAAGGATAGGATTTTGGGTAAACCTGGTTGAGGAATTGGTGAAATTGAACCGGGAATTCGCCATGATATTCCTTTGGTTAACATGGTAATTAACATTGGATCTTAGAAGGCTGCTTTGGCTGCCTGAGTTGAAGAAGCAATTCATGTTGTTGTCAACACCATTAACATGATAATTAGGATCGAACGAGATTGAGTTGGAGTTAAGAGAAAAAGAGGACTTGAAGTTCGCCGCCATGGAAATGATTGAGAGGCTCGCAAAGAACACAGGAAAACAATAAAGCAAAATGAAGAGAAAACAGGCTTTGATGGAAGACGGCTAAGGTTTATATCACATATTTATAATGTTTTTTTTTAGGTCGGTGGGATGAAACTTTCTTTCTATAATATCATTGTTTATCCATGAATTTAAAAAATGTCAAAAGTATTAATTACAAAATTGGGTAGTGTAATAATTGTCTTTCCATTTTGACAGATATAACGGTTACTCAAATAAAAAGAAGAGAATCTGATATTTTTCAATTATATTGAAAATGAGGTATGAAATTAAGTAGAACATTTAATGGTTATTAATTCTCTTCATGTATTTCAAGAATCTTATTCCTTAAGGAATAATAATTAAGAGGTAAAAACAAGGATAATATTTTATGTATTTAGAAAAAATATTTGTAAAATAAGAATGATAATTAATCCGAGCGTTTCATAAGTTAAATTTTTATGTATTTTAAATAAGATAAAAATATTTAAATTCTATATTATTATAAATTATTATATTTAAAATAATTTTATATTTTCAAAAATTAAACTGTTAAAAAAATAATTATAATATAATCAATACGTAAAATATATTATTCAATAATATTTATTTCTACTGCGAAAATTTAGACTCCAATGCTTTGGTAAGCCCAATTAAGCAGCTTATGGGCCGGGCTATCGTTACAAGCGGAATCCGAAAGCCCAGTTAAATTAAAATGGGCCTTGAGCGTAGAGAGGAAGACCCGGGTCGTGGATCCTGGATCGGTTCGGATGATCCGCATAAATTAAGCCCGACGCGAACCCGACTTCTCAGACGGGTCAAAACGAAATATCCAAAATAGCCCAATTAAGCATGTCTTGTTACAGAAAACCCTAACTCCTCTCTAAGCTCACTACCATGGAGCATAAACTCGATACAGCAGAGAAAAAGGTAAGCATCTCTCTGAAACTTAGACGAGTCAATACTTATTTCAATACTTGAGGATGGAGATTCTGTTATCTTTTCAGTCGAGTTGTAAGCTCAGTTGCTGAAGCTTCGTCAAGCTGCTATCTTGCATCAATTTCGCCTCCAGGCGCTGTTTTGCGACGTCTTCATTTCAGGTAAATTTCTTGGTTGCACGTGAACTTCACTGTGTTTTTTCTTTATTGTTTTTGTTTAGGGTTTATTGGAATTTTCAGTTAAAGGCTTTAGAAGGGGTGAATGATTTATGCAATACAGGAGGAGGCAGACAAGAAAGTACAGACGATGTCGAAATCTAAGAAAGTAGCAAAAGAGCACAAGGAGCAGTTGCATAGGCTACAAGAAAAGGTTTGGAGCTTTTTGTTTAAGGGACAATAATGTTGTTTCGTATTTATATTTTGTTTTATATAATTCATTTTCATGTCTCTGTTTCTGGTGTGATAATCTTTTGGGTTCTTCAAATGGTCTGGTCCCTGTGTAGCTTTCAAGCTCTTTAAATAAAGGACATTTGAGCTTATATCTGTCCGGGTTCAACACCTTTGTTTTTTTTATAAAAAAAATTCACTTAAATGTCGGATTTTTTGACATGTAGACTGACTGCAGTTGGGATAGAGGATTTCGTATGTGTAATTGATCAATGAGAATATTGGGGTTTAGATTATGGTCAGATTGAGGGATTACAAATTATTCGAATCTGAAACAATGGGAAGAGCCAATAGGTTCTGCATCATGAAAGTATATATTTTTTTTGAGATAAAAGAGTAGGGAAATATATTAGTGTAGGCACCAAGGAGGTGCTGCCCATGTACAAAAGATTTACAAATCTAAGAGCATATCTATAATAAAACCAAAATCATCAAGGTTACAAAGGTGATGTCCTAATAAGGTGGACCCAAAAAAGTGAAACCATTTGTCCTTGATGTTTCCAAAATGACTCTCTTTGCCTTCAAAAGCACGGTTGTTTCATTCTTTCCAAAGAATCCAAAAATTGTAAGAGGGATAAGACGATAATTCTTGTTTCATTTGCATAAAAATTCCCAAGCATTTAGTTCTCTTTGTATTGAGCGCGCAGTACTCTAGCTAATGCTAAGTAACCCCAAAACCATGGACCAAAGTTGACGGGAGAAAGGACAATGTAGTAGGAGGTTATTACAGGACTCGGCATCTACTTTACACAGAAAGCATCTGTTAGACAGAATAATACCTCTTTTCATGAGGTTATCAAGGGTGAGAATCCTTTCTGTCAAAGACAGCTTCCCATGTGAAAAAAGAGACTCGAGGAGGGGCAGTGCTGTTCCAGATCAATTTTGTAGGGAAATCCAGACAACTAATTCTATTGTATGGGGTCAGATATTGGTAGAAGGATTTGACCGAGAATATACCGTTATTACCGCTTGTCCAGTGAAGTTTGACATCGATATCACTGAGCTTAATTGCAGATAAGAGAGTTGATAAGCTTTCATATTCAACAATTTCCCAATCCTCCAAGTTCCTAGAAACCGTGATATTCCAGCCGCCACTGTTAACACTGTCAAAAGCATTCTCAACCAAAACATTCTTATCTTGAGCAATTGCAAAAATGAGAGGGAATTGATGTCGAAGCTTGGAAGAACCACATCATTTGTCAGTCCAGAATTTAGATTTATTACCTCTGCCAACAGCCCAAGATGAGCAATCCAGTGCCAAGTTGTTGATGCAAGAGATGCCTCTCTATAAGCTTTTTCCATAAGTGTTATAGCCTCCCTACAGTGCGGAAAATTTCGACTGATGTTCCATTTGCAGTCAACAATTTTTTTCCACAAATTGTCACCTTCATTCCAAAATCTCCAAATCCATTTGCCATGTAGGGCTTTATTCATAATGGTTAGCGACCTAAGGCCGAGTCCCCCTTGATTTTTGGGCAGTTTTACATCCGTTCATTTTACAGGATGGAATTTCCTTCTATTTTCCTTGCTGGCCCACAGAAAATTGCGTTGGATTTTTTCTAATCTGTTAGCAACATTGGCCGGAATAGTGAGGACAGATAGTTAGTATGTTGGGAGGTTGGCGAATGTACTTTTTATGAGGGTAAGTCTCCCACTTTTGGAGAGGAAATTCCTCTTCCAAATTGCAAGTCTTTTTTCGAAAATATTGATAACCGGATCCCACATAGCACTGTCTTTATAGTTAGCACCAAGCGGAGCTCCAAGATATTTAATAGGGAGCTGTGACACTTTGCAATTTAATACCCAGGCTAATGACTCTGTATTGGTGTTAGGACCCAAACCGACCAGCTCAGATTTTGCCAAATTGATGCACAGACCGGACACCGCTTGAAAACAGAGAAGAATACCCTTAAATGAAGAAGAGTACTGATGTCTGGTTGGCAGAAAAGTAAAGTATCGTCGGCAAAGAATAGGTGCGAGATCTCCATTTTCCCCGCATGCCCAAGAATGATACCTTTGATAAGATTGGGTGCTCTGGCCTGTAGTAGCAATTTATTCAAAGCTTTTGTTGTTAAAATAACGAGCAAAGGGGAGAGAGGGTCACCCTGTCTTAAACCTTTGGAGGCAGTGAAAAATGATGAAGGGCCACCATTGACCATAACAGCAAAACGAGTATCGTCTGCATCATGAAAGTATACTCATTTATAGGGAGTATTTTTTCCTTTGGGAGTTGAATCCCTTGCTATAGATTAGGCTTCTTGGTTATAAGTTATCTTAGGGAATATTTGCTGGAAATGTTCTGCTGATTTAGCATATTTTTGGAAAGTCCTAATGCACTAGTATTAAAATCTGAGTTTCTGGATTACTCTGAAAAAATATTTCCAGTTATTTGTTAATTTGCAATAACTGATATTTTCCTTGTCAAGTTTTGTTGCTCTGAGGTTATTTCTTAAAACTTTCTTTTCCTTATGCAGGATCCAGAATTTTACCAGTTTTTGCAAGAGCATGACAAGGAGCTTTTGGAATTTGATGATGAGGATAATAATGTCAGTGCAAAAATATCTTCAACCTGCTAATCCTTCTAATTTCTGTCCTATCTCAATGGACCAATGAATTTTTTTTTCTTTCTTTGCAATTCCTTTTGCAGGATGATCTTCTTGACACTGACATTGACGATGCTGCAGCACAAGTAGGAGATGAAATCACTAATCATGATTTACCGGGGAAGGAACAATCATCCAAAAATATTACTGCTGCAATGGTTGATTCTTGGATTAAATCAATCAGAGAAGATGGGAAATTAAGTAGAATTCGTTCTATGTTGAAGGCTTTCAGAACTGCCTGCCATTATGGAGATGATAGTGGGGATGACTCATCCTTGAAGTTTAGCATCATGTCCAGCAGTGTTTTTAATAAAATAATGCTCTTTGTACTGAGTGATATGGATGGAATTCTTCGAAGGTTATTAAAGCTTCCCACATCTGGTGGAAAGAAAGAGACGATATTAGATCTGATGAACACAAGAGCTTGGAAGGACTATAATCATTTAGTAAAATCATATCTGGGGAATTCTCTACATATTCTAAACCAAATGACTGATGCAGAGATGATATCATTTAGTTTACGACGCCTCAAATATTCATCTGTGTTTTTGGCTGCATTTCCAAGCCTCTTAAGGAAATACATTAAGGTATGGGATAGATCGCATGTACTTGAAGTTCAATGCTTTGTTTAGTTTTCTTTCAACATTGGTCATAAATATGTGACTATCATATTAAACAATAGCTGCGCAATTCCTTATCTGGACCTTGCTTTATTCACCAAATGATTCATCATTCTATATACTAGATAGACATGGAAGCTTATATGCGTAGTTTTAGACTGTTTCACTTCATTCATATGTCACATGCATGTATACAATATGGATTCAGTTGGTATAGTAGCTTAAGCTTTCACAGCCTGTTGTGGGTTTGTATGTGCCTATGTAGAGCAAAATGGTTAAGAATTTCAATAGATTTCAATGAATGTTCTGCTTGTTTCACTTTTCCAGACTGCACTTCATTTTTGGGGAACAGGAGGAGGTGCCCTTCCTGTTGTCTCTTTTCTGTTTCTAAGAGATTTATGTGTGCGGCTTGGATCTGATTGTGTAGACGAGTGCTTAAAGGGAATTTACAAAGCCTATGTCTTGAATTGCCACTTTGTCAATGCAACCAAGTTACAGCATATCCAATTTCTTGGGAATTGTGTTATAGAACTTCTTGGGGTGGATCTTCCAACTGCATATCAACATGCTTTTCTTTTGATCCGGCAAATGGCAATGATTTTGCGGGATGCACTTAATATGAAAACCAAGGTACTTTCTGTTTTCAATCTTGAAAAATCTAATTACAGGCACTAATTCTATTTTACTGATTTCACTTGTTTTGGAGCTTCCACCATTTGAAGTGAAGTTGATGGTAGATTTAAGATTGTTGATTCAATTCTGCCAGCTGAACAGAAGGCTTTTTGGTTTCCTTCTCTTTTTTTTCCCCTCCAGGCATTCGGGCCACATCAGGCTATCTTGGCTAGTCCAGCTTTTTTTTTTTTTTTTTTTTTTTTTTGAGAAACAAATTTCAAAATTTTTTGCAAATTGAAAAGCACAAGTTGGGCCCAAATTATCTGATGATAACACAAGAAATATGAAACCAAAGATGAATCCAGATTCTTCACTTCATCATATTAGACCTAAATGTTTTCCTTCATCATCTGTTACAGTCTACGTGCAACTCTGTTTGAGCTCTGTCTTTTTTTCTTTTTTCTCTAAATTTCTAGAGCTTTGTGAAAATCTTGGTTAACAATGTAACCTTCTGGTGGAGCTTAATGTGTAAGTGGTGAAGTTGCTTTTTTGATATTTCTGGAGTTATTATAGGGCTTTATAATATTACTTACATGACTGTTTTGTAGGAAGCATTCCGAAAGGTTTATGAATGGAAGTTCATAAATTGTCTTGAGCTTTGGACTGGAGCTATTTGTTCCTACAGCTCAGAATCTGATCTCAGACCACTTGCCTATCCGTTGGTCCAAATAATTTCTGGAGTTGCTCATCTAGTTCCAACTGCTCGATACTTTCCCCTTAGATTAAGGTGTGTAAGAATGCTGAACCAGATTTCAGCTTCTACTGGTGCTTTTATACCTGTCTCCATGCTTCTTCTGGATATGCTGGAGATGAAGGAATTGAATAGACCACCCACTGGAGGTATTGGCAAAGCTGTTGATTTACGTACTGCCCTGAAGGTAATTTAAGAGAGATATTTCCCCTATGTTGATTAAAATATCACAGTTTTACTGGTTATATTAATGTAGAGAGGATATTGTGCCAGGTGAGCAAACCCACTCTGAAGACACGAGCATTTCAGGAGGCATGTGTGTATTCTGTAGTTGAAGAACTCGCCGAACATTTGGCTCAGTGGAGCTACACTGTTTCTTTCTTTGAGTTGTCTTTTATTCCAGCTGTGCGGTTGCGTAGCTTTTGCAAGTCCACTAAAGTTGATAGATTTCGCAAAGAAATGAGGAAGCTTATTCGACAGGTATGGTAATAGAATATACTCCCTATGAGCTCAAAATGCAAAACAAGTGGCCTGTTTGGAAAATTCCTGCATGAATGAATTTTTCTATAACAAATCTTTTACCGTGGCCTACTGACTGTCTCGGTATTCGACATCCCAGATTGAGTCTAATTCTCAGTATGTAAATGAAAGGCGGGCATCAATAACTTTTCTACCAAATGATCCTGCAGCAGCAACTTTTCTTGAGGTTTGCATGTCATGACTCCTTCCATCTCTTTCTCTATGCGAAACTTAGTTTAAGAACTATAATGTTAGTTTGCCTTTATTTTAATAAGTAGAAATTATTAATGGTGCTTCTGTCATAGGATGAGAAGAAGTTAGGCTCAAGCCCCTTGTCACAGTACGTAATATGTTTACGGCAACGAGCAGAACAAAGAAATGACTCGTTGATGGAATCCAAGTGAGCAGCCTTATTTTTATATGTTTGGTTTGTTCTTGTTTCCCCCTTTTTAATGTTATAAACTCAGAATACACATGCTTTCAGTGTTCTTGTGGGTGAGAACTCTTCTGTCTTCGGGAAAAAGATAGCCGGAAGTGATGATGATGAAGATGATCGGGCAAATGACGAAGGCGCTGCTGTTTTCAGTTCCTCTTGGTTACCAGGAACTAGTTCGGAGTAAGTCTGTCAGATTTTCACTTTGTAACTGTTCAGTGTCATATTTCTCACTACCGAGCCATTCCTTGCTGGATGTTTAATAGTTCCTCATTCATTAAGATTTTGTGAGCTTGACTTAGACTGTATGTTTCTATTTATTCTTATTAGGAGAGTGTGAAATTTATGTTTTACCTAACATACAAATTTTTATTAAAAAAAAAGTTTTATTTCTCATCTGATTGTTCGGAACTGTTGGATGCAGGACCAAACCTTTGAAAGAAAAGAAGAAAAAAACAAAGAAAAGAAAGACAGAGCAGAAGGAAAAGGAATCTGTAGACGAAGATGTTGTAGAGGATTTGGTTCTTAGTTCCGATGAAGAAGCCCCTACGAGTGATTCAGAAGTTCATTCTACTAGTGACGACAATGACGCCAACCCGGTGACTCCAAATAAGCAACACAACAAGAGAAAACCTTCAAAATTTCAGAAGAATATACAACCTCGTATGGAGAAGCCGAAGAAGAGGAAGCGAGTTAAATCATGAGACTTACAGGAGAATCTAGATAATTGATTTCACTGTTTTGACATGGTTTTACATATTTTTTAGTTCTTCAGTTCATTAGTTCTCAATCTAAATGCCTCATAGTTGGATGAAGCAAATTTTGTAGGGTAACTGAATAAATTACATACATGTAGAGGTCAGTATGATCATATATACATACAATCTCAACATAGTTAAACTATGATCATTTCACAAGTGATGAATCTGTTATTTGCTCTATCCATTAGTACAAATTACTATACTTTTGGAATGTATTATTTTAATTATATATAAACATTTATACAAAATTATTATTTTAACAAAGAATTTATATCATTTTTTACTTAAAATTTGAAGGTGAATTTTAAAGAATTTTTAGGTTTATTTTAAATATAAACTAATGTCATTACATGATTGTATTATAACTAAAAATCAATTTAATATATATATATATTTTTTGTTATTTTATAATTAATATGTGATGTAAATATATATTTTTAAAATTGACTATATGGGTAGAGTCAACTTGATTCTAAAAAAAAAATTGTGTATATTATTATTAATTTTTACTTATCAAATTGCTAAAGTCTAAATTTCATTCTCCACCACATTTTAGTGATGTTTTATTTTTTTTAAAAAAAAAGAAATTAATTATGGTTCATTTTTCAAGAAAAAATATAATTATCTTTACTTTTTAGTAAATAATTTTTAAAATCAAAATTCTCAATTAAGCAATTTAATTACAATAAAATCAGAAATATAAAGGAAAGAAATTATGAGATGGATAGGCAATTCCCATATAAGGAAGAACATTTACAAGTGGGGATTATAAAAAAAATATAATTTTGTGATAAGATATGTATAATTACACCATGACAATACATTTATCACATAACAATTTTGGTGTACAATATAGAGAACCCAAACCCTTAAGAGAGGAGGGAAATTTTATGTGGGTCCCATTTTATAATGATAAAATATATATATATATATTTTTTTTAATCAAATATAATGTAAAAAATGATTAATTAATGAGACTATTTTAATTATAAAAAAAAAATTCAAACGTTCGTTTACAACTATTTTGTTTTTATCTGATTTTAAAATTTAAAATTTAAAAAAATTAAATTTTATTATCCCAATATTTTATTAACTGATGGTATCATTACTGTTGGGTCCACTTATATTAAAGTTGTAACTGACTCAAATTTCTATAAAAGAAGTGAAAAAAAAAGGCAACTTTTAAAAATGAACTGTCTTCCTCATCAGTTTTACCAAATGCATCGGTAATGACCAAAATTTTTTAGTATCGTGCTAATAGGCCACTACAACTACCACTAGCTTGTAAGTCGTCTATTCTCTTCTTCTTTCTTTTCTGGTTCTTGTTGGACAAACTTTATTTTTTATCTAGATTTTCCATCAGAGTTTTTGGTGCTCAATTTTCAAATTTGATTCTTGTGGGGTACGTATTTGCCTGCAAATCTATATCTTTTCTCATATCTTTTACTTATGACTTTAATTTGTATTCATGAAAAGCGAACTAGACGAAGAAATCATTTTCTATTAGATTCTTTTCCCCTCAAAATCTCTCCGATGAATATTGTCTAAGATTTTGGTATAGATGAAGAGAGCATTGGACACAAAAGGATTTCTTCTTTTTCACTGGGACAATTTTGTCCATGAATCTCTTATTTATATATATGAAATAGATTTTTTTCAATTATTGTTCTCTTATACTAGACGATCTAAATTTTTATATCTAATTCTTTTAGATGATCAGATATATATATATCTACATGAATTAGATTTTTTTATTTCATTTTTTTAAGTGATCAAAGAAATTTATTAATTATTTACATATATACTCTACTTGTCCTATTTGTTTGTACTGTTAATTTAGAGTCTGATTGATTACGATTGCAGAAAAAAATATTTACTGTTCGTTATATTCCGTTAGAATTCGTTCGAGATCTACATATTTGTCGGATACTTTGGTCGAAAATAATATTTTTAAATTATTTAGATATAGTTTCATTTTAATATCATATATATATATATATAAGAAAATAGTAATCCTACAAAAAAATTTCAAATGTTGTTCTTAGTGTTATAAAAAAAAAATTATTTTTATTTGTGATGAATTATTTTTTTAAAAAAAATAAATATTTACGCAAATACATATAATTTTCAAAAAAATAACCAAATAAAATATATATATATATATATATTTGTCTTGTTTCAAAATTTTAAAATAACCAAATAAATAAATGCTTTGTGGGTTGGTTACATATAATGATGGCTTTTCCTCGTAGAATGAATAAAAGGCACCTTGTCCACTTTCTAACACATGTGTTGGTCTTATCTCTATCTGTCTTTATTATATGTGTTTCAGTTTCAATTACTAATAATAAAATAATATATTTGTCACATGTTGCATGACTATGTTACATTGTTCAAATTTTACATACTACAAAGAAATATTATACATATATATATATATATATATATATATATACATACATGTCTTTTTTTTTTTGGTAGACAAAAATCAAAATCTATCATCTAATTCAAATATCATGTGTTCATTCAGTCTCATTTTTTATACTGATTGTTTTTTATATTATGATTATTGTATATTTATTTTGATTACAGACAAATAGTATTTGGGTTAGAATCAAATTTTCGATGGAAAAAACAAGTCAAAATTCAATAGATCAGACTGTTAACTTAATGTCCTCCGGTAAGAATTCAACTGAGTCACTCGTCGAACAATTGGATCAGAAATTAGATCAAGAACAACCGCCATTGGACCTGAACCTTACTCTCGGCTTACCTAATTACAATAATCGAGTCAGTGATCGTGAAATAGTGCCATCAACTCAGCAGATTAATACCGAGAATAATTCTGAACCAATCAGAAATTTGAATAGTTTTTTGATTAACTTCGATGAAGACATCACCGATCAGGTACGTATTCAGTTTGTTTGATTATATAGATGTTCTTTGTTTCTAATAAACAAGGTGACAATTTATATTGGTATATAAATATATATATATGTGTGAGTATGAATGTGTTTAATTGGAAAAATTAAATTATATTTGGTTTGATTGAAGAACTTCAATTTTGCTCATTAATTAATTTAATATAATGATAGATTAATCATTATGAAATTATTAATTAATTACATGCTGCGGCTAGAAAATAAGTAATCAGTGTATTATGAGCATATAAATTACGAAGTTCTTGATATTCATGTACGATTAAAAGAGTAATTTTCTTATCTATATATATAAGTTACTCTAGAACATATATATACATATATATATATATATATATTTCATTTGAATGATGCATGAGACATGTGGTGTTTGACGAGGAACCAGGTTCCATTAGAAGCAAACATAATTCATGGAGGAACCAATGTGATCCCAACAAGTGAATGGATGGCTCAGGCCAATGCTCAGCGTGCAGCAGCTGCAGGAAACACCATGCCTTACCAATTCGGACCACCCCAACATCCAGTCGCCGTCCTTCCGGCACAGGCGGTTGCTCCGGCGGGGGACAGCTCTGCTTCTTCCTGTGTTAAAAGGTGCAGTAATTCCTACTGCAACACCACTGAAACTCCCTTGTGGCGCCGTGGTCCTCTTGGTCCTAAGGTACCTCCATATATATATATATATATATATATATATATGTACATACATAAGACTGCGTAAAATATGTACTCATGAATATTTGTTTACAGACTCTGTGTAATGCATGCGGTATCAAGTACCGAAAGGAAGTGGAGAAGAAGAAAGTTAGAGACGCTGAAAGAATCCTGGAGCTCCATAGAAGAAACAATCAGCAAGGTTCAAGCTCCGGTGGTCAAGCTTCTCAACGCTCTGGCTGAGTTGGGAAACTGATATTGAAATTTCCATATATGCATATATATATCTCTATCTATATATATATATATATATATATATATAGTTTGCTCTTTCAAACATTGATCTATCAGAATCCAAAAGCTTGTTGACTAGTAAGAAGAGCTTATTGACTTATAGAACTTAGAATATATTTACTTTAATTAAATATAAATGTAATTTCAAAAAAATTTCAATGGTGAGTTTCATTCAAAGTTCAGTTACATGGTATTAAATTTTTATTATAAGTTTAAAAAATCAATTTAATATTTAATATGAACTAATTATTTTTGTTACTCCTTCATTAATGAGTAATAATATATGTATATAATTGTAATAATGACTATATGAATATAGTCAACCCAATTATTCAAAAAAAAAAAAAAATTTGTGGGTATTACTAATTTTTACTTATCAAATAATTAATATCTAATTAATAAACTTAGATAGTATAAATTTGAAATAAATGCAACCTAATTAAAATTCATTCATTATAATTATCTAATTATTAACTTGTTACAAAGTGAAAATATTAAGAAAAAATGGTTTAAATTAAAATTCAGAAATAATTAGTATTAATCTAAATTTCATTCTCCACCACACTTTAGTGAAATTTTCTATTTTTAAAAAAAATTTAATTATGCTTAATTTATATATATATATATATATATTTATCTTTACTTTTATTAAATAATTTTTAAAGTCAAAACCCTCATAAGACAATATTCTAAATTAAGTAATTTAATTACAATAAAATCAGAAATGTAAAGGAAAGAAATCATGAGATAAATATGCAATTCCCATAAGAGGAATAACATTTACAAGTGGGGATTATAAAAAAAAAAATATAATTTTGGGATAAGATATGTATAATTATACTATGACAATACATTTATAACATCATAATTATATAAAAAAAATATATGAATATTTCAATTTATTTAAAGAACAACATTATAAATTATCAAAATTTGATTTTACTATTATTTGAATTTTAGTTTAAAATAAAAACTTATGTTATAATTTTTATTTAAATATATATTACGATATACATTTTTAATAAAAATATTATAGATTATAATAAAAAAAATAAGTTTTTTGAAATATAATCATTAATAAATAATTAATTAAATCTAAACCTGCGTTTACTACTATTTTGTTTGTATCTAATTTTAAATTTTCAAAATTAAAAAAGTTAAATCATATTATCCTGCTGTTTAGTAACTGATGGTATTATTATCATTGGGTCCAGTTATGTTAAAACTGGAACTGGCTCAAATTTCTATGAGAGAATTTAAAAAAAGACAATTTTTAAAAAATGAACTGTTTTTTCTTATAGAAATTTTAAATATATATATATAATAATAATTATTAATATTTTAAATTACGATTTAATATAATATTAAACTCAATTTTTTCTTAAAAAAATTAGTTCTATGAAAGTGTGACCATGTACAAAAATTTATAATTAATTACATGAAAAAAAAAAATTGAATAAATATTTTAATGATTTATATATTTGTTGGGTAATTTTATTAAATAAAAATAATTTCAATTTTTTTTATATATAATATTCATATATTATCAAAACAAATTAATAAATCAACTAGTAAAATGGATGGATCATAAATCAGATAATCTTGATAAGAAAATTGAGTTGTTTCTTTGAAACCAAAAAAAAAAAAAAAGAGTAAGTGGAAAATGCTTTACATGTGATCCTGTTGCATTAATGATTTTATAATTATGATTTGCATGAGATTTAAAAAAATTAATTATTTAATTTTTTTTATTTACTTACCATGTATACGTTACGTTTTCATTCATATAAATCATATTATCCTGCTCTTTATTATTTTCACCAGAGTTCTTAGAATCGCGTCGATAAGCCACTGCGACTATAGCTAATTTGTAAGTAATCTATTCTCGTCTTCTCCCTTTTTTCTTCTTCAATCATGTTCGTTAATTTTCGTTTGGTAAACGAGATCTTTCTTCTAAGTTTTCTATCGGAGTTTTTGGGTCTCAATTTTTCGATTCAATTCACGGGGGGAAAAAAAAACCCTTTTTTTGGTGGGGCATGTATTTGTCTGCAAATCTAAGTCTCTCTCAAATCTTTTAGTTACAGTCTCAATAAGTATCCATGAAAAGTGAATTAGATGAAAAAATCGTTTTCTATTAGATTTTTTTTCTACCGAAATCTCTCCGATAAAAATTGTCTGAGATCTTTGTATAGATGAAGAGAGTAATCAACATAAAAAGATGTCCTTTTTTGAAATAATTTGAATTTAGTTCATAAATCTCTTTAATATATTTATATATATGACCTAAATTTTTTATTAAAGTTATTGTTCTCTTGTTATAAACTATCTAGATAATTGGATATACATATTTATTTGAATCAATTTTTTTTTTAATTTTATAATTATTGTTCTCTTGTGGTAGATGAATATAAATTTTTGTATCTAACTCTTTTAATCAATCAAAAAAATTTATTAATCATTCAGATATCTCTTTTTTCTTACTCTATTCGTCCTATTTATTTACACTATTAATTTAAAATTCAATTAATTATGATTACAAATAAAAATATCTACTCGTTATAATTCATTAGACTTCATTTTACATCTACATATTTTATCGAATACTTTTTACTTTTATAAAAATAAAAAAAAAATAGTTTTTAATTATTTTAATATTATATATATTCATGAATTTTTAAATGTTGTCCTTAGTCTTATCAAAGAAAATATTTTTATTTGTGATGAATTATATATATATATATATTTTTAAAAAAGTAAATACTTATATAAATACATATAATTTTTACTTTTTTTTTTTGTCTTTGTTTAAATCCTTAAAATAACCAAATACATACATACATACATACATACATACATACATACATACATACATTCATTATTTGGAGGTTACATGTAATGATGTTTTTTTTCCAGGTAGAATCAGTAAAAGGTATATTGTCCTCTTCCAGTACATGTGTCAGTTTTGTCTTCATCTATCCCTGTCATGCTTCAGTTTCAAATAATAATAATAATAAAATAATAAATTGGTCACATTTTGCATGACTAAAGTTACATAGTTCATTATTCTAGTCAAAATCTACTTTAGTACAAGCTAATATATATATATATATATAAAATATATAATATATATATATAAGTCTCTAACTTATAATTTATTTGAAGTGTAAAAAGCATCATTGAATTTTATATATTCATACTGTCTTTTTTTTTTTTTTATAATGTTATTTGATTAATTAATAATACCACTATAGTTCATTTTACTTTTTTTAATTTTATTTCTTACATTAATTTAAATTTTTATTACAGGCAAAAAATACCGGAATTCAGACACTATACTAATATCAATTCGATGAAATCATCAGCTGAAAAAATAATTCAAGAATCAACGTTGGATCTGAATCTTAGTTTAAAATTATCCAACGATAATAAACCAGTTAGTGATCACGACCAAGTATCATTCACGCAGCAGATCAACGATAAGAATTATTTCGAACCAATCAGAAACTTGAACGGATTTTTTACCAACTTTAATAATGATATTACTAACCAGGTATGTATCTTTTTTTTTTTTTTTAAGTATAAAATTATGTAGAAGTTATTTGATTTTAATAAAATAGGTGATCATAGTTTCTATTAGTATATAAATCTATATACATGTGAGTATGTATATGTTTAATTAGGAGGATTAAATTGTGTTCTATTTGTTTGAGGAAATTCTATTTTATTGTTTAATTAATTTAATAATAATGATAGATTAATCATTAGGAAATTATTAATTAATTAATGCATTATGAGCACATAAATTACAAAGTCCTTCATATTCATATATAATTAAAATTTAAGTATATTATTTGTGAAAATGTTAAAGTTATAATATATTTTTTTTTATTTCAAATTATGTCGAAGAATACTAATCATTATTTTATAACAGATTATAAATTCGAGTTTGAGTTATAATTAATGTATATATATATGTATCAGTTATTGATAAATGTATGAATTTTTATTAAAAAATGTTGAATAAAATCAGCTCGTTGATTTTTTTTTTTAATGTTTATACTATTTTGAAACTAAATTATTTAATATAATTAATATTTAGTTGAATAATTATTAAAAAAAAATTTATAAATTTATTTTAAATTATACTCTTTGTTGTGAATGTTTATATATCTGATAAATATATAAATTTTAGTACTAAAAAAAAAATACTAGATATAATGAGGTTACATAAGAGAGATTTAGAGTCTATGCACCAAGGCTAGTCCAAAAATTTCTCTACTTTAGAAGATATATATATGTATATATATATATCTATACATATATATATGTATGTATTTCATTTGAATGATGTATGAGACATGTGGTGTGTGATGATGAACAGGGTATGACCAGGATGCCGGCTATGACGAACCAGGGGCCACTAGGACCAAACAGGATGCCGGCTATGGTGAACCAGGTTCCATTAGGGCCAAACAGGATGCCTGCTGTGATGAACCAGGTTCCATTAGAACCAAACAGGATGCCTGCTGTGATGAACCAGGTTCCATTAGAACCAAACAGGATGCCTGCTGTGATGAACCAGGTGCCATTATGATATTCATATATAATTAAAATGCATGTATATTATTATTAAACATGATAGTTTAATCTCTTATTTATCCCATTGATGTGAATTAAAATTAGAAATTATAATATATTCTCTTTGTTTCAAATTATGTATAAGAATATCAATCATTATTGATCTTAACAGACAGTATATCATCTTATTCATAAAAAAATTATGAATTCGAGTTGATCAATATATATGTACATATATATATATATACATAGAGAGAGAGAGAGAGAGAGAGATTTTAGAGTCTATGCACCAAAAGATTTAGAGTCTACGTGCATATTTCATTTGAATGATGTATGAAACATGTGTGATGATGAATGTATATATGCATATACATGTATATGTATAGAGAGAGAGAGGTTTAGAGTCCGTGCACCAAAGCTAGTGCAAAAATTTCTCAACTCTAGAAGATATATATATCTCCATATATATGTATGAGACATGTGGTGTGTGATGATGAACAGGGTACGAACAGGATGCCGGGAATGGTGAACCAGGGGCCACTGGGACCAAACAGGATGCCTGCTATGATGAACCAGGTTCCATTAGGACCAAACAGGATTCATGGAGGAACCAATGTGATCCCAACAAGTGAATGGATAGCTCAGGCCAACGCTCAGCGTGCAGCAGCTGCAGGAAACACCATGCCCTACCAGTTCGGACCACCCCAACATCCAGCCGCCGTCCTTCCGGCGCCGTCGGTTGCTCCGATGCTGTTTCCGACGACGGCACAACCCTATACGTCGAACCCTCTAGTGTTACAGCCTGCGGATTCTACCGCACCTATTTTGAACCAGGTGGTGCTGATTGATGTCCCACCAAGGAGAGCTCAACGAGCCAGGGACTGCTTTGCTTCTAATGGTGGTAGAAGGTGCAGTAATTTCAAGTGTAGCACCACTGAAACTCCCATGTGGCGTCGTGGTCCTCTTGGTCCTAAGGTACCTCTCTCTCTCTCTCTCTCTCTCTCTATATATATATATATATATATATTTATGGGCATAGCTATACATTCATGAATATTTGTTTGAATACATTAATTACAGGAGGTTCTTTTTTTACAGACTCTGTGTAATGCATGCGGTATCAAGTACCGAAAGGATGTGGAGAAGAAGAAAGTCAGAGACGCTGAAAGAATCCTGGAGCTCCATAGAAGAAACAATCAGCAAGGCTCAAGCTCCAATGCCAATGATGAAGCTTCCCAACGCTTTGCCTGAATTGGGAAACTGATATTGAAATTTACATACACACATACGTACGTATGTATGTGTATGTGTGAAATTTGGATTTGGATTTGAATTTCAATTTGAGTTTGAAAATAATGTTTGGTGACTGTTGCTTAAAACTCTTTATGTTCTTCATTTCATGTTCATGGCTTTTTTGTTTTGGTACTCTGAATGTTTTTCGTAGGAAGATAATAACCCAACTCTTTTTGAAGTTTTTAAGTTCATGTGATAAGTTGTGGTTGAGTTTTATATAGTATTTTTTTGAAGTACAAAGTAATATACATATATATATATATATATTAGTTTCAGTTTTCTATGACTTATAATGTGTATAGATACAATTCCATCATCCTAATTTACTTGGGAATCATAGAAACCAGAAGAAATACTTTGCATATTTTGGCCCTAATCTTATTAAATACCAATTTTTATAGTTCATTCTATATAGTTATTATACATTCTACACTATAAATATAGGCTTATATTTTCATTTCAGTACATTTTTTTTTTATAATATTCATTAATTATTTTCTAAATTGTTATCCTTTCAACATTTATTCACAATATTATATTTTCTATTGAAAATTTTTATGGTAATTTTTTTAAAAATATTATTTGAAGATTAATTTTATTGAAAGTTGTTTTCATAATATTTTTAACAGAAAAATTATAAACAGCATTTAAAACAGAAAAGAAATTGGGCCAAGTCTGGCCAGGCCTAACCCAGTGGGCTGCACCGTAATAGGTCACTCGTCAGCCCACCGGAATCACGGGCATACTTGCCCAGTTGCTCACCTCACATTCATTGGATTTAGGAATAATAAAACTCAAACCGATAACTTTCACCCACGTCAAAATGACACTCTGCCACTAAATTATATCGGCACCACAGTAAACATCCCCAAGTTCAATGCAATTAGAAGGCACAATACACAGGCGTAGGGCCATAACCAGAACATGAACCATCTATTCAACAATGACCAAAATGATGAAATATTCTAATAAAGAATACTAGGAGAACTTCCGAAGAAACTGCAATCTGTTAGATATGAGAAACAAAACTCATTATCCACACGCCAAATAAGAAGCTAGTAAACACGAGTTCGCCCTAAAACAGAAACAATAATAAAACAATACGAAATCACATCCCTGACTTGCGCAATTCTTCCATTCCATGTGCAAAGTGGCACCTGTCCCCGAAGGTACAGCACCCTTTTGTGAAGTTATCGCAAAGCTTAGTCTTGAAGTTGTTTGATGGTCCAGAACCAAGCATACTTTGGTTCTTCATGGACATTCCGGAACCTGAACTGACATTGACAATGAGTTCGCGAACCATGGCACTCGCTTGCTTGATCTGATCAAATGTACCCTCAAGCTCAATGTTCCGTAAATTAGGATCTGTCTCGTGCTCTCTTATGGAGAGTTTTGCTCCAGTTACACGACAGATTTGCTTCGAGTTGACACCATTTTTCCCAATGATTGCTCCGGCAAGAGAGGCATCAACACTAATCTTCGCAGTTGCTGATGCTCCGAAGCTAGCTGCAGCACCATGTCCTTGAGGGGGCTCAATCCTTCCACCCATTCGCCCTGGTCCCATGGCATGAGGGTCTTCATAGGCTGGACCACTTGGCTTGCCAAGCTCCCATTCACCATGGGCAAAATGACACTTATCACCAAATTTACAACCTTCAGCTGTATTATACTTGTTACACATGCGGGTCTTCACAGTTGTTGGAGAAGAACCATCTGCAAACGACGGTGGGACAACTGGATTCCTGGGAGCAGGTGGGATAGCTGCATTGCCACCGAGATTAAGCATCTGTGATACAGTTTTGAAGCCTCCAGGAACATAATGCAGGAAGTGACATCCCTCGCCAAATGGGCACCCAGAAGTGCTGCAAAAATCACAACACCAATGACCACTAATCAGCATTCTATTTCACATAGATGCTCTGATACAATGAAGGCAACTTTCATATTTTATAATGTAATTGACAACATATTGCCATGACTCATGAATTTTCAAGATAAAGGATATACGAAACACCACTCCAGCCCAAAAGCCCACACCAGATTTTCATCTAGAACTCCACAAATCACAACACCAACCTCCTGTAGGTAGTCTACCTAGCTACAGGTAAGATATATCCAAGGGATACGAATATCCTTCATTATTGGAATTATTACCATCTACAACAAGCCATAGCATTAAATATAATCACAAACATCACTACACCCTAAAAGCACGTAAAAAGATAAGCTCTTGGAAAAACAGATCCTACCATGGCACATAAATAAAGAAAAAATAATAGAAATGATTAATTGATTTTCTTCATTCACTATAAAGCACCCTAAAACCAAATTCCTACAATAACCCAACATACTAATACCAGCAAATTTCATCTCAAAATCTGCACACTAAGCACTAAACAAGCAACCATTCCTGCCAAAGTGTTAAAAAAATTTCACAAGTAGCCCCCAGGAACAGCTGAGCTTCCCTGATACATAGGTTCCTTTGAGAACCAAAATGTGGTGGTGTCTGCCCCCAGTATCGTATTATGGCCCAAAGGTTTGCCCTCCCTGCTAGAAGGCAAGAGAAGGAGAAATACCAAACCAGCAGCAGACAAAAAAATAGCCTCATAAAAAGACAATTTAACCATTAGAGGACCAACCTTGATGTGTCAAAATATAGCCATTACATCTGAAACTAAAACAGTAATTTAAACAACTTAAATATGGAACTATTTACATTATAAATTATAGATATAAGAATACAATTATTCATCAATGACAATTTTGTAGTTGGCAGCAGAACTTCGTTTTGCAGTACAGAAATTAAAGAAAACAGGAGGTTCAGACCTCAGATTGGATCACAGTGTAGGTAACTAGGAAGTATTACACAGAGACCATGTCAGAGAGGTTGTCTCAATCACTAATTGTAAACTAATGATTACTGAATACAATATAGCACTGCTTTGTTGACAAGAAACAGTTGACTGCAATCTATAAAGAGATTGGATAACTCGTGCAGAGGGAGCCAAGTCCAATGAAGTTCTGAAAGACCAATGCTCAATTATTTCTAGAGAAAACTAAAATGAAAAGCCCACTAGCATTTTAATTTCAGGGAAAACAGGAGACAAACAGCAAAGCAAGGAGTTCAGCATCAAAATATTTCAGGAAAAACAGCAAAGTTGAAATGCACTGATAATTAAACAGCCGACATCATTCCACATTTTTTTGGGAGGGAAGAGAAGCCTCATTTGTGGGCTTTAACATTAAATAAACAGGTAACCACCACAATAGAATTCAGAATTCAGACTGGCCAAAAGCCTCAGTAGGATGACCTCAAACAGGCAGAACCCAAGTTCCAGAAAATTCAGGTTACTTGGAATTTATACGAAAGTAATAAAAAAGACATCCAAAATTTAAGGAAGTGGCAAAAACTTATGCAACAAGCCTATATGCTAAAATACAATACAAGAGACGTTCATTTAGGAAATAGTAAGGTCGTATATATAGAATAATAACAGCAGGTATCATGACTGCTATTGTCAAACAACAAAATGAAAACATATGTGAAAAAAAGAAACAAAAAGAATTTTTTTAAAAAAAAACTTTCTAAGTAGAAAAATAAAAAGACATGCTTAATTAAAAAATGACATTAAAAATGAAAACCACACATACTTTGTGAATATGTTTACTTGCTTAAACTAATGTTACATTTAGCCAAGGAAATAGAAAAGAGAAAAGTAAACCACTTTTA
Source organism: Carica papaya (assembly GCF_054855325.1). Classification (NCBI taxonomy): domain Eukaryota; kingdom Viridiplantae; phylum Streptophyta; class Magnoliopsida; order Brassicales; family Caricaceae; genus Carica; species Carica papaya. Next base: position 36,746,320 of record NC_142314.1, on the reverse strand, counting down.
CAGATAAGCACAGTAAGCCTAGCAGAGTGCAGAGAACAGGACTATGAATTCAGGATTTAAAACTAATGCAAAAAACAAATTGCAAAAACCAAATAATCTCTGTTAAATATTAATTCATATCTCAGATTTTTCTTTTAACAGCTAGAATATTTGAGTCATATCAAAAAAATGATAATTCATGATTTATGCCCTTTCTTCAACCTGATTTAGAATGTATTCATTCTGCAGGCAAAATCAACAGGCAATAGCATTCGCCTTCATATGGACGTCACCTTCCATATATAACATAAGAGGCAAAAGATTTTCACATGACATGTAAAAAGCTACTATTTTATAACAAAAGTGGTGTATAGAACCCTTCACCTCACTCATAAAGTGAGAAGTACTAACCTACAAGGCTATGCCACAGTGGAGCCTGTATACAAAAAGCAAAACTAATAACACCAACAAATACAGTTTGAACTCTATGACTTCCTCATTATCAAATTGATGTCCATTATGCGACCTATCTTCAATATCAATTTCCAACACATTTAAAAACTCTCCCATTTCTTACTCCCAAGACAACCCAACGAGAAGATTCTTGACAGTTCTGTTATCTCTAGTGAAAAGATAATAATGGTTGGAACATCTCGCTACTGAACAAAAAAGTAGTTATCAAGTAATGTTAATGGATAGTGTATTAACCCATACCTAATTGGTAGATAAAAATATTTTTTGAAATAACAAGATAAAAATGGTTAACTATCACTTTCACTTTCTTCCTCAAATGATCAACTATTAAAATTACATAGCAGCTGCCTCTCAAGCAAAGAAACAAACTTGGCAGTGCATCCTTCTTTTGGATGGAACTCCGTGAAAGGGAACTCAACCATCCTTTTTAAACACCTTTCCACTCTGGCAATTGATAAGCACTTTTTTCAAATAAGCAATTGCTAATCCCCCAGCCATCATAAGAAATTGATTTAATATAAGCCAACAGAAAGTTAGAAAATAATAATGATCTTGCATGACTCCCTTCAATTTATAAAGCAATCATTATTACATAATGTAACCATCCGTATGCAACTCCTTGATGCCATCCAAATAAAATTTGGTTAACAAACCATCTATAGTGGTTTCACAGAACTCACAACTTCCTTTTCCATTATCAGATTTATTGCAAAGCACTAAATCCTAAAAAAAATATCATGCTTGTTCGCGTGCTACATGCTCCAAGAAAATTCTTTACATCATATCTTAATCCTCTTAATACTTTGAAAGTTTTCGGGACATGGTTTAACTGAACATGCAATTCAAACTTCTTTTCCCATCAGATTTATTGCAAAATGCCAAATCCTGAATGGTATCATTCTCAGATCCAGCATTACATACCAAAAAGAAATCATATTTCATATATTAATCCTCTCAATACTTTGAAACCTTTTTATTCTTGGGACACGTGTCAGTATTTTGAAGTTCTGTATAGATGTTGCGCAAGCTCCAAAAATGAAAAACCCCAAAGTAGTGCAAGTACCATGACAAATACTTTCCCAACTAATTAATCCATCCTAAAAATTAACTGCACATTCATATGACAGTGATCTTAACCAAAATCATTATTTCTGAACAATGTTACTGAGAATCCATGAAAAAAGCATGGGCAAGTTTTCCATACATGTCCAGCGAATTAAAATCTTTGATAAGATAATCCAAAATGAAATAAGTCTAATCAATTAACAAGAATCCACTGTATAATTTTCTTGGTTGCACTTATACAGCCATGTATTTGTAACTCAAAAACCTAAACTGCAAGTTTAATTCCATATCAACCTTGCTCCCCTACATCTCATATACTACCCTTCTAGACATCATACCATTTCTGGAAGCTACTCCTAACAAAATAAAGAAACAAAATTCAGAGCTACTGTGGATACTAATAGAAGACTTACTGCCTAATAACTATTTTTAGTTCCCTCCACTGGAATGGCTACCTAAAGCAAATAATGCTGCTACTATAATTCCTTATTAAAAGAATACAGCTTTTAACCATGTCAAGAACAACAAAAAGCTCTCTCTTTTCCATTCACCTAGAGTTCTTAGAAAGTTAGATTGGTTCAAAAAGCCACTGGAGGATGTTAAACACCATTAAAAGAAAGGAAAAGAAAGATGCCAGAAGAATCTACAAATCTCAGAAACTTAACAGGCTACTGAAAACTATATACTCCACAATATCTATGAATTGTTTGTCAATCTCGTTAATCAACCCCCTATAATGCACCAAAATCAAGAAAACATATTTTCAGCTCTCTTTTACCCCCAGAACAAGGCTCTTTTCAGAGCCTCACATGCAACAAATTACAAAGAAAACCAAAAATGAGGGAAATCTCGACCAAGTTTTCAACCACATAGGTTAATATGCAGTCAATATATATTACTTTTAGCTATAAATCTTCACATACCAGATTAGTAAGATCAATCATATAAGAATTTGGAAACAACAACATATTGATATTCTTTCTTTAAATAAACATAATAAAGATCCTCAATCTTGATAACTACTATATTAACATCCATTAATATGCCAACATCTTCATATGCTAACAACATTTTTCAGTAAACAATAACAAACATCAAATGTGCCTTCCACTGAACCTCATATCTTAGAAGAAAACCATAGCTTCTTAACTGTACAAAAAGCAAAATAATTTTTTTTAGATAAGTATGAAAAGAAAAATTACAGAATAGATGTCAAATTCAGAAACAAGGAGCACTCAAAACCTTTGAAATTTTTTTAGATTTAATTCACCTACATCAACAAGCCAGATAATTTTCTCTAATGAACAAACAAGAATCTAGAGGAACACTAGTGTTTAAAGAAAAACACAGAATCATGTGCCAGCCAAATTTAGGAAAAAATAATTTCTTTTTTTTTTTTTTTGAAATGTGAGGAAAAAATAATTCCTTTATTAGGGACAAAATAAAAAATTATACTTTAGGGGCAAACCGACAAGAAGAATCTCCAAATATGTTTCAGCTGATAATAGTATGATGTCAAACTTCATAAAAGAATAATATGCAACACAATTAGGGAAAACCAGGTTCTACAAGTAAGAACATTTTTAGACTTTCATAACCAGTATATTTTCCCACAAAACAATATGCTGCAGTTTCATGCAACAGTCGTGATGCATTAAATACTTCCCTTGCATATTGAAGCAAGTATCATATAACCTGTACCATTTCAGATGCCAATTCATTGATCTTTTTGCGCAACTTCTACTTACAAAGATCCCACAGCATATATTTTAATTAGCTATTATAGGGTAGACAAGTTTTCCACTTCCAAAAAACAGCTTTCTGTTACAGTATTGCCCAGCAGATACTTAACCCAACTGTTCCCTCAAATATCAACCATTTCTGTTCAGTGATCTTTGTTATCATGATTAGAACAAAAAGTATAACCTGTATCACAACTTTAAGTGCCAATCCATTAGTTCAAATGACATAAATTTTAATTGAGAATATTCTCTCAAATAATTTCTCCTGTAAATTATAAATATTAAAAATAGATGGAACTGCATTTAGACTATTTATTTTACATAAGTTTAGATTTGAACCTGAAAAACTTTGTGCATGGCTTCGATTTGCTTCCTATACCAGATGGAAAGGACTCCATTTCTGTTGCAGAACATTAATTAATTTATTTGAGTTAAAATTTTCAGTGGGTTATTAATTTTGGAGCTTTAAAGAATAATTGACACCCTGTTCCCAGTTATTTTCACTAATGACAAAATGATTGTTAGTCAAACATAACTCATTTACATATATTACTCTTTCCAAAACGTGAAACGAATGGGAAGGGTAGCAAAAGGGAGAAGATGAATTCCATAACGATCTCAAGTACAGGAAAGCATCTACCTCCCACCCCCCGCCCATGAGGTTGTAACTTCAAGTCAAGCACGAGTGGTGTCAAACTACATGAACAGAACCTTTTTATTAGGTGTTTTGACAAAGTTTAGATCAAATTCTTAACTTCACTCTATTTCAAGCTGACCGTTCGCATTTTTTTATAAAATTTTTAAGTAACTAAATCGAGCTTAAAAGCAAAACTGATATTATTCCCCAAAACCAAAAATAAAGAACTTGAAACCTTCCGACCCACTAGATAGCCACTCTGCAGAAAAGTATACAGCTTATGAACACGCAAAACGCCACTGTAGAGCATATGGATATTAAATACGCACATATACAAAAGTATAAAAACAGAGAGAGGGAGAAAAAGAAGCAGCAGCAAAAAGAATTCGAACCTTGCTTGGATTTCTTGAAACCACCGTTTCCATTAAAAGCGGCATCATATCTCCCTCTCTTACGAACACCACCGAACTCCATTTCTCCGGAGCGAATACTGAGATCCAAAAGCAAACCAGAAATATATATATATAGAGAGAGAAAGAGAAACAGAGGTAAAGTATAGCCAACAGACAAAGCCTAGAGCAAGAGTGAGTAGAGAGGAGGAGGAGGAGGAGGAGGAAGAGAAAACCCTAGGGTTCGAAGACGAAGAAGGATAGTGGGAGAAAAGGAAAAGGCGGGGGGGGGGTACAGAGAAGGGAAAATAACGCGAAATTGAAAATTAGGTTTCAATGCTGTTTGGATTTATGAGAAAAATCGCGTACAAGAGCACACATCCAGTAACAAAGGAATGTCACGTGCGACACGTGTTAGGGATAATGTTAGCATGTAGTGTCGAGCACGATATATTGGTGTATACGACAATTTACACCGTTGGCTGGCTGATGAGGACTGAGAATATCTTCTTCTTTGGGGGAGAGCGAGTCAAAGTCTTTGGTTTTTATGGGTGTGTTTGGATAATATTTTTTTTTTTTTTTTTATAAAATTTTGTAGTATTTTTACTCTCCAAAATATCAAATTCTTTTTTTTATTATATAAAAACTATACTACTTTTTTTAAAAAAAAAAATAATTCTAAAAATTATTTTTAATAGCTCACAAACTATTAATATAACGTGTGATGTATTAAGTAATTTATTATTTTATTCAAATATGTTAACTTAAGCCGTTAAATTACATTTATAAAGTTTGATTATAGAAAAAAATTTAATAATTATATTTATATTATACTTTTTTCTTATAAGTTAAATATTTTAAGATAATTGAATCAACTTAATTATTTAACCTTAAATAACTCTCTTAAAAAATAATTTTTTTTCCATAATTTTTTAATATTAAATACATAATGATGAAGTGGTAAATTAATAAATACATGCAATTTCTCTTTTTAAAAAATATTAAAAGGCATAATAAATAATTTCTATTTTAAAAAAATATTAAAAGGCATAATAAATACTTTATTGAGTTCAAAAATAATTTTTTTTATATAAATCTTTACATTATTATTCTTTATCTATCTAATAATAATGTCTATACATAAATATTTATTTTTATATATATATCTAACTTATCTAATAGTGATCGAACCTATCGCTCTAATACTGTTTACTTTCAAACACATGATCAATGACGTGTCAAAATTATAACATATACCGCTCAAATACTATTAACTTTCAAACACGGGATCAATGACGTATCTAAATTATGACATATAAGTGATGATATATCATCAACATCAAATTAAAACAACCGAAAGCTCTATTTTAGTTCCCAAAATATCTACATTTTTCATTTAAAAGAAGTCGCATTCTTCCTCGTGCCGCCTCCTACCTCAAGCAACTGCGGTTGATTTCCTTCTTCTCCAAGCTTAGAGAAGGCAAACATGGAAGATCATGTTCACAACAAAATTTCCAGGGGACAACCAACTCAAATGAGACAAATCATCCAAATTTCAATGAAAAATGATTAGAAAACTAAAATCTGTTTATATCTTTGCACATCTAAATCAAAACTCGATAAACACGCGAGGCTAACCAAGATGATAATAACAAAAGTTCACCCTAGAAGAGAATAGAAATCAAATATGACAAAAGTTACATCCCTGACTTGCGCAATTCCTCGGCTCCATGTGCAAAATGGCACCTCTCTCCAAACGTGCAGGACCCTTTTGCAAAATTCTCACATAACTTCGTCTTGAAGTTGTTCGAGGCTGCAGACCCAGTCGTACCGTGGTGGTTCCTCGCAGGCATTGCGGAGGCTGCACCAACATTTACAATAAGCTCCCGAACCATAGCACTTGCTTGCTTGATCTGATCAAATGTACCCTCGAGCTCAATGTTCCTCAAATTAGAATCTGTCTCATGCTCCCTTATGGAAAGCTTGGCTCCTGTTACACGACATATTTGCTTTGAATTCACACCATTTTTCCCAATGATTGCTCCAGCAAGTGAAGCATCAACACTGATCTTAGCAGTTGCAGATGCTCCAAAACTAGCAGCAGCCGCAAGGCCCTGAGGCTGCTCAATCCTGCCAGCCATTCTGCCATGCCCCATTGCCCGAGGATCCTCGTAAGCTAGAGCACTTGGCTTGCCAAGCTCCCATTCACCATGAGCGAAATGACATTTGTCACCAAATTTGCAACCCTCAGCTGAATTATACTTGTTACACAAGCGGGTTTTTACAGCTGGAGGAGAAGAGCCATCTGGAAAGGATGGTGGGACAACTGCATTTCTGGGAGCAGATGGAAGAGCAGGATTGGTCCCAAGATTAAGCATCTGCGACACAGCTTTGAAGCCACCAGGAACATAATGGAGAAAGTGGCATCCCTCCCCAAATGGACATCCAGACGTGCTGCAAAGTTCAAAACCCATGGGCATTAGTACTGATCAGAATTCAGTTCATAAGTGAAATATACTACAATGAAATTAACATTCTTCAGTTTTTCATGACACATTGACCAACATATCCTAGTGAAAAGCATTAGTACCGATCAGAATTCAGTTCATAAGTAAAATATATTATAATGAAGTTAACATCCTTCAGTTTTTCATGACACATTGACCAACATATCTTAATGAAACATAAGACCTTTAATCAGAAAGAAACAGCAACTACACAGCCCGGATTTTGGATAAGAACATCATAAATCATACATGAAAACATAAAACTACCAGCAAATTGTTGGGCTACATCGAGATAAGGTATATAAAAGGGGACAAAAAATTCCCTATGTCGTCAATCATACAACATGTTTCAAATGCCAAGTTAATATGATGATAGTATTTTTACCAGTTTTTTTAATTTAAAAAGGTACAATTTCCAGTTATTTCTAAGTCAATATAATTGAATGTGATCCCTTCTGAAAGAAAAGCAGCTTATCACATGTGAAATCACATGTGAATTTCCTTACTTTTTCCAGATAATACCCTAACCCCTTTTTTTTATTTCTAAAAAACCCTAACCCTTTTTTTTTAAAATAAAAATGTAGATAATACCCTAACCCCTAATTGTAACTCACTCTGATCATGGAATGCAGAACAAGAGAGTACACTGTGAAACAGAGAGAGGAAAGAAAGAGAATAGAAGGGGACATTAAACTGACAAAATTTCCTATAATGATCACTATTTAGCAAGTGAAGCAAATACTATAAAAAGTTAAATCACCTACTAATGATTACCTACCAAGTAATCATCAAAACACAAAATTATTGACACAGATGGCATTTTATTTTAATTACAAATGATATGCATAGAAACCACAAGCCAGCTAAAAATAAGAATTTTTGGAGCCATGAGATGGTCAACTTGATTCTCATATATGGATGTTGAGACAATGCCAGCATGGGAACAACTGGGCACAAATGACAGTAATGATAAAGTGGCCATAAATAATATCAATAGAATTGGAAGGGTGATAACAGATTTTAAAAATGACAGTAAATGGCCTAATCAGGGAACAGGTGATTGGTTTTAGTCTGACAAGGATGCCATTCAGCAACTAAGGGCAAAAAGAACCTTACTGGACTCAAGATAACTCTACCTGTTTGTTGAGAAATAGTTGACCATAATATGTCCCAAATTGAGAAAAAACAGCTTCTTAGACTCCAAGAAAAGGAAGCCATGGAGTACGCCAAATTTGATGTCAATATTTACCACTTAAAACTTTGGTGCCAATAGTTATCATTTAGACCCAACAGCATGGAAGCTTTAGAGAAACAGAAAGCCAATAGAAAGTGATTCATAAAAAAATATGTTTCTTTTTATCCCACTCAACAGAACATTTGGATTGCTGCCTATAGATCATTCAAGAGTCCAGATGGAGTCACCAGAGGACAACTTGTGATCCTCAGGATACCGAAAGGAAGTGCCAAGGATTAACATACTTTTATTAAGCATATGGGAACTGGAGCTTACCATTCAAGACTCCATATAGCGACACCAAAGGACAACTGTGATCCCCTGGATACTGAAAGGAGGACCGAGAATGAAGACGATTTTTATTAAGCATATGCGAACTGGAGGTTAGTACCAACCTCAGATGATTATCTTTAAAAGAATATTGTGGAAAAATTTGTTTGACGAGAAACCTTTTCAGCTTACCAAACATGATGAGCTATTTCTTTGTAGACAACACAAAATTTAATAAAATATGGAAAACATTTATTGAAAAAGTGACACAAAGTAACCAAATGTAAAACATAAAACACCCCACTTGAACAGGAAAAACTTAAAGAAAAGCCTCATTAAGCAGTAAAGTTAAATTAAATCAGAAAAGCTAGAAGATATGCCCATTGAATTCAAAGCAGAAAACTGCTAATGAAAAGCAAGATATGAACTTAAGGCTATAACTTTGAAGAACCAAATAATCCCCTTTGCTCTCTAAACTCACGCATGCTATATTACGGAGTTCATTGTCGATGCTTAGCCTAGCATGAAAAAATGACATCTCCCACCAACACCATCAGAGGCTCTCTTTTCAAGATTATGGTGACTATCATCAGATGGAACACTACAAACTTCAAAATCTCAATATCATTACTGCCACTTGCAAAAGATAGTCCTATGAATAACTGGCCTGTGCAAAGGCAGCTCCTTCCCTATTGGCTCAGGATTTTAATCAGTAGAATTAATCTATAGACCATCCAAGAACCCAGTAGAGACCACTGAGCAAAAGAAAGAGGGGGGAGAGAGAGACAAGAATCTACCAACATTTACAAAATCAAGAAACCATACAAAGAGCATCTTTTTCCCCATTCACCTAGCATTTTGGTTTTGATTAGTAGGATTGCCAGAGAACATCAAAGAACCCAGTAAAAGACTACAGAGCAAAAGGAGGGGAGGTGGACATGGAGAGAGAGAGAGAGAGAGGAGTCTACTCATATAAGAAACTCAAAAAGCTACCGGAGACACCAATGTTCACATCAAGTATCATCACATCAGCCTTAAACAAATATTGAAATTGAAGAGAAGTCCGATATAGTTTATAAATCTTTTCACACAACATAGGATGACAAAAACCACCAAATGATTAGCAACCTCCTTCAAATGTTTCCACCACCAATAGTCAATATCTTATCATCAGTAAAGATGAATTGAGCTCGATCTCTTCATATGGTAGAAATAATACCAATTTAAAAAAGTATTAATTTTTTTAAACAAGGATTACAGTGTCTTTCCACTCAAAAGTATGCCATGTAATAGAGGTACCATATGAACATCTATAGTAACCATGCTAACAGCAAATTTATTACAAAAGATTTAAAAAAGGAAGTTCTCAATGAACTTGCTACATTCAAAAAAAGTAGCAGTGATCTAAATGTGCAATAACACAACGAAGAGATATCAAATTCAAAGTTAAAAACAATCATTCACTAAGAAAAAAAACTGAGAAGCTAGCTTTTGATTTCATGCATTCACATGATAAACCAAATAAGATTCTAAGGCAAACACAGGACCAGGAGAAAACTGATCCACGAGAAATAAAAAATTAAGGGGAAAAGAGAATATACCAAAAAGGGACACAGAAATTTGAAATATATATATATATATATATATATATATACACACATAAGGTAGCAAAATAACAATCCAAAAAGTCCTCACCTAATAAGAAAGATAAAGAATTAAGGTTGAATATTTCCTTTGACAAATTGATTAAGAATTCAATACCATGGTACTTAGTTATATTTTATAACAGGGTATCTATTCCCTTCTCCTTCCACCCCCAAAACCAAAAAAAAAAAAAGGAAAATAACCGTTTCAACAAGACAACCCAAAATGAGGTTCAAAAAGGGAAAGACTTGGGAAAAAGTAGGAAATTATAATTAAGCTTCTGGATCCTTAAGAAACTTCACAATCTTTTCCAGCAAGAAATTAGCAACCAGCGCACGCAAAAACCAAATATATTCAATGAAGTCCTTGCATAAATTTGGAACCAAGTAAGATAACCTGTATCATAATTCCAGATGCCAATTCACAGTTCCAGACATAAGATTCCACAGCTTATACTTACAAAGACTCCATAGCAAATTATAATTAGCCATTAAATGGTAGAGAAGTTTTGCACTCCATACAACAACTTTCTGTTACAATTCTGTGCAGCTGTTCAGTTCGGTAATCTTTGTTATTGTAATTAGAACAAAAAATACACCTGTATCACAACTTTAAGTGCTCAAATTGATTAGTTCAAATATAAAATTTTACTTGAAAAGATTGCGTAAGAATTTCTCTTAAAGTTACAAGTTATATAGATTTAAACAGATGGAATTGCATTTGGACTATTTATTTTAGATAAGTTTAGATTTGAACCTGAAAAACTTTGTGCATGGCTTCGATTTGCTTCCTATACCAGTTGTAAAGGAGTCCATGTCTGTTACAGAACATTAATTAATTTATCTCAGTTACAATTTCAGTGGGTTATAAATCTTGGAACTTTAAAGAGTACCCAGTATCAAGTTACAAGTTCTCTTCATTGATGACAGTAATGGTCAATGAAGTACAAATAATTGGCATAAATTTTTTTTTTCAAAACAAACAAAATCATGTTAATAGAATTTGAATAGCTGGAGATGAATTTCATTCTGATGCCTAGTAGTCAAAATACTGAATGTTGGCTCACACGACTCAAATTACATCAGTTACCTCATTACAGAAATTTCAACACCGCACAGAAAAAAAATATTATGTTTTGATTCTGCTAAGTAAAGAGATGAGACAGCTAAAGTAATTCATTTACAAGGAAAGCAAACTACTAAAAAAATCTTCGAAAAAAAATGGGAAGATTTTTTCCTTCTTTCTGCTCTTGTTTCTCTGTAGGAAAAAAACCCAGACTGTACCCACACAAGTCATTGCTCATACAGAAAGAACGGGGAAAATAATGACTTAAATATCACATTTTCACGTAACAACATAAGTTGTTCAGCATACTGTTAAAGGATATCTACCTGCAGACCTTTTACAGCACACAGACCATGGAAAGTGTAGGCATAGCATTCTAAACCCTCCCCCAAGCACTCATCAAAGAAAACAATGCACAAAAGTGACCCAGACAAAGCTCAAGCACATAAAAGCTCAAGATCTAAATAGAGTCTCGAACAAAGGTTCACAGCCAAAACTAATCTTCTTGGTTCTCTCAACTACTGAGTAAGCCCTAGCTCAAATTTCTTAGTTTTGAGCTTATCCAAACTTAAAATTCAATTTACTACTAATCATTATGCAGAAACTTTTATCACACTTAACAAATATATATTTTTCTCCGAGTTACTTCCCAAACACTTCCTTCACAGCAAAGAACGTGTCGAAAAATATGGCTAGAAGCTCTCCCTTCATTTATGAACTTCCTAACTAACGAGCAAGTAGCAGGGAAGCACCAGAATCACATACAGAAGCTGAAAATAGAGACAGTATAAAACCACACATACACAGTCAACAAACACTAATATCCACCACACGAGAAGACACTAAGAACAGAATACCACCGCGAGCATAGAAATAGCAAGAAAATGAAAAAATAAACAGAGAAATTTTTTTAAAAAAGAAATGAAGCAAGAAAGAACCAGACCTTGCTTAGATTTCTTAATATTTCCATTTCCATTAAAAGCAGCTTCATATCTCCCTCTCTTTCTGCCAGCACCGAACTCCATTGCCGCAGAGAGAACAGCTAGATCCAAAAGCGATCAGCAGATGCGTGGAACGAAATATACACAACGAGCGAGAAAGTTGGAGGAAATGCGAGGAGAGAAAGAAGAAAACCGTCGAGAGAAGACGAAGACGATGAAGAAGAAACCCTAGGGCTGAGAAGCAGAAGAAGAAGGAGAAGCAGAAGAAGAAGAAGAAGAGAGGACAGGAAGGGCGGTTTAAGAGATTGCACACAGAGACAGAGCAAAAGAGAGAGTGTGTGTGAGTGTGTGTGTGTGAAAATAAATAAATAAAAAATAAAATAGAGGCGGAATTGAAAAGTAGGTTTAAATGCGGTTGATAGAATCAAACAGAGAAAATCCAACAGCTCTTAAGATCACGTGCACACCGCGTGATTTTCCGCTTCTGGAAATTTCAATAATAGAAATTAATAATTATATTATTATAAATTAATAATTTAATATATTAAATTAAATTTCAATTTCTATGTTTGAATTATTTATTTTAATTAATTTTTAATTATAGAATTTCCTAGTAAATTATAGATTATGTTTTTATTTTTTTTTAATTTATAATTATTGATGAGAATGTTTTCTTTTTGTTTATCCATTTTCGGTAAAAATAAAAAAAATAAAAAAACAAACAAACAAACAAATAGAGACAAATATAAATTAAATGTAGTAATTTGTATTTTTTATAATTTAATTTTTAATATTTTTATTACAATTTAATTACTTATATTTTCTATTTTTTAATAAAAAATTTAAAATAATTAAACCATATTTATGTGTTTTAAAAAATGTTAATTATATTAATTATAATTATACAATTTATATTCTTAATTACAATTATATAATTTAACGAACAACTATTTTAAAAATAATTTTAAAATTTACGGAACATTTATTTTAATCGAAAAATAATAAAATTGAAAAAGAAAATTGGGTAAAAAGTCATCTACTATATAAAGAGCCTATGAGAGTCCAAGTTGAGGCCCATTGGAATGTTTGGGGCCCAAGTCACGCTTTGTTTCAAGCTCGTCCCGTAGGAGGAGCTGAGACCAGAGGGCAGCAGCTGGCGCGAGAGAAGCACATACGAAGAAGAAGCTTCTGAAAATGAGAATGCGAGAACGAAGCAGAAGACAATGTAGTTTGGTTTGTCTGATCGATTTTCAACTGGACGAAGGAAGAGAGGTTGCATATCGGAAAAGGATGGAGTCTCGCGCGCGCAGATTATTTTCTTCCTCGTGAGACTGAAATCGGAAGGGAGAGGGCGCCGAAATAGATGGAGGAGGAAAAGAGAGCCTCGGCGCTGTCACTCGGTTCGAACTAGCCGGAGATACGTATACTGTATGAAATTTCGCTTTGATATTTATACGTCATTGCTATGGATTCCTAACAGGTTTTGTTCTGGTTTCTTCTTTCGCCATTAGTGGCCGCTTCGTTTTCTGCTTTGCATCTTACAATTCAACTTGATTCTTGTCTATTTCGGAAATTCCTGCTTATTATTCGATTTCTTTAATTTAGAAACGGAAGGAATTTGAAAATTTGGGAATTGTGTAATTCAACTGTGAAATTTCTGCTATATTCTTTTGATTTCTTCAATTCAGGGATGGAAATTGTTTTGGAAATTTGAGAATTGTGTGATTCAACTGTGAAATTGAAATGATTGTGGAATTAAAAGATAAAGTAAATAAAAATCCAACTAAAATTGCATACTGATGAGGCTTGCACCTGCTTTTTTCGTTTTCGTTTTCGTTTCCGTCTCACCATTCACCCTCACCTTATTTATACACCTGTGTTTATACATACATACGCATGTATGCATAATCATGTATATGTATATACATGTATGCTTACGTATACAGGTATATACAGGTCATGCGGTCTCACACACCAAACACAAGCTCCATCAACCAAGCTTTCTCACACACCAAACGCAAGCTCCATCAACCAAGGTCATGCTTTCTCACACACCAAACAGAAGAAAACATAACAATATTCTACTGACTTGTTATTTATTGATATCTCCATGGCAGTTTCCATTATACTTTTCTCTAGCAACAATGAAATTAGATATCTGATTTCACCGTTTTCCAATTCCCGATCTCAACTTCAATTTGTTGCGGGTTCTAATCATAACATATTTCTTAAACTGATCTAGATTCTCGATGATCTCCATTTCCTTCCTTGTGATCAACACTATTATCAAGGTTGATGCATTTGTACCGTCCTACACAAAACACATAAATTACAAAATCAAACCCTGTAAGCACTGCTATAAGAAAGTAGAACCTATCCATACGGCCTCTATTCAGTGATCCCTATGGATAGGTTCTACTTTCTTATAGCAGTGCTTACAGGGTTTGATTTTGTAATTTATGTGTTATGTGCAAGACGGTATAAATGCATCAACCTTGAAAATAGTGTTGATCACAAGGAAGGAAATGGAGATCATCGAGAATCTAGATCAGTTTAAGAAATATGTTTTGTTCAGAATCTGCAACAAACTGAAGTTGAGATTAGGAATTGGAAATGGGTGAAATCAGAATTTGAATTTTTTACGTGAGCGTTTGAATTTGAATTTTTTTTTATCAACAAAATGAATAAAAAATAATATGTTTGTGAAATTTACATACTAATAAATTTTAATTGAAACTCAAGAAAGGGGAGATTATATCAGCTCCAGGTCCGATTTCTCTGTGGCTATGAACACTAATAGCAACAATGATGATAAAAAATTCACAACTACAGGAATTACCGAGGATTCCAGCATGAAGAACAGCAGCACTGGAGGCTGGAAATATGCATTGCTGTTGCTTGGTAATATAAATTTTATTCTGACCAATATGTTGGATTTCTCCTATCTTAACTCGAAGTAAAACTCGTTGAATTAATATCTTATTTTAACGTATACTTGTTGATTAATCTGGTGCAGTGAATCAAGGCGCGGCAACACTAGCATTCTCTGGACTTGGAACTTTCCTCAGTGATTCTTACTGGGGCCGCTACTTAACCTGCACAATCTTTCAGCCGATTTTTGTTTTGGTAATTTAGTTACCGCACTTTTATATCTATATATGTGTATAATGTGTTCTCAACATGTGCATATACGTACATAGGTATTCCATACATTGTTTTTATGAAAAGGGTTTGGGACTAGTATCATTATCGTCATGGCTATTCTTGATCAAACCTGAGGATAATGAAGGTTTTTCCTGAGGCCAAAACAGCTATTGAAGGTTTTTTCTGCAGAATATAGAAAAAGTAAAAAAGTTGAAACATGAGAACACTGAAAATATACAAAAAGGTGGAATATATATTCTATTTTAAGAATGACGTGTATAATATCACAAAATATATATATAAATATATGTATATACATAAATAGAAAGAAATGTGTAAGTATAGATATACATTTATAGGAAAATAAATCATGGAACAGATTCAGAAAATAAGGTAGAAAGAAAAAAGAAATAATATATAAGCTAAGGCGAGTTAAAATCTTCAAACAAACAACTGATAATAACTATATGTATACTGTGTAAGTGAACATATATATGTATATATATATACATATATAAAGAATATATGTCAATCAAAAGGATGTGATTAGCAGAAGACTAATATAATATGATACCATGAGGCAGAGAAAAGCAAAGAGATGATGAAAGAAGATGAACAGACAACAAAAACTGGCCTTAAGAAAAGAAGTAAATTAATGGGAAAGAAGAACACTGAGAAAAAATATAGAGCAAGAGGATTCAATATATATATATAGAAGAGCAAGAAGGATTTGTGAGCAGAGACGTATATCAGATAGAATTTATAGCAAGCTAATCATGAAAATGGGTATCACACATTCTGTATTTATTATATAATATATAAAAACTGAGACTAAAGTCACTCAAGACTAAAATGACTAATTTGAATTTTTTGTATATATAGTTAGTTGGTGAACATATATGGCCTACATATTAAACTGCAATCAAGTTTTTCTTCTAATAAAATGTCTGTTAATATCAATGTTTTTTATTCGGTCGTGTTGATGCTTATGGCCGATTTGTTGTTATTACGTAGGCGCTAAGAAATTTTTTTACTTGATTATGTATCAATGAATGTATAAATTTTTAATTAAAAAAATAATAAATATAATATGGTGAAATAAGAGAGTGCATTCTTTACATCACTTGAAGAGAGATTTAGAGTATATGCACCAAAGCTAGTCCAAAAATTTCTTTTACTCTAGAACATATATACAGATCTCTCTCTCTCTCTCTCTCTCTCTCTCTCTGTCTATATATATATATATATATATATATGTATGTCTATATTTCATTTGAATGCTGTATGAGACATGTGGTGCGTGATGATGAACAGGGTATGAACAGGATGCCGGCGACGATGGTTGGTTGATCATGACAAAAGCAACCCAAAGTCTGTTTCGTGCCAACTTTCATGTAAGCTACATATGTGCTGCAAACAAAATTTGTTACAACTAATCTGGAGAGTAGACAGCTGGTTACTTGTTTCTTTACATGCAAACACCCTGTAATTCACCTACAGCAGCCTATGTGTTGCAGGTGAAGAAGAGGAAACGGGATTACTGTCGTCCTAGAGGCTGGGAATTATATATTATTTGTGTTACAGTGGGTCGGATTTCTCTGTTGCTGTGAACATTAATAACAACGATGATGATGATCAGAAATTCGCAACTCCGGCAATTACTAAGGATTCCATCATGAGAAAAAACAGCACTGGATGCTGGAAATATGCAATGCTATTGCTTGGTCGGATTTCTCTTATCTCAACTTGAAGTATTGAATTAATTTCTTGGTTTTAAAGTTTTCTTGTCGGTCGAATCTGGTGCAGTCAATCAAGGCACGGCAACACTAGCATTCGTTGGAGTTGGAGTGAATGTGGTCTTGTTCTTAACAAGAGTTCCAGGCCAAACTAATTCACACGCTGCAATATAGTGTCAGCAAATGGACTGGAACTGTTTATCTTTGCTCGCTGGTTGGAGCTTTCCTTAGAGGTTCTTACTGAGGCCGCTGCCTAACAATAACTAGAATCCGACACGAATGAAGCAGCAAATCAATGGAGGCTTTGCACTGTGACAGAAGTTGAAGAAACAAAATGTGTAGTGAAAATGATTCTCATATAGCTCTGCACCATAATCAACTATCTTGTCTGCACCTGTGTGGCATCTCTTATTGTGAGTAAGATGATGTAATGAATTGTCGAGCAAGACGATCTGGGTGAAGGCAACAAAGTAGATTATGGTGTAGAGTCATATGGGAATCATTTTCATGACACATCTTGTTTCTTCAACTTGTGTCACAACACAAAATTTCCATGGATTTGCTGCTTCATTCATGTCGGATTCTGTTATTGTTAGGCAGCAGCCCCAGTAAGAATCACAAAAGAAATCTCCAATCAGCGAGCAAAGATAAACCGTTCCAGTCCATTTGTTGACACTAATTGTAGTCTATGAATTATTTTGGTCTAGAACTCTTGTCAAGAACAAGACCAAATTCACTCCAACTCCAAAGACCGTGCCTTGATTCACTGCACCAGATTCAACCGACAAGAAAATGTTCAAACGAAGAAATTAAGTCGATACTTCAAGTTAAGATAAGAGAAACAAAGCATGTCGATATTATTAGTTGAAATAAACCACGGAACAAATTCAGAAAATAGGTTAGAAACAAAAAGAAAGTAATATATAAGTTAAGGCAAGTTAAAATCTTCAAACAACTGATAATAACTATATGTATACTATATACACGAGCATATATATGCAAGTTAGAGTCTTCACCGCTTTGGTTTTCTCTGCCTCATAGTGTTATATTATATTAGTCTTCTGCTAATCACATCCTTCATAGTCTTTATATATGTTCATGTATATAGTTATTATCAGTTGTTTGAAGATTTTAACTCTTCCTTATCTTATATGTTACTTCTTTTTTCTTTCTACCTTGTTTTCTGAATCTGTTCCATGGTTTGTTTTCCTATAAATGTATATCTGTATGTACATCTCTAAAAATTACTCAAACATTCACATAAAATAAAAAGAAAATTTTGGACTGCAATAAAATTAAAGTAAAAAAAAGGTGAGACTGTGCCCAGAAACATATTACAGATCATAAACTTGAATGGAGATGGAAGAAAGCAATCATCCCCCACAAGCTCCATCAACCAAGGTCATGCTTTCTCCCATACCAAACGAAGGTGAGAGTCACAATATTCTACTGATTTTTTATTCATTAATATCTCCATGGCAGATTCCATTATACTTTTCTCTAGCAACAATGAAATTAGATTTCTGATTTCACTCATTTCCAGTTCTTGATCTCAACTTCCAACTTGTTTGCAGATTCTGATTACACCATATTTCTTAAACTGCTCTAGATTCCCCGCGATCTCCATTTCCATCCTTGTGAATATCATTTTGATCTATGCTTTCATCAAGGTTGATGCATTTATACCATCTCGCACAAAACACGTAAATCACAAAATCAAACCCGGTAAGCACTGCTATAAGGAAGTAGAATCTGTCCATATGGCCTCTATTAAGATTTTCAGGGATCCAACCATCCTTGTTACCTCTTGCTGTGATCCCCATTACCATGTTAACCAACAAGCTGCTAACGTAATTCCCTAGCGAAATCGAAGCCATACAGAGAGAACTACCGAAGCTTTTGATCCCGTCCGGTGCTTGTCCGTTGAAGAATTCCAACTGACCAACGTACATGAAAACTTCGGAAGAACCAACAAGAACGTATTGTGGGACTTGCCAGAATATGCTTAAAGAGCTTGATTTTTCATTTGGAGTAACATGTTTAAGCCTTTCGAGTTCTGTTATACCGGCTGCAATCATTGCTAACATGCCTATGATTAGTCCAATTCCCATTCTTTGAAGTTCGGTTAGGCCTTTGGGATTTCCACTTAGTTTTCCGGCTACTGGCACGAGAATCCGCCGATAAATCCCGGTGCTGATAAGTACACTGCAGATGTCAAATGCAGACATGCTTGCTGCTGGGAGGTGGAAGTTTCCAACTCGGGAATTCATTACATCGCCTTGCTCAACAAAAAGAGACGCCATCTGGGTGAAGACAACTGAATAGATTATGGTGCAGAGCCATATGGGAATCATTTTCATTACGCATTTTGCTTCTTCTACTTGTGTCACGGTGCAAAGCCTCCATGGATTTTCTGCTTCATTCATGTCGGATTCTGTTATCGTTGCTGCCTTGTCCAGAAATCTAATACGAAAAGAAACATAAACAAAATACAAGAATCAGAAATTTGATTTACCAATTCTGTCATCGCTATATTCCTCAATCTTATTAATACACATATAACATGTTATATCATTTTCTATTAATTTAAACTTTTAAAATAATTAATCTTATTGATATTTTAGATAGTATAAAAATTCTATATACTTACTCAAAATCATTACTGTGAAGAATTTTTCGACTGCCCTTGATTGCAGATTCAGATCCTTCAACCTCAAACAAGTCATCTGGATCAGCTGGTTCGATCTCCCACTTTCTAACTGTAGCAACGAACACTTGAGCCACACGGGGTAAAGGGTTACCACACGGTTTAACATACCGATACTTAGGCGTTCCGAGCAAAAATGCTACCAGTGCAATAATGGCAGAACATAATGAAACCAAAAATCCTAGTGTCCATTTCCCTGTATCTTCGTAATAAACCAGCACGGTGTTGGAAAACAGCGATCCAACGTTGAGTGCGAAGTAAAAGTAACAAAAGAATGCAGTCTTGGAGATTTTCTCTTTTGGGTTTCTCTCATCAAATTGATCTGCTCCAAATGTGGCTATGGTAGGTTGATGTCCTCCATATCCGAAAGCAACCATGTAAATCGACAAGTAAAAAAGGGCAGCCCCGGCTGAAGATGCAGGATTGCAGCTCAAATTTCCATCTCCACAGCCCTCAGGCTTGATCAAGAACAGCCATGAGGATAATGATACTAGTCCCAAACCCTTTTCATAAAAAACACATACATGAACATATAAGCACATGTTGAGACTACATTGTATACATAAATATATATATATATAAGGGCTCTGATTAAATTACCAAAACAAAGATCAGCTGAAAGATTGTGCAGGTTAAGTAGCGGCCCCAGTAAGAATCACTGAGGAAAGCTCCAATCAGTGAACAAAGATAAACCGTTCCGGTCCATTTGCTGACATTATTTGCAGCCTGTGAATTATTTTGGCCTAGAACTCTTGTCAAGAACAAAACCAAATTCACTCCAACTCCGAAGAATGCTAGTGTTGCCATGCCTTGATTCACTGCACCAGATTAATCGACAAGTAACCGTTAAAAACGAAGATATTAACTCAACGAGTTCTACTTCGAGTCAAGATAGGAGAAATCAAACATATTATTCAGAATAAAATTAATATTACCAAGCAACAGCATTGCATATTTCCAGCCTCCAGTGCTGCTGTTCTTCATGATGGAATCCTTAGTAATTCCCATAGTTGCGAATTTCTGATCATCGTCGATGTTATTAACCTTCACAGCCACAGAGAAATCGGACCCGGAGCCGATATAATCTCCTCTTTCCTGATTTTCAATTATAATTTATTAGTACTAACATATTATTTTTATTTTTTTTTAATTCATGTTTTGATAAAAAAAAAAAAAAAAAAATTCAAATTCAAACGTTCACGTAAAAGAAAAATGTCAGAAAGTGACTACAGATATACTTTAAGATTATTCGAGAAAAAATTTAATTTCGAAACTTAAAAGTCGGCACGAAACTTGGGATTGTTTGGTTATGATCGAGCTAGCAAACAAAAATTTTCTTAGCATCAAATAATGAAGTGGGTTCGTTCCACTTGGCCAAATAAAAAGTTAGTATACTTATATATCAGCTTCTTAAATGATATCATATTTCCCCTATGAACAGGGCGTTATTGGGTTACATCGAATAACGCCCACAAAATAGATCAATCAAAATGATATGAAAGCGAGATACATTATCGAACCAATCAAATTATATCGACTCAATATCGTATGATATTAAATAGAGTTAATTAATAAATATTTAAGTTATTATTCGGTACATGTTTTTGATAATATAAATAATAGTATTCCGAGCGATCTTAACCTTTACGGAAACTTCATCTAGGGAATTGGTTGAAGCCAAAACAGCCATTGAAGGTTTCTTCTGCAGAGTATAGAATAAGTTAGAAGTTGAAACATGAGAACACTGAGAATATGCAAAAAGGTGGAACATATATATATATATATATTCAATTTTAAGAATGACATGTATGATATTACAAAAATATATCTATTTATATACAGATATAGAAATGCATGCGTGTAGAGATATACATATATAGGAAAATAAACCATGGGACAGATACTGAGACAATAAACAAGAAAGAAAAAAGAAGTAACATACAAGCTAAGGTGAATTAAAATCTTCAAACAACAGAGAATAACTATACCTATACTACATACATGAATACATATATATATATGAATATATATGTATATATCAAGATATATGTCAAGCAAAAGTATGTGATAAGCAGAAGACTCACGCAATATAACACTATAATACCATCAAGCAGAGAAAACTAGAGAGCTGATGAAGGAAGATGTGAGCAGACAACAAAAATGGTCTCAAGAAAAGAAGTAAACTGATGGGGAAGAAGAACACTGAGAAAAAACATGGAGTTAGAGGATTCAATATATAGAAGAGCAAGAAGGATGAGTGTCATTTTCATGCATGTCTTATCCAATTTGCTGTTCAAGAATTTTATTTTGGAAAAAAAAAAAGAAACAACAAAATAATTATGTAATATAATTATAAATTGTGAAAAAAATATAAAAGAGAAGAGATGGGTCTGTTCAAATGAGTTTGTGCCACAAATTTGAGTCATCCCCTTCTTGACTTCTCTATATATATATATATATATATATATATATGTATGTATAAGTGGGTATTTATATATACTGAAATTTCCATATTGAGTTGTGTATTTTTATTAAATTTTTTTATTTAAGTGGGTATTTACATAATTTTTTATAAATTTGATTGAAATTCTTGAATCGGGTCATATATTTTTGTATATTTTTATTAAAAAATTATGTTATAGTTGATATTTACGTAAGAACTAATAACGAAAATTTCGTAATTGATAAATATAGGATTACGTATCGTAATTTCTCCCTATAATTAAGAAAATTTGTGAATTTATGAACTTTAGATTTCTGGGTGTTCACAAATTTTTGATAATCTCTCCTAAATTTCACTCTCATGTTTCCATCACAAACCAATATAAACAGTACTTATAATTATAAACAGTAGATATCTCAAGAAACTTCTTTTTGCAAATTATTACATTTGGAGTGATTATAACTCTTGGACTAATTTGTATTTGGAAAATCACTTTAAACTTTATTTGTCAAATTAATTAACCAAATTGTTAACAATTTCTTCTGCCCTTTTGCCCTCCAAAGTTAATTAATTATTAAGTAATTATATTGTATTGTTAATTCTTTCCATTAATGGAATTGCAGAAGATGAAAGGAAATTTTCCCATCTCAAAGGGATTACATACATATATAAACACACACACATATATATATATATACACACACACACATATATATATATATATATAAATGCAACACATGAATTAGAATAAGATTAGAACTAATTATGCAATGAATTATATGGACCACAGAAGTTAATCACCATAAAAGTTTCCATTCTAGCATCCAGTCGTTAGATGTTGTTATCAATTTAATCAACAATTGACATTCAATTATTACTTACATACATTTAGTGAAATACGTATATATATATATATATATATATTACCAATAGCAGATTGAAGTTCATCTACTGATTATATAATCCAGTTTATAAGATCAGAAGAAGTATTGATGTATAAGCACAAGAAGTGTTTTGTATAAGCACAAACAAAAATATGATACATGCACATGATCTATATATATAAATATATATATATATATACATATATATAAGCATGCAAAAGGTATTTTGAAGCGAACCCAGAAAACAAAAGAGGGGGGTTATCATGTTATAGGAAAATGTTTTGTTTCATTAGTCTTAAATATCAATTAATATTCTCCAACTTTATATCTATATATATATATGTATGTATGTATACATGTGTATGTGTATATATATATGTATATATGTATAAAAAGAGAATAGCTAGTTGTTAGAAAGATATCAAATCATGGTAAGATTTTCCCAGAAGTGTATTCTTTCATTCTTGGAAGGCAAACATAACTTTTTCCATTGTCTTGAAACTTCTCCCATTGCTGGTATTTTAAGTTTTTCCAAATGGAGGCTATGATAAATATACATACACACACACAATATATATATATATATATGTGTATAAACATACAAATGTGATGGGTCACTTTACTCAGGCCTATACTAAATGTACATATAGTCCTAAATGAAATGACAGTGACAATTCAAAATCCAATCAAGCAATTTGATGGAGGAAAGTTAGCCAAGTGTAAAACAAAATTAGGTCATCATGATGATCAAACTACTTTTTATTTTTTTGAATTTTTTGTTGTATGTATAGATTATATTCCATCAAATGACCCCTCACAAATTTAAAATTGACATATGCACTTTAATTAATAATATTAATTATTATAAGTTTAATTTCTTCTAGAAAATAGTAGAGTTCCATAGAATTTTTACATTAAAATACAATATAATTTTAACTCATCTAATTTTTCGAAACTATATAAACATAATTCTGTAAGTAACAAAAATAAACAAGAACTAAAACGAATATCAAACCAACGTTTATTTTATAATTTTTCGATATATAAAGACTAACCTTTTCGGAGACTTGAAGGAAAATGTGATTTTCAGAGGGACTCGAAGGGTTGAGAGAACGAAGTGACAGAATTCTTTTCTCATTTACTGTAAAGATTTAAGAAGTCGAAACCATGCAAATCGAACACTAAACCCTATCTCAAAGTTTAACCTGAGTTTCTCGACTCAGATTCTGATCAACGACACTAATTTGAATTCCTTGGTTTTAAGTTTCTTCCACTTTCAAGAAGAAGAAGAAGAAGAAGAGAGATGTAGAAGTGAGAACAGGAGAGTAGAGAGAGGGCGTGTATGTGTTTTTGTGTGTGTGTGTATACATACGTATATACATATACATTGGGGATTATAATATGTGGCTAGGTTTGAATATTTGTATAACAGCTTGCTCCTTAAAAGACTCTCTCAACAAGTTTAAGCTGTTTGAAATGGCTGAAAATAAGGAGGAAATTTATGTCTCTGCAAATCTCACAGGTTGATTCTCTCTCTCTCTCACTGTTTTTTTCTCTTTTTCAATTAATAATATCTTTTAAATCTGGATATATTTAATTTAATTTAATTTTACCCATTTTATTTCTTTCACAAAAATAAATTTTTATCTATTTATTTATTAATTTTTACCTCATTTTGCAGCCTTTCACAGCCTAAAGATTTGGGGTCAAGCAATGCAGCCTGCCTTCAAATATTTACATACATACATATATATATATATATTAATTTAAGGTAAATTACAAAATGATTTCTCCAAATTTGACATTTGATGTTCCTAATATTTTTTATTACAATTTAATCCTTAATATTTAACATTTTATTTCAAAATTTTAATTTTCATACATTTTCTAATAAAAATATAAAATAATTTTAAAAAAAAACAGTCTAATTTTTAAAAAAATCAAAATAGGACTCCTTTTATGTAAATATGAACTTTTTTCCATTATAAGCCACATAAAAAGGAAACTTTTGAAATAGATATAAAATATTAAGAGCTAAATTGTAAGAAAAAAATTTATTAGGGACTAAACTGCAATAAGTGTTAAATTTTAGGGACTAATTTGATATAAAAAAAATTCAAGTGGTAATTTGATATTTGGTAATTAGAATGTTAGCTAGTCCTTAAACTGATTAATTAGCTGGTAATTGGGATTAGTTAGATTTTAGAAAGAGTAATTATTGGAGAAATCTTTTGGATTTGTGTGTGTGTGTGTGTATATATATATATATATATATATATATAATTGTTTGAAATATTTTGAAAATGTATATAAATTCCTGAAGCAACTAATTAACTAGAAATAAGCTAATTAATGGTCTTATAATAACTAATATAACAAAATTAATTAACATAATTAGCCTAAAATTGGACTTTGATTTTGTTTTAACCAACATTTGATATTAATCTTAATTAACAATTTGAATCTTGTAAAATGTTAATCAAACCCAGTTAATTAATTTCAAATTTGCTGTCAATAATTAAAAACTAATTACTTGTTTAATCAGTTTTTTTTTTTTTTTTTTTTTACTTGTTCTTAATTCCTATCTTCCAAGTAGATTGAAAATTTGACCTACCAATTTCATGCAACTTAACAAATTAATCACTCATGATTTCCCAGATTTTCTCCCTCAATTTTCTCTCTTTACATGTTTTCTCTGTATTTTTGCTGTCAATTTCATCGTATCTTCTTCTGAATTCTACTACTAATTTTCTTATTTTCTTCTCCCCCTAAAAATCTCTTTGTTTCTCCTTCATGTTCTCCCTCTCTAGAAGAAGAAGAAGAAGAAGATTTGATTTGTGATATCTTGTTGTTACGTTCGTGTCAAAATAAAAAATGGTAGAAGAGATGTCGAGCAATGCGAGGACAAATCTTACGTTAATGGAGACTTCGTCTTCCAACAATAGTGAGAATTGCACGTTGAGTATACGTCCTAGCAAGCGTGCTAGGCAAGATAATGAGGCAACGTGTTCAACGAGGTTCAAAGGTGTTGTCCCGCAACAAAACGGACATTGGGGAGCACAAATATATGCGAACCATCAAAGGGTTTGGCTAGGGACGTTCAAATCGGAGAAAGAAGCCGCCATGGCTTACGATAGTGCTGCAATCAAACTACGAAGCGGTGATTCACATCGGAATCTTCCATGGACGGACCTTAACGTTCAAGAACCGGATTTTCAAAATCTTTACACGCCGAAAGCAATCTTGAACATGATAAGAGATGGGTCTTACCAATCAAAGTTTGCTGATTTTTTAAGGATACAGTCTGATCAAATTAGTTTTGATCATCATCAAGATACAATGATCAACAAGATCACGATCCACGATCATCATCGGCAAATTTCTTGCGTTCAACTTTTTCAAAAAGAGTTAACTCCTAGCGATGTGAGTAAACTAAATAGGCTTGTCATTCCTAAGAGATACGCGGTTAAGTACTTTCCTTATATCTCGGATAATCCTAAACATGATAGTGGAGAAAATGGGACCGAGCAAGACATTGAGCTCGTGTTCTTCGACAAGATGATGAGACCGTGGAAGTTTAGGTATTGTTATTGGAGGAGTAGCCAAAGTTTTGTTTTCACAAGAGGGTGGAATAGGTTTGTTAAGGAAAAGAATTTGAAGGAGAAAGATGTTATAATATTTTACACGTGTGATCATCAGAGTCAAGATGATCATGGGGTCAACACATCAAGCGGTCAGAATACTTTCTTTTTAATAGATGTAAAGCATCATCACTATCATCATCACTATCATCACCATTCTAATACTAGTGAGAAAGTTGACCGTGGAGTCAAGAGTTACGATGAGTTGAAGTTGGAACTAAATTTAGAGAAAAATTTCAGCTTCAAATTAGGTGATAATCACAATCAAGACGATCATAATCACGATCATCGTACGAAAAGATTAAAGGAAGAGAGATTGGAATCGACTCGCGACCTCATAGGTGATAAAGGGTTTACGCTTTTCGGGGTAAAAATTAGTTAGTTGTTGTTCATCAATTTTTTAGCTACTAAATTTTTTATATTGATCATTGCAAATTTTCATTTTTTTTTCCTCTCACATTTATATATTCAAAAAAAATATATATATATTATATTATTGAATTCTTTTTACTACTAGCTAGTACAATTACTATTATAATTTTATTAATTATTACTTTTATTTTCATAGTTAAAAATAAATATGCCAAATAGTATATATATATACATATATATGTGTGAGTGTGTATACACACACATACACTAACACTATATTTTGGACAAAAATTAGTAAACTATTTGAGAGAAATAAAGAAGAACTTGCTATATAAGTTCGTGTGTGTGTGTGTGTGTGTGTCTATATATATATATATATATATATATATATATATATAAAGGTGGGATTGAAGTCATAAAAATACATATAAATCTGTGTACAATTTTGATAAAAAATTTTATGACTTAAATTCGATTAATGAGGTCAACTGTTAAGATACACACACACACACACACACATATATATATATATATAATATATAACATTCAATCAACCGTGTATATATATATATATATATATATATATATAATCAAAAGTAAACCCATTTGATACCCCGGAAAATAAGTAAGAAATTACCAAGTTAATTATATTCTAAATCTTTAATTGAAGATTTGAATTAATTAATAGAGATTTAGAAAGTTACTTAATTGCATATAGCCTATTAAGTTAATTATAGATTATAAATCACTTATATATATATATATATTACACTGTAAATAAAATAAATAGAAACATATTAATTAATAGAAGAAATGAATGAAAATTTAGAAAATTTTATAAGGAGAGATCAGATTCATATATGCACACATACTTACATACATATATATATATATATATTACACTGTATATACGATTGACTTATCAAAAATTTTAATGTTATCAGCATATAAGCAGCTGTCTCCCACTGACTTTTCTTGTCTCTCAGCTGTTCATCCTAATCACTTTGTCTTCCACTTCATAACTCCTTTCCCCATCACTCCCACATTTTTCGTTAACCTTATTTGCCTATCTCTTGGCTTTTTATGAATGATTACATACATATACATATATACATGTATGTATGTATGTATGTATGTATGTATATATGTGTGTGTGTGTGTGTGTGTGTGTGATTCATGCATTAAAATATGTATTTTATGAAGTTATTGCATTTACATGTTTATAAGTAAAAAAAAAAAAAAAAGTAATAATGGATTAAACACCATTAAATATGTCATTAACTATAAATTATGAGGAGAGAGATTATTAAGAATACTTAAGTTGACTAATTACTGAATTTCTAAGACTAAAAAAATAATTAATTATAATTAAAAATATCCATTGATGAACTGTAAAAAGATTCAAAGAATGAAGAAGAACACAAAAATGATTTACATGATGCTCCACTAGATTAGTGGGTTAGGGTAGAAAACAACAATTATATATATATATATATAAGAGTGTATAATCTATATAAAAATAATATTTGATATAATAATAAATATATGATAATTATCTTATTTATTTTTTGTAAATTATAACTCGTTCAAAATACCCACTTAATAACAATTACATATATATATATATATAAATTTTTTATTATATAGAAAAAAATTGTGTCATGTAGAACTGCTCAATCAGCATCTCCGACGAACCGGAGCACGCTGTGTGACGAGGCACACTGACGTCGGTGCCACGCGGGATGCCACACAGACGATATGTGTGCCCCGCGATCGGACGGTCCATGATCAATCATGCACGTGTGGACGGTCCGAATTTGTTCCCTCTTAAGCGTGATCAGACTGTCGAGATCAAATCATGACAGATGATTCATATTCATTTCCTCCTTATGTGCGATTAGACGAAAAAGATCAATCGCAATCAATGATTCAGATTAATGCGGGATAGATATAAATACCTCACACCACACGGTAACCCAAACCCTAGCTGCCAATCCCAAGCAGAGAAGAAAATCAAAATGCTTTAGAAAGAAATCGACTGTCAACTGCCGTCGCACCAGGTTACTGTCGACTGCCAAATGAGGTAAAAATTCTCTCTACTCGCTCGAAATTCAATTCCGAACACCCCTATGACCAAATCGAATAAAAAATGACGAAATGTTAGCCAAAAACTACGGGCAAAACCCGACAGAGCCGCCGCGGCCAAAACCCCACAACTCCTCCAATAAGCCCCTTCCCAATTTCTATTTTACGAAATTTTTTAATTATTGTGTTCACGTAGTAGATAGCACGACGTCCCTAGATACCAATCCAAGTAAGGATTTCTCACCCTATTTTTCGTTACAGTAAATTAATGCTTAATAATCGATAATTGTATGTTTTTATGAAAAACTAGAAAACTCTAAAAATAAATTACAGGTTATTGGTAGAGTCGGAACCGGTTAGTATACATTTTTTCTTATTCTCAGTTTGTTTTCATGTTCTAGCCTGAATTACTTACCATTACATTATGTATGCTTATATTGATAGTTTGTATAGTCTTCTCTTCGATTATCTGGGTTAATTTGTTCTTTCCTGCATGGTTTATCTAGTTATCTGATTACTCAATTATTGGTTATGATAAGTTTAATTATTTATTTAAATGTTGTTTTATTGATCTATGAATATAAAATGAGATATGGGTATTGTATGGTTGATTGTTATAGAAATCTGTATATGAAAGACTTGTTGGGTACTTGAAAAATGACGGACAGATCCGATACATAGAAAACTCTATCGTGAATATTATCTTAGTCGAATGGGACTGAGAAGTCTTTTACCAGTAAAATTTGGGAGATATGGTTCACCTTCATAACAGACGAGATATCGCAGTGGTGGAATATTTGGCACCTATTATCGGACAGGGTATAGGAACGACCGATTGATTGTTAAATTTGATATTAGGTTCACAAGTAGGTGGACATCTCTATAAACTCCCAGAGGTACCGGTAAGCGGGTAAAAATTAAAATTAATCATCTCTTGTTATCTTTTATGTGAAAATAAAAAGTATATGAATATGAGTTTTCATATGTTATGTTTAGAAAAACTTGTTACGTAAATACGGAATAAATGACTTTCTTTATAATAAATGAATTTAGATTAAATTAAGGGATTCGTTAGTTATTTTTTTTATTTTTATCAATTTTTAATTTTTCTTATCTATGATTAGTGTAATATTGTTACTAAGTTAGTGTAGTTAACCATTTCATTAAATATTTTAAATTAAGAGAATCAAGATCTAGATCTCGATCAATAAGAGGGTTGCGAATAGTTCACCATCCGGATTTCTTTTAAAAGCTAGTGAAAGTCGTTCTAAAATGCTTAATTATTTATTTTTCGTTTATTTTTTTTAATTTTTGTTTATTCTTTTAAAAGAAATATTTTTATAATTTTATTGAACATTCTAAATTATTGTATAAGAAATATAAATTCTATATCTAGTATTCACTTCTATATTTAATTTATAACTTTATTTCTATTTAAGTTCTAAATTTTTACGCTTATATATATATTGTATTCTTGATGATATGTTGATTAGCATGCGATGTCAATTTGCAAAACCCACAAATTTGATACAATTTTTTGTTGTCGAGTGCATGCATATAAAAAACGTGTCCAAGACAAAAATAATTATAATAATATGTAATAATCATAACCCAAATCCAATATATATATATATATATATATATATAAAGATACATTGCCCACAAAGATTTCGAAGGTAGACTATCAAATAGTTCTAAATTTGACATTTACCCATTTGCATGGACACAATATCTTTTTACATACATGTCAATGGTGGGTTGCAAGTCACCATGCTATACATCTTTGTGTGTGTGTATATATGTATATGTATATATATATATATGGTGTTATGTTGTTTGAAAAATTTTATGTTCCTTTGTTTTTAGCACATAAATATGTGTGGTTTACTCACTTTTCATGTATTTTTATGAGAAAACTTTTAGTATACAAATTTAAGATTTTAATATAAAGTTTAATTATATGATATAAAAGTATGAATTTAATACAAATATGATAAAGAATTAAATTATAAGAAATTTTAATTTCAAGTCAATTTGATATATAATTTAAGTTAATTATATTTATAATTATATTATTTAATATTATTTTTATTAAATTAATTTAGTGACAAAAAATAATATAAATTGCAATTTAATATGATTGGTCAAGACACTATAGTCCAATATAATTAGGTCATTGTTTCCTCTGTTCATAGCAAGGCCAAGAGTGAGCTTATACATATACATATACATATACATATACATATACATATATATATAATATAATATATTAATAAATATGTTAATGGGGCCAATAAAATCAATTGGATCCGTTTGCCATTTCACCAACAACTTGATTCTAATGGGGCCTCCCTCCTCATATACATATATACACACACATACATATATATATATAAAGCTTCTTTAATTTCTATGGTGATAATTTATATGCTTTTTAAGGTCATCAATGGCGCCTTATAACAACACTACCCAATTGACATATATATATATATATATATATGTGTATAGGTTGGCCTAGTAATACATGAAATTAAACTTGGGCCTTCAAAGGGTTTTGTGGGTTTGGGCTATCTTCATGAACTAGACTAAATGAATTTAGTTGAAAATTGAATATATATATATATATACCCAAGTGATATATATGTATAGGTTGGCCTAGTAATACATGAAATTAAACTTTGGCCTTCAAAGGGTTTTGTGGGTTTGGACTATCTTCATGAACTAGACTAAATGAATTTAGTTGAAAATTGAATATATATATATATATATATATACCCAAGTGATATATATGTATAGGTTGGCCTAGTAATACATGAACTAGACCAAATGAATATAGTTGAAATTGAAGTGGATCCACTTGTGGGATAAAGCCTGGTCCATAATGTGTAAGTATTGGGCCTATACTTACAATTTCTTTTAACCCTTATTTTATAAACAATAATATTTTTAACTAAATTGATACATACATTTTTTTTTATGAATCAGTCATTAGCTAAAAATAGCTAATTTAGTGTATTTGCTGTGTAAAATTTATTATATATTATAATATATAATAAAAATAAACTTTCCAAATCTGGTATATAAATGTACAGAAACCAGAGACAGAGGAATCTACTCGCACCAGGTAAAGCTTGAAACTTTCACATCTGGAGTTCACACACAAACCGGACACTCTCTTTGTACACCCTAACAGCACACACTCTCCCCCTCTCTTTCTGTGGAAATAATAAATAACTACGAACCTACCGAAGAACCAAACAAGAATTACCAACGACAGCGAGAAGAGGGTTGATTTTCCTCCCTTTCTCGCCACCTGCCTTTCGACATTTCCAAAGCTTTTTTCTTGTTACAGTCTTTTTTAGCTGCTTAAACTTCTCGCCAGTGACGCAAGGAAACAACCTCGATCCTATCGAACCCATTTTACCTAAACCCCATATCCCCATTCTTAGCTCTCTTCCCCTCCATCTCTCACGTTGGCTCTCTCCATCTCTCCAAGGTACCTCTCTCTCTCTCTCTGTGTCGATGTATCTCTTCTTTCTGTTTCGATCGTGTCTGTGCTAGATAATTGTGATTTTCGTTGTTATCTTATCTGGGTTACCTTTAGTTTTCTCTGATTTCCTCTGAGAGATTTATGAGAAATGCGGTTTTGGGTTTCATTTCTTGAATGTGTTTGTTTCTTTGTGACATTTTGTTCTTGAGGATGTATTGTTTGATAACTTACCTTAGATTGATCGTTTTTTAGGTTTAATTTGATGGGTGTATTTCGGACTGATCCGATAGGTGAACTGTCAGGTTTAGCTTTTCTGGATTTGTCTTGGTTTAGTTTCCTGAGAAGGATGGGTTTGTTTTTTTTTTTTTTTGTTTGGTGAGAATGTGGGATAAAGAAAGGAGAAATAAGCTAGCTACTTTACTGCATTAAACCTGAATTTGTATATGCATGAATTGGTGAATGGTTCAGAATATTTTCCATGGTTTATAAAGTTCAATATGAATTCGAGCTTTTCTATACAATGTGAATTGTGAATGCACAGGTTTGCACTTTCATGTAATAGATCCTCCAAGGTTCTTAATTCGGAGTATGCATGTGCGAGTACATGTATGTTTTATTGGCTTTGCATAACCTTTAACTTTCTTATGTCCTTTCTACAGATATTTAATTTCCTCTTGGAAATTTAGTTTATTGAGAATGGCAGTAGCAGCAGCTTCAAGCTTACATATAGCAACAGGAAGATCTTCCATTAACTCTTCTCGGAAGGTTACCAAGGCAGGTATTGCCAGTCTCAGTGCTAATCCTAAAGGCACGTCATGGGATAAGCTTACCAGTGGTCGTCATATATCATCTCCACAACTTTTTCAATGCAGTTTTCCATCATCTTTGATAAAATTCAATAAGTTCGTTACAAAGGCAATGTCTGAGTCCAGTGAAAATAAGCCCTCATCTGGGTTGCCAATTGATTTGAAAGGTTTGCTATGTTTTAATTGCTCCATTTTCTTGTTATTATCTGCAATACTGACTTCTTCTTATTTTTCTTTGAGCCGACTTATCTCTGCTTATTGAGCCTTTTTTTTTCCCAATAAGCACTTTTTTATGAGTCTTTTGCGTTTGGATTCTCTTTCTTACCCAGCTACTAGCACAACCAATGCAAATGTGTTTGTACTGGGTTTCATTTGGTTATTGTCTCGATTGAGGTTCCCAAAGATGCATCCGACCTATATTATCTAGCCAGTTTCTTGAGACACAGGAATAATGCACCTATCTGCTTTAGGCAGCATTACCTAAATTGCTTGATGGTACGAAATGCATTTGATGATAGTATAATGTCTCCTGGATCAGTTACTTCGTACTTTATACCAAGCTGGAATATTGTTTCTCAATAATGCTACTGCCTTCGCTTATCCTCATTTTGATGACTTCATGGTTAGCATAAAACGATAGCCTTTCTATCAGACTAACACTATAAGTGGTAAAATGTATAGGAAAAAGGGCATTCATTGCTGGCATAGCTGATGACAATGGATATGGTTGGGCAATAGCAAAATCTCTTGCAGCTGCAGGTGCTGAAATTTTGGTCGGAACATGGGTGCCTGTAAGTGAATTAAATCTTCTTCCTAGCCATATTCATAATAATTTAGAGCTTTCTGTTTCTGAGCTAAACGTTTATTGTGTAGGCTCTGAATATTTTTGAGACCAGCTTGCGACGTGGGAAATTTGATGAATCACGCGTGTAAGATGCTAGGGCTGGTTTGTGTTCTGTTGGTGTATGGTTCTATCGCCTTTGCTAAGGAAACATTTTCTTTTTCCAGATTGCCAGATGGCTCTTTGATGGAGATTACTAAAGTATATCCTTTAGATGCAGTTTTTGACAACCCTGAGGATGTTCCTGAAGATGTAATGGATATAAGTAACTACTTTCAGTTCTGTACATAAAAATAATCACATGTCTCTTATTGTAAAACTTTTCAATATTGTGTTTCCAGATAAAAACAAATAAGCGTTATGCAGGATCCTCTAACTGGACTGTTCAGGTATGAGATCCAACACACCTCTCTCCTCAATATTTATGTGCAATGTCCACAGTAAGTGGGGAAGCTGATTTTGGAGTTTAAATTAAGTTCCAAGCTTATGCCTTTCTGTTCATCTACAGTTTTGATGATCCATTGATACTAGAAAAAACAGTAGCCATTAAATATTTCCAGGGGGTATAATTTCGATGCATGCTTCTTCACACTTTTATTTCAAGAAAAAAAAAAATCTCGATGCGTAAGTCTAGATGTGACTCTTGATTAAAGTCAAATTCAATTAGAATTTTTCAAGTCTCATAACTAAGCCAAACCTAAATTGCAGTTTGGTTGAGTTATTTAGTCAATGTAAAGTGCACACGTGCTTCGAAAAATTAGCTTAGGAGATCATTGTTGGGACTTCCAAGTTCTTTATTTTTTCATTAGCAGATTCAAATATAAATAGTTAGTGCTCCTCAGAGAAAAAACATGAGTTGTTAGTAGTTCTTTCTAGATTATCGGATAGCTAACTACCATTTTCCAAGAGGTTTTTCTTCTACTCCTCTTGAGACATTTGAAAAATTTTGTGATGCCAGCAAGTCATTTGGAAAGTCATTTAAACTAAAAACCTGAATTTCTAGCGTACTTTATGTTTCATCAGTATTTTTGAGGAAAGCATCAGGTGTTATTTTAATTTTTCGTATTCTACACTGCAGGAAGTTGCTGAATCTGTGAAGCAAGATTTCGGCAGCATCGACATCCTTGTCCACTCCCTTGCCAATGGTCCGGAGGTACAGAAGTTTAACATTGTGTAATTCCTATCAAACATCTTTCTTTTACTCAACAAGCCATTTTCTCTTGATAGGTGAGTAAACCTCTGTTAGAGACATCCAGAAAAGGGTATCTTGCAGCTTTATCCGCCTCGAGTTACTCCTATGTTTCTCTACTTAAGCATTTTATTCCAATAATGAATCCAGGCATGTTCTTACCTTTTCCCAATCTTGCCACACTTCCTTTCTCACTCTTCTTTCTTCTTTGTCTCTTCAAGTCATACATGATCTACTGTGCATGATAATACCTTTCTTTTATTTCAAAAAAAAAAGTCAATACATGATCTACTGTAGAAATACATATTTGTTCTGATTGGAGTTTGATGATCCAGGTGGTGCCTCGATATCTCTTACATACATAGCTTCAGAGAGAATCATTCCTGGGTATGTTAGTGGTTCATCGTGTACTAAGCATTAATCTTTACCTAGTCACCGTTCTTCAAGTAACAGTGTTCTTGAATAATGTAATACACAGATATGGTGGTGGTATGAGTTCTGCTAAAGCTGCACTTGAAAGTGATACCCGGGTGAGTTCCTGTTTCTTTTAGTATTGTTCCGGTCGTGCATTTCAAAGTTAAAAATATGACTTAAAAAATGTTGGCATTTTCATCTTTTGTTCAGGTGCTCGCCTTTGAAGCAGGAAGAAAACACAGAGTCAGGGTCAACACAATTTCAGCTGGTACCTTTTTGCCACAGTTCTTTCTTGATTATTTTTAAGTAAATATTGCTTTGAAGTTCCTTTCAAGAACATGTAGATATATCCATCCTTGAATCGTAAGATAGTAATTCATCATTAAACTAAAAATATGTAAGTGCATCTCATCAAATGAAGCTTGACTGAAAAATACTCTTCTTAGAGGAAGGAAGATACAGTTTTTTCAGTGAATGGTGATTATGGAAAACAAGGTGTATATATATATATATATATATATACATAGAGACACACATACATCCATACATGCAAACATATCTATAGAGTGGAAAGAGAGAGATCAAGTACATCATGGATCTGTCTCTGCATTGAGATTTTTCAGTCACTAACAGCTATTGGAAAGGACTTAATTTTCTTAAAATACTAACATCATTTTTTTCCCATTTTATCTTTCGTGGATTGTATTCCTGAGCCTTTTCCAGTTTTAGATTCACTTGACTTCATTATTAGATGTCGATGGACTGTTCTATAGTCAAAACTGAAATTAACAGATATCTCCAAGTAGCACAATATCTGAGAATCCTTCATCCAACTTGCAGGTCCGCTAAGAAGTAGGGCAGCAAAAGCAATTGGGTTTATCGATACAATGATAGAGTACTCATTAGCAAATGCACCTCTACAGAAAGAACTCTCTGCAGGTGATTTTTAAAAACTTCCTAGTTTTACAAATATGTCCTAAATGCCTTTCTTTTCATTTTACGGAGTTGAAGAAATCAATGTTACAGATGAGGTGGGAAATGCTGCTGCCTTCCTAGCATCACCATTGGCCTCTGCAATCACTGGTGCTGTTATATACGTTGATAATGGTCTGAACGCAATGGGCGTCGGAGTTGATAGTCCGATATTCAAAGACCTGGATATTCCAACGGACAAGCACTAGGGTTAAACCCGGATATTCCAACGGACAAGCACTAGGGTTAGGTTCGGGCAGGTTCGTGAAAGCAGAACTTCCGAGTTTCCGTTTAGCGCTAGGGCTGCCTTTCTTACATTCCCTTTTTTGATGTTTTAGAAGGCGTTGAAATTGGATGGTTTGCTCAGTGGCCACCATTTTGCTTATGAGAATTTCTAGTTTCTTAATTTCTGGTTTCCTTTTCTAGTGACCATGTATGACATTGTTTTAAGTCATTTATAACTGGAAGCTTTTCTTATGGATCTGATTTTAATTGTCCAATGATGGTGTGTTTATATATCACTTAGAGAATATATATATATATACACACATATAAATTTTAAAAGGATTATTAGAATAATTATTTAATAAAATATGTATATTAAATATTAAATATAATATTCATGTATATGCACAAATACATATATTGTTAATTTATATGTTTAAATATATTAAAGATAGATTTTGTAATTTTATATTTGATTTTAAATGTATTTTTAGTTTTTTTCAAAAAAGCTGCAATCAAAAGAATACTAAAAACAAAAAAAATTCAGCAACATAAACAAAATTTATTTCTTACTTTTTATGATTATAGAATTAAATTGATACTGGCCAAAAATACAAGTACATAAAAAATTTAATCTGAACAGAAGAGGAAACAAGAGATTTGCAAGTAAAAACTACCATCATCAACAAAAATTCACTGTTAATAATTCACATACACCAATCAAATCTATATGGCAAAAACAAACGCCATTAATTTCCACCATCCTTCACCTCCTCCTCACCAAAACTTTCTTTCATGACCCCCCCAGTTCTTCTTTATCCCTTTTTCTTTCCCTCTTCTCTAACCTCTCTCTCATTTTCTCTCCCACCAAACAGCCCTCCAGTTCTTCCTTCTTCCCCAATTACCCATATCAACTACCATGTCCAACTGTACATCAGAGTTCTGTACAGTCGATTCCAGTGATGGCGTCAAGCTCAATACAAGAATATTCAAGCCGAAAGACGAGATCAGAGACAGTTTAGTGATTGTTCTTGTCCATCCATATTCGATCTTGGGTGGATGTCAGGGACTTTTAAAAGGAATAGCTTCTGGTTTGGCGGGTAAGGGTTACAGGGCTGTGACGTTTGACATGAGAGGTGTTGGGAGGTCGACAGGGAAGGCATCTCTTACTGGGTTTTCGGAGGTTAAGGATGTGATTGCTGTCTGCAAATGGGTCTGTGAGAATCTCTCTTCTGAGAGGATCTTGTTGGTGGGTTCTTCTGCAGGTATAATTTTTATTGCTTGCTTTGTGGTGATTTTGATTCAAGATGGAAAAAATTTTGTTGGGTATTTGGTTGACTGCTTGTTTGGTTTGGATTTTGTGGATTCCCCTTTTAGATCTGTGAAATTGGTGGTAGGTTGTAATGATTTTCAGACAATTTTTTTGACTAGTCTTCTGAGAAAAAGGTGGAGAAGAAAAAGAGGAAGAGGAGAAAGAAAACCCCTCTATCTGTTTAACTTCTTTGTGGCTCTATAGGTGTTTTTATGATTAATTTCTCTGTAATTTCATAGGTTTTGAGTACCAATTTTCTGATTTTGGAAGTTTGAGAAAGTTGAGATTTTTATCTTCCTGCTTCTTGATGGTTCTTAATTGAATCGGACTCCTAATTCCTGTGCTCTTTTCTTCTTATGAGGTGCTGCTAAGGTCTTATCATAATTCTTGTTTTGGTTAATGGTAATTCTATGGTTTGTGTTGAAAGTGTAGTAATATTTGGTGATTAGAAAATTTTACATGGTGGGTCATGAACTTTTCTGGAGATTATATTTGACTTCAACTTCAAATTATATGGAATGAGATAACAATCTCAGCAAAAATAACATTTGTGCTTAATTTTCTTTCAAGTTAAATTAATATCTAATTTGACTTTTGTGTTTCTGTAATTTCTTCATTACCAATTGAGAATATAAATCTATTGTTGTGGAGTTGAAGGTATGGATAAAGTTTCTTCAATCGTATATCAAATGTATAATTATGATATATAGGCATAGAATTGGAACAGAATAAACTTGATCCAAAAACAATGCAAAGCTACTCCTTTAAACATAAGTTCATTATGGAGAAGAGGGGAGAGGGGAGAGGGGAGAGGGGAGGAGAGGAAGGACTTTTAAAGAAACATTTATGGTCCTGAAGAAGAGTGACTGATTGACTGATCAAATGATTCGTTCATTTGTTTTTGCTTTGCTTGCAAAATTTGGCTGCAATTTCTAAACTGCTTTTTCTATATGACTGTCATTCAGATTATATGTTTCTTAACAGAGTTTTTCCTTACTGATGCAATTGACTTCCGTTACAATATTCTTAATTTGTTTGTAATTACTCGGTAACATTCATGTTCTTGCTCCTGTTGGTATATGATTATTGTATAGCATAATATAGTCTAGTTTGAATCTCTGTAATGAAATGTTTGCTTTTGCAAGACAATAATCAGAGGATAGTTCGGCTGTAAAATGCATTTGTTGGGAGTGTTACAATGAATTTGATATCTTTTGCAGGTTCGCCAATTGCAGGTTCCGCAGTTGATGAAATCGAGCAAGTCGTAGGATATGTAAGCTTAGGATACCCTTTTGGCATGATGGCTTCTATCCTCTTTGGCCGGCACCACAAGGCCATCTTGCAGTCTCCGAAGCCAAAGCTCTTTGTAATGGGAACACGAGATGGATTTACGAGTGTGAAGCAGCTGAAAAACAAGTTAAGGACAGCAGCAGGTAGGACCGAAACTCATCTAATCGAAGGAGTTAGCCATTTCGAAATGGAGGGTCCTGCATATGATGCTCAGATGGTGAATCTTATCCTTGAATTCATTGCATCATTATAGATAGGACAACTGCTCCAAGTTAATCCAAATTGTTGTGCCATTCAGTACCCATATATATATATATATCCTTTGTGGGTGTTTGTTAGTATATGCTGACTTCAAATATTTTGTTTTTAACTTTTGCAGGAGATTAAAAAGTTGAACTGCTTCTTCTCTGCAATCACAATGAATATCCTCCAGATGCCCATATTAGTTTCCTGGTTCTACCGGAGTCCTTATGTTTCCAAAGTAATTTTCTTCTAATATTTTAGAGTAATATTAAAGAAACTTACTCTTACGGCGAAACATAATGACTTCGTTAGAACTACTACTCACCAAATATTCTATCAT
Organism: Carica papaya; assembly: GCF_054855325.1. Classification (NCBI taxonomy): domain Eukaryota; kingdom Viridiplantae; phylum Streptophyta; class Magnoliopsida; order Brassicales; family Caricaceae; genus Carica; species Carica papaya. Next base: position 36,706,239 of record NC_142314.1, on the reverse strand, counting down.
AGTCAGTCATAGCCAAAGTACCACAGTAGGAACACATCTACATACATATAGAAAATTGAAATAATTAGTCTATAATTATAGGAATTCTGAAGGTCAATTTTACAAAGTCGTCAGAGTTGTGCGCTTTAAAACAGAAATTTTTACAGATTTGAAAGGCACATTTTAAGTTAAAACATACAGAGAACTTAACCTAATAACCCTTTAACAAAACATAACGGGAATTTCTACGGAACAGACACATTACTATCACTTGCTGCTACACAAAAAAACACAACTAGAATTACATGCCATCCGCCACAACTTGGCGGTCTTCGACTTCTCTTGCCCTTTTAACGCCGTCGGTGCCGCCGCCACCTTGTTCATCAAAACGCCCTTTTCTCCATCCTTGATCCATTGATTGTGAAAAGGGGCGTAGTCCTCCCTCATCTGATTTTAAAAGGCCAAACAAAAATGGAAAAGAAAAACAAAAACAAAAACAAAAGAAAAAATAACAACAATGGCATTTTTTTTCCCATCATCGATGAAGCTAATGCTATTTGCCGCTTTCTATATATGTAATGTAGTAAATATAGCAATAGTACATAGTAGTTGATTATATATGTAAATGAAGTTTCTTCCTCTATCTCAGGATTTACAGATAGGAGAATTCAGCCCGCACATCAATGAAAAAGAGAGTTTCAGGTAAAAACAAACACAAAGCTCTGTGCACGGCTGGATTTACTTTCCAGGCAAATCATATGGAGACCCAATAGGCTAAAAAGCTTAATTCAGAAAGCCTACTAATTGTATTGGGAAAAAGATTTGTACACAACTGGTACATGTAAAAATCTGAATAATCCAAAAACTACAATTAGATGATACAACAGATGGTGGCACTCTTTATTATCTAAATATAAAACATGGTTATATGTGATTAGTTATTACCACTTTCACCGTCAGATGCATCTTCAAGCCTCGCAATCGCATCGACTAGAGCTTGTTCATGCTCCTATAATTTATACATGGAATCTGTCAACTTCTACAGTGATTAATATTAAATGAAAATGAAAGAACGAGCAGGATTCTTACTTTTAGCACTTTCTTTGCTTTCTCAACTTCCATTGGATCAGGATGACTTGAACCAAAAACTTTTTCCACCTATTGAAATTTAACATGATCAGAGAGGTGCATATCAATTAGATTGTTAGATGAAAGCAAAATCTTACATATGCACCCATACCTCTTTAATTAGAGTATCTGTATGAAGGATCTCGATATCTCCTAACGCCTTCTTCCCAATGCCATTTTGTGCTGGCGGGAAATCTTTCTTTGACTGACTCTTTAAGGTCCCCCTTCCACGTCCTGCACCAGATATTGCACCACCACGAGGCATAGACTTCTTAATCCCACGGCCTGCTCCAGGTCGACCACCTTTACGAGAAACTCCAGGTTCCTCGCACTCCCATCTGATATCTTCAGGAGATATCTATCATTCCAGGACGTAATTATCAGATAGATCATCTAATTCAGCAAAATGATTTCTTGTGGTGAACCTATAGCTAATCAAAGAAAGGGAAAGTAGAATATATGACACAGAGGAGGTTAGATTTTCTCTTACATATCACAAGTTATAGTTCTTTCACGTTTAGATGTGAAGATGAATTCTAACTATGTTGTATTTTAGTAATTTTCTTCCAAGTGCTGTAATAGATGAGTGGGAGTCTGTTGTTATAACTTTAGGAGCATCAGGATTTCACAGTGTAAGGTTAAGAGTTCTGTTTATGTTCAAACCCTACGATTCAGGCTTACATTAGTCTCTAAATACTCATAATTACTTTCATGAGAGCACAAGCTATATTCAGATAATTTTTGAAAAAGAGTTCTCTATGATTATGTGAGCAATCAAGATGCTTAACCAACACCGAATCTCATGAGTAATCACTTAATGTCAATCTAGCAATCAAAACGCACAACGGAACTGCTATGCCTAGCACCACCAACGCCCAATAAATAGGGACTGAACCTACAACATTGAACACCATAGTATTTTGATACAAAAGGATAACTCTAATTTAGTTTCAAAAGAAGCCAACTGGCACAATCTAGAATAAATTGAGATTTCAATACTATCAAAATATCTGTCCGTTCATCTGTACAGTTGTATATTTGTTTTTTCCTATGTCCTCACCCTCTCTTGTTCTATATCATAATGACATCAAGATATCCATTAAAAACTCACACAAAAGTCAGCACCATGCTATCAGTTGGGTGCTCCAGGCCAGCTCATAACCGACTAAATTACTCAATTCCTAAAAATGAATGAATAAAAATAAAAGAATTGAGATGATTTAGGGTCAATTGTAGATATGTTAATTGACTCGTAAATATTTTTGTACATGAGTTGGCGCCCCCTTGGCACCCTATTTCAATATATTTTTACACTTTTATCTCAAAGAAAAAAATAAAAGAATTGAATTTCTACTATTTTTCTCATTAATAACATTTCTTTTTCTATTAAAAAAATAATCACTGTGAGACAGTCACCATAGAACTCATGTTCACAGTAATAATAAATGAATTTAAATCAAGTTTGTGTCACGATTGCATTAAACTTCTATCGTACCTCTTTGAGATTGACCCATTCCCATGTTTCATCTGCTGTGTTAATATCATAAACCAATGCATGACGTCCCTGTCCACATTGTGAAGATACAGGATCAACAGTAGGTCTAATGTCAAGTGAGTACAAAGCAAAGAACAAGCTATATCAGAACATACCTCTATGGGGTTAAAGTCAGTTATAACAGCCTCATAGAAATGGTTATCTTCTGGCCACCTTGTCCAAACTTTTCTTCCAATTAATGGATCATAAGTTCCTGTCTCAACAGGTTCATTTGCTGGAAAGGCACCTGATGAACTGCGATTACCAGCTTGGGCCCTTCCAGTAGCACCTGCTGATGGGAACTGCATAGACTACATTAAGGACACAAGTAGTTAACTCCATTAATCACAAAGTACAATAGAAGAAGACAGTAAAAGGTATCAACTGACATATACCAAAGCAAACATACATTTCATAATCAGAAACTAATTAAACTTACTGATTTTGGCTTCTTGGTCCGAGCACCTGGTGGAGGCCCTCGTCTTAGGGCAGATGAAGATGGTTGCATAGAAGGATGCAATGCTGGAGATGGTGCCCCCATTGACAACGAAGCCACAGATTGTGATGTCTTCTGTTTCTTGCGCGATGCTGAAACAGTTGGACTGGGTGCAGGGTCATGAATAGGTTGGGCACTACTAAGTGCACCAGGTTGGAGGCCATTTTGCTTTCTCCATTCCCTAACAGTTATAAATTACACATGGCTGTTAAAAAGAAATTCTGACGATAAGTCATTAGATAATCCATTGAGAGGTTCTTGGTAAAGGATGTCATGATCTAATCTGACCTTATTCTCCTGATGACATCATCAGCATTAACCCTTGATAGTAGCTCCCTGTGTTCTTCATCTGATACTCTCAGTTCCCTCCTAAGCTCAGTAATTAAACTTTCCTTCTCCTGAAACATTTATTAAGAAATAAAGAGCATGTTAATCTACTTAACATTGTGCATGCCATGTACGTTAAATAAGTATAGACAAGAGATGAGTGTTTACCCAAGTAATTGCATCAGATTGAGCTTTGAAGGCCCGCAGGATAGAACAATATGCTTCCTGCTCAATGTGATGGATCTGAGTTTCCATGTCATTATGCACCCTAGGTAATGGAGCAGAACCAAGAACTGCAGATCTTCCATTACCAGCAGGTCGAGCCCCTCTTTGAAATCTACTTTGATGTGAGGGAGGGAGGTCGTCATCTGTTCCTGAAATTTTTTCAGAAAAAGAACAATTCTGTCATAACATGTGCGTTGGATGTAACATGGATACAACCAAATAAGAACTCCAATTTGAGCAGGGAGATGTAACTGTCTGCCATTTAACAGATTCATGAAAGACTTATGCTCATCATACTTAGCAAGCACAATTAAACTCATGATTATCCTTCAGGATAACAGCATGTCTAATACAAACATGTGAGTCAATTATGGTCCATAAGAATTCAGAAGAGACAACAGGCAAGAAATGTAAACAGATACAGAATAAACAGATTCTTGATTGCATCTCTCTTATACTAAGAAAACCATGAAAAATTTGTTTTAATAAGTAGGCAATTGGATGGTTTGCTTTCTATGAAGGTTCTCCAGATCAACATTTAAGTCTGAGTATGTAAGTTTTCAAGGTAAGATTGTATTAACTATCTACAGGAGCTGAATAATCACATAAAAAACAAAAGGTGCTATATGTTTACATCTAATACCCAACAGATGCAGGTTTAAGAAGCAGAAGTATCCCACTGAAAACCCACAAGTGAAAGTGATTCTAGCCAAATTTAAATGAGGAATCATAATCTATCCATGACATTGAACATTGACACAATGAAACCGTATAACATGATGATAAAATACAACATACCACTGCTATCAGAAAGTCCATAGTCCATTGTGGTTTCTACGAATGCAATCTTTGCTCAAAGCTAAGACAACAGCTCAAATCAACTCAGGAGCTGAAAAACGCAACCAGTAACTTCAGAACCAACCAAGACCTGGAAACAATCCAACAAAAATCAATTCCTTTGGACACCAAGAAATTTAAGTGGTTCGGAAATCTTTCATTTTCATGCTTTAGCACGACTTACAAAAGTGACAACAAATATAATAAAAACCAAAACCTAATTCACAGCCATTTAAAAAATTCATTATGACTAACTCTAAGAAAGCTCTAGAAAATGACAGAAAACATGAGTAGTGAAGATTCTGAAAAGTACGCTCTAAATTGCTGATAACAACTATAACCTCCACTACCAACTTCAAAACCTATTCTCCTAAAACCTAGCATTTCATGCCAAACTCAACAAAACTAAACTCCAATCTATAAGATTAAGCTCTATAAATCTCCAACAAACCCCAAAAAATAACAGAAACCAGAATCACCAAGAAACTCACCCCTGCTAACCAGAACTCGACATCGCATCGTAACTTCTACAAGCGTCAAAATTAACTCTAGAATCACTAAATTCAACAACTTTCTTCGAAGTGAGGAGTTCGAAGCAACTCGTAGCGATCAGAAACTTTCAACCTAGCGCAATAGTCTTCAAATTTGAACCTCAAAACCACTTAGCCAGCCAATTGAAACCAGCAAAATCAAAAGGAATCTCTTATGAGCACAAACAGCAAGCACCTCGACACGATCCAGAAACCTGTAATTCCACGAAAATTCTTCGAAAATTAGCAAAATACGATGGAAAAAGCATCAGAAACTGTAATTGGGGATTAAACACTGGAAAGATATCGAAATCGATTACCGTAATCGCGAAAAAGGTTGAGATTTCCGTCAAACCCCGCGACTTCTCGAAAATAAAATGGTTACTCTGCGATTTTGGTAGTGAAATTGATGATACTTCTGAATTTTGATCGAGAAAGGGAAGGGAAAGGTACTACGAGACAAAAGAAGAACGCGGACTCGAAACCAGTTTCATGGCGCCCTAATTGTTTTCTGTTAATAATTGAATTTGAGTTCCGCAACTTGATTGGTTGTCTCCCGTGTTTTCCCCCTTTCTTGTAAGAACGCCCCGTGGGTTCATAATACGGCGTCGTTTTTCTTTTGCGTCCGCATTTGCAAAGTACTTTTTGATACCCCACCTTTTCTTTCTTAATATTTGTCTTAATTTTATGTCAAATTGATTCATATAATTTTTAAAAATATTTAAATTGATTCTTATTATTTCTTAACACTTAGTGTTATGTATTATTAATTTTTTATTAATTATTATTTTATATTAAATATTTTATGATATATTATGTAACAAAAAATTAATATAAATTTATTTAAATTATCTATTTTTTTATAAAAAAAAAACCAACTTCAAATTCATAAATTATTAATTTCTTCATAATTTGTTTCAACTTAATTTCTATATTTGTGGATATCGTATAAACTGAATGTGGTGGTGGTTGCCTTCCTTTTTACCTCTCACTTGGCGATCGAACTTAGCATGTATATCGTGTCGTTTAAAGCTTTGTCATTTTCGATGATTCATGCTTTATTGGCTTTTGTAAATGAAAAATTTCAAAAATTATCAATCTCTATAATTCTCACGATCTTATATAACGACGAAACATTTGATAGTAAAATTGATAACATATTAGTGTTGACAGAAGTCTAACTAAGTTTATGATATATGTTGTGTCGAGACTATTGATTATACATTTGCCTAATTACCGCAATGATTGTGTTTGACACGAGGCCTAAGTTATATAATACTAACAATCTAATTAGATATTCAGTTATGACAAAACAACTTTTGATAGTAAAAATCAAATATGAAAATAGGAGGACACTTTAAATTTTACATATATTGACATAACAAATGAATTTAATTAAGACAATAAAATATAATTTTAAAGTATCAGTAAGTTAGTTTTGCATTTACTTTTCACGCTCTTTAGTTTTTATCTACAATTAGAAGAATTAACTAATCATGCCAAAAAAATTAAAACCCGTATAATTTTCATTTTTATTTTATGTTAGATCAGTTTAAATAAATATATATATATATATATATAAGATGTTACGCGTAATGTGAGATTTGACATGAAAAAATGATCAATTAAAGGGTCTCAAGTTTCAATATTGATAGTACATAGCATCACGTATTAATGATTTTTACGGTAATTAATAAAAATAAATTAATTCGAATATTTTAAAGTATAATAATTAATTTAAAATAAATTAAATAAGAATTTACATACGGTATAACTATTTGTAATTACAAATAAACATATAAATATAAGTACCAATTTTTCATACGAATTCATTTATTTATTTTTTCAATTATTTTATTCAAAAACATTACAATCAAAATCACCATATATATATAATATTTTATTATTTAGTATATTTTTAAATATGTACATCTATATATTGTCCAAAATTTACTAAATTTTCCACTTATAATAATTTATAATTTTTATGAATTATTTATAATTAATTAATTATTTTTAATTTTTGTAATTTATAAATTAAAATAATATAAGATAATATTATCTTATTTTATAAATAAATAAATAAAACACATAGTCAGGATTCAACCAGATTGTCGGAAGGATCAGTTGGACCGACAAGGAGTCTTCAATTTCCAAATTTATTGAATTTCCAAAAAAGCAGGTGAGGATCGAAAATAATTTTAATTAAAAAAAAAAAGAAAAAAGAAAAATGATTTCCCATTTCTCTACCAAACCACCGTTCTCCTTCACCTCTTCGTCTTCTCTCGCCGCTCTCTGCCTCCGTCCCCTTCTCTTCCGTCCTTCTCTTCATCTTCCTCCTCCTCCTCCTCCTGTGAATTTCCACTCTTGTTCTTCTCCTCTGTCCGCATCGAAATCTCGTATTCATCGCTGGTCGTCCTTTGTATGTCACTTCGGCACCAGTGCAGGCGACAACGGAGGTGGAGTTCGCATGGAGTCATCTTCAGCGGAAGTGGAGTTCGTCGCGCACGATTTGAAGAGACAGAGTTTAGGAACCGATGGAGATGCGGATGGAGGGAGTGATGACAGTGGCAATGGCGAGGAGAGTAGGAAGGTTATGAAATTGAAGCTTGAAGATCTGAACTGGGACCACTCGTTTGTTAGAGAATTGCCTGGTGATCCTCGGACCGATACGATTTCGCGTCAGGTATTATTGTTGTTTTCTCTTTGTTTTTTTTTTTAATTGAATTTCGTGTAGTTTTCTGGTAATGCTCTGTTAGGCTGGTTAGGAATAGGGAGGAAACTGGAGAAATATTTGGTGATAGGTTTTCTGTTGCTTTGTCGTATATTTTTTTTCTATTAAAAGGATAGAAATGATTGTAGGAATAGGTTTTTTGGATAATATTGACTTCGTTGCTTGCTAGCTGAAGCTGAATCTGCCTGTACTATGTAGATGTTGATCTAAATTAGTTTATTGATACTATTTAATGAATGTTGCTGGTTTACGCTGCTGTATTGATTTGTCAAGTTGGTTTTTTGACATTTACTGCCATTGTTGTGGATTCGTGCTTTAATCTGTGGATGCTTCTTATCAATCAACTCTCCCGGGGAAAGCCATTTGGGGAGGGGGAAGGGGGTGCGGTATGGAAGAGGGAAGGTTTTTTGATATTAACACTTGAACTGGAACATAGTAAGTAAAATGGAATTTTCCTTTTCATATGAATTGCATTTGGATCGGTTAAAAGGCAAGTACATTTCTTGGTAATTAGTTGTCTATACATTGTTGTTGAAGATTCTGTAACTAATATTTGTGTTTGCAACAGTGATTTGGAAAATGTGAGAATATAACAAATTAGACCGTGTTCCATCAAGGGATTTTTTTGGAATATCAAATATACTTAGAATTATTTTTAAAAGATCATGGATATATTTGACAGCTAATAACACTTACTAATGTCTTTGTTGCTTTCCATGAAATCAAATTTTGTTGCTTTGGGATGGTTGGTTCCCTGGATTCGCTAATATTTGATTATATTGCTTTTTTAGCTAAAGAAATTTAGAAAAAAAACAATTAACAATTATTTCACCGAACATCAGCTTTTTCAAAATAACAATATTGAGCTCTGAAAGAAAGCAACTCCAAAGGCACAGCCGATGAAGCTCAAACTATATCTACATTGCGTTTTTGATGTGTATATTTTTTTTAAGTACATGTACTCACATCATGATGCTTATGGTCATCTTTATTTTTGTGAGCTAATCTGCTGGAGCATATATTATCATTCAAAATTTCTTTTTGCTCTTGTATGTAGGTATTACATGCTTGTTATACAAAAGTTTCTCCCTCAGCCGAAGTAGACAATCCGCAGCTTGTAGCCTGGTCAGAGTCAGTTGCTGAGTTGCTTGATTTGGATTCAAAAGAGTCAGTATTGTCTCTTATCTTAAATGTTCATAAACTAATTTTCTGGCTTCCTTTTCCTTTCCTTTTGCGCATATACTATTTCTGGATTTTCATGGAATGTTGTTTGGATTTCAGATTTGAGAGACCAGATTTTCCCGTTATATTTTCTGGGGCATCACTGCTACCGGGAACGTAAGTGTTCCTAATCAAGTTGATCATGAACACAAGACTTTGCTGCCGCATTCTTCTTTTAGTCTTATCAGTCTTATTTCTTATAGTTTGCCTTATGCTCAATGTTATGGAGGACATCAATTTGGCATGTGGGCTGGTCAGCTGGGTGACGGTCGGGCAATAACGCTTGGAGAAGTTGTTAATTCGAAGGGAGAAAGATGGGAATTGCAGCTTAAAGGAGCAGGGAAGACTCCATACAGCCGCTTTGCGGATGGACTGGCAGTACTACGAAGTAGCATTCGTGAGTTCCTTTGCAGTGAAGCAATGCACAGTCTGGGCATTCCCACAACACGTGCACTTTGCGTTGTGACAACGGGGAAAGAAGTCACTCGAGACATGTTTTATGAGTATGTTCAGATAGATTCCAGTTTCAATTAAATGTAGCTAGTTGGTGATTGTTTAAGTTTGTTGAAGTGTGTAAGCTCAGATTCAATCTATGCTGAGCTTGTCACAGGCATACATATTACATCTAGGGTTCTCATCTTGTTAGTTTTAGTTATGCAAGAAACTCAAAACTATATTGATCAGCTGTGTTCCTGGGCCTCACATTTGGAAGAGGCACGAGCAGATGCACAGAGAGGAGGTGCATAACTCTCAGTTCTTTGTGCAGATATGTCTTGCTAGTTTTGGATTTTACAGAAGAAGTGTAGATTTCGATAGCTTTTCATTTTCTAATATTCCAACACATCCAATTATTTGCTATATGTGTTGGAGAAACCCAATAATGTGAATTATTTTTTATAGTATTCTTTTTTTTGAACTCCTTGTTCAAGAACAAAGTCTCCGCCCCGCCCCGCCCCCCTCTCCCTCTTTCTTTTCTTAAGAAATATATTCAAAAGTTTCCATTTGATTTTGAGGAAAATTTGTAGAATTAAGGGTTCCCATCCCCTAATAAAGTCCTTGCTTTCCTATTTATGGAAATAATAACTGATATATTGAAGATTTTGAGTACTTTGTTGATTCATTCAGGTGCATACCAAGTAACTTTTGTTATCAATTGCATGCAGTGGCAATCCAAAGGATGAACCTGGTGCAATTGTTTGCAGAGTTGCCCAGTCCTTTTTGCGCTTTGGTACATACCAACTACCTGCTTCTAGAGGAAACGAGGACCTTCAAATGGTTGGTTCTTTGGCAGATTATGCTATTAGACATCACTTTCCCCATATAGAAAGCATGAATAGAAGTGAGAGCTTATCCTTTAGCACTGGCAATGAAGATAATTCAGTTGTGGACTTAACTTCAAACAAGTACGCAGGTAATATTTGTGTCTGAAGCAATTGTAATGGTGCATGTTTCATGGATGATATTCATTGTATGCAAAATAAATGAATAATAGATATTTGTTTAATTAAGAAGAGATTATAGCTCATACAAGACCAAGGATGAAAATACTGAGAATTAGAAGTCATTGACAACCTCTGCTGAAGAATTAATTAAAGTGTAGTTTTTATAGTTTAAAAAAAAAGAATTAATTAAAGTGTAGTTTTTATAGTTAAAAAAAAAATAATTAATTAAAGTGTAAAAGGATTAGTAATCCGTTCTATAAATATTTATACATATGTGAAGAAGGTACTCAAAAAAGAAAGAGATGAGTTCAGTGCCAGGAGATTTGTTGTTCTTTAATATGTTTTCTACTTCTGCCAAATCAAGTACAACCATTGGAAATATTAGTCAACCTTCAATTTCCATTTTTACTTTTAGGCATCACCATGTATTTTCATGTAGAAGCTTTGCCTGAGGATCACAACTAATTCCACCATTTCTGCTTTTAATTTTGAATATTTATCAGCATGGGCAGTGGAGGTTGCAGAGCGTACTGCTTCCTTAATTGCAAGATGGCAAGGTGTTGGCTTTACTCATGGTGTGCTTAACACTGATAACATGAGCATTTTAGGTCTAACCATTGATTATGGTCCATTTGGATTTTTGGATGCCTTTGACCCAAGTTACACTCCCAACACAACGGATCTTCCAGGGAGAAGGTACTGTTTTGCCAATCAACCTGATATTGGCTTATGGAATATTGCACAATTTGCGTCAACCCTGTCATCTGCCAAATTGATAAATGATAATGAGGCAAATTATGCCATGGAAAGGTATGTAAAGTACATAGATATTTCTTCACAATGGAACACTTCCATACTCTGTAATAAGCAGGTGCTAGAAGAGTGAGTATATTTATCGACTTGTTTCAGGTATGGGAACAAATTTATGGATGAGTATCAAGCCATAATGACTAAAAAGCTTGGCCTTCCAAAGTACAATAAAGAACTGATCAGTAAACTCCTTAATAATATGGCTGTGGATAAAGTTGATTATACAAATTTCTTCCGGTTGCTTTCCAATATCAAAGCTGATCCTAACATCGTAGGGGAAGAGTTGTTAAGTCCGCTGAAGGCTGTGCTTTTAGATATTGGTAAGGAGCGTAAAGAGGCATGGACCAAATGGGTGCAAGCATATATACAAGAGGTAAAACGTTATTTATCGCTGTGCATATGTTTGTTATCTTTGATATTGATAAACCCTGCACAACTTGAATTGCAATTATATGATGAATTTCGCAAGGCAAATGGAGAATTATGGTGTATTATTTTATTTCCACGTTACAGTCCCATTCCTGGAATGTTGCTTCCTTCGTCATTTTAATTTATTACATTCTATAACAAAGTACTTTGTGAGAGTTACCAAGATTGACTCTCCCCTAGGAGCTAGTGGTCTATTACCATAGGTCTATCCTCTTGGGTCTTGAATTTGGATAACGATCTTATTAGGGATTGTGAAGAGGGTGGCAGGAAAGGAATTCTGAGATCGATGTGTAGATTCCTGATTTTATAAAATGATTGCTCTTGTTGTTTCTTTACCTTTCATGTTGTCTTTGTTTTAGCTTGTAATGAATTTGATTTTGCCAATCTTCCATTACCGTGAAATGTAGAACAATCTGCATCTTCAAATCTTGTTCAGCTTGATAACCTTGCAAATTCAAATCTTGTTGTAGCTTGTTGCTAGCGGCATTTCAGACGAAGAAAGGAAAGCTTCCATGGATTCAACGAATCCTAAATATGTCCTGAGGAACTATTTGTGCCAGAGCGCCATTGATGCTGCTGAACAAGGTGATTTCAGTGAGGTTCGTAGGCTGCTCAAATTAATGGAGCGACCGTACGAGGATCAACCGGGAATGGAAAAATATGCTCGGCTGCCACCAGCATGGGCTTATCGACCAGGTGTTTGCATGCTTTCTTGTTCTTCATGAGTTGCATACTCTAATTTTAGGCAATACAAGAAAAAAAAAAGGGGGAAAATTGAAAAAAACAAAAGAGATAGAGAAGGAAATTATACTCTGTTGTTTGTACATAATAGTCAAAAATAAGTTTATATTCTATTTTTGTTCCTCTTGTTTTTCACCTAGTACATTTTGACTATAAGCTGGAGAATTTATATACTCTTGTTTTGTTAATGCATGTTATAGGTTAAAAGATTGGATTTCATATTTTATGTCGTGTTTTTTCATTGGCGCCTTGTGACCCATACTCGGAGTAAAACCTCTGATTAGCGGGCTCTACAGTTGTAAAGGCACGTAACTTAAATCAAGTTCGTAGTAAGCTTTTGATACTGAATCACAAAAGCTGGCACGACGTCGTATTTTATTTTATTTGTTATTTCCAAGGTAATGCATCCAAGAAGCCTGATAGTCCCCGATATTCTATTAGGGTGTTTCGGCTTCATTTGTTTTCTTGGATTTAATTCTCTTTCTCTTTTTATTAGTTTATACGTTGTGTTAATAAAATACTGATTTTGAACAAAATGTCTCTAATTTATAGTATTTTAGTCAATTTGAATGTATTGTTTCTTATTTCAATTCTAGAATCAGACTCGCTATTAATGTAGGTAGTTCCGTCTCAAGAGTAGGATCTGCAGCTCAAATTAAAGCTGCGAAACAAGTGGTTGGTAAATTAAAATTGGAATTGGCTCAACTCACCAAATTAGAAGCCTTTACACAATTTGTTTTCGATCTTGATAAAATTAGTCAGAATCAATTGACAAGAGGTTAACGATTACGTGAGTTACTCAAACAATTCCAATCGGTCCCTCTTACAACGGAATAATAGATAATGACCATTTATACTGGAACGAATGATTATATTGATTTATTATAAAGTATTTAATTATTATTAATAGTCTATTTATTTTATCTATTATTGATTCGTCATCATTTTTTATATAAATTAAATATTATAATGATTGATATAATGTTCAAATTTTATAATAATAAATAGTAGTCAAAATTATAATAATTGATATTAAAAATAATAATAAAGTATATTTAAATAATAACGGGATATAAATTAAATTTAGTGAATTTTATCTCGTATTAAAAGTTTCGTATTGAGACGAGACTTTAAATATAAAATATTTATAAGTATAATAAAATATATACTATCTATAAGTTGTATAGTGAATTATGTCTTGTTTGTCACGTTAAAGCTGTTTTTTATAGAATGATAAATAATGAAATAGTTGTAAGAACCTTGAAGATCAATTATATTGGGTTGCTCTGTGTGTATATATATATATATATATGTATATATTAATGTTTCACTATGGCCCAAAACATTAACCCGACCCGGATAAGTTGGAGCTTGGACCAGCGCACTTCCTCCTTTCCCAAACGGCATCGTTTCGCGCTGTTTCTTCTCTTCTTTCTTCAGATACCGATACGGCGATGTAGAATAACAGAGGGAGGGAGGGACGCGTGAGCGTCTGCTGAGCCGTTGAAGCCGCGAAGCAGGGATCGAGACCGAGAAGCGGAAGGCGGTAATTCGAGGATTCTGCAATCTTATTTTAGAGGGAGAGTTATCGGATTCAGAAGGCGGGCAAGCTCTGGAATTTGGAGAAGGGGGGCTGGGGGTGGGGGTGGTGGTTTCTGTTCGAAGTCGAGACAGAGGGAAAAAAAAAAAAGAGAGAAAGAGAGAGAAATGGAGGGGTTCTTCTCCTCTGCTCGATTCTGGGGTTCGAGGTAGTCTTTTGGGGAAATAATTGGAAGCAGAATAGAGTAAGAGAGGGGAGCTCACGGAGAAAATCTGCGTGAACGAAAGTTCGGGAGTTTTCTGGTTTGAGGATGGAGGGCTTAGGTGAGTGAAAAACGGAGAGATATTGAGGAGAGATAAGAGAGCTCGAGAGGCAGAGGACTTCTCTGACTGAGAAACAGAGAGACGAGAGGTAAAGAGGGTGAAAGTAGAGTGATTTTTGTTTCTGAGCAAGGAGAGAAGAGAAATTCTTGAGAAGATCAGAGGGTGACGAAAAAGCTGAGAGAAGAGCAATAGCAGAATACGGATCCTTCTGGGTGAATTGCTCCAGGTAATTGCTATGTAATTATCTTTTCCTTGCGTTGAATCTTTTGCGAATTGGAAGTAACTTAAGGGAATCGATTGAATAACGAGAAATTAATATGTTTTATATATTTGATTCCTATGATTGAAGTTGTTAATTAACATCGTTAAATGGGAATTCAAAGTTGATATAACTGATTGTTGTTTTTACGTTATGTGTTTTGATTCATCATGCATTTTGCTTTCTTGGTCTATTATTCAAAACGTGTTGCAGCTTGAATTATGATATGGAAAATGTACTACAGGCTACTGGTTTAATCAAAACATGTTGAATTATGATATGGAAAATGTACTACAGGCTACTGGTTTAATCAAAACATGCTGTATGGTGTGCTATTTGGAAATTAAGCATCTTGCCGTATCTGTGTAAATAAGCTGAGAAACTTCAGTTTCATTCATATTTGTTTTATATCCTGTCTATGTGTTTTTGGTTTGCATTTAGGCTTTCAGCTTAATTGATTCAGATATCCTTACTTGATATGTTAATTCTGTTGGGAACTGTGATTTTCATATTCTTTCTTTTCGGCGCTTTTGAATTGGACATAGTGGTCCTTTCCTAGTTTAAAATGTTTCGATCGTCCAATAGATTTGTGGTTAATCATGGTTGTGGGAATGCTATTGCTTTTAAAAAGTTGTTTGTGGGATAGAAAGGAAGAAGTTGTGCTTGGAGAAACGAAGCATTGAAAGGACGATCCAGCTTTAACAATTGGATTTATTTGTCTCATATCATTCATTTAATTCGAACTCTTGATGTTTTTGATTTTCCCATCTCAATGTATTTTGTGAATATTGTGATTAGTAACATGCACTTTTTAGTTTAGGAATTAATAAAATGTATGCAAAATACACTTAATCAAATTTCTTTGCACCCCAAGTTAGGTGCCTCGCGCCTTCTTAGGTTGTATTATTTTAGACCTGAATTTCTGATTTTCACCAGTAAATAATTTTAGCATATGATACTGAATAATGACTCCCAAAAATTTCTAAAATTAATTTTATTTTTGTGAAGTTCTTAGCCTCGCGTCTCTCAGGTATGCGTTTCGGACACTTACAAAGTTTTATTAGGTTGTCTATGTGATTTTCTTCAAACATAAGATAGAAAAAGAAACATGTGTTGACTAGTAGAAGAAGAGTGAAAGAATACATGGATGTGGAGAAACATAGAAAAAGGTGAATAAAATATCAGACTTGGCTGTTTCTGTTCCTATTGCCCCCCTCTATACTGTCTTTATGTTTTCATCTTCATTATTGGTTTCCTTGGTTGTTGGCGAACAGCGGAACCTGGTGGTTGAAATTTTAAGAATTTGTGCTTCCTTTAATTTTTTCCTTCTTTGTCTTTTTCCTCTGCTCTTTCCGAACAGATGAAAGAGCAGAGGTTCCCCATTTTTGTGGTTTTAACAACTGTCGATTTAAAATTCTCCATTTATTGACATGCTGATCTTCTTGAGTCTTGCTATTAACAATTTCAACAGTTAGCTAAAATTCACGTGTTGGTCATCTAGGCTTTCTATTATTTTGGCATATGCAAAATTCAAATATGATAAGCATAATTGTTTGGTCTTTGGTCTATTTGGTCCACAGTGGAACCATGTGACATTAATGATTATTTAAAGTGATGCCATGTGATATACAACAGCTATCTGGAATTAATATGTTATGCCTACAGGAGAATGAGAGTTCCCCGAATTCTTGAGGTATGGAAACTGGGCACGGTAAACTACTTGGACGCGCTCAAACTTCAGGAGAGACTAGTCTCTGATAGGAGAGCTCACAGAATTCAAGATACTCTCTTATCTATGCAACATCCTCCAACATATACACTTGGTAAACGACGAACTGATCACAATTTGTTAATCCCTGAGTCTGAAGTTCAAACGATGGGAGCTGAACTTCATTATACACAAAGGGGAGGAGATATTACATATCATGGTCCACATCAAGCCATCTTATATCCCATTATTTCTCTTCGTGACATTGGCTTTGGTGCTCGGAAGTATGTGGAGAAACTGGAGTTAACTATGATTGAATTAGCATCTTTATATGGCCTGAAAGCTTGTCCTGGGCAGGCAGGTGAGACAGGAGTTTGGATTGGAGATAGAAAGATTGGTGCTATTGGAGTTCGAATATCATATGGCATTACTTCTCATGGTTTAGCATTCAACATTGACCCTGATCTAAACTATTTTAAGCACATTGTGCCTTGTGGGATTACGGGTAAAGATGTAACTTCTTTGAAGAGAGAGACAGGTATCATTCTTCCAGCCGAAGAAATAATTCACGAGCAATTAATTTCTTGCTTTGTGAGACTATTTAATTATAGTAGTGTTACCTGGAAAGAGAACCCTGCAATACTGTTGGATAATGGGAAAACAACTGATATTTGTCGGTAGTATGGCAAAAATAAATTTACTGCAGAAATTTTCATGTTTATTTAAATTAAAATTATAGATCCTCATTGACGTATATGTTCGGAAAGATTTTAATGCTGGCGTGAGTAATGCATGTAACATTATTCTTTCAGGCTAGTTTATTGGAGTTGATAGGACTCTGGATGAATACTAATTTTGATACTTTTATCTGTTGCCTTATAGTTGACTCATCTTTACTCTTCAGACTTGGAGTTTGATCCATGCCATCTACTTGGTCTTGATGAGTACATATCAATTTTTTTTTTTCTTGAAACAGAGAATCTTCAATCCACGTGAATTTGGGTGAATGAGATCTTGAAGAAAATTTCACCAAAATCTTTATTTGTGGTGCTTTGACCACTCCTCGCTTTCATTCTTCTCCTCCATTTCCTGCTGAAATTACTTGCTGACTAATCAGTGACTATACTCATATGATAGCTTCCAATAATGATCTCAGCTGAATTTATGAATTATTTAGTTTACTGGAGAAAACATCATAGTCTTTTGTACTTTGCTGCCAAAGATTGTCATGATGTTTAGGCAAGTGGATCCTCATAATAAAATGTTGCCAAGTTGTTGAAAAATCCATGTTCTATGTTCAATTGTTCTTTGAATCTTAGGAAAGCAAGCAGCTGTGAGGAAGACTTTAGGTTAAAAAATTGATAAAAGTCTACAGGAATTTCATCATGGCTGAAAATCCAGCTATATTTTATTGAAGGCATTATGCCATTTACTATTTCAGCCATGTGGCAAATTGTTTCTGAAGTATTATCAAATGCAGTAATTGGGATAAAATTAGGAGAATATTGAAGGAGAATCAGATGGTTTTCCCAAGGATGGTTTGGTGATTCCTGCAGTGGAAAGTAGTCTTACCCAGCTAACTTTAGTTGTGTTTGTTAAAACAAGTACAAAATTAATTAGTGATTCAGAAAAGAAGAACCGAAAATTGTGATACCTGATTTGTCTCATGTGACTGATCACATGAGACATGTTGAAAAATATTTCAGGATTGCAGAGGAGTCAGAGAAATATTATACTAAACATCAACTTCACATGACAAGATCAGCTACTTCCGAAGTTCCACCCTATTAAAGAAAACCAAAGAAGAGAACTCATTAAAGAATATTATATCTGATCCAGAAATGTTACTGGGACTCATCTCAAAGTCAAATTATTCTTCTATTCTACTAAATTCTATTCTGGATTACGTCTATTTGAGCTAATTAACATGCGATTTTATGGTTATTCTTTTCTTCATTGACCTGTGATGTGGTACATTACAATCTGGATTGTATTTTCTATATGCACATATACATATTCTTTTGTTATTCATGGCTGAAGTTTTGATGCAGTGAATTCTGTTACCCTTTTTCTTATGACGTAAGTCTCATTGTTTTGACAAAGTAAAGTCTTGTGTTTTCATGTTCTAGTTAATACTTTTTTTTTTAATATTAATTTGTGTGCATCTTGATTTTTATCTGATTCTCATACATATGTAAGTTTTGTTGAATTGCAGCTATCCTTACTCCAATCTGGCTATAAAATATTCAGATCTATACAGCCTGAACATGCTAATTACTGGGGCACATGTGCTATTTGGGTTAATTTGTTGACTGTAATATCTAAAATGGAGATAGCAACCAACACCTGATAGCTATGAGTAGGAGTGTGTGTGTGTGTGTATATATAACTACCAACCAAACAGACTTCTATGAGAATATTGCATATATTAATGTCTTTATATGTTAAATTTACCAGACTTGAGCAGAAAGTATATGACAAAAATACAATTGCTAACTTGATTTGTTGAAAAGATATCTCCACAAGAAAAAGCCATCTTATTTTCCTTCTCTTTCCCAAGCTGGCGATTATACCATGAAAACCAGTCAAAGAACCCTGGTTACTCTCTTTGCTTTGTTTCTGGTTCATTTCCTCATGTTTTCTCTGCTGTCTTTTCATTGTGAGAGGATTTATATTTCTTCAAGAAACAAGAATCAACACAGGAGGTTGCTAGTTTCAGTTTTCTCCATGGTTTCTGCAAATGCAAGTTTCTTGGTTCATGAAGCCATGGGAGATCCAGAAAAAGCAATGGCAACAAGTCTACGAAAAGCACCGCCAAGTGCTTCAAATCCTATCCAGAATTGATAAGTTTGACAGATGTTGTGTAGAGATCTCTCTGAGAAAGAGAATTTATGCTGGAAAAAAAGAATTCTCTTTCGACATTTTTGCAGTTGTCCTGCTTTAACTGTTGGACAGGTTAGGAGAATTGGATCTCTATACAGTTTTTTTTTTTTTTATAATAATTAAATTCTTTTTGATTGCTTTGATTTCATACCCATTTCGTTATTCGCTTAGTTTTTGGCAAGATATTTTTGTCTTGTAGAAGAATATTCAGGAGTAGATCAGGTGAAAATGCATTTAGAGTACTCTGTAAGAACCTAGAAATATTAGTGTGGTAATTTTCAGAGATCTCCAGGCTCTTATAGGTGACTTAATGTTTTTACTTCATCAACTTATACCATCTATTTTCTTAGCTTCCTTCTGCAAATTTCACCTTTTCTTCTTTCGAAAACCAATACAACTTGTGGATTCATCATATGAATTATCATCTTCTTACTTAATGCTTCTTTTCTAATCTTAGAATCATAGTATTAAACCTATCATTTTTTCCTGTTTAATACAATTCATAGTCTAATTCTCATACTAATCTCAGTATGTAGAATATAATTTTTCGTATTTGAGTTATTACGACTACTATCTTGAATGATAAAAACTTTGATCTCATCCCTTGAGATGGAAGTACAATTACTAAACGGTACTCCAACCGTTCTAGCTAGGAATTGCTCGGAGCCAAGAGTTTCGAAGATACATTTGATCAATGAATCATACGACGGTAACTAACTTTCTATCGTATCTTTTATTACAGATGTATGCATGACTCCATTTCAGATTTCTGTTCAACATATGTGCAGTCTCCACCATTTTCCTTGTATCTATTTTGGTTTCAGTATTTGATCTGTTAAACCTTCTTTTCTGCTTAAACAGTGATATGGTTTTTGTTCTTGCAGCAGGTATATACAATCAAATTATTAGTATTATTTGACTTTTAATCTTTGTATAAATCTATACAATCAAATTTTTGTTAATGCAGATTTTGGGTATCATATAACATGTACATGGCCATTGCCTACTTAAATTTCGTTCTATGTTCCAACTGAATAAACATATATATATATATATAAAATATAAATTTAGTTATAAGTTAACTTTCTATATAATTATGTTTAATATATACGTATTAAATAATTAATATCTAAGAATTAAATAAAAACAGAGTAAGTTTAAACTAAACATGAAGTAAAATATTTGATATTTGAGAACAATATAACTGTAACGCTCCAATTTCAAAATTGAACACGTCAAACCATCACACATGTATAATATATATATATATATATGTATGTATATGTATAGTTGCCCGCAGCAACCGCCATTATCTAAGCAACTAAAAGAATTATCTAAGTTAGCTGAAACTGAGATAAATGGATTCCACTTTATTGATTACTTCATACAAACAATTCATAAAATTTTAGAATATGCGAGACCGATTTCGTAGATTTAATGTATTAGTGTGTCAGTAAAACTATAATACTTAATTTTGAATTACGTTGTAATAGATTATTACGAAATTGGTTTAACGAAAATAACATTTCGTAACAAATAAATTTTTTTAATTGTAGTAGTCACCGAGTTAAAATACTCTTTCTCGTAAACTCTTGTACACTTAATCTTCTTACCAGCTTTTACTGTTCTTCTTTGAACCCAGTAATTGATTCTAAATTAACAATGGCTTCTCTTCTGCTGATTCTCCATTTTTCTTCATATGGTTGGTCTGCAATATAAAAATATATTGATCATTGTCTTTGAAAATTCTAAGTGAAGTCACCTTTAAAGTCAATATGGAGAAAAGTCAAGAGAAAGATTAAGTCAAAAGTAATATCACCAGCACCGAAACTTGTAATTTTCCAGGAAACCGTGTAGACTGAGAAAAAGAAGTCCATCAAGTTCATTGCAGATGCATAATTAGACTTTGTTATAAGTAAAGAAAATAAAAAAAGATATCTAAAAATGGCTACTGTTTCTTCCTGTCTGTGTTTGATCTTACCTTTTGTCCTCCTTCTGGTACCCACAATTGCTCAAACTCACAGCAATGTAACTTCAGGCTCATTTCTTACTGCAAAAAAGGATGGATCTTCATGGACATCTCCATCTGGGGAATTCGCATTCGGGTTCCAGAAGATAGGGACTGGATTCTTGTTAGCCATATGGTTTGATCGAATACCTGAAGAAACCATAGTTTGGTCTGCAAATGGTAAAAATTTAGTAGAAGAAGGATCGAGAGTAGAGCTTACAAGGGATGGAGAATTTCGGCTTACTGATACAAAAGGGAAAGAGATATGGAGTGCTGATTTAATTGAAACCGGAGTTTCCCATGGAGCCATGCTTGATTCAGGAAACTTTGTGTTGGTAAATCAGGAGTCTGTGACTTTGTGGGAGAGTTTTGATCAACCAACGGATACAATCCTACCTATGCAGACATTTAACCTTGGGGGAAAACTCTTTGCTCGTTTTTCGGAAACGAATTATTCAAGAGGGAGATTCATGTTTACCCTCCAACAAGATGGAAATCTGCTGCTATCTACCACTCAGTTCCCATTGGATTTTGCTAATTCCAAATACTGGTCTACAGACACTGTAGGTAGTGGCTTTAGGGTCATGTTTAATCAGTCTGGCTCCATTTATCTTACAGCAAGAAATGGAAGCATCCTTCATTTCATATCATCAAATAGAGCTTCAACAAGTGATTTTTATCAGAGACTGATTCTGGAATTTGATGGGGTTTTAAGGCAATATATTTACCCGAAATCTGCTGGTTCTAGTGGTGGAAGGCTTATGGCTTGGTCCACTTTGTCCTTCCAACCGTTAGATATCTGCTTGAGTATGCGTCAAGAAACAGGAAGTGGTGCTTGTGGATTCAACAGCTATTGTGTCATGGGAGCTAATGAAAGACCGAGTTGTAAGTGTCCTCGCGGTTACTCCTATTTGGATCCGGACAACGAAATGAATGGTTGCAAGCAGGATTTTGTTTCACAAGATTGTGATGCAGGACAGCAAGAAGCAAGTCTGTATGGCTTCACAGATATGCCAAACACAGATTGGCCATTATCTGATTATGACCATTTTCAACAGGTTAATGAAGATTGGTGCAGACAGGCCTGCTTGAATGATTGTTTCTGTGCTGTTGCAATTTTCAGAAATGGAGATTGTTGGAAGAAGAAAATCCCTCTATCAAATGGGAAGAATGATCCTAGTGTAGGAGGGATAGCTCTCGTCAAAATAAGGAAAGATAATTCTACTTTAACGTCTCCTGATCTGGGTTTGAAGGAGGAAAAAAATTCAACTTTGATCATTGTTGGAACTGTCCTCTTAAGCAGCTCAGCATTTCTGAATATTCTCCTACTACTTGCTGCCTGTTTGTTCTTTCTTCGTTTCAGTCGTAAGAAAACAAGGATGTCCCAAGCAAATTCGACGATAGAAGGAACTAGTCTAAGAAGTTTTGCTTATGGAGAATTGGAAAATGTTACAAATGGATTCAAGGAAGAACTTGGTAGAGGTGCTTATGCAACAGTTTATAAAGGGGTTGTAGAGCTTTACCAGAAAAAGACTTTAGTAGCTGTCAAGAAGCTTGATAAAATGGAGAAAGAAGTTGAGGGAGAATTCAGGGCTGAAGTTAGTTCAATTGGCAGAACAAACCACAAGAATTTGGTTAAGCTTATAGGATTCTGCAATGACGGACAGCATCGTCTTCTTGTATATGAATGTATGAGAAATGGATCATTGGCCAACTTTCTTTTTGGACATCCAAAGCCTAATTGGTACAAAAGAATAAACATAGCATTTGGAACTGCAAGAGGGCTGGCTTACTTACATGAAGACTGCAACACCCAGATCATACACTGTGACATCAAGCCTGAAAATGTACTAATTGATGAATCTCACACAGCAAAAATTTCAGATTTTGGACTCGCCAAGCTTCTGAAGACAGATCAGACTCGAACGATGACTGGAATCAGGGGAACCAGAGGATATGTAGCACCAGAATGGTTCAAAAGCATGCCTGTTACAGCCAAAGTAGATGTCTACAGCTTTGGAATTTTGTTGTTAGAGCTTATTTTCTGCAGAAAGAACTTTGATCAGAATGCAAAGGAGGATAATCTGATGGTATTGGCTGATTGGGTTTCTGATAACTATAGAGGAGGAGTATTGGAGCTGATGATTGAGAATGATGAAGAAGCAATTCAAGATATCAAGAGGGTTGACAAATTTGTGATGATTGCAATTTGGTGCATTCAAGAGGATCCATCAATGAGACCCACCATGAAGAAAGTCTCCCAGATGCTTGAAGGCACTGTTGAAGTCCCTTCTCCTCCAGATCCAAGCTCATTTATCAGTTCAGTTTAAGTTTTAATCATAACATGTCATAATAAGATGGATTCATTCAATTTGCTGGGCAGAAAAATAGCCTTTTAGAGTGGTTATGAATGGGCAAAAACTATGTAAAGGTAATCTTTTATGATGGATTGATTCAATTTCAAAACTTTCGTCTTTAATTAAGTTGTTTTAATTTTTTAGGGCAATGTAAAGAAAACTAAATCAGTATTTATATAATAAGATGACATATTCATAGTCACTAAAAACACAGTACATGATGTTTACCTCTCACTCCTTTTAAAGTTTCCTTGCAAAGTTGCTACCTTTCTCATGGGTTTAAATTATAAATGGTGATAGATGGAAACCTACTGAGATTATGGAAAGGCCAGTCTTGTTAAGAAATGGCCTGTCTGTAAACCATTTTGCTTTGTTACTCCAAAAATGCTTAAAGTTCAAATCTTTACCTTCAGGCAAGCAAGTTCATGCTCTGTTACTGACTTCTCGTACTGATTTAAATTCTCTGTCTTTGCATTCAAAGCTTGTTGGCATGTACTCTAGCTGCGGGGATGTGAAATCCGCAACCTGGGTATTCAAAAGAATTGAAAAACCAAACGTTTTTGCATTGAATTGGATGGTTTTAGGCTCTGCATTTAATGGGTTTTATGAGGAGGCAATTGGGTATTTTTGTTTAATGCGTGAGTCATTACATCTCTGCAACAAGTTTACCTTCTCCGTTCTGTTGAAAGCTTGTGTTGGTTTGATGGATTTGAATAAGGGAAAGAATGTTCATTGTGTGGTAAAGAAGATGGGTTTTGAGAGTGATGTATCTATGGCTAATTCTTTGATAGATATGTACTGCAAATGTGGAGACTTGTTATATGCACATAAACTGTTTGATAGAATGCCTGTGAGAGATGTTGCTTCTTGGACATCCATGATTTGTGGATATTGTAACATGGGGAAGATCAAAGAATCTGTTGTTTTATTTGAGAGGATGAAGGTGGAAGGATTCGAGCCAAACAAATTCACTTGGAATGCGATGATTGCGGGTTATGCAAGTAGAGGAGATAGCAAGAGTGCATTATTGCTTTTCAATAGAATGAGAGGAGAAGGACTAGTACCTGATTTAGTTACTTGGAATGCTATGATTTCTGGTTTTGCTCAAAGCCAGAAAGCTGCTGAGGCTTTGGAAATGTTTCGGGATATGTTGTTTTCGGGGATTAGACCTAACCAGGTGACTGTAACTGGGTTACTACCTGCTTGTGGATTGACTGGTGCTATTCATAGAGGTAGAGAAATTCATGGGTTGATTTATAGGATGAGTCTTGATATTAATGCCTTCATTGCTAGTGCTCTTATTGACATGTACTCTAAATGTGGCTCTATGGAAGCTGCAAGGAATGTTTTTGATCTGATCCCAGTCAAGAATATTGCATCATGGAACGCCATGATTGGATGTTATGGGAAGCATGGCATGTTCGATGCTGCAATGGAGCTCTTTGAGAGAATGAAGAAAGAAGGAATTCAACCAAACCAGGTAACTTTAGCTTCTCTTCTCTTCACTTGCAGTCACAGTGGAGAAATTGAGAAAGGTTTGAGGATTTTTAAGTCGTTGCAAGAGAATTACGCGGTGGAGGTAAATAAAGAGCATTATGGATGTGTTATCGACATGCTGTGTCGATCAGGGAAGATGGTAGAGGCTTACGAACTGGTTAAGGAAATGCCATTTAGAGTCACAGAATCAATTATAGGAGCTTTCTTCCATGGCTGCAAAATATATGGGAAAAGAGATTTGGCCAAGATGATGGCTGAGGAAATTCTTGGAATGGACTTGAAAAAACCAGGAGGGTTTGTGACTCTATCAAATATTTATGCTGCTGATGGAGATTGGAATGAGGTTCAGAATGTGAGGAATGTAATGAAGAAGAAGAATGTCAATAAGAGTCCTGGACTAAGTCTGGTTGAGAAGAGAAATGAAGGACATTGAAAGCTTCTGGTAAGCTTTTTAACATTAATTGGCTTTTCAAATTTAAACCAGTAATGTTTTTCCCCCCCTTGAAGCCAGTTTTTGGATCATGGATTTGATTGTGCCATGAGTAAACCTTTGAAAAAGCATAAAGTTTTCTATACACACACACACCTATATATATATCTGCATAAGTGTGTGTGCATGTGGGACTATCCTTGTCATGTAAATATCAAACAACTAGAACATGCTTTTGAATCTCTTTCTCTTTTCTTGCCTATATCTTTTTCCTTTCCAGTGGACTTCTCATACTTTTCCCAGTCTTATGCTTAGAATGCCAATCATAGATTATCTGCTTTGCCACTTTATAGCTTATGTTCTTTGGGTAATGAATAATCTTTTTCTTTTCTTTTCTTTTTTGTGAGTACACAACATTTTATACAACTATTTATATCAAACACCAAAAACTTTCGATTAATAGAAATTTCAGTAAACAACAAACTTAACATCTTTTAAAATTCACAGCACAATATTACAGTTACCTGACATGTTTACGTAGTTTTAATAATTAAAAAACTGACTAGAGAATGTTCATACTGTCGAAAGAAAAGTAACAAATGGGTACTTACCGAAAAAAAAATAATTTTGTTTAACCTTTTACTATAAAAACAAAAACTTATCATACGGGTAATCTTATGAATCGTAAATTTTAGGCTTTTTTGCTTAATTAGAAGAAAGTATTGTATAACTGGTTTAGTAATTCACTGCAATTCTGGACCACTGTACATATTTAGCTTGTTTGGAGGACCACATTGCACTCCACCTTAGAGTTTGAAACCTGTGGGTTTAATTCATTTGGCTAAAAACAAAAAATGATCATAAGGAGAAAATTTTAAACTGTTAAGCAGATGGTTCTGCAGTTGGGTTTTGTTTTTTTTCTTTTGTTTTTGTTGATTTTGAAGTTTGTTTTTCCTTTCTGTTAGTATTTTTTTTTTCAAACTAAAAATATTATGTTTTACTCAAGAGCGAGTTTTTGATTCGGAATACTTTGTTTGTTACAAAAACGTATAGTTTATTGATTATGTGATACATACACATTCATCATAATATAACCTCTTGTCGAAAGTATACGAAAATGCATAACCCGACTTAAAATCACAATTTTTTATAAGAAAAATAACTTACCAACCATTTATCTGAAAGTTTATTGTTCCTTCTGAATATCTGAGTTTGATTCTTATACAACATCATATTAAAAAGAAAAGTGTTAATACTGCTATATACATGTATATGCATGTATATGTATATATATATATATATATTGCATTTTCTCTGTTATCTACATATATTAATGCCATTCCTTGTGGAGGAAGAAAGCTCATAATATATAGATATAGTTTTTGTATTTTCTGTTTATAAAACTAAGAAAAGAAACAGAAGATACACTTGATGAATTCTTCTTTCTCAAGTCATGAGAAACCCTAATCTTCCCTTCCATTTACCTTATTCCTGACATCAACTCTCACAGAAGCTTCCCTTCAAAATGCTCCATGGCTGCTGCACCAGAATATTATTTTGTAAATAATAAAAGGATTTATTTTTTTTTATCAGCTTAAATTTTGAAAAATTTGAATATAATTTTATTATTTAGAATATTTTTAAAGTCAAATATTAATCTATAAATAAAAAATCAGTTTAAATTTTAAAAAAATTTTATTTTATTAATAAATCGTCGAAAATTTAATTATACGTAAAATAATATATTAACACATAAGTAATATCGAAAAAAATTTCGCCCATTTAAATTTTTTGAATAGTCGATCCAACCTTATTATTTTTAAAAAATTAGTAATGAAAACATTCAAACTTATTTTTTTTAAAAAAATAATAGTAGAATATTTTTTCGTATGATTTTAATATTACATATTTTTCTTGTTACTTTTACTCATTTAAAATTTTATTCTCGAAATCCAATTTACAAATATCGAATTCGGATTATCAAAACGGAATTTTGGGTACATCCCAAGTTTTTCTTTTTCAATTTTCTTCGTAATCGATCCAACTTTATTATTTTTTAAAAAAATTAGTAGTAAAAACATCCAAACCCAATTTTTGTATAATAATAAAATATTTCTTCGTACGATTTTAATACTACATATTTTAGAATTTTATTCTCGAAATACGACTTACAAAATATCGAATTCAAACTATCAAAATGCAGTTTTGGGGTAATTCCCAAGTTTTTGTTTTCAATTTTGTTTGGTTTATTAAAATTTTTTGTTGTTGAAATAATTAAAATGTAGATAGATGAAGGTACAAAGTTAGGTTGGGAAGATAATTTTTGCTTTACATATGCTGCTTAAAGAAAGGCAAAACCCTATGCAAAGTTACAAGAAAGTCAAAAAGTTTGAACTAGAATATATATATATATATATATTTATCATTCAAAGAAAAATTGTATCATATATGTTGTCCATTGAAATTGAGTGTGTGTGTATATAGATGTATGTCTCTGTGTGTGTGTGTGTATGTATATATATATATATATTCATGTAGCATTTAAACAGGATTTGGAGGCTACTCAATTTCTGACCAACTCTTTTCTTGTCTTTTACAAATTGCCTGTCACCCATTATTAAATATTATATTATATGATTTTTATTAAAATTATCCACAATATCTTGTGGGTAGATAATTAGATTTATCAACTCTTTTGCTATTAAATATATATATATATATATATTTTAGTGTTTGGTATTTATTTTCTTCATAATTTGTAGTATGATAGATCATTAAATTAATTTTTAAAATTTAGTACATATTAATCTTATAATTTAATTTATAATATTTTTTTTTTGAATTATAAATTGGTTTCTAATGTTTTTTATTTATTTTAAACTTTTAAATTTCTTCCCATCTACTAATGAAAAAAATTCAAATAATTAGAACATATGTAGATACTTTAAAAAATAATTTAAATGTAATTTTGAGTAGTAAATCAAACTAATATTAATTAAAATTTATTCTTTCAAACTATTTTTTAAAATATTCAAATCAACTCTTTTAACTATTTTGATTAACAAATAAAAAAAAATTAAACATTTGAAATAAATAGAAAACATTAATTGTAGCAGCCCGGATCTAAAAATGAGATAAATTATAAATTAAATGCGAAAGCGAAATAATAAAGTTAGAGTTTACATTCATTACACAATAATTCAGATTACTCAATAAAACTACGAAAATAACATTTTTAAAAGAAATAACGAAAAATCAAAGAAATAAATGAAAAGTAAACAACTGGACATCCTATTCGCAACCTTCTTGTGGATCGGAATTTGAATCTTGGTAATCTTGATCTGAAATAATTAATGAAAAAAGTGAACTACACTAACCCAGTAAGAATGTTACACTACTCACCGGTACAGAAATGAATGTTGGTAAAAATCATAAAAACAACTAATTGAATTTTTAATTTAAGTAAATTCATTTATCATAAATAAAATCATTTACTGCATACTTACCGTAGCGAGATTTTCAAAACCAACCTATAGAGGCTGTAACGGCCCTGGAAATTTAAAATGAAATGTGTATTAAAAATATCAAATGCGGAAGCGAAGTCAAAAATTTGATTAACATTCCTTACACTAAAACCAAAAAACGTGCTCACAATATAAAAGATTAAACTACCTAAAGGAGAAACTTGAAAGTAAAAGCTACGAATATGACTATGGAGTCTTTAGGCGTCCCCTTCGTCGTCCTCCTGCGGAACCGGCTCGGGAACAATGTCTTCCTGATCTGAAATGATTAAATAAGGAATGAGCTACACTAGCCCAGTAAAGACATCACGATATCTCACCGTCACGGAGGTAAAGGTGGGTAGAAAACACAAAAAGACCAATGGAGCATAATTTACAACAAATCCTTTTATCAATAATAAAACCTTTACCATTCACTTACCTCGGTGAAATTCATTAAAACAATATACGAAAGCAATAACATCATCATCATCATGAAATCATATATAAACTGTATAACATAATACTTATCAAGCCTCTCGTAATTCAATCATTACACAACATATTTTTCCTCGTTTACCAGCCCACTAGTATCCATGGGGATCCATAGGGGTCCCGCTACCCGTTAACCCTTAACACTTGAAATCATATTCCAGGGCCGTCCCCATACCCCGTCCGGTATGGGCGTCAAACTATAAACCTCATTACCCCGTCCAGTATGAGGGTGAAACGGGCCGTCCCCATACCTCGTCCGGTATGGGCGCCAAAACACATAAGATCTCCATACCCCGTCCGGTATGGGAGACCACAATCCCGGTAGGGTTCCCTACGGACCCGGTCCGTCCACCATCTCCCAGGATATCTAGTCAGGCTGACCACATTATACAATTACCTATTTACATAATCTTTCATTCTCTTTTTCCCTCAGTCAGCATTATCGATATACATACAAACAAGCAAAACGATAATTTATGCCAAACAGACAACATACAGTATTAATATCCCAGTCATTCAATCCATAATCAATAAAACAGTAAAATATGCACACGAAACTATAAAATGAAAACATCAAATCTCATACTGCATTCAAAACTGTAAAACAGGCCAAATAACAGTTAACCGACAAACACACTAGACTCGGGCTCCATTAGCGACCTTAAGCAATTTCACACATTCCTTGATTCATGAAATACCGTTTTATCATTTATTGAACTTTAAAACCGTGATAGGAAATAGGGTGAGAGGTCCTTACTTGTTTCGGGGTTCGAACATGGCTTCACAGTGCGCTTGCAGACTGTCCCTAATTTTCCCTTAATTTTTTCCGGGGAACTGAAACGCACTACTGGTACCTGCACGTGTTCCAAAAAATCCCAAATTAGGCCCAGGGCCCCTTTCGGCCAATATAGTAACTTTGGCACGGCGGCTTCGCCGTGCTCCAGCGACGGCGGTTCGCCTCAGGTTGGCCGTTTTCGGCCACACTCGCATTGGTTCCTGTGATAAAACAACCCTATGGCCCTCGGGGGGTCGAAAATTTACGAAAAACCGAAGCTTACCAGCGGCGGTGCTCTTGGGTGCGGCGGCTCTCCGGTGAAGTTCGTGTTTTGGTGATTCGGCTCCGATCAACCTGTAGAGAAAAGAATGGTGATCACGGTGATATAAAAATTGCATTAAACAGAGGCCGGGAAGGGCCTCATCGGAGGCAAAAACCGAGAAGGGGCGCGGCGGCGCCGCTGGCTTTTGGCCGTATTTTTCGGCCGTTTGGCCGGGATTTTGGCTCCGATTTGGCCACTGGGGAAATTAGAGTGGAAAAACGAGTCGGGGGTATGAAATTTACCTCGATCGGCGGTCGGAAATCCCTCCGGTGCGGCGGCGGGTGGTGGCGGTCGGCTTCTGGTTCGTCTTCTCCGGCGAGGGCAGGCGGCTAGGGTTTGGGGTCTGGTGTGGGGGTCTTATTTATACCCTTTTGCCTTTTGATCTTAGCCGTCCATTTTGATTTAATCTGGGCCGTCCGTTTTTGATTAAATCTGGGCCGTCCGTGCGCGCGATTGATCTGGGCCGTTCGATCGCACGCACGCGGATCGCCAACGTGGCCCGTCCCCGGTCGACGTGGTTTTGCCATGTGGCAGGTCCTGGTTGGCCAGGACTGCTGACTGGGTCTGCTGACGTAGCTGCTGACGTGGCGCACACGTTTTTTTTTTTTCCATCAATTTTTCGGGCGCTACAGAGGCAATAATATAACCAATATCATAATCTCATATTCAATTAGTCAGAATAACAATTTCTCTTTTATCTGCCTACTGGTATTCATGGGGGTCCATAGAGATATCTCTACTACCAGTGAACTTTTATTCAACATTTTCAACTAACCAGCCGTCCCCATACTCCGTCCGATATGAATGCCAAAAATATCATCTCTCATACTCCGTCCGGTATGAAGTTGAAACGGGTCGTCTCCATATCTCGTCCGGTATGAGTGTCAAAGTTCCAATCATTGATACTTCGTCTGGTATGAGACAACGTTCACAGTAGGGTTTCCTATGTACCCGGTCCGTCCACCATCTCCTAGGATATCCAGTAAGACTATCATTCATTCACTCACTTAATCAAACAGTTTTCCATTTACATTTAATTTTCAGTTTCACAATTTAACTATAAATCACACAAAATAAGCAATACATACATTAAGGAAGCACAACTAAATTATCATACCAACTCCAGTGTAATATTATGCATTTGAAATAGTAAAATCAATCAAGCAGGATCAACAGTGAATAATAACTGGTTCTGTCTCTATTAGTAATTTACGATTAATTATCAAGATCTTTTAAATTATACAAAATACCACATTATTTATAATTAAATTTTAATTCCACAATAAGGAATATAGTGAGGGATTCTTATTCGAATCGGTATCTGAAATGCTAAACTTCCAGTTGCATCTACTAGTGATCATCGGATTTTCTAAATTTTTATTCAGAGATTAAAACACACTTCGAATATCTAGAAATACCATAAAAAACCTAAAATCGGTGTTAAAAACTCTTTCTGGCCAATTTCGAAATTCTGGCACGGCGGCACCGCCGCTTACAGCGGCAGTTTACCTTGGGTTGGTCGTTTTTTACCAGTTTTGATCGGTTTTGTACTCATCCATGCGAAAAAACACACTAAGGGACCTCGGTTGATAGAAAAAAGTTGAAAAACAGAAGCTTACCAGCAGCGGGCTTTTTTGGTGCGGCAGTTCTGCCGGCTCACCTTTGCGGTTGAGTATTTTTCTTCAGTCAACCTGTGAGAAACAAAATGGTGAATACAATGGTGGAAAAATTATACGAAATGAGAATTGGGAAGGACCTCATTGGAAGTAGTTTTTTTTTTTCCTGTGATGGCGCCGCCGGGTTTTACCTGCAATTTCTGACTCATCCGCAGGTCATTTTGCTCCGATTTGGTCATGGAAGTGTTCAAAATTGAATTTCGAACAAATAATTTTTTTTTACCTCTTTTGGCGGTCGGAGGTGGCTCCGGCGCGGTGGAGGGCGGCGGTCGGAGGTGGCTCCGGCGCGGTGGAGGGCGGCGGTCAGCTTCGTTCCTGACGACTGCTTCTTCTTCTCCAGCAAGGGGGGGGGGGGGGGAGAGAGAGCTTGTAGTTAGAGTTAAAGTTTGGTGTGAAATGAGGTATTTATATCCGTCTCCCTTTAATCTAGACCGTCAATCGCCTTTGATCTCAACCGTCTGATCGTATTTAATGAATGAATGAATCTGTACCGTTTATCGTGATTTAATCTGTACAGTACGATCGCGTTTAAAGAGAAAACGAATCTGCACTGTTCATCGCGTTTGATCGCGACCGTCCAATCGCGTCTGATGATGAAACGGATCTAGACCGTTCACGCGTGGGAGAACAAATCCGGACTGTCCGATCGCGGGCACGTGAATCACCAGCATGGCCTCCCGCGTGGCACCGCGTCAGCGTACCTTACCACGCGGCGTGCTCTGGTTCGTCGGGGCTGCTGACTGGGCGGTCCTACATGACACATTTTTTTTAAATAACGTTTTGACCCCAGTTTCTAATTTTTCTTTCAAAAACACTCACAGAATCCAAAATTTCACCATTTTTTCCTAAAATTATTTTTAATTTCATTCTCCACCCATTTTTTCCATAATTTTTACATTAAATAAAATTCATAGATTAAAAAAAATTATATTTTATACATTAATTTTAAAATTTTAAAATTAATTCCGGGTATTACATTAATAATTTAATTTTAATAAGAAAAAATATTATAAATTAAATTATAATAAATGTTTAATATAATAATTTTTTTCTTTTATAATAATACAAAATTATGCATCAATAAAAATAAAGAATAAAAAAAAAAGTGAAAGTAGTAGAGGGAAGGTTCCATGATGCTTCTACATAGTACTATGCCTTCATTGGTTTGGAATTATTAGATAAATAAAACCTTAAGGCTGTGTTTGGTGGAAATTAATTGTTTTTCTTAAAATTTATTTATAAAAATCTATATTTAATTTAGAAAATTAGAATTACCCATTTTAAATTTAAATTACCTTATGGTGAAGTAAAGTAAGTATAAATTAATATGTGAAATTAATTTATTTTTTTAAAAATTATATTTAATTTAGAAAATTAAATTTAATTGAAATTAGAATTACCCATTTTAAATTTTATAAAAAAAAAATTCATTTTTTTTTAATTTGAATTTAAATTATTATTTTTTTAATGTATAATTTTCACCCTATAGTGAAAGTAAAGAAATTACAATGTGAAAAAATAATGTCAAAAGAGTAAAAAGAAAAGGTCAAAGTCAAACATAAAAGTAGAGATTGGTAAGGTAAAGATTTCATTGGTTATACAAAGAGTAGTTGTAACTTACAAGACTTGGTCTCACTTTCTCATAAAAATCTTTATTTATTTATTTTTTAAAAAAAATTAAAAATTTTAATTCATTACGAACTCTCCGTGTTAAAATATTTTTACGACGATAATCACGTAATCTTAATATATATATTAATAAGTTAAATTTCGATCATACTGAATCAAATATTATAAATCGACTAAAATGATAAATTTGTGTCTTTTAAATAAAATATAAAAATTTTAATCATTAAATTACTATATTATTAATATAATATTTACTAATTTAATATATATGTATGTGTATATAAATATATATTTTTATGAAATGTTATTGTAATTATAGTCTATACCAACTTCATTTATTAAAATATTATTACAAATGTAGTCTATTATGATTCTTTGCGTGTGGGTGTATATAATATCCCAATATATATGTAATTTATGGTAACTTGTGCTTATACAAAATAGTATCATACATATAATTTAGTATATACATGAATTATTATAATTGTAATTTACCTTGATATAATTTAGACAAATTTTAACAAATATATTTAAGATTTTGGGCAAGAAAAATTAAAAAAAAAAAGAACTTTTATTTTTGCCATAATATGTTACTTTTTGATGATATTATGTTAGAATAATTTATTATATAAATTTTTATACATATAATATTTGGTAATTATGTTTTAAAATATTATTTATAAGAATTAAATTCATGTAGTTATAATACATTTAGAATTTTATTGTAATGTATATATATATATATGTTAGCATTTTTAGTAGAGTTAAGTGGTTTAATTGATCATAGAACTTACTAATTTGGTAATTATTTACATATAAACCAAATATGTAACAATTAAATTCACTTAAAATTTTCTAATTTTGGCAAATTAAATAATTTAGTATATATTATTGTATAAATTATCTTAATATATATTATATCCAAAATTAATTCATTTAAAAGAATTAAAATATATATACATTATATGTAACTTTTAATAATTAAATTTTTTATTTTTTCATTTTCTACACAGACCATTACAAATAAACTAGTCTGTATATATAATACTTATATATATATATATATATATATATGTATATATGCATATTACATTTAAGTGGAGTTAAACTTACTGAAATTACAAGAAGACCCCTGTGAATTCAATTTTCTTGAACACACAGATTACAGCTTACAGATTCTCACACCAGCGTACAGAGCCAATCAACAAATATCTCTTCAGGCTTCTCTGCTTCCTCATTCTCTTCTTCAGTGTTTTTTTTTTTTTTTTCCTTTCTCTTTTCCATTTTTATTTGTTTTGGCCAGAAGGTAATTTTTTCAGAGGTCCACACCTCTTGAACTCCTTTCCTCAATCCTTAATCCCCTCGAATCTCTGTGTTTCTTGATCTGGGTATCTAACTATTTCGTCTCTGGATAATTTTTTTAAATCATCGAATTGAAAAATCTCCCAAGTTTTTTTTTTTTTTACTGTAAAAATCAACTTACAGAGACAAATACCCATCTGGGTTTCACTCCTTTTGAGTATCTCTTGCTTTGCTTTAGCAGATTCAAAGCAAAAGGGTTTCTCGTTAGAGATGCAAATGACAAACTTTGTTTCATATAAGGTTAGTTTTCCATTTTTGTCTCTCTTGTGCACCTGTTTTTTTTTTTTTTATTAGAATATCTGCCATGGTTGTTATTATTGTTTTGGGTTTTGAAAGTTGAAGCTAATTTGGTTCTTATTGATGGGTTAGTCCGGCATATTTTTCAATTCTTGTGGATTTTGGATCTTGACTCCATGGATGTTGTTTGCTGCTTTGTGAGCTTATATCTGTCCGTGTTATCTTCTATTATTTTTTTTTCATACTGATTCTACTTGTTTTTTTCATTTGGGTTTGTTTGGGTTTTATCTGTGGTTTTACCCAATTAATGAGACAAAGGAAAATTCCAATCTTTAGATTGTTTAATCTGAGATTTTTATAGGGTTTATTAACTCCTTGTTTGAGCAGAATTTTCAAGATAATCTCCCATTTGTCGTGTGGGGAAATGAAAAGACTCATCCTTTCTCAGTCCTAGATTTCTGCTTGAGGGGGAACGTGATGGTAAACACAACCTCTTATCAAGGGGTCAGGAAGGATTGAGTTCAGTCATTTATGTATAGAAAGAGAAAAACAATAGAGAAGATCAATCCAAATACTTTATTTCCTTTTGGGTTTTTCCTTTTCTGGGTAACCAAATTTTTGGTAAATATGGTATTTTCCTTTATGGATGGATCATTATGAAATAGTTTAATTGAAACTGCTTAAGCTCCACTCTTTCTTTACTATGCAAGCAATAGACATTCTCTGTAATGGATTCATTTGCATGATGAGAATTGCAACCGTGATGGGTCTTATCTTGAGATATAAATGATTGATCGTGGGTGTGAGTGGTAACTTGTTGCAAGTTCTAATAAGGAACTAATCTTGGCTAGTTGTTTAAACTTTGCTCAATGAATTTAGTTGGCGGCCTTGTGTTCGCTTTTACTCATATCGTTATTGTTGTTGAATTTACTTATCTATCAATAAGATTCTTGTTTGTTTGATACTTCTTTTAATATCTTAGTAAATTTCTCGTCTGTTGCAGATTGTGGAGTGTTTCTATTCTTGTTAGGTGCCCTACACAAGTTCACTCCATTGGTTATAACTGAAGTTTGAGTATGTATTCTATGTTGTTTAGTCTGTGAATTTTGGTAGATATTTCCGGAATCTGCTAGTTTTTATTTTAGCAAATTCAGTTCTGTGTATTTTGTTGTTTCAGGGAGCAATTTCATTTTTATGAGTTGTCCATTAATTGGACATTGAGATTATGGGTAGAGGTAGGGGGAAGGGAAAGAAGTTAACTGTTGGCAACCACGAGGATGCTGGAAGTGGCGAGGAGGAGAAAATTCCTGCACAGAAAAGAAGAGGGAGGCCACAGAAACCACTGAAAGACGAGATTGATGAAGAGGAAGCTGAAAAACTAGACGAGGAAGATGGTGAAAATGGAAAAGTTGGGATAGCAAACAAAGAGACTAAGAGTCCCACTGCAACCGAAAATGGAAAGAAAAGAAAAAGAAACTCACAGGTGAAGGAGAAGTCTGATTCAGCGAAGGAGGAAAATGGTGTTGGAACCAGATCAAGCACCGAGGACTCGACAAAGTCTAATGGGTATAGACAAAATGGAAGTAGGAGGAAAAGCAAACCTCGTCGAGCTGCTGAAGCTGGTGTGGAATGCAAGTGAGATCCCGGTTGGTTATCACAGTAGGTCTCTTATTTTTCGAATTGTTATATATAATAGGAAGTGAGGCCTAGTAGCTCTTTAGTTTCAAATTGCTTTTTGGTAATTCTTTCTTCGTGATTTTTCGAAATTCTCTTTGTTTCCAATATTTACTCTTATTGGAAGTTTTGAACCGATTCTACTGCTTGTATCTTTTGATAATGTTATTACATATGATATCACAATTTACTTTTTGTTATACAACTCTTTGCATGTACTTTTAACTTATTTTTTTTCCTTTTTTTTTCAGAACAAAAAAGATTAATCTCGCCTGCAATTACATAATTTGTAGATTAAAACTGCAATTCATTCTCATTTCAATAGCATTACGTTGAAGTTACACGATAATATCTTCTTCATCTTGTCGAATTACCTTTTTCCTGTTGAGGCCATTCCTAACAGAGGATCAATACTGCTTTGTAGATCAATACTGCTTTGATCTTGAAAATTTTCCATCAACCAACTGTTTTGGATTGTTCTTCACTGTATTTTATAACTCAAATGTCTGTATATGCTTGTTTGGTTTTCTCTTGATAACCAGTAAATAATTCTTGCATTCTTGACATTCCTCATGCATTTTAAACACGAAAGCTTGACACTTGGATTTTTTATGTTGGATCATTCTCTTTACTCTATAGAAAAATTTAGGAGACCTTATTAACATATTGGTAAATATGTAATTACTTTATATACGGATTGCCACCGACCCTATTGTTCGTTGCTAATGATACATTCTACACCATTTTTAAAAAAAAAAATGATCGAAGACATTATACTAGTAGACATTCTGCAGCGGATTCTTGATGTGTTTATCTTATTGTATTTGTTGCATAATCAAGGCGAGTGTTTGGATGTAATTGAGATTAGAGTTGTTAAATTATATTGTAATACACTGTGTTCTTTATTCAGCCCTAAAGTTTTTAAAATAATTGATTACCGATCGATTATTTCACGTAATATCGGAGTTCGAAATCTTATCTCCGAATCTCTGAATCTTGATTGTAGTCGCATGTCTCTTAAGAGTTCTGAAAATGAGCGAGATAAATCATAAGTTGTTTCGGTCTTAAATAGTTGATCTTCAGTTTCACGTCATTTCCATCTTCGAACTTAGATCATGATCATACTAACCGAGTTTTCTTAATCATTTTGTCGTACACTTTTCTAGGTTTCTTGTTTGCTTTGAATGTCTTTTTTTCCTCAGCTCTATAGCTTTAGCAAACATGACCTAAAGTTTTATCACTTTATATTTGAACTTTTGCTTTTATTGAATTGAGTTCCGGTGAAAAAGAAAGAAGGATTAGAAAAGATGCTTCCTTGCGAAGGTAAGTATTTTGCGTTTAACCTTTATCAACTATTTCTCGTATTCTTTATAAAAACCTGAGTTCGAGTTGAATTGCACTTTACATTTTTGATAAAAAAATACTATTATTTTTATGTGCGCTGTCATCTAATTAATAAAATATATAAATTTTTATTTAAAAATTAATGCATCGAAATATTTTTTCACTTTTAAAATATTTTCGAAAGATAAAATATATATTTTAAAATTTATTTTCTATAGAAATGTAACCACGAGTCATGTTGTATAATTTATCATTATTTTTATTAAGTACTAACCAATTATATAATATCACGATTAACTCATCATCAATCAATTTAGTTAACATTAATCGGAAAGATTATTCATTATTATTTGTACACTTCTCTTTTTTTTTTTAAAATATAATTTTACCTTATAAAATTATAATTCTCAATGTCATCGTGTCAAATCCTCGAAATTATGAGCGTCTTAGTTAGTGGCAATGATATGATCCGGTAGTTAACGTTATTGTATTTTATTTGAATGTAAAATTCAAATTTTATTAAAAACATAAAATCGTTATTTTATAGATATATTATAAATTAATAACTATT
This sequence comes from Carica papaya, assembly GCF_054855325.1. Taxonomy (NCBI): domain Eukaryota; kingdom Viridiplantae; phylum Streptophyta; class Magnoliopsida; order Brassicales; family Caricaceae; genus Carica; species Carica papaya. Next base: position 36,667,216 of record NC_142314.1, on the reverse strand, counting down.
AATTTATAATATTTAATTTAATTAAATTAAAGATTTAATTTATTAATAAATTAATAGAGTTGTGTTATAAAAAATAATTTTATAAATTTAAAATCTAATTATTACATCATAATTCATAATTAAATTAATACTTTACTTTTATTGTAATTTTTTACAAAATAATTTTTTTTTTCCAGAATAATAAAATTTGTTAAAAATAAAAACTGAAACTCTACATGTGAAGTAAAAGGCTTTTGCTTTATGGTTGTCAATTCAAACTACCAATCAAGAGTTCTTTCAGAAAGCTTTAATTCCTCCAATGGAGAAAGAGGGAAAAAGCAGAACGCGGTTTTAGAGTTTAGACTACTAGCTAGTCTGGCTCTGTCTCAGTCCTCCTCTCTGCGTTGTATCTCTCAAATGTCCTCTTTCTCTTCTCTCGCCGGAAAATCTCATTTCCGGTTTTGACGAAGACACAGCTGCGATCATCATTAGGTATGGAGAGCTTTCGTTTTTTCTATCTGGTATTGTTGGTTAATCTCGTGATTGGGGGTCTTTTTTTAGTTTCATATTGATCTTGATTTTACGACTATTACGTGGGTTTTTGGAATCCGTTGCTGTTAATTATAGGTGTAGTTTGGGTTTTTTGTTTGGTTGGCGAGTAAGTGTGTGAAATGTAGGGGAAATGAAGTTTGGATGTCTAGCTAAAACTTAGCACGATCAGTTTATAGCACATTTTTATTTTCCTGTTTATTCGGTTCATTGTTAATGAATGGAGAAGTTATGGGCGAGGTTTTTTTTGACGTTTATTTTTCTGTTTTACTTGGGTTCGTGGAACTGTTGATGATTCTTTCTGCCATTTCTTCCTGGTTGCGTTTTCTTGGTAACCAGGAAATAATGAAATTGCATTGGAAGTTGCTAGTTCAGTGTTTTGAAGTATACTATTTCAAGATCATTTTCACAATGTGCGTGCATAGGAGGGTAATGTGATTACCGTACTTGTTCTCATTGTTGGGTCCTATTAAATATTTGGGGTTGCAGATTTTTGGTTAACTTAGGAAAGCGGGGAAATGGAATCAGAAGGAAACAAGAAAGATACTGTGGTTACTCAAGTTAGTTTTGGTGGTTTTGGTCGGAATGTTACGGCCAAAGAACTAACGGAGTTTTTGGAAGAAGAAGTTGGACTTGTATGGAGATGTAGATTGAAGACTTCTTGCACCCCTCCAGACTCCTTCCCAGATTTTCGGATAACTGATATGGCAGGTGTCTGGAGGTCGGATAACTACAAGAAGGTGGAGCCACATGCATTTGTTCATTTTGCCTTGCCTAAATCGGCAACTAGAGCCATGGAGGCTTCCGGTCGTGGTGGATTATTTTTTAAAAATCAACTATTGAAGGCCAGTCTGGGTCCTGAGAGTTCATTTCACATGAATCAGAGGAGGAGGACCATGATCCCCTTCAAGTTAGTTGATGTGGGTCTTGAGATTGGAACCTTGGTTAGTCCAGGTGAGTTTATTGTTGGTTGGAGAGGACCTTCCTCTGGGATTGAATTTCTAGTGGATCCTTTTGACAGGACATGCAAGTTTTGTTTCTCAAGAGATATGGCTTTCTCTTTCAGAGGCAGTGTAGAGCATGCAGTGATAAAATGTAATTTTAAGATGGAGTTCTTGGTGAGAGAAATTACTGAGATTTCTAACTATAAAGATTCATCAGGTTTTGTAATTATGTTGCAGCTGGCTTCACCACCCTGGCTTTGGTATAGAACTGCTGATGATGATGTATATGAAACAGTTGCTTTTGATGTTTTGGATGATGATGATCCTTGGATAAGAACCACTGATTTTACTCCTAGTGGAGCTTTCGGTCGATGTAATTCCTACAGGGTTTCTATTTCTCCCCGCTATGAGGGAAAATTGAAAAATATCTGGGAATATCTTCAGAATCAGAGGGTGCGTGTTCACAGCCTTAAGTGGCCACCGAGTGTCAGGGATGAACTTGATTTTGGGATTCCCATGTCAGACATATTCTCTTCTATCCATTACAGAAAAGGTATTGAATTTGAGATACTTTTTTTAGTGAATGCGGTAATGCACAAAGGCATCTTTAACCAGTATAGGATGACTGGAAGTTTCTTTGATCTACTAAGAAGCCAACCCAAGGAGGTAAATTTGGCTGCACTGAAGCACATCTGGTCCTCTAAATGCCCAGTGTTTGACGCCTACAAGAGGTTGAAACTTGTCCAAGAATGGATTTTGAAGAATCCCAAGGTACTTCAGAGACCCAAGCAGATGATCGATATTGTTGAGATCAGACGGCTGGTGATTACTCCCACAAAAGCATATTGTCTGCCACCGGAAGTTGAACTTTCCAATAGGGTTCTTAGAAGATATAATGATGTGTCTGATAGATTTTTAAGGGTCACCTTTATGGATGAAGGTATGCAGACGATTAATTTGAATGTTCTGAACTATTATGTTGCCTCCATAGTGAAGGACCTAACATCAAATTCTGCCCCCCAAAAAACGACGGTGTTCAAAAGAGTGAAGACTATTCTGACTAATGGGTTTAATTTGTGTGGGCGAAAATATTCTTTTCTAGCCTTTTCATCCAACCAATTGAGGGACCGTTCTGCTTGGTTCTTTGCTGAAGACAAGAACATATCCGTCCATAATATCACAAATTGGATGGGGAAGTTCACTGACCGAAACGTTGCCAAGTGTGCTGCAAGGATGGGCCAGTGCTTCTCATCTACCTATGCTACAATAGAAGTTCCATCACTAGAGGTCAATTTTGAGCTTAAAGAAATCAAGAGAAATGGATATGTCTTCTCTGATGGTATTGGTACTATTTCACATGATCTTACAATGGAAGTTGTGGAGAAACTCAAATTGGACATGAACAACCCACCCTCAGCTTTTCAGATTAGATACGCTGGCTGCAAAGGGGTTGTGGCTTGTTGGCCATCAAAAGGTGATGGAATCAGACTGTCACTGAGGCCCAGCATGAACAAATTCACGTCTAACCATGCTATCTTGGAGATTTGTTCTTGGACAAGATTTCAGCCTGGTTTCCTGAACAGGCAGATTGTTACCTTACTTTCAGCGCTAAATGTTCCAGATGAAGTGTTTTGGGACATGATGGAGTCTATGATTTTCAAATTACACAAGATGGTTGAGGACCCAGATGTTGCATTTGAGGTTCTCCTTGCATCATGTTCTGAACAAGGGAATAGTGCGGCCATAATGTTGAGTGCAGGTTTTAATCCTCTAACAGAACCTCATCTGAGAGGCATGTTGGCTTCAATAAGAGCAGCACAGCTTTGGGGCCTCCGGGAGAAGGCAAGGATTTTTGTTCCTTCTGGAAGGTGGTTGATGGGCTGCTTGGATGAACTGGCAGTACTAGAACAAGGCCAGTGTTTCATCCAGGTCTCCAGTCCATCACTACAAAATTGCTTTTCGAAACATGGTTCTAGGTTTTCTGAGATCCAAAGAAATCTAGAAGTGGTAAAAGGATTTGTGGTGATAGCGAAGAATCCTTGTCTTCATCCAGGGGATATAAGAATTCTCGAAGCTGTTGATGCCCCTGATCTACATCATTTGTGTGATTGCCTTGTTTTCCCCCAGAAAGGTGATAGGCCCCACACAAATGAAGCTTCTGGGAGCGACCTTGATGGGGATCTTTATTTTGTCACCTGGGATGAAAATCTTGTTCCACCCAGCAAAAGAAGCTGGACTCCTATGGATTATGAACCTGCAGATACCAAAACTTTGACACACCCTGTCAGCCATTCGGTATTTCTTTGTCCTGTCTGAATTTTATCTCTAAACACTGATATGGATTGTGCTTTCGATAGCCTATTTGATGTTCAACTACTCCATATTTTCTTTCTTTGTGCACATTCTATCATATCCTTTTTTCTAAAAACAGTCATCCTGTTGTTATTACAATGAAGTGCTACTTCAAGTATGGATAGTAAATATTTTAGAAAATGCAGCAATTGCTCATAAGCACTTATGATGTTGATAGCATATTTTCGCTATTTTAGTGGCTTTCATTGTGTAATTTCTTGTGCCATTGGGAAAGTCGTGATTTCTCTTGACCTTTCAATTGCTTAGACATTATAACCAGACTTGGTAATCCAAGTAGTTCATGAGGAAAATCTGAATTGAAATGCAGCTGTAACAAACTTTCGTGTTGTTAAATGTTTTGGAGAATGATACTAAACTTGGTGATGATCCTAAAATGTGTGGGAATTGACTTTACTAATGACAATAATAGTCCCAAATAAAAAGGAATAGGGACCTGTTTTAAGCTTTAAAAAAGAGGGAAAAGAATGTTGGCACATTTATGTTTTGCATTATGTTCTCAATTCTTTTCTGTTGTGTTTCTTTTGCAGGACATAATAGGATTTTTTGCCAAGAACATGGTACATGAAAACTTGGGAGCAATTTGCAATGCCCATGTGGTTCATGCTGACAGGAGTGAGTATGGAGCTTTGGACGAGAACTGCATACTCTTGGCAGAATTGGCAGCTATAGCTGTCGATTTTCCCAAGACTGGGAAACTTGTGACAATGCCTTCTCATTTAAAACCAAAAATCTACCCAGATTTTATGGGAAAAGAGGATTATCGATCATATAAATCAAATAAAATTCTGGGAAGGTTGTATCGACGCATAAAAGATGTCTATAATGATGATACTTCCAATGCAGATTTTGTTACCGGAGATATCCCTTATGATACTGATTTGGATAAACCCGGATCTGCCGGTTTTCTTCTTGATGCCTGGGCCCAGAAGTGTTTATACGATTGGCAGCTTACCAGTCTTCTTGGGCAGTATAAAGTGAAAAGGGAAGAAGAGATTGTAACAGGCCATGTTTGGTCTATGCCTAGATACACCAGTAGGAAGGAAGGGGAGCTGAAGGAGAGGCTGAAACATTCTTACAGTGTCTTGAAGAAAGAATTCCGACAGATTTTTGAGAACATGCACCCAGAATTTGAGCAACTCACTGAGGATGAGAAGAATATTCTGTATGAACAGAAGGCATCAGCTTGGTACCAGGTTTGTTACCACCCCAAGTGGGTGGATAAATCTCGGGAATTGCAAGAGCCTGTTTGTGCTGAAAATCCCTTAATGTTGAGTTTTGCATGGATTGCGGTTGATTACCTTGCTCGAATCAAGATCAAATCTCGTCAAATGGGAGATATTGATTCTACCAAGCCAGTCAACTCTCTAGCAAGGTATCTTGCTGATAGAATATGACAAGGACTTGAAGTCATTACCCACAACCTTTAGGCTGCAAGACCACTCTGCCTTTATAGAAGAATAAGCTTCCAAGCATTTTATTAACATGGTATTTTCCGGATTTTTCTTATCATAATTATAAATGAAAATTGGAGCTTTAATACAGTCTACAAACTTTATCAAGTTTCCTGCATTTCCTACGGTCATTTATATAGTTTAGGTTGGTTTGATTGAGGACTACAGTGGTGGACTTGTTAGGATTTATGAAAATCCATCTTGTTTGGCCTGATTTATCATAGTAACAGTATATGATTCTGGATATATAGCAAGGATTAGCTATATCTAACTCTTACCATTTTCCAGCTTTCAATTTTATGAAGAATTATTATGAACTATAGGATTACATATTACTTAATATACTTCATAAATATAATTTATATATTAAATTTTCATTTTTCTGAATAATGTATCTGCTAACCTATTTATACCAGGAAAGAAAACAAAGGTCATAATTCTAGATCTTAATGAATAAGAACTTTTATTTGTTGAATTATAGTCCTTATATCTCTTTCTATAAAATATTTGATTCGGTTTTTGGGTTATATTTTTTATGTATTCTCATTAAAAAATTGTATTATTATTGACAGTGTATGTATCACTTAACCGACAAAATTAGTATATTTATTTTTAAGATGATATGTAAAGATCCAGAACTTAAATAGAAACAAATTTATAAATTAAATATGAAAGCGATTAATAGAGTTAGAGTTTACATTCCTTACACAATAATTTTGAATGTTCAATAGGGATACGTGAATGTTCATTTTAAAAAACAAACGGTAATTAAAAAAATAAAACAAAAAGCGAATAACTAAGCATCTTAGAACAATTTTTACTAGCACCTGAAGGGAGTTCGGATAGTGAACTATTTACAATCCTCTTGTTAATCGGGATCTGAATCTTGGTTCTCTTGATCTGAAATAGTTAATGAACGGATGAACTACACTATCTTAGTAAGAATATCACACTAATCACAAATACGAAAAACTGAAGATTGGTAAAAATTAGAAAAACAAATAATTGAGCCTTTACCTTATTTAAAAACATTTAAACTTGAAAATATTTGTTTAATACTTACCATAACGAGTTTTCTAAAGACAACCTATAAAAACTCATATCCGTATAACTTTTCACTTTCATGCATAAGAGGATAAGAAATAATAGCTTTCTTTTTTTACCTACTTACTGATACCCCTAGGGGTCCATACGGATATCTCCCCTACCCGTGAACCCAATATCCAATTTTTCAATTAATCAACCGTCCCCATGCCCTATCCGATAATGAGCGCTAAATATTCCATCGTCTCGATACCCTGTCCGGTATGATGGTGAATTATATCCCCCAAACCTTTCTGGTAATGGACTTCTTAGCCCAGTCTGACTGAGGTAACGTTTACGGTAGGGTTTCCTATGTACTGAGTCTGTCCGTCCTTTCACCGGGTACCCAGTAAGTCTTTCACATACAGATTTCTATCAACAAACAACCAACAAATGTATACCAATATCTCATTGTATATTCATTGTATATTCACATATCAATCAAACAACACTTAAGTAAACAGTATGATTTCATACCCCAATAACTAAGAAACATAATTGGGGCATTTATTTCAAATTAATGAATCAGCTAAAGATCACGATCAGACAATCAATAAATGAAAAAATAATTAAAAGTAATAATTTTAATCATATGGTAGATCAATCAAGTAAGTAAGATAATACATGAAAATAAACGGGACATAAAGACAATTGTGAACTAACCGGTTCCGGCTCCATTAGTAACATATAATTATTTTTAGGGTTTTCTAATTTTTCATAAAAGTACGAAATTATACATCGTTAAACCTCAATTTGTCGTAACAGAGAATATGGTAAGAGATTCTTACCCGAATCAGTGTTTTGAGATGTCGAGCTATCTATTACGCCTTCTAATGAGTACCAGATTTTCTGAATTTTTTCTGTGAAATTCAAAACACTTCTCACATACCTAAAAATATCACATGAACTCAAATTTTCACAACTTTTTCTCAAAATTGTTTTCAATCTCTTCCCTAATTTATTTTTTTCCTCAAAATTTTAATTAAATAAAAATAAACTAAATTAAATAATTTTTTAATAAAATAATTTAATAATAAAAAATATTTCAAATCGTTTTTTGGGTATGGATATTACAACTCTCCCCTCCTTAGGAAAATTTGGTCCTCCAAATTGGTCACTCTCTCACTAAGTCAAATAGTTGGGGGGTACTGGGCCTTGAAGCTTGATTCCAATTCTCAAGTGGCCTCTTCCTGCGTATGGTTCTGCCATTGGATCTTAACGAATGTAATTTTTCAGTTGCAGAGTACTTTACTTTTTCGGTCTACAATGTCAATCGGTACCTTCTCATAGGATAGACCCTACTAGAGTAAAAATGGCTCATGGGACAAGATGTGTGAGGGGTCCGGGTTGTACTTGCATAGCATAGATACATGAAACATATTATGAACCCTAGATAGCTCTGGAGGTAATACCAGTCTATAGGCGGTCGTACCAATCCGGTCTAAGATCTCAAATGATATGACGAATCGGGGATTTAATTTTTTCCTTCTTGCCAAACTTACAGATTCTCTTGAAATGAGTGACACTAAGAAACACTCGGTCATCTTTCTCAAATTCTAAATTCCTCATCCGGATGTTCGCATAACTTTTTTGCTTGCTCTGAGCTGTTTGGATGTTCTTTATGATCTTAATTATTTTGGCTGTAGTATCCTCCACAAGATCTGGACCGAATAATTTCTTATCACCCACCTATTCCCAACAGATCGACGATCTGCATGGGTGGTCATACAATGCCTCGTACGGAGCCATACCGATACTTGCTTGGTAGCTATTAATATAGGCGAACTCTATCAAAGGTATGTGATCATCCCAGTGGCCCCCGAAGTATAAAACACAAGCATGGAGTGTATCCTCTAGTGTGTGAATCATCATCTTTGATTGTCCATCAGTTTGAGCGTGGAATGTGGTTCTAAGGGACAGTTTCATTCATATGACTTGCTGAAAACTAGACAAAAATCGAGAAGTGAACCTAGTGTCTCTGTCGGATATCATTGACACTAGAACTTCATGTAACCTGACTATCTCTTGGATATACATTCTTACTATTTTGTATAAGAGGTCGGTAATCTTGATAGCCAAGAAATGAGAAGACTTGGTGAGCCGATCGACAATTACCTAAATGACATCAAGTCCTGAGCGTGCCTTAGGCAGCTATGTCACGAAATCCATTGTGATATGTTCCTACTTTTATTCCGGGATTGGTAATGGCTGAAGTAGCCCGCTTGGGTGTTGATGCTCTGCTTTAACCTATTAATATACTAGACACTTAGAATAAAGTCGACTACTTCTCCTTTTATCTTGCTCCACCAAAACTAGGGTCGCATACTTTAATATATTTTAGTACTTCTGGGATGCATGACGAATATTGAGTTATGAACCTCTGTTATGATGTCTATTTTCAGTTCACTGTCACCCGGAATACACACCTTATCTTAAAATTTGAGCAATCCATTAGTAGAGACTCAAAATTCTGAATTTACTCCCTATTCTACATCCTTTTTGAGAGTTATTATGGTGGCATTGGTTGATTGAGCTTTTTTTATTCTCCGTATTAATTTGGGTTGGACAGTCAGGTGGGTCAAACATGTAACTCTCTTCAAGTCCTGAACTCGTATATGTTGTTTGGCCTCTATTGCCCTGCATTCAGAAATTATTAGGTGAGCTAACATACCTGCACTTTTTTTGCTGAACATGTCGACTACTACGTTGCCCTTATTCGGTTGATACAAAATATTATAATCATAATCCTTGAGGAGTTCTATCCAACGCCTCTGATGCATGTTTAGATTATTCTGAGTGAGTATGTGCTTCAAGATCTTATGGTCAGTAAAAATCTCAAAAGCCTTCCCATACAGGTAGTGACGCTAGATCTTTAAGGCATGGATAATGATGACAAGTTCTAAGTTGTGGGTGAGCTAATTTTTCTCATGACTCTTTAACTGCCTGAACCTATAGGTTATGACCTTAGCATGTTGCATTAGAACACAACCCAACTCCAGGTAGGAGACATCACTATACACTGTATATCTACATGTTTCACTCGATAAGGCCAACACAGGTGTAATAGTCAACCGTTTCTTGAGTTCTATAAAGCTCATTTCACAATTTTCGTTCCATTCAAACTTAACGTTCTTTATGAGCTGGGTCAAAAGAGCAGCTAGGTTGGAAAATCCTTTGACAAACCTGTGGTAATAATCTACTATTCTTAGAAAGTTACGAATCTCCTTGACTAAGGTCAATTTCTCCCATCCAAGCACTACCTCAACATTTTTGGGATTCTTTGATACTCAATCCCTTGATATGATGTGCCATAGAAAGGTAATCTACTCGAAACAGAACCCACACTTACTCAATTTTGTATACAGTTTCTTATCCCTGAAAACTTGCAAAACTTGAGCCAGGTTGAGCGTGTTCCTCTCAGCTCTTTGAATAGACTAAGATATCATTGATAAATACAATAACGAACTGATCCAGGAATTGTCTGAAGATCCTGTTCATTAAGTTTATAAAAATGGTTGGTGCATTGATTAGTCTAAATGATATGATCAAGAACTCATAATGTCCGTACATAGTTCTGAAGACTGTCTTGAAAAATGTCATTTGCCTTGATCTTTACCTGATAGTAACCCGAACACAAATTTATTTTAGAGAAGACTTAGGCACCCAGCAACTGGTCGAAAAGGTCAACAATCTTGGGAAGGAGTTACTTGTTCTTGATCGTGACCCTGTTCAATCCCCTGTAGTTAATATACGACCTGAGGGACTCATCCCCTTTCTGTGATTCCAGCACCCCAAAGAGATACACTGTGTTGGATGAAACCACTATCCAGCAATTTTTTGATATGTTTTCTCAGTTCTTCCTCCTCTACACGACTCATGCAGTAAGGGGCGACTGATATTGGGTGGGTGCCGAGTTGAAGATCTACAGTAACTTCAACTTTTGCATCCACAACAATCTTGATATTTCATCAGGGAACACGTTCGGAGAATTTGGACCACAAGAATTTCTCGAATGCAAATTTCTTTCTTACACTTATTCTGTATCACATACGGGTTGACTTCAGTATCCTGCTGGGTGAGGGTATAGATTATGCCATAGAGTGGAGGTCTGACCTGATTTTTGATTCTGTAGACACTCTCTCGTGTAGTGCTGGGCACTTATGCAGATGTGGTAGGTGTTGTTTAGGCGATAAGAGGGTCGATCCCTATGGTCCTTGACGCGGTGCTTGCAAGTCCTGTTGAAGAGGAACTAGATTATGTTGGGGAGGGATTGGGTGACCCTGTGGTGGCAGCTGGTTGTATGGTGGGGCACTAGATTATATTGTAGCGGTGCTAGATGATACAGTGGAGGGGCATGGTTGTATCGAGATGGCATTGAATCCTCTCGTTATAAGGGTGGCTCATACTGTGTCAGTGGTGGGGGGTCAGACAACTTCCTTCTCTCTTCCTTCGTCTGCTGGGCAGAGATGAGTCTCTCTAACATCTCAAAGAGCCATCGACATCCTCTTGAAACGACCCATCTCGTGCTGCCCTGTTCAGTAGGAGCCCTCCTCTACTCATATCCTTATACTTACTTTTCACAACGAAGGGTTAAGAGTGATAAATGCAGAAGTGATTAATAAAGTTAGATTTTATATTTCTTATACAATAATTTTGAATGGAAATAAATTCATAAATTAAATAGAAATAATTCATAAATTAAATGCAGAAGTGATTAATAAAGTTAGAGTTTATATTTCTTATACAATAATTTTGAATGCCCAATAAGGTTACAAGAATATTCATTCTAAAAGATAAACGGTAATTAAAGAAATAAAACGAAGAGTGAATAACTAAGTATCCTAGAACAACCTTCACTAGAACTTGAAGGGAGTCCGGATAGTGAACTACGCACAACTCTCTTGCTAATTGAGATCAAAATCTTGGTTCTTTTGGTTTTAAGTAGTTAATGAAATGGTGAATTACACTATCCCAGTAAGAATATCACTCTAATCATATATACAAAAAATTGAAGATTGGTAAAAATCAGAAAAATAAATAATTGAGCATTTGCTTTATTTAAAAACATTTAAACTTGAAGATGTTTGTTTAATACTTACCATAACGAGTTTTCTAAAGACAACCTATGAAAACCCATATCCATATCATTTTTCACTTTCAGGCATAAGAGAATAAGAAACAATAGCTTTCATTTCTTACCTGTTTACTGGTACACTTGAGGGTCTATAGGGATGTCTCACCTATTTGTGAACCTGATATCAAAATTTTCAATTAATCAGCCGTTCCAATGCTCTGTTCGGTAATGGACGCCAAATATTCCATTACCTTGATACCCCGTCCAGTATAAGGGTGAATCATATTTCCTAAACCTTTCTGGTAAAGGACTTCCTAGCCCCGTCCAATTGAAGTAACGTTCACGGAAGGGTTTCCTATGTACCAAGTCTGTCCGTCCTTTTACTGGGTACCCAGTAAGTCTTTCACATACAGATTTCTATCAACAAATAACCAACAAATGTATACCAATATCTCATTGTATATTCACATATCAATCAAACGACACTTAAGCAAACAGTATGATTTCATACCTTAATAACTAAGAAACGTAATTGGGGCATTTATTTCAAATTAATGAATCAGATAAAGATCACGATCAGACAATCAATAAATGAAAAAATAATTAAAAGTAATAATTTTAATCATATAGTAGATTAATCAAATAAGTAGGACAATATATGGAAATAAATAGGAAATCAAGACAATTGTGAACTAATCGGTTCCGACTCCACTAGTAACCTGTAATTATTTTTAGTGTTTTTTAAATTTTTATAAAAATACGAAATTATACATTATGAAGTCTTAGTTTACCGTAACGGAGAATAGGGTGAGGGATCCTTATCTGGATTGGTGTTTCGAGATGTCAAGCTGTCTACTACGCCTCATAATGGGTACCAAGTTTGCTGAATTTTTTCTATGAAATCTAAAACATTCATCACATACCTAAAAATACCTCAAAAATCTAAAATCAGTGTTCAAAACTCATTCCGGCCAATTTTGGGGTTCCAGCACGATAGTGCCGCCGTGATTCAGTGTCGGCTCCACCACTCACGGTAGTGGTTCGCCTTGACCTGGTCGGTTTTGATCGTATTCTTGTAGAAAAATACATTAGAGGGTCTCGGTTGGCCGAAAAATCACAAAAATTGAACCTATCGGTAGGGGAGGGGGGGACCTCTAGGTTGGTGGCTCCACTGGTACTCATTTGATACTGAGATTGTTTCTTCGGCTAATCTGCACAGAAAAGAGCGAACACAATGATAAAAAAATCACATAAAACGGAAATAAAAAAAGGGCTCATGAGAGAAATTTTGGATTTTGGTCACGACAACTCCGTAGGGATTTGCCCATGATTTTCAGCTCATTTGTCGTCCATCTTACTCCAATTTGGTCATAAGGGTGCTTAGAATCGAATTCCGAACAGATAGGAGGAATTTTTACTTTTTTTTGGCGGTCGGCTGTGTCTCTGGTACGACGATGGTCAGCGGTGGCTTCGGTACGACCACGGTTGGCGGTCGGCCTCATTCTTCGGCGCCTGGTTCTTTTTCTTTGGTGGGGGGTGGCAGATAGGGTTTAGGTTCCTGTGTGATGTAAAGTATTTATACCTATCCTACGTTGATGTTGACCGTCCAGCACGATTGATCTCGTTCGTTCAATCGCGCATAAGGAAGAAACGAATATAGACTGTTCATCATGATTGATCTCAGCCATTCGATCGCGCCTAAAGAAAAAATGAATCCGTGCCGTCCATGCGCGTGGGATCGATCCTAGGCCGTCCGATTGTGGGGCACAAGGATCACCAACGTGGCATCCCACGTAGCACCCACGTCAGCGTGCCTTGCCAAGTGGTGTACTCCGGTTCGTCGAGACTGCTGATTGGGCGGTCCTACGTGGTCGAACTTTCTCCTTTTACACTTTGACTGGGCAGTCCTACGTGGCTGACTAGTCCCGAAAAATAGTCCAAGATATTTTTATTATTAAATTATTTTATTAAAAAAATTATTTAATTTAATTTATTTTTATTTAATTAAAATTTTGAGAAAAAATAAATTAGAGACGAGATTAAAAATAATTTTTGGAAAAAAGGGTAAAAATTTAAGTTTGGGGGGTATTTTTAGGTATGTGATGAATGTTTTGGATTATACAGAAAAATTCAAAAAATTTGGTACCCGTTAGGAGGCGTAGTAGACAGTTTGACGTCTCGAAACAACGATCCAGGTAAGGATCCCTCACTTTATTCTCCGTTACGGTTAATTGAGGCTTAACGATATATAATTTTGTATTTTTATAAAAAATTAAAAATTTTTAAAAATAATTACATGTTAAAAGTTGAGCCAAAACCGGTTAGTTCACAATTGTTTCGATTATTTATTTATTTTTCTATATTGTCCTACTTGCTTGATTGATCTATCGTATGATTAAAATTATTGTAATACCCAGGTTGTGCCTAGCTGGATAAAAAAGAAAAAAAAATATACAATAATTATAAATTAAGAAAAAAAAGAGAAAAAAAGAAGAAGAATGTAGAGAGAAAGAGAATAAATAAAGTGGCAAATATATATATATATATGTGTATATGTAATGAAAGAACAAAAAAAAAGAAAAAGAAAGAGAGGAGGAGAGCTGAGTTTGAGTGGGTGAGAGAAGAGGCCGAGCTGAGTGAGGATCTGGGTCGAGAGAGCAGAGTGAGGGAAGGAGCCTTGGCCGCGTGAGGAGGAGGAGCGAGCGGCAGTCGAAGAGGTGAAATGCGACGAAAATGGAGACGTCACAGGAAAGAGGAAAGAGAGAAAGAGGAGACGTGATGGGTAGAGAAAAAAAGAAAAGAAAGAAGAAAGAAGAAGAAGAAGAAAGGAAAAAGAAGGAAGAAAGAAAAAAAAAGAGAAGAAGAGGAGTTGCGGGAAATGAGGAAAAAAAAGAAAAAAAAAAGAGAAGAAAAAAGAAAAAAAAAAGAAAGAAAGAAAAAAGAAAGCAAAAAAAAAAAAAAGAAAAAAAATAAAATGAAGGAAGAAAAAATAAAAGTGTAGTGACCAATATAATGTTGGTGCACTGCTTGTGACAACGCACGCTGATTCGATCATCAGCGTCTGACATTTTTGATAACACGCGTATGATGGCGCGTGGTGACATTGGCAATTGGGACTGCGTGTCCCAAGGTAAAATTCGTTCCTAATTTCGCGTAATATGATTTTTAAAATTATTCATAATTTAATATTTGTGTTTTCTATTATAAATGAGAAAAATTATTCAAACGATATTCGAATTTCTGAGAGGACTATAGAACGAGTTAGAAAGGATTCCCAAAGCTTTTTTGATCATACCGTAGGTAAGAATTATGTGTATTCTGTATGAAGACATAAATTATATGTTTATGTATATGTGTATATGTACAGTACATTGTGTGTGAATGTTTAAATGTATATGTAGTGTAATAGGAATATAATTAGTATGTCTAATTTGTATTTGTTTGTGTTCGTATGTGTGTGTGTATATATATAAAAATATACGATAAATGTGATATGAATTAATAAGAACAGAATTGATAAAAACAAAATTGATAAGAATAGAACTGATAAGGGCAAATATGTGAATAAATATATATATGATATGTTGTATGTGATTGTGTGTACGTGTTCAAGTATGAATATATGCGTATGTTTTGATAGATATTGTGTGTGTGTGAATATAAATATATTTGTGTATATGTATTAATATATTGTACACACGCTATACGTGTGAAATGTACAACCAGTGTGTGTACGTGTAAAATTTGGGTACACTGTACTTGGTGTGTGATATAATACAGTTACGCGAGGAATCTGAGTATCTTGTGTTTGCTGTGTGATATGGTACAAGATGACTTAAAAAGTGGTTTGAAAATATATGATTCTGATGTACATGATGATATCGTGTATTGTGTGTGTGTTTGTGTTTTATTATACGTAGAATTAAGATTTTAAGTATGAAATGAATGAATTAGGAATAAAAGACATTTGGATAGAGTGTAGAGTGTAAGGACTCTGAATACCTACTCATTTAGTCTGAATCGGAGAGAAGAGGGTGCGTGTGTGATTGAAGTTCACAAGGAATGGTGAACCTGCACATGGATAGAGTTTGAAACCTAATTTAGACGTGGATAGGTATTTGTGAATTGGTCACCTAGCAAACGTAACTGCTGTGGCTAATATGAGATTTTATATGTGTGCTATCCATGCGATGGGAGGATCCATTTCACCTCTCCTCGACGATGATATAAACGGCATCGCGCGATGGTAATCTAATTAAGCTTTAAAAGATTAAATAATGTAAAATTATAAATTTGAGTGGAGTGATATGTGTGTGTGAGTAAACCCATTTTGGTTTGAGGAATCTGTGAATCCATAAGTGTGATTTGAAATGAGAACAAGAATTAGGTTAGAAGAGTGAGGATTAGAATATGTTTTGTGAGATGATTTATTTTGTTTTGTAATTTGATTGTGATGCTTGTTTGACATTTTTTTGATAATAAAAATTATTATATTTAACATATTACGTGAATGTATGTACGTAAGTCTCCATTATAGAATTATTTTTTTTACTGAGCTCGTGAAGCTCATCTCAATTCATCCCTATTCAAGTTAAAGGAGATGAGGAACAAGTTCAAGATCAATAGAAGATGGTGAAGAAAAACCTTGTTAATTTCTATTTTAGATTTGTAACGTAATTTAGATGCCTCAGTTATTTGTAAACAAATAATTATTCTGTCACAAGCGATGTATATTAAAGTGTAGTTCTGCTGCATATTTAATATTTATCTGTTCCACTAGTTGAAAATATTATGCTAACGTCCGTACCCACCGATATGAGGTTCGGGATGTTACAATTATTACTTTTAATTGTTTTTCTATTTATTGATTGTTTGATCGTGATTTTTATCTGATTCATTGATTTGAAATAAAGACCTTAATTACGTTTCTTAGTTGTTGAGGTATGAAATCGTACTGTTTGCTTAAATGGAAATAAATTCATAAATTAAATGTGGAAGCAATTGATAAAGTTAGAGTTTACATTCCTTACACAATGATTTTGAATGCCCAATCGGGTTACGGAAATGTCTCTTCTAAAAAACAAACAGTAATTAAAAAAATATAATGAAAAGCGAATAATTAAGCATCATAAGACAACATTTGCTAGCACTTGAAGGGAGTCTGAATAATGAACTATTACAACCCTCTTGTTGATCGAGATTTAGATCTTAGTCCTCTTGATCTAAAATAGTTAATGAAAGGGCAAGTTACACTAACTTAGTAAGAATATCACACTAGTCACATATACAAAAAACTGAAGATTGGTAAAAATCAGAAAAATAACTAATAGAGCTCTTGCTTTATTTAAATATATTTAAACTTGAATATATTTGTTTAATACTTACCATAACGAGTTTTCCAAAGACAACCTATGAAGACCCATATCCATACTATTTTTTACTTTAACAAATAAGAGAACAAGAAGCAATAACTTTTCTTTCTTACCTGTTTACTGGTACCCTTGGGGTACAAAGGGATGTCTCCCCTACCCATGAACCCGATATCCAATTTTTTAATTAACCGGTCATTCCCATACCCTGTTTAGTAATGGATGCTAAACATTCCATCGCCTCGATATCCCATCCGGTATAAAGGTGAACTATATCTCCCAAACCTTTTTGGTAAGGGACTTCTCAGCCTCGTCTGACTGAAGTAACGTTCACGGTAGGGTTCTCTATGTACCGGACCTATCCGCCCTTTTTTCGGGTATCCAGTAAGTCTTTTACATACAGATTTTCATCAACAAACAACTAACAAATGCATACTAATATTATATTGTATATTCACATATCAATCAAACGCTTTACATGATAATAGAGATGTGATAAAATTTATATTTGTTTATGCTATATTATATGCTGATGAAAAGAAAAGATTAAAAAATTTATTTGCAATAAAAAATTTATTTGTTACCAATCTCGTATTGTTTGATAAAGTAAAAGATAAAAAAAAAAGTTATAAAAAGATCAAAAAATATGTTAGGTTAGTTTTACCAAGTCTAAATTACAGAATTAATCTTTTGATAAATTTTGTTAACTTGTTCTTTTGAAATATATATATATATATATATATATATGTATATGTATTTTGGGAGTATTTGCAATTCTCCTTGAAAAACAAGGGATTGATGAGTTGAATAATGTTGCATCAACACTTGAAAAGCCCTTATGGACAATATGCTTATCAATTACTACCATCAACACCTTTACTTTCTTCAAAAATCCATGGAATAAGTGTTTTTATCTTCATTATCCCTCTCTCTTCCTCTTCTTCATATATATGTATATATTTATTCATACATGCATGCCCATGTGGATTATCTACATCAACATGTCAAAGGATATTTTACATGGTCGTTGTTAGGCAACTTTGAATGGAGCTCTAACTATACAGTTCGATTTGGCATTAACTATGTCGATTACAAAAACATGTTGAAAAGATATCCCAAACTCTCGGCTCACTGGTTCAAGAACTTTTTAAAGAATAGATAAGAAAATGTTTGATTAAAAACTTGTAAAAAATTCTAAACTTCAACATAAGTTGTTTGTAATTGAAGTTATTGTGTGATATATCTATTAATTAACCGATAGCTAATAGTTAATACTTTCATATTTTTATAAGAAGTTATGGGTTATAGTATAACTATATGTTCTACTTATAAAGTTGTATTATATGTGTGTGTCATATAATTAATAAAATATATTTTATCAATCGGCTAATTATTAGTCTTAATTTTTTTAGTTCTTTTCGCCATTTCAGAAAATCTAACCACTATGAAATATTTTTTTTTTACCTGTATGCGTAATGATTCTCCGAGTCTAAAACTAAATTAATCATTATAATCCCACTAATACAATAACAAATTAAGTTTTTGTCTTTACTAAATAAAAAATTATACATCAATCACCGTTAACACTTAATAAACTCATAAAGTAACAAACTTTACATTCTTAACAAAGTCTGAGCACGTGATCTTTACGTTAAACGTAAAAATCTAAACTGTATCGGTAGTTATAGTTAGTATAACGTTTTAATTAGTTATTTTTTATTTTAATAATTTTTTACGGTGCTAATTAAATCTAAGTTCATTGGTTGTTGGCAAGTATTTTAAGAAAAAAAATATATAATTTGCATAAAATTAGTTAAATAAGAAAAAAAATTTAATAATTATTTTTTTAAAAAAAGTAAAAATAAAACTAGACTTATCAATTTTTAATAATAATGTTATATTATGTTTAAATTATTATAAATATCATAATTTTCAATAAATTGATTAATTAAATTAAGTAAATCAGAATGTGTTTTTTAAATAATTTTTTAATACTATTTAAAATAATCAAATAGTAATTATTAATTAATTATTTTAAAAAGCTTGGTATCTTCGAGCTTGTTTACTCGGTACAATTTTTTTTTTTTAATTATTTATAAATTAAGAAGCAGCGTAAAAGAAGCGGTCAACCAAAAAAAGTCAACAAAATAAGATCTTCAAGAACAAGAAAAGTCATAGTAATATACAGCCTGATATTCCAAGTAATATACATGGTTGGAATATTTTAAGCAGCAACTTGGTGCATGCTCCTTTCGTCAACACAGAATGAATATGAACACACATCCCATATGTATATAATGTCAGATATATATGTATGGTTGATAAATACAATGTCATAATATATATATATATATATCTGTGTGTGTGTGTGTATGGAAGTCCACTTTGACAATAAATAATCAAGCAAAAATGAGGTGTCGACAGTATTTTAACCCTATAGAGACAAAAATGAATTATATACAACAAGTTGGAATTTTTTTCACTTCTTCAAATGAAATTGAGAGACCCAGAAATCCACAGTGCAACTAAACAGATTTAAAAAAGGGAACTGACTTTTTCTTTTCTATGTTCTAATGTGGTTTTTTGGCATGGCAATGGGGAATTGACCACAATAAGTTCGGATCATTTGAGCCACATGAACAAGTTCTGTTCATTGCTTCCTACCAATAACCTTTTTTTCTGGATATGGAATTTTGAATCCAAATCTTTTTTAACAAATTCGGAAGTGTTCTGTAACTAGTATTTCTGGGTGTTCTGTTTGCCTTTCATTTCTTTTTGGCCTTTCCTTCACGGTGTTGTTCAAAGAAACAGTAAAAAGAAGAGGAGAAAATGGCTGCACAGATAACTCTGCAGTTTGTTACTGCATTTACCTCTGTAGTTTTAGACCATTGTGTTGCTCCCATTGGACGACAGATTGGTTATGTCTTCAACTACAAAAGCAATCTGCAAAGCCTCAAGAAGCAGCTCCAGAAACTAAAAGATGAAAGAGACGGGGTGCAACATTCTGTTGATGAGGCTACAAGAAGAGGGGATGAGATCGAAGCTGTTGCGGCAAGGTGGCTGAAAGAAGTTGACAAGATCATTGAAGATGCAGAGAAAATTGTCGGTGAAGGTGAGGAATTTGCACGAAAGGGATGGCTTAGAAGGTCGTGTATTGGCTTGAGGTCCCGTTATCGAGCTGGAAAGGGAGCAGCAAAGGAGACCAAAAGTGTTGCTAAACTACAGGAAGAAAGAAAGTTTGATAAGGTCTGGTATCGTAATCTTCCACAAGGGATTTGGATCACAGTTTCGAAAGGTTACGAGGCATTTGAGTCAAGAAAGCACACCATGAATGGAGTTACAGAGGCCTTAAAGGATCCCAATGTCAACATGGTTGGAGTGTATGGGATGGGAGGCGTTGGCAAAACCACACTAGTTAAAGAAGTTGCCAAGAAAGCCAAGCAGGATGGAATTTTCAACATGGTGGTCATGGCCAAGGTCTCGCAGAGGAAAGACATTAAGAAGATTCAAGGGGAACTTGCAGACAAGTTGGGTCTGGAATTTCGTGAAGAGAGTATATCAGGTCGTGCGGATAGGCTTTGTGATAGGTTGAAGAAAGAGAAGAGGATCCTAGTAATTTTAGACAATTTGTGGGAGAGACTTGACTTGGAGGAAGTAGGAATTCCATTTGGAGAGGCTCACCCGGGATGCAAGATACTATTGACATCAAGGGATCACAATGTCTTGTCATGTGGAATGGATAGTCATAAAAATTTTGCAGTTGGAATCTTACAGGAAAATGAAGCATGGGAGCTGTTCAAGAACATTACAGGAGATATCGTTGAAAGTTCTGAATTGCAGTCTACAGCAACTGAAGTTGTCAGGGAATGTGCAGGTTTGCCAATTGCCATTGTATCAGTTGCAGGAGCTTTGAAAAATAAAAGTCTGCCCTGGTGGAAGAACGCACTACGAGAACTGACAAGGCCCTCCTCAAGAAACTTCACCGGAATGCAGGCAGTTGTATATTCAACTATAGAGTTGAGTTACAATCACCTGGAAAGTGAAGAACTTAAGTCAACTTTCTTACTCTGTGGTGCTATGGGTTCTTCTATGATTCTAGACTTATTGAAACATGGTATTGGCTTGGGTTTGTTCCAACATACTGATACAGTTGAGGAGGCACAAGATAGAGTACACACTTTGCTGAGCAATCTCGAAGCTTCTGGTTTGCTACTCGAAGCTTCAAACAGTAAAGAATTCGCCATACATGATGTTGTCCGTGATGTTGCAGTATCTGTGGCAGCTCGCGATTGGCATATGTTTGCGGTATTGAGAAATGAGGTTAGACCAAAAGATTGGCCTAATGCAGATTGCACTGGTATCTCTCTGTTTTATAATAATATCAGTGAGTTCCCAGAAGAGCTTGAGTGCCCAAGATTGAAGTTCTTTTACATCTGCAATAAGGATCCTTCTTTAAGAATCCCGGAAAACTTTTTTGCAGAGACAAGGGAAATTAGAGTGCTTGATTTGACTGAAATGAATCTCTCACCATTGCCTCCCTCAATTCATCAGCTAGTTAATCTTCGAACCTTGTGTCTCGATCATTGTGTGTTGGGAGACATCACCATAATTGGACAGCTGAAGAAACTGGAAATTCTCAGCCTTCTAGAATCAAATGTGGAACAACTGCCAATGGATTTAGGACAATTGACTCGGTTGCAGTTATTAGATTTGAGTAACTGCTCCAAGCTGAGACTAATTCCAGCAGGTATCATGTCGAACCTGTCACGACTAGAGCAGCTTTACATGGGCAACAGCTTTAACAGATGGGATACTGAAGACCTTGACAAACAGGTAAGTAATATTAGCCTTTCAGAGTTTAGGCATTTGCCTCAACTTACAGTTCTAGAGATACATATTCCAGACGCACAAGTTATGCTCAAAGATTTATTCTCCGAGAAGTTGGACCGATTTAGAATATTCATAGGAGATGTTTCTGACTGGACTGCTAAGTATGAAACCTCAAGAACATTGAAACTGAAAAACTGTACAAACCTCCAATGGGACGATGGGCTTCATAAGCTGTTGAAAAAAACTGAAGAACTATATTTAGATGAAATGCAGGACGGAGGGAGTATTCTTTGGGAACTGGATAAAGAAGGTTTTCCAAGACTGAAGCATCTTCACCTCAGTAATAATCCCAAGATTCGATATATTGTGAACTCGATGGAGGAGCCATGGTTTACTTCAAATGCTTTTCCAGTTTTAGAGTCATTGTTTATCCATAATTTGATCAACCTGGAGAAGATATGTCATGGGAAACTTAGAGAGGGGTCTTTCAGCAAATTAAGAACAGTAAAAGTGGGAAGTTGTCAAAAACTGGAGAGGCTATTCCCTTTGTCCGTTTTCAAGAGCCTTCTGCAACTTCAGGAAATTGAAATTACTGATTGTGAGAACATACCAGGGATCGTCACCGAGGAAAGAGTGGTGCCCGCTGTTGATAATCAAACAACATCTAAGGTTGACCTTCATCAATTACGGTCCTTGACCCTACAAAATCTACAGAAACTCGTCAGCTTCCACTACAAGGAAAATTTGTCTCCAACATTTCAAAGTAGAACATCAAATTCCGCGCTACTTTTGGATGAAAAGGTATTATTTTTGGGTTTGCTTATTTATGCTAAAAGGTTCCATATTGTTTCTGCCTTGCCATAAAAATCCAAATCTGTAATGCGTGCAGATTCTGTTCCACAACTTGGAAGACTTGAAATTGTCATCCGTGAACATAGCAAAGATATGGCCTGACCAATCCTCAGCAGTAGCTTCTTGCCTAAAGAAGCTGAAAACCTTGACTTTGGAGGGTTGCGACAATTTAAAATATGTGTTTTCATCATCTATGGTTAAAAATATTCTGCAACTCAAAACACTTGTAGTACGTGATTGTAAGTCGGTGGAAAAGATCATAGTAACAGAAAGGTTACAGGATGAAAGAAACATGAATGACTTGTTCTTCCCTGAACTATATGACCTGAGGCTTGAAAATCTTCCCCAACTTACTGGATTTTGTGCTAGAAGTTTAACTGACTTTCCATCCTTGAGATGGTTGGTGATAAAGAAATGTCCTGATTTGAAGTCATTTATCTCCAACACTGCAAGGGATCAGAGAATATTGGCAGCAGAATCTCAAAGAGAAGCAATACCTCTCTTTGATGACAAGGTGACTCAATCTTTCTTCTTTTTCCTGTTTTGTTTTCGTTCTTAATTCTGCAATTGCAATTCTGAAGTCTAAAACTTGAAATCTCTCTCCCAATTTCCCTTGTACCCAATCACAGATGATATTATTGTTTAATCAATAATTACTTTCTACAGGTCAAGCTACCCAACTTAGAGAGATTGCTAATTGAGGAGATGGATAACTTGGAAAAACTATGGAACAGCCAACTCGCCCCAGATGCTTTCTCCAAACTAGATTACTTTGCAGTATGGAACTGCAAAAAACTATTAACGGTCTTCCCGTCCAATATGATAAACAGGCTCCAGAGATTAGACCGGATGCGGGTAAATTGTTGCCACTCATTAAAATCAATATTTGAACCTCTAGGGCCTGAGCTTCCGGAATCTAGATCAGCAATCCCCAAGTTTGTATTTCCTCAAGTAACTGTCTTGGAGATTTGGGACATACCAGAACTCAGAAGTATATACCCCGGAATGCATACTACAGAATGGCCATTGCTGAAAAGAATGCACTTACATGGATGTGACAAAGTGAGTGTATTTGCTTCAGGAGCTCCTTGGTTCCTGCAAACACAAAGAGACGAGCAAACAGAGATTTCAATTCAACACCCTCTCTTCCTGGTTGATGAGGTATGAGAATAGTACTATCTTAACTTTTAAAACCATGTCCACATATTGTAGAAGGGATACGAAGAATACCTTGTTTATTAATACTGAAAATTAATCTTTCAGGAGACTTTTCCTAACCTGGAGGAGTTGAAGTTGGAAAGAATTGATGCTATGACAGAGATATGGCACGGAAAATTTTCAGCAGTATACTTATGCAAATTAAAAGTCCTTGAACTGATAGACTTTCTTAAGAGACCGATCCTTCCACCCCTTGGTTTCATGCAGTTACTACCAAATCTTGAAAAGCTTAATATGAGTGAAGCCCCCTTTGAGTACATATTTCAATCTAGAGAGGGTGCTAAGGAGGAAATACGTGCCAGGAGACTGACTAAGTTAAGTGAATTAAAGTTGTCGAAACTCCCTGAGTTAAAGCATCTACTTAAGGAGGAACACGAACCTGGCCTTGTTCTTCCTGGCTTAAGGCCTGAACAAATAGTGTCGATAATATTCAAGAATCTAACTGTTCTGGAGGTATCAAAATGTCATAAATTGGTAAATTTAGTGACAAAGTGTACAGCCAGGAGCTTGGTGCAGCTCCAAAAGCTAAGAATATCTGATTGTGAAATGATAGAAGAAATCATAGTTTACCTTGGGGGTGAAGTCAAAGATGGGATTATATTCAACACATTGAAATCTTTAGAACTTCATTGTTTGCCGAGTCTTCGAAGTTTCTGCTTTGGAGATTACTCTCTCGAATTTCCATCCTTGGAAGAAGTTTTCATTAGAGGATGCCCAAGGATGAAATTCTTCTCTCAGGGAGCCTTGAGCACACCAAAACTGCAGAAGATACAATTGGCTGAAGGAGAAAATGAAGGGAGCTGGAATGGTGACCTTAATTCCACCATAAAACAGATGTCCGCAGAGATGGTAAGATCTCATTTATCAACATAAGGATATGTACATTATTTTTATGTATTCATTATTACTTGTATATATTTGTCTCTGATCTATGACTCCTGAAATTTATTTGTCTTGGCAGGTTGGATATAACAGCTTAGAGCATCTGAAGCTCTCAATGTTCCCAGAGTTGGTGGAAATGTGGAATAGGATCCCATCAATACCTTTCAACTTCAAAAACCTGAAATTTCTTGAAGTCCAAAACTGTAACAACTTGAGGTACCTAATGTGTCCCTCCATGATGCATAGCCTAGATCAACTGGAAGAGTTGAAAATAGAGAACTGCGCCCTGATGGAAAATGTAATTACCACAGAAGATGCTGGGGAAATTACAGGAGTTAAATTGGCATTCCCTTTGCTTAACTCCATTTCTCTTGAGTCTTTGCCCAACCTAACAAATTTCTGTTTGGGAAGCAATGATCTTGAATGTCTATCCTTGGAAAAGATTACCATCAGGAACTGCCCCAAATTAATCACATTCTCTTCAACGTTCCTCAAGGAGCAAAATCTAGCGGTCACTAATGATGGAAACATTGAAAGTTCTAGCAACAGTGATGCTGATAACCCTGTTGCATCACTTTTCAGGGATAAGGTAACTTTTACTACGTTCCTACAATTCCCATCTCTCATTTTTTTTATCATCTATATAATTAACTTATTTGACTGCACGTTGGTCAAAATAATCAGAATAGGCCGTCTGGTTATGGTTGTGTTTTCTTATCCAGGAATAATTTTTGTATAGTTTTATCCATCATTTCATATCCAGTAGCAAGCCTGTAAACTCAACATGATGATAAATCAGTTTGTTTATTCTTAAGTTCAATCATATTAAGCAAATTCAAAATTAACAATTTTGATGAGTTTTTCGTAGGTTGTGCTCCCTAAGCTTAAGGAAGTCGTAATCTTGCATATAGATAACCTGAAACAAATATGGAGCAACTGCATTTCAGCATCCTCCTTGTCTGAGCTAAAGATACTGAAGGTCGAAAACTGTCCAAATCTATCGACAATTTTCCCGGCTGTTGCAGCTAGAAGTCTTCTGCAATTTGAGCAACTTATGATAGAGAACTGTGGAGTGGAGTACATTGTTTCAAAACATGAAGGAGAAGAAACTGCATCCCTTAACTTTGTGTTTCCTCAAGTATCATCGGTAGAATTTAGGAATTTGCCAGAACTCAAAAGTTTCTACCCCAGTAAGCATACTACTGAATGGCCAAAGTTAAAACGACTGGATGTGTATCACTGCGAGAAACTATGGCTATTTTCTCCAGAATATGTAATCCATTCATATGAAGATAGTAGACTTGATGTCCCAGACCTGCAAATGCCTCTTGTGTTGGTTGAAAAGGTATTAAACTATTATGTTGTCTTTTTTTCAGAGCTATTCCATTAACCTTACTCAACCTACTTACTTTTCTTAAAGCTCTTTAGATGATAGATAAAATTCAAAGGAAGAAGAACATTAAAGACCAAGATCTATATTTGATTTTATTTTGACTGGTTCAGGTCCTTCCCAACTTGGAAATAATGTCATTGAAGGAGGAAGACATCACAATGATATCCTACAGCAACATTTCTCCAGCAGACCTATTTTCCAAAACAAAATTTCTTCTGGTGCAGTGCTTTCATAGTGAATCAGCTGTCATGCCTCTGGATTTTCTTGAGAGAATACATGATGTGGAAAAGTTGGGTATTGGATGCAGTTATTTCCCAGAACTAATACCATACCGAGGAGGAGGAAAATACACTGGGATATTCACTCGGATAAGATATCTAAGGCTAGATACTCTTCCTTGGATACAACATGTAGGAATCCATGGCAGTCAATTTGAATCAGCTCTGCAGAATCTCGAAACCTTGGAAGTATGGTTTTGTGATGGTTTGACAAGCTTAACACCATCCTCAGTCTCATTTCCAAATCTGAAAACCTTGGATATATGGGGGTGTAAATCATTGATGACATTGGTGACATCCTCAGCTGCTAGAAGGCTGGAACAGCTCACAGAGATGAGGATAAGAGAGTGTGAAATGCTGAGAGAAGTGGTTTCAACTGAGGGAGATGAAACAGAAGAAGAAATTGTTTTTGGGAAATTAAGACGTATAGAATTTGATGGTTTATCAAACCTGTGTTTTTTCTGCTCATCAAATTGCAGGTTCAAGTTTCCTGCATTGGAGGAAATGATTGTCAATAAATGCCATGGGTTGGTGATTTTTTGTGAAGGAGTGTTGAGCACACCATTGCTGAGCAGAGTATGGCTGACAAAAGAATGTCATGAGTGGCGTTGGGAGGGTGATCTTAATGCCACTGTATGTATGTTGTACCAAGAAAGGCTAGCAGCTGGTACATCCGATCGAAGTCATATACAATCGTGAAGCTCTACGATTGTAAGTTCTAATCTTATTAGTATTAGTATTTTTTTTAAAATTTAATCCTATTTAATAATACAAGTAAATAACATTTGTGTTATACTAACACCACAATGCAATCCTATAGTTTTGTACTTCTAAAATTTTACTTCCTTTTCTTCAATTCATTTGTTTAGTTTCTCCTCCTTTGAAATGAGAAGCTTCGTTTTATTTCATTTCAACTAAAATGCTATATTTTTGTTCTGGTCTCATAGCTATACCCAAAAACAACCAAGAATTACCTTTCCACAATCGTAATAGAATCCGTACCTGATAGTTCCAAGCTCTCCATCGAGCTCCTAATCATCTCATTCTAAAAAAATAACCAAGAAATATCCATTCACGACCGTAATAGAATCTGTATATAATATTTTGAAGTCCTCCAAGAACCTCCTAACGATCACATTCTAAAAAAAATAACCAAGAAATTTCTCTTCAAGATCGTAATAGAATATGTACCTTATATTTCCAAGCTCTCCGTCGGATTATAACAATTGCATTTTATAAAAACAACAACGAAATATATTTCACAACCGTAATAGAATCTGTACCTAATATCTCCAACCTCTCCGCCGAATTCCTAACGACCACATTCTACAAAAACAACGAAGAAATATCTTTTCACAACCGTAAAAGAATCCATACCTAATATTTCCAAGTCCTCAATCGAACTCCTAACGATCACATTCTAAAAAAACAACCAAGAAATATCTCATTCAGATCGTAATAGAATCTGTACTTGATATCTCTGACCTCTCTACCAAACAAAAACAACCAAGAAAGAGAATTTGTACCTGATATTTTCAAGCTCTCCGCCAGTCTCCTAATGATCACATTCTACAAAAACAACCAAAAAATATCTTTTCACGGTAGTAATAGATTTTGTACCTGATATTTCCAAGCTCTCCGCCGAACTCCTAACAATCACATTATAGTTTTCGCTGCATAGGCGACCTTCTTATCTGCTTTCTCTCTTTATTTTCTCTTTTCTGTAATAGAGAAGAAAGGGTAGAAACTTTGCAATAAGTCAAACAAGTAATGGCCTCTAGCGCTAAATAAGAAGAGACTTAAGAACGGTTGACATGACATCCAGTTTGACAGTGTTAAAAGTTGTAACGGTGTATGCGTTTTAATTAAATTATTATATTTAAAATTATTTTTAATAACAAAATATATATTTAGTAACTAAAAAATTAATGTTTATAATTATGAGATTATTATAATATTTTTTATTAAATACAAATAAATAAATAATTATTGCAAAGCGAATACAAATAAATAAATGATTATTGTAAAACGAATTAATATTTTTTACATAATTTAAAAGTTATACAAAACTTTTAAATCAACTAACGTAAAAGATATAACTAAAATTTATTTAATTATATATTAAATACATAAATTATTACTAAAATTTACATACTGAATAATTAATATCTAAATTATAACAAAAATATAATAGAATTAAATTAAACGTAACAGAATCGTTATTACGTTTAGAAAAAGTTGATTTGTGTATTAAATTTACACAGAAAAATTTATAAAACTTAAATAAAAAATTTTAACGCGAAATAAAAGTAATTTAAATATAAAAAGATTAAATAATTTTAAGTACCAAAATTAGTTAAAGAAAAAAAAAAAGAAGTGAAAGAATAAATCAAAAATCAAACAACAATTTATGCTTAACATTTAGCCAGATGCTGAGATAACATTCTTATTGTAATGATCCTTCTGAAAAATAATTTCTCTTTCTTTATTCAATTAAACTGTAGATGAAAGCCACAGATTTGTCTCTTTCTCTGGATTCTTTTATATATGTATATATATGTATATATGAAAATCTACCTTGACAATCAATGATCAAGCAAAAACAAATAAGGACCACAGATTATACATGTCATAGTTCATATAATATGTATATGTATATATGAAAGTCTCTTTCTCTGGATTCTTTTACCTTCTCCTCGTTAAACTGCCTTTCGCTACCTCGTTACTTTGGATTTCACACAACGAGTATATACTCTTGAACCCTGATAAGAACCAACAACTTATTTTTCTTTTAAGTTTCCAGGAAAAAGAAACAGGTGAGTTCTGAACTGACTGAAAAAAGTAATTGCTTATTGTAAAGAAACAGATTTCTGTCTCAACACATTTGGAAAGTGAAGGCACTACCGAAAATTGCTTTTTTCGCAAGAGAAGCAGGTCAAGAATGTATCTTTACCATTGATAAGTTAATGAGAATGGGAAAAATTATGGTTAATGGTTGCTACATTTGCAAGAAAGCAGCAGAATCTTGTAATTATATCATTCTCTGGTGTCCGGTGGAGTATAGTATTCGAACTATAGTTTATGAACTGTTGGATATCAACTGGGTTATTGCAGATGAAGTTAGGGATGAAATTTGGGTTTGAGGTGGGATTTGTATAAAGAAGAAAATTGTAAAGATTGTTTCTTTTAAGTATTTTTTTTGAGTAGCATAGAAAGAGATGAACAATAGAGTGTTTGAAGAGTGTGTGGAGTTATAGTAAGAATTAGAGATAGGTAGATATATAATTTTAGGTCTCTAATTTTGGGGCATGATATATATGAGTGAGTAAATTTTGGGAAGATCATTGATGTTTTCACCGAAGTGTAAATATTTTGTATACGGGTGACACTCTTTTGGTGCCGTATTACTTAATACACTTTCTTTTTATCTTAAAGAAAAGGTCATGACAGGGAACCAAGAATTAAATAATCAGAAACTTGGAAATTTCTTTTCTTCCTTTATTTTTTCCAATTGGTCTGAAGCCATTAAAGATTTGTTTTCTTGTATACTTTGTTTCTACTTGTTCTTAATCTTTCTGTCTGGATTTGAATTTAATCGACAATTTCAATTCTAAACAATTCAAAGATCATTGTTACAAGCTAATTTGTCATGTGTCTCTAACAACACATTCTTTTCAGTTCATTTTTCCTCCCTGTTTTTCTTCTCCATCTACTTGAATCAGAAAACCAGTAACCAGAAAGCAAAAGAAAGAAAAAAAGGACATAAATGGATCTACAGACAGTTCTACAGTTTGTCACTGGTTTTGATGATGCTATGAGAAAAGGGGGGAAGAGATTGAAGCTGTTGTCAAGAGGTGGCTGAGCAATGTTAAAAAAAAAAAAGTCTTTGGTTTGAATTACTATCAAGTGGATTAATTTTTAAGCAGCAACTTGGTGCATGCCCTCTTGCCAAAACAAAATGAATATGAACACACATCCCGATATATATATGTATATATGAAAGTCCACTTTGACAATGAATGATCAAGCAAAAACGAGATGTTGACATTATTTTACACCTATAGAGACAAATAATGAATTATATACAATAAACTGGAATTTTCTTCACTTCTCCAAGTTAAATTGAGAGACCCAGAAGTCAACAAAAACCATGGAATTAAACAAATTTAAAAAAAAGAGACTTTTTTTTTTTATAAAAAATTTCTAATCTGGTTCTTTGGCTTGGCAATAGGGAATTGACCGCAATAAGTTTTGATCATTTCAGCAATATGAGCAAGTTTTGGTCATTGCTTCCTACCCCTAATTTTTTGTAGGATTGGAATTTTGAATCCAAATCTTTCTTAACAAATTCATAAGTGTTCTGTAACTAGTATTTCCGGGTGTTCTGTCTGTCTTTCATTTTCTTTTTGGCCTTTCCTTCACGGTCTTGTTCAAAGAAACAGTAAAAAGAAGAGGAGAAAATGGCTGCGCAGATAACTCTGCAGTTTGTTACTGCATTTACCTCTGTAATTTTAGACCATTCGGTCGCTCCCATTGGACGACAGATTGGTTATGTCTTCAACTACAAAAGCAACCTGCAAAGCCTCAAGAAGCAACTCCAGAAACTAAAAGATGAAAGAGACATGGTGCAACATTCTGTTGATGATGCTACAAGAAAAGGGGAAGAGATTGAAGCTGCTGTGGCAAGGTGGATGAAATATGCGGACAAGATCATCGAAGATGCAGAGGAAATTGTCTCTGAAGGTGAGGAATTTGCACGAAAGGGATGGTTTAGAAGGTCATGTATTGGCTTAAGGTCCCGTTATCGAGCTGGAAAGGGAGCAGCAAAGGAGAGCAAAAGTGTTGTTAAACTCCAGGAAGAAGGAAAGTTTGATAAAGTCTCGTATCGTGGTCTTCCGCAAGGGATTTGGATCACAGCTTCGAAAGGTTACGAAGCATTTGAGTCAAGAAAGCACACCATGAATGGAATTACAGAGACCTTAAAGGATCCCAATGTCAACATGGTCGGAGTGTATGGGATGGGAGGTGTTGGCAAAACCACACTGGTTAAAGAAGTTGCCAAGAAAGCCAAGCAGGATGGAATTTTCAACATGGTGGTCATGGCAGAGGTCTCGCAGAGGAAAGACATTAAGAAGATTCAAGGAGAAATTGCAGACAAGTTAGGTCTGGAATTTCGTGAAGAGAGTGTATCAGGTCGTGCAGATAGGCTTTGTGATAGGTTGAAGAAGGAGAAGAGGATCCTGGTAATTTTAGACAATTTGTGGGAGAGACTTGACTTGGAGGAAGTAGGAATTCCATTTGGAGAGGCTCACCCGGGATGCAAGATACTGTTGACATCAAGGGATCACAATGTCTTGTCATGTGGAATGAATAGTCATAAAAATTTTGCAGTTGGAATCTTACAGGAAAATGAAGCATGGGAGCTGTTCAAGAACATTACAGGAGATATCGTTGAAAGTTCTGAATTGCAGTCTACAGCAACTGAAGTTGTAAGGGAATGTGCAGGTTTGCCAATTGCCATTGTATCAGTTGCAGGAGCTTTGAAAAACAAAAGTCTGCCCTTGTGGAAGAACGCTCTTCGAGAACTGACAAGGCCCTCCTCAAGAAACTTCACTGGAATGCAGGCAGTTGTATATTCAACTATAGAGTTGAGTTACAATCACCTGGAAAGTGAAGAACTTAAGTCAACTTTCTTGCTCTGTGCTGCTATGGGTTCTCCTATGATTATAGACTTGTTGAAATATGGTATTGGCTTGGGTTTGTTCCAACATACTGATACAGTTGAGGAGGCACAAGATAGAGTACACACTTTGCTGAGCAATCTCGAAGCTTCTGGTTTGCTACTCGAAGCTTCAAACAGTAAAGAATTCGCCATACATGATGTTGTCCGTGATGTTGCAGTATCTGTGGCAGCTCGCGATTGGCATATGTTTGCGGTATTGAGAAATGTGGTTAGACCAAAAGATTGGCCTAATGCAGATTGCACTGGTATCTCACTGTTTTATAATGATATCAGGGAGTTCCCAGAAGAGCTAGAGTGCCCAAGATTGAAGTTCTTTTATATCGGCAATAAGGATCCTTCTTTGAGCATCCCGGACAACTTTTTTGCAGAGACAAAGGAACTTAGAGTACTTGATTTGACTGAAGTGAATCTCTCGTCAATACCTCCCTCAATTCATCAGCTAGCTAATCTTCGAACCTTGTGTCTTGATCACTGTGTATTGGGAGACATCAACATAATAGGAAAGTTGAAGAAACTCGAAATTCTCAGCCTTGTAGAATCTAATGTGGAACAACTGCCAATGGATTTAGGACAATTGACTCGGTTGCAGTTGTTAGATTTGAGTAACTGCTCCAAGCTGAGACTAATTCCAGCAGGTATCATGTCGAACCTGTCACGACTAGAGCAGCTTTACATGGGCAACAGCTTTAACAGATGGGATACTGAAGACCTTGACAACCAGGCAAGTAATATTAGCCTTTCAGAGTTAAGGCATTTGCCTCAACTTACAGTTCTAGAGATACATATTCCAGACGCACAAGTTACGCTCAAAGATTTATTCTCCGAGGAGTTGGACCGATTTACAATATTTATAGGAGATGTTTCTGACTGGACTGCTAAGTATGAAACCTCAAGAACATTGAAACTCAAAAGCTGTACAAGCCTTCAATGGGATGATGGGATCTGTAAGTTGTTGAAAAAAACTGAAGATCTATATTTAGATGAAATGCAGGATGGAGGAAGTATTCTTTGGGAACTGGATAAGGAAGGTTTTCCAAGACTGAAGCATCTTCACCTCAATAATAGTCCTAAGATTCGATACATTGTGAATTCTATGGAGGAGCCATGGTTTAGTTCAAATGCTTTTCCAGTTTTAGAGTCATTGTTTGTCCAGAATTTGATCAACCTTGAGAAGATATGTCATGGGAAACTTAGAGTGGGATGTTTCAGCAAATTAAGAAAAGTAAAAGTGGGAAATTGTCAAAAACTGGAGAGGCTATTCCCTTTGTCCGTTTTCAAGAGCCTTCTGCAACTTGAGGAAATTGAAATTACGGATTGTGAGAACATAGCAGGGATTGTCACGGAGGAAAGAGTGGTTCCTTCTGTTGATAATGAAACATCTGAGATTGAGCTTCGTCAATTACGGTCCTTGACCCTACAAAATCTACAGAAACTCGTTAGCTTCCACTACAAGGAACAACTGTCTCCAACATTTCAAAGTAGAACATCAAATTCCATGCTACTTTTGGATGAAAAGGTATTATTTTTGGGTTTGCTTATTTATGCTAAAAGGTTCCATATTTTTTCTGCCTTACCATAAAAATACAAACCTGTAATGCATGCAGATTCTGTTCCACAGTTTGGAAGACTTGAAATTGTCATCCGTGAACATAGCAAAGATATGGCCTGACCAATCCTCAGCAGTAGCTTCTTGCCTAAAGAAGCTGAAAACCTTGACTTTGGAGGGTTGCGACAATTTAAAATATGTGTTTTCATCATCTATGGTTAAAAATATTCTGCAACTCAAAACACTTGTAGTACGTGATTGTAAGTCGGTGGAAAAGATCATAGTAACAGAAAGGTTACATGATGAAAGAAACATGAATGAATTGTTCTTCCCTGAACTATATGACCTGAGGCTTGAAAATCTTCCCCAACTTACTGGATTTTGTGCTAGAAGTTTAACTGACTTTCCATCCTTGAGATGGTTGGTGATAAAGAAATGCCCTGAACTGGAGTCATTTACCTCCAACACTGCAAGGGATCAGAGAATATTGGCAGCAGAATCTCAAAGAGAAGCAATACCTCTCTTTAATGAAAAGGTGACTCAATCTTTCTTCTTTTCCCTGTTTTGTTTTCATTCTTAATTCTGCAATTGCAATTCTGAAGTCTAAAACTTGAAATCTCTCTACCATTTTCCCTTGTACCCCATCTCAGATTATTTGTATTGTTAAAATAATTACTATTTTCTACAGGTCAAGCTACCCAACTTAGAGAGATTATTAATTGAGGAGATGGATAACTTGGAAAAACTATGGAACAGCCAACTCTCCCCGGATGCTTTCTCCAAACTAGATTACTTTGCAGTATGGAACTGCAAAAAACTATTAACTGTCTTTCCATCTAATATGATAAACAGGCTCCAGAGATTAGACCGGATGCGGGTACATCTCTGCCCCTCATTAAAATCAATATTTGAACCTCTAGGGGCTGAGCATCCGGAATCAAGATCAGCAATCCCCAAGTTTGTATTTCCTCAAGTAACGGTCTTGGAGATTTGGGACATACCAGAACTCAGAAGTATATACCCTGGAATGCATACTACAGAATGGCCATTGCTGAAAAGAATGCACTTACATGGGTGTGACAAAGTGAATGTATTTGCTTCAGGAGCTCCTTGGTTTCTACAAACACAAAGAGGTGAGCAAACAGAGATTTCAAATCAACAACCTCTCTTCCTGGTTGATGAGGTATGAGAAAAGTACTATCTTAACTTTTAACAACTTCTCCGCATGTTGTAAGAGGGATAAGTAGAACACCTTGTTTCATTAATAATGAAAATTTATCTTTCAGGAGACCTTTCCTAACCTGGAGGAGTTGAAGTTGCAGAGAATTGATGCCATTACAGAGATATGGCATGGAAAATTTTCAGCCGCATACTTATGCAAATTAAAAGTTCTTGAACTGACAGACTTTCTTAAGAGACCTATCCTTCCTTCCCTCAGTTTCATTCAGTTACTACCAGCTCTTGAAAAGCTTAATATTAGTGAAGCCCCTTTTGAGTCCATATTTCAATCTAGAGAGTGTGCTAGGGATGAAATGCTTGCAGGGAGACTGACTAAGTTAAGTGAATTAAAGTTGTCTAAACTCCCTGATTTAAAGCATCTATTGAAGGAGGAAGATGAACCCGGCCTTGTTCTTCCATGCTTAAGGCCTGAACAAGTAGAGTCGATAACATTCAAGAATCTGACAGTTCTCGAGGTATCAAAATGTGGTAGATTAGTAAGTTTAGTGAGACAGTGTACAGCCAGGAGCTTAGTCCAACTCCAAAAGCTAAGAATATCTGATTGTGAAATGATAGAAGGAATCATAGTTTACCTTGGGGGTGAAGTTAAAGACGGGATTGTATTAAAAAAATTGAAATCTTTAGAACTTCATTGTTTACCAAGTCTTGGAAGTTTCTGCTTCGGAGATTACCCTCTCGAATTTCCATCCTTGGAAGAAGTTATCATCAGAGGATGCCCAAGGATGAAGTTCTTCTCTCAGGGAGCCTTGAGCACGCCAAATCTGCAGAGAGTACAGTTGACTGAAGGAGACAATGAAGGGAACTGGAATGGTGACCTTAACACCACCATAAAACAGATGTCCTCAGAGATGGTAAGATCTGATTTATCAACATATGGATATATACATTATTTTTTATGTACAATATTACTTGTATATATTTGTCATTGATGACTTCTGCAATTTATTTGTCTTGGTAGGTTGGATATAACAGCTTAGAGCATTTGAAGCTCTCAATGTTCCCAGAGTTGGTGGAAATGTGGAGTAGGAGCCCATCAATACCTTTCAACTTCAAAACCCTGAAATTCCTGGAAGTCCAAAACTGTAACAACTTGAGGTACCTAATGTGTCCCTCCATGATACATAGCCTAGATCAACTGGAAGAGTTGAAAATAGAGAACTGCGCCCTGATGGAAAATGTAATTACCGCAGAAGATGCTGGGGAAATTACAGGAGTTAAATTGGCCTTCCCTTTGCTTAACTCCATTTCTCTTGAGTCTTTGCCCAACCTAACAAGTTTCTGTTTGGGAAGCAATGATCTTGAATGTCTATCCTTGGAAAAGATTACCATCAGGAACTGCCCCAAATTGATCACATTCTCTTCAGTGTTCCTAAAGGAGCAAGATCTAGGGGTCACTGGTGATGGAAACATTGAAAGTTCTAGCAACGGAGATGCTGATAACCCTGTTACATCACTTTTCAGGGAGAAGGTAACTTTAACTACGTTCCTACAATTCCCCTCTCTCATTGTTCATCATCTATGTGATTAACTTATTCCACTGCATGTTAATCGAAATAATCAGAATAGGCCTTCTAGGTATGGTTGTGTTATCCAGGAATAGTTTCGGTATAGCTCTTTCCTTCATTTCATATCGAGTGGCAAGCCTGTAAATTCAAAATGATGAGAAATCAGTTTGTTCATTCTTAAATTCAATCATATTAAGCAAATTAAAAACTAACGAGCCGACATATTTGGTTGAGTTTTTCATAGGCTGTGCTCCCTAAGCTTAAGGAAGTCGTCATCTCGCATATAGATAACCTGGAACAGATATGGAACAACTACATTTCAGCAACCTCCTTGTCTGAGCTAAAGATAGTGAAAGTCCAAAATTGTCCAAAGCTATCAACAGTTTTCCCAGCTGTTGCAGCTAGAAGTCTTCTGCAACTTGAGCAACTTCTGATAGGGTACTGTGGAGTGGAGTACATTGTTTCAAAACTTGAAGGAGACGAAACTGCATTCCTTAACTTTGTGTTTCCTCAAGTATCATCGGTAGAGCTTAGGACTTTGCCAGAGCTCAAAAGTTTCTACCCAAGTAAGCATACTACTGAATGGCCAAAGTTAAAAAGACTGGATGTGTACCACTGCGAGAAACTATGGCTATATTCTCCAGAATACGCAATCCAATCATACGAAGACGGTAGACTTAATGTCCCAGACCTGCAAATGCCTCTTGTGCTGGTTGAAAAGGTATTAAACTATCATGTTGTTTGTTTCAAAGCTATTCTATTAACCTTACTCAACCTTATTACTTTTCTTAAAGCTCTTTAGATGATAGATAAAATTCAAAGGCAGAAGAACATTTGAGACCAATATTTATATTTGATTCTATTTTGACTGGTTCAGGTCCTTCCCAACTTGGAAACCATGTCATTGAAGGAGGAAGACATTGCCATGATATCCTATAGCAACATTTCTCCGGCAGACCTATTTCGCAAAGCAAAATTTCTTCTGGTGCAGTGCTTTCATGGTGAATCAGCTGTCGTGCCTCTGGATTTTCTTGAGAGAATACATGATGTGGAAAAGTTGGGCATTGGATGCAGTTATTTCCCAGAACTAATACCATACCGAGGAGGAGGTAAATACACTGGGATATTCACCCGCATAAGAAATCTAAGGCTAGATACTCTTCCCTGGATACAACATGTAGGAATCCGTGGCAGCCAATTTGAATCAGCTCTGCAGAATCTTGAAATCTTGGAAGTGTGGTTTTGTGATGGTTTGACAAGCTTAACACCATCCTCAGTCTCATTTCCAAATCTGAAATCCTTGGATATATGGCAGTGTAAATCATTGAAGACATTAGTGACATTCTCAGCTGCCAGAAGGCTGGTACAGCTCACAGAGATGAGGATAAGAGAGTCTGGAATGCTGAGAGAAATGATTTCAACTGAGGGAGGTGAACCAGAAGAAGAGATTGTTTTTGGGAAATTAAGATGTATAGAACTTGATGATTTATCAAGCCTGTATTGTTTCTGCTCATCAAATTGCAGGCTCAAGTTTCCTGCACTGGAGGAAATGATTGTCAATAAATGCTATGGGTTTGTGATCTTCTGTAAAGGAGTCTTGAGCACACCATTGCTGAGCAGAGTATGGCTGAAAACAGAATATGATGAGTGGCGTTGGGAGGGTGATCTTAATGCCACTGTAAACATATTGTACCAGGAAAGGCTAGCAGCGGGTACATCCGATCGACGCCATATACAATAGTGAAACTCGATTGTAAGTTCCAATGCAATCCTATCATTTTGTACTTCTAAAATTTTACTTGCTTTCTTCCATTCATTTGTTTAGTTTCTCATTGTTTTTTTTTTTTGTGAGGTAAGTTTAGTTTTTCCTCCTTTGACATGAGAAGCTTCATTTTATTTCATCACCAAGTACAATGCTCTATTTCGTTCTAGTTTTATAGCTATATGCAAAAACAACCAAGAAATATCTTCCAATAACCGTAATAGAATCTGTACCTAATATTTCCAAACTCTCTGCCGAGCTCCTAGTTATTGCATTCTACTAAAATAACCAAAAAATATCTCTATTCACGATAATAAGAGAATCTGTATATGATATTTTCAAAAAATATCTATTTAATAAAATTTATTTAATTATACATTAAATATATAAATTATTACTGAAATTTATATATTGAATGATTAAGATTTAAATTAGAACGAAATATAATAAAATTGAATCAAATGTAATGAAATCGTTATTTCATTTAGAGAAAGTTGATTTTTGCATTAAATTTACATAGAAAAATTTATAAAACTTAAGTAAAAAATTTTAGTGTGAAATAAAAGTAATTTAAATATAAAAGATCACGTAATTGTAATTACCAAAATTAGTGGGAAAAAATGAAATAGTTAATCAAAAATCAAATGATAACTAATTAACTTTTTTTTTTCATTTAGGCAACAGTTGAGATAATATTCTTACTGTAATGATCTTTAAAAAAAAAAAAAATTCTCTTTCTTTATTCAATTTAACTGTTGATGAAAGCCACAGATTCATAACTTCCTTTGGGTTCATTTATCTTCTCCGCGTTAAACTGTTTGTTGCTACCTGCTTACTTTGGATTTCACAGAACGAGTATATACTCTCGAACCCTGATAATGACCAACAACTTATTTTGCTTTTTAAGTTTTCAGGAAAATATATGTAAAGTTTTCAAGAAAAGGAAACGGGTGAATTCTGAACTAACCGAAAAAAGTAATTGCTTATTGTAAAGCAAATGACATGCATAACATGATAGATTTCCGACTCAACAGATTTGGAAAGTGAAGGCACCACCAAGAGTTGTTTTCTTCACACGGAAAGCAAGTCAGAAATGTATCCTTACCATTGCAATGTCGATGAGAAGGCACAAAATTATGGTTAATAGTTGCTACATGTGCGAGAAAGCAGTAGAATCTTGTAATCATATTGTAACGGCCCCGGAAAATATTAAAATGAAATGAGTATTTAAATATATCAAATGCGGAAGCGAGATCAAAATTTCAATTAACATCCCTTACACGAAAAACCAAACAAACGTACTTAAAATATAAAAGGTTAAACTAACTAAGAGAGGAACTCGAAAATAAGACTATGCGTATGTCTACAGAGTCTCTAGGCATCCCCTTCGTCGTCCTCCTGCGGAACGGGCTCGGGAACCATGTCTTCCTGATCTGAAATGGTTAATTAAGGAGTGAGCTACACTAGCCCAGTAAGAACATCACGATATCTCACCGTCACGGAAATAAAGGCGGGTAGAAAACCACAAAAAGACCAATGGAGCACAATTTACAATAAACTCGTTTATTAACATGAAAACCTTTACCATCCACTTACCTTGGTGGAATTTATGAAAACAATATGAGAAAAACAATAACATCATCATAATCATTTAATAATCTAAGCTGTAAAACATAACACTTATCACGCCTCTTGTAATTCAATCATTGTACAACATATCCATTTTTCTCATTTACCAGCCTACTAGTATCCGTGGGGGTCCATAGGGGTTCCGCTACCCGTTAACCTTTAACATTCATAATCAGTTTCCAGGGCCGTCCCCATACCCCGTCCGGTATGGGCGCCAAAACCATGAACCTCAATACCCCGTCCGGTATGAGGGTGAAACGGGCCGTCCTCATACCCCGTCCGGTATGGGCGCCAAAACCATAAACCTCAATACCCCGTCCGGTATGAGGGTGAAACGGGCCGTCCCCATACCCCGTCCGGTATGGGCGCCAAAACCATAAGATCTCCATACCCCGTCCGGCATGTGAGACCACAATCCCGGTAGGGTTCCCTACGGACCCGGTCCGTCCACCATCTCCCAGGATATCTAGTCAGGCTGACCCCCATAATACAATTATCAGTCTATACAATCTTTCATTTTCCTTTTCCTCAATCAACATCATCAATTCACATTTAAACAAGCAAATCGTAATTCATACCAACAGACAACATACAATATCAGTTTTTCAGTCATTCAACCCATAATTAATAAAAACGTAGTATATGCACACAAATCTGTAAAATGAACACATCAAACCCCATAATGCATTTAAAGCTGTAAAACAGTGTAAAACAGGCCAATTAACAGTAAATCATCAATCACACTAGACTCGGGCTCCATTAGCAACCTTAAGCAATTTCACACATGCGTTAATTCAAGAAATACCATTTTATCATTTTGAACTTTAATACCGTGATAGGAAATAGGGTGAGGGGTCCTTACCTGTTTTCGGGATCCGAATACGATTCACAGTGCGCCTGCAGGCTGTCCCTAATTTTCCCCTGAATTTTTCCCGGGGAACTGAAACACGCTCACAGTACCTGCACGGGTTCCAAAAAAATCCAAATTAGGCCCAGGGCCTCTTTCGGCCCAAATCGCAACTCCGGCACGGCGGCTCCGCCGTGCTCCGGCGACGGCGCCGCCGCTGGCGGCGGCGAGTCGCCTCGGGTTGACTGTTTTCGGCCGTTTTTTGGCCGAATTCGGCCACACTCGCATTGGTCCTTGTCAGAAAACAACCCTAGGGCCCTCGGGGGGCCAAAAAATCACGGAAAAACGGAGCTTACCGGCGGCGGCGCTCTCGGGTACGGCGACTCTCCGGCGAAGTTCGTGTTTTGGTGATTTGGCTTCGGTTAACCTGTAGAGAAAAGAATGGTGATCACGGTGATATAAAAATTGCATCGAACGGAGGCCGGGAAGGGCCTCGTCGGAGGCAAAAACCGAGAGGGGGCGCGGCGGCGCCGCTGGGCTTCGGCCGCGTATTCCGGCCGTTCGGCCGGGATTTCGGTTTCGATTTGGCCATAGGAGGAATCAGTGGGGAAAAACGAGTCGGGGGTATGAAATTTACCTCGATCGGCGGTCGGAAATTTCCCCGGTGCGGCGGCGAGTGGCGGCGGGTGGCGGCGGTCGGCCTCTGGTTCGTCTTCTCCGGCGAGCGGCTGGCGGCTAGGGTTTGTGGTCTGGTGTGGAGGTTCTATTTATAACCCCTTGCCTTTTGATCACAGCCGTTCATTTTGTTTTAATCTGGGCCGTTCGTTTTTGATTGAATCTGGGCCGTCCGTGCGATTGAATCTGGGCCGTCCGATCGCGTGATTGATCTGGGCCGTCGGATCGCACCCACGCGGATCGCCAACGTGGCTCCTTTCGGAGTGACGCGATCTTGCCACGTGGCAGGCACTGGTTGGCCGGGACTGCTGACGTGGCTGCTGACGCAGCTGCTGACGTGGCCCCCCTTCTTTTTTTTTTTTTTTTTTTTTTTTTTTTTTTTTTTTTTTTTTTTTTTTTTCTTTTTTTTTTTCTCTTTTTTCTTCCCCTCCTTCTTTCCGGGTGCTACACATATCCTTCTCCGGTCTCCGGTGGTGTATAATATTTGGACTATAGTTTACGGATTGTTGGATATCAATTGAGTTACTGCAGGTACGGTTAGGGATGAATTTTGGATTTGGTGTGAGATTTGTATAAAGAAGAAAATTGTAATACTTATTCTTTTAACTATTTTTTGAGTGGTGTGGAAATAAACAAAATAAACATTTGAATGGAATGTGGAGAGGGGGGGTATCATCAGATCAGAGATAGGTGGATACATATTTTTGAGTATCTAGTTTTGGGGGCATGACATGTATGGATGAGATGATTTTGAGAAGGTCGTTAATGTTCTAACCGAGATGCAAATATTTTGTACGTGTTTACTTTATACAGATTTTTCTTCTTTTTTTTCCTCAATTGATCTTAAGCCTTTAGAGACATGTTTTCTTGTACACTTTGTTTCTAGTTGTTGTTCTTAATCTTTCCGTCTGTATCTTCTGTCTAGACCTGAATTTAATCACCAACTTCGATTCTAAAATATTCAAAGATCATTTTTACTAGCTAGTTTGTCATGTGCCTCTTATAACACATTCTTTTCGGTTCATTTCTGCTCTTTTTTTTTCAGTTTTTTGCTTTTCATCTACTTGGATCGAGGGAAGAGACTGTATCAGAAAAGGCAGATAGACTTTGTGAGAGATTAAAGAAAGTGAAGAAGATTCTCATAATTTTAGAGAACATATGGGGAAAAACTTGATCTGGAGGACGTGGGAATTTCCTTTCGGAGAGACTCACCAGGGATGCAAGATTCTATTGACTTCTAGAGACCAAAATGTTCTGTCAATTGCAATGGACAGTCAAAAAAAAGATTTTGGAGTTGGCATTTTAAGAGAAGACAGAAGCTTGGGTCTTGTTCAAGAAGATGGCAGGCGATAGTGTGGAGAGTCCTGATTTACGATCCATAGCTGTTGAAGTTGCTTTTCGGTTACCGGCTTTCTGATTCAAGTAGATGAATGTGTTATAAGAGGCACATGACAAACTAGCTAGTAACAGTGATCTTTGAATTTTTTAAAATTGAAGTTGTCTGATTATATTCAAGTCTAGACAGAAACTACAGATGGAAAGATTAAGAACAACAACTAGAAACAATGTATACAGGTTTTTCTGATTGTTTAATTCTATAGCAGTAAATTGTCAACTCGCTGAGATTGGTTCCTTGTTATGACATTATAATTTCAACTCATTCATACTATGCATATCATTTTTTTTTTACTTTTTTCAGTCAGTTCAGAACTCACCCGTTTCTTTTTCCTGGAAACTTAACATATATTTTTCTGGAAACTTAATAGCAAAACAAAAGTATATACTCGTTCTGCGAAATCCAAAGTAGGGAGGTTTAACGCGGAGAAGGTAAATGAGTGCAAAGAAACATACGAACCTGTGGCTTTCATCTACAGTTAAATTGAATAAAGGAAAGGAAATCCTTTTCAAAAAGATAATACAAGATCTACCTTCTTGTATCAGCCACCTCCGGAGCATACCTCAAGGAGCACCAATCTCCCGACCTGTGAAGAAACAATGAAAAATGCAGGAAAGGAAAATGAAAAAGATGCTTTGGGAGTGTAAGAAAGCTATTTCGAACCTTATTTTGTTTTTGAAAATAATTATCATCTTTTAGTTTCTGGAGTTGCTTCTTGAGGCTTTTGTAGTTGAAGACTGGAACTACAGTGGTAAATGCATCCTGATGGAAAATGTAATTACGACAGAAGACGCTGGGGAAATTCCAGGAGTGAGATTGACATTCCCTTTGCTTAGTTCTATTTCTCTTGAGTCTTTGCCCAACCTAACAAGTTTCTGTTCGGGAAGCAATGATCTTGAATGTCTATCCTTGGAAAAGATTATCATTAAGAACTGCCCCAAATTGATCACATTCTCTTCAGTGTTCCTAAAGGAGCAGGATCTAGTGGCCAATGGGGATGGAAACATTGAAAGTTCTGACAACGGAGACACTGATAACCCTGTGGGATCACTTTTCTTGGATAAGGTAACATTAACTAGGTTCCTACAATTCTCATCTCTCGTTTTTTTTATCATCTATAGTTAACTTATTTGACTGCATGTTGGTCGAAATAATCAGAATAGGCCTTCTTGTTACGGTTGTGTTTTCTTATCCAGGAATGATTTCAGTATAATTCTTTCCATCATTTCATATCCAGCAGCAAGCTTATAAACTCAACATGATGAGAAATCAGTTTTTTTTGTTCTTAAATTCAAACATATTAAGGAAATTCAAAATTAACCATTTTGATGAGTTTTTCGTAGGTTGTGCTCCCTAAGCTTAAGGATGTTGTAATCTCGCATATAGATAACTTGAAACAGATATGGAGCAACTGTATTTCAGCATCCTCCTTGTCTGAGCTAAAAATACTGGAAGTCGAAAACTGTCCAAAGCTATCTACAATTTTCCCGGCTGTCGCAGCTAGAAGTCTTCTGCAACTTGAGCAACTGTGGATAGAGAACTGTGGAGTGGAGTACATTGTTTCAAAACATGAAGGAGAAGAAACTGCACCCCTTAACTTGGTGTTTCCTCAAGTATCAGCAGTAGAATTTTGGAATTTGCCAGAACTCAAAAGTTTCTACCCCAGTAAGCATACTATTGAATGGCCAAAGTTAAAAAGACTGGATGTATACCACTGCGAGAAACTGTGGCTAATTTCTCCAGAACACCTAATCCAATCATATGAAGACAGTAGATTTCATCTCCCAGACCCGCAAATGCCTCTTGTGTTGGTTGAAAAGGTATTAAACTATTACGTCGTGTTTGGTTCAAAGCCATTCTATTAACCTTACTCAACCTTACTACTTTTTCTCAAAGCTTTTTAGATCCTAGATAAAAAGGCAGAAGAACATTTAAGAAGAATATATATTTGATTCTTTTGACTGTTTCAGGTCCTTCCCAACTTGGAAATATTGACAATTAAGGAGGAAGACATTACCATGATATCCTGTAGCAACACTTCTCCGGCAGACCTATTTTGCAAATCAAAATTTCTTCTGGTGCAATGCTTTCATGGTAAATCAGCTGTCATTCTTCTGGATTTTCTTGAGAGAA
Source organism: Carica papaya (assembly GCF_054855325.1). Lineage (NCBI taxonomy): Eukaryota > Viridiplantae > Streptophyta > Magnoliopsida > Brassicales > Caricaceae > Carica > Carica papaya. The sequence goes on along the minus strand of NC_142314.1, from coordinate 36,622,466 downwards.
TACATGATGTGGAAAAGTTGGGAATTGGATGCAGTTATTTCTCAGAACTAATACCATACCGAGGAGGAGGAAAATACACCGGGATATTCACCCGGATAAGAAATCTAAGGCTAGATACTCTTCCTCAGATACGATATGTAGGAATCCGTGGCAGCCAATTTGAAGCAGCTCTGCAGAATCTTGAAACCTTGCAAGTGTGGTCTTGTGATGGTTTGACAAGCTTAACACCATCCTCAGTGTCATTTCCAAATCTGAAAACCTTGGATATATGGCAGTGTAAATCATTGAAGACATTAGTGACATTCTCAGCTGCCAGAAGACTGGAACAGCTCACAGAGATAAGGATAAGAGTGTGTGAAATGCTAAGAGAAGTGGTTTCAATTGAGGGAGATGAAACAGAAGAAGAGATTGTTTTTGGGAAATTAAGACGCATAGAACTTAATGGTTTATCAAGCCTGCTTTTGTTCTGCTCATCAAATTGCAGGCTTCAATTTCCTGCACTGGAGGAAATTATTGTCAATGAATGCCATTCATTGGTGCTTTTCTGTAAAGGAGTCTTGAGCACACCATTGCTGAGCAGAGTATGGCTGACAAAAGAATGTGACGAGTGGCGTTGGGAGGGCGATCTCAATGTCACCGTAAACGTATTGTACCGAGAAAGGCTTGCAGCCGGTTAGTCAGATCAAAATTATTTACGATGGTAAAACTCCATCGTCGCAAAATAAATTAGTGATATATTAGAATTCATAATTCTATTAAAGTAGTAGCTCGGTATTTGTTTGTCTATTTTTATGAACAGTTTTTCTATTCTTTATTAAGAGTAATATTTCTAATTGTATTATATTAGTATTTATTAGTTTAATCCTATTTAGTAAAGTATGTATATACAAACAAGAACATTGGTGTTGTATTAACAACATAATACAATCCTATTGTTTTGTAATTCTAAATTTTTACTTTACTTTTCTTCAATTCATTTGGTTAGTTTCTCCTCCTTTGACATTGAGAAGCTTCATTTTATTTCGTTTCAATTAAAACGCTCCATTTTGTTCTAGTTTTGTAGCTAGCTACATGCAAAATCAGTCACGAAATATCTTTTAACAATCGTAATAAAATATGTACTTGATATTTCTAAGTTATTTCTTGAATTTTTAACTATTACATTCACGATCATACTAGAATTTGTATTTGATATTTCTAAATCCTACATTGAACTCCTAGCCGCATTCTACAAAATCAATTTAAAAAATATATGTTCACGACCGTAAGAGAATCTGTATATGATATTTTCAAGTTCTTGATCAAACTCTTAACGATCATATTATAAAAAAATAACAAAGAAATATCTTTTCAAGACCATATAGAATCTGTATTTGATAGTTCCGAACTCTCTACCAAACTCCTAACGATCACATTCTACAAAAATAGTTACGGAATATAATTTATACCTGATATTTTCATGTTCTCTGTCGAACTCTTAACGATTACATTTAAAAAAAAAAAAAGAAATATTTCTTCACGATCGTAATTGAATATGTACCTAACATTTTCAAGTTGTTTGTCAAACTCTTACAGATCGCGTTGTAATTTTCGCTAAACATATGGTCTTCTTATCTGCTCTCTCTTTTCTCTTCATCGTAATAGAAAATAAATGATAGAAGTTTTGCAACTCTAATCAAATCAAGTCAAACAGGTCACGGCTTCTAGTGTTCTCTAGCGCTAAAGAAGACGTAACTTGAGAACGGTTAACGTGACAACTAATTCAATGGTGTTAAAAGTTGTAACGGTGTATGTATTTTAATTATTAGACTATTATATCTAAAATTATTTGTAGTAATAAAATATATATTTAATTATTAAAAATTATAATTATGAGTTTTGTTATAATATTATAGAACGGATTAATATTTTATATAATTTAATTTTGATTATTAATTATTTACTTACATAATGGTTGATACGTAAGAAAAGATTAATTATTTCAATTAAAAATATTCTTAGTTTAAAATTAATATAAAATAATATTTTATTTTTATTAAAATAAAATAATTAAAAAAAAATTTATACTAACCCTTTTAATTATTATAGATTTTTTAATCATTAAATTAAATATTGAATATCTAAATTAATTTTTTTTTAAAAAAAAGTTTAAATTGATATTATTTTCGGATTTTAAAGTTAATATTAAATTAAATTATTATTTTTAAATATTAAATTCTGATAGTTAAAAAATTTAAATTATAATATTGAAAATTCCAAGTTCATCATTTTTCTACTTGTCTGTATTCAGAAAAGTCAAAGGAGATGAAGAAAAAAAAAAGGAAAAAGAAAGAGCAGGTAAGCTGAAATCCCGGATCAGCATGGAGAATTCCGCCGCGTACGCGTTCGACTTGTTGTCTTCATCTCATTTAGCAGTCTCTCTCCTTGCAAGCCTGGTATAAACAAGCTTAAGTTTAACTTCATTGAGTGTTCTTTCTCTTGCTGCTGTTTAAACTCGAATGACGCTTTTGCTGGATTGAGATTTTATAACGGAACCATGTTTTGGAACGAATTTTGCTTGGATTTGAGGTGAATTGAGCGGAGTATGGAAGTTCTACTCCCTGGCTTTGAAAGCCTGGTGACTGAAATTTGTCTGCTAGAAACTACCTGATTCATTTGCTTGCTTTTTGTGGACGGAGAAGTTTGGGGATGCTCACAAGGTGTTTGATATTTGTTCTGTGAGAGACGTAGAAAGTTGGTGAAATATATATATGTTGATGGGATGTGAAGAATGAGCATGCCATTTCATCTAGTAAACAAAGGTTAAGGTGTCTTCAAACTTAAATTTTAAGGAATATAAGTCGGAATGTAATGGAAGGAAGATAAAATTGGAATTAAAATACAATTATAATTAGTAATCATCTTCATATCCTATTTATCTGTTGATGTGTTTTTATGATTTGATTTTATTAGTGGAATGTAAATTTATCATTATGAGATTGAACATACAGATAAAGTTTATTTAATTATAGAAATTAGTATTAAAATTTATATATTAAACAATTAAGATTTAAATTAGAATGAAAATATAATAGAGTTGAATCAAATGTAACGAAATGGTTATTTCATTTGAAAAAAGTTTATACGTGTATTAAATTTACACGGAAAAATTTATAAAACTCAAGTGAAAAATCTTAAGATCGAATAGAAGTAATTCCAATATAAAAAGACCATGTAAGTTTAAGTGCCAAAATTAGTTAAAGAAAGAAAGAAGTGAAAGAATTAATAAAAAATCAAATAATAATTAATTAACCTTTTTTTAGCATTTATGCTTAACATTTAGGCAGCAGTTGAGATAGCATTCTTACAGTAATGATCTTTTTTAAAAAATTTTCTCTTTCTTTATTCAATTTACTGTAGATGAAAACCACAGATTCGTATCTTTCTTTGGTTCATCTACCTTTTCCGCATTAAACTGTCTTTTTTGCTACCTCCTTACTTTGGATTTCACAGAACGAGTATATACTCTTGAACCCTGACAATGGTCAACAACTTATTTTGCGTTTAAGTTTCCAGGAAAACATATGTTAAGTTTCCAGGAAAAAGAAACAAGTGAGTTCTAAACTGACCGAAAAAGGTAATTGCTTATTGTCATGACAGGGAACCAACCACAATGGGTTGACATTTTTATCAGAAATAATTTAACTGCTATAGAATTCAACAATCAGAAACTAGGAAGTTTCTTTTTCCAAATTGGTCTTAGGCCATTAAAGACATTTTTTCTTGTATACTTTGTATCTTGTTCTTGTTTTTTTATCTTTCCGTCTGTAGTTTCTGTCTAGACTTAGATTTAATCGACAAATTGAATTCTAAAAAGTTCAAATATCATCATTACTAGCTAGTTTGTCATATGTCTCTGATAACACAGTCTTTTCAGTTCATTTTTCCTCTCTGTTTTTTTTTTTCATCTGCTTGAATCAGAAAGCCAGTAACCAAAAGTGAAAGAAAGAGAAAGGACGTAAATGGATCTACAGACAGTTCTACAGTTTGTCACTGCTTTTTCCTCGGTGGTTTTTGATCAGTCTATAGCTCCTATAGGACGACAGATTGGTTATCTGTTCAACTACAGAAGCAAGATACAAGCCCTCAAGACGGAACTTCAGAAGCTGAAAGATGAAAGAGATAAGGTGCAGCATTCTGTTGATGATGCTATAAGAAAAGGGGAAGAAATTGAAGCTGTTGTCGAGAGGTGGCTGAGCAATGTAAATATTATCATTGAAAATTCAGAGAATATTATCAGGAAAGGCGAGGAGCATGCAGAGAAGGGATGGTTTCAGACATCATGTATTCATCTAAAATCGCGTTACCGGGTTGGCAAGGGAGCAACAAGAGAGAGCAAAAATGTTGCTAAGCTCCAAGTGGAAGGCAGATTTGATAAGGTTTCATACCGTGTTCCTGTGGAGGGGATAATCTCACCTGTCAAAGCTTACGAGTCCTTTGAGTCAAGAAGGCATGCTTTGGATGGACTTTTGGAGGCCTTAAGTGATCCGAACATCACTATGGTTGGTGTGTATGGAATGGCAGGTGTTGGCAAAACAACATTAGTAAAAGAAGTTGCAAACAAGGTGAAGCAAGACCGAGTATTTGATATAGTGGTTATGGTTGAGGTGTCAGAAACACAAGATTTGAAGAGGATTCAAGGGGAAATTGCAGACAAATTGGGTCTTGAATTCAGGGAAGAGACTGTATCAGGAAGAGCAGATAGACTTTATGACAGATTAAAGAAAGAGAAGAGGATTCTCATAATTTTAGACAACATATGGGAAAAACTTGATCTGGAGGATGTGGGAATTCCTTTTGGAGAGACTCACCAGGGATGCAAGATTCTTTTGACTTCTAGAGATCAAAATGTTTTGTCAATTGTGATGGACAGTCAAAAAAATTTTGGAGTTGGTATTTTAAGAGAAGACGAAGCTTGGATCTTGTTCAAGAAGATGGCAGGTGATAGTGTGGAAAGTCCTGATTTACGATCCATAGCTGTCGAAGTTGCTAAGGAGTGTGCAGGTTTGCCTATTGCTATTGTAACAGTTGCAGGAGCATTGAAAAATAAGAGTTTGCCTTTATGGAAGAATGCTTTGCGAGAACTAAGAAGACCGTCTTCAAGGAATTTCACTGGAATGCAGGCAGTTGTAAGCTCAAGTATAGTGCTTAGTTACAATCATTTGGAAAGTGATGAGCTTAAAGCAACTTTCTTGCTTTGTGGCTTTATGGGTTCTTCAATGATTCTAGACTTGTTGAAGCATGGTATAGGCTTGGGTTTGTTCCACCATGCCAATACAGTGGAGGAAGCACATGATAGAGTACATACTTTGCTCAGCAATCTTGAGGCCTCGGGTCTATTGCTTGACCCTTCAAACAATTCTCAGTTTGCTATACATGATGTTGTACGTGATGTTGCCATTTCAATTGCAGCCCGAGATTGGAACGTTTTTGCATTATTAAGAAATGAGGTTGGACCAAAGGATTGGCCTACTGCAGATTGCACTGGTATATCTTTATTCTATAATGATATTAGTGAGCTCCCTGAGGAGTTGGAATGCCCCAAATTAAGGTTTTTTTACCTTGTTAATAAAAATCCTTCTCTGAGAATTTCAAACAATTTCTTTTCAGCAATGAAAGAATTGAAGGTTCTGGATTTAACTGAAATGCATCTCCCTTCATTACCTTCCTCAATTGGTCTCCTAACTGATCTTCAAACCTTATGTTTGGATCTTTGTTCATTGGAAGATATTGCTATTATTGGACAACTAAAGAAGCTAGAAATTCTCAGTCTTTTGAGATCTAACGTGGAACAACTGCCCAAGGAGTTGAGTCAATTGACTCGGCTACAATTGTTGGATTTGAGTGACTGTTCTAAACTCAAAGTAATTCCAGCAGGGGTAATATCAAGCCTCACACGACTCGAACAGCTCTACATGGGAAATAGCTTTAAAGGATGGGAGGATGAAGAACTAAACAAACAAGCAAGTAATGCTAACCTTTCAGAGGTAACGTACTTGCCTCACTTGATAGTCTTAGAAATACATATTCCAGAAACCCAAATTAGTTTGAAAGATTTGTTCCCTGAAAAGTTAGATAGGTATAAAATATTTATAGGAGATATGTGGGACTGGTCTGGTAAAAATGAAAACTCTAGGACATTGAAACTCAAGTACAGTGCTAGCCCTCATTTAGAAGATGGAATCTATAAATTGTTGAAAAAAACTGAAGACCTGTATTTAGATGAATTGAAGGGTGATGCTAATGTTCTTTGGAAATTAGATAGGGAAGGCTTTCCAAAATTGAAGCATCTCCATGTCCAAAATAGTCCCAATATTCAATATATTGTAAACTCGATGGAGGAGCCATGGGTTAGCTCAAAAGCTTTTCCGATATTGGAGTCACTGTTTCTTCAGAGTCTTATTAACTTGGAAAAGATATGCCACGGGAAGGTTACTGTGGAGTCTTTCAACAAATTAAAAACTATAAAAGTGAGAAGTTGTGGAAGATTGGAGAATCTGTTCAAATTCTCCATGTTCAGGTGCCTTGTTCAGCTTCAAGAAATTGAAGTAACTGATTGTGAGAACATAGCAGGGATTGCTTCCGCAGATAACCAGGTTGCTAATATGTATGGCGAAGCAGCAGATATAATTCAGCTTCCTCAATTACAGATCTTGATTTTACAAAATCTACCATCACTCATTAGCTTTGTGTATGATACTGCACCTTCAACATCTCAAAGTAGAAGTTCAAATCCCATGCCACTTTTAGATGAAAAGGTACTTTTTGACTGATTGCTTATTCAATATGCCTCTTGAATCGTAAATTAAAAGTTAAGTTCCACTTGTTATTTGCTTCTTAAGTTTGACCAGGAATTGTCAATCTTTAAGTTACTTTTCCTTTTCAATGTTTCTGCAGTAAAAGTGGTATTTCAAGAACCATTTTTTCATTTAACTTGTTCCAGTAATAAAAAACTGAAAAATTAGTCCATGAGTCAAATTTTTTGCATGCAGATGTTGTTCTCCAACTTATTGGAATTGAAATTATCCTCAGTGAATGTAGCAAAGATATGGCCTGACCAACCCTTAGCAATGGCATCTTGTATAAAAAATCTGAAAAACTTGACAGTGGAGGGATATGATCGCTTAAAATATCTCTTCCCATCTTCTATGGCTAGAACTCTTGTACAACTCAAAACCATTGTGATACGCAATTGCAAGATCATGGAAACAGTCATAGACATGAAACCTGAGGAAGAAGGAGAAACCAAACACTTTGTGTTCCCTGAACTACATGACCTGAGGCTTGAAAATCTTCCTCAGCTTAATCAGTTTTGCGCTGGAAAATCAATTGAACTTCCATCCCTGAGATTGATGGTGATACGGAAATGCCATGAATTAAGGGCCTTTATCCCTGATGTTATCAGTAAAGGGAGAAAGGATAGTGAAGAATCCGCAAGAAGGGGCCGAGAGAAGGATAGTGATGGTGATTTGGTTTTATTTGATGAAAAGGTTATATATTTCTTTTCCTTAATTATTCAGTTCTCTCTTTTTCATTGTTCTCTTACTTTAAATAATCACTCTCTTTTAGCTATTATTCAACTTGTGCAATAATTTATTCCACAGGTTGGAGTGCCTAATTTGGAGAGGCTAATCCTTGAGCAGATGGATAAAATGGTCCATATATGGCACAAACAACTTGCTCCAGATGCTTTCTCCAAGCTAGATTATATTGCTCTATGGAAATGCAAAAAGTTGTTGCATGTTTTTCCCCCTATTATGATAAACAGGCTTCAGAAACTAGACCGTTTGCGAGTAAATCTCTGTGAGTCTGTACGATGTATATTTGGAAGAGAATGGCCTAATTCCACAGGAAAAAGAATTGAAACAACTACTCAATCAACTGAAGCTGGAACAGCCCTTAGATTTGTATTTCCTCAAGTAACTTTGTTGGAGCTCTGGGACCTACCAGAACTGAACAGTTTCTATCCTGGTGTGCATATTACAAAGTGGCCAATGTTAAGAAGAATGCACTTGCATGGATGTGACAGTGTGAAGATATTGGCTTCAGAATTCCAGTGGTTCCAAGAAAAGCAAAGGAAGAGGCAACCTGAGATTCCAGTTCAACAACCCTTCTTTTTTGTCAATGAGGTATAAGAGAAATCTGATAAAAAGGTCTCCTCCCCGAAAGATGCCTTTATATAATAAAATCCATATAATGTAATAATATATATATGTATGTCCCTAAATTAGATCAGAAGTATAAGTTAGAAGTGTGGACAAGAAATGATTTAGCTTAATTCCTTATCAACTGTCTGGTTTTATTTGAAGTAAACAGCAAGATTAGAACTTGCTAGCTAAATAGTTTTCTAATGTAAATATGCTTGAATTGTGAGATGAAATTCTGATCTATGTTTTACCTTCTCTATCATATAGTTATGATTATTTATTTTTCAGGGTACATTCCCTAATTTGGAGGAGTTAAAATTAGCGCAAATTGGTACCATGACGGATATATGGTGTGGTAAATATTCATCAGTGTATTTCCGCAAATTGAAAGTTCTTGAGCTGATAGGCTTTCTTCAGCAACAAGTTGTTCCTCCCATTGACTTCATTCAATTACTACCCAATCTTGAAAAGCTTCATCTAAATGATGCTCCATTTGAAAGAATTTTCCAAATTACATGGCTTGGTAGCAGAGAAATGCATCCAGGGATGATATCTAAATTAAGCGAGTTAAAGTTGTCTAAACTTCCTTTCTTGAAGCATTTGTGGAGGGAGGAACTCAAACCTGACCAAATTTTTGGGAGCTTGGGGACTGTAGAGTTCAAAAATCCAGTGTCCTTCTCAACAACATTCTGGACTCTGACAATTCTAGAAATCTCAAAATGTCATGGATTGATCAATTTAATGACGCCCCGGATGGCTAACTGCCTATTGCAACTAACAAAACTGAGTATAACTGATTGTGAAAGCTTGTCAGAAATCATAGGTCACACTGGGGAAGAAGTGAAAGACATGATTTTATTCAACAAACTGAAGCATTTGGGACTCTATTCTTTGCCGAGTCTTGCAAGTTTTTGCTTAGGAAATTACACATTTGAATTCCCATCCCTTGAAGAAGTTATCATAAGAGGATGCCCTAGGATGAGGATTTTCTCTGAAGGAGTCTTGAGCACACCAAAGTTACTGAAAATACAGTTGACGGAAGGAGAAGATATGGGGCACTGGAATGGTGACCTTAATACCACCATAAAACGGTTGTTCAGAGAAACAGTATGTTGATAATTCATCAAATTTCTTTCTTGCAAACACACACAAATATTTACATATAGTTTTAGTCATTCAATTATTTATTTTAACAAAAGAATGCAAACTTCTTTGGCATATATATTTTAATTATGATTGTTGTGATTTATTGTTTTGGTAGGTAACTTTTCGTGGATTAGAGCATCTAAAACTGTCAATGTTTCCAGATTTATTAGAAGTATGGAACAGAAGTCCCATTTTGCCTTTGGAGTTTAACACCCTTAAATCACTGGAAGTTCTAAATTGTAACAGCTTGAGATACTTATTCACTCCATCGACTGCACAGAGGCTTGTGCAACTAGAAGAGATGAAAATACAGGATTGTACCACGATGGTAGAAATAATCACTACAGAAGAGGCTGAAGAACCAGCAGTGCAATTCACTTTCCCTTCACTTAAATCTATTTCCCTTGAGTCTTTGCCTAGCCTCACAAGCTTCTGTTCTGCTAGTGATACTGTAGAATGCACATCCCTGGAGAACATTACCATAAAGAATTGTCCCAATATGATAACATTTGCTTCAGTATTTTCAGGGGAACAAGAATTGAATGTAAATGATGGAAGAAACATTAACTATCATAATAATGGAGAGCTTAGTATCCCCATTGCAACCCTTTTCGGGGATAAGGTATGTTTCTCTCTGTCTATATGTCATATCTGTCATTAGGAAGTTCATGCATCCTTTTTCTCTTTGTATTGAATATTCAAATTTTTTACTTTCCTGATATTTCTAAAACTAATGGAACTGAAGATGAAAATGCAAAACTCTGTCATTTGAAGAGAGTATTAGTTCTAAAATTTATCATAATACAGTTTGAAATTTGACAAGGAACTGTGTTTTTTAGTTTACATATTTGATTATAATCTTCAATGTTTTGAATTTTATAAGAATTCTTAATAGAATCTGTCCTCTTTCTTCATCATTTATTTATTCAACCTTATATTTGAAATTCTATACATAATGCATACTCAAAAGTAGTGATGGTTATGTTACTTATGTAGTAGGATTTATTACGTATGTAGGTTGCATTCCCTAAATTGAAGTCACTCCAAATCTCTGGCCTAAATAACTTTAACAAGCTATGGAGCAATCACATTTCAGCTTCCTCTTTGTGTGAACTGCAAAGACTGGAAGTGCGTGACTGTCAAAAACTATCAGTCATTTTTCCATCCGATGTAGCAAAAGGCCTCCTGAAACTTGAGAAACTTTTGGTAGATGTTTGTGGGGCAGAGTACATTATTGACAAAGATGAAGGAGACGAAACCGCACAGAACTTTGTGTTTCCTCAATTAACATCTCTGGAGCTTGGGACTTTGCTCAAACTCAAAAGTTTCTACCCTGGCATGCACACCACGGAATTTCCAAGGCTAACACTATTACATGTGTTTCATTGTGGTGAATTAAGGACATTTCCTATCGAAGTGCGAGAAGCTAGTGGGCTTGTTAATCCAGTTTACCAACCACTGTTTTCAGTTGAGAAGGTATGAGCCTCTTACTTTTAGAATTTTTTAGATATAACCTTAAGTTCCAGGCTTCCAACAGGAGACATCTATGGTCAGTCTAAGAAATTAACAACAGAACTACTAGGTAGTTATGGTGGTGGTTTCTCTCCTAAAAATTCTGGTTTTCATGTTCCATGCTATTACATCTTATACTTTTTATTTCAAAAAGAAAAAGTTGTGTTTGCCTCATATCTAAAAAAATTTTACTGAATAAACATCGAGTAGTTTGATTTTATTTTACTGGTTTTTCAGGTCCCCGACAACTTGGAAGCATTAGCATTGAACAAGGAAGACATTAGAATGCTAACCTATGGCAATTCTCCCTTTAACCTCTTTCCGGAGCTCAAGTTTCTTCAACTGCAATGCTTTCATGATGACCTGGCTGTGGTTCCTCTGGTTTTCCTGGATAGACTACAAAATCTGGAAAAGTTGGGTCTGTCCTGTAGTAGTTTCAACGAACTGTTGCCGTATAGAGGACTTATTGGAGGTCAGAAGTATGATGGAATATTCCAGTGGATAAGAAATATCCGCTTAAGTGATCTCCCTGACCTGAGGCATATATGGAGACAAGAACCTCAATGGGAATCAGTTTTTCAAAATCTTGAAAGTTTTGAAGTTTGGTGTTGTGACAGTTTAATTAGTTTAGCACCGTCCTCAGCATCCTTTCATAATCTGAAGACTTTGGATGTCTGGGATTGTCAGGGATTAGTGAATCTATTTCCACTTTCCGTGGCCAGAAGTTTGGTGAAGTTGACTGATATGAGGATAAGAAATTGTGATCTGGTCAGGGAAGCGATTTCAAATGAAGGAAATAGAAAAGAAGAAAAGATTATCTTCAGCAAACTGAAACGCATAGAACTTGATTCTTTGACAAATCTCTCATGCTTCTGCTTAGCAAGTTGTACTCTAAAATTTCCATCTTTAGAAGAAGTAATTGTTAGAAAATGCTCCAACTTGGTGATTTTCTCTCAAGGAGTAGTGGCTGCACCATTGCTTACCAGAGTATGCCTGGCAAAGGAGGGTCATCAATGGCATTGGAAGGGTGATCTCAATGCCACCATCCATTTGTTGTATGGGGAAATGGTATTTATCTATTCATTATTTCATCTTTATACTCAAGATAGCTCATCATCAATTAGTTTGTTTTGGTACAAGTTTGCAGCTACTGATAAGTTTGGGGAAATGGTTTCATGCTTGTTACTGATTTATCTAAACTGTATATTTTTCTTTAATCTTCTTGAATTGAATCCTCAAGAAATTTATTATCCGTTGTTTGTTCAGGAGTATAGTCGAGAATTCTTAGGAATTAGGTGGATTCCCCCACCGACAGGAATGGTTAAATTGAACATCGCTAGCAGCCTTAAGGTGTTAAAACAACTTGCTACAGCTGGTGGCATTTTTCGAGATCACAATGGAAACTGGCTTGAAGGCTTTTCCATCAAATTTGTCATCTCTGAAATTCTTCAAGCAAAGATGTTTGCAGTGAGAGAAGGTCTACGACTTGCAGTAGAGAAAGGGCTCACGGATATAATCGTCGAGACAGATTCTAAAGAGGTTGTCCAACTGATCCATCATGCTGATGCAAGTTCACACCCCCTTGCTGCTTCTGTTCTGTACTGCAGGCATCTGCTGGATTCATGCCATTCTTGTACTATTCAATATGTGCTGCCTGAAGGAAATTCTTGTGCAGAGTTTATGGAAAATCTTGGAGATGTTCATGACCATGGATTTGTCTCCTACTCAAATCCCCCTCCCGGCATTGCCCTCCTGCTTCTTGTTGATAGAGCGAGAATTTCATTATGTAAGCCCTAGTCATTGATTTATAACTAAGAGGAAATTGTTTATGCTTGCTTCTCTGCATATATACACATTAATTTTGCCTATGATTCTCTTCAGATGAGATTCTTGTTTGTAGGATTATATTCTCTCGGTTACATTACAAATATTTTCCACTTAACTTTTCCTAGAGTTCTAACTAAAGGTTGACGTTGCTTGTGTGTGCATATATATATGCTTTATCAGTGAATTTTCAACAGAGGGCACAAAGTTTACATGTTACCTTTTCAAATGAGTTTTATCACAGCATCCTCTCCTTTTTAATTTTCCAGCACACCTTTTTCTTCTGTCTCAAAGAAAATTTTCATTCCTCTTGGTATTTCCAAGTAGGAAACTGTATTTATGAGACATCAAGCTTCACCAACTTTCTCATCTAAATCTCTCTTTTCCTCCAATGTTCCAAGGATATGCTGTACTAGCTAACATATCGAGAAATCAAGTGTCCGTTCTCCATTAATTGTCACAGACGAAGCCTGCAAAGCACAACCAAACACGAAATCTCTCCTGGATCCAAGCAACCATCTCCTTCGATATCTTACAGTCTTCTAAAACCAAATAAAATCTTGGCTACTCGCCAACTATCATACAAAACAACACCGTTTAGGTCAAGCCTATGTTTGCAGTTTTCATCTCAAATATGAATTCTACAACATTCCAGGCTCACCATAGAGAACCTAAAACCCTCTCTGTCTCTTTCATCTACATAGCACCATGGGTTTTCCCAACAAGAAAAGCCTGTCTCACATAGCACAACGAAATTCTGTTGCTAACACTAGTGCCATGTTTCTTATGCCTGTTCGGCTAGCTTGGTAATCTCTTCTATCATCTTCCTCCTGTTCTGGTTACTATCAAGTTATGTTTGAAGATGATTCTCTCCAAGTAAAATTTTGTTTCAAACAACATTTTAGTTGATCGACTCAAGAAAGCAAATGTAATTTATACTAAAAAGTTTATTCAAATAATAATTATTTTCTTGAATCTAGTTCACTCGTTAGCTTTTGTGCTAAAGATCCAACAATGAGGATTCTATTATCTGAAACAAAAAATATATATATATTTACAGAGATGGTATATACAAAGACCATTGAGATAATTTGTCATAATATTTAATTCTCTGGAACTTGAGCATCTTTGTATCAGATACATCTGTGCGAAGGTATGGATGAAGGAGATCAAGAAGAGCAACTAAGAAATGGAGAGATCTCCTCTACCTGGTATGAGGATAGTCTGAGGAACCAGCTTGTAGCAATATGTCTTGGTAAATCATACGAATGGTGATGTTAAGGTCTCCCTCCCAACGCCACTTATGCCATTCCTTTGTCAGCCATACTCTGCACAGCAATGGTGTGGTTACTATCCCTTGAGAGAAAATCTCCAATTTAGGGCATTTGTTGACAATCACTTCCTCTAAAGACGGGAATTTGAGAACGTTATGTGTAACACAAAAGCAAGAGAGACTGGGCAAGCAATCAAGTTCTATAAGTTTTAATTTGCTGAAAATAATCCCTTCTTCTGTTCCATCTCCCTCATCTTGAACTACTTCTCTAACTATATCACATTCTCTTATCTTCATTTCTGTGAGCTGTACCAACCTCCGGACTGCTGAGGTTGTTCCTAAGCTCACCAGTCCTCTGCACCCCATTATGTCCAAGCTTTTTAGATTTGCAAAAGATGATGAGAATGGGGTTACGCTGATCATACCGTCACAATTCCATACTTCTAAAGTTTCAAGACTTTGTAGAGCTGATTCCAACTGATAGTCTCGCGTCCCTATACGTGTCAATGAAGGAAGACTGTCAAGCCTCAGATTCCTTATCCGCGTAAATATCCCAGCATATGGTTCTCCTATAAGCTCTTCATCTGGGATTAGTTCCTGGAAGTAACTACAACCTAGGCACAGTTTCTCCACATTATATAACCTCTCAAGGAAACTAAAAGGGATGACTGCTGATACATGATGATAGCATTGCAAGAGAAGAAATTTTGCACTGTGAAAGAGGTCTACTGAAGGATCGCTATAGGATATCATGGTGATGTTTTCCTCATCCAATGAAAATGTTTCCAAGTTGGGGAGTACCTGAAAACCAACCAAACGCAAACGAATATTATTTGGTGTTTTACCAAAGAAACTTTTGTGGAAAAGCTACAATCAATCTTTATACCACCCATTTGGTCATCTATCAGAACTTGTGTATCATCATCGAAAGTGAACATTCAGAAACAAGTTATACCAGCTACTCTGGAAGCCTGAGAACTTCTATTTCATATCTTAACAGTTTTAGGGGAAGAAAAACACACTCACAGGCATGCACGTATTCCAGTTTCTCATACCTTTTCAATCAAGAAAAGCGGCTGCTCATCATCTGGGATTTGAAATTGATCATCTTGATATGTTGCTTGGAGTAAAAATTCTGGAGCAAATAGGCACAATCGTGCACAATGAAACACATCCAGTCTTTTTAGCCTCGGCCAGTCGGTTGTATGTTTGCCTGGGTAGAAAGATTTGAGTTCTATCAAATACTTAAGTTCCAGGGATGTTACATTAGGAAACACAAAGTTGATGGGTTCTGTTTCTCCTTCATCCTTTCCAACAATGTGCTCCATCCCACAGTTTTCTATCACAACTTGCTGAAGTTGAAGAAGACCTCTAGCTACAATGGCCGGAAAAATAGTGGATAGCTGTGCACAGTATTGCACATTCAGTATCTGTAGTTCGAAAAAGGAGGTTGCTGAAATGTGATTGCTCCATAGGTGCCTCAAGTTATCCATATGTGAGATTGTGACTTCCTTCAACTTTGGGATTGCGATCTGCAAAATAAGTACGATGTTAGGAGTAACATAGTCTTTATTTCTATCTTAAATAACAACATAGGAGTAACTAAACCATGAGAAATGAAGGAATTTTGAGTACAATAGGATATTAAGGGATTGTTGCACGATTTTCAATAATATAAAGGAAAATAATTCACCCTCAAGAAAAATGAAATTCCCCCAGAAAAATGGCATAACATATGACAATAATGGATCACCTACCTTATCCTCAAACAAGGCTCCTGGGTTCTCTGCATCTCTGTTGCCAAGGCTTTCAAAATTTTCATAATTAGTAGTGATCTCTGAACCATTATCCCTCAGGAAAGGAGAAGCAAAATTCACCATATTGGGACAACTCTTTATCGTAATGTTTTCGAGTGCCGGAAATTCCAGAGTATCCAACCCAGAACAGAAACTTGCTAGAATGGGCAATGATGCAAGAGAAATTGAGATGAGTAAAGGAAATGTCAATTTAGTTTCCGCTGTTTCCTCTGCTGACTCATATCTAATAATTTCTTCCATCATGATACAATTCTCTACTTTCAGCTCTTCAAGGTGAACAAGGTTCTGTGCATCGGAGGCAGTGATCAGGTATCTCAAGTCGTTACAGTTGGTAACTTCAAGCAATTTAAGGCTTTTGAAGTCCAAAGGTAAAACAGGATGAGTATTCCAAATTTCCACCAATTCTGGAAAGTCGGACAGCTTCAAGTGCTCCAAGCCAAGAAATCCGCCCTAACAAGACATAAATTGCAGCAATCATATTTGAAACATGCATTATTTTTGGGGAAAAATAACTAATAAACCGTAACATCAAACTGACAAATAATAAGATGTAATTATGCAAGAATTCTAGAGAAGAAAGTTTGACTTATACCATTTCTGCAAAGACTTGTTTTATGGTGGTATTAAGGTCACTGTTCCAGTGCCCTTTATCTTCTCCTTCTGTCAATTGTACTACCTGTAACTTTGGTGTGCTTACAACTCCCTGAGAGAAAAGCCTCATCCTGGGACATCCTCTTATGATAACTTCTTCTAGGGATGGGAATTCAAAATTACAATCTCCTGGGCAAAAACTTGTAAGGCTAGGTAAAGAGTAGAGTCCCAAATGCTTCAAATGTGTGAATGCAATCTCATCCTTGGCACCATCCTGAATGTGAACAAAGACTTCTTCTACCCTTTCACAATTAGTTACAGTCAATTTTTTGAGCTGCACTAAGCTTCTGGCTGCTTGAATAGTCCCTAAATTTATCAACCCATGACATTTTGATATATCCAGTGTCGCCAGAGTTTGGAAAGCTATTGGGGAAGGCACTAATTTTCTCAATTTCCTATACACCGTGACTTCCACAGTTCTTAAGTCTTGGAGACTAGAACCAGCTAATGGTTCCTCCTTCAATAAGTGCTTCAGTGCGGGGATTCTGGACAACTTTAATTCAGTTAAACTGTTGATCCTCCCTGAATGTGTTTCCTCTCTGCCAAGCACTTCATATTGGAATATTTCTTCTAGGGGAGCATCATCTATATTAAGTTTCTCAAGATTTGGTAGTATTTGAATGAAGCTAAGGGAAGAAAAACTAGATTGCTTAAGACTGTCTATCAGCTCAAGAACTTTTAGTTTGCGGAAATACACCGCTGGGAATTGGGAGAACCAAGTTTCTGTCAGGGCATCAATTTTCTCAATCTTCAACTCCTCCAGGTTAGGAAACGTACCCTGGAAAACCAATAAGCCTAATTAATATAATGTCTCCAAAGAATAAAATTTCTATTAAGCAACAAAAAGTTTAATCGCAACCTCTTGTATCTCATTAAATATGGTAATTAGCACTTAGTGCTAAATCATCCTCCTTGACCCCCTTTAGCGTATATATCAGTTTTTAACACTTGGTTATGCTAAGAGTCTCTCAAACTTGACAGAATTTTTTTGTTCTTTTTAAATAAGAAAAAATGTCAATAGTAGAGGAAAAGTATGCAAAGAAGGGATAATATACACTCGTAGCAGCAACAACAAGAAAATAAAAGACATAACATCAATGTGAAATAGCACACCAATTCCTTTGCATCCTGGGGGAAAAACATGCTTTCTGATCAACCAATAGGTCATTCAGATAATTTTATCTGAACCAAGTTGTGCAGGGTGAGTTTGCCAGTCAAAGTTCTTGGCATAACATTCTAGCCACAAAAACCTGATACTCAACAAAAAAAGGCTCCTTGCTATAAACTTTATGTTCATTACTTTTTGTATGAACCCACAAATGGGCAGAGGTGACACCTCAAGAGTAGGAAAACAACTTAACAATCTCCACCAGCTGTAAATAGCTTGCTACAAGGTAGCAATGCCAACTCACAACATTATAGGAAATGGCTATTTTTCTCCAAAACTCAAGAACACATCACATAAATGTTAAGAGAAGTAGCTCTAATTAGTCGTGGTATCTAGAACAAATTGTTAGTGTTAATTCTTTTTTACTACTATACTGGAAAATGATTAACTGAAGTAATAATAGAGCATCAAATGTAGATTCTCACACACGCGTTGCTGATTAAGGATACCTCACAAGCTGTTATCCTGACACTATTCTTTCCGAATAACAGTAGATCTTTCTGTTTTTTCTTTTTTTTCTACCCTATCTTTTGTAATCTTCTTTCTCTTATTAATAATACTTATTTTTCTATAAAACAAAAAGACTCGTCCATCAAATCCCGGAACAAAGGTGGAGACATAGTTCCATACCTTAAAAAGTGTGAAAGCTGTGATGAATAGACATGTACGTGTTCTTATCTAGTGTGACATAATAGATATGTTCTTAATTATCAGACCACTTTATATCATACCTCATCAATAATGAAAAGTGGTTGCTGAATTGATGGATCAGATCGCCTCTCTCTTGGTGCTTCTTTTGAAGAAAATAGCTTCAATTTGTAACAAGCAAATAAGTCCATTTTTTTCAACAATGGCCACTCTGTAGTATGCATACCAGGATAAAAATTCTTGAGTTCTGGTAGTTCCCAAAGCTGCAAGATAGTTACATGAGGAAAGACAATTCTAAAGACTGCTTCAATCTCAGTCGGTCGAGTTACTGCTGAAGCACTTGACTCTGTGAAAATGAACCTTTGTTGTTCAAAAATCATCTGTAATGAGCTGCATTGATTTATACTCAAGTGGTCTATCCTCTGGAGCCTACTCATCATATTAGATGGAAAAATACTCTTGATCCTTTTGCAGTTCCATATTGAAAGATAATCTATTCTGGAGAAAGCATCAGCAGCAAGTTGGTCATTCCATATCTTTTCCACTTTATCCATACCATCAATAATCAACCTCTCTATACTCGGCAGTTGCAGCTGCAGAGAGTTGTATTATTATAAAATGACTGACACCGGAAGCAGTTTATATATACATATATATATATATCTTATATATATCTATGTATCTATATATTTATATGTGAGGACCTTTTCAGAATCCTAAATAGCAGATATAGAAAAAGGAGTGAGTTGAAGAGGGATAGCATATGAGAGAAAATAGAAATTTTGAGGTAAAGAAGTATACCCTTTCATCAAATAGAGGAATGTCAGCCTGGCTAATCCCCTCCAGGTTTGTTCTTGAACATTGTTGACCCACAACCCTTGGTGCATTTGTAGTATTTGAGTTAAATACCTTCAATTTGTGGCATTTCTTTATCACCAGCCATCTCAAAGATGGAAATTCAATTATATTTGCATCACAAAATCCACTGAGCTTTGGAAGATTTTCAAGCCTCAGGTCATATAATACAGGGAATAACATGTGGTTAATCTGCCTTTCTTTCTCTATGACTGTTTTCATAATCTCACAGTCACGGATAACAAGTGTTTTGAGTTGCATAAGACCGTTAACAATATGATATGGGAATAGATATTTTAAACCAGCACATCCCTCCACATTCAAGACTTTCAGATTTCTAATGCAACAAGTAATTGCTTGCAGTTCTTTGGGCCAAATCTTTGTTATATTCAACGAGAACAGTTTCAACTCTTCCAAGTTGGGGAGTTGGATCTGCATGAACAGATTTTGCTTCGTGAACTACTAAATTTTAATCGACAAGAAAGAGAACCAGCAATAAACGATAGATGATTAGGACCAAGGTGAATCTATGGAGCCAAGTATTAGTGCAGGAATATCATCATCACCACTTAGACAGGTTAGCAAAATCATATAATTCAACATTAATTTATTCACACCCAGGAAAGGTAAATCTAAGAGACATTTTTTAACCTCAAACAAAGCTCTAGAATACTTATTTTAGATTTATAACTTATTGTGTATCCTGTGACTATGAAATAATAAAAAGGAAAATCAATAATAAAAAATGCATACTTACCTTTTCATCAAAAAGAGAGATGGAATTAGAGCTTGTACTTCGGGATGTTGAAGGTGACTCCATGTTGGAGCAGAAGCTGATGAAGGACGATAGATTTTTCAGCATCAAGGACCGGAATTTAATAAGCTCGACTTCAGTTGTAAGTTCATTATCAACAATTGAAAACATTCTTTCATCAGTAACAATAGCTGCCATTCTCTTGCAGTCAGTTACTTCAATTTCCTGAAGTTGCTCAAAACTCCTGAACATGGAGAATGAGAATAGATTCTCCAATCTTCCACAATTTTCCACTTTTATTACACTCAATTTTCTGAAAGACCCTGATGTGAGTTTCCCATTACATATCTTCTCCAAGTTCATCATATTTTGAAGAAACAATGACTCTAGGATTGGAAAAGCTTTTGAACTAATCCATGGCTCGTCCATTGAGTTTAAGATATATTTCATTTCAGGACTATTTTGGACATGGAGATGCTTCAATTTTGGCAAACCTTCCCTGTCTAGTTTCCAAAGAATGCTTTCTTCACCCGTCAGTTCATCCAAATACAGATCCTCAGTTTTTTTCAGCAACTTGTACATGCCATCCTCCATAAGCAGGCCTGTTCCATTCTTGAGTTTTAATGTTCTGTCAGTGGCATACTTACCATACCAGTCCCATACATCTCCTATTAATATTCGATATCTATCCAACTTTTCAGATAACAAATTTTTCACCATAATCTGGGTGTTAGGAATTTGTATGTCGAGGGCTGTCAGGTGAGGCAAGTATCTTAACTCTGTCAGCCGGGCATTACTAGTTTGATCATTAAGTTCTTCAACCTCCCACTGGTTGAAGCTATTCGCCAGATACAATTCTTCCAATTTAGAGAGACTTGATATGACACCGTGAGATATAACTTTGATTTTGGGACAATCACTCAAATCCAACAATTGTAATCGAATCAGTTGGCCTAACTCCTTAGGAAATTGTTCCAAGTCGCAATCAATAAAGCTAAGAATTTCAAGTGACTTTAGTTCTCCTATAATCTTTATATCTTGCAAGACACAAGAATACAGACATAAGCTTCGAAGGTTAGCTAGTAGACATATTGAGGAAGGTAATGATGGAATGCGCATTTCAGTGAAATCCAGTACTCTTAACCCTTTCATCCCAGTCAGAAAATTGTCTGGAAGTTCCAGAGAAGGATTCCATATACAGAGGAATTTCAACTTTGGGTACTCTGTTTGTTCTAGAAGCTCATTGATATCACTGTGAGATAAGAGGATTCCACTGGAATCAACATAGGGCCAATCTTTTGGTCCAACAGCATCTTTTACTGTCAGCACATGCTTGTCTCTGGCTGCAATTGATAGTGCAACATCTCGAACGACATCATGTATGGAAAATTGATCATTGGTAGACCGATCAACCAGCAAGCAAGAGGCTTCAAGGCTGCAGAGCAAAGTGTTTACTCTATCTCGTGTTTCTTCCATGGTATTTGTGTCTTGAAAGACACCCAAGCCAATACCATATTTCAGCAAGTCCATAATGAGTGTATTGCCAATAAGAGCACAAAGCAAAAAAGTTGCCTTTAGTTCTTCAGTTTCCAAATTGTTGTAACTCAACTCTATAGTTGAATATATAACTGCCTGAATTCCAGTAAAGTTCCGTAAGGACGGCTTCCTTAGTTCTGCCATTGCGTTCTTCCACTCAAACGAGCTCTTATTTTTCAAAGCCTTCGCAACTGTTACAATTGCAAGAGGCAAACCTGCACACTCCTTTGCAATCTCAATTGCAGTAGAGTGAAAATCAGGATTTTCAACCTTGTCCCCAGCCATTTTCTTGAACAAGTCCCAGGCTTCCTCCTCTATTAAAATCCCAACTGGAAAACATTTCTCAGCTTCCATCTCGGATGAGAGAAGAGTGTGATCCCTTGATGTCAACAGGATCTTGCATCCCTTGTGAGATTCTCCAGAAGGAATACCGACTTTCTCCAAATCAAGCTTCTCCCACAGGTTGTCTAATATTATGAGGATCCTCTTCTCTTTCTTCAATCTATCACACAATCTATCTGCCCTGCCAGTTATTGTCTCTTCTCGAAATTCCAATCCCAACTTGTCTGCAATTACCCCCTGAATTTTTTTATAATCTTGATTCTGTG
The DNA here is from genome assembly GCF_054855325.1 of Carica papaya. Taxonomy (NCBI): domain Eukaryota; kingdom Viridiplantae; phylum Streptophyta; class Magnoliopsida; order Brassicales; family Caricaceae; genus Carica; species Carica papaya. The sequence continues at coordinate 36,600,488 of NC_142314.1, read as the reverse complement.
AGATCTCAACAAAAACCACAACAGCATATACTCCTTCTTGCTTGACTTTATTGGCAACTTCTTTTGCTAGAGTGGTTTTGCCAATACCTCCCATACCATACACACCAATAACATTGACATTGGGATCCTTTAAGGCATCTGTAACTCCATCCACGGTACGCCTTCTTGACTCGAAGGCCTTGTAGTCTTTGACAGATGTGATCCCTATCCCCTGAGGAGGAAGCCGATATGAAATCTTGTCAAATCTGCTTTCATCTTGGAGTTGAGCAACAGTCTTTCTCTCCTTTGCTGCTTTCCTGCCAACCTTATAACGTGATCTCAGATGAACACAAGACCTTTTGAACCATCCCATCTGTGCATGTTCCTCACCTTTGGCAATGATTTTGTCTGCATCGTCAATGATTCTGCCAACATTGTTCAGCCACCTCTCAACAGCAGCTTCAACCTCTTCTCCTCGTCTTATAGCATCATCAACCGAATGTTGCACCTTCTCCTTTTCATCTTTTAGCGTCTCCAAGTGCTTCTTGAGGTTCTCCAGGTTGTTCTTATACTTTAACAAATAACCAACTTGTCGCCCAACTGGAACTATGGAGTTCTCGGCAACTACAGAGGAAAAAGCAGCAACAAATTGCAGACTCACCTCAAGGGCCATCTTCTCCCTTCTTTTTCCTTCTCTTTCTTTCTACAGGAATCAAGTTGACAAAGACAAAGAAGGAAAAAAAAAAGTAAAGAAACAAAAAACAAGAATGTGTTGACGAATGCCTACGAAACAAACTGGTGACAACCAGTTATGAATGTTTGGATCAACATTAAGATTCAGATGCCCAAAAGTACAAAAACCAAAGAAAGAAAAAACAGAGAGAAGCCATACATTAATCTAGTGGTTAGAAATGGATGTAAAGAAAAAGAAGCAGCAGCTGCTTTAATTCAGAAGGAAGGATAACTGGTAAAAGAGGTTTGTTCGTAGCATCTGCATAAACTCCATGTCATTGCTTATGGAGTCAACTCTTAACTCAGTCATTCCTCTCTTTGCATGGCTGCAAAAAGTGCTGCTTTAATTCAGAAGGAAGGATAACTGGTAAAAGAGGTTTGTTCATAGCATCTGCATAAACTCCATGTCATTGCTTACGGAGTCAACTCTTAACTCAGTCATTCCTCTCTTTGCATAGCTGCAAAAAGTTGGGCAGATTTTTTTTATTTTATATTGGCTTTAACAGGTTAGTACCATAAGGTTGGCAAGTTGCCTTCAGATTATAAACTATGCAAAATCGAAATGAACAAATGAAAAAAGGTAGGATGTTCCAAATTAGTCATAGTTGAGGAATATACAATAATTTTCACAAAAGAACAACATGGTAAAAGGAATTAATGGAAAAGAATGATAATTCTGTTCATAGCTCCCACTAAAAATTAAGAAATATATATATATAGTAAAAAGATAAAATACCCTTAGTCAAATAATAATGATATATACATATATATATTTAAATTACCATACAACTTCTTAATTTATTTTTTCCCAAGTGGGATTTTCTATTGGTTGTCAGTACAAATGTGAATCAAATACAGATCATATACAAGTGGAATGTCAATATTCAAACATATCACCAAAGTCAAACTTGGCAGGAGGAAGAAACGTAGAAGATGGGTTCTTATTTCTCAAAAATATTTCGACTTTATTTTATTTCAGTCAACTCAATCCCGGAAGGAAAATCAATGGCGGAAGCAACTACCAAACTCCGTAGAAAATCCCACGAAGCAGACATTAAAAATGCCGCAATCACCATCACATTCCAACCCATATCGTCTCTCGCAGGAATTTTGTCAAACAGTTTATCTGCAAAACTAAAAACACCCATCTCCCCACGCTTCTCAACAAGACCAATCCTATATTATACATAGCATTTTCAGGACCCATATGAGCTATATCACTATGAATATGAAATAACTTGTTGCAAATCGAAACCACAAGAGCAAGACTTGAGAACAAAGATAAATGTCTGGTTGTCTGGTTCTTTTCCATCTTCTAACATAAAATAGTGCAAGTTGAGAGCTTTTCCGTCATGGTTTGCTCTCGTATAAGTTCTGATCACAGAATTTCATTTTGTATATATACTTTCCGTGTAAACAGTTCCTTCTTCTTACTCCCTCTGCTATGGGGTTGTCCTCTGAATTGGTCTGTTTCCTTTCAGGCATTCGTTAGACACGTTTAGCTCAACCTTTTGCTTCAGTCTTTTTTTTTTATTTATGAAAAAAGTATTTTTACAACCAAACAATTAAATTTACAAGTGTTTTTTACAAAGTTTAACTCAAAAGTTATAATCATAAGAAGCAAGAGATATAATCATAAGAAGCAAAAAGAGGTTAAGATCAATAAAAAACAAGTGTCCAAATCCTCTTGATTCCTGTGGTGCACACTGCCCCCAAGACTGCTACGTATGTTGGGACGAGTGTATATATATGTGTGTCTGTGTGTATAGCGAACTTATTTCTTTTTCCTGAAGGTTCAAATTCTGTCTTGAATTCAACTCCAACATGAACTTTGATGGAGCCAAGTTCGAATTATTTAGTTTTGACGATAGAAAAGCCAATTGAGAGAAGTTTCTTTAAGGCATTTCGTCAAACTGTTGGTGGGCAGACTCCAAACGAGGAGACAATTCAAGCTCTGGTTTTTGGCGGTCAGAGCATAAACGCCATTGAAGTGGGCAGTGAAGAGACGAGGAGAGTTCTGAGGGTAGTGACTGAGTTAATGGATATAGCCCCTCTGCATCTGGTTTTCATGATTCTGATCTGGAGCTGGGTGAAGAACTAAGAACCCTAAACAGAAATACTGAGACTGGTATTATTTAACTTGAATCAAGTCTTTAATTGAATATCAAGTTGGAACTTTTTTAAAATGCAAATTGCTGGCATTTCTTGAACAGCAGCTTTTGTCCCTGTCTATATATATATATATTTTTTTATATAAATTTAATTAATATATAATAATAATAATAATTGAATGATAATAATATATAAAATAAAAATAATAAATTTTTTTTATATTTAAATAATTATATATTAATGTATGGTATAATTATATTTTTAATTAAATTATTAATTTATTTATATTTATTATGTAAAAAAATAAAAAATATGTAATAAAAAAAATTATTTAAAAATATAATTATATTTATATTTAATAAAATAAATAATTATTTAAATATAAATATAATTTTTTTTTACATTTTTAAAATATTATATATTAATTATTTATTATTTACCATTATTTCAGTGTTAACGGTCGTTATGATTATGCCTGACAAACGAGGCTTGTATTCGAAACTCCGTTATGTTTGTTTAACGGGAGTTTATTTGTAGTTGGATAGTTGCTTCTCCAGTTTTGTCGTTTATAATGAATTGACTCCCAAAAAATGATTCCCTTTTTTTTATTAAAAAAAAAAAAAAAGCCCCATATGGGGAAGGTTCTTTCTGTGAGCCTGCAGACTCTGACATTTTCTTCTATCTTACTGAGACGATGACTGTCCATTTTATCTCATGTGTAGGTATTCTCATTCTGTAGTTCACATGGGTTTTCTTTTGGAAATTTTCACTGTGAAAACATAAACCATTTAGAATTTGTACCTCCCTTTTTTCATTTGTTCTTTGGTTGATCCTTTTTGTTAAAATTTCTGTTTGATGTATTGTGGAACGAGCATGTTCATTTTGGTTTTTCTTTGCGGAGGGGGGAAGCAATGATTGAGCAGAGAGTTGACCAGAAACATGGTCGTCTGGACAGGGCTGAAACCATAATGAGCCACTCACAGGCCCCCAGGAAACGCGCTTTTGAGTCAAGCGGCTGTTGCTTCTTCATTTTGTCGTCCATGTGAAGCGACCAAACTCAGACATGGCTTCTCTATCATTTTGTCATCTGTGGTTTGAGTGCGTTCCCTTGGCATTCAAATCTGAATCTTAATCCATAGATTCTTGTTAACAGCTTCTTGTTTTCTTTACTAAAAGCTGTGGCTATGGAGCTGGCTGTGGAATTTGTCACTGCCTTTTCCTCTGTACTTGTCGACCACTCAGTGGCTTCTGTTGGGCGACAAATTGGTTATTTGCTCAAGTACAAGACCAACATAGAGGACCTCAAGAACCAACTTCAGAAACTGAAAGATGAAAGAGATAAGGTGCAGCATTGGGTTGATGATGCTACAAGAAGAGGGGAAGAGATCGAGGCTGTTGTCCAAAGGTGGCTAGACAATGTGGACAAGAACATTGAAGAAGGAGAGAAGGTTATCAGGAAAGCCGAAGAAAGAGCCCAAAAGGAATGGTTTAGAAGGTCATTGAGATCACGTTATCGGGTTGGCAGGAGAGCAGCAAAGGAGACAGAGACTATTGTTAAACTTAATGTCGAAAGCAGCTTTGAGAGGGTTTCATATCGTCCTCTTCCACAAGGGATAGGGATTACAAGTGTCAAAGGTTACGAGGACTTCAACTCAAGAAAGCATACCTTGAATGGAGTTATAGAGGCCTTAAAGGATCCAAATATCGGCATGGTTGGGATATACGGGATGGGTGGTATTGGAAAAACCACATTAGCGAAAGAAGTTGCCAGTAAAGTCAAGCAAGAAGGAGAATTTCCTGTTTTGGTTTTCGTGGAGGTCTCCCAGGAACAAGATATTAAGAAAATTCAGGGAGAAATTGCAGATAAGCTGGGCTTGGAGTTTCGGGAAGAGACTTTATCAGGCAGAGCAGATAGGCTATGTGACAGATTGAAGAAGGAGAAGCGGATCCTCATAATTTTGGACAATCTGTGGGAGAAACTTGACTTGGAGAAAGTGGGGATTCCTTTTGGTGAAGCTCACAAGGAATGCAAGATCCTAGTGACATCAAGGGATCAAAATGTTTTGTCACGTGAGATGGAGACTCAGAAGAATTTTCCAGTTGGCATTTTACCTGAGAAGGAAGCATGGGAACTGTTCAAGAAAATGGCAAGCAGCACCGTTGAGAATCCTGATTTGCAAGTAACTGCAACTGAGGTAGCAAAGGAGTGTGCAGGTTTGCCCCTTGCCATTGTAACAGTTGCAAAGGCTTTGAAAAATAAGAGCTCATCCGAATGGAAGAATGCATTGCTAGACCTACGGAGGCCTTCCTCGAGGAACTTCACCGGAATACAGGCAGTTATATATTCAACTATTGAGTTGAGTTACAACAATTTAGAAACTGAAGAACTAAAAGCAACTTTCTTGCTTTGTGGTATTATTGGTAATACTATTATTATGGACTTGTTGAAATATGGTATAGGCTTGGGTGTATTTCAAGAAACCAAGACCATGGAAGAAACAAGAGATAGAGTAAATTCTTTACTCTGTAACCTTGAAGCCTCTTGTTTGCTGGTTGATCGTTCTACCAATGATCAGTTTGCCATACATGATGTTGTCCGTGATGTCGCTCTATCAATTGCATCTCGAGACAAGCACGTGCTCACAATTAAAAATTCGGTTGGGCCAAGAGAGTGGCCATATGCTGATTCAACTGGAATCCTCTTATTGCACAGTGACATCAGGGAGCTTCCTGAAGAAATGGAATATCCAAAATTGAAATTTATCTGTATATGGAATCCTTCTCTGGAGCTTCCTGAAAATTTTCTGAATAGGATGAGGGAGCTAAGAGTTCTGGATTTCACTGAAATGCGCATCCCATCATTACCTTCCTCAATATGTCTCCTTGCCAACCTTCGTAGCTTGTGTCTATATTCTTGTGTGTTGCAAGAGATAACTATTATCGGAGAATTAACAAAGCTTGAAATTCTCAGCTTTGTAGATTGTGATGTGGAACAATTGCCAAAGGAATTAGGCCAACTTACTAGGCTACAGTTGTTGGATTTGAGTGATTGCCCCAAAATCAAGGTAATTCCTCGGGGTGTCATATCAAGCCTATGTAGATTAGAAGAACTGTACCTGGGTAACAGCTTCAAGCTATGGGAAAATGAAGATCTAAGAAATCAGACAAGCAATGCTAGCCTTGCAGAGTTAAGGTGCTTGCCTAACCTGACAGCTCTTGACATACATATTCCTAACATCCAGATTATGTTGAATGATTTATTTTCTGAAAGGTTGACTAAATACCGAATATTTATGGGAGATGAATGGGACTGGCATGGTAAGTATGAAACTGAAAGAACATTAAAACTCAAGCATGGCACAAGCTTTCTTTTGGAGGATGGAATGTACAAGTTGCTTGAAAAAACTGAAGATCTGTATTTGGATGAATTGAAGGGTGAACCAAGCATTCTTTGGAAACTAGACAGGGAAGGATTGCCACAACTGAAACATCTCCATGTCCACAATAGTCCCGACATTAGATACATCATAAACACAATGGACGATCCATGGATTAGTTCAAAAGCTTTTCCAATTTTGGCGTCCTTGTTTCTTCAGAATATGATCAACTTGGAGAAGATATGTCATGGGAAATTCCCAGTGGGGTCTTTCAGCAAATTGAGAATAATAAAAGTAGGAAGCTGTGGAAGACTGGAGAGTCTGTTTTCATTCTCCTTGTTCAAGGACCTTGTGGAACTTCAAGAAATTGAAGTAACTGACTGTGAGAAAATGTTAGGTATTGTTGCTGAGGAAAGACTGGTTGCTGTTGTTGATAATGAAGCCAGAAGCAATGTCGAGCTTTGTCAATTACATTCCTTGACACTGAAGAATCTATCTTCGTTCATTAGCTTCTGCCACATGGATTCGCCTTCAACATCCTGGAGTACTATGTCCAACTCTATGCCACTTTTGGATGAAAAGGTAATATGCATATCTGACTTTTTCTTAAATGTCATTTGTGACTGTACAAAAGTTTAATGTCATCAAGTAATTCCTATTCGGACATAGGATGTGCCACAAACAATGAACTAAAATAAACTTTCTTGAGTTCTGTCTGAGCAAAAATGAAGAACTTCAGTTTCACTTCTTCACAACAGTAAACAAGCTCAAAAAAGTACGAACCAATGGGTGTCAAAATATGTGGTTTTACAAGTCTACAGAGATAGAAAATATGATGATCATCTAAATTATAAGGATATTCAGCTCAGACACACGCACCGTTCTCCTAATCTTATAATATAACTAATGCTGTTTTTTATTTCTTGTCTCTTCAAATTTAGTAGTTCATGAAGCAAACCCGTGCATGCAGGTTCGATTCCCTAACTTGGAAGAATTGAAACTAACCTCTGTGAAGATAGCAAAGATTTGGCCTGACCAACTCCAAACAATCTCTTCTTGCCTGAAGAATCTGAAAACCTTGAATCTGGAGGGATGTGGTAGTTTAACATGTCTATTCCCTTCTTATATGCTTAAAAATCTTATGCAACTCAAAACACTTGTAATACGCAATTGTAACGCAATAGAAAGGGTCATGGAGAAAGAAGCAATCAACCACTTGCTGTTCCCTGAATTATATGACTTGAGGCTTGAAAATCTTCCAAAACTCACTGGATTTTGTGCAGCAAATTTAATTGAATTTCCATCCTTGAGATGGCTGGTAATAAAGCAATGCCCTGAATTGAAGACGTTTAACCTAAACACTACCGGTGCACCAAGTGTTGTGGGTGGAGATCATTCAAGAACACACTCAGGGAGGAGAATCAATGGTGACATTCCTCTGTTTGATGAAAAGGTGTGCTTTTTTCTCTCAGATTTTCCATTTCTCCTACATACTCCCTCTTCAAGTCATTCCTCTTTCTTTTCTGTTATGTAGGACCCTCAAAATTAAGTTATCTTTTGCATATCTTTTGTTTCTGATCTCAAATTTTTTTATATTGATACAATTTTCTCAGCTTGGATTGCCAAACATAGAGAGGTTAATAATTGATGGTCTGCAGAAAGTGGAGAAATTATGGCACAACCAACTTGCTGCTGGTGCTTTCTCCAGGATAGATTATCTTTCCATATGGAATTGTAGAAGGATCAAGAATATTTTTCCATCTAATATGATGAGCAAGCTCCAGAGATTAGACCGGTTAGGAATAAATCTCTGTGATTCATTACAGGTGATATTTGAACACCAAGAGCCCAATTTAACTGTCCCTCAAGCAACGGAGACAGGAACTGCCTTTAGAATTGTGTTCCCAAAAATAACCATCTTGGAGCTGTGGAACTTACAGGAACTAAAGTGTTTCTATCCTGGTGTGCATACTACAGAGTGGCCATTGTTGAAAAAATTGGATTTATATGCTTGTGACAAATTGACACTATTTGCTTCAAAATTTATGAGGTCACAGGAAGCACAAAGCATGAGGGGGCAACTTGATACACTGATTCAGCAGCCCCTGTTCATGGCTGATGAGGTATGGCTAAAAGTAGTCTGATAAAAGTATGTCCACATTGTTAGCCTCAGTAAGAATATGCTGATCTTTAACACTTCGAGATTATGTATTTTTAAATTTTCCCAAATAGTCATCACAGATTTTGTGCTTTAAGATGCAACCATTTTTCCTCCATGGTAAAGAAAATCATAGCAAAATCCAGAACTGTTAAAAAACTTTATATTAAAGTTAGGCGAAGTGTACATACTGACACAAATAGAGGCAGAGCATTCATACTTCTAATTCCCGAACAAACTCTATGCTGAATGATTTAACTAATGATTAGTAATTAGAGGTGTCCAAAACAAAGGTTTTGGTTGAAGAATACCTTATGATCTTCTCTTTTTAAATGAATGAGGTTATGGAACCATTTTTATGTCATTTATCATGGATTTTATGCTCTGCATATTTTAATAGTGATTACTGGTTTTCCAGACTACTTTCCATAATCTAGAGGAGCTGAAGGTAGAGGGAATTGATGCTAAGACAGAGTTATGGTGTTCCCAGTTCTCAGCTGCATATTTTCACAAACTAAAAGTTCTTGAGTTGATGGGCAGTCTTAAGCAACCCAGTGTGTCTTCTCTTAGCTTCATTCAAATATTACCCAATCTTGAAAGGCTTCATATTACTGATGCTCCATTAGAAGAAATATTCCAATGTGAAGTGATTGGTGGAGAACAAACACATTCAGGGAGGTTAACCAAGTTTAAGGAATTAAAGTTGTCTAAACTCCCTGTGCTGAAGCATCTATGGAAGGAAGAAATAAATCGTGGCCCAGTTTTCCAAGACTCAAGAACTGTGAATGGAAAATTAAGAAAATTAGTCCCATCATTAATAAATTTCCAAAGTCTGACAACTCTTGAGATATCAAATTGTCATAGATTAATAGATTTGGGCACAGTCCGAGCAGCTACAAGCCTAGTGCAGCTCACGAAAATAAGTATAAGTGACTGTGAAAGGATAGAAGAGATCTTAGTGAACATTCAGGATGATGTCCGAGATGGGATTGCATTCACCAAATTGAAGCATTTGGGACTTAATTCTTTACCAAGCCTCACAAGTTTCTGCCACGGAGAATGTACTTTTGAATTTCCATCCCTGGAAGAGGTTATTGTCAGAGGATGCCCTAGGATGGGGATCTTTTGTCATGGAGTTGTAAGGGCACCAAAGTTGCAGAAAGTACAATTGACAGAAGAAGATGTGGGGCAATGGCATGGTGACCTTAACACCACCATTAAACATATTTTCACAGAAATGGTATAAACTAATTTATCAAACTTCCTTCTCTCATCAAATATATACATATTTAATGGTTGCTTTTTCTTATTATTATTTGGTGAAATTGGTTCTTCTTCATCTTCTTATTTTTTTCCAGATAAGTGCAAGTTTATTTGGTAAAAGTTTTAACTATGATTTACTGAAAGTTCTTCACTCGGCAGGGTGGATTTTTTGGCTTAGAGCATCTGAAGCTCTCGGAATTCCCAGAGTTGGTCGAAATATGGAACAGTGGCCCTGTTTTACCTTTGGACTTCAAAAGCCTGAAACTGCTTGAAGTTAGTAACTGTAACAACTTGAGGTATCTGATCACTGCCTCCATGGCTCAGAACCTTGTTCACCTGGAAGTAATGAAAATAGAGAATTGTAGCGTGATGAAAGAAATTATTAGATACGAAGCAACAGAGGAAATGGCATCAGTTAAACTGATATTTCCCTTACTTATTACTGTTACTCTTGAGTCATTGCCCATCCTGACAAGCTTCTGTTCAGGAACAAATATTCTGGAATGTCCTGCATTAGAAAATCTCACCATAAATAATTGTCCCAACATTCTGAAATTTGCTTCATTATTTTTGTCGGATCATGCTCCAGAGGTCTCTTCTAATGATGAAACTATTGAAATCCTTAATAACCCAGATGCATCCTTTTTCGAAGATAAGGTATGTTTTACTTTATTGGTTTAAATTATATCTGTCAGGTTGAAGTGCATCCATCCTTTTCTTTGTACCATGATCTGAACATCATTTTTCCGGTGTGACTTTCAGTATTATCTCTGTACAAAAAGATTCAAATGTAACTTTCAGTATTATCTCTGGATTTATCTGGCTAATTACTCGAAAGGCCACATTCGTTTCTGAGAGTAAAAACAAGCATCATATAAACAAGACACCAAAGGGGTGCCACCTGAAACAAAGACGGCAATGACAAATAACTTTGCTTTATGTTATTTTCATCATTCAACATCCTGCAAACACATCCCTTAATGTAATCAAAGTTTTAGTTCATGCATAGGTCTTTTCTTACTCCTGTCATGTTAATTGGGGTAGCAATGAAGCGATCTTACTAACACAGGATGCATTTATAGGTCGTGCTCCCTAAGCTGAAGGAAGTTTTAATCTCAGATATGGACAAGATAAAAAATTTATGGGGCAACCACACTGCAGCGGACATTCTTCATGAATTAAAAATACTGAAAGTCCGATTTTGTCAAAATATGTCTACAATTTTTCCAGCCTCGGCAGCTAGATCTCTTCTGCAACTTGAGCAGCTAACAGTAGATTCTTGCTCTCAGTTAGAGCATATTGTTGCAAAGGATGAAGAAGAAGCAGCAGCCATTAACTTTGTGTTTCCGCGATTAATGTCCTTAGAACTGGGAACTATGCAAGAACTCAAAAGTTTCTATCCTGGTGTACATTCTATAGATTGGCCAGTATTAAATCTACTACACGTGTTTCACTGTGAAAAATTAAAGATATTCTCTCAGGAGCTCCTTAGATCCCAAGAGCAACCTCTTTTCTTCGTTGACAAGGTGTGTTTCATTTTTAACTCCTTTAGTTCTGTTTTAGATGTCAAAATATGTAGATCTTCCCAACTTTTCAGAACAACACCTTGAAACAACACAAAAATAAGTAGCTATTTTGCAAGATTCCTAAAACTGTGAGATAATCATGGTTTTACTTATGATGCTAGCATCTAGTTGTTAAAATGATCAAGGGGATAGTACAGCTATTTATTTATTTAACCGTCCTCTTCCAAATTTTTTTTGAAAGAACATCAAGTGCAATTGTTTCTGTTTGGTTGGTTTTCAGATTCTCCAAAACTTGGAAGCGTTGGCATTGAATTGGAATGACATCAACATTGTATTCCCTGAGAGGTCTCTAAGAGACCTTAATTGCAAATTAAAATTTCTTCAACTGCAGTGCTTTCATGTTGGATCAGTTATGTTCCCTTTGGGTTTTCTTGATGGATTGCGAAATCTGGACAAATTGGGTATTTCTTGCAGTGATTTTGAAGAAATATTGCCATATTTAGAGTTTCCAGGAGGGCAAATGTATACTGGCATCTTCACATGGATAAGAAATATAAGATTGTACGATCTTCCTTATGTAACGTATTTATGGAAACAAGGCTGGCAATGGCGATCAGTTTTTCAAAAACTTGAATCTTTAGAAGTGTGGTTATGTGACAGTTTGATTAATTTAGCACCATCCTATGCACCTCTTTCAAATCTGAAGACTTTGGATGTATGGGATTGTCGTGGATTAGTGAATTTATTCACATCCTCGGCAGCTAAAAATCTGGTGCAACTCATAGAATTGAGAATAAGGGAATGTGAAACAGTGAGGGAAGTGGTTTCAGATGAGGGTGATGAAAGAGAGATTATCTTCAGAAAATTGAAACGCTTGGAGCTTGATTCTTTGTCAAGCCTCTCATGCTTCTGCTTGGCATTTTCTGCTCTGAAATTTCCAACTTTGGAGGAAGTAATTATATGCAAGTGTCCAAGGTTGGAGCTTTTCTCCCAAGGAGAAATCTTAACCACACCATTGCTGTGCAGAGTATGGCTGACGAAGGAATGGGATCAGTGGCGCTGGGATGATGACCTTAACATCACCATTCGCCTCATCTACACTGAAATGGTACCTATATATTTATCAGATTATGTTTATCTCCAATAGCAGTTGTCACCAATTTGCTTGTTTTTCTCTTCAAGTTTACAGCTAATGAGAATATACATACATATATATATATATATAAGATGTAAGCTACATCACATTCTTGTATGCACTTGAATTGAAGCTCAATAATTTATCTTCTCCCCTCTTTGATGAACAGAATGGTCCATCAGAAAACCACGTGAGTTGCTAGAATTCCCCCACCACGAGGATCGGTCATACTTAATGCAACTGGTTGCCGTAAGGTGTCAAGAGGGAGTTGCTGCAGCTGTTGGTTTCACCATGGGAACTGACTCAAAGGCTTCTCCATCAATATGGAATAATAACTACGGAATTTTTCAAGCCCAGATTCTTGTGCTGAAACATCTACGAATTACTTTAAAGAAAGGGCTCATGGACATTATTGTTGAAACAGATTTTAATACACTTTTAAATCTGATAAAACATGCAGATAAAAATGCTCACCCCCTTGGCTATGTCATAGAAGGTTGCCGAAATCTGATTTGACTCCTCTAATTGTATGTTTTCTTCAGCATACACCTCCGGAAGGGAACTCTTGTGCAGACTTTATGGCAAATCTAGGACTCTATGAAGTTACGTTTAGTCTTCTACCCAAATCCTCCTCCAGGAATTGTGCCTCTACTTCAGGCTGATGCCATTAGAATTTCATTCCCAGAGCCTTTGGTTTCTTCTCCACGGTTTTCTTTCACACCAAGAAGACAATTCCAAGTTCGGTACAAGTCACATATTCATTCATTGTTCTTTTTCTTGTTTCCTTCAAATAGAGCTATTATACTTGTGTTTTCATGTGTATGTGCTTCATTGTTGGCAAAAATATAGAAGACCACTTCAGACAGCTTAATATCCTTTCAAACTTCAAGATACTGAAAAAGTTTATCTTTAAAATCAGGATGTTTTTTTTTCTCTCTTAGTGAAAATTCATACATTTAATTAATTAAATAACACATACACATCAATTATAATAAATATTTCCTAACGTAAGGCATACAAAAATGCACATTCATATGATCATGAATGCTGACACAAAAAATCACCTCTTTGGCTGTGTCGTAGAAGATTGTCATTATCTGTTTGAGTTGTGATTGGAATAGTATCCAGTAAACACCATCAGAAGGTAATGTCTGCTTGAAATTTATGACAATAATAGGACCTCTTCAGCTATGAGTTAGTCTTCTACGTGAATCCTCCTTGGGTGGTTGGCCCTCTGTTTCTCATCAATGCAGTGAGAATCTCACTGCCCAAGTCCTAGTTTCACTTCTACAGCCAAAGATCAAATAAAGCTCCTTCTGAAATGTTCAATTTAAGCATGACCAAAGGATTCCCACCGGTTGCTTAAGCATGTCACTCCTTTCCCGCTTAAGCATGACCGAAGGATTCTTACCTGTTGCAGAATGTACAATTTAAGTTACAACTAGTGTCAGCGAGTCTATCATTGCAGTTCTGATGAAATCCAAGTGGAAGGATTCCTTTCCCACTGCAGCAGAAAAGCAAGACTCACTATCTTATGCGGTTTCGAGCTCCTCAGCTTTCTAGCAGAAGAATGGAACCCAGTTTTGATGTCATTTTTAGTTCCTATAGCAGTCCCAATACGAAAATACCTTTGCAACCACGAAATATTGAATAATTTTCTTTTGTTTTGATGTAAACTACACGAATTTTTAAAAGAACAAACAATGTTGATTTAGTATTTCATGATTTGACTTGTCTCATCCTCTCCTTTTGAACCCTAACAACTACAATGGAGAAATGAAGAGATAAAAGAATTCCTAACAACTCATGTCACTCTGAGATACTGGCTACTAAATTTGTATTAACACTTATAAGCCTGATATTTGGAAGATTTCTGGTTGCACATCCAACGAACATCCTAGAACAGTCAGTTTTACGTAGCCAGCAGATCACGAGGAACGATATTTCTGCTCCTCATGTAGGTCAAGAACTGTCCAGGCAGCTCTTCCAGAAGAGCTTGAACAACAGAAATCTCCCCACCTGTCCAAGAAATAAATCGGGTTAAGTTTTTTGAAGGTAGATCAGAATGCAAGTGAAACAATAGAAAATTGAACAGAAACAAGTTAGAGTTCTAAAGATTTAGATATTTCAGATGCAGAAGTGATTCAAGTGAAAGCAAGAACCAAATGAAGATTTTGCAGAAGAATTGGGGGTAACTATACTCACTATTTACATCTCGCATTGGGACAAACTGTACGATATCTCGCGTAGCTACACGACCTGTAGAGCTCTCCAATCGACAACCATTATCAGCATCAAGGAGCTGGAAAGAGAAAATAATGAAAACTTTAACACAAAATCTCATCATCTGCTGTATGCTTAATATTTATTCCAACATCATTCTGAAAAGTAAGGGTATATATGTACCTCCATTTGTGTAAAATCTGCATCTCCCACACCAACAATAAGAATTGACAAGGGAAGATCAGAGGCCCTCACCAAAGCATTTTTGGTTTCTGTGATATCTGTTAGGACTCCATCCTAGAAAATAACTTGCCATTAAACAAAGATTGAAGAAAATGTAGAGAGAAATATATGGCATTAAAAGATGTCACACACACATATATAAGAATTGCTTACTGTGATTATAAGCAAGACAAAGTACTTGTGGGTGTTGGTTGAGAGAGATTTAGCAGCAATTTGAGCAGCCTTGTTTATGACTTGCCCAAATAAAGTTGGTCCTGCTAACCCAATGCTGTGTAAAGCACTAGAGTATGCAGCCATGATTCCTTCAACTCCTACAACCTGTTTAATGGCCGATTTACATATATAGTTTTATGATATCATTCTCCGGATAAATTATGACTAATGCCTACTAACCAAATGATTAAGATATAAGAGTTGAACTGAATGCAATGGAATTATAATACTTGGGAAAAATAATCACATCGATAGTTCAAATCTCTTTTTGTCTAAAAAGAAAAATATAGATGGTAACTCTCATCCTCTTACCTCAGAGCTATCTGATCTTCCATTCAAGTTAAAACAGTGTGATACCGTGCCATCAATCATCCTTCCTCCGAAACCCCAAGCTGGGAAATTTTTATCAGAATCGTAAAATTCAATAACCTCCCCAACCTCCATTATAGCCTGTAAGTATGTTGGTTAAAGCTTCTTTTAATCATTTGATAATGCTTTAATCAACCATAAAATTTATGTTTGGATGATTAAAAACAAGGTACTTCTTGTACTAATTTCAACCCCTCAAATCTTAATTTTCTTATCCCCAAGAATTTTCAGAAGCATTTGAATTTAAAAGAAAAAAAAAATGAGAACCTTGAGATCATGTTCATGAAATTAATCTATATATGACCACAAGTATGTTCGGAAAAAAAAAAAAAGAAAGTTAAGTCTTGCCTGTTGGTAGGAATTTAACGAGCCTGAAGGATCGATGTAGTGTAAAGAATCTGGATTTCGAGGATTCCCATTTGAACCTTGAAAAGAAAAAATTTACATCCATGTATTGCTATTAGAATCTTATGGTTCATAATTCGAATTTTAAGATTTGATTTGCTATAAGCACAAGCAGCTGCTGTCATCTGCTGTTACAGTACCCTATTGTCTACAAATTATGGTGTAACGTCTATTCTCGTTTGGGTATCAATTGGGTTGGCTCAGGTTCTGTCAAAGATGAGATTTGGTCTTGGAAGCACCTCAATGGACACTGCATTCTTGCTGATTCAATCCCTGTTACACTTATTTGGTCTGTGTGGAAAGTGAGGAATTGTAAAGCTTTCGAGGGGCTCGGTGACACTATGGGTTTTGATGTTTTGAAGAATAGATGGCTTAGTACCCTTAATTTTTTGCTTATGGATCATACTCCAGTTTATCTTGAGTCTTTCAGGAAAACTTTTGTATGGAGGACTAAGCTGTAAATAGCTTGTACATATTTCTCTTTTTCTGCACTCCCGGTGCTTATAGCAATACAATCTTACTACTTTTCATTCGAAAAAAAGAAAGATTTGATTTGATTCAGTAACAAAATGATTCAAATTTTCCTACGAGTAAATTGCAATCTACCGTGTATCATAGACAAATCTCGTAAATATTCTTTTAGTTGTCTACACTATTAACGTAAATTTCATAAAAAATTTAATTTTTAACTCTTTTCAAATCCCACAATACTTATACATAGCATGAAATTTTAGGTAATAAATTACGTACCAAACTTTACAATTCGCTTCCATTCATGATTCTTGATTCGAAAAACTTAGATTTCAATTCCCAAATCAAATTTCAAGTTGAACATCTACAGATAATAGGTGAAGAGATTATTTACCAGTAAAGTCAGCTGCAACCATAAAATTGAGCTTGAAGCCGCTGGAAATGTATTCGAGAAAACTGTGCTGTTCTTTCTCAACTATTCGATCCACGAACAGCTGACCCTTCAAAAACTATTATGCAAACAGATTAGTGAGGCTAGTCACAAAAAGTAGAAGCACGATACACAGTATATGAGGATATACATATGTATATATGTATCAAGTACAGATCTCAAAACCTTCTCAGAACCATGACGAGTAGATGGGAAAATGAAATTTGCACCAATGCTTTCATTGTGAAGTCTTTCAAGTTCCATAATTGACTTCTGAAGTTTTCTGAAGTCACAAAAATTTTAAAAGGAAATGTAAATTCATCAGGATAAACACCTTGATGATAAAATGTAAAGAACATAAAAGATTAAACGGCTGAATTTTAGCAAATACCCGAGTAATGCATGATTCCCATTGTTGTTGAAATCGAAACACTCGATTACTAATGGGTTCTCCTGTAAAAAAAAAAATTAAAAACAAGATTGACCCGAGTGACTTTTTCGTTCTCAATCTTTTTAAAAAAAATAAATGTTTACATATGTTCCGAGATATCAATAAGATCCTCAAAATTTTCTCTCACAAAAGTATAATATTCTATGTCTTGTTCAAATTTCGGTTCTACTAAATAAGAATCCGATTACAATGTACAAGCCGGGTAAAGATTTAAATGAAAATATTATTCAAACAATGTATCAGATATCCTATATACATAAATACTGTATAATTATATATAAATATGGGAAGCTTGCCTTGCTTCCAAATTGCTGCATCGTCAAAGACACAGGCTTCCAAGTTGGATTCAAGTTATTGTTCACCACCTCAGTCTTGCATATTGGAATGGCAACACCATTCTCAGTAATTCTTGATATTCTTAAGAAAGGATCCTAAGAGAATACATCAAACAGAAAATTAATATGAGATTGTTGAAAAAAAATTATATATATATATATATGAATGTATACATGTACTTACACTCTTAGAGAACAAATCCTTGTTATCCAAGTTAGTGCAACGAAACATTATCTCAACAATACTTTTAGAAGCAAATGTTTCCTCAGCATGGACAGTGAGCTTCCCTAAATTCCTCGAACCACAGGGCCCGTGTTTGTCAAGGAGATCTAGGGTTAACGTCTGATTTTTTCTCGTTACAATCTACTAAAATTCAACATACTACTAACGTAAATCAGTATGAACGATAGAAAGATTATCGAATAAATAATTAATTGAAATTTTTCTCAATAAATTTAATCTTTAACCGGAGATAGTTGACCATAATATGGTATAATTCGAGTCGTGTTAAATATACCAGTAATTGCAACTTACCTCCGAAAGTACACAACTGGCTTCTCCCAGAAATTCTTGATCCTCCAGCTTCAATGTCTGCTAATTAAGCAAAAACAAATTAACAGATAACACTTTTTAATTAAAAAAATTTGCAGTTTCATCAGTTTTAATACCTGTTAAGAAAGATCAGTAAAGGAGAAAATTTTATACATACCTTGACTGGTAAATTATGATATCGGGTATCCACGTCGTACACACGAAAACTGAGAAGAGATGATTGGTGATTAAACTTGAAATTATAAGACATATAAAATATGTATATACACATATAAATATGAGATAAATTATCAAATTAACTCTTAAAATTCGCCACTTATTACAATTGGATTCTTAACCTTTTTTTTTTATTCGTGAAATTTTATATTTGCTTCAAGCGTTAAATTAATTTAATTAATTAGTTAAAGTTATTACTTTTTAAAGCATAAAAACATAATCCAACTATTTTAACTTTTTTTCACTAAGAAAATAGGAAAAAAAAAAACTAAGTATTTGAAATGAATTAATACATAAGGGACCAAATTGTAAGAATAAAAAAATATTATGGGCTAAATTGTAATAAATAACAAATTTTGGACTAATTTGTTAATTATGTATATATATATATATATACATATAAAGCAGATAAAAAGAAACTAGAAAGGAAGTGGAGTAGCTTACAGTAATGTCTGAAGAGACTCAAAGTGAAAAGCAACTGTAATCTTTTGAATCCAACAAGGATTGAGATTGTTTAGTATGACTTCTGTACGGCCAATTTCCTCTACTATCCCATCTCTTTTCTTCAAATACATAATTGTTATCGGATCGCTCTGCAACAAGAAATTATATGTGTGTATATATATATATATATATATATATATGTATGTATCACCAAACAGCAGCACTATGTGTTTCATTATTAACTTCCATTGAATGTGTAAATATATGTATATATGTTTATCTATTTATGTATTGTCAGTTTCTTCTATTATACTCTCTTTTCTTTAAATACATAATTGTCATTGGATCACTCTGCTACAAGAAATTACGTGTGTATATATATATATATATATATATATACATATGTATCACCAAACAATACTATATATCTTTTTATTAATTTTTACTGAATGTATACATATATGTATATATGTCTATTTACATGTGTATATATATATATATATATATATATGTATTACCAAACAGCACTATATATCTCGTTATTAACTTTCACTGAATATATACATATGTGTATATATGTCTATTTATTTATCTATAGTCAATTTTCTCTACTATTCTTTTTTTTTCTTTAAATACTTAATTATCGTTAGATCACTCTGCAACAATAAATTACATGTATATATATATACATATATATGTATTACCAAACAGCACTATATATCTCATTATTAACTTTCACTTAATGTTTACATATAGTATATATATATATATATTTATTTATCTATCGTTTATTTCATCTATTAATTATCTCACTTCTTTTTTTTTTAATACATAATTGTCATTAAATCATTCTGTAATAAAAAATTATATATGTGCATATGTATATATATATCATCAAACAGTATTATATATCTCATTATTAATTTTCACTGAATGTATACATATATGTATATATATATATATATTTATTTATTTATATATGTTTACCATCGATGAGAACACACCTTTGAGGTGACATCACGATCAATTAGATTGGAAGCAGATAAAGATAGCTGCAGTACACATAAGTAATCACATAAATAATATATATATATATATATACGCATTATGCATATGCATGAAGACTAATTATCAATTAGAAAGCTACGCATACATACACACACACACACACACACATATACATATATACGTTTACGTGATATTGTCTACTTTGTAATATCATATGTCACTATAGACGTAGTCTAAGGTGACAAGGTCATAGGAAAAACACCCCGTCAAAAAAAATATATATATATATAGATATATTATATGCTAATCCAATATATATATATATATATATATATTATATGTATCATCTTTCCTTCTTTACGGTCATTAATTATAAATTTACAAGAAAGTAAAATTTCCATGCATGCATGACTTAGTTTCCTTCCAAGTCACCTTAGAATTTGCTCTCCATATATATATATATATAAAAACACCCCGTCAAAATATATATATATATATATATATATATATTATATGCTAATCCATATGTATCATCTTTCCTTCTTTATGGTCATTAATTATAAATTTACAAGAAAGTAAAGTTTCCACGCATGCATGACTTAGTTTCCTTCCAAGTCACCTTAGAATTTGCTCTCCTTATATATATATATATATAAACACAGACACATTTATATTATATATATATATATATATTATATTGGAAGTAGCTATAAGTCAACTTCTGGTCACAGTCAGCATATCACTAAAGCAAACAAATTTTAATGCGTACAAGTAATTACTTCATTCTTTCCACAAAATCCAAGAAAACGTTTCTCCTCCTCTTCATTTCATATAATATATATACACGCATGACGGGTATATATATATATATATATATACACATATATGTAAATGTATGTATGTATGTAGAATTACTTGTCAAAATATATAAATCAAGTTTAGATTTTTTATAAAAAAAACATGTAAGTTGTGATAGGCAGCATTGTGAAATAAAAAATGAGAGACATGACAATAAAACTAAAAAATTAACAGAGTATGGAAGAGTTAGTGCAGATTTTAAATATATATACATATATATATATATCGCGAATTTAGAACGAATTTGAATTTTAGCATTCAAATGCGGATTTGGATTTGAATTTTTCAAAAAATTATTTGAAATTCTTAAATCTGATTTGGAGTTTTTCGAAAGTTTTTAGAATTATTAAATCCACTCAGGATTTAGGGTTTAAGACATATTCGACTGTCAATATTCAAATTACGAATTAGGGTTCGAGTTTAGGCCCGCTGCAAATCCGATCAATTGCTAGGTTTGATGTCTACAGGGTAATTATAATTTTTCATGTGATTTTAGAAAATAGTACGTCAAATAATTTCTTTTATAGAATATTGCAAAATTCTCAGGGAATGACATTGATACATATAGGTTATGTATATATATGTGTATATATATATACTGTATGGATAATTGAGTACCTCAATTTGGGAGAAAAGAGGAAGTTGACCGCGAGATCTGAAGAAAAAATCAACTGCTTCATTGCAGGCTGCATTGTTTCCACATGCAGTCTTGTCATGGATTCCTCCTACTCCAATCGCCTGTTGTCCTCCTCTCACATCACCTGATAAACACCCTCCCATTTTCTCGGCTCCCAAACAAAAATTCACTCAAACTTTCTCAGCCAGATTTTCTAGGATTTCTCGGCTCCAAAATCAAATAAAATTCTCCCCCGATTCGCGTAATCTGTATATCTGATTGACCATCCACACAATGCGTATGTACATATATATATATACATATATATAATTCTCTCCTGGTTCGCGTAGTTGTCTTTCGGAGAAGCAGAGAGGAAATTCTGTGCCACAATTGACTCCCTTTTGTGTAGTATTTACAGGTTTTTTAGGTGGTCAGATTTGGAGTCTTTGAGAAGACGGTTGTTTGTTTCTCGGGAAAAACCTAGCGTGCATCTACCAAAATCATGAACATTCAAAACAATACAATTCCCATCTATATTTATATATATATATATATATCTGTGAAAGAAACGTCGTACGTGGATTGGATAAGACACGTAGAAAATGTAAATTGTCGTGAAATTTATGATCCAAATTAATTAAATAATTTTATAAATACATGAAGAACTTCCTGCTTAAAACAAAACGTGTATCAATGGAGAACCACCAACTTTTGCACTATATATCATAAATATATACTGAGGAATATCACCATGTATATATATATATATATGTATACTACATGTTGTATATTATATATCTTGTATTATATATATATATATATAATCATATATTTAACAATGCTATACGCATTTACTTCTGCATTCACACTTTTCACAGTAGCTAAATAAGCTTCCATGACAATGGTATTAATAACAGTATTTTAGAAGTCAGATTACCTGTAGACAAATCCATTCCGGAGCATAATACGACATCGTTTCATAAAAAAGGAGAACATGATCAGAGATGAAAAATTACTTTCATTACTCCCTGTGATAAGATAAACCCTAATCCATGAAAATAAACCAAGTCATCGATCCTCGGCGACAGCGTAAATATATAGCAAATAAAAATGCCAAACCATCCAACGAAAGACCAAATTATACACGACCGACAGTGTTCCTAATTCAATTATGTAAACTAATCAGACATTACAGGGATCAGCCTTGGCCGAATTCAAGGCAACAATTTCAGTTCCGACATTCATCTAATCACACAAAATTAAGAACAAAATTATATTAAACTGCAATTACTGGAAAACACAGACCATCTCTTCTAATCATGCTCATAAGTCCAGAAATTATCCCCTAACAAAAGTAAAGCATTCAAAGGCAACAGAAAGATAATTGCATGTTCAGCCAGGATTTCCGCCTAGATCTTAGTATCCCTCATTTTTGTTTTTTTCAGATAAAAGTATGATCGTAGCTCCCTCGATATAGATCATAGCTTCTAATGCAGGCTGAGGGTTAAACTCTATTCGCCCAACTCGAGACATCTTGCCTGTAAAACAATAAGTTTTAATAAGCCAGCACGGTTGCCACTCAAGTATCTAATATCGGCAAGATGAAAAATCAATAGTTCTTTAAGCTGTCTCGTAGTTTCTTAAGCCAGCAAGGTTGCCGCTGAAGCATCTAACAAAGCAAAGAGCATGAAAATAAGATAGGAAAAAGAGTCATCACTGAAATGATTTTCATGTCCGAGGTTTGAGCTTTGATGGAAAGTAGGACACTAAGATCAAGCGAGAAACCCAGACCACCAAGTCAACGGAAGGATACAGATGGACCAGCAAAAGAATATCGAGATGAAACTGGTGGAAGGCCTTCATCTGGCTTGGTCACCTGATAATGATGCACCTGGTTATAGTCAGATAAAGCATCAGCAGCATATGTTGAATATAACCTATCCACAGGACCAGGTCCTCTCCTTTCTAAGAGATCAGAGTCGTCCACGTAACTTTCTCGCCTCAGTGGCGGTAGAAATGGATCTGTGGAGGATACATTTGCAGCTCTAGGCGATTGCAATGCAAGTCTAGCACCCCGATCGTATGTCCCATACTCTCTCTCAGTCAAGTAGAGAGGATCTGAGCGAATGGCTTCTCTATACAGGGGATCAGGGTGTCTTGGAAGGATGTCTCGATCATAATCCCTTGCATAAGGGTCTGAAGTAGATGAAATATGTTGCGGAGGAGTCAAATTTCTTCTATCTCCCTTCAGACCATAAGTTCGGTACTCCTTTTCAGTCAGAAATAAATCCCGACGTGGCACCTCTTCTCTCCGCATAGGTGGCACCTCTTCTCTCTGCATAGGTGGCACCTCTTCTCTCCGTAGAGGTGCCACCTCCTGATATGCCATTCGTTGATCCCTCTCATGAATCGACAGAGGATCATTTCGTGCTCCACTATTTGCATAACGGTCTCGACCGGGTCTCTCCCTAGTTCTATCATAGACTTTCCTGTCATTTGCTCCTACCACTGGGGGAGTTCGTACAGGCAGTGCAGTTGAGTAGAGTGCAGCTGGTCGGAAAAGTGCCATTAGCTTCCTAGCCTGAAAGACATTTTGCAGTTCATCACTACAAAACACTTAAAACAATGATCATGAAGTTGCTATAGAGACCATGCATTTACCTCTCGCTCAGTTAGTTCAGTCTTGAATTTATTATTGTTGGTGTAATTTTCCTTCATTGCTTTTTTGAATACGTTCTCAGGCAGCGGATAACAATCTGTGTGTACAGTGAACCTCACCTGGGGACGGAAAAAGACACCATCAGCATATGGCTCTAGTAGAAAAGAAAAAACAAATGATCATCAAGACAAGTGAATGGCAATAAACAGCCACCTGGGCAGGAAAAGATCCACCAAAAGCTTTTGGCTCAAGTTTCATGCCACCCGAAGATGATGCCTTGTATATTCCATACATAAGCTTGAGATCATAATCATAGAGAAACAGCTTAACACCAGGTTTGACAGCCATAACAATATCTTTTTTGTTCACTGGTACGCCCATAACGCGATAATGAAAACAATCGGGCTTGGTTTTTGCATTGCACATGAAGATCAATCCACCAAGCCTCTCTTCCGTTTTCTCATTCTGTGATTTCTTTTCTTTGTCAACATGTTTTTCTTCATTCTTTTTGTCCCTCTCAGACCTAGCATCATCCTTGGCTTCTTTTCCCTTTTCATCACTTTGAGGTAAACTGTTTTTACTCTTTGATGCACCATTCTTTCCTCTGTTCCTCTTCCTGAGTCTTCTATTACTGGATGTCCCAATCTTTTCTTGGTTTGCTTCCAACTGCTTGCTCTTCTCAATAAGTGCAGCTTCATTCTCATCCTTCTGTTGGTTTTCTTCTCCCAGATTTAATTCCTTATCAGTCTTTTCTTCAATGCTTCCACCTTCTTTCTTTTCCTCTAATACACTCTCACTATCCTTTTTGACATTCTCTGGATCCTTAGAGGCATCTTCATCATTCTTAGCTTTTACTACCTTTTTCACTACCTTTTTTGTAGCAGACTTTGCAATTTTAGATTTGGCCTTCAGGGACTTTGATGTTTGTTTTCCAGATGATTCTGACTTTGTTAAGGGTTCTGCAACATTTTCATCTCCCTGCTTCTTTTCTTCTTCCATATTCTGCTCAACCACTGAAAGTCCAAGCCACAATCCCTGCAAACAATAACCAAAATAACTATGAAATGATTTTTCATCTCTCTTCTGTTCATCGATCATCAGATAGATATTAAAAGGAAATTAAAGAGTAGAAATCCCACTTTGGGTCCAAACCAATACTATTGATATAGAGGTAAATTCAAAAAAGCATCACTACGATGACAAAGATATCAACTGCTAGCCTATATCCCCAAAAGGTCCCACAGATTATCAATCTGGAGGTACATTATGAACCAAAAAGATGCATACTAAATTAGCTTTACACTCAACATCAGTTTTTCTGACAATATCTGCTAAACTTCAGATCTAAAGAAAAATTGCCCAACCGCTAGTCAAATTTCGCAGGCATATATTAAATGCGCATAACTGTGACAGAAAGATGGCATATCAATCATCATCTAACTAAAACTACAACTTCAACACCCAGATCCACCACTCTCCGGAACACCTCTGCTATCAGCCGTCACCATTTCACAAGAATGAGCTGTTTAAATCACTTCACTGTGCTGCATGGCATACTCTCATTTCCTAAGGATCTCAAATTTGCACTAGAACCATTCAAGTAAATTGGGGACAAGGAAAAAAAAAAACTGAGGCAAAGAGATAGGTAACAAATACAAGCAATTACACCTCACGTTTCCTGTGCACCAGTACTCACCAAAGCAAACTGAAAATTGCTACAATTTCATTATGCTATTAAAATTAGAAGATTCAATATCATGTGTTAAATAGGCGGTTAGAAATTTAACAATGCACAGAAGACTAGTCCTTCAGCAATACAGAAGGCAGAGAACTTCTAAACTTAAACTAGTAACAAAAATGCTAACCTAACCAAACTACAAGAAGAGAACCCACAGCAAACCCGTAGACGAATAAGACTCACAGAACATAAACTACAGCCCGTGTGAAGCAATTCAGAAAATCCAAAATGTGTAAATGTAACAAAAGCTCCACTCATACTTCATTTCCAAGCAGGGATAATCAACTAATTTTAAGAAATGAAAGCATATTAAACGCACTGAACTAAGAAGAAAGAAAACTAGAAGCACAGAAATTATCCAACCCTAGAAAGTTCCCTTCTCCTTTTTCACCAACTCGAGCTCAACCAGATTAAACCAAACCAAAATCGAAAAAAAAAAAATAGAAAACAAAAACATATAAATAATCGCGTGTTTATTAAAAACTGCTTGCACCATCTAAAAGACATCTCCTAAGTTATTTTCCACCGGCAACCAAACAAATCCGACAAGACTCATTCCAATACCTAAAACAGGAGACCTAAGATGAGAGCAGAAAAACATCATCGATAACGAAAACGAGTAAATTGAAGAAAGAACGTGAAGCATCGGGCGAGAGAGATCCGAAACAAAATAGAGTACCTGTCAGTGACGAAGATAATTTGGTAAAATGAGAGAAAAGAAATTCCCCACAAACAAGAGTCACGATGAGACTCGTAGCTTCCGTTCCTCTCCGCTGCAAGAATCTACAGGTTTAGGTTATGTATCAGAGCTTTGTTCAAAATGAGATGGAAGGGCATTTGTCTGCTGACTAATTTATTTGACGATAATGGCCTTCCATTGAAGGATCAAATTTTACCAAAATTCCCTTTCCTCTGCGTCCCTTAAAACGCATGTCGTTTTGAACAGTTTGTTTTGGAAATTTTTTATTAAATATCCTTCTTCCAAGTTCTTTTTTTCCAAACAATGAAAAAAACCAAAGTATAAAATTTTAAGAATTTATTTATAAAAAAAATAAAATAAAATAAAATTCTCTTAATTTATTTAATTCTATTTATATTTTCAGAATAAATTTTTTTTTTGTGTTCGTGTTATATATTTTTATAAATAATTTTAAAAAAAATTACAGTTAAAAAAAAACGAACTCAGACAGTATTATAATAATTAAAATAAAAATAATTATAAAAATTCTTTAAAACTCGAGATTACTCCATGATAATTAAAAAAAATATTACGAACTTAATAAATATAGAAATCAACATAAAAATTATTTATATATATGTAAAATCTAAATAGTTCAGCTAAAACAAACGAGTACTATAAATTAAAAAATTAATATAAAAATTATATATATATATTTATGCGAAATCTAAATGTTTTAATTAAAAACTACCTTTATTTCTAACTTCTTAATGCTTTTTCAGCTAACGAGCTTGAAACCTTTTAGAATGCATTACCTTTACGAGTAAATATATATATATATGTAATATAGAAGAATAAATAGATATTATTATCCGTGGTCGTAAAAGATTATAATGGGTGTTCGAATAGCAAAATTTACATAATCTACTAAACTTCTTAGAAAAAACACTATTTTGCAAGTTTCATTCAAGACCAAATGCAGCATTTTCAGTCAAGATAAACTTTTACATCAATCCCACTATCAATGAGGGATTGAACAACTGCTCTGATCTTTCCTTCAAACTTGTCCCTCTCCCTGGGAGTATAAGAGGCAGTGTAAACATCGGCTTCTCTTGCCCGATCGGATAAAATTCGACCAACGGCTAAGCACGCAGGGATATCGGATCGGGACCTTAGCACAGCTTTGATGTCTTTTGAGTTTGTACCGGCCACAGCAACCTGCTTGCATGTTACCCTATGGGTGATTGAGGCTGAAACAAAGCGCTTTGAGATGAAAACATCGAGTGTAAATGGCTCCATATAGGCTACTGTTCTCTGTTTAAAAGATACATGTTTGTTCGGATTCTTCGACTTTTTTCCCTTCTCGAAAGTGTATGGTCGGCTGTTGTCATCGTCAAGGAAATCTTCTACACCGAAAAAGCTTCTCCGTGCAGAATCAACCTGGAACAACAGAAAAACCAGGAGGAACATTTGTATTCAGCACTTGCTGAGAAAACTATATGCTTACATTATCAGTTGTATCCTTCAAAATGTAATGATTCAATTTAATTGCACAAAATAGTTGAGGATAAATTATTCAGCCCTCTCTTTTAATAAACTTAACAACTATAATTCTTTTTTTTTTTATTCAAGTTATGCAGATGATAATAACAGATATAAGAGAAAATAAAGATACCTACAATCACCATTTTTGGAATTTCTTTTCAATTTCTATACCTAAATAAGGTGAGAGTCATTTTTATGTCAATCAAGTAAGACAAAAAGAACTTCTATTATCTCTAATTAAAAAAATATGTTTAAAAAATCACATGGAGAAACAATTTATAGTAAGATAAATAACTAAACTGTAATCCAAAAAAAAAAAAAAAAGCTAAATTTCTCCAAAATGTAAAAATATCATGATTTATTCCAAGCACAAATTGATTTGGCAAATGAATCCCTCTGTCCTTGTTCAATTAGTTTATAAATGAAATGAAATCTGATTGTTCATTTGTTCAAATCGAAGTCTAAAGATGGAAAATAACAGGAAACTAGAAACTAAGTTACTCCAGTGTTTACCGATCTCAAGAGTGTTCGGAAGTAAAAACCTCATCACGAGAACATAACAAGTTCATTCAAATCTTAAGTTTGAAAAAACTCCACAGTACGGAGTTCATCTGAAACCCACAATCCCATGTAAGTTCCCAAACACAAACAGATTTGTATAAGGAATCTGATTGTGTAGGCCTTAACCATTTTGTTTCTAAAGCTTCAATTTTCTCGATGATTACCCTCCAATCTCTTCCATTCAGGGGTACGAAATAGAACCGAAAATACATCAAAGAACACAGTAACCCACATAAGTGAAGAAAAATTAAGACAAGAAGAAAAATGTTTCAACTTATGAGCTGGATTCAAACCAAACTTTGAAATTTAAAGAACTCCCTGGTATAACATTATCAACTAATTTACTCCAAGAAACAAAAAATGAGAAAATTAAATTAGAATAACCGTAGAATGTTTAAGAAAACTGATTCCATTAGAACAACTGGTGCATAATTTCATCATAGCAAACACAATAAGATCAGTTAAACATATTACAAGAACGTGAACAAGGTCTGGTGAGTAAAAATATTGGTAAATTGTATAACACAGAGAAAACCTATTGAAACTAAAGAATACAAAGGAGAATTTAAATTTTGAAATTGTAGTAATGCACTTTTTTTATGATTGAAGCAGAAGCTGTTGTTCATTTATATACATGAAGGAAAGGAAGAAGTGCGTAAAATGTAACAGAAAATTAGCGCTAACATGAGGCCTGCGTGCTAAACAAAATAACAATCCCACGTGGCAAAACAAATTAACAGAACTAACAATATCAACTAATCACCATTAAAAACTTAATGTATTGTATTAGCCCCAGACAAGCTAGGAAGAGTAAATATTAAAAATTCCTAACTTAGATAACAGCAGATGAAATTGAGGAATACGCAAGGTTTTGGTGAAGAAATCTGCAAGCTGTTGAGATGAAGAAACAAGCATTAACCGTATAAGACTTTGCTGAACTTTTTCACGAATGAGATGACAATCAATTTTAATATATTTGGTTCTTTCATGAAAAACAGGATTGTGGGCAATCTTCATGGAAGATTGATTATCACAGAATAACAATACAACAGCTGGTGGAACAATATGCAAGTCATGAAGAAGAAAATATAACTATTGAATTTCACAAGCTGTGGCAGCCATAACGCGATACTCAGCTTCAGTAGAAGACTTAGTAATGGTAGCTTACTTTTTACACTTGCAGAAAATAAGAGCATCACCAAAGAAAATGCAGAAATTATTGATGGATTTGTGAGTGAGAGGACATTGAAGCCAATCAGAGACAGAAAATGTTTGCAGCTGGCAGGTAGATGAAGAAGAAAATAATAAACCTTGACCAGGAGCTAGTGAGAGGACATTGAAGCCAATCAGAGACAGAAAATGTTTGCAGCTGGCAGGTAGATGAAGAAGAAAATAATAAACCTTGACCAGGAGCTAGTTTGAGGTATCGCAGAATCCTGTGGACAGCAGTTAAGTCTGCTGTGGTGGGAGTATCCATGTGTTGAGAAACTTGTTGTACAGCAAAAGATAACTCTGGCCTAATATTGGTTAAGTATAACAGTTTGCTAACTAATTGGCGATAAGCAATAGCATCAACTAAGGAAGTATATTCAGTGGAAGTTGGAGAACCAGTAACAACTGGAGTAGAAACTAGTTTGCAACCCAGAAAATCAGCTTCCGCGAGGATTTCAAGGACATATTTACGTTGGCAAATGTAAATTCCAGAATGAGAATGAGCAATTTCAAAGCCAAAAAAATATTTGAGTGTGCCAAGATCTTTGATGCTGAAGGAGGCATGGAGAAAAAATTTAATATCTGAAAGAGCTGTCATGTTATTACTAGCCAAAATAATATCATCTATATACACCAACAGAGCAAGAAAAGAATTGGAAGAATGTTTGACAAAAAAAGATGAATCAGTAGCACCATGAACAAATCCCTGTTGTAGTAAAGCTGAAGATAGTTTGACCATTGGCGAATAGCTTGTTTAAGTCCATAAAGGGACTTTTTGAGCTTGCAAACCTATGGAAAGAGGAAGCATATAAACTTCTTCATCAAGGTCACCATGCAAAAATGCATTGTTAATATCCAATTGATGCAGAAACCATCCCTTAATAGCAGCAATAGCAAGGATGTTCTGATAGTTGTCATTTTGGCAACAGGAGCAAATGTTTTTGTATAATCAAGTCTAGATTATTGTGTAAAGTATTTGGCAAGGAGCCTAGCTTTATACTGTTCAACAGATCTATCAACTTTACGTTTGACCTTGAATACCCATTTGCAACCAATATGATGTTTTCCAGGAGGTAGAGAAGTGAGATCCTAAGTGTTGTTAGATTCAAGAACTTTTAATTCAGCTTGCATAGCATTACGTCAATGTGAGTGTTTAACAGCTTCAAAATAAGTTTTAGGCTCACTGGATGTAGTAATAGAAAGAGCAAAACCCTTATGTGAAGTAGATAAATTAGAATAAGAAAGTACTTGAGAAAGAGTGTAGGGTGAGCCTGTGCATGAAGAATCTATGTCTCTTTGATCTGTGGAATCATGAGTAGCCTGAACAGCCTCCTTATTGATCAATTGACAATGGTAATCACGAAGGTATGAAGAGCATGTCTGGTTCTAACAGAACGTTGAAGAGAAACAGATTGTGGAGAAGGATCAGAATTAGAAGGTGAGAAAGTATTAGAAGGAGAAGTAACAGAAGGAGAAGAAGGAAAAGGTTCCAAAGATTAATCTGGAACAAGATAAACAAAAGAAGTATTTGAAGATGAAGAATAAGGGAAGTGTTTCTCATAAAAAATCACATTTCTCGAAACTATAATTTTCTTGATATGCAAATCCAGAACTTTTTAACGTTTGGTGCCAAGTTTGTAACCCAAAAAAATACCCTTAATGGTTCTGGGAGAAAACTTGGATTTGTTATGTGATAGTATAGGAACAAAACAAAGACAACCAAAAATCTTGATATGAGATAAATCTGGTGGAGATTGATATAATAATTCATAAGGAGTCTTGTTATTTATAATGAGAGATGGGGTACGATTGATCAAGTGTATGGCATAAGCAATAAAGAAAGGTCAATATGAAACAGGTAGATGACTTTGAAATTTTAAAGCACAAGCCACATTAAGAAGATGCTGATGTTTGTGTTCTGCTAAACCATTCTATTGAGGTGGAACAAGATAAATAAAAAAAGTATCTGAAGATGGAGAATAAGGGAAGTGTTTCTCATAAAAAATCACATTTCTCGAAACTATAATTTTCTTGGTATACAAATCCAAAACTTTTTAATGTTTGGTGCCAGGTTTGTAACCCAAAAAAATACCTTTAATGGCTCTGAGAGAAAACTTGGATCTATTATGTGATAGTGTAGAAACAAAACAAAGACAACCAAAAATCCTGATATGAAATAAATCTGGTGGAGATTGATGTAATAATTCATAAGGAGTCTTGTTATTTACAACGAGAGATGGGGTACGATTGATCAAGTGTATGACATGAGCAATAAAGAAAGGTCAATATGAAGCAGGTCGATGACTTTGAAATTTTAAAGCACGAGCCACATTAAGAAGATGTTGATGATTGCGTTCTACTAACCCATTCTATTGAGGTGTCTCAACACATGAAGTTTGGTGTATTATACCCTGAAGATTATAGAAATCAATCATCAAAGACTCAGGGTCATTATCACTTTTAATAGACTGAACTTTAGAATGAAATTGAGTGGAAACCAAGGTACAAAAATTCTGTAATAACTTTATTGTTTCGAATTTACATTGCATAAAGAAAATCCATGTAAAACGGCTAAAGTCATCTACAATAGTAAGAAAGTATCTGTAACCAGAGATAGAATTCTCAGTAGGACCTCAAATATCCACGTGAATTAACGCAAAACAATGTGTACTATTTGTAGTACTCAAGGGAAAAGACAAACGTTTTTGTTTGGCCATACGACAAATATCACAAACAAAATTGGGAGGAATAGAAATCCCCGAATGAGATTGCAGAAGTTGCTGAAGTTTAGGAATGGATAAATGCCCCATGCAATAATGTCATAAATCAAAAGATGTGGTGGACAAGGATGAAACGTGATTGACAACTGGTGTAGGTGAAGAACATGTCAAGTGATAAAGACCATCTCTATGCTCAGCTAGCCCAATCATTGTCCACGATCGAAAAGTCTATATGAAACACAGATGATTAAAGAAAATAAAGCAACAATCAATAGTTGATGTAAGTTTATGAACTGATAATAAATTAAAAGTAAATTATGGAACAAAGAAAACTAGAGTAAGTGTGAGATCTTGTGAAATGTGAACAACTCCAATATGAGTAACTGGAAGAATAAGAACATTAGGTAATTTAACAAAGAAATTGTTGACAAGAGTATAAGAAGTAAAGAGACTTAATGAAGAAGTAATATGATCCGTTGCTCTAGAATCAATGATCCAGTCCTCAATACTGGAATGCTTTATTGTACTTACTGAAAAAATGTTACTAATGATTGGCATACCAGCTTTCGGTGGAGGAAAAGTAATAGGATGAGATGTGGTAATAGTTGAAACTGTAGCAACAGTGGGTTGATTATGATGTTGAATGAGACTCAACTGCTGCTGGTATTTGCTCCTTAGTAAATGGCATAAGTGTCTAATCTGGCTGAGTGTTGGAAGCAAAGATATTATTTGCATCATACTGTCCATCTGAATGATCAACATCAACAGAAATAGGATCTCAAATGGCTGAATCATGAACCTGCACTTGATTAGTCTTCTGCATTTCTAGAGTTCCTTGACTGATAACCTGATGGATAACCATGCTTCTTATAACACTTTTCTTCAGTGCGTTTATGAAATCCACAATACGTACATAGAGGTTTCTTACAATCAATATTAAATGGTCGAGGGAATGTTGGTTTATTGAATGTATTTGGTGGTAAATTCTGATACGAAAATTGTGATTTAGATGTAAAATTGGTAGGCATACGAGGACGAAAAGGAGGTCTATATGAGTTGAAAGATCTATTAGCAAAAGCCACTGGTTCACCAGAAGGAGTAGGAAGCAGAGGTATAGCAATTTGTCGCTCATGTTGAACAGCCAGAGCAAAAGTTTTGTTAAGTGTAGGTAGTGGATCCATAAGTAAAAGTAAGCGTGAACAGTTGAAAAAATCTCATTCAAACCTCTAAGAAATTTAATAATCTGATCTGACTCTATATATTTCTTAAGAACATCAAATGCTCCACATACAAGGAGTTTCACAAGAATAAATAGGGATAGGTCGCAAGTTCATCAACTCATCCCAAAAAAATTTCAATTGAGTAAAATAATCTGTAACTGACAATTCACCTTGCTGAAATCCATAAATCTCTTACTGCAAATCTGAAATGCGAAGAGAATCTCCTTGGGTAAATCGCTCCCTTAAATCATTTCAAACATCTATTGCAGTGTCTAGCCAAATAACACTTTTGTGCAATATATGGAGAAACAGAATGCATCAACCATGATTAAACCATGATGTTGCAACACTGCCAAGTAGAAAAAGAGAATCATCCTTTTTAGGTGCTAGAATAATTCCATGTACAAAATTGAGTTTGTTCCATCTACAAAATTGAGTTTGTTCTTCGACAGAAGAGCCATCTTCATGGATCTACACCATGAATGGTAATTAGATCCAGCAATAACTATCGAAACTAAAATTAGGGATGGATTTTCATTTGGATGCAGATAATAAGGACTAGAAAGAGATTCTTCTTATTTGGAAGTCGTTGAACTAAGAGTTACCATTGAAGATAGCCAAAAGAATAATAGAATACTGTTTGGTAGAAGGAAAATAAGACAGAGGAGAAATCAAAGAGGAAGAAGAAAATTACTTTGCTCTGATACCGTATTGAAACTAAAGAATAGAAAGGAAAATTTGAATTTTAAAATTGTAGTATTGTATTTTTTTTATGATTGAAGCAGAAACTGCTGTTCATTTATATACAAGAAAGAAAGGAAGAAGTGCGTAAAATGTAACAGAAAATTAGTGCTAACATGAGGTCTGCGTGTTAAATAAAGTAACGGTCCTACGTGGCAAAATAAATTAACATAACTAACAATATAAACTAATCACCATTAAAACCTTAACGTATTGTATTAAAACCCAAGAAGAATCTCTTCAATTCCCAACTCCACCTTAACAAAACTGACATTAGGTCCATGTTTGGAACAAATGAGAGTTGCATATAGGAAATACACTTATTTTGACCATAAGATGTTACAAGCGGATAAGAGTTAAGCTTATCAAAATGAATCTACAAGCAGAATTGATTTTTTTCCAAACATAGCCTAGAAGAATGCCTTTTCTCAGACGCTAAACTCTAACAAAAGCAGAAAAGGAAAAAAACAAACAATGACCGTGTAGTGATGGATGCAAAGTCTTAAATTGAGGTAAACTAAATTAAAGATCAACTGGGTATTCAGAAAAATAACAGAACAGAAACAAAAACACAAACCTTTCCCCCATGGAAACCACAAGCGGCCATGTACAAGCAAGTTGTAAGCTTGCGTCCTCTAGTAGCAAGAACCCCATTGTTGTTGCTAAAAACCTTGGTTACCACTTGCCTCAGCATGAGAAATTCTCGCATAAACAAAACCTATATCCTCCTGAAGGAAAAAAAAAATGGAAGATATAGATTAGAAAAAGAAACCTATGGCAATGACTCGACACAGGCATTGTATCGAACACGTAATGTGCTTTGGAGAAAACCAAAGCTTACAAACCCAAAGACGCTTACTTTTAAAGAAAAACTAAAAATGAATTACAACGTAAACTAATCTGAAAGCGAAACAGCTTATGCTGTATCATCCTTCATCGACATTCATGGAATAGTAATTTGGTTTCAGAGAGGAACGGAAGAAGAGAGCTACTACCTCTGGAATTCAAGACACCATTAAACTAAAATATGAGCAATTATAATTTATAGTCGTGACGGGTATTAAAATATAGAATTAAACCAACACTTTTTTCAACAAACGGGCATTTGGTCTAGTGGTATGATTCTCGCTTAGGGTGCGAGAGGTCCCGAGTTCAATTCTCGGAATGCCCCGAAACTTAAATGTTTTTTTTCCTTCTTTTTGGGCCTTAGAATCTTTTTTTCCTGCTTTTATCCTCTTCTCATTTTTCTGTTTTCCTCATATATGTGTGTGTATATAATATATATGTATAAACATATATATATATAATATATGCACGATGCAAATGAATGCAAAAAATATGAAGGCAGTTGTTGAAGGAGACTATATGCATGTTTCAGCTAATCTCATTGTTTTCCCATTAATAACATTCAATACAAATCATCTTCTCACTCACATTCTTCTACTAGTCTTATTATATCAGTATGGCAACTTACTACATGACCTTATTGCTTCTTCTTCTTCTTCTTCTCATGGCCACCACCATCTTCAACTCCTCCTCTGCAACTCCAACCGCCATTATCAATAGTCCTTCCCCACAACAAGATATTCTTGTCGCGATTCAAGAGATGCAACGAGCCAACTACTTTACTTTCACAATGCTCCTCAACATGCCACCTATCCATCCCAGAGTTTTAGGTAATATCACTTTCTTGATGCCCAAGGATAGAGTTCTGTCCCAAACTGTGATTCCTCTTGCTGAAGTTTCTGATTTCCTCCTCTGCCATTCAATCCCGTCTCCTCTTATTTTTGAGCATTTAGATCACATCCCGACGGATTCGACCATTCCTAGCTTGTTACCTGATTACGTGCTCAAAATCTCCAACGGGGGTAGGAATAGTTTCTTCCTCAACAATGTGAAGATCATCAGGCCAAATATATGCACAGCAGGATCCTCCATTAGATGCCATGGAATAGATGGTGTGCTGAAGGTCAAAAACTTTTCCGAAAATAATCACTTGTCTCCTCCTCTGCCTTCTTCTCCCTCTAATATCACCCCACCTCCTCTCGCCTCCATTTTACCAGCTCCTGATCCATCAATAGAGTTGTCGCCATTATCTTCACCTCATGATTCCTTCAATGGCTCTTCTGATCATAATCCTGTCACTGCCCTACCGCCATCTGGTATAAGTCATCCACAGAAATCAGGGTATGATGATCAATGGATTTCACAAGAAAGACTACTGAAGATTTTGGTGACCCTTTTGATGGTGGGTATGTGTGTGTAGCATATATGTGTGGAAAACCTTATTAGAGTGAGATATAAACATATATAGATGCATTGTGTATATATAAGTATATATACTGAGAACTAACCATATGTTTCATGAAGTTAAGTGGGTCAATGCATCTATAATATTGTAACACTTATCTATGTAAGATTAGTTTATAGTACTTTTGTTTAAAAAAAATACCAAAAACTGATGTCGGTGTTCCAATGCTTATGGAATTTAACATCATTTTCAAATACATGTTCATCACAATCTGATTCAATCTAATTTATTTTTCAACCTATTCACAAACCAGTTTACAGAACATAATCAGTAATTAAAGAAAAAAGTATAATAAAAACTATCGACAGTATATTTTCTCCAACCATTCCATTCGGTCATTCTGTTGAACAACTTACATGCAAACTTGGGATAAATGTGTCTCTTAAACTTACAATGAGAGCAATCTCAATCTCAATCTCAATCTCAATCAGAGAGCACCAAAATTCTACAAGTTAATCTTGTATTGGGCAACTGAATCAGCCATCACAATAGTATGTTCCTGCTTTATTTTGTTCTAATCAAAATTTCATCTCCTAATCAAATTAAATGTAAATTCACCGATGAATTCCATAAAAATTCAAAAGCTATTCTGTAAACAACCTAAAAATAGAGAAGGTTGAGGCTGGATTCTCATTTCTGTCATTCCCATATTCAAAAGGAGGATGCCTAACACAGGACATTCTTCTAGTATATTAAAAGTTCAAAACCAGTGCAATAAAAGCTTGCTATCAAACATGGCAGGAAATCATACATTGATGAGAAAAAATAAAAATGCATCAACCCTGATTCAAATAAGAATTTCTGATTGCATTGTGAATTTCTGCTCATGCATCATCCAGGGGCTAAGTTAATTCTAGCCAAAACAAAATATTAATGCTTGAGCTAATCCTCTAAAATACACAAGGAAAAAGTAAATTTGTCAATCCTCTCCTAATAGCTTCCCATATTTCTTTTGGAGCATCCATACAGAAGCTCTTGTTACACTTGCTTGGCAATAGCACAAAACAGTGAAAGACAAAACACATTGCCTAATCAATCTAGAACAATAATACCAGGAACTGCAGCAGGATCCAGCTCCCAATAACCTCTCAGATGATCTTTATCTCCTGTATGCTGGAAGGCTGGAATTTGATGAGAAAATCTACCAGATTCATTCCTTGAGACTTCTATAATGCTGGTTTTCAACCTTTGGCTTCTCGGAGCTTTGTAAAGTGACTTAGATGCATTAATACATGTTAGAACCATGACTTTTGTGCTTTTCTTATTATCGTCTAACACTTCCACAATCTCACATTCACCCAGGTCAGAGCAATCTGACCCAGAGTTCCAGTTCTTATATAAGGCCCAAACCTCTCCCTTTCTGGGGTATATTTCATACTTACCCCGACCCAGACGTTCAGCTTGGAGCTGATGAGAAAAGCTGCTTCGAGAAACAACTTTATTTTGACCGTACTGGACTTTAAACACCCCACAACAAACTGGGTGAGTGGCATCTTTTGCTGGTGTACAAGCTTCCAGCCGTGCCACATGCAAACTGAAGTCAGGCGTATTTTCAATCTTCTTAACTTGAGCATAGTCCTTAGGCATCCGATCTTTCGTATCATAAAGTGCCCAGATCTGATCAATCTGAAACTTGTCCTCAAATTTTTCCCTCTTGAAATCCAATGACTTTCCTCCTGTTGTTTGGCCACCCGAACAAACAGACGCAGAGATACTAAGGCTTTCTCTAACACCATTTGAGGCTTTCTTTGCCAGGCGTACATGAACTGTATCATCATCTTGACTAGGAGAAGTATTTCCCTTTGATTGAGCAGGAATGTCAGGGAGTCCATGTTTGCTTGTATTTGAAAGGTCTGCATCTCCGATTACAGATTGACTTGCATTTACTTGACCACATCTCCTACTTAAGTCTCTTTGTGACCTCCTAAGTCTTAGCGCATCTACTGCAAGATTATCTGCCTCTTGCTCCTTCAGGATATTGCACTTCTTATCAACCTGACATGAAGTGGAACATCCTTTAGACTGGGTATGGTCGCTATCTCTTACCTCATTGCTAGCATCCCCATAATTTAAAGATTTACTTGCATAACTTTCATTCTGATTAGGATGCATACCATTTGATTTTCTAGGAGATCTTCTAAGCACAAAACTTTCTCTGTCTAGACTGCTCTTCTCATATGTCTTTGACATGTGAATCCCCTGTGAACCTGTCAGGGGCTTCCCTTCACTTGCTTGAGATTTAGAACATAAACCATCTGCTTCAGCATCCAGCCCTCGTCCTTCCATCTTCACATCACCAGTGTCACCAAGGTTATCAAGATCATTAGGAAGTGAGACAGGATCCAGTTCAAATGATCCAATAGGAACACCTTCCCTTTCCTTGCCTGTCATTCTAAAGGAAGGAATTCGATGGGAAAACCTATACAACTCCCCAGGAGGTATTTGAACTTCTAAAAGATCACCCTTTTTAGCTCGCTGAAACAGACTAATGAACCCTTTCACTTTGTGCAGATAAGCAACCCCAATACCATCATCCTCAGAAAAATCTTTGATCACTTCCACAAATTCATATTGGTATGGTGGTTGGTGTTGATCTGGGTCAGCACTCCAATTGATATTCCAATCCCTAAACAGGGCCCAAGTTTCCCCCACTTTGGGATATATAAAGAAAGGACCTCTTCTCTTGCCTGAAACTTCAATGCAATCCATCTGATGAGAGAAGATTAACCGACTTTTAACAATATCAGAGGTCCCAAGCTTATACCTACTGCAAGCAACTGGCAACACAGCAGACCAATTTCTCTCATCTTCATTAATGGAATGAGACTCTAGCCAAGTGATCTCTAACTTGAATCCATTTTGAGGTGGAAACACTCTTTTGACTCGAGCATAAAATCTCGGCATTGCATCTAAGTCATCATATATAGCCCATATTTGATTAACAGTAAAGCAGCCATCTCCCTTATCCTTATCAAAATCACTGAATTCTGGCTCAGGATATTCACCACCAGCTGGATTATCCGAGTCACTTGAATTCAGCTCAGAATTATCATCAGTTTGGGATTTTTTCTCATCATGACCCGAAGTTACTGCGTTCTCTTTTGCTTGATGTTCCACACTTTCACTTTTCTTAGGCACGTGTTCTGCAAATGGGTTACCTGGTTTCTGTTCAACCTTTCCGTTACATGCATCCATAGAGGCAGCAGCAGGAACAGACTTATCATTTTCAGATATACCAGCGTTGACATCTTTCATTTTCTCCTCATTGATACCAGATAGTCCGCTGCCCTTTGGCCTTTTTGGTACACGGTTTACAAAATCATCATCACTAGAATTCTCATTGTAAGAAATCTTCTGCTTGTGCCTAGAAGATCTCCTTGGTTGACATTCTCCATCACATCCAGAATTTGCTCCAGAAAAATTACTAACATTATCTTGAAGAGTTTCATCAACTTCACTGTCATCACTATCACTAGTCTCAAAACTCTCACTGGAATTTTCATCCAACTTTCTCTTCCTGTTTGTAGTCCTTGAAGTTCCCAAATCACATGGCTCAGCAGCACTAGGCCTGGGCTTTGCTACCTCAGGTTTGGGAACTTCAACACCCTTCTTCTCACCTCCCACAACACCATTCTTCTCACCTTCCATCGTGTTCGCCCCTCCTTTCTCTTTTGTTGTGGAACCCTTATCAACCTCAGTCTTGCTTGCAGTGGGTACTGCAAAGGATCCCTGATATGGAACTTGCTTCTGACCGGGAAATTGACTTGACCCTGGTGGCACAGGCTGAGGACCAAAATCAAAGGCAGTGAAGGATTTGCCACAATTTTGACACCTCAGTACTCTGTTGACATATTCTCTAAAGTACTGATACCTGACGTGGCAAAACTGGCAGGTTGTCCAAAATGTCATATGGGGTGCCCATTGACGGGAATATGAGCCAGAAAACTGTGAAGGAACATTTGAAGAACTGTTTGTAGCCCCTGTAAAAGAGTTGTTATGTGATTGATAGGATGGTGGTTTTGGTGCAACCGGTCTAATTGAGACTCTACATTTCATATCATACTGAGACCGTTTTGTCTGGTCCGTAAGCAACCTATTTGCTTCTCCAATCAGTTTAAAAGCAGCCTCAGCACCAGCAAATTTGTTTTTGTCTGGATGTAATTGCAAAGCAAGCTTTCTGAATTGCTTCTTAATAGTAGCCTCATCAGCTGTCCGTTCAACCTGAAGAATTCCATACCAATCCATTTCAGATCCATTTATTTTCTTTTGTGCAGATATGTGAACCTCACATACTATCATTAGCTGGGAAATATTCTCAAGATCAGGTGCGATTTTAGCTGCTCTTTCTCCAAACTTCTTTGCCATAATAAAATCACCTGCTTCCATCTTCTTCTCTGCCAGGTGTTTTGCTCTAAGAGCCTCTTCTTTGTTAAAGTCCATGATTGATTGAAATCCCAAATTAATCAGGCACAGTCTCACTTAGCATATACACCCAGAAAAAGCCAACTTTACTTGGCCCCTCTATTTGTTAATCCACACCTCAGCCAACAGCTTCACCCTAAAACAAGGTAAAATCAGACAAGCCTAGAACATGTGTCGACCTAAAATTGACAACAAATGTAACAGCGTGGTTACCATTTCAAGAAAAGTGGGAAGATGTTGGAGCCGGGATAGCCAGTGAACAATCAGACACAAAGAACATATATTACCACCAAAAGGATCTGAGAACCCCAATATCCCTGGAGGATTATTGAGATAACCCTGCACAATGCGATTCCCAAATTCAAACCTACAACATCTAATGAATGAGATTCACTTAGTAAAACCCAAATAAAGTATAACCATATAGAATGAACATTGGAAGGAATCTGGATCAACCAATTAAAGAAACCGAAGAAAATAAGGATAAACTAAAACTAATTTCCCACCCCAAAAAAAAATGAACTCCTAACTATCACATTCAACTCTGAGATGGTTTCCATATTTCTAAAACCCAATAAATTTTACAAGCACAAACGTTCCGCTCA
This sequence comes from Carica papaya, assembly GCF_054855325.1. Taxonomy (NCBI): domain Eukaryota; kingdom Viridiplantae; phylum Streptophyta; class Magnoliopsida; order Brassicales; family Caricaceae; genus Carica; species Carica papaya. The sequence continues at coordinate 36,558,958 of NC_142314.1, read as the reverse complement.
TTAGTTCACAAATCATGAGAGAGCACAGTTCCTTCTGTCTCCTACTATTTTCTCAGCTATCAAACAAAACCTCATGCGGAAACCCAAAAGAACAACGAGTAAAATTATGCATTAACAAAGCTCTATCTGTAATATTTACCCAAAAAACCGTCTTGCAACAACCATCACTAGAAAAATTCCGTTGATTTTCATCCATGAATCACATGAGATAGTATGAATCAAACCCAATACGACACACACAAGCTCAGCATCAAAAAACAAAAGATACTCACGGTACGGAACCCTAGACCAGAAAGCGAGTACGAAGACGAACACAGAACCCGAAAAGCACGGGCGGTGAATCGAAATTACCACAAAACGAAAGGCAATGTAAGCAAATTCAAATAAACCCTAAATAATACACACTCGAATTAACTGAAAGGAATGGAGAGACCATGTAAGAAATTTGAAGTTGAAAGATAAAGCAAAGGAGAAAGCGAGGGAAAACTTACTAGATGTATCTGATATGGATTTTACGGAGTAACAGAAAAGAAGAGGGAAAATTTTTGGGGGAAATGGAGGGAGAAAAGAGAGCCTCCTGAAAATTTTTGGAATCCCCCAAGGATTTTGACCTTTTTTTTTTTTAATTACAAAATACTCTTTCTCTAGAAGTTGCTTCCCATGACTGCATCAAACCTCTCCTCCAACCCTAAAAATGATGAATGTATAAGAAAATTTTGAGATGATCTTCATAGGATAGAGATTTTAGGCTTCTTTCTTTGAAAAGTTTAATTGGGCTTATTGTAATGGGCCCAATGTGAATGGGCCCAATTCTACTTAATTTTGGTTACAGTTTTATTATTATTGATCTAATTACAACACAGATGATTCGATCACAACAAGGATAAGAATTGGTTGGATTCGAAATAGGTTTTACGAAACTCGAATCCAATATAGCCGTTAAATAAAAAAACTCGAACCCAATCTAAGTTTGTTGTAGGTTCGTAACTTTTGTAACATGTAAAGCCTGTGTAGGTTTTGGGTTAAAACCGATTTGACCTGCTCTGCGTATAATAATCAAGATATCACACGTACGTTAATATTATCTATTAAACTTACACTAAAACATGTCAGTATTAAACGCATATTAAAACTTTATGTCAACTTATACAGATAGTATCAGGTCAAGTTCGAACAAATTTTTTACCTTCAAACGTAAATCTAATATGTTATAATACTTTAATTTTAAAAAAAAAAAAATTAATCAAAATGAATTTGCATTTGTTCAATTTCGACTATAAACTAAAACGTACTTAAAGGGTTTTGTTAGAATTTTTCGGATCGCGTATTTTTTTCAAGCTCTTGACCATAAGTTCTTATTAATCCACTAAATTACCCTCATCTTCTTCTTATTTTTCAAAAATCAATTCTTACCATCTCCTGTATTCTCTCTCGTAAGATTATTGATGGTTACATCTTAAGCAAAAAGAAGTGTTGTCTTTGATATTTAAACGAAGAATTGAAGAACGAAAGAGCAAGAACATATATATACATTTAGTAAATAAAAATATTTCGTAGTTTTTATTTTTAAAAAAATTTATATATTAGATAATAGAATATTGTAATTTGAAATTTGGAACTCTTTTTATGAGAACTTTGTTGGGCTTAATGTGATGGGCTAATGGTAAATAGACCTAATCTATTTTTAAATAAAATTTTATTATAACTCTATTGTGGAATATGCATTTTGAAAACAAAATTAAGAATACATCAAACTAATGTATGGTAATATATATCCATAATCGTTCAAATCGAAATTTAGTCTCCACAAACAGAACCTAGTTTAAACTCTATATTTACTCTTTCCGTTGATAAAATGTATCTTCTTCGTATCTCCTTTATAGTATAGTTAAAGAATATAATTTTATTACAATAATTTTTTCTTCGAAAATCGAAAAGCTTCATATATTTATCTTTTTTCTCTTATACTATCTTTATTAGTTCTTAGTGAAACATATACACCTCAATTATAATCTATCACTCGTAGCTTAATATTTTTAGTATCGTACTCATGTAGCATTGCTATGAAAAGGACAAAATATATACCTAATATTTGGATACATCTTAAACACATTTCTATTTGAGGAAAACAGGAGCTAACATTATAGTAGAAACATCTCATATTGATATAGTAGAAACATATGAGTGTGGAACACCAGATCAACGAACGCAATCCAAACCCACACATACATAGCTAGCACAAAAAAAACTTATTCTTTAAATAAATTCTCCTTATTGAAATTACAATTAATTTATAATCAGAAATAAGGTAATTAGAGGAAATGAACTGATTAGAACACTATAAAAATATTTTGATAAGTTAAAATAACTCAAGAAAAAAATTGAAGAAAAGTCACGAGTTGTTTTCATAAATTGACATCAATTCTCCGCTTAAAAAGAAGGTTGAAGAAAAACTTCGATACTTTACGCATAAAGCCGATTTTGATATAGGTCATGAAAATCACAATAAAAATTTAATTTATAAAATATCTCTAATGCTTAGCTAAAAAAATTATATATAAGAAAACAAATACTATTTAGTTGAGATGTGGATATCCACGAGAAAATCTATTGATTTAAAGAAGATCTCTTTATTTAATAAAAATTTCTTGAAGATTTCTTAACTTAAAAGAAATTTCTTAGAAATTTCTTGATTACTAGTAAAATGAATTCGTTTATGATCTTGTGGTATAAGTGTCATTGATTCTTTATATGTTTAATATGACTCTTTAGAAAGAAGTGTTTGGTTATGATAGATTGTGATAAGATTCTCCATTGCTTAATTCTCGAGAATCTTTGATTTTACGATCTTTTTTATCGTTGTTTGAGGTGAGATAGAAAAGGAAAAATTCTCTTGTGTGAGGGAAAATATTTTTACTAGTTTTTGGTTGCTCTTACCAGACTCTTTATTACTCTTGATTTTTGTTGTCATTTTGGTTATCATCGTGGAATTCTCTTATATGGTTAGGAATCTTTATTGCTCTCGGGTTTCTTGGATTTTAGGATACTTTAGTGGTTGCCTCTTACTTGACTGGATGGACTTGGTTTCCCCCTTTCAAGGCCTTTAAAGTTCTGCCCAAGACTTTCTTCTTCATGGATCTATCCCTTAATATGAACTTAAAAATCTTCTTTGAGTTTATTAACTCATGTTTTTGTGATACTCTATCTATAAAGCCTAAAAATATATTGAATCGGATCCATACTAGGCTTACTTCCATGTGGACTTTGCTCACTTTATATGATCTTTATTTCCACTTAAATGGACCAAACCGTGAGAATCTCCCTTGGAATGGACCTTTTTCGTGACTTTCATCATTTATGTTGCCTAAATCGTGCCCTTTTAAGTTCATGAAGTCGTGAGCTTTTATGTGATCTTCTATGTGATGGATTGTAATATGTGCATAACATGCAGCGAAATATAAAAATAACAATTCAATCTGATATATTTGTACTTAAAAATTATATTGCAAATCAAAGATCAAATTTAAAACATACCTGATAGTGGATTTTCAAATTAAAATTGTTCAAAAATACGAACATTATGCGTATCCACACCGAAACCAACTTTTTCTGTTCAAGTCTTTGATTAAGAGAACGTACGAACAAATTAAATAATATAAATATGTTAAAATTTTCTAATAAAATCTTAACAGAGAATTCACGGATTTTTTTTATTGTGCTAACGGATTTTTAATTCTTTTCTCTCACTCTTTAAAAAACCCACCCGCATATATAGGTGCCATGGCTGGAGGAGTCCATATTGGACTCTTCCGGTGGACGTCCAAATTTTATTTGGACTCTTCCACTGTTTTTTTTTTTTTTTTTTTTTTATAGCACTTAGATATTTACATATGTATCTCATATATATATATATATGTATATGTTTATCCTTTTTAATTATTATTATTTAACAAAATAATTTTATAAACTAATTTAATTTTAAATTAAATTTTATAATAATCTCAATTATTATAATAGCTATACATATTATATTATTATACTAATAATATAATAACTAAAATATAAATATTAATTTTCTATTTTAAAAATAAAAAAATTCAATTTATTCATAATATTAATTATATTGGTGCTAGTAGAAAATATAATAATATTCTATTTAAACTAAAAAATTTATTTATTTAATTAAATTAAATTTTTTAATTAAATTTTCAAATAATTAAAATAATTAATATATTTAGCAAAAGTCAGAACATTTGTTAGTGTGCGACCCCATAAGTTTAACACTAAACCGGTAGCAAATTGGTAAAACCAATTTACTAATTAAAATTGGTATTTAACAACACTTCTCAACGACTGAATAATGTGAAATATACAATTACTCTCAAGAACCTGCTAAAAAAATATGTAATATTTCCTTCCGTCATTATTGCTACAGATTAACTTTAGGATATAGTTTAATCATCAAATCCTAATAGGTAACCAACTATGTTTCATGTCAATTATAATTGACTAATGAATGACATAAAAAACTCTTCTCTTCTTTTATTCAACTGCCATGACCAAACTCTTAATTTAATCATTACAATATATGACAACATAGAGTTTAAACTTATTACCCAAGTTGACAGATTCTGTCTTTACCAATCATTAATTCTACAAGAATTTAATCACACTCAATATTTTTTCAACTACAGTTCTATGACCATAGGTGTTCAGAATCAAAGTATAATAAATGATTTATCAATTACTATGATGATCTCAGGTCTAAGAAAATTCTTACATCTTATCAAAATAAGAGAATACTCTATTGACAGTTTAAGGTAATATTAACCATTAGAAATTCTCAATTGGGTCGGTTCAATGATCATATCTCCATATGCATCATATATATATGATTTAATTAATGAGATCAACTAATCTTTATCTTATAAAGACTATCACATATATATTAGTCTTATCGGATCATTAATGTTCCATTTTGATGATCCAACTACTAAAAACATTTTAAATTAAATTATAAAAAGATTTTACTCTCATTATCTTGATCCCCATCTTGATGTAAAACCTACAAATTCAATTAAAAATTTTATCACATAAATTAAACGATATGATAATAAAATATTATTGTCATATATTAAAATAAATTATCAAATAATAATATATTCAATATGTTATACGAATAATTAGATCATAGGCATAACACTTATATCCCTAACATTATAAACTCGTGAACTCCCGCTCACGTAAACTCAAACTCGATAGGAATCCCTATTATACAAACTAACATCTAAATTGGGTAAGGAATCAAAGATTCCTCATCATCCTCGGTGGTGGGTCAAGAATGATCGCCACCTAAGTTTTGGTAGGTGTCATTTACTCTTCATTTTACTTATTTGCCATCCATCTTATGTGACCTATATGTATATATGTATATATATACATATGTACATATATATTTTTTGGAAAAAATGTTTAATATTTTCAAATAAAATGCAATGATGTTAACTATTATAATATTATATCAACGAGATGTAAACAAATTTTTACCAGAACAATAATTGAAATATTTATAAAGTATTACAAGTTATTTTTCCCAAATATGCATACCATATTACCTCTGGTTGGATTCTTCAAAGAATATATATATATATATATATATTCAAAGATAATAACATACTTATATCAGACTTTTTTCTTAATAAATTTTGATTTACTGTACAATAAAGTCAAGAAAGTCATAGCTGAAACACAAGTATTCTCTACAAATTAGCTGACCCATAAAAGAAGAAGAATACAACTACAAGAAAAATCCATACATATAATTTTTTTCCTCCAATTTCCACATTGATGCCAATATCCAAAAACTTAGCAAACATCCAAACGTCTATACCCATACATACAAACAGATAGACATGTATGTATATATATATATCCCAATATACTTAATAATTTTACATTCTATGTAGCTTTCCACAATCAGATTACCCATTTACATTCTATTACTTGATGACCAGTAGAAATGATCCGTGAACGAGAAAAAACTGTTCGGTTGCTGCAGCTGTACGCGTTAAAACTATCATCAACCAGTTCTAAGTTAGCAGAAACCGGTAAAAGTTCCATACTCGGTTCCTGGAAAACCAAACTGCTGCATGTTCCAATCACCAGCAGTACCAGAACCATGCTGCTTATCTGGTGACATTGTGTAGGTGTTGAAGAGAGTGGTGGAAGGATCCACTCTATAGGCTCCGCCAAACGAGCCCATCTCTTGAGCAACGTAACCAGAGGTTCCGGAGCCATAATTTCTGGCGAATGAGCTTAGGTACGTTGGAGTTTGATGTGCATACAAGCCTTCCAAATGCTGAAGAGATGGTTGCAAATTCAAGGCAGTCTCTGACGTTGGAGCAACCTTCCGGGCTTGAGCCTTGAGGAAAGGAGCTGGGATATTATGTTTCTGGTCTACAGAATCATTCCCGATAGTCTTCTGCTTTTCTAGCTCCAAAATGTAATTTTCGAGCTCCTCTGGCGAACAGTGTGATTCGAGCCTGTGATCTATGATGCATTTGATGATGGCTCTCACAGTCTCTATTTCTCTTTCGATTGCCTGCTTCTGTGAGCAGGTTCAAAACTCAATATTTAAATTGTTTATCCCGGTTCTCTATATTCATATATAAAAAAATCCAAGTGTTCAAGGAATATATGCATGCTTTAAATTTTCGTTCCATAATTCTCAGACAAAATCATGACAACTGATCATCTTTATGAAATATCAAAACCCATTTGTGTGTATAGAGCATGTAAAAATTATAAGTAGAAGTAAGAAATTACCATCGTGAGACGAGATTTTTTCCCCTTGTATATTCTCTTCTTGTTGTACCTCCAGTAAGCTTTTAGGATACGAGCTGGTGGGAACTCGGAGAATAGCTCAAATGCACAAATATATTCCATGGCCTCCAGCATCAGAGGCTTTTTAAGAAGATTCTCAATGAGAACTGCGTGACATAAACAAACATTGCAGGATTATACAGAAAAAGAATAAAGCCATAAACCCCAAAAGCAAAAGACAATGCAGGTTTAATTACACATCTTAAAGGAGAAAAGAAAATCGGGAACATAATCAGGCTTCATTGGCTGAAACACCTAAGATAACCAGATGGGCGGAATAATGCCCGGTGGTAAGAAAATAATTCTCATAAACTCAATTATGAGCAGGGAAAAATGGCTTAAAGAAGAGTCTAATTTTCAAACTGATAAAGAATTATGGGCAAATATTCCTTCTTCTTCCTGGGTAACTTTTCAAATGTATCATTAAATACTAAAACACCAATTATGTTTGAAGAGAGTCGGTATTCATCTTTCTCCCCAAGCCATAAAATCTGAACACCAAAGTTGAGAATCTCTCAATCAAGGAGAGGCATCATGGGAACTATATATGTCTTAGTCAGGAATAAAATATGTGAAGGAAATATATACATATATATATACCCAATGATTGACCAAATGCAATGAAGAGGTACATTGTCAAGGTTTGAAAGAACAAAAAGGAAGAAAACAAATTGTATCATCAAGAACAGGGTGAATTCTTAAAAACTAATTGCATTGAAAGAAGAATCATAACAAGAATTAGAGCCTTAAAGGAGGAAAATAATTGGGGAAAAGGAAGTTGTGTCTTAAAAACGAACATACAAATACAAAGAAAAGATTTAGTCAAATACAATTTTAACCTATTAATTCATGACAACCCCAAGTATCAAATCACCATATTAGAAACACAAAACGATCATGAAATATCTAAGAACCAACAATGTCATAAAACTATCTAACTACAAAAGTTCTTAGACATCAAATTAAGGTGAGTGCATTCGGAAAACGAATACAGGTTGCCTGGAAAATGCTCAGAAAAAATAAACCAATATATAGAAGATCAATGACCTTAATAGGGTACAAGATATGTACAATCCAGAAAATTAAGCCAATTATGTATTTTGCAGGGGAACATGAAGAGAAAAGGAGGGACTCACTAGGAATCTTGTCTTCCAAACCGAGTGCCAGGCATAAGTCAGGGGACTGCTTATGCTCACTTGCCCTGACCAAGAATCCAACAAGCTCATAAGCATCAAAAGCAGACACCAGTCTATACGTTACTATAAACTGCAAGAGGCCATAAACCGTGACAGCAGTAGGGTATTTCTGTGCCACTTTTTCTTTCCAGTCAATTGCCAACTTCAAAGCTTCTTCACTCACAGAAGGTTCAATCTGGAGAGAGACTGTCATTAACTGTTCTAACAAAAGAATGCAACTCCTTCTTACATTAGGCAATGGCAAGCCCTTAAAGTAATCATTTGATCGATGAAATCCTGGCAGCACATCCAAAACAAGCTTTGCAGGATCTGGGGCCAATTCAAGAGCATCAGAAACTGCACTGCACATAAAATCATGCTCCTCCGTGTGCTGACAAAGAAACGATACTAAACCCCTCCCATCCATACCAATACAGAAGGACTTAAGCTCAGGCCAACAACTTAATGATGAAGAAGCCATATACCTATCAAGTTTCACTTGTGAAGGAAGTTGGTTGTCTAAACTCAAATCTTCTATTAGAGATTGCTCAATCTTTTCTTGGGAAAGAAGGCTGCTACCACTTTCTGATCAGTAAATATAAGATCAAACATTTGGTGAACGTTGATTATATCCATAAGCATGCTTTTAGCATCAAAACAAATCAAAATTCACCTTCTATGAACTACAAAAACTTTAAACAACTAACACAATGAGAAATATGTCCAGTTTTTTTTTTTTTAAATAAAAAAGTGAGATAAGTATTAACTACAAGAACCAAGGGAGTGCAAAACCCATATACAAAAGAATTTAGAATTCACTTAGCATATCAATTAAGTAACAAAAATTCTCAAAAGGACTACAAGTTTTGTTTCATAATCAATACACCAAGGGATTGAAACCATCTCTCTCTAATTCTGTCAATGCCTTCTTCCACTCCCTCAAAAGCTTTTATGTTAATCTCTTTTCAAATAACCCAAAAAATAGCAAATATTATGAGACCCAAAATCTTATTCTGACCCATAATACCCTTCCAAGCCCAAATTTCATCCTTGACCGTCCTGGCCAACACCCAACTGTACCCTAATATCCCAGAAGCCATAGACCATTAGTTATATGCAATAGGACACTGAAGAAGAATGTGATCACAAGAATTTATATATATCAGACTTGTTAATTTATAAATAATAGATTGGTCAATTTTCTATTAGCTTAAACTTTTGATATAATCTGTTCTAACTTAATATTTAACAAGAATTGAAGGTTTCAGGTTGAAAAATGGGTTATTACCTGTGGTTTTATCTACTAGGCCAAGGGCACGGCGCAATTCAGGAGCTTGCTTATGGTGAGAAACACTCTCAAAAAGACTCCTGATTTCCATCAAATCAAATTCACAAACCAATCCATAAACACCCAAAAGCATTAAAAACCCTAAAACTTCAACACCATTATCCTCCTCCTCATCTCCCTCTCCCATCTTACTCTTCCATTCTTTTGCCAACCTTGTTCCCCTTTTCCTAAGCCCTTTCCCAATCTTGGGTTTCACTCTCATCAACTGTTCCAACAAAAGCACAGTACTCCTTCTCACAATGCCCTTTTCAATCTGCAAAGAAAACCCTTTTGAAATAGCATCCAAAACCAGTATTGCTGGATCAGCTGACACTTGTAATGCACAGTAGACCTCATCGGCAATCTCCTCTAGCTCATTCTCGTGATCATTTAAGAACAGTAACATTCTTTCTCCACCTCTACAATCAATCAACTTCAGACCCAGCTCCTTCGATCGTAGATTTACTTCGTTTTCTCTAACCTCAAGTTTTTTAAGCCGATCAATGATCTCCTCTTCTTTGGATTTGAGTTCTTTCAAGCAGGTTTGCATGGTGGATTTGATTGAGAAAGAGAGGTTCTCAAGCTCTTTCCATTTGAGACCAAGTGATTGATCAGGACGGAGTTGCTCCAATGTCTTCCTCAGCTCTTGTCTCTTCGATTCTAAAAGCTTCAAATCACTTGAGATTTGATCCAGTGACAACATGTTTTCCCCGAACGAGAATCAGAGAAAAAGAAAAAAGAAAAAGAACCCAGAAGAGGAAGAAAGGAAGAGAATTTGAAATGTTGAAGAATTGGGAAAAATGAAATCGACAAAACCCAGGGCGTGGAACTGTTAAAGAACTTTCCTCGAGAACTTCAGTAGTAAGGAAGAAGCAGAGAGAGACAGTGTTGTGGAAACTTTCTCAGGAAGCAAACAGGGGTCAATACAATTAACATGAGTCAAGAGTGGCACTTTATCCAAAAGAAAAAAAAAACGAAAGTGGAGATTCCTGAATTTTTCCACAGAAACTGTTGGATTATAACTGTTAATCAAAATGTGATAAAGGAAGAACATGTGGTTTTGGGAAGATAGAAAAAGCCTCTGCTTGATCATTTACTGTTAATCATCTAAACAGTGAGGGCCTGCTCGGGAGAGAGGGACTGATGGAGAAGGGATGGAAATCAGAAAAAGAAAAAAAAAAAAAAAAGTAGAAGGGGAAAGAATTTTATTTTTGTTTAATAAAATAATAAAAATGAATTAATATTTTATTTATTTTTATGATTATTGTTTAAGATATTAACAAATAATTTTAATTAAAAAAATTATAAATTTTTTTTTATAAATATATAAATTTTAGCATAAAGCAATATATAATAAATTAAGCCAAAATTATTTAAAAGAGAAAAAAAGAAAACCTTTTTATTCTTATTTATTATTATTTTTCATTTTAGATTAATTAAATTTTTTATGAATTACTAATAACTCTACTTTTTGTAAATAAATTAATTAATAGTTTTTATTTTTTTTTCCTTTAAATTTACTTTACACATCTATTTAATATTAATTATATATTTTTAATGACGGTTATAATAAAATTATAGACAGATAATATTTAATTTAATTTACCATTTAACATTTAATTATTTTTTTTTGAAGATTATAAGTTAATAATAGTTAAATATATAATATTTAATTTAATAAAATTAAATATTTAATTTATTAATAATCTTAATTAAATTTTAAAAAATTTACGATAATTTACAATAATTAATATATAATATTTAATTAAATAAAATTAAAAATTATATTAAGATAATAATAATCACATAATTCCCATTGCTTTGTTATGGATCTCACATTATACATGCTGAATAAACTGAAAAAAAGAGGTGAGTATGGATTATAGTTAGTGAGATATATAAGTTTTTACCCAAAAGAATCAGACTTCTCTGAATCATCCAGACTACTTCAGAACTAATTGCTTAAAAACCCATTCACAATCTCGGTACCTAAACTTCAAGCAGAGATCGATAATAGGTCCTTACCCCCAGACGGATCGAGAACGGGAGTTCCTGTTAAAGACAAGTCTGATTCTACAAGCTTGGAGATTCGGGACAGATCCACAAACATGTAGAGATTCTCACATCAAAATGTGTTCGTAGAGAAAAACACGAATATGAATACAAACTACCCTCACTTCTCTGCCAAAGTGCACGTCAAGCTTTTATACGAACCACGAAGGAACCTGTTTAATGCAAAAAAAGATTCGCAGAAACATACAATGTCAGGTGTATTATGCAGATAAAAGTGTTAAGAGGTATATAAGTCCTAAATGTAGAACAAAGATTAAAGATGAAAAGAACAATAAATTAAACACGAGTTCATCATAACTGTCAAAACTATACTTGATATCAAGTGAGAAAGAGATTGCACAATTTTGTATGTTGTCTGCCAAGCTTCTTTTTTTTTTTCACTATTCTTCTCAACCTTCAGAAACTGATGAATGCAATGCTTTTTATATATATATATACACACATAACTCATTAACACAGTCCAGTACAGCCTTCTTAAGTTTCACAAATGTCTCCTATTTTCCTCTATAATTCTAATACAGAGAACATCATAATATCGATCCCTTTGTTTGTACCCATTCAGTGATATTTGTTGTATTTATATAGTATCATCAAAATAGTGAGTCCTTTTCAAATGGATAATGGCATTCTTGTCATCCTTCGTTCAAAACACTCACAGATTTAGTAACTTAGTACCCCCAATCAAAAACATAATTTAATCCTATGAACATATGTGAAGCTAACTATATAGACAGTTATACAGCCTAAGAAACAATAACGAACATCAAAAGGCAAAACAGTACTAATAATGCTTTAGTTATACATAATATGGAGCTGGTAATTTGAAAATAAGAAATGAATACAAAGATTACTTGATAAAATTAAAAACTAAGGAATATAAAAGGAATGTGGAAATTAAAAACAATCAACTTTGGGGAAAACAAGAAACTCACAAGTCATGACTACAGGAAAAGTACTATATGAAACTGGTCAGAACAATACTATAAAAGGTTATTAAGGCAATTCAGGAAGAAGCAAACTATAGAATCAAGCTTTGCTAGGAAGATTATGACCAAGCCATCGATAAAATAAAACTCTAAATTGTTACCCACTGCAAGTCAGACGGACAATCTCAAAGTAATGGATAAGGAATTTTTATAATGGTATGGTCGAAATGAGCTTCACTAAACATCATGAACTATAAAAGCACATGGTATTCAAGATCAGGCAACTAATCAGAATCTAAAAATATAAATAATAATGTTGAACGGTCCCCCATAACTTATGATTCCATGCTTCATAACATAACCAATTAGTAACCAAATGAGCATAGACTCAAAAGTGCGGAGCATTCAAGAGTGGGCAACTCACATGCAGGAAGGTTTGAAATATCAGCAGAAACTGCACAAGGAATGCCCAAATTTGAAAGAGCTCCCCTTATGATTCCACATGGAAAATAGAGGTACATGCTTATAGCTTGTGCTGCCTTGTTTTCAGCCATAGCCGCAGGATCCTCAGTTTCCTTTTCAGATAATGGATCCATGGACATGTGGGCAAGCCAGCGAAACCGATTGTCTTGCAATACAAAGGTACCCTAAAGATAAAAAATATGAAATCACTTCTTTGAACTCAAATCACTGAATTAAGTAACCAGTAAATTTTTAGCTCTATAAGAACTTACTCTATGATTTGTCTTCAAATTATCTATCTGCTTTTTAAAGAGTTCAGACCAGAAATCCTTGCAGATGAACTTAATTGCTTCTAGATGATCACCAAATCGCGGCCTTTCCATGGTATATCTAACAACCGCGAAAACTTAAATTCTCACATCAGATTATAATATTATCAAGTAATATCAACATGTCAAACCCTATTCTCAAATCTTAAACAACAATTATTACTCCCAAAAAAATCACAATACGACAATTCCAAGTCCGTAACTTATTGCCTAGCACCTGATAACCAAAGCAATGAACATGATTTCCATGAAAATAATTTTCCAATTACGCTTAGAAAAATAACTTCATTAATCAAAATTTTAGGGTAGATATTTCCTTTCTAGGATAATAGAACTGAAACACAAGCTTCTCTTCCCGAAAATTGGAAGGTAAAAGAAAATCAAGCTAAAACAGAATACCTAGATGAAATAATCCCCCTTTTTTCCCTACTTGCCTAACTTTCTCAGCAACCAAACACATACTGAAACGACAAAACGAATATAAAATACTAAATAAAAAAGCAAAATTCGCAATCACCAATGATCAATCAAGTTATCCTCCACAGCAGATCTAAAGATTATTTCTTAAATTAAGTAAATAACACGAGACGGAAACGCATCGACCAGTATGTACAATAAGAGAAGAATCAACGAAGATTGAAAATTGGAATTGACGTTGATTTGATCGGGTCCATGAGAGAGTACCTTTCGGAGAGCTGATGACCGACCTGATAGCCAATGGCCTCGATCCGTCGAGCAGCGAGCTCAGGCTTATTAGCATAAAACCGATTGCAATATGTCGAAACCATTTCGGTGAGTAGACTATCCACACAGCTCTCTGATACCTCTCTCCCCATTCTCTCTCTCTCTCTCTCTCTCTCTCTCTCTCTCGCTCTCTCACTCTGGTTTTCTTAGAAATGGAATAATGACGATGAAGTGGGAAAATAAAGCAATGTATTTTATCTAAATGTTTATATTTATATTTTCAAATTTAAATAATTTATTATATTTTTAGAATTAATAATGTTTTATTATTTTTTAATAAAAAATACTAAATTAAATTTTAACTTGTTATAATTATTCAATTATGAAAATCTATATATTCTGAAAGGTTTATGTAACGTATCATAACTTAAAAAAAATAAATTATAAATAAAAAATAAAATAATAACGTTAGGGTTTATATTATTTATACAATAATTTAAAATAATTAATAGGATTACGGGAATGAACCTTTTAAAAGAACAATGAAAAAATCAAAGAAATAACTGGAAAGTAAACAATTTAACATCCTATACGCAACTCTCTTGTAGATCGGAATCTGAATCTTAATTTTTCTTGATCTGAAATGATTAATGAAAGAGTGAGTTACATTATCCCAATAAGAATGTTATACAAAAATGAAGGTTGGTAAAAATTATAAAAATAACTAATAGAGCTCTTAATTTAAGTAAATTAATTTATCATAAATAAAATCATTTATTGTACACTTACCGTAACGAAATTTTCAAAACTGACTTATGAAGGCGATAACACAACGATATCATGATCTCATATTCAATTAATCAAAATAACAACTTTCTCTTTTAATCAGCCTATTAGTATTTATGAGGGTGTATATGGATATCCATGCTATAAGTGAACCCTTATTCAATATTTTCAATTAACTGGTCATCCCTATACCCTGTCCAGTATTAGCGCTGAAAATACCATCCTTCAATACCCCGTTCGACATGAGAGTCAAACGAATCATCCACATACTCCATCCAGTATGAGCGCCAAAACACTAATTCTCGATATCTCATCAAGTATGAGGCAACGTTTACGGTAAGGGTCCCTATGTACCTGATCCGTCCACCATCTCCTATGATATCCAGTAAGATTACCATTCATTAATTCAGTTAATCAAGTAATTTTTCGTTTACATTTAATTGTTCAATTTTTTAATTTAACTGTAAACCATATAAAATAAGCAATACATGTATCAAGGGACACAAACGAATCATCATACTAATTCTAATATATTTTCATACATTCGAAATTGTAAAATCATTCAATCAGTTAAAATAAGATAAACAATGATAAATAACCAATTCTGCCTCCATTAGTAACATGTAATTAATTATCAAAATTTTTTAAATTACACAAAATATTATATTATTTATAATTAAATTTCAATTCCATAATAGGTAATAAAGTGATGGATTCTTACTTGAATCGATATCCAAAACGTTAAGCTTTCAGCTACATTGACTGGCGGTCTCCAGGTTCTTTGAATTTTCTTTCGGGGATTAAAATACGTTCTAAATATTAAGAAATACCCCAAAAATTCAAAATCAGTGTTAGAAACATTTTTCAGTCAATTTTGAGATTCTGGCACGGCGCCACTGCCTACGGCAGTGGTTTGCCCCGAGCTGGCCGTTTTCGGTCAGTTTCGGTCGGTTTTGTATTCATTTCTGTAAAAAAACATATTAAGAGGTTTCGATTGGTTGAAAAAAGTAAAAAAAAATAGAGGCTTACCGGGGGTGAAGTTTTCCGGTGCGGTGGCTCTGGCGACTCATCTTCACGGTTGGGCATTTTTCTTCGGTCAACCTGTGGGAAACAAAGTGGTAAATACAATGGTGAAAAAATTACATGAAATAAGAATCGGAAAGAGCCTCATCGGATGTGATTTTTTATTTTTTCCGTGGCGGTGCCACCAGTCTTTACCCGCAGTTTCTAGCTCATCTGCCAATTCTTTTGCTCTGATTTGGCCATGGAGGTGTTCAAAATCGAATTTCGAGCAAATAAAATTTTTTTTACCTCTTTTGGCGGTCAGAGGTGGCTCCAGCATGATGGCAGGCGACAGTCGGCTCCCTTCCCAACGACTAGTTCTTCTTCTCCAGCGGGAAGAGGGGGGAGGGCTGGTGGCTAGAGTTATAGTTTGATATGAAGTGAAATATTTATATCCGTCTCCTTTTAATCTATACTGTTTATCGCGTTTGATTTGAACCGTCCGATCGTATTTAAATAGAAAATAAATATGAACAGTTCATCGCGATTTGATCTGGACGGTATGATCGCGTTTAAAGAGAGAATGAATTTGAACTGTTTATCGCGTTTAATCGCGATCATCCGATCGCGTCTGAGGAGTGAATAAATCTGGATCGTCCACGCGCGCGAAAACAAATCTTGACCGTTTGATTGTGTGGAAAATTTTTGTTTTCAATTTCATTATACACATATTTTTCTTAATTTTTTATATTAAATAAAAATTTATATAATTAAAAAATTAAATTTTATACATTAATTTTAACTTTTTTAAAAATTAATTTAGGATATTGGAGCTTATTTCACTCAATACGAACTAAACTAAACTTATTGAAACTAGAACTTATAATTAATAATAGATATTGTAATTTGGGATATTTATATATTGTAACTCGGAATATATTATATACTTTTATTCACTTATTTATTTTTTATGTGAAATAATTGTATTTTAATATATTTTTTTAATATATTAAAATAATATTAGAAACAAAAAAAATTATTGAATCCTCATCAATTGGATTTATAGAGAAATAATAAAAATGGTTTAAAGGTGGATATAATTGAATTGGTATTTATATATAAATTGTGATATATTTGTCACATCATTATTTTTATAATAATGGTCTATATTATAAATTATAGTAAATATTAAGAGGGTATTTGATATTTTTACTCAAATAATTAAGGAATGATTTTAATTAAATTTTAAAACTAATTATATACTTTTAATTTTAATTAAAAAAAATTTAAATTGAAATTCTTAACTTTAATATAATTTTTCATCAATATGTAAAAATTCTCTGAAAATGGTAAGAAAAATGGGGCATGAAAATTTCAGGGATGATGATATAATGCTGATAAGAGGAGAGCTATTCAGAGCAATAACAAGAACAACTCACAATTTTAAGACCACAAAAACCAGTCTAACCCAAAATACACAAACAAGTAATCTCCATTTATTCAAAGAGTTTCTAGTCACCGAGTTTACTGCCAAAAACCGGTAAGGCAGCATGTGATCCGCGGGCTTTTCAACTGATTCTAATATTTCTGGAAATGATTCTTCAACCTTGGAGACCGATGACTCCTGCAGAGAAAGATAATGGTGATTAGCATTCCCACATTCGCAAAAATATTGAATAATTCAGGCTGGACGTCTTGTTAAAGGATGAGAATCGATCCAAAACCAGGTGTATATCGGTATCATGGCAAAGATCAAATGAAACTGAATATGTAGCTGATACGTTGCAGGAGAATCAATTTCTAATCAGTTTAAAATTTTTCGAAGTTAATGAAGGTTTTTCTTCTTTCATATAATGAGAAATGTTAATAGACTAGAAAAATCCACGGGAGTGGTTAACTTAATGATACGAACAATTCGTGATCAGACATATGATAAAGGTTATGCTAGATTATTGCTTATGATTGCTTATAATCAAGTAAAATAGAGGATCCCGACATATTTCAAACTATATTTCAGATTAAGGTTATAATTCGAAGAAATGAATTTTTGGTTTCAGCTAGAAATCCATATTTATTGTAACTATAAAATGATGAAGAATGAAACTTTTTTTCCGAAATGATAAAATTTTGAGTTTCTACAGGAAACGAAGTGGAAATAAGGGATCCCATGACTTTTTGATGGAATTTTAAATGAACTGACTCGAGTTCACTACAAATTGCCTAGTAACTAACTTATTCTTGTTTTATATTGTGATAGATCTCCGTCATCTCATCCTCGTCGTTAAATAACTGTAAATTTCTTAATGAATTTCACGAAGTTCATTTGTCCCAAACATAGTCTGATCAAAATTTAAGCAAGAAAAAATAAGTCTACTAACCACAAGCAACTCTGCCCCCAGCATTTCCAGTAGTCTTACTGAGCTCATGTCCCCCTGGATGCGGAAAAGAAAACAATATCAAAACACATAAATGATACGAAGGAAGAATATATTTTCGGGTCTCTGTCAATGATCAACCATAAAATTGGTCAAGCAATCACCCTACATGCACACAGATATATCTTAACATGGGAAGCAAAGTATAGAACAGCTTACAATGAGGATGTCAATATATATATATATATACTTAAGGTGGATTACCTTTGCCAAGATCATCAGGATCAGCGTGGACAACAACAGCCCTTCCAACAATGGAGTTTGGTCCAGTAAGAGGAATCTACAAGTATAGACAAATGCTTTAGAAGAAACTAGTGTTATGTGGTGGCATCGCAAGCCAAATAAGGATGGACAGAACATAAAGAAGAAACCAAAAGGAGATGAGATGAACCTGACTGTCGATAATTGAGAAGCTAACTTTGCCTGAACCAGAAATAAAAGTGTTAATAGCAAAATTATTAAACACCATTATACAAATAAAGAAAATATGATATTTTACAATGCAAAATATGATACTACTAATCAAGGCCTTTATCATCATTTTAGAATGAGTAAATGATCAAATTGCCGAAAAAAAGCTTACCATCATCACCAACATTTACATTTCCAAGGTCACCAGCATGACGGATGTCATCCTCTGGAGCACCATGTTCTTTGCCAGCAGGATTGAAATGAGGACCTGCAAACAGATTGATAAAAATATTGAACATAGAATTCCATGAAAGCAGAAATGCATAGTTAGAACCCTTGGTTATATCTCAACCGATTAATACTCTATAGTTGTTTCAATTCCCGTTCAATTCCTAGTCAGTTCCTAATTTTTCTTTTTGTATTAGTCGTCTTATGCAAGTTACCACCATCCCGCCTTTAATTCGCCTTGAATCTTTGACTGTGAAATTCAATTCCTACCTTTAGGGCATGGTTGAGTTTCCACAATCAAGAAATTTAAGGTGTGGTGCTGGCAACTCATACCCCAATATTTATTTATTTATTTTTTTGAAATGTAAAGTGTGTTATATTAATATAGGCACTAAGGGGGCGTCACCCATATATAATGTTTACAAGTCTATTAATATATTAACAAGTTTCGTAAATCCAAAGAAACGAGAGGATGACTCCGTAACAAAAAAATCAAGAATTTGAAACCATTTATTCTTTAAAATACCAAAACCATTAACATCTTCAACCCCCTCAAAAGTCTTCCTAATTCCTCTCATTCCAGACAACCCAAAACATAAAAACTCATACCCCACAAGTCATGTTCTAATATGTGACTAGTACCAGGAATGACCGAGGAAATGAATGGGAATGAACAAAATGAAACCTTAAGTAATTGCACTATACCAGTCGACATGCAGCCATTTGTTGTGTCACCAAGGGCATGAACATGGAAGCCGTGATGCCCCGGCTTTAGGCCAGAAATTTCACCAGTTACGGTGGTTGGGCCTGGAAAATAAAACAAAAGAAAAAAACTACTATTAGACAAGATAACAACCAGTAAAAAAGGTCAGGATAAACTTAATACAATTTTAGAATACCATCTGCTGCTTGGGTGAAGAAGATAGTTCCACTGACACCCTCACTGCTGCTAAGGACAGCTACAGCCTTCACCATTTTTGTATGTGATCTGGATAATAAAACTGTTAACTTGCATATATATATATATATATATATATATATATGTAGTCTCACAGCCATTCAATGTTTACATACGCATAACAAAATGAAATTAACTAATCCTAACTCGATGGTGGAACTGCAAGTGAATTATGCTCATCCAAAGAAAAAATACAGAATATGTCAAAGGCTAGAACAGCACAAGGATGAATGACCAGCTAGAGTAGCAGAGTCTACATATAAATATATATATATATATATATATGTATATCCACCAAATGGGAAATGTCCATTTTCTAATAATTAAAGAACAAAAAGAGTACATAATCAACATCTCTGCCCACTAAATAGGACTCTTTCATACCAGGAAGAATTAGGCAAAATACAACACATATTGATAGCCGAACAGATAGAAACGGGATTTGGTTTCAGAGTAAGATCTGCTTTCAGTTTCAGATTTCTAAATCTATATCAGACAATAAGTTCAAAAACCAAACTCCAAATATATTTAGTCAGATTTCTAATCGCAAACCAAATCAACCATGTAAATAAAAAAGTGTATACATATCGCTATATGAGATCTGAAAATAAATTGTCCAACCCACAAACAGAGAAGCACAAAATCATCATCATCATAACAGAACACATACCCTAAAAACACAATCCATCAATTAACAGCAAAACCAACATAACAAAAAATGAAAAAATATATAGCAAAAAGATAAAATTCTCAACGCAAAAGTGCACTTTTCACACAACAGAAACAAGATCTTCGATAGAGAAATATCAAAAGATCAAAACAGAAATCAAGTCATAAAAATCAACCCATTAGAACCCAGAAAAGATAAAGGAAGAACAGAAAGGAAACAAAAAAAACAAAAATGAAAATCTCCCAATAATTCCTGCATGATTGAAAGTGAGGGGGGAGGAAGAAAGATCAAGCAGATTATACCTCAGAACACCCCGTACGAATAACAAGTAGGGGGAGAGTGTGAATGAATGTGAAGGAAAAAGGGTTTTCACTAATTTATAGAAATGTGTGATTTTTCAATTAATTTTTCTAATATTTATCTCCATCACCTACCACCAATGCGGTGGCTGGCTGGTAAAATTTAATGTTTGGTAAACTGGAAAATCTGGAAAATGGGTTTTTTAATCTTTCAAGTGAAAAGAAAAGTAAGCGAGCTTGGCCATTTGGGTGGTGTGCAAGAAACAGAATACTGTAGATGGGCTTCTTCTTCGAGGATCAGACTGTCGGAGCCCGGTGCAAATGGGTTTCTGATTGTATAAGGAAAATCGATTCATTGGAAATGTGTGTGTGTGTGTGTGTGTGTGTATATATATATATATGTATTTTTAACTATATAATAATACTAATGACTATTCTTAAGTGTGAGGAAATATTTTAATTAATTTCTGTAACGTAACTTTTTACTAAATGTAGTAATTATGGCCTCCTTTTTTGACTGAGGAAAAGAAAATATAATATATATACACATATAATTATTGATTATAGTGATAATTATATTCGTGTGAAAGGATTTAACTTACAGCATTTAGCTTATATATCAAAATATTATGTCGTCATAAAAAAAAAATATATATACTACTATTATTTGATTAATCCGAATTTCAAGAAATTATAATCACTAATACAGTGTTATAGTGTTTTATATTTTTGACTTTTTAAAAAAATTACGAATTTAAATTTTATTAAAAACGTAAAATTTGAAATCTTATAAATATAATTGATTAAAATATTAGTAGAATTGTAGTGATAAAATTGAATCTAATATAAATATAATATATTAGTATATTAGTAAAAAAAAAAAATTTAAAAATAATACATTAGATTAATTGAATAGCGAAGAAATATTTAGAGTTAAAGATTCCCAAACGTAAAACCTAAAAAAATAAGTTTGCAGATCTAGCAATCTCATAGACCATCACATTACATTGTCTTCGAATCTACTTAACTGTG
The DNA here is from genome assembly GCF_054855325.1 of Carica papaya. Taxonomy (NCBI): domain Eukaryota; kingdom Viridiplantae; phylum Streptophyta; class Magnoliopsida; order Brassicales; family Caricaceae; genus Carica; species Carica papaya. The sequence goes on along the minus strand of NC_142314.1, from coordinate 36,537,279 downwards.
ATATCTGATTTTATTTTCAGTAAGTCTCAGCAGTTTGTTATAACGAGTCTAAATTCCAAATTGTCATTCTCATTCCTAGTTAACACATTAACTTGTTCTTTCATCCTATCAATCTTTTATGAAAGCACGTGTTTGAGGAAGTAAAAAATTTTACGTTTGTTCCTGCTAATTAAGAATGGTAATACTAAGTACCTATCATGATATGTACTCCTATGTATCATTAGAAGATCGTTCAAGTGAGATCGTAAGTTAATATAACTCATTTCAATAAATGATGATGTATTTGAGCGAAAGAAACATTTTTGTTACTGTTAAATATAACTAATTAAATTTCGTTAATTAGATAGGTACAATAGTTTAAAAAGGATCCGATTTAATTTTTCATAAAAAATATAAAAAAATAAATATTTTATTTTTTAATAATAAATTTTCAATAAGTGAATAAATTATTATTTATAATATTTAAATTAACTTTGTAACTCAAATTCTTTAAGACAAAATTTTAACATAAAATATCGTAAGATTATATTTTATCACATTCGGTATGATGTCAACCCATATTTCTCAAGGCCTTCGGCCATACTGATCACATCAATCGCACAAGAATTTTTGATTCAAATCTTACAGGCTGTAGATTCAAGATTCAAGAGATTAAAAGGAAAAAAAAAATGCAATAAATAAATAAATACAGCAATATCAAGGCTCTTCTCCTTTCTTGTATAATGAACAAACAGAAGAATGAACACTGTCCGAAGTGCCGGACGGTGTATCAAAAGTCAGTTTCCATATGTGATATGGGAACAGAAGCATGCTCGAGTCCTTTGCGAGATCGTTGCCAAAGCTGGGTCTCGATATTTAACTTCTTGAGTTCTAAAAGACCACGCTCAACTGCAGAGGCAGGGAAAGCACATTATGGCATGGACTAGAAACAACTCCAAGAAATCGCTTGATTTCATGTTCACATGTTCGATAAAGAAAAATTTGATGATTTATGACTCCTGTTTGGTGTGTGCGTGGGTAACTGGTGTTTTCAATCGCGAAGAAGTAGTTTATGCTATAAGTATACATTAATTTGGTATCTAAACTCGTAAATTATTTTATAAATTTTACCAGTTGCTCAGTTTTTATTATAGTAATAATAAAAAGGAATATTATGTCTATGTATATACTACACAAAATAACTTCTCTGGCTCAAACACACTGAACTAATCACAAAAAGCCATGAAAGGTACTTGGTTTTTCTGAAATCCACCACAAGACACAATAGCGTGATAAACAAGGAACAACCATATGTAATTAAGTTGGGAACGGAAGGACATGTAGTTTTCTCGTAATTTTGTTTCTTGTTTAGGAATGGTTTTCTGAATTTCTAAGAAACAAGATGATGGGAAAAAATTAAATGCAAATTCCTTAAACCTTAAGGAACGAGGTTTAAGGAAAGAGAGTAAAGCAAAGAAAGAGAGAATACCGTCAACTGCATCATGTGAACTGGAATACCGAGCACCGTGATTTATCCAGAACTGCAGACGCTCATCCGCAACGTCAGGTTCAATTGCATGGTTCTTAGCTCTTCTCCAAAAATATATAAGCCAAGCCTACATAAGTATAATAAACAAGAACATAAGCAGTAACAATCAGTGAAGATGTGGTTTCAGACTAACTCAGACAACATATGTAGACTCCGAACTCCATCCATTATTTTATTCCTAAAGTTTAGTTTAGTTCAACTTCCAGTTAGTAATGAGAATACAGTGGAAATAGAATAAATTTATCGTTGTAATTCAAAATCAATTCCATATTTGATTCAAATTGGGTATGCTTGTAATTTCATACTTGACGGATAACGGTATGACAATTGTATAATTGAAGATATGAGGGAATCGGATCCAATAATGCATTATATGTGGAAATGAGGAATAAATTTTAAATACCCATAACTAAAATTTAGGAATTGAAAGAGCATAAAATAGGTTTAAACCAAATGCTATGGAAAAAAAGATAAAAGGAAATAGGATAGACAATCCACATTTAAATTTACTCAATGATATAGTCATTTCAGTTGCAACAATAATCTTGTGCTAGTTTCTAGCAGGTTCAGTATATTTTTGCATAGCCCCTTCAAATAATTCCTTACGAACTACATTCTTTTTTGGAAGCTCTCTCTGTGATAAGAGAACCAAGAAACAACATAATTGGACAGAGCCACGGATGTGTTGCCCTGGATTTCTTTGGACTGAGATGAGTTATGGAAGGCTTCGTAACTAAAGATATTTGCCTGTAGCTGGGCATCAAGGGTGACAAGGACAGGAAAAAAACTTATATTTTTATATCCTTGGCAACCATTTCGGTCATCTGGAAAGAAAAAAAAGGTTTTGAGGAGTTAAATTCTCCTTTACTAGAATTAGAGATCTATGGCTCCAGATGTTAGATTTTTTATTAAGAGTCAGATTTTTTATTAAGAGTCATCGTCCTTCTTTTTATAATTCTGGTGGCAGAACCTTCATGCCTGCTATATAATTTATGCCATCTCCTTCTTGAGAGAAGAAAAAAAAGACTTGGAGCAAAAGTTGATATAAATACCTGCTTAAAACGCACATCTTCAGACTCCTCTTCACTCAGTGCTGAAAGAAAATGATTATAGAGAACTCATTGAAGTACAGAAAACAAGTAGAGTTCTTTGAGAAAAAGGTTCGTCAAGAAAGTTACGAGCAATCAAACCAAATACAAAAAACCTAAGCATGGAAGATCTTGGAGAGAAAACTTCTTCTTCAAGAGTATATTGTCGATTCTCAAGCTTAAGAAAACCTTATTCTCAAGCTTAAGCTTATGTTATTAGATTAACATCTTTCATTCTGCAGTTCTAGGTGCAAAAGGAGAAAAGATAGAAGTAGTCAGCTACATGATAAGCTTACCAAATGCTTCAAATTGTCCCTCAGATAGCAGTTTGATATCACCTACACCCATCGTAAGGGACAAAATATAAGAGAAAAAAGGTTGAGGGTGTCAGTTAATGAGAACTGAGACAAGAATTGTGGAAGATCTCCAAATGATAATAAAAAGAAAAATAAAGGACTTGGCAGCCATATTAAAATTCAGATATTCCTAAAATCACATAGAATCAATCAAAGATACAATTGCTTTTCAACTGATATCCGGTATATAAGAGAAACAGAAGTTATCTATTGATAGCTAATTATTAAGAAACTACAAAGCCATAACTTAGCACCTGAAGTACTAGATTTTGATGAAGTCTTCTGTCGATTTTGCGCCATGGCAAGGGCAATGGCATCCTCTACCTTTGAATAAAAACTACCAATTAAAACCACTAGTTGCAAAGGGTTAAGAAAGTAGTGAAACCAATCATATGCATTGTAACTTTACATTAAGACAATGTTTATCCACCTAGAATATCCAACAATAAGTAAATAACAGGATCAGGGTAATTTGAATTTTCCAATATAAACACAAGTAGCCCAATGCATAGAACCATGGCAGAGTAACGACATCTAATAGAGTCAATGTTATGAATTTCTAAGAGAGAGAGAGAGAGAGAGAGAGAGAGAGAGACAGATAGCGGAGGGAGTGGAGAGGAAGAAACTGAATGCTAATAAGTGAAAATTGCAAAATAAAATGTACTTGAAGTAGTTAGGAGCTTTAAGTTACTTAAAACAAATAAACTTCTTTTTGAATATATAGTTACACAGGATAAAATGCTGATTTTAAAAAAATCAGTTGTTTTTTAAATATATATTCATTACAAAATATTTTATGACTTACATTATTTTATTTATATATTGTTAATTTAGGAAGATATCAAGAGAGTAGTTAACTAATTTTGTTAAATTCAAAAATTAGAATCTAAAAAGTTAAGAACAGAATGCTTAACTTTTTTCTTCTCAAATTAGTTTTAATAACCTAATAAATATCTTGTTTCTTTGTTACCAAACGCTGAGATTGGAACATGATACTTAAAGCTACTTATAAATACTAAAAATAAGCAGTCCCAAGCACTTTCTAAATGAAATGGTACAAGAATTGATAGAGAAAAGAATAGGACTAGACTCTATTATATGATACAGATTGCTTAGTGTAGACGTTCATATGAAGCAAAAAGACATGGCTATAAAGACACAAGGCTTCAAAATGGTAAAAAGACATAGTTGAGAATAAATATAGGATTCACATAAATACTTGTCTGCAGTAAACGAGGTTATGACAAAAACCTTTAATGAAGCTAGTTCCCGCAGACCTTTGTCAACTAAAAGCATGCTTTCAACATTTCCCTCTCCAGACATTTCACGCAAGTCTCTTAGAGCTTTTGTTCTTTCCTCAGCATCATCACTTTCTGCTCAACAATGATAACGTGGGGAGTGATTATAAGTAAAACTTAGATGTTTTGCTCCCACCCAAGGATCTTTCAATGGGTATGCAATATGCAAAAACTGAAGTAAAAAACTCTTTGCTTTTTGTCCAGTCAACATGCTCCAAATCAGTGAGCAGGCTACCATAGTCGCATGCATCAAGGTGACCTTTTACCTGGTAAGTTCTCCTCTTTAGCACTTTGTCCAGCGGATAATACAACTTCAAGAGGAAGAGGAGCAAATGATAACCAGTACTCACACTTTGCTCCAGCAATCTCTGATTGAATACCTGGAAAAATTCCATCATGCTTGAAACATCTAATAAAATTTTAGGGGAGGCTGTATTTAATGCAGAACAAATGAGGTCTAGTCCTAATCCTGCGAATAAATGAGAATTATAAGGGAGAAATATATAAATAGAGAAAGACTAAAGGAAGTAAGGGATTAAAGTGAAGAACTATAAGGTAGAAATAAATAGAAATGGAAGATTAAAGGGAATAAGAAGCATGGAAAAGAAAATTTAGTAGATAATCAGGGCTAAACCCTGGCAAATGTTCCTCCATTCAACATTGTCTACTATAATCTATGTTATTGACCTCTATATAAGTACTAATTACAATCATGATGGCAACTAATATGGAAAATATCAAAATAATAACGATGAAAGCAATAATTTCTAAATCCTCCTAAAACTCAGACCAAACCCAAATAATGTAAATAAACGAAAGATACTAAATAATAATAATAATTACAAAAAGTCTGCTTCTATTCTCTATCCCTACTACATTTGTCTATGTGGATTCTTCTTCTTCCTGTATCATTTTCAATGGTAAAAAAAGTTCTACATATGATACCTAGGAACACAAAAAGGAAAATCATGAAAAGTTTTGGAAAAGATTATTAGCAGCATTACCATGTTGAACACATAGACCCCAATACCGAGCAAGCCAACATCTCTTCATAACAACCTCTTCCTAACATAAAACAGCAGATGACATCACTATGTACAAAAAAGTAACAAAATGCAACTGAAACTTATGTGTTTAGAATTCAGAATGAACCATCTCTTCCTCAGTGAGTATCATTCTTTGAGTCATGATCCGAAGAGATTTAAGTTCAGATTCAGCTTCTTGGAGCAGCTCCAAAGCAGATGTTGCTTCGTCCCTAGCAGTCTAAATAATATTTTGAGAAGCTTTTGTTATAGAGAATAGGACTTTGTAACAACTCTTCAAAAGATAATAAAATAATTAAAAGGAAAGGGCAAAACGTACAAGGTAGAAGTTCTGGATACCTCAGCTTCTGTTTGAAGGGAAACAATATCTTCATCTCTATTCCCGTGAGTTTGTGCTGCAACTCTCAGAGCAGCCTACAAGAAAAGATGTCATAAAGTCCCCAAATTCTTAAATTATTTCATGACACAAGACAGAATTTCTATTGATTACATATCAGCATGTCAAGAAGCTTGTATGGTATCGGCCTAAATGGCACCTTATATGTACTTGAAATCATCAATTCAATATATTAATGCAACTTATACAAGCATCGAAAATGATGAACTAAATTTGGAAGTACCTAGTACACGAAGCAAATCAAGAAAACAGTAGTAGACTAGTTCTTGTGAGTTATTGGAAGTTGAGACAAAAACTGAAGGTGCTCCTGAATTTTTCCCAACGTAAAAATATTGGATTGGCGGGAGGATAGTAAATTTCTTCTGAGATAAAATTTGGTAAAAATTTGATGAAAAAGCTATTGACAATTCATAAATGTACACTTGAGTTGTGACTGGTCAAAGATACTCTGAGAACTTTTAGTAAAAGCACTTTTAATATCAAATATATATGACATTTGGTAAAACCCACTGTGAAAACTGTTACTAATGTAAAATATGTCATTATGTTTGATGAATTATGATGTAAAATAAGTAATAGCTATATGTTTTTCTTAATATTTCTCTCATATTTTGAATTATTTTTTAATATAATTTAAGTTTTATATGAATTTAACATAAAAGTTAATTTTGAATTCTTCATTATTTTTTTTTAAATTATTTATGCTAAACTATTCTTTAAAAGATACACTTAGATAGAGAGAAAGTGGGGTAGAGAGAGATAGAGGAATAATATTTTATTCTTTTTCATTTGGATGAATGTTGTAGTGTCATCAAATTGGAAGAAGTATGAAAACACATGGTAACAAGTAAACAATGTCATATCAGGAGAATGCAGATGTTCTACCACACATGAAAACTGCACCTTGAATGAACAAGGATATGACATAAACGTAGAGGACTATTTCAGACATATCCAAGTCTTGATTCACAAATAGAATAGGGAAAATCTATATATAGAATCATGCAAGAGATGATACTAGAAACATGGTTTTTGGTAAATGATATGATTAATATGTACATGTGACATGGTTTAACATGGAAAGAGTAGCACTATTGTGTACGAACCTCTCTTTGCTGCAATGCTGCCTCCTTCCTGAAGCGAGAAATATACTCAAGAAATGAGTACATAAGAGGAGCATGGTTAGATAAACAGATAAGCACATTAAAGCTTACCTGCTTAATAAACGGGCATCTAAAGTTACACCTTCACCAAGAGTTGCAACCTAGAAAATTTTGAATTTATTAATCTAAAAAATGATAAAAGCATCCAAATAGATGTACCAGAAAACAGTGTTAAGAGATATGATCACAAAGACAAGGAAATGGAAAAAATACGATAAAGAATTACTAGGAAAATGGATGTTTTAGAGAGTGCAGTTATTATGACAGAATTTACAGTGAGTGTTATAAATTATTAAATGCATGATCTACATTATTGTGTAGAGGCATATATCTAGGGCTTATATATTAGATTATAAAAATCTACCTGTTTCTCAAGCTGCCGAGCTCTTGCATCTGCTTCCTCACACCTCTCCTCTGCAAGTCGAAGCTGGGGAAGCACAAATCATTATGGAGTGCCAAAAAAGATATGCAATAGCACTACAGATTTACTCTATTTATCACTACGCTCAACCCGTGAATATGAGTAAATAATGCTGCCACAGCAATTTCCAAATGACAGTGCTCACTCGAATGATAATCTGTTCGTTTGGAGATAACAGTGGCAGGCAGCAATTTTTAAATATTATTGGCCCTTCAAATCTATAGAGTAACATATTCCGCAACCAAATAACAAGACTCTTAAACATGAAACACTTTACCAACAAAAGCAGACTCGAACAATGATATAGCAGCAAAAAAAGAAAATATGAATGAAATTTATTGGCATCACCTTTTCAAGCAAACTTTCATTTTCTTCTTGTAGCATATCAAGCTGCCATGAAAGTACACCTCATTTAGCAGAACAAGAAAAAAGTACCATAAGAACTTCTTTATGGTCCTCAGTAAAGTTTAAAGTCAGAAGATTACAACCTCAACGGACAAAAAAGCAAAATGTTATGCACGCAATTACCAAATATTCCAAGTAAGGAGATATAAATAATGGGCCTACAACTCAAAGCCTGTTTTGTCATCTCAGAAATGGCCATACCTCATCTTGCAGAGCAGATGGACGCTGCGTGCTAATTTCTTTTAAGTTGCTCATACTCATTTCTAGGGTCGACCTGCTTATTGAAGGAAACTACAAAGAATTAGTTTCTTATGATACACCGGAATGAAATTGGTGGTTTAGAGTCACAAAATGACCTTTTATCTTTGCGACTCTCAGCCAGCACCTCTAATGAAATTACAGAAGAGGAAGGCTTTAGTGATATAGGTACTGTTGCAGGCACCATGGAGACTGTCTTGATCGGGCGGCTTGCTGTTATGGAACGAGCAGAGGGAGGTTGATCCATGGAATTAATGGACTGAGATGATCGACTTGTCCTGATTGAATAAGCAGATGAAGGTTGTTCCACTGAGTTGGTTGTCTGTGATGACTGAGAAGCTGAAGTTGCATGAGCTGATGGTGGTTGTTCAACAGGATTGGCAAATAGAGATAATCTAGGCCCTGATGTGGAACGTGCAGACAGAGGTTGTTCTTGAGTGCGAACTGACTAATGAAAACAACATGCCAATTTTCAACTCAGAATTACACTCCAACTAAATAGAGCCAGTGAAATCAAATATAAAAGTCTACTAGTGCTAAAGTTCTTGTTGTTAGAAAAAAAAAACTTCATGGAAGCATAGAGATGTCGAAGTGTGTGATCTGCACTGAATAGTGGTAAGAATTCTTGAAATACACCATATGTTCTCATTTCAAATTAACTATTGATTAATCTGTGATATTATGAAAAAACACACCAAATGGATCAGATAACTCAACATCTAAAAAGCATTGTTAACAAACCTAGGACTGAAAGGTACAGATGAGAAAACTTTGATAAACATTTACCCCAAGTAAAATCTTAACAGATGGATAATTCAAAATGCTCTAATTTATATGCACAAAATATATAAAATAGGCAATACAGAATTGATTTAACTCAAAACTTTAAAGGGAACTAAAGTTAAACTAGATTTCTAGTGGAGATTTATAATACAAGGGAAACAGAGAGCATTAACTTTTCATAGATAGAACGTCATACAATTCAACCTGCATATTCTCATGTTTGATGCTTCCTATTATATTAACTTCATGGACATAAATCTAGAGATAGCTCCAAATTATAATATCTAATACACAAATTACCATAGGAGAGCGAGGTCGTATCGCCTTCCCACCAGCAAGCCCGATGCTCGGTGTGGCAACCGCTGAGCTATGATCATATGAAAGGTCATCATCTTCAACATCTTCATCAGCTAATTGTTGAGCTGTTATCTGGTGACGCCTTGAAGGGGTTTTGGTCTGCACTTTATAGCAATAGGATACAAAAGAAATCGTATGTAAGAAAACATTCATGTAAAATAAAATTAATTTGTCACGCAAAAAATTATTTAAAAAGAGATTTTCATCGTTCAAGAATTAACTCAACGAAGAAATAACTAAATTGAATTTTAAAACAAAATTAATGACAGGGAAACATGGATGTGACAAAAAAGGAATTTGAATTTAAATGTGCCTTTCATGGTAAAAGATCACTCATAAAGCTAGTGCATTGTTCACTTTTCCTAGATACTTCCATGCTACAGTACTCATATACCCCAAAGAAAAACTTTTGCGACAGAATTATCCTAACGTTCCAAATATCACCAGTGTATGAAATCTGTAATTAAAAAAAACTTCTCAATACTAAAATATAGGACGAGACAGAATAATCATTTTATACTTTCCCTTAGCATGTGATGTTTAAGCATATTACTCCAAATATGACCAGATATTTTCTGTTGGGAATGCAAGAAAATTAGTGCAAATGGAGCATGATAGAGCTCTTATGAAGAACATATACCTACACTTTTTAACTGACAGTCGCCTCAGATGCTTCCATATGCATCAAAATGTTTCATCTTAACCTTAAAGATAGATCTGGGCAACATCAAAATATGTTTATAGTCTAGAATACTAAATGGTACAAATACAGCACAAACTTTGTATAAATGCAAGGCAACAGGGACAATATAACCCATGACTCTCATGAATGATGCTTGCAGTATCATTATACCATCAAGCAAACTAACCTAGCCAATGCTCATAATAGATGGATTACTATGGGAGAGGGAGATTGCATTGCCTTTCCACCAGCAAGGGCAAACTCACTGTGCCAGTTGCTAGGTTATGATCAGATGAAAGATAAACATTTTCAATCTCATTATTGGCAGGTTGTTGAGATGTCGCCTGCTGACGCTTAGCAGGGATAGTTTTCTGCACTACATAATGTTAGTATATGAAGCTATTTGTTTGCAACCTAAACTTAACAAGCAAATAATGATTCAATAATTAGTTTTTCACCCGGTCAAAACTATGTCAATAGAGAATAAACATGGGTCTTAAATTCCAAATAATGATTCAATCTCTTTTGTGGAAGAATGAATTGTTGTATATTTCATTGAATATTAGAATCCCATATATACAAGTAAATAGCATCGACGAAAGGAGACATATTAATGACAAAGATTACAAAGATTCAGGGTATATTACTAATATACCTTTACCCTAATGAAGCCCTAATTTTCTACTTCTTAATTCTCCTCCTCAAGTTAATAAATAAATATTGTTCATTCCCAGCTAATAATCATCTAAAATACAGGATTTCTTAATCCTTCAGTTAAAAACATTGGCAAGTTGTGAAGCGGTTGATATGTATAGAGTACAAATCAGCCAACTATCTACCTTCTCTTTAATGAAGTGTCTGTCTACTTCAATGTATTTATTTCTGTTATATTGTACTGGATTGTGAGTGATGTTATTCGCTGATTAATTGTCGCAGTAGAGTTTCATAGGTCCATCCCATTGAATTTTCAAATCTTTTAAAGTCATCTTCAACCATAAAAGCTCACACATCCCTTAGGTCATAGCCCTGAACTTTGATTCCGTACTAGACTGAGTTACTACATCTGCTTCTTACTTCTCTAAATTACTAAGTTCTCTCCAAGAAAGGTATAATACCTAGAGGTAGATCTCCTATTAATTGGTGAGCCAACATAATCCAAGATATCAGTATATACTTTAAGAAGTGAACCATTGTTTCTTTTGAACATAATTCATTCCCTTGGAGTACCCTTTAAATAATGAATTATTCTGTAAGCTGCTTATAGGTACACTTTTTTAGGTTTGTGTCACTATATAAGCAATATATGCAATGTCTAGCCTGTTATGTGAAAAATATATCAATTTCCTTACTATTTTCTAGTACGTTTCTCTGTCCATATTTGGGTCTTCTTTCGCCAATTCTAACCTATGATTGGATTAATAGATGTGCTAGCTAGCTTCCATGCGAGTTCGTCGTTTGTCTAACAAATTTGTGACATATTTTTGTTAGGCAATGAATATTCATGACTTTGAGTAGAACACTCTTATTATGAGGAAATATTTTAACTTTCTCAATTCTTTAGTATCGAACTCTCTAACAAGGCATTACTTGAAAGGTACTTTTTCCTCACCATAGTTCCCTATAGTAATTATGTCATCTACATATATCAGGAGGACTGTGACTTCCCATGATTCTAAGTGCTTAATGAAAAGGGTGTGATTTCCGTATAGCATTATCTTTACAAATCTTTCAAATCATACCTAAGAAGTTTGTTAAGCCATGTAGTACCTTTTTCAGTTTGCATTTTCTACTCGTTCCTACTCCCTCAGTAAATCTAGAGGGGATCTTCATGTAAATTTTTTTTTCCAAGTCCCCATGCGAAAAGGCATCTTCACATGCTACCATTGGCAATTGAAGTTAGCAGTTAAGACAAAAGGATACATATCATATTCATCTTTGCAACTGATGCAAATAGTCTTGGTAGTTAATCCGGTATGTTCCAGTATATCCTTTAGCCACCAATCATGCCTTGTACCTCTCTATTGTTCCATCATACTTATATTTGTTAGTTAATACATATTTGCAACCCACCAATATTTTCCCTTTGGACAAGTTCACAACTTTCCATGTTTGATTCTTTTCAAGTGTCTGCGTTTTAACATTTATAGTATTTTTCTATTCTTCATCAGTAGAGCAACTGCGGCGTTTGGAGCACCTGACCAGCAAGGACGGTGTGCGACTGAGCAGTTGCAGGAGGGACGACACTAGGAGGGACCGTGGTTTTGTGGCTTGCATTGCAAAAGAGGAAGCTGCGACTTGCAGCTGGGTTGCTAGTGTTGTCAGCAATGAAGCCGCCTTGGCTTCTGGTGATCGGTGGCTGGTGGTGGTCAGTTATGAAGACTGGCCTCTCATTTATGGTTTTTCTTATTTCGCAATGAATTATGAATAGGATTTATACAAGAGTTTATAGTTTTTGTAACTTAAAGTAATGAATTATATATTTTATTGATCATCTGAGTCCTACATATATAAGTGAATAGTAACAAAAAAAGAAAATAATATTAATTATAAAAATCACAGATCTAGAAAATATTACCAATATACTATTTACTCTAATAAAATCCTAATGTACACTCCTTAACACAATCTTATTGGTACTACGACTTATCTTAAAGCACGACCTATGGCTAACGTATATACTCAAACTTTTGAACTCAGTTATTTTAATATATTCTTCCTTATAGTTAAATTTGTATTTACTTGCCTATTCATATCTCTTGTTACCACCAATATTGCCTTTGCATCAGTTAGATGCAAAAAATATGTCTTCATGTAGCTTTATAGTTTGGACCACCAGGGTTTGTTACTTAACCGAAGTCCGCAAAAGTCCCTAACCCACCGTGCTTAATTCATGATGTTTAAAGAAATAATTTAAGAATTTGGTTTGAAGAGTGGTAGTTGTGATCATATTGCTTTTATAGACCTGACATTGATTTTATATTTTTGATAATATATGCTGATGATATTGTAATTACTGCAGTCATAGTATATCAGCACCCATGTCCTTTCTCCGGGACAATTTTAGACAAAAAGTTTCCAGGTAGTTGAAAGATTTTAAATGTTTTGAAGTTAAAAGGTCGAAGAAAGAATCTTTCTTTCTCAAGAAGATGTATGTCCTCAACCTCCTAAAGGAAACTGGAAAGTTGGTGCAATGGTGACTAATCTGTAACTTACCCTAAGAGATGTCAAATGTTGGAAAATGGAACTATCTTACATTAACTTGTCCTGACATCACATTTCCATTTAGTATTGTGGTACAATATATATTTTTTCCACAAGTTACTCATTAGCCGTTTTAGAACAAACTTTTTTTAAACGAAAAACGCAACATTATTAGGAGAAGAAAGAATTCAATAACTAGAGGATTAGATATCCTCCCAGCTAAAAATAAAACAAAATAAAAGGAGAGTCCTACAACACTCAGAAAAGGATTATCGGCCAATTCCTACTCAAGAAAGATAAAGAATACTATTTAAAATGTCCATAGATCCCCAGGAAGTCAACTTATCCTGAACAAGCAGAAACAGAGATAACTGATCCATGAAAATCCGTGTTTCTCTCTAACCAAATCACCCGCAACCACAAGCCAACAAGTACAGCCCCTATATAAAGAACCTTATTCTCCTTTTTCTTGCCAAAACTTAGTGCTGAAGAAGAAACCCCTCAAGGTTACAATGACAAGACAAAAAGATACCAAAAATATCAAAACACGACCAAATTCTCTAGGTCAAATCACAATGCAAAAGAAGATGACTACGAGTCTCATAATAAGTACTTTATGCTATAGACCATCACATGATAAATTCACTCGGCTGCTAGAGTACTTTATGCTTCTAATAATATTAGCTTCACTAACACCAATCTAACCAGAGTTCAATATTATTATAACAAGTAATAGTTTGATTACCATAGGAGAATGGGATCGCATTGCTCTTCCACCAGCAAGCCCAATACTTGGTGTGCTAGTCACTGTGTTAAAATCATATGAAAGGTCATCATCTTCACTATCGTCATCTGCCCGTTTTTGAGATGTTACTTGCTGACGCCTTTGAGGGATGGTTTTGTTCTGCATCATAAATTTCAACATGTGAAGGATAATATAGAAAGAGATCTTCACACAACTATATCAGGGGAGAATATAAAAAAGAGATTAAGTTCAAAAATTAAAATGATGATACTTGTGAGATGTAGTTAAAAAAAAAAAAAGAGATTTCTGAGAATTTACGATCAGAAACCGAAAATTGTATAAACGTGTCTGCAGTCATGGAAAATAGATCACATGTAGAATCAATGCATTATCCACCCAAAGTCATGTTAAGGGGCTTCCTTGGCTTAACAGGTTATTATCGGAAATTTATTCAAGATTATGGTCCCATTGCCGCTCCCTTTAACTAGAATGCTGAAGAATTTTTTTCTTTTTTGAGACTCATAAAGCTAGGTAGCATTTGACTAAGCCATGTCCAGAGCCCCGATGTTGGCCTATTAAAGAGTTCCCTCGACTTTTGCGTTTGAGATTGATGCCTCAAAATTAGGTGATGGTGCTTTGTTGCAGTTGCAAGGAAGACATGTTGCATTTTTCACTCACTCACTCGCTCAATGTCTTGTTCATCTTCCTGCTTATGAGAAAGAAATAATAGGTTTCTAGAATGGACCACTAAAGCCTCAAGTTTCTGTTGGAATAGAGAGTTAGTACTTCTCCGTAGCAATACTGGATCAGTAAGTCGCTTGGATTTTGCTTTACAGTGGAATATCGAGTTGGGCATAAGAATGTTTTCACGTATGTCTTTTCAAGGCAATGTGAAGACTCCAAGACATTCGCAGCCATTTCTGTTGCCCAGTTGAGCCTTTCTTTGTATTTGAACTGTTTTAATTTGAATTTCCCAGATAATTTCAAATAGAGAACGTCCCATCACTAGAACTATTGCAGCCTCTGACAGTACTAACTCAAGCCTGGACTCATGTATCCTTAGACTTCATTGAGCAGCTGCCGAAGTCAGAAGCAAAAGACACCACCGTAATAATAGTTAAACATTTCCCAAGTACTGTTATAGCTTTAAAACATCTCTCCACTGCTCATGGAGTAGCAGATCATACATGGAGACCATCCACTATTTGCATGGAATTCCAACAGTTTGAATTAACAAGAACAATCTTCTACCTACCCCAGCTCCCCACTAAAATGCTTGATTACAAAACCAATATCGAGTGGGACCTATTACAGTCTCCTCATTCTCTTTCCTATGCCTTAAATACACTTTCAAAGGCTTGCTATTTCTGACAGCATACTTCATTCTCCTTTCTCACTTTTCTACTGCTATCTTGGTTGCTTATCTATTCTTTTATTCTACTTTCAAGTTATATAGGTTAGCTGAACCTATGGTGAGCGATTGAAATCTGACTCTTATTAGTCTCTTTTGGATCGAGCTATTTTAATTAAATGGAGCCAAACTTGCATTTAGTCCAACCAATCACCCTTAATCTGATGGAGAAAGGGAGGTGGTGAATAGATTTGTAGATGTACTTGTGCTGCTTCATTAGTGATTAGCCTCGTAAATGGATATATTGGGTGTCTTGGGCTGAATACTTCTACAACATGTGCTTCCACACTTCTTGTGAGCTACTCCTTTAGAGGTTCTGTATGGACGACCATCACTCAGGCTTTTCTCTAATTGTCTTGGATTATCTAAAATTGCAACAGTTGATATGGAACTTCGACTGGAGACTATTATACAGGCCCTTTGCCATTAATAGTTTGATCTTATTGATGTTTCCTTCAGATTTAAATGCAATAAAAAGCTGGCTCCTTGCTTGTATTGACCATTTTAGGTGCTGGAATGAGTTGGGCCAATTGCCTATCACTTGGAACTTCCTCTTCAGTCCAAAATTCATTTGTACTTCATCTCTCTTGCATAAAGAGTTTTCATGAAGATGGAATCTGTAATTCCTATCTTGTCTCTTATTAATCAAGGGGTTCCTGTTCCTCTCCCAGAAGTTATTTTGGATTACTAATCAAGAGCATGATGACATGAAGCTTTGATCCATTGGGAGGGTCTCCCCTAAAGATGCTTTTTAAGAATTTATTTCTGAGCTCCATCTTCGGTATTCTCACTTGTCGCCATGAGGAACCACCCTTTTGAGGGTGGGGATGATGTTACACAATTCTTAAAGAAGCAAAAATCCATTCACAGCCAGGCCTATAGAAGGTTCACTCATGGGGAAAAAAAGCATGATTAGATTAATAGTTAAAGCCCTGCATGTTAGTTGTATTGTTTATTATTATGGCTGTTCTATGGGAAGTTTATCATGATTATTATTGGACAGTTTTATGTTTGAATGTGTCAGTTTATGTTTGAAATTGTTGGTTGTGTATCTGACTTTGTAATTGGGATTTGCTACTGTCATGGGGGGTAGTTATGATTCTCAATAGTAGTTATTCCATTCCTTGGTGAGAGTCCACATAAAGCCATCTAGTTTGAGAACAAGAGATGGAAAAAATTTGTCTTTGGATTTTCTTAAAGAACTCTAATTTAAGGAGATTAATAAGCCCAAGCCTTTGGTAAATCATAATAGGTCTGAAAGGAAGGAAAAACCAGAAGCATGTTGGTAGTTAAATTTTTTATTTTTGTGTAGAAGGACAGAATATTAGATGTAGGTCTCTAAAGTCTAACAGCATAACCACAAAGAACTATAATGCCGCATAGATGGATTGTCACACTGAAAAATAAAATTTGAATGTCCTCATGCTCGATGTTTCTATTACCAAAGCAATGAGTGAGGAGCCTATCCAGAGCTAACAATTTGAAGTAGTTAATAGGCTAATTACCATAGGAGAGGGAGATCGGGTTCCCCGTCCGCTAGCAAGCCCAATACTTGGTCTTGCTTGACTATAATCATATGAAAGGTCATCATCTTCAACATCCTCATCAGCCAGTTGTTGAGATGTCACTTGCTGACGCCTTGCTGGTGTTGTTCTCGTCTGCACTTCATGTTATAACTTCAGTGTTAAAAGTGCCGTCATAAAGTTCATCATGCGAGCAAGACCAATGGACTTTCCATACATTAAGATGCACTTCAATGGAGATAACAGGACATTAATTTAAATAAAAAATAAAAAATAGAACAGGAAGTAAAATTAATGATAATAGTGAGACAAGGAAATCCAAAAATATTAGAACTGAATATGTTGATACTATGGAACAAAGTCTGCGGGTGAAAGTCAATGCACCATCCACTTTATGATATGAAATTCCATGTCATACAACTCGTCAACACGAAGTCATGGTTCTCCTACAATACTGTATTTTATAATTATCCACATCAATAAGACCTTTTAGTCTCTTCTCAAAATTTCTTATGTCTCCCTCCTAAAGAAAAATTGTGTAACTTACACCTCCCTGTAGTCAAATATTATCTTTAAGTAATTTTCATGTCCAAACACCACAAACCATTACTCTAATAATCAATGCATCACCATAAATTTTCATGTAAAAGACACTCCATGTTCACAGAATACAAAACCTTACCATCTTGGTCAAAAGTATTCATTACAAGCAAGAAAGAATTACATGCAACACAGCTGCACTATATAAATGTTAAACAGAACTGTCAATAACCTTTGAAAGTTCCAATTCGTGGTGGCAAACAAACTTGATTAATACTCTTGGTACAGCCAAAACCGGAACTTACAAAGCAATCTAAATTATGGAAGTGAATTACCACAGGGGAGCGAGGTCGCACTGCTCGCCCACCGGCGAGTCCAATACCCGCCGTGCCGGTGGCATTATAATCGAAGGAGAGGTCATCCTCATCGACGTCTTCATCGGTCGGTTTATGCGCCATTACGGCAGCAAGCCTCTGAGCCGCCGCCTTTGTCTGCGCTTTCCTCACGCTCGACCCTCCGGCCACTGATCCTGACCGCACGTGCCTCCGTGGCATTGGAGAAATCATCGGCGAAGACGGTGCTCCCGGCGTCGCCGCCGGTGTAGTTGGCATTGAGCTTTTCTGCTTAGTGTAAACCGGTCTAATCCTGTCCATATTTGGTACTAAAAGAATCTAAAACCCAAAAAAAAAAAAAAAAACTCAAAAATCAAACAGAAAGCAAGGAAACTGGAACTTAAAGTTCAACGTAATGAATTTAATCAACTATTACAGTCAATGAACAAAGAAAAAGCATCATACGCAACATCAATTGTAAAATTCAATTCAACACTAAAACTAGAGATCAAGAAGAGAAAAAAAAAAAAAAAACCAACCGGTGATTGATAAACGACACGATCCGCTTCAATGTAATGATAAAACTTGTTGTTTCCGCGCTCAATTAAGCTGGATTTTCTTTCTCGTCAACTGAAATGCAAGATATACACTCAAATTTCTTCAAACTTGAAAGCATTACAATGTCAATCAACAATCAGATTCAAAACATAAAAATATAGTTTGATTCATTTGAAATTGATGCTTTAACTGCAGTAGATTAGTTGCGAGGAGGATTGAAGAAATCTTCATTTGATATAAACTTGAAAAAAGAGAAAATCAAACGAAGAAAATGATGGAAGCAGTATGGAATTTTGAGCGATAATCTTGAAAATGAGAAGTTCTTGTTGAGGGAAAAACGATCCGAATATTAAGCAATGAAGGCGGAAGTTTTAATGGTCTGCTTAGAAGAAACGGTTTTTTCAGTTGTGGAATTTCAAATTTTGCCTCAAAAGAGTTTTAAAGATAATTTAATTTTACGTTAATTTATTAATAAATTAAAATATTATAAATCAGTCCTCACTAATCAGATATAATATTTATTTCGATCGAATTATAAATTAAATTTATTTTATTTTAATTTAATTTTATATTAATATATTAATAAATTAAAATTAAATATTATAATATATTTTAATTTATTAAATTAAATATTATAAGCCAGTTACAACTAATTAATAATACGACATAATATAATAGGCCTGTCGGGACCAAAACCCAGATTTTCAAAGGTAAAAAATCAAGCCTACATGTAAAACTAGGCCCAGAATTAAACGACACCGTTTTGGTATCTTCCCACGTATATATGTCTCGTTAGGATTTTGCGTTTTCGACCTTTGGATTTTTCCAAAAAAATTGAACAAAAAAGATAGAGACATTCGGGGGCGGAGTGCGGCTCTAGGGTTTCGTAGGTGCATGCTTAGCAACAAAAATCAAGGAAAGCAGATTTCGACAGGCTAATTGATGACGATGATGAACTGATGATGATGATCGGGAGATAAGAGACATCGGGGAGAGAAACAGAGAGGTAAAATAGGAAACTGAGAGAAGAAGCCTATGAATGAACGAAACCTAAGTTCTGTTATGATATTGATCTTAATGAAGCCTATGAATTTCTAAGTATCTACTGTTTTTTTTTTTATTTTAAAGTCCATGAAATGATCATTTCCTTGTTTTTAAATTGAACGTGGAATAATAGATCGGTGAGAAATTATAGATGTATGTATCTCTTTTAGAACGTTTGCATGAATGAGATTGTTTTCCAGCAACTAACCTAGTCTTCTACTCTTTTGTGGTCAATAATCAATTAATTTTCTGTCTCAATGTTTTTGAAGTTAAAAAGTGGGATCATGAACTCCATATTGAGGCCTAGCTGAGAATAGAAATCCTTGTTTAGGGTTTAAAAGCGTCCTCGGATTGCTGGCTATGGAACATTGATTTTTCATTTTTGTTACTTCTTCCAAGGTTATCTTGAATTTGCTTTTATTAGAGATTTAAAATTCATACAATGATTGGAGTGTCGAAAACAAACCTCTATGTTTTGTCTAATCAGGATCTTACTTTGCTCAATAGTAAACAGGTACTTGAATTTGAAGCTTGTGTATTTTGATTCTTCATGACTGATTATGTTACAACCGACTGACTGTATAGTTTGTATTTTTGTAACTTTTCCTTCTTAGTTATATTTGTATGTTTTTGTCATAAATGTCACGGCATGAGCATTTTTCTTGCTTTCTTATCCATGTTATCCAGTCAGTATGCTGACTCTCTGATTTTTCTTTAAAGCATTTTGTGTATGAAAAGAAGAATAGAGCTGATGAACTGATGGTTGTCCCTTAATCTCCTGGATGTCTAATATTCCTATATGTAAGCTGTCTGATTTCATGCCTGAGAGAGCCTTCCACTGCTTCATGTGCTTGCATAGCATGATCACTGATGATCTTGTTTTGCAAATAGACTTGTAGGATCACAAGCTTGAATCCCTAGGTGGAAGCTTCTACCTTGCAAACTAAAAATTCAGAATAATGTGTATGAGTTTAACACGGTTGGAACTTTAGACTTTGGTTTTAAAGTGAGTTTTCTAGTTTAAATTGGGGCCACCTGGTTTAGTATGGTTGTCATTGGCATTCTCTTGATTCTCTATTTTGTATCTTCAGCATTTCTCTATTTCTCAAAACATGCCTTGAGGTGTATAATTATTAAGAGAATATGGAGCTGTTAAAGAACCAAGAAAGAGGTCATAGTTTTGTCAATTTCGTTTTCTTATTTTGTGCATTTAATTTATCCATCCCAATTTGGTTTGGTAATATATTACTTGCTTAATTTTCTTTACTTATGAAGTTACAGCCACACACTAGAACATGAGTTAGGACACGAAAAGGTGCATGCGAGTTAGACGTAAGTTTAATTATTCTGCACCATAGTGCTGCTGCTTTATGCTTTCCTATCCTGTGCCATTTTCTACCCCAATATCTTAGTAACTGACTAATTCATAGTTAGTTGTTTGATCATGCTCCAATAGGATTAGTGACCACCTATGATTTTTGAATATTTTTTGGAGAGCAACTGTAGTATTGGTCGCCTGGTACTGTTTTAGGTTTTTTAATCAACTTGTGCTTAAAATTTTAGATTGGAAGTAAATGCTTAAACTCCTCTTGTAATCAAGGTTTGAAAGATGTTCTATCCTATTTAGCTCTTGTTTATTGGGTTTAACAATCTATTATTGAACTATATTTGTCTTATTTATGTAGGCTTTTGATTGTGCTTGATCCAGCTGCAGTGAGTTCATTGGGAAAGAACACATAAGTATTAAAAAAAAGGGAATGTATAACGGAATAGGACTACAAACCCCTAGAGGTTCTGGGACGAATGGTTACATACAGAGCAACAAATTTTTTGTCAAGCCAAGGACTAATAAGGTTGCCGATGCCACTAATAGTTTTGAACCTGGTCAGGGCACTGCTGGTCTCTCTAAGAAGCCCAACAAGGACATCCTTGAGCATGACCGAAAGCGTCAAATTCATCTCAAGCTTGTTGTTCTGGAAGACAAGCTCATTGACCAAGGTTACACTGATACTGAAATAGCTGAGAAGCTTGAGGAGGCTAGGAAGACTCTAGAAGCTGCTGCGGTGGTGGAGGAAAATAATGGATCCACTTCCACATTACTCAACTCTGAAAATAAGTAATTGGTCTTCCCCCGATTTCTTGTTGCCCTTTGCTTGAATGGTATATGTCATGTTTCTCAATACTTTCTTTTGTTCGTACTGGATGATACCCATGGATTAAATCCATTAGCTTAGAGTTAATTTAGTAGTGCTTAATATCTCTGGTTGTGCCCCTTTGGGAGCTTGAGGGTAAATACAGTAGGATATTTGTAAGTGAAATATGACGAAGTAGGGGTTGTCACACACTTTGTTGAGGAAAGGAAGTTTTTGACCTAATCATTGTCTGGTGAAAGACAGTAAAGGTGGGGCTTATCATATGGCACAAAAATATTCTTACCTACTAAAAAAATGTATGTAGCAAATTACCACAAAAAGAGACAATTGGGAACTTTAACCATAAATGATAATTGAATAATTACAAACTGCTTCTGCCCTTTCTGATTTGGCTAGTTGAATAATTGGGGGTTTTAGGGGTTACAGGGGGTCAATAAGCACTGCCTTATTTTACTCTTTAAAGGTTTTAAATGAGAGTTAGTGGCAACTCTTACATCTTTTGCCGGCCTTCCCCAACCCCACTCACCCGCAAAAACTTAAAAAAGAAAAAAAACTTGCAACCCCTAATCATTGTTACTTACCGCAATGGTATAGTCTTATGTTTAATGCGTGACACTGATTGTATCATATTCTTCTATCGAGATTGACCCAAGCAATTTTTTTTGGCATGAATAGGGTTTCAGATACACAAACCCACCAAATTGCAGCCAGAAAGGAGAAACAGATGGAAACATTTCGAGCTGCGCTTGGAATAGGTCCAGCAGAGTGTAATGAAGAAATAGATGGAGGGAATGGTGATAGTCCCAGAAACCATCAAAAGGATGACCAAGATGACAACAAGCAATTTGAGAGACATGAACATGCTTTTTTAGATAGAGAAAGTGGGTGGAAGAAACGGTCAATGGAAGAAATGGGGGTTGAAAAGGATGACAGAAGAAAGGATCTTAAAGATCATAAGGTTCATAAGAAAAAACAGGAAAATGATGGACTTGATGAGTCAGGACACAGGAGGAAAGATCGAAGAAGGAGAAGGCATGGAGATGATTCGTCTGACAGTGATAGCAGTCGTGAGCAACCAAAAAGCGCAAGAAAGAAGCATCAGAGACAAAGAACAAAAACTGATAGTGAAGTTGATTCTGATGTTGATACTGACAAGAGGAAAAGCAGAACTTCAAAGAAGCAGAGTAGAAGCAGAATAGATGAC
Organism: Carica papaya; assembly: GCF_054855325.1. Classification (NCBI taxonomy): domain Eukaryota; kingdom Viridiplantae; phylum Streptophyta; class Magnoliopsida; order Brassicales; family Caricaceae; genus Carica; species Carica papaya. Next base: position 36,514,789 of record NC_142314.1, on the reverse strand, counting down.
AGTGACAGTTCTGATTCTGCTACTGATAAAGAAGAGAGAGAAAAATATAAGAAGTCCAGTAAAAGGTATGATTCTGATGATGAGACTGATTATGATGAAGATGAAAGAGAAAAACATAAGAAGTCAAAAAGAAGGTATGATTCTGATGATGATTCTGGTTCTCATGAAGATGAAAGAGAAAAATATAAGAAGTCCAATAAAAGGTATAATTCCGATGATGACTCTGGTTCTGATGAAGATGAAAGAGAAAAATATAAGAAGTCTAATAAAAGGTATAATTCTGGTGATGACTTTGGTTCTGAAAAAAATGGAAGAGGGAAATATAAGAAGTCCAATAAAAGGCATGATTCTGATGATGACTCTGGTTCTGATGAAAATGAAAGAGAAAAATACAAAAAGTCCAGTAAGAGACATGATTTGAATGTCAACTCTAGTTCTGATAAAGATGAAAGAGAAAAATTCAAGAGGTCGAGTAAGAGGAATGATTCAGATGATGACTCTGGTTCTAAGAAAGATGAAAGAGGAAAGTACAAGAAGTCAAAGAAGAGATATGATTCAGATGAAGATGAAAGAGGAAGATATGTGCAATCCAGAAAGAGGCATATTGCAGATGATGATTCAGACGTGGATAAACCTGAGGAAAAACGATATAAGAAATCCAGTAAGGATGATGACTTAGATAATAATTTGGGTTCTGGAAAAGCGGAAAGTAAAAAACATATGAAGTCCACTAAGGGGTACAACTCAGAAGATGATTCTTATTCCAGAAAACATGAAACGAAAAGATATGCGAACTTAAATCAGAGACATGACTCAGATACTTCTGATTCTGATGTAGAATTACTTAAGCACAGTGACAAGAAGAGTAACCAGAATTTGAGAACTGGTGGAAACAATGATTCTAAGAAGTTTGATGGTAGTACTGAGCATGATGACAAAACTTACAGAAATGATGATGAACAGCGCTCTAAAACTAAGAGTGATCAGGATCATGATGACCGCAGGAGGGGACGAAGTCATGACAGTGATGAAGAGGAGCGTAGAGGTAAGAAGCCTGAAAGAGATCAGGAGGATGATAAGTATAGAAGGCATGGACGGGATGATAGGGAGCAATATGGAAGCCGAAAGCATGCAAGAGGGGCAGAAGAATATAGGACTAAAGACCTAGGAGAGAAAAAAATTGATTACTCAAAGAAAGCCAGATATGATGATTCTCGATCAAGTGATAAGAAAGCACATGAAAGCTACAAGCTCGGGGATGGCAGGGAGAATCAAACAGATTACCCAAAGAAAGCTAGATATGATGATTCTCGGTCAAGTGAGAGGAAAACATATGAAAGCCGCAAGCGCGAAGATGGCAGGGAGAATCGAACAGATTACTCAAAGAGAGCTAGGTATGAGGATTCTCAGTCAAGTGAGAAAGTAAGATACGATGATTCTAGGTCAAGTGAGAGGAAAGCATATGAAAGCCGCAAACGCGATGATGGCAGGGAGAATCAAACACATAACTACTCAAAGAAAGCAAGATATGATGATTCTCGGTCAAGTGAGAAAGCAAGATACGATGATTCTCGGTCAGGTGCGAGGAAAGCATATGAAAGCCACAAGCGTGATGATGGCAGGGCAAATCGTTGAGTCATATTAAACTGCTACTTGGAATTGCATTGCATTATCACAGGTGATATTTTTTTTTAAGTCTTCGCATTGCTGGTTTAGTTTCCTGGTTTTAATCTCTTCTACTCATAATGGTTCATTGAGAACGTGTTTGTCAAAGCAGGTTGTTACTCCTGGAAAACAAACATGGAGGTAGCGTTGCTGGCTGTAAGGGATGCAATGTAGTAACTATTCCTTTGGAAGAATTCTGCGCTTGTTTGTAAGATAATATTTGATAATACTTTGTTTTCGTGCTAATAATGCCAACTCTTTTTTTAACCCTTCCGGTAATCAGTGTCAGCTTGGGAAGTTCTTCTTTAAGTTGTCTTTTGTTTTAAAGCTTACTTGCATAAGGTCTGTATTTCATACTGCAGTAGGGTAATAGCAGTTATATGCTGAAAACTTGCACGTGCCATGTAATTTGGAAAGCAGTAGGGTAATAGCATTTGAATTTGTGAGGAGTTGATCTTAAGTTTCCATTACAAGTTAGGATGGAGAAATTACTTCATTTAACAAGAGCATGATGTTGCAGTATATAACTTTTTGTTTTATCAAGTTATCAGTAGAAATAGAGTAGCATATCTATCTATATATATATATAGACAACTTGTTAGAATGTAGTGGACCATGCATATTGGCAAACATAAGGCACTGAGCAGGATTAATCTTTCCCTTTTTAAAGAAATTAGTCTCAAGGTAGACCATGACCAAATCACCATTTCCTCAAGTACCTTCTCTAACCTTAGCACATTCTCAATTTCCTAAAACCATACACGTTTGCAAAAGACGACTTCTCTCATATCTTGATTGCCTGTTATTCTTGATCTCCTCTGTTGACATCTCGTCCTCGTTCACTTCGGGAATTTTCAATAGAGAGGCATTAGATTTCGGTGTTTGTATTGCCAGACGACTCGATATGAAACCAGAGAGATAAACAATGTCAAGCTTCTGATTAATACGTTAAAGATTATTGAATGTCAAAGATTGCAAAGTTAATTACTAGTAATTATTTACCAGTTAGATTATTATCATTATATATATATATATATATTGTTGATTTGTAAAACTCCAAAGTAATAATATTTGAAAGTTCAGATTAAGTAATTGAAATTTCATACCCTAAACAAAAGTTCTATAAGCATCTATCAATAAAGCTGTTTTACTTTTCATGCAGATCCACACCTGAACTATTTAGTCTTTACATAACTCTTTTATTACGATATATATATATATATATTAAAAAAGTATAATATATATTAACAAAACACCAAAAACAGAGGGTACCAACTTTACATATCGACGACATTTTCAAAATTTACATCACTAATAGTATTACAATATATATATATATTTAAAAAATATAATATATATTAATAAGACACCAAAAACAGAAGGTACCAACTTTACATAATGTTAACATATCGACGACATTCTCAAAATTTCCATCATTAATAGTATTACAATATATATATATTTTTTAAAAATATAATATATATTAACAAGACACCAAAAATAGAGAGTACCAACTTTACATAATGTTAACGTAGACAACATTCTCAAAATTTACATTACTAATAGTATTACATCTTAACAAAATAGAACGAAAATAATAAACTCACTTATTTTTTAATATATTAAAACTATTCGCAGTAAAAAATTTTACCATTTCAAAAAAAAATTTAAAAAAAATTGAAAAATAAGTGTTATATAGATGTTATTTTTGTATTTGATTTTGTTAATTTCAGCAACTATCCCACCACAGCACCCATAGTGTATCTCAATCTTTTTATAAAACAAGATGCATTATAATCAACCAACACTAAATTATGAGAAGCAACCATTTTGAATTACTTCAATATGGGAGAAAAAAAAAAAATGAAAACAAAAGAATATATAAAATCAGTAAGAAGGTAGAAAATGTTTTACTTGGCAGAAGAAAGATTTAAGGGAGTTGCAGAGGATTTTCAAGTTGAAGATTAACCCATTTGCCATAATCTTGCAATAGCTGCTGCAGGAGCAAAGGTACAAGGCTATCCACCAGAGCTTGCATCACTCTGTTCATCAAAATTCCACCCCCAAATTTTATCAAATGGAAAAAACCGTACTGGGTTTTTTTTTTTTAACAATACGATCAGAAGTTGAAGAAGAAACGACATTTTAATTGGAAAATTGAAGTAATGTTTTGATTCTAAGCTAGTACCGTGTTTGACACCAACGGTTAGAAATCAAATGCGTAAACTATAACGAAATTCTAGATACTGAATAACTAAGATTTCAAAATATAATAAAAGATGTGATTAACTTGAACCGAATAAAATGTAGAAGTTGTTAACGAAAGAAAGATTATCCGAACAGCTTGTGGGCTGAGAAAGTAAAACCTCATTTACACAAGTCGTCAGGATAGGTAATCAAGGAGACTACTTACAAATTTCCTGGAATCTCGACTGTTGATACCGGCAGCAGAGTAAATGGTTGCGTATAGATCTGCATGCAATTACCATGGCGAAAAACTAATAATTACCTCATTCTCAAAATATAAATAAACGAGAAATGAACCAAACACAGCCTAAAAGTCATAGAAAATTATGATGTAATGGATGAGCTGCAAGAATCTTGCAGATGAAATTTGCCAGGAAGCACAATATTTACATGTAAAATTCCAGAAGATCTGGTTTATGGTTCTTCCCAATCCTTATTAGCACTAGTGGAGGATCAAATAATAATTTACATGTATAATTATTATGATCAAAAGGAGCAACGTAAACAAACCTCGAGAGAAAGATTCAGTTTTACATCAACCTCCAAAAATGATTCAGAATCATTATCATCCCACGTCATGTGATTTGTCATAATTGCTGCAAGTTTGAAAATAATATCAAGTATTAGAATGTTGTGTTTGCAGTGTCGTAAGACTACGTATATGATGAATATCAGAAAAGCCCCTCTAAGGTAATGAAGCACTTAATTGATCAACATAATAAGAGCTGCACACGAACTTCTTATTCCTATAGCTATCCGGAACATGAAGAAGATATGGTACTAAGAACAAAGATACCTGAAAAATGGCTGTTTTGCCTCTCTACAAGATCTGAACCTTCAAACTGCATAGAAAATTATCAAATAAATAAATATATATATATATTAAAAACGAAGTTTCAACATAGCAGCCAAAGAGGCTGGCTTTGTGCTTAGACCTAACAAGTGTTTAGTTAATGCATTTTGAGGGCTAACCAAATGTCTGTATTCGCCCCAACATTCCCTTACTACAGGATGCTTACTTACCCAACATTTATATCCGTCTCAACCCAAACTTTTCTGGTTCATCCTAAACATTCCCCACTTGTCTGACTGTTGCTGAGCAGTTTTTGGAACATATGCTAGTCTTGATAATGTAATAGATGATAATTACAATTGTGAATTGTTAGTTTCTTTGAGAATTCTCTTTCACTATGAAAAGTTTCTTAGAGATGCAATTGGTTTTTATTTTCCAGTTGATTCTTCAATAAATTCATTATCCGAACTGTTAAAAAATTTAAGAGAGTGGTACTTCCTTAAAACAAATACATCAAATTTCACCCGTGCAGCAATCTACATCTGCAGCATCATAGAAGGAAAGAAGAAGTTCACCTTGCAACAAAGCAACTCAACTGTACAATCTTCATCGGTTGGAGTCACTCGCAAATCCAACACTGGGGCAGCTTCAAAGTTCAGAAGTTGAATTTTCGGGAGTGCGCACCTGCACTGGTGAAAGAACAATCACTGGCAATTTAGATCCATTTTAACAATCCATAAGCCACAATATCCTTGCTGCACCATTTTTACCAACGAAGGAACAATGTCAGATTAGATATTCAGCACCAAAGACCCCAGTCCAAACCCCAGTAATGATTTCTTAAAAATTAATCAATCTATTTATAAAAAATTTACTAATTTCCAAAACTCAACCTACAAATCCTAAGATATTGCTGCATATATGGAAATAGAGGAGATCATGGCTTTTGATAAAATATACTTGACTATAAGAGCTTCTATTCTAGGAAGCTAACAGTAAACTGTCATCATAAAGTACCATAACAGTAAGCTGCTCATTTGGAAATCTAGCGATCTCTTTAATTCCTCTTGAAGTATAATGAGGACATTGGGTCAGCATGAGTTTAGGAAATGCAACTAAAGAAAGCTGCAAGTTAAGGTATTAAATGTGAAGGGTGAACTAACATGTGTCATAAACTAGCCAAGAAACAGAAGAACGTTGCAAAAGATGGTCCATCGTATCTCCATTTTTTAATTTCTTGCATATATATAAAGACTGGAGATAAGCTTCTACATCTCTATTTGAGTGAGTTTATATGTGTGCAAAGACTATTCTACGTACGTACATCTGGATATATCTCTATCGAACATATTCCTCTGCCCTGTCTTAGAAAAATGCTACTAAAGAAAAAGGAATCTACCAGTTGAAAAAAATCAACCTCTTCTTACATTTTTTTAGAAGAATCAAAACAACTTTTATTTTATGAAAGAATCACAGTTATATCATATTTGAATCCAGATTTTCACTTGAAAATTGTTACATGAGATATTCATGAAGATAATATCTACTCTAAGATTGTTAATCTTCTCCACTTAGCATTACAACTGAACCATCCATTTCACACTGGTGGATAAGAGTTAAGAGTCAAGAATGAAAGGTTATGAGTTTTCATAAATATGAATTAGAATACCAGAGATAATCCCCTCAACTTGCCTCTTCAAGTTAACAGAAGGATGGTTAGAAAACAGGATATATGCTTATGATAAGTCCCTTCGGGGATCTCAAAGATTAAGGACTTAGAAAAAGATTTGTTGTTTTCATTTTCTACATTCATTCTTGTTTATGCATATACTTCTCATTTTCTGCGCTCATTCTTGTTTATACATATCCTTGTTAACAAAAGTGATACAGAACAAGAAAATCCAAAAGTGGGTTTTTTTCAATAATAAGAGTTATGATACAGAACCAACAAAAGAAAATAAACATTTTCGTAAGTCTTACACTAAAAGCAATAGGAAGATTTAGTTTCCTTTCTAGTATAAATAAGAGTTTTGAAAGATTTTAATAATTGTAAAGTGGATATATTCCAATAATCCTAAAGTGAACATATTTCAATACTAAGAGATATGATACAGAACAAATAGGATGATTTAATTTACTTTTCTTGTATATATAAAGGTCTTGAAAAGTTTTACAATAAAGGGGAATAGGAAGACTTTAATTTCCTTTTTCTTTCTCATAGTTCTTTGTATTTAGCTTATTTTCTTATTTACTACATTTTATAGATTTCTAGTTTTAATTGTATTTGGAGCTTATATATAAGGTATCCAATCTTAATTACTAAGTAAACTATTCATGATTGTCATTCAAATATTGGGATATTATTTTGATTATTGATATCCAATATCTCTTTGAAGACAAAATTTAGAGAAAATTTATTGAAAACCAAACTAGAAGATGTTGGATTTCAACAATCAAAACAATGTCTCACAAAATTTAGAGAAAAAAATTATTGAAAATCAAACTTGGAGATACTGGATTTCAATAATCAAAACAATATCTCACAAAATTTAGAGAAAAATTTATTGAAAATGAAAAGTTTATTGAAAACCAAACTTAGAGACATTGGATTTCAATAATCAAAACAATATCTCACAAAATTTAGAGAAAAATTCATTGAGAACCAAACTTGGAGATATTGGAATTTAGTAATCAGCAATATCTCACAAAATTTAGAGGAAAAAATTATTGAAAACCAAACTTGGAGATATTGGATTTCAACAGTTAAAACAATATCTCACAAAACTTAGAGAAAAATTTATTGAAAACCAAATTTAGAGAGGTTGGATTTCAACAATCAAAACAATACATTAATATTTGAATAATAATCATGATCTAAGATCGGATACCTTATCTATAGGCACCAAATATAGTTAAACTGGAAATCTACAAAATTTAGTAAATAGAAAAATAAGCTAAATACAAAGAACTAGGAGAATACTTAACAAATTGATTCTTCCTTTCTTTTTTCAAGTCTAAAATTTTTCAAAACCTTTATTTTCTTTTATCAGTTTTGGATCATATCTCTGACTATTGGAATATGTTTATTTTAGAATCTTTCTGTTTTGCATAAAAAACTTTCAATATCTATCATCATCTTTACTACATTCTCTCGCATTGTTATCTTACATCTCTTTATGAATAATATACATATAAACTTTCTGTTAAGAATGGTTTTATTGATGTGTATTACACTGAATGTTCAAGTTTATATATATAGGTTTTACAGAACGAAAAAGGAAATAAACAATTGATTACAATTACTACAAACGATATGATTTAATACTAATTTAATTTGCTTCCTTTCTAATATCTTGATTTATTTTCTCTTTTTAACACTTTTGATTTTCTTCTTCTTTAATATCATGATTTCTTTCCTTTTATCAGCTTGATTTACATTCTCTTTAATAGGATGGTTTTCTTCGCCTTTAATATCTCGATTTACTTACTCTTTAATACCATGATTTTCTTCTTCTTTAATACCTTGATTTACTTACTCTTTAATACCATGATTCTCTTCTTCTTTAATACCATGATTTCTTTCTCTTTAATACCATGATTTCTTTCTCATTAATACCTTAATTTACTTACTCTTTAATACCATGATTTTCTTCCTCTTTAATACCTTGCTTTACTTACTCTTTAATATTATGATTTTCTTCCTCTTTTAACACTTACAAAAATAAAAATTAAATGTTTTCTCCTATAGCAACCTAGCCTAATTCACTTAATAATGCAAACAAACAATCTGACTTACAATTGGTAAGAAAGCAAGTATAGAAGTGGACCTGTATGTGTTGTTATCAAGGTGCTGAAAACTTTGCAAGGCATTTGTATTCAACATTGCTTCAATCCCAGAAGGGTGGTTTAGAAATTCACTAATATGATATGCCTTCCTTCCATTACTATCAGAGTAAATGGGAACACTGATTCTTTCCCTTTTTGAGGCAGACAAGTTGGCTTTCTTTGCATTTGAAACCCACAAAGTGTTTGCTTTCTGGGATTTTCTCAGTTCAATTCCTTTCCTGGAAAAGGAAAACCAAAAAAGAAAAAAAATATTTTTCATAAAGTGTTAAATCTACTGTACTTGTAGAGAAGAACAATAAAAAAAGGCAAACCTTTTAGTAATGGTGAATAATGAGAAAGGAATTATGGAGGAAAATGAAGTAGAACCCAGATGCTCCTTTCCCCTTGTAGCCGCCATTGCAGCTCCTCTCCAGCCCTTAACAATTCCTATCTGCATCCCAAAACTCCCCACCCTGAAAAAAATAGAAAAAAATGTTTTTAAAAAGTTAACACCAAAACCCATTTTGAACTTCAAAAATCCGAACCTTTTTTGGTTTACTATTCTGATATCTTCTGTTCAAGTTTTCAATTACTTGGCTGCCATGAAAGTAATCATAAAAAAGTTGGAAGCTTTGGAGAATATTTTGGCTAATAACGAAAAATCAAAAAGCTGCAACAGTGAAAGCTCACATACCCACTCTGCTTGGTGCGTACTGAGTTGAGAGTCGCAGTAATGGCTATGGCTGAAGCCAAGGATAAAGCGAGCTCCTTCTTCTTCTTCGTCACTTCTTTTTTTTTTTTAATTTGGAAAATAAAAAGTGTAGAAAAGCGAGAGGCAGAGCTAACGGCAAGTGTCATCCGCCGTAAGATGATAACCGGCTTTGCCGGTACTTTTACCGGTTAATTTTGGTGCTTTGTTAATAATTATTATGTTATATTTTCTTTCTTATTTTTAATATATTATTTCAAAATATAATTTTTTAACAAATTTATTTTTAAAAAATAAAAAATTATTATCTTTTTTTTGACTTTGATATAAAATATGAAATTTTAAGATATCCTGAATTCCCAGAGTGTATCCAAGTGTATAATATATATATATATATAATATCTAAAAATGTCATTAGGCACCCAATATGTCCAGAAAAACTCTTATCATTTTCTCACCCTATGCTCTGTGCAGAGCTCAGAGGAGACAGTTCTGAATCAAAAGAACTACAAAGTTCCAATCTTTCATAATCAGTCTTCACAGTTTGTGATGACAGTTTAAATTTGGTAAAATAATAAGCAAACAAATATGAAATTCAGGCTTTCCTTCTGAATTTTACTCTACATGGATTCAGCAGTTTCGTTTAACAATAATAACTGTCAGTAAATAAATATTCAATTGCATTCTAAACAATATACATGGAGAGATGAAACCTCAGTCCTGCTAGGGAGAACCCGTTGTGATCAACCAATTCGAAGGGCCTGCTTTATGAAGGCAGCGACGTGTAGGTTCTTGGTATCAGTGGGGACTGCAACTATAAAGATAATGCTTCTGTCATCAAGACTTCCAACTCGTTCTTAGCTTGGCAATTTCTAGACCAACTGTTCAGTCTTTCTTCTTCTTATCATTTAATGGTCTCCGGATGAGGATTGCCCTCCAATTTGTTGTCATTCTTCGGCTTTCTGAAATACCCTCCTCCTCTGTCCTCTTTCAACTAAGATCTCTATATTTCCTTTTGAGACGAGACAATTTTAAGAGATGTCCTCATACCTTCTGAATCACTCTGAGCTTAGCACTCCTAGACCGGCTATTCAATTTCTCTTCCTCTTCCGATGGTGTTATCGGTCTTTTCGTAAGGATTGTCCCATTCAACCCTTGTATTGTCTGTTTAATCCACTTTTCATTCTCATTACTTCCACTTGTGGTCTTTTTGAAATATCTACCACCTTCCCCTTCTTCAAAAGGAACCTCATCTTTGCTTTGAGAGTTGATAATGCCAAGAAAAGTTTGTTTCACTATTCTGTCCTCCAAACTATGGAAAGAGATGACAGCAAGCCTACCACCTGGAGCAAGACAGTCGAAAGAAGCATGGAGAGAATTCTCCAGGGTCTTGAGTTCATCGTTAACAGCTATTCGCAGACCTTGAAAGACACGTGTTGCTGTTTTAATCCAACCTTGCCTACCTCCTGTATTAGTTCAAAATTTAAAGAACCATAAAAGTAAATCACCTGCCCAGTAAGCTAACGCTAAATAAAACGTTTGTAAGTTAAGGTTGCCACTGATGTCTCACTTTGACCTTCTTCACATGTAAAATCATGAAGTTAAATATAATAGTAAAGTCATCATTTATCTATATCAACCTCCATTAAAAGATAATGAATGCAAATTCGAGAAAGCACAAAGTGAACTGCAAAGACATGAGAAGGAAATAAGCACAAAGTGAACTTCAATGGACATGAGAAGGAAATTCACCTCTTGTTCCAGGACTCGCATTTCGTATAAGATTTACTAGATCACCAGTAGAATGCAACCCGCCAGTTAATCGAGCCCTAACAATTTTAGTCTGAAATAAACGCCAGTTGCTTTCTTCACCATAATCCCGCAGGATTCTGCCCACCTCAGTTTCTGGCCAAGAGTTCAGTATATCTTCTGCTTTCAAACTCGCCTGTCATGCACCTTCTACATCAGCTAAATAGAATGAACCTACAAAAAGATTCCTACAGAAGCATGTACCAGATCTAGGTAAAAGAACTTTGCTTGTCAAGTTAGCAAGATCAAACTTTTCGCATGATTTTAATTTATTAATTCTCTCACTTAAAGATTACAATAGTTCCCAGCAATACATCCTAAGAGGATTCTATGGGTAATATTCTCCCACTCATCGAGGCATTCTCTTGTAAATCTCAACTTCATTTATCCATATCTTATTAACAGTGTCTTGCAGTCCTTATCTTCCTGTTAACCAATAATGCTAGCTCAGTTCTAGCTTTCATGATTTCTACTTCTTTGGTTCATACAAGAATGCTGTGAGTTCTAACCTGAGGATCCATGCGCATATCAAGAGGTCCCTCACGAAGCCAGCTGAATCCTCTCGCAGGATTGTTCACCTGTGCTAAAAGACAACATTTTGAGCAAAGAAACATCAGTTGGAAAGCAGAACACACTGGCTGTTATTTATCCATAAAGCCTACCTGCATAGATGACATTCCCAAATCCATCAATATGCCATCAACTCCAGAGGACAAGAGTTGTGGATCAACACGAGCAAGAACAACTTTGGTGGACTTGAAGTTCTCCACAAAGGTAAAAGCTTTTGATGGAGGCTGCACAAGAGTATCCAAACGAGTACTTGCCGCTTCATGGGCAACAGGATCAACATCCATCCCAATAAAAAGCTTCAGTTCAGGATGACCCTTAATAATCTGCAAGACCCGAAGATTTAAGACATTGAATCATACCTGACATACCCGAAATCAAGAGAGCAGCACTTGAAACACATGAAACTACTACATTGCTTGGACTTGTACCTCACCATAACTTACATTCTCCTTACCTATATTTCCTTATAAACTAGAACTAACATTTAACCCTTCCAGAGTTACATTTCCTAACATGACAGAATCATTGATGCGGAACTCAGGATCAACAATCCAATCCAAAACTCACACAATAACAACTAGTACCAAAACTTATTCATATCATGACCTCCTAAGCTTGATTAGTTTCCTGAATAGTCCAAGCCGACTATGCTCACATCAATCATAGTCAAAACCAGTAGAATAGTACAGTGCTTCAGTAAATAAGATTTTCTATGAATCACAATGTTTACTAGTCTAGGATAGAAAAATTGACTTACAGCAGAGGCATGGCCACCGGCACCAAGAGTGCAGTCGACAAAAGAGGAAATCGACATTGAAGAAAACACTTCTGCAACTTCACCTAACATCACAGGAACGTGAGGTGAAGAAGATGATAAATCCGAACTCTCATAAAACCGATCATCAACATACTGTTTACTGGAACGAGTCCTCCTCTTCTCCTTCTTCAACGCTACCTCTGCTAATTTCTTCGATTTCTCACTCTCCCTCATCTTCTTCTTCTGCCTACTGGTAGTAATTGAGCTAATGCTTCTTGCAATAACATTTCCATGGTTACGCCAAGCAGCCATCACATGGCTACTTCCTAAGCGAAGAGTTGTGGACAACATTAAGAACTGCTTCACTTTTATTGAAGCTTCCATTTTTTTATCTTCCTTGGAAACCACTGGTCTTTACCGCCATTAAACCCTAACTTAGCAACCAGTGATCACGAGTCATCATCTTTCTATCGCCGATTCTATAGCCTGCAAGAGCGAATCAAAAAACCCGGATCTATCTTTCTCGTTTCGCCTTTTCGGGTACTGAGGTCCGACCCGGTTTAGTTTATTTTCTCAAATTCATTATATTATTTTTTTGGTAAATTATTATTTTTTATTTTTTAATTTAATAATGCTTAAGTTTGTAAAATTATTTTTAGCTTATAATATCTTATATAACTGTAAAATTTCATAGAATACGATAAAAACTATATATTAATTATTATCTATAACTAAAAGACAAGTTAAATTTACAACTTAGTAAGTTCTCGTACAAATAAGAGTTAATTAGATAATTTCAAAATTCATCTACTTAAAAATTTGTATATAGGTAAAATCTCTTTAATCTTTAGCTCGTAAAGTTCCGAACTCCATAAATTTCAATAAAAATTTGAGATAAAAATTTAAGTTTATTCTCTCTAACGATGTCCACGTAAGAAGTTGTTTATGGTTATAGGGAATTAAGTAAATTATATTTAAGTAAGAATAATTACTCCCTCTTAAATATTTAAAAGAGAAAAAGAAAAGAATTGTCGATTTTTCTCTCGTAGTCTACTTATTCTCGGAGCAACACTGGTGTATTTCTTATTATTGATAACATTAGTGATCCCTAGTGTGCTTACCCTACCAATCACTCTATAGATCACCCCCTAGATCCCATTAGATTGTTTTAGTGTGGTTAAGCTGTGAAGAAGAAAAAGTAATTTAGTTTAGAGCTATACTTTTATTCTGTTTAGAAAGATAATAATCATCAAAGAGAAGATAAATATAATACCCGGGCCCAGAAATTGGTATGTGATTAATTTCAACATCAAAAAAATGTATAAAGACCTATTTTTGAAATTAATAAATTTTAATTTAATGTAAAATTATGAAAAAATAAGATGAGAATGAAATTGAAAATAATTTTGGGAAAAATAGGTAAAAATTTGGGTTCGGATGGTGTTTTTGAAAGAAAAATCGAAAACTGCGGGTCAGAATGCAATTAAAAAAATTGCGTCACATAGGACTGCCTAATCATCAGCCTCGACGAAACAGAGCGCGCTGTGTGGCAAGACACGCTGATTCGGTGTCACGGGGGAGACCACGCTGGCGATCTGCGTGTCCCATGATCGGATGACCCAGAAGTGTTCACGCGTGCGTGGACGGTCCAAATCCGTTCCCTTCTTAAGCACGATCGAACGATCGTGATTAAACGCGATGAATGGTATAGATTCATTTTCTCTTTAAACACGATCGAACGGTTGAGATCAAATCGCGATGAACAGCTCAAATTTATTTTTTCTTTAAACACGATCGGACGATCGAGATCAAACGCAATGAATAGCCCAGATTAACGCGAGACGGGTATAAATATTTCGCATCTCACCGTACCTAAGCCCTAGCCGTCAGCCTCCCCCCGGATAAGAAGAACTAGTCGCTGGAGAAGGGAATTGACCACCGACCGTCATTGCGCTGGAACCACCTCCGATCGCTAAAAAAAGTAAAAATTCTTCTATCAACTTGGAATTTGATTTCGAGCACCCCAATAGCCAAATCAGAGTAAAAGAAATAGTGGATGAGCCGAAAATTATGGCAAAGCACAGCGACGCCATCGTGGGCAAAATTGCAACTGCCTCCGATGAGCCCCTTCCCGTTTTCTGTTTCATACAATTTTTCTACAATTGTGTTCACCGTTGTATTTTCTACAGATTGACATAAGAAAAACGTCCAGTCGCGAAAATGAGCCGGCGGAGCCGTACCACCGAAAAATTTCACCGCTGGTAGGTTTCTATTTTTTGACTTTATTTAGCCAACCGAGACCCACTAATGTATTTTTCTCGCAGGGATGGGTATACAATAGGTCGAAACTGGCCAAAACTGGCCAAAAACGGCCAGACCGAGGCAAACCGCTACCTTGCCAGAATTCTGAAATTGGCCAGAAAAAGTTTTTAACATTGATTTTAAATTTTTTTGGGATATTTTTAGGTACGTATAACGTGTTTTAATTTTCGCAGAAAAATTCATGAAACTCGGGACCGCCAGTAGGCGCAGTCAAAAGTTCGATATTTCGGACATCGATTTGAGTAAGAATCCCTTACCTTATTCTCTATTATAGAATTGAAGCTTAGTAATCAATAATGTAGTATTTTGTATAATTTAGAAAATTTTAATAATTACAGGTTACTAATAGAGTCGGAACCAGTTAGTTCTTTATTTGTCCTATTTAACTGATTGTTGAATTTACAGTTTTAAATACATGATGATATACTGGAATGGTTGAATAATTCAGTTGTGCTTTCTTGATATATATATATATATATTACTTATCTTGTGTGATTTACGGTTGATTTGTGAAATTAGTAATTAATATGCAAACGAAAAATTGTTTGGTCATATGAATTAATAAATGGTAGCCTTACTGGATATCTTGAGAGATGGTGGATGGATTGGGTACATAAAGAACCCTACTATGAACATTGCCTCATACCGGATGGGGTATCGAAGAATGATATTTTTGATGCTCATATAGGACGGGGTATGAAAACGGCCTGATTCACCCTCATACTGAATGGAGTATTAAGAGATGATATTTTTGGCTCTCATATCGGACAGGGTATAAGGACGGCCAGCTAGTTGACAATATTGAATATTGGTTCACGCATAGTGGGACATCTCTATGGGCCCCAGGGATACCAGTAGGCAAATAAAAAGGAAAATTTGTTGTTATTGCTCACTCGAAAATGAGAATGAAATATTATTTGAGTTATTATCTCTATAGATCGATTTTAAAAATTTTGTAATGGTAAATATATGCAACATATAGTTTTCTTTATGATAAATGAATTTATTTAAATCAAGAGTTTTATTGGTTATTTTTATGATTTTTACCGACTTTTAGTTTCTGTATCGGTGAGTAGTGTGATATTCTTATTGGGATAGCGTAGCTTACTCTTTCGTTAACTATTTCAGATTAAGAGGACCAAGACCCAAATTCCGATCAATAAGAGGATTATGAATAAATTCACCACTCGGACTCCCTTCAGAAGCTAGTGAAGGTTATCCTAAAATGCTCAGTTATTTACCTTTTATTTATTTCTTTAATTTTTGTTTGTTCTTTTAGAAGAGACATTCCTGTAAGAATATTAAACATTCTAAATTATTGTGTAAAGAATGTAAACCTTAAACTCTATCATTTCGTTTTCGCATTTAATTTATGACCTTATTACCTTTTAAGTTCTGAGTCTTTAAAATAAAGGTTATTTTTTGCTTGATTTCCTAAGGAGAGGCAGATAAGATAAAGACTCTTTATGTGAATGTGACCCATAGTTGATTGTTGGCAATGTAACGAGTTTGCTCTTATACCAATTGGTGTTACTGAGAGAAAAAAAAAAAAAGAGGAGAAGGAGAATCAGTGGGCTGATTTTTTAATGACAATTTAGATTGTTTATTCTAATTTGGATTTATTATGATGATCTACTTTTCTTATGATCTTAAAGGAAAATGGGTTTTAAAGATGATATAAACGACGATGATTTTGACGATGAGGTTGATGCTTTTCAAGCAACAAAGATTTTTTTTTTGGTGAATTATAAGCTATAAGCTGATTTTTTCCCAAAACAAGCAATAAGATTTTTCTTTTTTATGTTAAAATTAATATTGGTAGTGGTTCTAAAGAAATTTAAAAAGTTTGGAAATTATTTTGAAAAATAAAAATATTTATGCCTAAAATAAAACATTGACCGAAATTCGGAAATAAAATAATAATTTTTTATCCATAATCATGCCCATTGTTCTTCTATTCCATTGAATCCGATAACATATTATTAACAAATTATTCATTACATGTTATACAATTGTGCTAATGGAATATAATCAACGCGGCCGCGATTTTGCAAAAAAGACAATGTGAATACTAAAAATCACATATAATATGTAGATATTTCAATTATTTTTAGCTCAATCAAATTGACTAATAAAGAAAATATCTAAAAATATATATTTGGGAGGAAATCAATCTATTATTCATATAAAAAGTAATGTTATTAAGAGGTGACCATAGAAAAACATCAATCAAATTATATATAAGCTCTCTTTAAAATGATATTATAGTTATATTCAGATTTTTTGTAATCCTAAAATGAAAATTTACCCATTATACTTGTTTATTTAGGAAAAAATCTTTATAAACTGCAATTTTTCGATATCTATATATTATTAATAATTTTCATGTTAGGATGTTCAAATTTAGAATATTTAGTCTTTTCCATACAAAGATTTTGACATGGGTATGCACAAAAAAATAATAATAAACATGTCTTAAACTCTATATATACACCATTTGATGGTTTCAAAAGAAATCAAAGAAAATCACCCAAGTATAATTCAATTCTTTTTCTTTCTCTTTTCTATTCTTTTTCTTTCTCTCACAACCATGACTAGAAAGAAGGTGAAACTCGCTTTTATCACCAATGATTCCGCTAGGAAAGCAACCTTCAAGAAAAGGAAGAAGGGATTGATAAAAAAGGTAAGTGAGTTGAGTACTTTATGTGGTGTTAACGCTTGTTTGATTCTTTATAGTCCTTATGACGGCCAACCTGACATTTGGCCTTCTCCTATGGGAGTCCACCAAGTGATTGCTGATTTCAAAGGGATGTCTGAGATGGATCAGAGTAAAAAGATGGTAAACCAGGAGAGTTTTCTAAAGCAAAGAATCAACAAAGCTAGTGAACAACTCAGAAAACAACGTCGGGACAATCATGATAAAGAGATTACTCAAATTTTATTTGAAAGCCTAATAGGGAAATCATTGTCAAATTTAAACATGGGAGCTTTAAACGATCTCGCATGGATGATCCACAATTTCTCAAATGATGTCCAGAAAAATATTGATAAACTTATGAATAGTGGTCAAAATTCTCAAGAAACACCAAGTCTAGATATCAAGTTAAATGCCATGGATGATATTAAGAATTCAATGAAGGAGAAATCCTGGTTTGTGGAATTAGGGCATGGAAAAATGATTTCATCCATAGAGGATAACAACAACGATGAGAAAGACACAACCACCTCAATTAAAGATTCCCTTAAGTTGTCATTGATTTGAGCAAGAATTAGTAGTTAAGGATTTATGTTTCTTTATTGGTACATGTTTTTTCAGTGATTTCAGGTCTCCGCAATAATATAATTAGTTATTGTAGGTAAAGCTTCCTAAGCTTTTTAGGTTTTTTATTTATTTTAACGTTATGTATCCATAGTCATGTACCAATTAATAATATTATTCTCTTATTTTCAAAATCTAATAGTTGGTTTATACAAAACCAAATCTTTACAATGGATGGTTAAAAAAACTTATATTTTTTTTAGCCATCATATGTGGTGTCTGTTTTAATTGAACTACAAGTTCTATCATGAGAGTATAAAAATTATATATATATATATATAATAAGGTTTTTAAAACATAAGTTATGCGAAAAAATTTTAAGTGAATATAACTATGATATATCCTAAAATTTTAACTTGCAACATCTAAATATCTTTAATAAGAGAGAAAAAAATTTAAAGTAATTAAAATAAGAAAGTTAAGTGGAAATGTTTAAATGACTCGAATTAAGTGAAATTAAGGGGTATGAAGTATAGATTGTTAATCTTCCTTCCGAATAATATATTAAACTCTTTGCTCTTGATATCTTTTGGTAATGGCTTGACATATTTATTTAGTTAACTCTTATTATATACATTCTCTTTAAATCAAGATTTGCTTCCTTAAGATATTTATATTCATGAGGCAATGATTTTAACTAAAAATAAAGTGTCACAATCGTGACTCGGGATAAAACTCCACAAAAAGATAAAAAAATAAGGGAGTCGTCAGAGATCCTATTGAAAGCAGAATTAGGTACTAATTATTTCATCAGAAATTTGGATGGCGATATGGTACATGATAGAAAGGTGCAAGGCCCATACTAGTTGTGTACATTAATTATTTTAATTTTTGATCTACATACATATTTCAGGGATATAACTACGTTGCAAGTGTGTCGTTAAGACAAGTGAATACTATGTATTTGAAGAAGAGAAGACTCAAAATACACTAAAAAACAAAATGGACGAAGTGATAGAGAAAGTGATTCGTTTAACTCCAATCTTTGTGTCTCTTTTGCTTAAAACAATTGTGGTTCATCGCTTGTATTGGCAACGAATAAAATTTCAAACTTGGCCAATAATCATAATGTTAATTTCAGCATTACGTTTTCTATGGATTTATTTAATTAACTATAATTCAGGAAAGGAGGATTGATTTTTAACATACGATTTTTTTCTTGACACATCAAATTCGATCTTTTTTTGAACTATATCGTTCACTTCAACCATAAGCAAAATGCATGTAGAGAGCATATCATATTAAACAAAGTTTCAAGTTCGAGGGAAGATTACGTTTTTAGTAAATTCCCGCTCATTCTTTTTCGTGAACCATTGTTTTTATTATGGATTATACTTTTTTATTTTTTGAAAAAAATAAACTTGACCCAAGGAATTTGACTTCCATTTAATCCAATTCATACTTGAAGATTCAAATTAGAGTCTATGTAATACCCGGGCCCGAAAATCAGCCCGGGATAGTCTTTTTTATTTATAAAAGTTATATAAATAACTAATTTAATTTTATTTAAATTATTGAGAAAAATTGAAATATGGACGAATTTGAAAATAATTTTGGGAAAAAGAGGTGAAATTTCAATAAATGTAATGTATTTTAAAGAAAACTATAAACAGGAGGTATAAATTATAAAAATAAAAAATTCGGCTACGTGGGGCGACCCAGTTAGCAGGCACAATGAACTAGTGCGGCAAAACACGCTGACATCGACACCATGGGGGGCAATTCGCGTGCCTAGCGATCCGACGATCCCGATCACATCTCACGTGCACTGGTGGCTTAGATGCATTTTTCTTTAGGCGTGATCGGACAGACGAGATCAATCGCGATGAACGACCTAGATTTGCCCACGCAATTGGTCTAAACAAGCAACAATCGAACGACTTTTCTCGCTCCACGTCGACGCGAATGGACGACCCAGATCGACGCGAGATGGATATTTAAACATTGTGTCTTATCAAACCCTAACCCTAGCCGTACCTGTCCTCATCGGAGAAGAAGAACCCGATGCTAGAGAAGGAGACTGAACCCCGACCGCCACACCAGAGTCATTGCCGACCGCCAAAAAAGGTAAAAAATTTTCTTTTCTGCTCGAAATTTAATTCTGAGTCTTCTTGTGGCCATATCGGAGCAAAAGGGACAGCAGATGAACTGAAAATTGCGGGCAAAGTCTGGTAAAGCCGTCACAATTGAAATTATAAAACCTCTCTGATGAGACCCTTCCTGTTTTCCATTTCACACAATTTTTCGACCATTGTGTTCATCGTTCTTTTCTGTGCAGGTTAGTTGAAGGAGAAACTCCAGTTGCAACCGCGGAGCCGCCGAACCCGAAGAACTCCCCCCCGCTGGTAAGTTCGGTTTCTTTTTATTTTCTGGCTAACCAAAGTCCCCTAACGTATTTTTATGCATAGATACAGGAAGGACCAGCCAAAACCAACCAGGCCGAGGCAGATTGCACCATGGTCGGTAGAGCCAGCGTCGGAGCACGGTAGTGCCGTCATGCTGGAACCTTAAAATTGGCCAAAAAAGATTTTTAACACCGATTTTAGATTTTTGGAGCATTTTTAGGTACATGACGAGTATTTTAATTTCCATAGAAAAAATTTAAGAAATTCAAGACTCATTAAAAGACGTAGTAAATGGTACGATATTTCGAAACATCAATCCGGGTAAGGATTCGTCATCTAATTCTCTATTACGATAAATTAACGATTACTAATCGATAATTGTATGTTTTGTAAAAAATTAGAAAAGCTCTAAAAATAATTACAAGTCACTAGTGGAGGCAGAACTGGTTAGTTCACATTTGTCTTGATTCCCTGTTTATTTTTCTATATTATCTAAATTGTTTACTATTATATTGTGCGTATTTAAATTGATAAGTTTTATGGTCTTTTCGATTATTTGGTTTATTTGGTTACTCCCACATTGTTTATTTGATTATCCGGTTACCTGGTCATTCGGTTATGTTAAACTATATTGCTTGCTTAAATTCTACTTAAATTAATGGGTGAATATGAAATGAGACGTTGGTATACTTTGGTGATTGTTTGGATTATGAGAATCTAAATAATTGAAAGCTTACTGGACATCATGGGAAATGGTGGACAAACTTAGGAACCCTATCGTGGACATTGCCTCAGTAGGACGGGACTGAGAAGTCCTATACTGGAAGGGTTTTGAGAGATATAGTTCACCTTCATACCAGACGGAATATCGAGACAATGATATTTTTGGTGCCCATTATCGAATGGGGTATGGGACAACCAGGTTAATTATCAAATCTAGATATTGGGTCCATGAGTAGAGGGATATTCTTATGGATCCTCAAGAGTCCCAGTAAGTAGGTTAAAAAGAAGAATTACAGATCTTATGCACGAAATTAAAATGTCACTTGGTTATTTGTCTTCATAGATTATTTTTCAGAAAACTTGTGATGACAAGTATAGAATAAAACTTTTTAGAGTTAAATATATTTCCATTAGTTGTTTTGTAATTTTTACCAACCTTCAGTTTTCTGCATCAGTGATTAGTGTGATACTCTTACTGGGCTAGTGTAAATCACCATTTCATTAGTAATTTTAGATCAAGAAACCAAGATCCAGATCCTGATCAGCAAAAGAGTTGTGAGTAGTTCACATCCCGAACTCCGTTCAAGTGCTAGTGGAGGTTAACTCCTTAAATATCTATTTATTTGTTTTAATTATCGTTTGTTCTTTTTTATGAAATAATGTAGAAGAGACATTCTCATAACCTTATTGGGCATTCTAATTTACTGTGTAATGAATGTAAACTCTAATTCTATTATTTGCTTCTGCATAAAAATAATAAATTCATTTCCTTTGAGGTTACAGACCTCTACAATTGGTATCAGAGCCGCGTTTCTTGGAACTATTCCTTACACAAAAACTTAAAAATACCAAATTCAAACTATCGTTCAACCATTCCTTGTGAAATACAGGTACAAATATATGAGGAGAGGAAGACCCCCACTAAACTGAGCAACTCAGGATGGTTCATTTCGAGAGGATGTTGATCGAATTTTTGAGATACTGAAGAGACTCATCCCTGCCTAGCAGGCTCGAGAAGAAAGGAGGGAGCTGTCTAACCCTCCCCCGCTACCACAGTTTGAGCCACCCTTGCAGCGGGAAAATCCGGAGCCACCCCGGTATAGCTCTGCTCCTCCACTATATCATCCGGCATCACCACAGGGCCACCCAATCCCTCCTAAGCACAATCAAGTCCCCCTTCTACGGGACCCAGTTCCACCCATTATGGATTCAAACTACATTGAAATATATAAAAGACTAAACTTATCTACCTTTACAGGGGTATCCTCATTCAAAAAAGGCGAGTATTGGTTAGCTGAGATAGAGAATGCCTTCACAATTCTTGGGGTGGCTCCTGAACAGAAGGTTGTACTTGCCACTTACATGCTCGTGGGAGAGGCAGGTCGCTGGTGGCAGCTCAAGCAGACCGCCCTGCTCGTTCCAGTCACTTGGGAATAGTTTTTGATGGCCTTCAATATAGAGTATCTCCCAGAGCACCTCCTAGAGCACCTCCAATATTTGAAGGAAATGAAGTCTACACACCTAGTCCAGGGTGATATAACTATGTCGGAGTATGCCCAAAAATTTTTAGAATTGGGCCGGTATTCCCCTGAGAGTATGATGGATGAAGACAGAAAGACAAAGAAGTTCAAGTGGGGCCTCTGTATTGAGATCATACAGCAGCTGTATGTATTTAAACTCAACACCTACTCAGCCATTCTGGCCAAGGCACAACTAGTGGAGACCAGTACCTACTACACCGTTTCAACAAAACAAAAAGCCTAAGTCAGTGACTTAGGCTCCTCATCAAATCTAGTAATAGGATGCGGTAGAACTTGTCAGCATTGAGGCAAGGATCATGGGGATCAACCCTACTATCGCCTCAACAATACCTGCCGCATATGTGGGAGTGCCCAACACTATGCGAAAGAGTGCCCGCAAAATCAGAATCAAGTCAAACCTCCTATCTATGGTAGAGCTTACAACCTCACCCAGCAGGATACTTAAGCAAACCTGGACGTGATACATGGTACGTACACTATCTGTAATCACCTTGTATATATTTTTATTGATACTGGTTATTTACATTCGTTTATCTCACATGCTTTTGCACAAAACTTGAATGTATTATCTGATAGACTTGATTTTGTGTTGATTGTGTCCACTCTTGAAGTGGGACACTACTAGGGGAGGTTCTATACAAAGCTTGTATTATAAACATAGCAGATAAGAAACTGAATGTGGACCTGATAGAGATTAAAACGGGAGATTTTAATGTAATTCTGGAAATGAATTAGTTAGCGGTGTGTCACGCCACTGTAGATTGTTTCCACAATAACTTCAACCCTCCTAACGAATAGTTATTTATAAATAAATAATTTTTTTTTTAATATTATTCTCTTATGGTAATTTTCTTATTACTTAGTGTTTTAACTTGGCTATCTTCTCTACATTAGGCAAACCTAAAAAAAAAATTTGCATTCAAGAGATCCTAGTAGTCCAAGACTTTCTGAATGTATTTTTTGATAAACTAGTCGGACTACCAGTGGACAGAGAAGTTAAGTTCAGCATAGATCTTTAACCTGACACCCAACTTATCTCGGTTGCCCTTTATTACATAAGTCGTGTTGAAATAGAAGAGTTAAAGAAACATATCAATGAATTGCAGGATAATGGGTTCATCCAATATAATGTGTCTCATTGGGGGTTGGAGTCACATTTGTAAGGAAAGGGGATGAGACATTGAGATTATGTATTAACTACAGGGAATTGAACAAAGTCATGATCAAGAACAAGTACTCCCTCCCTAGAATTGATGACCTTTTCGACTAGTTGCAGGGTGCTCAAGTCTTCTCCGAAATAAACTTGCATTCGAGTTATCATCAGGTAAAAATCAGGGCAGAGAAAATTCTCAAGATAGCTTTCGAAACTAGGTACGGACATTATGAGTTATTGGTCTTGTCATTTGAACTAACCAATGCACTAGCCATTTTTAGGGACTTGATGAATAGGATTTTTAGACAATTTTTGGATCAGTTCTTCATTGTGTTTATCAATAATATCTTGATCTATTTAAAGAGCAGAGAAGAATATGTTCACCACTTGACTCAGGTTTTGTAGGTTTTTAGGAAAAAGAAATTGTATGCAAAATTAAGCAAGTGTGGGTTCTGCCTCGAGCAGACTACCTTCCTAAGACACATCATATCAAGGAATGAAATATCAGTAAACCCCAAAAAAGTTGAGACAGTACTCAGTTGAGAGAAATTGACTTCGATTAAGGAGATTCGTAACTTTCTGGAAATGACAGGTTATTACTGTAAGTTTATGAAAGAGTTTTCTAATCTACCCGCTTCATTGACTCAACTTACAAATAAAAATGTCAAGTTTGAATGGAACGAGAATTGCGAAATGAGCTTTACAGAACGCAATAAGCGGTTGACTACTGCACCCTTGTCGGCTCTACCGAGTGGGATAGGTGGATACACATTGTATTTAAATTATTGAGAAAAAATAAAATAGGAATGAAATTGAAAATAATTTTGAAAAAAAATATGTGAAATTTGAATAAAGGGAGTTTTTTTTTTTTTTAAAAAAACTTGAAATAGGAGGTAAAATCGTTAAAAGAAAAAATTTGGTCATGTGAGACAGCTCAGTCAGTAGCTACGACAAACCAGAGCACACTGCGTGGCAAAACACGCTGACATCAGTGCCACACGGATGATCCGCATGCTTGGTGATCTAATAGTCCCGATCATGTCCGCGCGCATGGATGGCTCAGATGCATTTTCTTTTAAGGCTCGATCGAACGGAAGAGATCAATCACGATAAACGACTTAGATTCGCCCAAACAATCAGCCTAAACAAGCAACGATTGAACGACTCTCTTCGCTCCATGTCGATGCGAACGGATAGCCCAGATCAACGTGAGATGAGTGTTTAAACATTGCATCTTAGAGAACCCTAACCCAAACTGCACCTGTCCTCGCCAGAAAAGAAGAACCAGATGCCAGAGAAGAAGACCGACCCCCAGCCACCGTCGCACCGGAGCTACCATCAATCGTAAAAAAAAGATAAAAATTTCTCGTTTCTGCTCGGAATTCGATTTCGAATCTCTTTATGGCCATATCGGAGCAAAATGGACAATGAATGAGCCAAAAATCGCAGGCAAAGCCCGCGGAACCGCTACAGCTGAAATATTAAAACCTCTCCGATGAGCCCCTTCCCATTTTTTGTTTTTTATTTCACATAATTTTTTTATCATTGTGTTCATATTTCTTTTCTGTGTAGGTTAGCTGAAGGAGAAACTCCAGATACAAAGGAGAACCGATAGAGCTGCCGCACACGAAGACCTTCCCCGCCTGTAGGTTCGATTTTTTTTTTCTTGCCAACCGAAGTCCCCTTACGTATTTTTTTACAGGAATACGTGAAGGACCGGCCAAAACCAACCAAAATCGCTCAGGCCAAGGTGGACTGCCGCCATTGGCAGTGGAGTCGGCGCTGGAGTATGGCGCTGCCGTGGTGTCGGAACCTTAAAATTGGCTGAAAAGGGTTTTCAACACCAATTTTAAATTTTTGGGGTATTTTCAAGTACGTGACGAGTATTTTGATTCCCGTAAAAAAATTCAAAAAATTCGAGATCCATTAGGAGGCGTAATAGATAGTATGACATTTCAAAACATCAATTCGGATAAGGATCACTCACCTGATTCTTTATTATGATAAATTGTGGATTAATAATCGATAATTGTATTATTTTGTAAAAAAATTAAAAAAATCTAAAAAATAATTAGAGGTTACTAGTGGAGCTGGGTTAATTCACATTTGTTCTGATTCTCTATTTATTTTTCTGTACTGCCTAAATTACTTACTATTATATTGTGCGTATTTAAATTAATAGTTTTTATGGACTTCTCGATTATTTGGTTTATTTGTTTATCTAATTACCTGGTTATTAGGTTATCTTATCGCTCGCTTAAATGCCGTTTAAATTAATTGGTGAATATAAAATGAAACGTTGGTATACTTTAGTGGTTGTTTGAATGATGAGAATCTAAATAAATAAAAATTTACTGGACATTTTGGGAAATAGTGGACGAACCCGGCACATAGGGAACCCTACCGTGAACTTTATCTCAGTCGGATGGGGTTGAGAAGTCCCATACCGGAAGAATTTTAGGACATATAATTCACCCTTATACTAGACGAGATATCGAGATGATAGTATTTTTGGTGCCTATTATCGGACGAGGTATGAGGACGATCGAGTTAATTATCAAATCTAGATATTGGGTCCACGAGTATAGGGATATTCCTATGTACCCCCAAGAGTCCCAGTAAGTAGGTTAAAAGGAAGAATTACAGATCTTATGTACGAAATTAAAATGTCACTTGGTTATTTCTCTTCATAGGTTGTTTTTAAGAAAACTCGTGATGGTAAGTATGGAATAAAACATTTTAGAGTTAAATGTATTCACTTAAATCAATAACTACATTAGTTGTTTTGTGATTTTTACCAACCTTCAGTTTTTCGTATTAGTGATTAGTGTGATATTCTTATTAGACTAGTGTAACTCACCATTTCATTAACCATTTTAGATCAAGAAGACCCAAATTCAAATCTCAATCAACAAGAAGGTTGTGAGTAGTTCACCTCCGGACCCCCTTCAAGTACTAATGAAGGTTAACCCCTAGGATATCGATTTATTTATTTTAATTATCATTTATTTTTTTTATAAAATAATGTAGAATGAATATTTTCGTAATTTTATTGGACATTTTAATTTACTGTGTAAAAAATATAAACTTTAACTCTATTGTTCACTTTCGCATTAAAAATTATAAATCCATTTCCTTTAAGGTTTCGGGTCTCTACAGTCTACTTTTTTAGGAAAAAAAATTCAATACATCTCATCCTATTCAAATTGAAAGTATGTGTATCAAGAAAAATTGGGATATTAATTAAATTATATATTAAGGAAGAGTAAGTAATCTCTCTCAAATATTTGGAAGAGAAAAAAAAAAGAATCGCCGATTTTTCTCTCTCAGTCTACTAATTTTCTTATTGACTCGAAGGAAAAACAAAAGCTACCTATATATAAGCTCATCAAAGTAGAAAGATAATACATACAAGAAGAGAGTGGAGAAAAGAAAAAAAAAAATTCTTACTCATTCAAGCATGTATGTTAAATAAGAGTGATTAAAGAGAAAAATCACATCAAAAATCGATAACCATTATATGCAATGATCTAAAATGATAATATATGTACAATTTCCTTTAATTCCATGAAGGAAAGAGTTTAAAATTGTTAAGTAATTTTTGAATACTTTAAAAAATTGTTCAAAAAATGACTTCAATTAATTAATTAAATTAATAAATAAATAACAAAAAATTATATTTAATAATATTATTAATTTATTAATTTAATTAACTTATCATGTTTATTTTTTAAATATTTTTAAATCATTTAAATATGACATTTTTTCATTAAGAAATAAAAAAAAATTGAGTTTTTAAAATAAATAAAATATGTTGAAGATCAATTATAACAAAAAAATTAAGAACCAAATTATAACAAATGCAATACTTTATGAGTTAGTAATTCATTTAAAAAAACTTGAGTTGTCTGAAAGCATCAAACTTTACTTTCATAATCATCATTAAAAACCTATTTTCCTTCAAATCATTGTAACAAATGTGGGAAGTCGTACAACAAATTAAAGCTATAGGTTTTTCTTCAACTTCTATTGCATAACAGATGATAGTTAAATAAAAAGGTAAGAGAAAAAATATCAAACATGAGATCGCGTTTTCATCTACTTGATGTTTTCAAAAATGTAACATATTGGGATTTCCATTGAAGAGCCCGGTGAGCTACCTTAGCAACACTCTAAATATTTCTTATTAACGATAGCATAGGTGATCCCTAATGGGCTTTACTTTACCGATCTCTATGTATATCACCCATAGATCCTATTGAACTACTTTAATATGGTTAAGCTATGAAGAAGAAAATGTAGTTTAGTTTAAAACTATCTTTTCATTCTGTTTAGAAAGATAACAGTCATTAAAAAAAATAAAAAATAAAGGCTATTTTTTGCTCGACTTCCTAAAGGGACACAAAGAAAATAAAAGCTCTTTATATGAATTTGACCTATAGTTAAAATGTGAATTTATATAAAAGCCCAAATTCATACTTGGAATTTAGAGTGTATAACTCAATAATAGTAAGATAAACAATACTGAAATTTATTATTTAGCGGAAGCAATTTATTTTCTTATGCTACATTCTTTACACGTTACTTAAAATATCCAATAGAACTGTGATAATGCTTTTGAAACTTAAACGAGAAAAACATAAAAAGAAAACAAACATAGTTAACCTCTACTTAAAACTGACAAAGCGGAAGAGATAATTTTTTAACTGATCTCTTACTGTTCAGAATCCGGATTTTGATCGTTCTGATCTGAAATAATTAATAAAATAGGGGTGAACTACACTAATTCAATAAAATATCAACGTCTTATTATTGATACAGAAAATCAAAGGGTTGTAAAAAATATAAACAACAAATAAAACTCATTCTTAACAAAACCTGAATACTACTGCATTCATAATTCGTTTCACTGAAAACGTTAGTATTTTCTCGACTAACCTGTAATTTCTCAAATACCATTCATTAAAATAAAAATCAAAATCACAATCTAAAGTATACATTTCAATGGACATACAATGTTTGACTCCTCACATTTCCCAAGCCGAATTTCTTACCATATTCATCTCTACATTATCATTTTACCTTTTCCTACCGGTGTCGTTGGGGGTCCATAGAGATCCTCACTACACGTGGATACGAATATTTCCTTTGTAATTAAACAGTCGTCCCCATGCTTCTTCCGGTAATGGGCACCACAACAAACAACCACTTCAATATCTCATCTGGTATGAGCAACACTTATAAAGTCTCAACTCCTTCCGGTATGGAACTTCCCAGCTCCGTACAGCTGAGGGTAACGTCTGCAGTAGGGTTCACCATATGCACCAAGTCCGTGCACTCTTACCCATGACACCTAATAAGCCCTTTTCATCCAAATACATTAGTTCATACATATGATTTCTTTCATTTACTATTTAACTCCAAATGGCATGTATGCCCACATCCTCAAGCAAGACAAGAATAAAGAAATCATATTTCAGAGTACGTTGATGCACTAAATAAATATACATCATGCTGACTGAAACGTATTATTCACAAAATAAGACAACGAGAAATATATATTAAGGCAAATAAATTGAAGTAGGTTAAAATAGAACAAAATAAATAAACAAACACAATAAAGCGATCAAATAAATAAACAACACAATTAAGTAGACATGCACTGACCGATTACTGGCTCTATCGACATCTTGTACTTAATTAATTAAGGAATCGTCAATTATTCAAAAATTTTCATTTATTATTAATTTAGCTTTAATTTCACCGTAACAAGAAAAAAGGGTGAGGAATTTTTACCCTGAGTCGGTATCTAGAATATTGCTTTTTTTTCAATACGGTTCTTGATGATTTTCGGATCCCAGATTTTTTGAGGTTTTCTGATAAAATTGAACATATGTTAAAATGACATAAAAATATGTAAGAAACGGCAAAAAGAGGCAAAAATCTCATTGGGGGGTTGGGTTAGGGTTTCCGTGCTGCAGTGCCGCCGTGCTCTGTCGCTTAATCTGCCTTCTTTGATGATGCCTCCATGCTCCGCTGCCTAGTCTGCCTTCTTTGGCGATGCCGTCATGCTCTGCCGCCTGGTCTGCCTTCTTCAGCGGCTCCTCCTCTTGGTCAGATCGGTTTTAGTCAGTCCTTGATGGAAATCTATTTAAATCATGGTTAGGGGGTGCTTCTCGACAACGGAAGGAGAAATATGGATGTTTATCGGCGGTTTCGGTCCTCTAGTGCAACAGCTCAGCCGAGCTCCGTTGTTCCTTCCTTGCAGTTTATGGTTGTTCTTGGTTATCTTGCATCGAAAACACGTTAGACGGCTAAGGGCGGAGAAACGGAAAGAACGAGAAGAATTTTTGGCCTACCAAAGTGTTTTCGGCATTTTGGCACGGTGGCGTTGATGTTCCTCCAGCGGTTGTGTCTCCTTCTGGTCGCCTCTCTTATTCTTCTTTGGCTTTGAGTGTCGGCTGGGGTTAGGGTTTCGACAGAAGAGAGGTTTAAATACCTTTCTTCGATCGATCCCAGCCGTTCTTTCTGGGAAACGTGGAGGCACACGGGCCATCCAATCATGCCTGTTTAGGAAATCAATATGGGTCGTCCATTAGGGTTTGCATGGGGCGTTAAGAGCCGTTCGATTAGGACATATTCAGGGAATTAGTCTGGGTTGTTCATGTGCAGCGAGAGTGAACATGAACTATTCAATCGCCCTGGAAAGCGTATTGCCTGCATGACTCCCGCATGGAGCCCGTGTTAGTGTGTCCACCACGCAACGCATCCTGACTCGCCGTGCTGCTTATGTGACCGTCCTACGTGGCCCAACTCTTTTAATTTACAAAATGACCCCATTTTCCAAATTTCTTTCAGGCAAGCCCCTTTTAATTACATATTGGCTCCGAATTTTCAAATAGTGTTTTAAAATCATCCAAAATACATATTTATAAAAAAAACAATAAACATAAATAAAAATTACACTCACGTATTTTTATTATTAGAAAAAAAAATTAAATTTCAACATTTCGAGCCAAATTCATGAACTTGGAGTGTTACAATTTAACACAATTTTGAAGAAATTTAAAAAATTTGGAAATTCTTTTGTGAAAAGAATATTTATGCCTAAAATGAAGAATTGACCGAAGTTCGGAAATAAAATAATAACTTTTTATCCATAATCATGCCCATTGTTTTTCTATTCCATTGATTCAATAACATACAATTAACTAAATATTATTCGACTGTGCTAATGGAATATAATTACCGCGCTAGTGGTTTTGCAAAAATGGCAATGCCAATATTAAAAACTATATCTACTATGTAGATATTCAAATCATTTTTAGCTTAACTAAATTGAATATAGAAAATATCTAGAAATATATATTTGGGAGAAAATGATGAATAAGATTCAATATCATTTATTATCCATACAAAAAAGTTATGTTATTAAGAGAAAACCATAGAAAAACATCAATCCAATTATATATAAGCTTTCCTTAAAATGATATTATAGCTATATTGAGATTTTTTGAAATGCTAAATTAAAAATTTACCTATTGTACTTGTTTATTTGGGAAAAAAAATCTTTATAAACTGCAATTTTTCAATATCTACAAATTCGAGATATTTTCCATCTTAAGATCTTTAAATTTATAGTATTTCGATATTTTCCATACAAAGATTTTGACATGGATATGCACAAAAAAAAAAAAACAGACATGTCGTCAAATCTATATATACACCCTTCAATTGTTTCAAAGAAATCAAAGAAAATCACTCAAGTATAATTCAATTCTTTTTCTTTCTCTCGCAACCATGGCTAGAAAGAAGGTGAAACTCGCTTACATCGCCAATGATTCCTCTAGGAAAGCAACCTACAAGAAAAGGAAGAAGGGATTGATGAAAAAGGTAAGCGAGTTAAGTACTTTATGTGGTGTTAACGCGTGTTTGATTCTTTACAGTCCTTATGATGCTGAAGCTGAAGTTTGGCCTTCTTCTATGGGAGTCCACCAAGTGGTCACTGATTTCAAAGGGATGTCTGAGATAGATCGGAGTAAAAAGATGGTGAACCAGGAGAGTTTTCTTAAGCAAAGAATCAACAAAGGTAGAGAACAACTTAGAAAACAACGCCAAGGCAATCATGATACCGAGATGACTCGAATTTTATTTGAAAGTCTAGCAGGGAAGCCATTAACAAATTTAAGCATGAGAGGTTTAAACGGTCTCGGGCGAATGACCCAAAATTTCTCAAAAAATGTCCAGAGAAAGATTGATAGGCTTACGAAGAATGGTAAGAATTCTCAGGAAACACCAAAAATAGATATCCAGTTAAATAACATGGATGACATTAAGACTTTAATGAAGGGGAAATCCTGGTTCGTGGAATTAGAGCATGCGAAAATGATTCCATCCATGGAGGATAAGAACAATGACAAGAAAGATGAAACTACCTCAACTAAAAGCTTCCCCTAAGTTACCATTGATTTGAGCAAAGACTTAGGGGAGGATCTATGTTTCTTTGTTGGTACATGTTCTTGTTCTAGTGATTTCATGTCGACACAAAGTATAATTTAGTTATGATAGGTAAAGCTTTTTAGGCCTTTTGTTTATTTTAATGTTTCATAGTCACAGTAATGTACCAACTAATAATATTATTCTCTAATCTCAAAATTTAGCAGTTCATTTATACAGAAGTAAATTTTTACAATAAATGACTGCGAAAACTTAAATTTTTTTCCTAACTACCACATGCGGTGTCTGTTTAATTAAGCTATATGTTCTATTATGCGAGTCTAAACAAATGTTTTTTATATATATATATAAAATATAAGCTTCTTTAAAAAATAAGTTCTATGAAATCTCTTTAATGGAGTATAATTGTGTAACTTTTATGAGCCTCTTATTTATTTTATTTAGCCTCTTGTGAATTCCCAAGTAAAAGCCCTTATGTGCGAGCTCGAATTAACCCATTTAATCAAAATCAAGCTCGAATCTGATCTAAACATGGCCTAGCTTGATTAAATTAGTTTAATCCTAACATGTTTGTGTCAACTATAAAATTAAACATATCTCATAACTCCATACCCATAAACCTTGATTAAACTTAAATATTTGATGACACTAGAAAAAGGACATCTAATAAGAAAACAGAGGTGGCTGAACAGTGGGAAGCATTACGGAACCTTTCAAAGAAAAATTCAATTCATGTTAAACAAAATTTCAAGTTCGAGACAAGATTAGGGTTTTAGCAAATTCTCGCTTATTCTTTTTCATGAACCATCGTTTTTATTTTGTATAACTTTTTTTTTTTCCGAAAAATTTAAAGATTCAAATTGAACTTGATCCAAAGAATTTGACTTTCGTCCAATCCAATATTCAATTCAATTTATACTTGAAGATTCAAATTAGAATGTGACCTTTTAAAAAAAAAATTCAACTCATCTCATTCTATTCAAATTGAAAGTGTGTTTGCCGAGAAAAATCTCACATTTACTGGGTCTAATTCCACCATTTTCATAATTTATTTTCTCATTCTCAAAATTTAATTCTCAAAACTCACCATCAATTCAAACAACATCATCATGCCAAAGCAGTATCATATCATGCTACCATTTCAAGAACAATATCCACACAGAAAACCAATTTCTTCTGCAAGATATCATGAACCCATTTCCCAAAAATCATGAAACCAGTCTCAAAAAATGTCTCTTAACAAACAAATTAGATAAAAAGGAAGAAGAAGAAGTTACCAGACAATCACAAATCTGTCAAGACAAGGTTCCATAACGCTTCCCACTGTTCAGCCTCCTCTGCTTTCTTCTTCATAATTTTCAAATAGCTCAATGGGAAAAACCCCTTTGCTTTCTTTTTCTTCCCGAAAAACCCCTCTTCAAACGTTTGCTTTCTCCTAGGAAAACGCTTTTGTTTTCTCCTCCAAAAGCTCCAGAAACTCCCCAGAAAGCCTCCCTTTTTCAAATTGGGTACGGTCAATTTTATAGCCTGGTTCATCACCTAATCCACATCTAATGAAGGGCTCTCCTTACTTCGTGCTTTTCCTTCACCTTTTCATGCAATCGCCTGTGTTTCTTCTTCAAGTCTCATCACCGAGCCTCTCTCTTCTGATCGGTCACTCATCTTCTCTTCTTCTTCATGCTTTCCCCCTTTGACTTCCAGCTTCACCTCTCTTGATTTTGTTCTTCTGCCATGAAGAAACTCGTAAACTGTGCTTTATTTTTAGCATCACCCATCAGCGTTTGCCATTATCATCTGTAAAAGAAGATCTTAACCCTATTTCCCTCTCATGTCGACGAAGAGGAAGGAAACAAGTTTGCGGAAGGCTTTAATTTCTTTGTTTGCATGTAAATGGAAACTACTATATAGTATATATCCATCATAGAACAAAAATATGAGTGTTCTTTCTTGAATTCTTTTATGAGTAAGTTCCCATAGGAGAAGTTTTTATATCTTAGATAAAACTTAAAAGAATTGTAAAATTTTCATACTGTGAAAAAAAAAAATATTTAGATAATATTATATAAATAAAAAAAATAAGAATATGATTTCCTGAACTTTATTTATTAAGAATTTTGTGTAACACCTGGTTCTAAAAATTTGGTCGAAGATAATTTAATTTTAATAAAAAAATAAATTAAAATAATTTTAATTTTAATTTTTTTTTAATGAATTTTTGATGAAAATTGAGTTTTGGAAGCATTTGAAAATATTTTCGAAAATCATGGTCAAGGTAGAAAAAAAGGAGGATCTATTTTAAAAGAAATCTGGAAAACTTATGTGAAAATAAAATTTTCAAAAATTTGGCCACGTGGACCGCCACGTTAGCAGTGCGACCAGTCTCCATGTGCCGCGTGGCAAACACGTAGACACGCGTCCACACAGGCGATCCGCATGCCAGTGGATCCAACGGCCCAGACCGCATCCCGCGTGCACGGATAACTCAGATCCGTTTTCTCTTTAGGCGCGATCGAACGGCTGGATTTGATCAGATCATGCGGCCCATATTATTTTTTCAAATAAGAACAATCCAATAGCTGAGGATGAGTCACATTTCCTCAAACAAACGGCCTAGATTTAATGAAGAGGATTATTTAAACTCCTTTTCGCAAGGAACCCTAACCCTAGCCGCCAGAGAGGTGATCGGAGAAGAAAAAGAGGGGCAGCTAGAAAGTGAACCAGTCGCCAGAGAAGGAGACCGGCCACTATCACCGTCGCACCAGAGCCGCCATCGATGCTGAAAAGGTAAAATGTTCCCCTCTTCCACTCGAAATTGAATTTTAAACCTCCACACACCTATATCGGAGCCAAAAGGTCAACGAGTGAGCCAAAAAATACAAGCAGAGCTTGGCCGAGCCGCCGTAGTCACAACCTAAAAACTCCTCTGATGAGCCCCTTCTCGTTTCCCGTTTCCTTTGATTCTTTGACCAATGTGTTCCTTATCTCTCTTTGATGCAGGTTAGCCGAAGAGAAACCTCGACTGCAAGAGAGAAGTGGTAGAGCCGCCGCACCGGAGAACCCCCCAGTAGAGTCTCGATTTTTCTCTTTTTCCGCCGATAAAGGCTCCCTAACCCTAGTTTTCGTAGGTTTCCATGCAAAACCAGCTAAAATCGGCCAAAAACGGCCAGGTTGAGAGGAATCACCATCGTGGGCGATAGAGCCAGCGCCGGAGCACGGCGGCGGTCGTGTGCCGAAAGCCTAAACTGGCCGAAAAAGTTTAAAAATACTTATTTTGGCTTTTTTGGGTATTTTGCGATACCTAACGCGTATTTTTGATTTCCACAGGAAAAACTCAAGAAACTCAAAAACTGCTAAGAGGCGCAGTAAAAAGAACGGTGTTTCGAACACCGATCCAAGGTAAGAATCTCTCATCATTTTTTTCCATTATGGTAAATTAAAATGTAATAACTAATAATGATGTGTTTTGCAAAAATTAGAAAATCCTAAAATTTATTTACAGGTCACCAATGGAGTCGGTAACTGATTAGTACGAAATTGCCTATTTTATCTATATTATTCAATTATTACTAAACTGTTATTGTTTGCTTATCGCATGCACTTTAATTCATAGGTTTATTTTCCTTCCCATTTATTAATTTACTTCATTGTTTATCTCTATCAATTGATTGGTTTTGAAATAATTGTTTTGATTATGCTTTCTCTAAGTATTCAGTATTGAACTATATAGTTTATTAAATTGTGGTTCTATTTCTCTGGTGATCATGAAATAAGATTATAGTTTATAATTGGTGGCTGGTGAATGATATGAACATGCATGTAAAAAGGGCTCATTAGGTACCCTGAAAAAGGGTGTATGGACCCAGTGCATAGGGAAAACCCTACTGTGGATCAATTGAACGAAACTAAGAAGTCTCATACTGGAAGAGTTTGCGAGGTATAGATCACCCTTATACCGGATGGGATATCGAGGTGGTGGTATATTTGGCGCTTATTAGCGGAAGGAGTATGAGAACGACCGGTCAATTTATAAATTAGGTATTGGATTCACACGTCTAGAGGTACTGATAAGCAGGTAAGAAGGTAAGTTTATTGTTATTGTTCATTTAAATGTGTAATAAAATGTTATTCGGGTTATTGTCTTCATAGATTGATTTTGAAAACTCATAAGAGTAAGTATGAAATAACGATTTTTAAGTTAAACAAATTTATTTAAAAAGAGATAATGACTCCATTGGTTGTTTGATGATTTTTACCAACCTTTGATTTTCTGTATTGGTGTTAAGTGTGATATTCTTACTGGGCTAGTGTAGCTCATCCTCCTTTATTTAACAATTTCATATTAGGAAGACTAAGATTCAGATCTTGAACAGTAAATAAGTTGCGAATAAGAGTTGTTTCCCGCATCTCATCAGACTTGCCCAATGGAGGTTGACTCTATAGGATCTTTAGTTATGTTTTCTTTTATTTATTTATTTCGTTACTGAAACTTCCTAAAATGGGCATTCCCGTAACTCTATTGGGCACCCCAATTTATTATGTAAGGAATGTAAACCCTAAACTCTCAATTGCTTCTGCTACTATTTTGTTGATTCAATATTTTCATATTCATTAAATTTTGGGTCTTTATAATTGGTATCAGAGCCGCGTTTCTCAGAACCATTCCTTGCACAAAGATTTGAATCATTCAAATGCAACCCGACACTCAACCCTTTCTTGTGAAATGCAATTACAAAGATATGAGAAGAGGAATACCCGCACTAAACAGAGCAGTCCGGAATGGGTCACTTCGAGAGGATGTCAATCAACTCTTCGAGATGCTGGAGAGACTTATCTCTGCTCAATAAGCCCAGGAAGAGAGGAAGGAGCTGTTTGACCCTCCATTACTACCACAGTATAAGCCACCCCTGCAACGAAAAGATCCAATGTCACACTGATACAACTCTGCTCCTCCACCTATTATCCGACACTGCCACAGTATAATCTGGTGCCCCCACCATACAATCAAGTGTCGCCACAAGGCCACTTGGCCCCTCCCTAACATAATCCAGTCCCTCTTCAACAGGACCCACTTCCACCCATGGTGGACTCAAGCTACATTAAGAGGTATAAGAGACTTAATCCATCTACCTTTACAAGGGCATCCTCTTTCGAAGAGACTGAGTACTAGTTAGTAGAGACAGAGAAGGCATTCGTAACTCTTGGGGTGGTTCCTGAACAAAAGGTCATACTTGTTACCTACATGTTCGTGGATGAGGCAAGTCGCTGGCGGTAGCTTAAGTAGGCCACCCTGCCAATTCTAGTCACTTGGGAACAGTTTCTGGTAGCCTTTAATGTATAGTACTTCCTAGAGCATCTTCGACATTTGAAGAAGATGAAGTTTGCACACCTGGTCTAGCGTGAGATGATAGTTTCTGAGTATGCCCAAAAATTCTTGGAGTTTGATCGGTATTCTCCTGAGAACATGATGGATAAAGGCAAAAAGATAAAGAAGTTTGAGTGGGACTTCTGTCCTGATATCAGACAACAACTGTATATATTTGAGCTCAGTACCTACTCAGTAGTTATGGCGAATGCACAACTAATAGAGATGAACCTTCGCATCTTTCCTCCAACAATGGGCAATTCCAAACCCTCAGTTTCACACTGCAAACCAGCACCTACTGCACTGATTTAGCAGAACAAGAGATAAGAGACTTAGGCCTGTGACTCAAGCTCCTTATTAGGTTCTGGTAACAAGACGCGGTAGGATTTGTCAGTATTATGGCAAGATCATGGGGACCGACCCTACTATTGCCTCAATAATACCTTCCGTATATGTGGAAGTGCCCAGTACTACGCGAGAGAGTGCTCGTGAAATCAAAATCAGACCAAATCTCTAATTTAAGGCAGAGCCTACACCTTCACCCAGTAGGATACTGAAGCCAACCCGGATGTGATACATGGTACATACACTATCTGTAATCACCTTGCATATGTTTTAATTGATATTGATGCTTCACATTCTTTTATTTTACATATTTTTCTAAAAAATTTGAATGTGTTACCTGAAAATCTTGATTATGTGTTATTTGTGTCTACTCTTGGGAATGAGACACTATTAGGGGATACAAAGCTTGTATCGTAGAAATAGTAGATATAAAATTGAGTATAGACCTGATAATACTAGACACGGAGGATTTTGATGTAACTCTAGGGATGAATTAGTTAGCGGTGTATCGCGCCACCGTAGATTATTTTCATAAGAAGCTTATATTCAATCTTCATAACGAAGAGTCATTTACAAATTAATAAAAATTTTAGATATTATTCCCTCATAGTAACTACATTGTTTATATGATGCTTTAACTTAGTTATTCTTTTCTATATTAGGTAAGACTAAAAAAGAAATTTGCATTCAAAAGATTCCTATGGTCTGAGAATTTTTGGATGTATTTCCTCATGAACTACCCGGACTGCCGGTGGATAAGAAAGTTGAATTTATCATAGATCTTCAGCCTGATACCTAGCCCATTTCAATTGCCCTTACCGTATGAGTCATGTTGAGATAGAAAAACTGAGGAAACATATCAAAGAATTTTAAGATAGTGGGTTCATCTGACATAGTATATCTCTTTGAGGTGCTAGAGTCATGTTTGCAAGAAAAGAGGATAGGTCCTTGAGGTTGTGTATTAACTACAGGAAATTGAACATGGTCATAATCAAAAACAAGTACCACATTCCCAAGATCAATTATCTTTTCGATCAATTAGAGGGTGCTTAGATTTTCTCCAAGATTGACTTGCGTTCGAGTTACCATCAGGTAAAGATCAGGGCAGAGAACATTCCCAAAAAGGCATTCAGAATCCAGTACGAGCACTATGAGTTCCTGTTCATGACATTTGGGCTAACCAATGCGCCAACCATTTTTATGAACTTAATGAACAGGGTTTTCAGTCAGTTCTTATATCAGTTCGTCATAGTGTTTATTGATGATATCTTGATCTATTCAAAGAGCAGAAAAGAACATGCTTAGCACCTAACTCAGGTTTTACACGTTCTCAAGAAAAAGAAGTTGTATGCAAAATTGAGCAAGTGTGAGTTTTAGCTCGAGCAGACTACCTTCTCATGGCACATAATATCAAAGGATGGAGTGTTAGTGAATCCCAAAAAGGTTGAGATAGTAATGGGTGTTGAACAATTGACTTCGGTTGAGGAAATTCATAGCTTTTTGGGAATAA
This sequence comes from Carica papaya, assembly GCF_054855325.1. Lineage (NCBI taxonomy): Eukaryota > Viridiplantae > Streptophyta > Magnoliopsida > Brassicales > Caricaceae > Carica > Carica papaya. The sequence goes on along the minus strand of NC_142314.1, from coordinate 36,475,337 downwards.
CATATTATTATCGTAGGTTTGTAGAAAGGTTTTCAAGTCTAGCCGCCCCCTTTACCTGGCTTACGAAGACGAACACCAAGTTTGAGTGGAATAATGACTGTGAAAAGAGCTTTACAAAACTCAAGAAACAGTTGACTACTGTGCCAATTTTAGCTCTGCCGAGTGGGATATGTGGATACACAATGTATAGTGATGCTTCTTACCTAGGATTGGGCTGTGTACTGATGCAGCATAGAAAGATCATAACCTATAGTTCTAGGCAATTGAAAAGTCATGAAAAGAATTACCCCACCCACGACTTGGAACTTATCGCTATTATCAACGTCTTGAAGACCTAGCGCCACTACTTGTATGGTGAGGCTTTTGAGATTTATATAGACCATAAGAACTTGAAGCATATATTCATTTAGAAGGATCTCAACATGCGTCAGAGACATTGGATAGAACTCTTCAATGACTACAATTGTAAGATCTTGTATCACCCAGCAAGGGCAATGTGGTAGTTGATACGCTCAGCGGGAAAAATGTAGGCATGTTGGCTTACATAATGGTTTCTGAATGCAGGGTAATAGAGGTTACGCAATAGATATAGGTTCAGGATTTAAAAATGGCCACATATCTGGCCCATCTAGCTGTTCAACTCGAGCTAATTCAGATAATAAAGGAAACCCAACTAACTGATTCCACTCTAGCAGCTCTCAGAATGGGTACATAATAGGGTGTAAATCCAGAATTCTAAGTCTCTGCCGATGGGTTGTTTAGGTTACAGGACAGGGTGTGTGTTGAATTCTGAGTCTTTGTCGATAGGTTGTTCAGGTTTCAGGACAAGGTGTGCGTTCCAAATGACAGTGAACTAAAAAATGATATCATAACAGAGACCCGCAGTTTAAAGTTCACCATGCATCTTGGAAGCACCAAAATATATTAAAGCATGCGACCTCGATTTTGGTAGAGCGGGATGAAAAAAAAATTGTCGATTTTATCTCAAGTGCCTGATATGTTGGCAGGTTAAGGCAGAGTGTTAACGTTCATGTGGGCTACTTCAGTCATTACCAATTCTAGAATGAAAATAGGAACATATCACTGTGGATTTTGTAATATAGTTGTCTAAAGCATGTTCGGGGCATGATGCAATCTAGGTAATTGTTGACCGATTCACCAAGTCCTCCTATTTCTTGGCCATCAAAATGATCAGCCCCTTAAACAAGCTAGTAAGAATCAATATCCGAGAGATAGTCAAGCTACATGGAGTTTTGGTGACAGTGGTATCAGACAGGGACTCCAAGTTCACCTCTCAGTTTTGGTCAAGTTTTCAGTGAGTAATGAGAATGAAACTGTCTCTTAGCACAGTATTTTACCCTCAAACAGATAGACAGTCATAACAAACCATTCATATACTGGAGGATATACTCAGGGCTTGTGTTCTAGACTTCGGAGGACATTAAGGCGATCACCTACCCCTGATAGAGTTCATCGTTAATAATAGTTACTAAATAAGTATCAGCATGGGCTCATATGAGGTATTATATGACCGACCCTGTAGATTGTTGATTTGTTGGGAAGATGTGGATAATAGAAAATTGATTAGCCCAGATCTTGTAGATGAGACCACATCGAAGATAGTCAAAATCAGGAAGAATATCCAGACAGCCCAGAGTAGGCAGAAGAGTTATGCGGATACTCGAAGAAGAGATTTGAAATTTGAGAATGGCGATCGAGTATTCCTTAAGGTCATTCCTTTTAAGGGTATTAGCAGGTTTGGAAAGAGTGGAAAGTTAAACCTCCAGTTCGTCTGACCGTTTGAGATCCTAGACATGATTGATACATCCGCATACAGAGTAGCACTACCTCCATAGTTATCCAGAGTTCATAATATATTCCATGTGTCTACGCTACACATGTACAACTCAGACTCCTCACACATATTATCTCATGAGTCACTTCCACTCCTAGAGGATCTATCATATGAGAAAGTACCGGTAGGTATTTTTGGCTAGAAAAGCAGGGTGCTTCACAACAGAGAGATCCCCTTTGTCAAGGATTTATGGTAGAATCACTCGAAGGACAATGTCACTTGGGAGCTAGAATCGGACTTCAGATTCTAGTACCCCCAACTGTTTGACTAGTGAGAGAGCGGCAAATTTTTTATGAAAATTAGGTTTTTTATACATTTGAAAATATTTTCTAAAATCAGGGACAAAATAGAAATAAGGTAAGACCTATTTTTAAAAAAAAAATCTGAAAAACTGGGATAAAAATAAAATTTTTAAAAGTTTGGCCACGTGGACCACCACGTCAGCAACGCAGCCAATCTCCATGCACCGCGTGGCAGACACATGGACACACGTCCAGGCAGGCGATCTGCGTGCCAGTGGATCCAATGACCCATACCGTATCCTGCGTGCACGGATGGCAAATCTATTTCTTCTTAAGGCGTAATTGAATGGCTTGATTAGATCAAATCATGCTGCCCAGATTATTTTTCCAAATAAGAGCGATCCAATGTCTGAGGATGAGCCACATCTCCTCGAACAGATGACCTAGATTTAATGAAGATGATTATTTAAACTCCTATTCGCATGGAAACCTAACCCTAGCCGCTAGAGAGGTAATTCGAGAATAATCAGATGGGTGGCCAGAAAGTGAAACAGTCACCGGAGAAGGAGACTAGCCACCGTCGCCGTCGCACTGGAGCTACAGTTGACGCTAAAAAGGTAAAAAAAATTTCCTTCCGCTTGGAATTGAATTCTGAACTTCCCCACACCCATATCAGAGTTAAAAGGCCAACATATGAGCTGAAAAATGTGAGCGGAGCTCGATCGAGCCGCCGCGGCCGCAACCCAAAAACCCCTCTAATGAGCCCCTTCCCGTTTCTCATTTTTTTTATTCTTTAACCAATGTGTTCTTCGTCTCTTTTTAATGTAGGTTAGTTGAAAAAAAAACCCCGACCACAAGAGAGGAATGGCGGAGCTGTTATACCGGAGAATGTCCCTCCCCCCCACTAGTAGGGTCTCAATTTTTCCCTTTTCTAGCCGACAGAGGCTCCCTAACCCTATTTTTTGCATATCTCCATGGAAAACCAGCCAAAACTGGCCAAAATCTACTGAAAACAGTCACACCGAGAGGAAACACTGCTGTGGGTGGCGAAGCCGACGCTGGAGTATGGCAGCACTGCCGTGCCGAAATCCTAAACCGGCCGAAAAAGCTTTAAAATACTTATTTTGGCCTTTTTGGGATATTTTGGGATACGTGACGTGTGTTTTTAATTTTTACAGAAAAACCTAGGAAACCCGAGAACCGCCATGAGGCATAGTGAAAAGAACGGTGTTTCAAATACCAATCCGAAGTAAGAATCCTTCACGTTTTTTTCCCTATTATTGTAAATTAAAATCTAATAACTAATGATGATGTGCTTTGCAAAAATTAAAAAACTTTAAAATTTATTTACTGGTCACCAATGGAGCCGGTAACTGGTCAGTACGAAATTGCCTATTTTATCTATACTGTTCAATTATTACTGCATGCACTTTAATTCATAAGTTTATTTGTCTTCTCGTTTATTAATTTACTTAACTGTTTATCTCTATTAATTGATTGATTTTGAAATAACTATTTTGAGTATGCTTTCTCTAAGTATTCAATATTGAACTATATAGTCTATTAAATTATCGTTTTATCTTCTGACAATCATGAAGTAAGATTATAGTTTGCAATTGTTGGCTGGTAAATAATGTGAGCATGCATGTAAAAAGGGCTCATCGGGTATCCTGGGAAAATGTATACGGACTCGGTGTATAGAGAAATTCCTACCGTGAACATTATCTCAGTCGAACGGGGCTGAAAAATTTCATACCGGAAGAGGTTGGGAGATATAGATCACCCTCGTACCAGATAAGATATCGAGGTGGTGGTATGTTTGGCGCCCATTACCGGACGGGGTATGGGACGGTCAGTTAATTGGTAAATTTTGTATTGGGTTAACGCGTAGAAGGTATCCCTATAGACTCTCAGAGGTATTGGTAAGCAGATAAGAATGTAAGTTTATTGTTATTGTTCATTTAAATGTGTAATAAAATGTTATTCGGGTTATTGTCTTCATAGGTCGATTTTGGAAACTCATAAGGGTAAGTATGAAATAACAGTTTTTAAGTTAAACGAATTTATTTAAAAAGAGATAATGACTCCAATTGTTGTTTGACAATTTTTATCAACCTTTGATTTTTCGTATCGGTGTTAAGTATGATATTCTTACTGAGTTAGTGTAGCTCATCCCCCTTATTTAACCATTTCATATCAAAAAAATCAAGATTTAGATCTTGAACAGCAAGAACGTTGCGAATAAAAGCTGCATATCCCATCCCATCAGAGTTGCCCAGCAGAGGTTAACTCTATAGGATCTTTAGTTATGTTTTCTTTTATTTATTTATTTCGTTATTTTGTTACTAAAACTTCCTAAAAGGAGCATTCTCATAACCCTATTAGGCACCCCGATTTATTGTATAAGGAGTGTAAACCCTAAACTCTCAATTGCTTCCCTTATTATTTTATTGATTCAACATTTCTATATTCATTAAATTCTGGGTCTTTATATTTTGTCTTGGTTAACTTCTAGTGGATTATAATTAATTTGGTTTAGAACGACGAATACATGTTTCGAAATTGTTTATTGTAAATTGAATGTCATATTATTAATTTGAGATATTCTTATTATCCTATACTGAAAATTTTATTTTTTTTTTCATTTATCTTACACCAGTCTTTTTATTGCAATTGCCATATTTAGTTTTTATAATATGACATTTGTCTATATTATAAACTTTTAAGTGAATCTCTAATAAATACGCGCAGTATAAATATAGAGCCAATCAGATCTTATAATAAATAATTTAGATTTCTCTTTGATCCTATATATAGCTTTTGTTGCTTAGGCTAAGAAATCAACCAAATAAAAAAAAAAGCTTTCAACCTCATTTCTTTATCATTTTTCTCTACCTTCAGCATAACCAAGAAGAAGATATAGCTTAGCGACCTTCAACTAGAGGAAGAATGGATTACTAAAGAAGGTAAGTGAACTAACCACTTCACATTGAGTTGATATAGACATTATCCTTTATAGTTCTTATAGTTTGAACGTTAGGTTTGATCTTCTCTAGCAGGAGTCCAACAAGTCTTAATGGATTTCAAGGTGGGGTCCAAGATCGAGCATAACCAAGAAATGTTAGGCCATGAGGCATTCTTCAAAGAGAGGCTCAAGAAAGTCAAGGATAAACTTGAAAAAATACGTAAGAATAATCGTAATTACAAAATTATGTTAATGATATTCGAACGTTTGGCAAGGAGGCCCTCGGACAATCTCGACATAATAAGTTTCCTTTTAAGGGAAAAACTGAAAGATTTAAAAGATTTTATGTGTATGATTCAACAATTCATAGAAGATATTCGAGAATTTAAAGATAACATCAAAAATACTTCTCAAAATCTACAAGAAGCAGGAAAGGATGTCTAAGAAAATGGTGAAGACAACAATCAAAATGTAGTGCAAACCAAGCCATGAATATTCATGAAATTATGGCTTGGGAAGATGACTTTGCTTAGAAAGGATAATAATATTAATAATGTAATTAACCTCATTGGTTAGTACCTTTTTCAATTGAATAAATGTCGTTTTGTATTAAAATTTAAATATTATATTGATATTTAGCTCATTTGTTAATTTCAAATCGTTTAATTCTAAATTTCTATGTATTCTTATTTAAAAGACGAAATATGTATAGGTATTCTCTAAAAATTAATAATCTTCATATAAAATGACAAAAAAAGAACTAACAAAAGAATGAAATTGTACATTTAAATAAAGACAAATTACAAGGAATGAAATTGTACATTTAAATTATAAAAAAAAAAAAAGCAAAACAAGTATTTAAAAAATAATTCTTCATTTCTTAAAAAAAATTATCAATATCGTCCTCAAAAATAATAAAATAATATCTACAAAAGTGATAAAAATACAAAGCACGCATAAATAAAGAAACTTTAAAGAAAAAATAGGTTTCAATTCGTCACAATCTCAAAGACCTTAGAAAATAGATTAAAAAAAAAAAAAAGACCTCAAGAAGCTAATTAAACAACGAACACAAAATAACTTGTCTCTAGATCCCCTTCATCTCTGCAATTGGACTCAATAATTTATTTCTAAGAGTTAACAAAACCATGGTCACCTGTACATTTTGACCTAGAAAATAATTACGAAACTGCTGGTTAATCGTCTCAAAAAGATCATTAACCTGCTCAATCGTATAAACTAGGTTAGCTTTACACACGTTCATCAGGCTATTAACAATATCACCATCCCTAAAAAATAATTCATTCTATAAATTTGAGAAAAATGTAGAAAAAAGTACAAGGCAATTAAGGTTAGTCTTGAGAAGTGTATGACCAACTTAGTTGGAGATCCGTTGAGAGAATCTTAGGCTTGCCGGGTTGCCAACATGTTGGATTTACTATATTATAAAATACATTACAACTTTAAAAATGTAAATTAATATCAATGGGGAACCAACCACCCAATCTAACTCATCTTGAGGCCTCAAATAAGGAGACCCTCTTTCTCTTTAATTATTTCTCCTTTATGTGAAAAGATTGTGGTGTACTATTCAAGATATCATAGTTAAAGGAGAGTGGAGACCCCTAAAGCTTAGTGAAAGCAAGCCATTTTTATCTCATCTCTTACTCGTTGATGATCTTATTCTCTACTCAGAAGCCACTAAATCTAGAATCTTTTTCTCTAGGAATTTTAACCTAAAAAGTCATGAAGCGTTAAACGAGTGGAACACTATTCCCCATATTAACAATCTCAATAAGTATTTAGGGTCCCCCTTCTCCAATCAAGGACCATGAGATGTATGCACCTTAAGATTGTTGATCGTGTTAAAAAGAGGCTTGCTAGGTGGTAGGTTACCCACTTATCTATAGCGGGTCATGTTACGTTAGCCAAGTCTATTATATTAATACCCTCTTGTTCGATACAAATCATCTTCCTCCCATGCATATTAAAAAATAACTCAATAAAAACCCACTAGGGAATTCATCAAGGGTATGAGAGAGGGTGTCTATAAGGCTCATTTAGTTAAGTGAGAGAGGTTTTGTCAAACTAAACAGATGGATGGCCTTGTTATATGGGCACATCATATTACTAAAAGTGTTATTCATCTCTCCCAACCTCCTGAAGCTCTCAATCCTTTCTTGTATTTGGATTACAGTGATATGACTTGGGCCCGTATAACTGCTAATAGCATGTAAATTTGTTTCTTCTCATCTTTAGGAAAAAAATGAGCACTCTTGTTTGAATTTTATTATGAGTAAGTTTATATTCGAAAAGGTTTCTAAATATTTGGGAAAAGCTTACAAGAATTTTAAAATTTTAATATTGTGAAAAAAAAATTGGATATAGGTAATGTTCTATGAATAAAAATAAAATAAGAATATGACATCTTGTACTTCATTTATTAAAATTGATTACCTTTAATGTGGTTCGATAAACACATTTTTTCGATAATGTTTATTGCAAAATGAATTTTGATGTTACTAATTCGAGGTCGGGTCTATTCGTAATTATAACAAAATATGAGTAATATTGCTTGAGTTTTCTTATGAGTAAATTCCTATTTTTTGAGAGATTTCTACATGATAGGAAAAAACTTGGAAGACTTTTGAAATTTGTATGTTGTAAAATAAATCATATTTAAATAAAATTCCATGAATAAAATGAAAATAATAATATTGCATTTTGAGCTTCATTTATTCAAACTTGTATATTGATTACAACATCGTGTGGCTTACAATTAGTTTCGTTTGAACCCGCAAACACGTGTTTTTAAATCACTTATTACAAACTAGATCTTAAGTCATTAATTTAAGATATTCTTATAATCCAACACTCAAAAATTTTAAATAAATCTTTAACAGATATGCGTATCATAAACATAAAAGCAATAAGATCTTGTAATAAATAATTTAGATATTTCATTAGAATTATATATACCTTTGTTGCTTACGCCAAGAAGCCAATAAAAACAAACTTTCAACTCTATTTGTCTGGACATTCTCTCTTGCTTCTTGTGGACCTAAGAAGCATTTGTAAGTTTATCTTCAAGTTTTTGGATATTTTAAAGAACTTTTTAGATCATACATCCAAGGTCTTTTAAATCTCTTTTGTTTGTATTGTTTATGGACTTCCCAGCTAAGTGTTCAAATGATATTAGCATAATTTCGTCTTCACAGCTTTTCTTACGTTGTATCTCAACTCGATCATTCATTTTCTTATCCTGTTCTTTGAGAAATATCTTCTGACTCACCATCATTTTGTTGCGATCGATATTGGATATATTGTTAAAATCCACCAAGACTTGGTGCAATCCCATTACAGAAGGCCAAACCTTAAGTTTCACACTGTAATGATTATAGATGATTACACCTACACTAAATCCATATAAAGTGGTCAATTCACCTACCTTTTTCAGTAATCCCTTCATCCTTTTGTTGAAGGTCATCTTTCTCGCTTTATCATTAACTATAAAAGTGATTTTTATCTTCTTCGTGGCCATGCTTGATAGAGGAAACGTGATATTGAAATGAAGTTAAAAGTTTTTTTTTCTTTAGTTTCTTGGCCCATAGAATTGAAGACATATACAGTTTTAAATAGATATCCAAATTATTCATTACAAGATCTAATTAGCTTTATGTTTATGCTGTGCAATGTTTAATTTTCTTAATTATGATATTTTTCTATATTATAAGTTTTTATGTAAATTTTTATCAGATATGCACAGCATAAACATAGAGCTAACTAGATCTTGTAGTGAATAATTTAGATATATCTTTAAAACTATATATACTCTTAGTTCCATAGGCTAAGAAAATCAAGAAAAAAGCTTTCAACTTCATTTCAACATCAATTTTCTTCTACCAAGCATAGTTAGGAAGAAGATAAAAATCACTCTTATAGTTGATGATAAAGATAAAAAGGTGAATTTCAATAAAATGACGAAAGGACTATTGAAGAAGGTAAGTAAATTGACCACTTTATATGGAGTTAATTCAAGTGCAATCATCTATAATCCTTACACTGTGAAACTTGAGGTATGGCCTTCTGCAATGGGATTCAACCAAGTTCTAACGGATTTCAATAGTATATCTGAAATTGATCGTAACAAATGGTGAGCCAAAAGGGATTTCTCGAAGAAAATGCTAAGAAAATGAATGATCAAATTGAGAAACAAGGTAAAAACAAATCATGAAACCAAAATTATGCTAATGTTATTTAAACACCTAACCGAGAAGTCGACAAACAATACAAACAGAAGAAGTTTAAAAGATATTGAATATATGATCCAAAAAGTTGTGAAAAAAATCCATGAACTTAAAGATAAACTTATAAAAACTTCTCAGGATCCACAAAAAGTAGAAGAAGATGTCCAGGTAAATGATGAGGACAATAACTAAATCGTCGTGTAAACTAGGCCATGAACATCCATGGAATTAGGGTTTAGAGAAATGAGTTTGGGTAAAGAGGATAAGAATATCGAGAATATTATTGGCTTTCTTTGTTAATACCTTTTTTATTAAATAAATGTAGTTTAATATTAAAATGTAAATATTGATATTAATCTTACTTGTCTATTTTTAAGTTATTTAATCTTAAATTTTTTTTATATATTTGTATTCAGAGGTTAAAACATATTTAGATGTTATATGAGAATTAATAATTTTTTTTATAAGATAACAAAAAGTAAACTAGGAAAAAAATCATAAAAACAAATTGAAATAAAGAAAATTTTCAAGAGCTTAAATTATACTTTTAAATGTAAAAATATATATATATATATATATGACAAGTATTTAAAAAAATCCTCAAGAATGGTCTCAATAATAATAAAATAAAATTCAAGATAGCTATGAAAACAAAAGGCAAAATAAATTATAAAGCATTAGTAAATAAATTTATAAAGAAATAAATGAGATTCAATTAGACCTCTTGCAGCCAATTAAACGACGTCGAACCAGAAACAACTTGTCTCTGAGTCTTCAATTTCCTCTACAATTACACTCAACAACTTATTTCTATTTAAAAATAATCCGATTAGAATTCATGATATCATTTATTAAATTAATTTTTTTAAAAAAATATTAGATAAATTATATTATAAAAATATATAGATTTCATCAATATTTTCCTTATTTTAACTCTAATAATATATGATAGATTTTAATTATTATTTTATTTTTATATTTATTTAAATTACAATATAAATAAACACAGGAGAACGTACAATCTAGTTCAAATTTATAAAAGAAATAAATTTATTAATTATATTGCATAAAAATATTGTTTAAGAATATAAAATTTGATTTAAAAAATATTTAAATATTTTTAAGTATAATATTTTATACTTTTATATAAAACTATATGATATTTTATTGAGTTATTATTTTTACATATTTGGCATGTCTTTTTATTAACTTTTTAATTACATTTTTTTATAAAATTAGATTGATCATTAAATTATAGTTAGGAAATTCATTGAAAAATTATATTTTAATAATATTTCATCCTCATCACCATAACCGAACATCTTCATGAAACAAAAATCAACCTGAGAAAACAATAGCTTCCAAACCATTGAAATGTTTGTGTTTTTCACCCTAATTTTCATTTGTCTTTACCTTACTCTTGTACAATTAACCTATATATTTCGGTTAGGGTTTTTCACAGTGCAATCTTTCTTGCTAAACTGAAAAAAAATACCAGTTTTTGGAAAAAATTGCAGTCTTCATCTTCCATTTTGGTCCCGAAAAATCCTAACTCAACTTTTGAAGGGAGGGGCTCTGTAGGCTTGGGATTTTATGGATGGATATCTGAGTGTCATGGTTTGCTGCATAATTTGATCTTGAATGTGTCCTCGCTTCTCTTCGCGATCTACTTAAGGTTTCAAGTGATGAACAGCTTGTCGAAGCTATCGAGTGGAAGGTCATATATTAGGATTGTGTATTACAATTTTCTCTGGTTCATTAGTTTTCTCAATCTTGGTTTGTGTTGTTTGCAGGTGTGTGAGCTTTTCAATTCAGTTCATGAACATCAAAATTTTTTTCTTGGTTTCTTGCTTAGAAACCCACGAACAATATGGACAAAAAAAGATTTAGAGACAACAGAATGCCTTCATATTCGATGGGAATCCACTCAGTTTGGAGGAATTAAGACAGGAGGTCTTAAGAATGACTGAGTACACCTTCCAAGCCTCTAGTATCAGGTCTACCATCTCTAGCCATCACGTTCAGAAGCAGGAGAAGCTCATCAGTTGGACACTACCACCCCAGAATTGGATCAAGATCAATACGGATGGGGCCCTCCGAGAAAGCAACAACACTACCTGTACTGGTGCGCTTGGGAGGAATAGCAATGGTCAGTGGGTTGGGGGGTATCTTAGGAATATTGGTGTCTATTTCGTTCTTTAAGCAGAGATGTAGGGGACCTTGGATAGCCTTGAGTTAGCTTGGAATCTTAGCTCGTGCCATATTATCTTAGAGATAGATAGTGCTCTCATCATTCAGGTTCTGAATAAGGTTCTTAATAATGATGTGCTTCTGGTCAACACGAATTCCAACCTTATTCTAGCTATCAAGGTTTAGTTCATGAAAGATTAAACTATCAAGATACAATATGTCAATCGAGAAAGAAATTAGTGTGCGGACTATCTGGTAAATCAAAATTTTGACCAACCTCTTGGACTATATTGCCTATAGCACCCTCCTACGAAAATTCTAAGCATCATTAGAGAGGATCTCATCAAGGTCTCCTAGCCTATAATGTATAATATCTAGGCATTTCTTCTTTCTAAAATATTGTGTTTGTTTTTCCCCTTGTACCAAAAAAAAAAAAGATTTAGAACATCTTAAATTTATGATCCAAAGAGAACTGAAAAATATTCAATGAAACAACGTCGAATTGGGAAGAACTTGTCTCTAGATCTTCCACATCTTATGCACTTATACTCAACAATTTATTTTTATTGAGTAATGTATTTATTATTTAAAAACTCACTTGGGAATTCATCTTGGTTAAGAGAGAGGGTGTCCATGAGGCTCACTTGTTTAAGTGGGAGAGGGCTTGTCAAACCAAGTAGATGGATGGCCTTGGGGTGCATGATATGCTACTTTAGAACATGATGTGTTCTTATAAAGTTTGGTTAACACCTCATCAATGAAGGTGAGAGCTTTTGGGCTAAAATTCTTAAACCTATTAATTTCCTAACACTAATGTATTCAATATCGAGGAAACGAATTAGAAAAGCTCCTTAATATTGAATGGCGCATTCGGTCAATTGGCTTAAGCTCAACATGAATGGTCTTATTCAAGGTGATCCTGGCATGGCTAATGCAAGTAATCTTATTCGTGATAGTGATGGTCACTTGGTGGCAAGATTTATTTACAATGTTGGGTCTTGTTATCCACTTATTGCTAAGATTATGGGGGCTTTAGCGGGTTTCAAGATGGCTTAGGATAAGGGAATCAAACAACTAATTTTTGAAGTAAACTAACTTTCCCTTGTAGATATTATCTAACGTCATGATAAGATTGACCCCTCAGTTTTTGATTTAGAGTTATAGTTGAAAGACCTCATTTCCCATTATTGGGAGGTCAACTTTGTCCATGTTTTTCGGGAGGCAAATGAGTGCGTTGATCACCTTGTTAGATGGACACACCATATTTCTAAGAGTGTTATTCATCTGTTCCAACCTCTTGAAGCTCTCAACTCCTTGTATTTGGGCTGCTGCAATACAACTTCGCTCTTGCTTGATATTACTAAGTTTTTGTTATAGAGTTTTCTACATATTTGGGAAAAGTTACAAAAAAAAAATTAAAATTTTCATAATGTGAAAAAAAAATCATATACAGATAATATTCTATGTGTTAGAAAACTCATGAAATTAACCTATAATTTATAAAATAATTTTATAAATATTTTTTTAAAATCATTTTTGCATAGTATCACATACAATCACATTAACGTATAATGAACTGCACGTAATTTTCACGAATAAATATCTCTTGTAAAAATCTAAACTTTTGAAAAAAAAATTAACAAAAATCTCTTCTTCTTCTTCACAGAAGTAGAACTTTGTGTTGAGAGAGAGAGATAGTGTGTAAGTTTTTTCGGTACGTGTTTCTCTTTTTTCTTATGTTGTTTTTTTCTTACAGAACAATAAGTCGGTAACTTCCCATTTCTTTTGGATGCGGTAACTAACCACAATTTTTTTTATTTTTAATTTTAAACTAACAATTACCACTAATCCAAAGGGTCATGTCCCATCATAGGTGACCCACCCGATTAAATTTAATACTATGAATAAAAATAAAATAAGAATGTGGCATCTTGCACTTTATTTATTGAAATTATTTCTTGATTATATTTATTTTGGTTTGAATTGATAAACACCTTTTTTCAATAATGTTTGTTGCATATTGAATTTTGATGTTTTTAATTTGAGATTTGGTCTATTCCTAATTATAACAAGAATATGAGTGATATTGATCAAGTTCTCTATTTATTAAATTCCTATTTTTTGAGAAATTTCTCAAAAAGTTAGAAGAATTTTGAAATTTTCATATTATAAAATAAATCATGAATAGATAAAATTCCAATAATAAAACAAAATAAGAATATGTTATCTGAACTTCATTTATTAAAACTTATGTATTGATTACTGCATAGTTTGGTTTATAATTAATTTGGTTTGAACCAACAAACACATGTTTTTTTTAAATCGCACATTTCAAATTGAATCTTGAATAATTAATTTGAGATACTCTTATAATCCTACACTTAAAAGTTCTTTATTTTCCTCATAATCTTATAAGCAATATTTTATTGCAACAATCTTAGGTTTTTACAATTATATTTATTTTCCTACGTTTATACAATTTAAAACTAATTTTTAACAGATACATGCAGTATCAACATAGAAGCAGTTAAATCTTATAATAAATTATTTGAATATCTCTTGCAAAATATATATATACCCTTTTTACCTTGGCCAAGAAAAAAAAAGAAAAAAATAACTTTCAATTCAATTTTAGTATTGGTTTTTTCTCTATCAAGCATGGCCAAGAAGAATATCAAAATTGCCCTCATAAGTAACAAAACAGCCAGAAAGGTGACCTTTAACCAGAGGAAGAAGGGGTTGCTAAAGAAAGTAAGTGAACTAACTACTTTGTATGAACTAATGCAGGAATTGTCCTTTATAGTCCTTACAATGTTGAGCTTGATGTTTGACCTTTGTCAACGGGAGTCAACTAAATCTTGAAGGATTTCAACAAGATGCCCCATATCAAGCGCAGTAAAAAAATGTTGAGCCACGAAGCATTCCTCGAAGAGAGACTCAATAAAATCAACAATCAACTCGAAAAACTGTATAAGAAAAATTGTGATAATGAGGTTAAGCTAGTCTTATCTAAATGCCTCGCAAAAAAGTCCCAGAGCAATTTAGACATAAGAGATTTAAAATATCTTGAATGCATGATCCACCAACTTATGATAAATTTCCAGGAAAATAAATATTAACTTGAAGAAACACCTCACAATCCACAAGAAGTAGGAAGAGATGTCCAGGCAAATAGTGAGGACGACAAACCAAATTGCTGATCAAACCAAGCCATGAATATTCATGGAGTTACGAGTTAGAATGATACTTCTTTGGTTAGTATCTTTTTCTTATTAAATAAATGTGGTTTAGTATTAAAATTTAAATAATATTGATAAATAATTTAAATTTTTTAATCTTAAATGATAAATGAGCCTCAGGATGCTATATTCTCAAAATGCAAGAAAGAGAATGGCTTTTAACAACTTCAACATCATAAAATAATTTTATATCTTGTCCATAAATAGTTTCAAAGATAATTACCGAAATGTTTGTTTCGAAAAAAAATTACCGAAACGTAAAAGCATATAACACGTGATAAATTAAAATTCCTCTTGTGACTAATGGACATTATCCACATTCGGATCAGAACTATTATAGAACATATATCTATCATAGACCTATGTTATTACCATAAGGGTTTGTGCCTAATTATTACAAAAATATGAGTGCTCTTGCTTCAATTTTTAGTACGAGTAAATTTCTATCCTAGTGGTTTCTTCATAATTAGAAAAAGCTTAGAAGGATAATGAAATCGTTTAATATTATTATAAAAAAATCAAATTTGAATAATATTCCATGAAGAAAAATAAAATACGAGTATGACGTCTTGAACTTCATCTATCAAAACTGCTTCTTGATTATTGTATATCGTGGTTCACATTTAATTTGGACATGTTTTAGATAGCACTTATTATAAATTGAATTTTAATGTTATTAATTTGAGATACTTTTATAATCATACACCGGATACTTTCTTATTTTTCTCTCTTATCTTACAACCAATTTTTCTATTGTAATTGTAATGTTTAATTTTCACAATTTGGATCTGGTAATAAATAATTTGGATGTCTCTTTAACAGATAATTTGGATCTTGTGATAAATAATTTTTAACATATACTTTTTTATTTTTACAATTATGATATGTTTTTATATTATAAGTTTTTAAGTAAATTTTTAACAGATATGCAAAAAATAAACTTAGAACTAATTAGGTCTTGTAATAAATGATTTGGATATCTTTTTAAAACTATATATACTATTAGTTCCACGGGCTAAGAAACTCAACAAAAAAAACTTTCAAATTCATTTCAATATAACTTTTCCTCTACCAAGCATGGTCAGGAAGAAGATAAAAATTGCTTTCATAGTTAATGATAAAGCCAGAAAGGTGACCTTCAACAAAAGAATGAAGGGACTATTGAAGAAGTTAAGTGAATTGACCATTTTATGTGGAGTTAATGCAGGCGTAATCATCTATAATCCTTACAGCATGAAACTTGAGGTTTGGCCTTCTGCAATGGGAGTTCAACAAGTCCTGACGGATTTCAACAATATATCCGAGATCAATCGCAACAAAAAGATGGTGAACCAAGGGGTATTTCTCGAAGAAGGGATTAAGAAAATGAATGATCAAGTTGAGAAGCAACATAAGAAAAATCGTGAAAACGAAATTATGCAACTGTTATTTAAACACCTAACAGGGAAGTCCGCAAACAATACAAACAAAAGAGATTTGAAAGAGCTTGGATTTCTGATCCAAAGACTTCTTAAAAATATTCAAGAAGTTAAAGATAAACTTATAAAAGCTTCTCGAGATGTACAAGGAGCAGGAGAGGATGTCTAGACAAATAGTGAGGATAATAACAAAAATGTCATGTAAACTAGGCGATGAACATTCATGGAATTAGGGTTTAAAAAAATGGGTTTGCTTTAAGATGATAAGAATATCGAGAATGTTATTGACCTTCTTTGTTAATATCTTTTTCTTATTAAATAAATGCGGTTTCAAGTTATTTATTCTTAAAATTTTTTTATGTATTTGTATTTAAATGTTCATATATGTCTAAATATTATCTAAAAATTAATATTTTTTTACGAAGAAAATCATAGGAAACGAATTAAAATAAAGAGAAATTTCGAAAAATAAAATTGTACATATTAATTAAAAAAAAATATAACAAGTATTTAGAAATCAATTCCTCATCAATAACAATAAAATTAAATTCAAGAATTTTTTCAAAGCATCAAAACAATTTGTCTCTAAATCTTTCTTTTCCTCTGCAATTACACTCAACAATTTATTTCTATTTGAAAATAATCTAATTAGAATTCAATAAAAGATTATTAAAATATTTTTAAGTACAACATTTTGATATTTTTCTTAAATTTTTATTTATACTTTTATATAAAACTATCTTATATTTTCTCAAATTATTATTTTTACATATTTAACATATCTTTTTATTAATTTTTTAATTATATTTTTTTGTAAAATGATATTGACCATTAAATTATAGTTAGGAAATTAATTTTAAAAAAAAAAACAAATCTATATATTCGTAGACATAAATTTCCACTATATTTTAATACTACTTCATCCCCATCACCAAAAACAAAGCATCTTCATCAAACCAAAACCAACCAGAGAAATCAACAGCTTCCAAACCACTAAGAAGTTCATGTTTTTCCGCCTAATTTTCCATTTGCTTTCACCTTACTCTATACAATTAACCTATCTATTTAGGATCGGGGTTTTTTACGGTGCAATCTTTCTTGCTGGAATGGAAGAAAATGCGAGTTCTTGAAGAAATTGCAGGGTCCTCATTTTCCATTTTGGTTCCCAAAAACCCAAACTCAACTCTTAAAGGGAGCAGCTCTGTGGGCTTGGGATTTTACAGATGGATATCTGAGTGTCATGATTTGTTACAAGATTAGATCTTGATTGTGTCTTCACTACTCTTCCTGGTGTACTTAGGGTTTCAGGTGAAGAACAGCTTGTTGAAGCTATCGAGTGGAAGGTCGTATATTATGATCGCGTATTTACGATTCTCTCTGGCTCGTTAGCTTGATCAATCTTGGTTGGTTTTGTAGTTCAGTTCAATCTTAAATTTATAATCCAAAAAGAACTGAAAAATCTCCAAGAATTTAGGACAAGGGAATCCAACAGCTAATTTTTGAAGTGAACTAACTTTCCCTTGCAGACATTATCCAAAGTCATCACAAGATCGACCCCTCAGTTTCTGATTTGGAGTAACAGTTGAAAGACCTCATTTCCCATGACTGGGAGGTTGGTTTTGTCAATGTTTTGTGGGAGGCAAATGAGTGCGTCGATCACCTTCTTAGATGGACGCATCATATTTCTAATAGTGTTATTCAACTCTCCCAACCTCCTTAAGCTCTCAATCCCTTCTTATTGGTTATGCTTGAGTTCTCTTGTGGGTAAATTCCTATTTTTTTTAGAGTTTTCTACACGATAGGAAAAAACTTAGAAGAATTTTGAAACTTGTATGTCGTAAAATAAATTAGATTTAGATAAAATTCCATGAACAAAATGAAAATAAGAATGTGGCATTTTGAACTCCATTTATTAAAATTTGTGTATTGATTAACGCATGGTGTGCTTTACAATTAATTTCGTTTGAACCCGCAAACATATGTTTTTTTCAAATCGCTTATTGCAAAATGGATCTTAACTTATTAATTCAAGATTTTCTTATAATCCAACATTCAAAAATTTTAAAAAAATTTTAACAGATATGCGTATCACAAACATATAAGTAGTTAAATCTTGTAATAAATTATTTGGATACCTCTTTAGAATTATATATCTACCCTTTTTGCATAGGCCAAAAAAATAAAGAAAAAAAAAACTTTCAACTCCACTTTAGTATCGGGTTTTCTCTCTATCAAGCATGGCCAAGAAGAAGATCAAAATCGCCCTCATAGGAAACAAAACAACAAGAAAGGTGATTTTTAACCAGAGGAAGAAGGGGTTGCTGAAGAAAGTAAGTGAACTAACCACTTTGTGTGGAGTTAATGCAGGAATTGTTCTCTATAGTCCTTACAGTGCCGAACCTGATGTTTGGCCTTCTCCAACGAGAGTCAACCAAATCTTGACGGATTTCAACGAGATGTCCGAGATCCAACACAGTAAAAAAATGTTGAGCCACGAAGCATTCCTCGAAGAGAGGCTCAATAAAATCAACAATCAACTCGAGAAATTGTATAAGAAAAATCGTGACAATGAAGTTATGCTAATGTTATCTGAATGTCTCGCAGGAAAGTCCCCGAACAATTTAGACACAAGGGATTTAAAAGATCTTGAATGCATGATCCACCAACTCATGACAAATTTTCAGGAAAATAAATATAAACTTGAAGAAACATCTCACAATCCACAAGAAGTAGGAAAAGAAATCCAGCCAAATAGTGAGGACGATAACCAAGTTGCTGACCAAACCAAGCCATGAATATTCGTGGGATTATGAGTTGGAATGATGATTTTGCTTAGAGTTGATAACAATATCAATAATGTTAATGACTTCCTTAGTTAATATCTTTTTCGTTTAGTATTAAAACTTAAGTAATATTAATAAATAATTTTGAATCGATTAATCTTAAATTTTAAGTAATTATATGTAAAAGAATTTTTGCCGTCATGATAATTGGTTATTTATTCGTTTGTAATATTTTTTATCCTACTTTCTACAACTCGAGAGTATTACGTACTTTAAGAATATAAAAGAGCTTCGAGATGTTATATTTTCAAAGGGCAAGAAAGAGACTGGTTTTTAGCAACTTTAATTGGATCAATAACTATGATAGAATATATATCTATCAAAATATAAGGTTCTGTGCCTAATTATTACAAAAATATGAGTGCTCTTACTTTAATTTTTAATACGAGTAAATTTATATCCGAGTAGTTTTTACATATTTTGAAAAAACTTAGAAGAATTATGAAATTATTTAGTATTATAAAAAAAATCAAATACGGATAATATTCCACGAACAAAAATAAAATACGAATACGACATCTTGAACTTCATCTATCAAAATTGTTTCTTGATTACCGTGTACCATGGTTTACATTTAATTTGGTTTGAATAGACAAACACATGTTTTAGATAGAACTTATTATAAATTGAATTTTGATGTTATTAATTTGAGATACTTTTATAATCCTACACTGAATATTTTCTTATGTTTCTCGGTTATCTTACAACCAATTATTATATTATAATTGTACTGTTTCATTTTTACAATTTGGATATTGTAATAAATAATTTAGATATTAATTTTTGACAGATATGCACAAAATAAATACAGAACCAATTAGATCTTGTAATAAATAATTTGGATATCTCTTTAACAGATAATTTGGATCTTGTAATAAATAATTTTTTACAGATATTTTCTTATTTTTACAATTATGATATTTTTCTATATTATAAGTTTTTAAGTAAATCTTTAACAGATATGCACAGTATAAACATATAGATAATCAGATCTTATAATAAATAATTTAGATATATCTTTAAAACTATATATACCCTTTAGTTCCATGAGCCAAGAGACCAAAGAAAGTCTTCAACTTCATTTCAGTATGACCTTTTCTCTACTAAGCATAACCAATAAGAAGATAAAATCGCTTTTATAATTAACGATAAAGCCAGGAAGGTGACCTTCAACAAAAGGATGAAGGGATTACTAAAGAAGGTTAGTGAATTAACCACTTTATATGGAGTTAATGCAGGTGTAGTCATTTATAATCCTTACAATGTGAAACCTGAGGTTTCGCCTTCTGCAATGGGATTTCACAAAGTCCTGATGGATTTCAACAGTATATTCGATATCAATCGCAACAAAAAGATGGTGAGCCAGAAGGCATTTCTCAAAGAAAATGTTAAGAAAATGAATGATTGAGTTGAGAGACAGCGTAAGAAAAATCGTGGTATGCAAATGTTATTTGAACACTTAGTCGGGAAGTCCATAAACAATACAAACAAAAGAGATTTAAAAAAATTTAGATGTATGATCCAAAATGTTCTAAAGAATATCCTAGAACTTAAAGAATAAACTTAAAAAAGCTTCTTGGGATCTACAAGAAGTAAAAGAGAATGTCCAGAAAAATGGCTTAGTTTGCTCAACATTTTAGTTGTTGTCCTCACTATTTGCCTGAACATCTTTTCCTACTTCTTGTGGACCCTGAGATGTTTCTTCAAGTTTATATTTATGTTCTTGAAAATTTATCATGAGTTAGTAGATCATGCATCCAAGATCTTTTAAATCTCTTAGGTCTAAATTGTTTGAGAATTTTCCTAAGCGATGTTCATATAATATTAGCATAAACTCATTGCCATGATTTTTCTTATACAGTTTCTCGAGTTGATTATCGTTTTTCTTGAGTCTCTCTTCAAGGAATGCTTCATGGCTCATCATCTTTTTATTGCGTTTGATCTAGGACATCCCATTGAAATCCATCAAGATTTGGTTGAGTCTTGTTTGAGATGGCCAAACCTTAGGCACAACACTGTAAGGGCTATAAATGACAACTCATGCATTTAACTCTACACAAAGTGGTTATTTCACTTACCTTCTTCAGCAACCCCTTTTTCTCTTGTTAAAGGTCACTTTTCTAGCTGTTTTTTGCTTGTGAGGGCGATTTTGATTTTTTTCTTGGTCATGCTTGGTAGAGAGAAAACCGATACTAAAATAGAGTTGAAGGGTTTTTTTTTTCTTTAATTTCTTGGCCTAGGCAACAAAGGTATATAATTATATAAAAAAAATATTTAAATTATTTATTATAAGATTTAACTGCTTTTATGTTGATGTTACTCGTATTTGTTAAAGATTTATTTAAAATTATATAAACATAGAAAAATAAACATAATTGTAAAACCTAAGATTGTAATTGCAATAAAAAATTTCTCAAAAGATTATTGAGGAAAATAAAAAAAAAAATTAAGTGTAGGATTATAAGAATATCTCAAATTAATTGCTTAGGATTCAAATTGAAATATGCGATTTAAAAAAATATGTGTTTGTTGGTTCAAACCAAATTAATTCACGTAGTTGGGAAATCTACAAACCAAATTAAGTTATTAAATATTTCCCAGCTACGTGAATTAATTTGGTTTGGACCAACAAACACGTGTTTTTTTTTTAAATTACATATTTCAAATTGAATCTTGAGTAATTAATTTAAGATATTCTTATAATCCTACACTTAAAATTCTTTATTTTCCTCAATAATCTTATGAGCAATCTATTTATTGTAATTACAATATTAAGTTTTAACAATTATGTTTATTTTCCTACGTTATATAACTTTAAATAAATCTTTAATAAATACGTGAAACATCAACACAGAAGCAATTAAATCTTGTAATAGATAATTTGGATATTTTTTTAGAATTATATATACCCTTGTTGCCTAGGCCAAGAAACCAAAGAAAAAAAGAACCTTTCAACTCTATTTTAGTATCGATTTTCTCTCAATCAAGCATGGCCAAGAAGAAGATTAAAATCATCGTCATAAGTAATAAAACAGCCAGAAAGGTGACCTTTAACAAGAGAATGAAGGAGTTACTTAAGAAAGTAAGTAAACTAACCACTTTGTGTGGAGTTAATGCAAGATTTGTCCTTTATAGTCCTTACAGTGCTTAACCTGAGGTTTGGCCTTCTCCAACAAGAGTCAACCAAATCTTGATGGATTTCAATAGGATGTCCCGTATCCAGGGCAATCAAAAAATGTTGAGTCATGAAGCATTCCTCGAAGAAATGCTCAAGAAAATCAACAATCAACTTGAGAAACTGCATAAGAAAAATCGTGACAATGAGGTAATGCCAAAATTAATTAAATGCCTCACAAGAAAGTTCCCGAGCAACTTATGTTCTTGGATATTTGTCATGAGTTGGTGGATTATACACCCAATACCTTGAAGAAATATCTCAGAATCCACAAGAAATAAGAAAAGATGTTCAGGCAAATAGTGAGGACAACAACCAAATGTTGAGCAAACCAAGCCATGAACATTTATGGAATTATGATTTGGAAAGATGATTTTGCTTAGTGTTGATAACAATATTAATAATATAATTAACCTCCTTGGTTAATATCTATTTCTTATTAAATAAATATCGTTTGGTATTAAAACTTAAGTAGTATTATTAAATAATTTTTAAGTTGTTTAATCTTAAATTTTATGTATTATATTTTTTAAAAAAATTCCATCATGATAATTAGATATTTATTCAGTTGTAATATATTTTATTCTACTTTCTACAACGTGAGAGTATTAACTATTTTAAGACTATAAAGGAGCATCGGGATGGTAGACTATCAAATGATAAGAAAGAGAATGGCTTTTTAACAACTTTAATATCATAAAATAATTTATATATCTTCTCCACAAATAGTTTCAAAGATAGCAACTGAAGTATAAAAGTGTATAGCACACGATAAATTAAAAATCTTCTTATGACTAATGAACTTTGTCCACATACGAATCAAAGCTATTATATAATATATATCTATCATGGACCTATACTATTAGCATAACGATATGTAACTAGTTATTACAAAATATGAATGCTCTTACTTCAATTTTTAATATGAGTAAATTTTTAATCGAGTGGTCTCTACATATTAGGAAAAAATTTAGAAGAATTACGAAATTTTTTAATATCATAAAAAATTAAATGTGGATAATATTTCACGAATAAAAATAAAATATGAATGTGACATTTAATTTGGTTTGAGTGGATGAACGCATGTTTTAAACAGCACTTATTATAAATTGAATCTTGATGTTATTAATTTGATATATTTTTATAATCCTACACTGAATATGTAACAGCCCCGGAAATTAAAAGGAAATGTATATATATTTATTCTAAGTGCAGAAGCGAAATAAAATAGATTATGATTAACATATCTTACACAATAACCAAAACGAATTAAAGTATGAAAAAATAAACTAAACCAAAACGAATTAAAGTATGAAAGAATAAACTAACTTAAAGGAAATACTATGAATGAATGCTGGAGGGAAAACTAATAAATTCTTTGGCTTCTACTCGCCGTCTTCCTGCAGAACGGGCTCGGAAACCAAGTCCTCCTGATCTGAAATAGTTAAGTAAGGAATGAGCTACACTAGCCCAATAAAGACATCACACTATCTCACTGTCACAGAAATAAAGATTGGTAGAAAACAAAAACGACCAATGGAGCATAATTTATAACAAACTCGTTTATCAATATTAAAACCCTTTACTGTCCACCTACCTCGGTGAGATTCATGAAAATAATTATCAAAATAATTACATCATAAATATCATAAGATCACATACATTCTGCAACATAACACATGTCATGTTTTTATATCTCAATCATCAGGCAACAATTTTCCTCTTTTATCAGCCTACTTGTATCCATGAGAATCCATAGGGGGTCCCCGTTACACGTGAACCATTCACATTAATAACTTAATTCAAGGGTCGTCCCCATACCCCGTCCGGTATGGGCGCCAAAACACATAAAGTCTCCATACCCCGTCCGATATGAGAGACCACGTTCTCGGTAGGGTTCCCTATGGACCCGGTCCGTCCACCATCTCTCAAGATATCTAGTCAGGCTGTCGACATTATCTATTATCAATTCACATACCTTTTTTTATTTTTCTTAATCTCAATTATCCAGTCAAACACAAACACGTAAAACAGTAATTGATACCAAATAAGGCAACACAACATCGGGTTCACAATAATTCAAAGCATAATAAATGAAACCGTGATTCATGCATACGAAACCATAGAATAAACACATCAGGTACCATACTGCATTCAAAACTGCAAATTAAATCAAACAACATTTGATCGAAAATATATCAGTTTCGGACTCCATTAGTAACCTTAATCAATTATACATATCTATTAATTCATAAAATACCGTTTTATTATATATTAGGCTTTAATGCCGTGATAGAAAATAGGGTGAGAGATCCTTACTTATTTCGAAGTCTGAAATCGGGTTCTCACTGCGCCTACGGGCAGTCCCTAGATTCCCTAAATTTTTTTCCGAAAACTGAAACACACTTCCGATACCTACACATGTCCCCAAAAAACCCCAAATCAGACCCAGGGCCCTTTCGGCCGATTTTAAAATTCCAGCATGGCAGCTCTGTCGTGCTCCGACGACGGTGCCGTCGCCCACGATCTGGACCGTCCACGCGCGCCTCTAATCTGGGCCGTCCGTACGCGCGGAAACGGATCTGGGCCGTCCAATCGCGCGGAAACGGATCTGGGCCGTCCGATTGCGCGCACGCAGATCACCCACGTGTCTCCGTCCCGCGTGGCTTTCCGCGTCAGCATCCCTGCCACACGGCGTGTCCTGGTTGGCTGAGGCTGCTGACGTGGCACTATTTTTCTAAATTGCGTTTTGACCCCCGAGTTTCGATTTTCTTTTCAAAAACACCCCCATAATTCAAATTTTCACCCATTTTCTCCAAAATCAATTTTAATTAAATCTCAAAAATAATTTTACCCTATTTTATTATTACTATTATTTTTATTTCTATTAATTTAAATTAAATTAAATTAAAATCTTATAAATTAAATATTAAAATATAATAAAATTAAACAAAAATTCCTATAAAAATTAAAATAAATTAAAAAATAAAAATAAAATAAAATGCAAATTTTTGGGTGTTACAGAATACTTTCTTATTTTTCTCAATTATCGTATATCTAATTTTTTTTATTACAATTGCAATGTGTAATTTTCTCAATTATGATATTTTTTTATTTTATAAATTTTTTAAATAAATCGTTAACAGATCTGCACAATATAAACATATAACTAATTAGATTTTATAGTAAATAATTTAGATATCACTTTAAAACTATATATACCCTTAGTTCTACAGACTATGAAACCAAAAAAAAAAACTTTCAACTTTATTTCAATATCACTTTTTCCCTACCAAGCATGGCCAAGAAGCAGAAAAAAATCGTTTTTATAATCAATGATAAAGCCAGAAAGGAAACCTTCAACAAAAGGATGAAGGAATTACCGAAGAAGGTAAGCGAATCGACCACTTTATGTGGAGTTAATGCAAGTGTAATCATCTATAATCTTTACAGTATGAAGCTTGAGGTTTTGCCTTCTGAAATGGGAGTCCACCAAGTCCTGACGGATTTCAACAATATATCTGTAATCGATCACAACAAAAAGATGGTGAACCAGGAGGCATTTCTTGAAGAAGGGATTAAGAAAATGAATGATCAAGTTGAGAAGCAACATAAGAAAAATCATGAAAACGAAATTATGCAAATGCTATTTGAACACCTAACGGAGAAGTCCGCAAACAATACAAACAAAATAGATTTAAAAGATCTTATATGTATGATCCAAAAAATTCTAAAAAAAATGTCCAAAAACTTAAAAATAAATTTATAAGAACTTCTTGAAATTCACAAGAAGCATGAGAAGATGTCCAGACAAATGATGAGAACGATAGCCAAAATGTTATGTAAACCAGGCGACAAACATTCATAGAATTAGGGTTTGGAGAATGTTATTGACATTATTTCTATTAAATAAATATAGTTTAATATTAAACGTAAATATTATATTGATATTTAATTTATCTATCTATTTTGAAATTATTTAATTTCAAATTTTTTTTTATGTATTCGTATTTAGATGTTTAAACATATGTAAATATTATCTTAAGATTAATAATATCTTATAGAATAATAAAAGGTCAAACTACAAAGAAAATGATAAGAAAAAAATTGAAATAAAGAAAAATTTAGGGGGGGAAATTTTTATTTTTAAATTAAATATATATATATATATATATAAGCTATTTAAAAATCAATTCTTCATCAAATTATTGTTTTTTTAGTATAATATTTTGATATTTTTCTTAAATTTTTATTTATACTTTTATATAAAACCATTTGATATTTTCTCAAATTATTATTTTTACATATTTTACATGTGTTTTTTAAAGTTTACTATTTATATATTTTATAACATTGGATTGACCATTAAATTATAGTTAGGAAATTAATTTAAAAAAAAAATAAAGTGGACCAAAAAGAAAATTAAACCTATATATTAATAAACATAAATTTCCACTATATTTTAATAATATTTCATCCTCATCCTCTCACCCCATAAGCGTAGCATCTTCATCAAACCAAAAATCAATCAGAGAAATCCAACAGCTTCCGAACCACTGAAAAGTTCGCTTTTCCCCTAATTTCCCATTTCCTTCCACCTTCCTCTGTACACAATTTGCCTATCAATTTACGGTTAGGGTTGTCGAAGTTGCAATCTTTCTTGCTGAAGTGCCAGAAAATGCGAGTTCTTGAAGAAATCGCGGGGTCGTCATTTTCCATTTTGGTTCCCAAAAACCCTAACTCAACTCTCGAAGGGAGCGGCTCTCTGGGCTTGGGATTTTACGGATGGATATCTGAGTGCCATGGTTTGTTACACAATTTGATCTTGATTGTGTCCTCGCTTCTTTTCGTGGTCTACTTGGGGTTTCAGGCCAAGAACAGCTTGTCGAAGCTATCGAATGGAAGGTCGTATATTATGATCGCGTATTACGGTTCTCTCTGGCTCGTTAGTTTGCTCAATCTTGGTTGGTGTTGTTTGCAGGTGTGTGGGTTTTTCAATTTAGTTCATGAACAGCAAAATTTCTTTTTTGGTTTCTGTTTATTGGATTAATGCATAGTTTTTTGCCTTCAGTTTAGGGGAGAGTTTTGAATTAGTGAAATGGGTGAATAGGTTTATTTATCTGAGAAATAAGGGAAACTATGAAATGATGGTAGATGGGAATCTTTAGCTTGTTATTATCTTTTTAAATCTTATTTCTTTCTCCCATGGGGTTTTTGGGTCTTTAATTTAGTCTTTGAACAATGGTTTCCTCCAGTAGTATTTGATGTCTGTTGGACTGAATAATTAGCTTTGGAAGTATGCTATAATAGCCTATCCTTGGGGTCTCTGGCTTGCTATTTGCTCTCTTGTTCAATGCTCTGTAGTTTTTTTTACTTGGATTAGAGAAGTAAAATATCTGTTTGATGTTATGCCACGTTGAATTACATTTATTTATGTATCATCTGTTTCTGGGAGAGAGATATTCAAGTAATGATTACTGGGAATCCTTCAATCTTGTGGAATGGATTACAACTTAATGCTTGGAAGTCTATCTTGTGTTTGTTCTCACTTTGTTTTCCCAAGCTTTGTCTTTTTTTTTTTTTTTTTTTAATCTTAAGCTAGTTTCTCTAAGGGAAAATTGGCAAAGGTTTTGTAGAGATGTATGTAGATGAAGTAAATAATTTGGCTGGCTTATCTTTGAAAGGAAACTAGCTTGTTATGTTCTATTTTAAGTAACATTGACTTGACAGGCCGAAGGCAAGCTGGAATCACCTCGATTTTATTTAGGATTAAGTTAAGCTACTAAAGTGTCTACTCTTAACAACTTTTCATCAATTTTATGAAATTTTTTTCTTTTCTTTGAAATCTCTTATTACCAGTTTTAATCTTGCTTTTAAATTTCACATTATCTCTGTTCAGATTGTGCGCTGAGCACCAAGTTCTAATTTCCTCTGTTGATGCAGGCATGGGAGTGCAGTCCCGGCAAGGAAGCAGCATGGAATGCCCTGTCTTTGTTTACAACTTCTGGAATGTTGTTCCTGGAAGTTAGTTTGGTGGCTTTCTTATTCCAAGGAAACTACGCCAGTGGGCTCGAATCTCTAACACGGACTTTTGTCATATCAGGAATGATTGTTGGACTGGATTTACTTCTAAAGGTATTCCATTTCTTTCCTGGGAACCATCCATATAGCCTGCTACTCTTTTCTATACCTCATTGTGTCAATACCAATATCAGAGTAATATCACGACAATTTAGTATCATGAAGTTTTCTTTTTTATGTGCCATACTAAACTGATTGAACATAGAATATTAATTTTCTATGCCATGAGTAACTATGAAACTCAAGTGGAATGCACTATTATAGGTCTTGCTCTCATCTAGAAAGAGAGTAATGTCAAATAAGAGAGAGAGAGAGAGAGAGAGAGGACATAGCAATGCAAGTATTTTGTATGTACATGAGATGTAAATTCTTTTTCGTTCCCCTTCTGAAATTTGCCCATTACTTTTTATTAATTTATTTTTTGATGTCGATGAAACTATAGAATGAATATCTCTTTCAATGTCCTCTATATTTCAGGTGATTTACCTACTTGGGTTTGGGGTTCCTTTGTTCATTGATAACACTGAACATTCACATCGAGTGAAGTGGGGCTTGTGGGTCATCCATAGACTAGTACTTACTGCTATTTATGGCACGATACTGTTCATGTACAACTCCAAGTGGAGAGAAAGGTTACCCGGTAAGCTGATACTGGACATCCATATCTTTACTCGGATTGGTCTTATATCGACATGTAGTTTTGTGCTTGTAAGTTTTAACCCCGTGTCATCTTTCCTTTTCAACAGCAAGACCTGCATTCTACAAGTACGTCGCAATTATGTTCATCTTGAATGCACTGTCTCTACTTGCTTGTGCGCTCACTGGAAATGGGACAGCATTTGGCTTCTGGTAAATCCCGATCTTCGCAAAGAACTTTATTCACAACTCGTGTACAATATTGTCAGCATCAAATTCCCATTTCCCTCATCTGGTCTGAGGAGACAATTGATTTGCAGGTTGTACGGTGCCACAATTGTTTGCTACCATGCTTTCTACCTCCCGCTTCTGTATATAACATTTTTGGCAGACTTCTTCCAGGTAAAATCATTTGGTGGAGTTTTTAGGTCCTCTTTAGTTGTAGCAAACTGTTTTAAGTTTTTGTTTTCAAAATTTATATTTTTTATACACCACGACGCGTATCATTTGTCGAAAACGAAAACACGATCTAAATTCGCCAAATGGGTTTTGAATTAGATGATGTTTACAACGGACTTTTGTATCACCGTACAGGTTCTGAACCAATATATGACCTGTGTTTGGAATGATTACAGGAAGAAGATCTGCATTTGGAGCATGTGTACTACTCGGAAATGAAGGATGCTGGTTTCTTTGATTCCGATTGGGAGTGATATAACTGATGATGTCCGAATCATGAGATTATTCAGGTCATTCCACTCTGTAAATAGAAGTAACTATGGCCGCCTTAGAGGAAAGATTTCTCTATGTATGTACTTGTTTTTTTTCCATGCTAATGGCATAGAATTTCCTTTGTGTTGTAGGATACCAAACTGTCTTGTGATGCCCAGTGATAAAAATCAAATAAACTTAAAGCCTACATTCTAATAACCAAATGCATATAGTTTCAGGTTTGTGTAAATTGATTGGTTGGTTAATTTATTAAGTTACTTATATAACTTACTTGTTCTGTTAAATTTTAAGAATTATTCATTGTAAAAATTATTTAAAATATATTTAAAAGTTTTTTTAAAAAAATAAATAATATTAAATTTTATTTTATTAATACAGTTTTATTAATATATTAATAAATTAAATATTAAACTATAAATATAAAATGAGTCTCATTTTTTTAAACAAAAGTTAACCAATTTGAAAAACAGCTTTAAGAAATATGAATACATGACACAAATTAGAGATACCAACCATGGGAAGGAGAAGGCTAAAACTGCAACCTTCGCAACTGTTAAAACTTATCAAAAGCAAAACTTGAAAAAGGGAAGGGTTTATCCGATGCTCAAACCAAACTAACAAAGTTCACCAAAACTCAAATTAAATCAAACTAACAATGGACTTAAAACATATTACCAAAGAAGCCCTCCGACTGCATCTAACAAACAAGTGATATATTACCCGGTCAGCACATCATAACAATCGTTTAACTCTACTCAACTGTTTGTTTCTTTTAAGCAGCCTTTTTCTCGAGAAGTTCCTGAATGAGATTTGCTGCATCCTGAACAGTGGCGATGGTCTGGGCACTCTCCTCCTCCACGCTTAGACCGAATTCTTCCTCAAGCCCCATCACAATCTCAACCTGAATGGCAAGCCATGTCAACGAGTTAGGAGACGACAATCTAAGAGCAGTGGCCTCGGAATAAGAAGAAAGTAAAACATGTGAAGGCAAGATTCTTCTTGATTTTCAAAACTCTTTATGGAGAAAGAAGAGAATTCCAGAAACCATATATATATATATATATATATATATATATATTTAGGCTGGTACCGTGTCAAGAGAATCGGCTCCAAGGTCAGCAAACGATGTTTCACCAGTAACTGAAGCATCAGGTGCTAGTGCTAGCTGCTTCTTTACTATTGCACACACCTTATTCAATGTCTCCTGCTTGGCCTGCAGGATTACATTTTGCCCATAAATCGACTTTGTTTTGTTTGCAAGAAACTAACTTTGTTCAAAAGAAACATTGCCCTGCACTGCTTAGGTGGGTAAACATGCATCCAAGTAACTTACAGAAGTGTCTCTCCCTCGTTAATCTGAGCAATTTAATCTTATCGTGTTTTTGTAAAATCAACTTATGCATAGAAGAGAACTTTATCAAAATAAATCCACTGAAGGACTTTCTAATATCGTTTCCAGAAAAAGGTACCATGAAAGATCAATTAAATGTGCACAAAAACCAAGGAAAGAAATCAAGAACGATAGTGAGAAACATACAACAGCGGAAATTCGCAAGCCAGCACGCACTGGGCGTAACCTAAACGAGAGACTGCTCCTTCCCAGGTTAGAAACAGAAATAGACTTCAGACTGGAAAACCTTGTTGCTGCCTGTTCATGATGTTCGACCACAGAATCAATTAATAAAGAATAATTAAACTGGTAATCTTTTTTCATACGGGACAAGAAGGAATTGCTAAATATAAGAGCCCCAAGATGCACCATCCAGAACAAGAAAACCAAAACGCAGAATGCTTATGAACCATCTATACCAAAACTACATAATCACCCTAACAACCACATCCACAGAGCCTG
Source organism: Carica papaya (assembly GCF_054855325.1). NCBI lineage: Eukaryota > Viridiplantae > Streptophyta > Magnoliopsida > Brassicales > Caricaceae > Carica > Carica papaya. The sequence goes on along the minus strand of NC_142314.1, from coordinate 36,443,862 downwards.
TATAATAGTAGAAATGATGCTTTAAGCTATCACATTTAATGTACCTCCCTATACAAAGGGTTACTCCTGATTATTTCTGCAACTACTAAAAGCATCACAGAAGAGAAAATATCTTGGCCATCAGTTTACCAGATAAACTCTATGAGGAAAAGACATTCTTTCAACAAAATGCATCAAAATATTCCACAGCAGCTTCGAATTTCTTACATTATACCACGATAATTGATCAACATAAACATTCTCATACACAGTAATAAATTAATCCTGTTTGATAAATTCTCTATTCTTTTCCTTACTGAAAAAGAAAAGGACAACTAATCACCAGCAACCATTACAAATTTAAAAAATACATAATTGAAATTAGTTTCTTAAATCCAGAAATTCCTACGCGAAATGCAGAGATTAAACAAACAGCAGCAAGAATTAGCGCTGAAGAAACAAAAATATCAATTATATGCTTCTTCTCCCTCTCAAGAAGAGGAAAAAAAAATGAAACACAACGTACTGACGAGATTTTCTCGATTAAACATCAGAAAACTAGAAAGTGATCACATGCAAGACAAAGCAGATCAAAATTTCACCAGATCAAACCAATCCTTGTCAAAACCTCCACCGGAAAATATCAATACAGCTGAATCTAATACCTAGATTTTCTAAAATGCTAAACAGAAAACCATAACAAGCGAAGTCAAATTAGATCAACACCGATCATTAACAGATCAGATTCTCCTCTAACAAGAAGAGCGAGTACCAATCCGATGGATACCTGACGAGGACGAGCCTGCATGAAGACCGATGAACCAGCAACGGACGCCATTTCTCGATAACCGAATAGAAAAAAAAAAAAAGACAGGGCGAGAGAGATCGGAGCGAGAATAAAGAAGAGGTAGATGAAGAACCGGAGTGGCGGAGAGCACGAAGAGAGTGAAAAAGAGAGGCAGTTGGAAGGGTTTTAAGACTGTTACGTTTATTATTGATGTTGACAGGGACCAGCTTACTGCCTTTTAAACTAGTTTGATTCTGCCAACGAGAGTTCGTAGTTTTAATTAATAAATCCAAAGAGAGATTAAATGAATGGGCCGGGCCGGGCTGACTCTAAGTTCAAGCCCCTTGTGATTTTCATGTATTTAACCCGTTATCATTAATTAAATTTTTCTCAATCAATTTTCCGCGTAAGACTTGAATTTGACTACATCCGAACACGATCGTATCTTATCAAGTACGAACTTGAACCCACCCCGAACCTTACACAGAGTTCGTAAATTTATTTTATTTTTTGTACCGTGTCAAATTTGTTAAGGGGTATAATTTCAACTCTACCATATTAAGTCGTATGTGTCGAGAAATAAGACAATCGTTAAAAGAAACCCGTATAGAGTTTCTTCTGTTATACCTTTCTGTAGCAAAATTTATCGGTATTATTTTATTCACGTTCAAAATATGGTACCAGAGTTTTCAATCTTCTTCTCATTTTTCTTTTTTTTTTTTTAGTACGTGACCGTATTTAAAACGATTATACGAAGAAGATTTGCATTAGATGTAGCGCCCGGGGAAATTGAAGAAATTGAAGGAAAAAAAATGTGTGTGTCACGTCAACAGCCACGTCAGCAGGCCTGGCCAACCAGAACCTGCCACGTGGCAAAACCACGACGACCGGGGACGGGCCACGTTGGCGATCCGCGTGCGCGCGATCGAACGGCCCAGATCAAATCAAAATGGACGGCTGAGATCAAAAGGCAAAAGGGTATAAATAAGACCCCCACACCAGACCCCAAACCCTAGCCGCCTGCCCTCGCTGGAGAAGACGAACCAGAAGCCGGCCGCCGCCACCCGCCGCCGCACCGGAGGGATTTCCGATCGCCGATCGAGGTAAATTTCATACCCCCGACTCGTTTTTCCACGCTGATTTCTCCAGTGGCCAAATCGGAGCCAAAATCCCGGCCCAACGACCGAAAGCCAGCGGCGCCGCCGCGCCCCTTCTCGGTTTTTGCCTCCAATGAGGCCCTTCCCGGCCTCCGTTTAATGCAATTTTTATATCACCGTGATCACCATTCTTTTCTCTACAGGTTGATCGGAGCCGAATCACCAAAACACGAACTTCATCGGAGAGCCGCCACACCCGAGAGTACCGCCGCCGGTAAGCTTCGGTTTTCCGTAAATTTTCGGCCCCCCAAGGGCCGTAGGGTTGTTTTATCGCAGGAACCAATGCGAGTGTGGCCGAATTCGATCGGAAACGGCCGAAAGCGGCCAACCCGAGGCAAACCACCGCCGGAGCACGGCGGAGCAGCCGTGCCGGAGTTGCGATATTGGCCGAAAGGGGTCCTAGGCCTAATTTATGATTTTTTTGGAACACGTGCAGGTACCAGTAGTGCGTTTCAGTTCCCCGGGAAAAATTCAAGGAAAATTAGGGACAGCCTGCAAGCGCACTGTGAAGCCGTGTTCGGACCCCGAAATGAGTAAGGACCCCTCACCCTATTTTCTATCACGGTTTTAAAGTTTAATAAATGATAAAACGGTATTTCATGAATCAACGAATGTGTGAAATTACTTAAGGTTGCTAATGGAGCCCGAGTCTAGTGTGTTTGTCGGTTAACTGTTATTTGGTCTGTTTTACAGTTTTAAATGCAGCATGAGGTTCGATGTTTTCATTTTATAGTTTCGTGTGCATATTTTACTGTTTTATTGATTATGGATTGAATGACCGGGATATTGATGCTGTATGTTGTCTGTTTGGCATAAATTATCGTTTTGCTTGTTTGTATGTGATTGATAATGCTGACTGAGGGAAAAGGAGAATGAAAGATTATGTAAATGGAAATTGTATAAATGTGTTCAGCCTGACTAGATATCCTGGGAGATGGTTGACGGACTGGGTCCGTAGGGAACCCTACCGGGATTGTGGTCTCCCATACCGGACGGGGTATGGAGATCTTATGTGTTTTGGCGCCCATACCGGACGGGGTATGGGGACGGCCCGTTTCACCCTTATACCGGACGGGGTAATGAGGTCTATGGTTTGGCGCCCATACCGGACGGGGTATGGGGACGGCCCTGGAATGGATTTCAAGTGTTAAGGATTAACGGGTAGCGGGACCCCTATGGATCCCCATGGATACTAGTGGGCTGGTGAATTAGGAAAATATGTTGTGTAACGATTGAATTACGAAAAGTTTGATAGGTATTATGTTATACAGTTCATATATATGTTTTCATGATGATGATGATGTTATTGTTTTCGTATATTGTTTTATGAATTTCACCGAGGTAAGTGAATGGTAAAGGTTTTATTATTAATAAAAGGATTTGTTGTAAATTATGCTCCATTGGTCTTTTTGTGTTTTCTACCCACCTTTACCTCCGTGACGGTGAGATATCGTGATGTCCTTACTGGGCTAGTGTAGCTCATTCCTTATTTAATCATTTCAGATCAAGAGGACATCGTTCCCGAGCCGGTTCTGCAGGAGGACGACGAATGGGACTCCTAAAGACTCCATAGTCACATTCGTAGTTTTTACTTTCAAGTTTCTCCTTTAGGTAGTTTAATCTTTTATATTTTGTGAGCACGTTTTTTGTTTTAGTGTAAGGGATGTTATTCAAATTTTGACTTCGCTTCCGCATTTGATATTTATAATATAAATTTCATTTTAAATTTCCGGGACTGCTACATTAGAAGCACGCGGGAAATGAAATTATGAGTTTCTCGTGACCGATTTATTTTTTAAACCTACGTTAAACTTTAGTAATCTGTATAATATACTAAAAACTACAAATTTAAATTTATAAATTTTAGGAAATATAAATTATCTTGTTGGATGGTATAATCCATGTGATGCCAAAAATTGAAATAAATAGATACACAAATTTTCACCCCCTTATCTTAATTAAACTTGTCCATGCACATCTCACAATCTCTCAACTAACTTGCTGGTTTTATTTCATTTTCAATCTTATTTTTTTCCCCTCCAAATTTAATTAATTAATTAATTATAAATATTTTAAAAAATAATTATTTTATTTCTTGATTTTCTATTTTCTTACTAGCTAAGAAAAAAAAATTAATGAAGCATGAAAAAGTTGACCGATTGATACCCATCAACCATTTATTTATTATGATAGTTATAGTACATATAATTTGTGTGTGTGACCACATTAAAAAAAAAATAGCAAATTAAATGTGAAAATACCAATTAAACAAAATGAGTAATTAATAAAATATGGAAATTTGAATGGAAAAAAAAAATTAAATTCTTAGAAAATATATTTAATTTTATAAATATTTATTTTTTAATTTGTCTTACATTTTCTATGTTATTTTTATGCCTTTGTGCCCTTTTTTAGATTTAAATATAATATTGTTTGCATGTGATGTAACATGTTAAAAAAAATATATATATATATATAATATAATACAAATTAATGTAATAATGGGTAAAAAGAAGGTTAAAAAGGGAATCCAATTATTAAAAAATAATAATATTTAATATATAACTTTTATTGCTTTACTTTTTATATATTTAGTTTGACTTGATTAATGTTGTGTTCGTCACTTTTCTTGCTATAAAAGTATACGTAACTTAAAGAATTAAATTAATATTTTAAAATTTATTATATTTTTTAAAATTAAAAAAAATAATTTAATTTAATTATTATAACTCTACTAATATATTAATAAAATAAAATTTTTATTTTTACTGAATCAAATATTATAAGTCGATTAATCTTTTTTAAATATTACATATTATAAATCAAGACACCACAATAAGGTCGTCTCTAGTGATTTAAACAAGATTGACAAAAGGCTAACGATGGAAGTGGAGCTAAGAAAAATTCGAAAAAGCACGGTTGGCCAAGAAATCAGCACAACGATTCTCCTCTCTGTAAATATATTGAATTTGAACCATCCAACTGCTAAACAAGCGGATTCTAATCATTTGAATAAGATTAAAGTAAACGTTGATCTGAACCGACTCATAGTAAATAAATATATTCAGAACATGAACTGCAAGTAGGTTATCCATCTCGAGAATGACTTTTACGCGTTTTCAAATTTTACGTAAACTGTTCATAACATCTCACGACACGTCATGTCACTTAATTCGATTATTGTTGATTCATAATATATTTATATAGTATTAAATATTTTATTTTTTAAATAAAAAAGTAAAAACTTTTAATAATGACATTAGTTGTGTTGTTGATAAGTTAATTTATTCTCTTTGATAGAAATTAAAAAAATTTGCCTTTGCGATGATGACTCGATCTTTTCCTCTACATTTTCACCACAGCAAATATGATTAAGCCGTGTTTGGGTCGGCAACCTTTTGGCAAGACTTACTTTCTTTACATTTATTATAATGATTAATGAAGGGCAACCAAAAAAAAAAAAAAAGTGTATATTATATTATTATTAAATTAAAATATTATTTTTTAAAATATTTATTTAAATTCTCCAAATATTTACCTTATCACAATTTAAGTTTTATATAATAATTTAAAAAATATTAGTTTTTAAGTAATTTTTAATTTAGAAAATACTAATTAAATCCTCAAATCAAATTTACGACCATGAACAAAAAGTTTAATGATTAATACTTTATATTTTATTCAAAAATTATGATTTTAAATTTTATTATTATATATATTATGATATAACAATAATCGATATATAATATTTAATTAAATATATTAAAATTTTAATATATTAATATATTAATAAAATTATAAAATGAATTACAATAAATATATTATATTTACGTGCAAAATAAATATTTTGTGTTAATTTTTTTTTATTGAAATCATAATACTAATTTAAAAATATAATGTAATATGTGTGTGTGTGTATATACATATATATATATATATTATGAGCATGAGGTTGATTGATTGGAGGAAATTTCTTTTCCATGGAAAAGTGTCTTTCCAGCATCAAAGTTGGTCAGCACCGCCCTGTGAAGCACTAATATCATACACATATATTTATATATATATATATATATACATACATACATATATACAAAGGTTGTGTGCTTTAAAAGATAAGAAATAATAAGTATATATGTAGAAGGGTAAATTATATATATATATAGAGGGTAAGAAGGGTAAATTAAAATGATTTACATGAGATCAAAATTATTTACTTATGAGATAATTAAATTTTTATTATAAAAATAAATTTTTAACTAATTTTAAATATAATTAAGACATTTTAATTCAATACCAACTTAAAATTAATGCCACATTAGTGTCTTATTTTATTTTTAATGTGATATTCTTTTATGATTAAATGTAACATTTAATTATATAATATCAAATAAAATATTGTATATTTAAGTTAAAATGAGGTATAAAATTTGTTAAAAAATTAACATATTTTTTATTAGAAACATACTGTGTATAATATTTTTATAATTTTAATACTTAAATATTTTTCAAATACAGTACATATTAATGTCAATTTTAAAAAATAAATGAATAATATATTCGTAATTAATTAAGGTTATGATTTTAAAAATAAATATTTAACGTGTAGTATTAAAATAAAATATTTTTTAACATTAAATAATAAGTTATTAATACGAATACGACGTCTTAACGTGTTTGTACGATATATATATATATATATGTTAATTTAAGTAAATATATTTTTTTTAAATTTAAATTAAATATTTAAGAAAAAAATTTCTTCAATATTTGTCTAATTACTTTTTTTAATAATAAATTAATTTTTGATTAATTAACTCACTTAATATAATATATTTTACCAAAATTGGAATAAAAATTTTCATAAACATAATTATTTAAAATTTAAAATATTAAATTAAATAAATAATTTCTTAAAATATATTTTACTTTATTTGAAATAAATTCATATATAAATAGAATCTTTATCTCAACGTGTACGTTAGACTTAAAGTCCATGTCGACCCGACCCGAAGCCATGAAGCCGAAATTTAAGCCGAGCCGAGCCGAGCCGGATGGCAAAGGACAAATCGGCTAAACGGCCGGTACAGCTAACGTGCGCCCCTCTATGCGTACAATTCTTCGCTACGCTTAGCTTCCACTGCTACTTCATAGTTTCGGTTGGGTCTTTTTTATTTTTATGTTTTAATTTCATTTTTTCATCACCAAATTTTCGCTCCCTCTCCTCTTTCTCTCTCTATATATACAGTTAGAGAAGAATTTATTGGGCTCCTCACACAGACTCCTGTAACCTGTACGTGAGAAGTAATCATCGATCCAACCAAAACTCTGGCCTGTTATCTTCTTCACACGCCATTTTCACGCAATTCTATCATCTTCTTCTTCGTTAAAACCGGTAAGAACTCTCTCTCTCTCTCTCTCATCATATATTGCTTACTGTTTGTTGATTCAAAAGCCGTTGTCGTTTTCCGTAATCCGAAGTCGGTGACTCCGTGATTGCGTTTTGGTTGTTCCGTCTGTTCGCACTCCGATTTCGAGGACAAGATTCCTAAAACGTTTTACGGAGTACTGAGTCTGAGACTCATTTTTGTTTTCAGTGTGAGTTTGTCGGTACTGTTGCGTCGGGGAAATTGGAGGAGGTGAACGTGAAATGGAAGTAGTGCGGCTTTTTTCTCGTTTTATTTTGACTTTTGGCGATGAGAGTTGAGAATTAGGCAGTATTGTTAAGTTTGTTCGGGAAATCGGATACTCGGAAGAACAAGACGATTTGCGCGCTTGGCAACGGTGCCGTTTCCGTCCTTGAACGATCCGCGTATACATACATATTATAAGCGTATTTGTATGTGTTTGATTCAGGGTTGTGGAATCCGAGTCCAGAGCGAGTCGAGCTTTGAGTTTAGTTTTCGACTTTGCCGGTTCCCGCATCGCGATAATCCTGGCGATCTGTAGACTCCCTCTGTTATTTACCATTCTTCCCCTGCGTTCCGCTGATGCTACGACATCGTTTCATAATTCGTGTGCATTTTCTGAGTTACGAACGAGTTAGAATTTGATTCTTCGTTGAGTGACGAACTTCTTTTTTCCTAAATAGTTGAACGGACACCTTTGTTGTAGTGAGTATGATCCGAGTTCGAAAATCTGAGCCATCTGGTGATTACTAGTGTTCTTCTTGTTTTGGTTAATCTCTTATGTATTATGTACGTCAAATAACTACGGGTAACCAATTCGAAACAATTTAATTAATCGACTCTTTTATTTTTTACTCTGTTTTGCGTCAACAGAAAGAGGATGATTTGTGTTTTCAGTAATATGCTTAATTATATTTTTTGAGTGCGGTGCTTTCAATCGAAACTGTTGGCTACTCGATTTAATGATTCTCTCCTTTTCTTTTTTTATAATTCTGCGAAGTGATTGAGAGTTTGAGGATCTGTGGCCAGGTTTTGGATGCTGAGAGGACTGGATTCAGATTTTGATTATCGCGGGCAAGCAAAATGAGTACTCAACTTTTGGAAATTCAACCCAGGGAATTGAAATTCATATGTGAGTCAATAATTTTTTTTTAACTTTTCCTGCTATGGTTTGTAATAATCATTTTTCTTTTTCTTAGCCTTTATTGCTACAATAGTATTGCTGCTAAAGGGTTAATGTTTTTTTTTTTTATCACCAAAAGGGAAATATAGGAAAAGAAACGTCCTGATGTGTTTATCTCTTCCATTTGTTTCTTCTTTTTTTCTGAACCCAACGAGAACCTTAATTTCTGCTAAGGCAGTAGGAACTGAAATAAATTATTGAATATCTTGTGAGATTCAAGCAGGACTGAAGTAATTAACTAATATGTGATCTTATTATCCAAATTATGTTATAATTTGCAAATTGATGCATAATAATTGGATCCAATTCCAGTTTTTTTTTTGGGGGGTGGGGTGTGCGGAGGGGAAGAGGGGGACATTGTCCAAATTATGTTATAAATGGATGTTTATTCTGCCTTTATTGGGCATTAAAAAAGAACGAAGGATTTTATTGTGCATGAAAGAAAAAGCCGGGTTGAATTTGCTTTTTCTCATCTCTCTATTGCAAAGCAAATTGGATAACACATTGAGGGGTATTGGTGTTTGCAGTTGAACTGAAAAAGCAAAGTTCATGCTCAATTCAACTCACAAATAACACCGACCAGTTTGTTGCCTTCAAGGTTTGAAGCATCTCTTTCTCATTTTTTCTTTCCGGACCATTACGATGTATGTTACTAAATAAGATGAATTGTCATATAGAAGATGGAAGTAAAGTGTGATATTGGCAGGTTAAAACCACAGCGCCTAAGAAGTATTGTGTACGACCTAATGTTGGTGTTGTTGCACCAAAAGCATCTTCAGATTTTACAGGTATGTTTTATCCTATCTGCAACTCTGATTTTATGAAACTGTGTTTTCAACATGCAAACAAATTTTTGTTCTCATTGTCCATGCAGCACTTCAGTGTTAATTGATTGGTACTATGTTTTTAACAAATTACTGCTTCATAAGTTTAGATCTTCTATCTATGTTATTACTACAGTAACCATGCAAGCCCAACGGGAGGCTCCGCCTGATATGATGTGCAGAGACAAGTTCCTAATTCAAAGTACTGTTGTGCCTGTTGGAACGAGTGATGAAGATATTACAGCTAGCATGGTAAGCGTGTCTAGTTGGAGTTGACTTCAACACTCATTTGCTTCTTTCTTATGGTTTTCTTCTGGCAGTTTGCCAAAGACGATGGCAGGTATGTTGAAGAAAACAAGCTGAAAGTTGTCCTTGTTAGCCCACCTCATTCACCGCCATTATCACCAGTCAAGGGAACATTGAAGCAGGGGCCAATTTATGAAGCTTCGGTATTGACAGATCATGTATTGAATCTTATTCTTTTAGATTGAAAGAAAAGTTCTAATTTTGGTTGAGCTCAACCATTCCTTTTCCTTTAAGTGTTTTAGGACTTCTGAGTTCAGAAATCTTACTGACTTGAGTCCCAACTGCTTGTGGTTATTCTCTTTTGTCTCAGGATATAAAAATTTTGGAGCCCAAGAAGGTTAATTTTGAGGACTTGATGCCAAAACGAACTGCATTTAACCATGAGGAGTTAAACCCAATGAGGGATGCAGACTTGAAGGTGAAGAAGGATGGAATTAATGGTGAGGACTTGAAGCCAGTGAATGCTACAGAGTTCAAGTCAACAAAAGACGGAGTTGATACCAAGGAATTAAAATTAGCAAAGGATACAGACTTTAAACCGTCAAATCATGTGGGGACGGAAACAGCCAAGTCTCTGGGGGAACTGAGATTAATTAAAGAGATTGACGAGATGAAGTCAAAATTAAATGAACTCAAATCTAAGCTAGACAAGGTCAGTCTTACCCATAATTTATCCTAAAAAATACTGGCATAACTACAATATGGCTTTTCTTATGTGCCTTCAGCTAGCCTGGATAAAATTATTTTCCAGCTTAGACGGCAGGTGTTTTCTTTATTTGAACTTACCAATATTTCAAAATTTAAAGGCTAACCTTGCAATGCATCTTTTACTCTCTGTGAAGATTAAAGAGTTTGTCCTAGTTTATGAAATATTTGTTACCTGCTCTATTATTCAAAGATAATGGATCAATACGTATTTTGAATTCTAGTACTTCTCGAAGAGTTACTTGTGTTTTTCACAATTTATTAACTGTTCCTTAAAATTTCCGATGAAAATGGTAATGGAACTCTGTAAACATTCTTTTCAGGCCGAGGCTACGATTTCAACTCTGACAGAGGAGAGGAAGTCTATCGTTCAGGAGAGAAAAACATTGCAAGAAGAACTAGTAAGTGCCTTTATGTTTCTTCTTCTTCACACTAGTTCAGCCGTGGACCTTCTCGTATTTTATCAGTTCTTTTTCGTGCTATGTTATCATTCTTTTTGTTGCACCAAACTTTGTTTTGTGTTAACTTTCTTGGACATGGTAGAATTCCTCTTTCCTGGTTATATCCTTGATGCTAATTCCTGTTTCATCTGATACATGATCTGAGTTTGTGATTATCGGAGCATCATGGATTTTGTGCAAATTAATGGAAACTACTTAGTAGTTCTACTTGGACATAAGGATATGTTCATATTTCTTACTTCTTTTTTGTATTCTTTTAATGGTGGGCAATTAAAAGACCAGAGTAAGCCTCTGTATCATTACGTTTACACAACCTTTTTTTGGGTTCTCTGCAGGCGCTGCTGAGAAGTAAGACAACTGTTAAACAAGTCCATGTAGGCTTTCCTCTTCTATACGTTGTTATGGTAGCATTTATCAGCATCATTCTCGGCTACTATTTACACTGTTGACATGGACCCACGTGTGGAACCCATCATTAAAAAGAAAATTGGAGTTTCATTATATTAGGTAGAAAGTTAGGATCTAAAGCAAACTTTTTCTCTCATCGTAAGTATATGCAAAGGAGTATAGAGGAGAGCCAACATTGTGTTTATTTTGGTCCGTTGACTCCAGGATCAAAAGAATATGCTACATGTACATGCGAACTTTTTGGCAGAAAAATAGAATGTCTAAATGATTGAATTACTGTTAACTCATTCCCAGCTGAACAAAAGAAATCAGAGACTCATTGTGTTTGATGGGCTAAAAACTTTTTTCATTATTATTGACTAATAATCTTCTGAACTTTTTAGTCTGTCATGAAGTTTTTGTTTGTATTGTCTAATGCGATGTTAAAAAGCTGCTTTGACAGATTAATCATTGTGTTGATTCTCTTTTTGGCTCTTAACTCACCACCCTTTTACTGGGTGTAAACTTTGGATGCGTGGAATCACAATTCAATGTCCTTCAGAAATCGGGGTAGTTTTGCGGGAACTTTGTTTTAAAAATATGATGATAATTCCTCATCTGTTTATTATTATTAAATTCAGTAAGGTCAATATAAGCATATATTGCATCTGGGTGTTCTAATATATAAACCCATTGTTTTGAACTATCCTGGTGATACATACAAGTAATACTGGAAAGTTCGTGAAATTTATAAATTAATTATGATGGTCTAGAATTAAACTTGTATATTCACAAAATTATTTTAAATATATTAATGAAAATAACTTCTGAAATAAATTCTGCAAAAACAATCCTTTTTTCTTCCTCAATCTAGAATAATAGTTGTTAAAAATAAGAAGAAAAAATTAAGAAAAAAAGGAAGATTGATCCTTAATTCCCCTCAAATTCAATTGTTTTTTTTTTTATTTCTCTAAAATTGAGTAAAACGTCACCGTCCATTTGAAAAATAATACGCTAATACACTTCCATGACGTTGTCATTCGCTTTCAAAATTTAGCAACAAGACCAATAAGATGTCATTCACTCAGAATTTAGTTGTTAAAAACCATAAATAATAAATATGATTCACTTCGCTCACAAACATTAATAATTCGTTAAAGTTAATTTGTTGACTACTAATAAATTAAGTTATTAGCTCTATTATATTAAGTACCGTAGACTCCACTTATAATGCAATAAATAAATTAATTCCAACAAAAATGCTATATTGGCAATATCAATATTACATCTCTGGCACCAATCCTCCAACCAAGAACCGTGGGACGAGTTAAGGCTCAGCGAGCAGAGCAGCCTTGTGAGAATTGGTAACGATAATACACATCAAACTTGGCACACCTTCACTCTCAAAATTTAACAACCGCGGAATAACAAATTTGCTAACACACATAAACAATAACGCTTGTTTTCACTCTCAAACTAAGAAAGTAAGAGCTGGCCTGTCTGCTGAAAGAAGCTCTTTTTACTTTAGGCACTGATCGTAATCAGTCACATACCATTACGAGCTATGATACAAAACACCCGTGCGACGATCACCCCACAACCCTAAACGCTCATCAGAACGTTTGGCTATCTTTAGTAGTGAAAAACTATTTTGAAATTTTATTTTTTCATATTCATATATATTTGTACAAAAAAATATGCATGGTTCCTTGAAAAATGAAGATAATATTTAAAAAATAATGGTGAAAATATGTCATGAATTTGAAATGAATAAAAAGTTATTCTCAAACTCATATTATATATATCCACCATTACTTTTAATTTTTTATTTTCATTTTTCAACAACTATACATGTTTTAATGTACAAAACTTAGCGGAACGTAGAAAACAAAAGCTCAAAACATTTTTGTACAACTAAAGATTGTTGGATGGGGAGACGAGTTGGCTTTTGAAGAACTGGTTGTGAACACATTTTCTTTTACAAACCAGTTGGCCAAGGGACATTCACTGCCATTGAGGGACACTCCTCTCAGTTGGTGAGCCGGGAACGAAGGGAACAAAACCCCGGCCACCAAACACAGGACGCATGAAAGCGTCGTCAAACTTACGCCAGTAGTAATGAACAGTGTGTGCTGGAGTTGTAAGAAGAGCACGGATACTGCTCGGACGGTTTATATGCCCACCAAGATCAATGAAGGAGTCCTGACCACCGTCATCGAGTAGAGACACAGTAAGTTTTTGGGTAGCATCGGGTGATGCAATGCTGGTTGAGTGTTTTGGGTGAGGAAGCAAGAAGCGAATAAGAGGTTTGGTCAACAAACCGAACACCTGAATAGAACAAAAAGACAGCAATTGTTTACCATATCCAACAAGCTCAATGTCCCAACCAGAGAATAAACATAAGTTTTTTTGGTAGTTTGGTGCATGCAATGAGGCAACTTCAATAGCATAAAGGACCGGGAAAACACAGGTGCAATCTTCTTTATGTCGCTAACGCGACTTAGCAAACATCGGTTAAACAAGTCATCAAGGTTAACATTCAAGGCGTTGGCTCAAATTGGCTTTATTTTCATGTAGCAAAGTGCCTTTGGCTCAAATGGCATAATCTCCTTTGTTGAAGTTCAAGCTCGGGCTTCAAGCCTTATTACGAGCACTTAAGGCCAAATGGGGAACAAAAGGAGGTTTATCTTTCATGAAGGCAAGTGATAACAATTCAAGGTCTGTAAAAACATTGGACTTCAAAACAAAATTTTGAAAAAAGTGAAATGAAAAAGTAGACTTTGCAACTTCTAAAATTAACCTCAGAATATAGCCTAAGCAAATAATACAGGCAAAATTCTTACCACTGTGCTAAAAAGACAGACTGTTATAGTACTGCTTATCATGATCGCATTCCCACGTAACTCAGTGTGCCCTCCCCTTGTAAACTGCAATGGTAATAAAAATAGAAGATATTAAATGACATAACACGCACTACCCTATCTCTCCTTCAATATCTCTGGTCACACTCTACTTTTCTTCTAACATGCTCCGAAATTATTCTCCAGTCCGTCGTTCTGTCATGCTTCCGTATCATTATTTTGGATTGAGTGAAAGGAGAAATAAATATTAACTTCCTTGCTTAGATTTTAAAAAAAAGGTGAAAGTGAGAAAGGAAAGAGAGGGATGTTGAGCATCCCCTCACTAACCTCTCAAACAAGCATTTTCCTCATTCAACTAAATCGGGGAAATAGGAAAAGGATATCATAAATGTCTTAACTGAAGAATTATTTCCACTTCTCTATACTAATTTCGATTCAAGCATAACGTAAGGACAACAGAATCTGCTCTAAAGACTTTAAGTGTGATCCTTATCAATTCATTTCCTGTAAAATTTTGTTCCCTATAGAACCTGCTTTCCCCTCTTTTTCCAGTTCACAATAGTTCCTAATTCATGTCAAAATAAATAAAAAATCTATAAATTATACCTGGTTGTATGCAAGTGCCATAGAAACAGCACCTCTCATGAGACCAGCCCACCATATCACAACCTTTAAAAGAAATGAACAAGATACTGATTGAATCAGATATGTCAACTTATTAGGATGAAGCTAAATCAAAATGCCTCAGGAATTGGACAACATACTTGCTGCTTAAAGCCAATTTTATCATTTGGAGATTTCTTAGCTAAGTTGGATAGAAAAGAGAGGGGGAAAACAAACGCTGCTCTTCCAGCCATAACCAGGGCAAGCAAAATTGAACTAACTGCAACTGATGTTCCAGGACTGCAAAATGAAACAAAATCAACATAGATGTCTTTACAAAGAAGGAAATCATGCAATTTGCAAGTCAATTCCAAAGAACTAAATGAAAGTGGAAAAAAATTAGAGATCCAAGGTATCAATAAATTTGTTCTTTTGGTGAACAAAGGCGTCAATAACTTAACAACTAAATAATCCACCCAGAAAAGTTACTTTGCTGTAGGATACATGCAACACATACCTGTCACTGACAAATCTCCACTTCTCAATGTCCAAAGCATCCATCCCAACGTAAAGGAAGATAAAGATCTCAGCGACGAATGATAAGGTTGCAAAAGTGTGCCTGTATAAGTTTGAAAAAGTAACAAACAATATACATACAGCTGGTTTTATGTGTTTAGATTCATATACTACAAACAGCTTTCAATAGCAATCATTAATTTTTGTAAAGAGGACATACTTGGTAGTAATTCTTGAGCTCTCAGTGACATTGTGCCAGGTGTAATGGGACATCACAATCCCACAGAAGAATACAGTGAGAATGCCACTTAAATAGAATAACTGCCATCCACATAATCAACAACGAACCTTATATTAGAAATGGATTGAGCATAAGTTGTCAAAACAACCAAAAAAGGGGGTTTCAGGTAAGTGGTCAATAAGGTTAAGAAGAACCTTACTTCAGCAAGCATGTAAGAAAGATATGCCATGAGCATCATGAGAGCAACCTCCCGATCCGTTGAGTGCCTGGAAATTGTTAGCTTTCAAATAAGGAATTTAGCATTCGAGACAATATAAATGATCCTACAAGGTCTAGGCTACAATTTTGAGAAACTAATCAACAGGGCACATCCAGAAGCCAAGATGCTGAAGACTTTGTACCTTCCAAAATAAAGCTTTTTGATAATATATGCACTTAGCAACCCAGTCTGCAGGGAAGAGGAAAATGTTAATATCACAATTGAAGATCAATGCTTCCATAAACAAAAACTAAGAGGGAGAGAGGAACATACTATCACCCCCAGCACGGTGCTTGTGAAAAATAAATAGAAGAAGTTGCCAAGAAAATGCAAAGCAACTTCAGGATTGATATGACTAAGGTCAAAGCTTTGGATTGCATTAAAAAGCACCACTGATGTAGCATCATTTACAACACCTTCTCCAAATACTAGACTGTAAAGTAAAGGTGTCTCATCCTGATTAAGCACCTGATAGAGCAGACAGATCAAAATAAGTTTCTGGTTTGATATTCATTTGAGTTTTGAAGCAGTAAAGCAATTTTGATATCTATGATACCTGCAATGTGCAAACAGAATCTGTTGCAGCAAATATAGCACCGATTGCTGAAAATAGTGAACGAAAACAATGAGAACCCGAGTAGAAACAAAGTAATATTGACAAAACCAATGTCATAGATATAAGTGTTACCCAAATAATCTCCGATATCAAATGTTCCAACGTCAAGTTTTTTGAAGAACTGAATTACACCTGTTTCAAGCATCAAAGAGTCAAAATCAACAGTAAGCATCAATCAGAACATATAAATCACCATCACCAATAGACTATTCCGTCTTCACAGGAGCTGCCAAGTAACTCTTTGATTCAAACAAACGCTCAGGAGACTTAAACCCTCCTTATATCATAAAATAAGGGAAAATTACTCTCCTAACAGTCGAACAATCACTAACTTAGCATTTGGAAAATGTGCCAATTTTTTTGAAATGTGCATAAAGAATTCCTAAAAAACTATAGAATCTGCACCGAGATAGCAAGTACCTAATCAACAGCATCCAGACCTATACAAAAGTGCATTTAAGGTTATTATCTTCTCTAGACAGCTATAGAACATTCAAGGCCAACAACTAAGGGATATCTCCAGGAATCCACAAATTAATGCCTAAATATTTGTATTCCATTTACCTAGATTGAAGTACTCAAGTTTTATAAGTCTGAGTAAATATGCAACTGTCCTCCAACATAATTCAGTAGTCCAATTTAAAAATAATAATAATGGCCAAATTAGTGAATACATGCTAATTGCCATATATTTTTTTTTTTCCTGAGTTAGAGAATTAAACATGTTGCAGTAATTTCTCCATCCTACATCAGCAATTATGTCAGATAGCAACTTGGCCATTATATAAGTCCTTTCCTTTTAATTTTCTGAATATCTCTAGATATGCAGACAGTTCTTCCCTTACATCTTAGCAGAGAGAGTCTCGAAACCTATTTCACAGGTCGATAGCATTTACGTCCAGTTTTAAAAACAAAGTCCAAAGACAGCTAACAGCCAAAAGAATAATGTCAGGGAAAGTTGACAGTCTAAAGAGAGATCCACAGCGTCCAAAATAACATTTCACATCCGACCAAATATTCATAAACTTAACCTCTGTACTACTCAAGAATAAAGAGGTAGTGTTATAAGAAATTAACAACACAGATAAGTGGATGAAAAAAGTACCTAATGATATAATCGTACAGGATATTAAAGTACCAACAGCACCAAACAGCATGATAGTGATGAAGTTACGAAAAAATTGCTTCTTTTTCACTTGAAACCTGAAAGATACAAAAACATGCAAATCATATATCAGAAAAACATTAAGGAGAGTTCTGTGAGTTTGTTGTTAAGATGAACTGAGCAATGCTAAACAAGAAGGAAGCATCATTACTTGAAAATAACTGTATGGGTTTATGCTCACAACAACAACGTAATTGGGGACAATCATCATATACACATGATACTCCACAAGATAACAAACAGCAGGAAAGAAAAAAGAATATCTATCTACCCTAATCATCATTTATGTCGTCAAGGTACCTTGTCAGTAAAAAGGTCAATAAGTCAACCATTTGGATCATTCATTGGATTGGCTCCGTAAAGCAATACAAGATGAATAAAAGAAATAAAGTTAGTTGAAAGCAATACAAGGGCAACAGTTAATGAGTTTTTACTAGTTACCAAATTGTGCATATTATCTTAGAAAATATCCCATAAAAGATGTTTAAATATATCGGACATTCTTAGAAAAATAATTTTTCTGTAAATGCAATAAAATCGTATTAGTTATATGATAATAATATCTTCAAAAGCATTATTTTCTGAAATAAAAATAATGCTTTTGAAGATATTGTTATCATATAACTAATATTTTCAAAAGCATTATTACCAGGCACAAATGTTACATCTTCAACAACATTTTAAAAGATGCAAATCATCAAACACTGTATTTAACAACAAGCTTTTAATCACAGCAAGAAAAACATGCTTTTCTTAGCAGAAGCTTTTTATCTTGCTCTAAGCATGACCAAGAACAGGCATTCAAGTTGAAACACCTAATTTGGCCAATCAGCCAGTCTCGATGGCCAGAACTTGCCGCTCATAGGCTAACAGCCTTGGAATGTCACAAAATTAATCTGTGGAGGATCCTTGTCTTGAATAACTTTGTCCCATGATTTTTTCATGTCACAAAATTGTGCTGTGGATAAGCACTTTTACGCTGTTTTATCCTTTAACATCCAAACAAAGGACCAAACTATTTTTTCAGTTCATTCAGATCATATCTCCATTTAAAGACTTCCATTATGGGAGAGCCACTGGCCAATTAACGGCCAAAAAGTATTTGAGAGTTGAGAGAGAACGAAGATGTTATGTACTCATGGCGGAACAGAGAAGAAAGATTGAAGTCTATTCTTGAAATTACAAGAAACTGATTTGTGCTTCTCTACTTGGACAACTCTGTCCCATGGTTTCTCATGTAACAAAATTGTCCAGTTGAGAATTGCATCAGTCCACGTGATAGAAACCTCGCACTTAATGTAGGGGTTTTTACAGAATGTGGCCTTGATCAGACAGCATTAAATTAATGAAATACAAACAAGGGGAGTAGATAATTCCTATATAGCTCTACATAAAGATTTCTGTACTCTTTCCGGCCTCTTTTGCTCTATTAATACCAATTTATTCTTCTTATTTAGTGTTCTGTTGCTGATAGATAACATTGTCAAATGTAACTTATATACAACAATAAGAGTTTTAAGGGAATAGGTTTTATTGATGTAAGGACAATCATCAGTCACACCTGAAAAAAAGAGAGCTGATTAAAAGAAAATTACCTCACGCCATCTGCCACAATCATAATGAACTCTCAACTACCAAGAGAGGAAAAAATTGTAACTAAAACCACTAACAAAGGAACAACAACAAATGACATAATCAACCATGAATTCATAATCGTTCACTTGGAAGACAAACGATTAAGTTTTAGACAAACTTACCCCGCATTGAATATAATAGGCGGCAGAAGATATATGAAGAAAAGATCTTCGCTAAAGACCAAGAGATGAGAGCTTTTGCCTCCACTAATCAGCAAAATAACAACACCAGTGCAAAGGCCCTGAGACCAATAAAATCAGAATACATTTCATCGTAAGATATAAACTCCCAACAAAAGAAATAAACCAGAAATCACCCCAACCTAAATATCTCTTGTTGGATCAGTTAAGCTTACTCTTCAGATTTTCAACGTCTAGAAACCAACCAAGTAAAAGGGGAGGGAGGAGAGGTGAGGGGAAGAGGAACTTATGAAATGGATTCTCATCACAAGTAGAGAGAACTTACAATCAGCAAGGCGGTGATCGACTCATTCATCCATCTATTCTCTTCCAAAAGATGACCAATCACAATACAAGCACACAGAAGGGCCACGAAGAGATTCATAGAAACAACAGATGTATGATCAGAAGTGGACAATGCTTGCAATCTCATCGCAAGGAAATTGAATGCGGATGCCATGGTGTCCATCTCGTGCCACCAAACAATTATAGAGTGCAAATAATAAAAATGCTGATTAAGTTACTTCCAAGATTGGGATTTTCACGGATGAAATTTATGTCTCTGAACTGTCCATTTCATGAATCACGGAATCTCATGAATCACATGAACTCTGCAATAAAGAAGTCAACATGCAAATAAAAAGCATGCCAAGAAAAAATCAATTAGAAAAAAATCTCGTCTCATTTCTTCATAAATCCGAGCTCAAAACTTCAAAATTATCATAACACGACGAATGCCTAGTTTTATCTCGGCCGAAACAAGAAGATACTTCTTTCAAATTCACGTTCCGCTTTTTTGAAAAAGAATACCACCCAAACAAAGTCTCAGAAGTTAATAGAAATCTCCAGGAAATCTCTAGAAATCTTATAATGTCATAAAGAAGAAAAAAACTGAATTCAAAAGATGGATTCAAACAAACCTGCAGCAAATTCTTTGTCCTAAAAAGATTAAAAAAAAAAAAAAAACTATAAAATTTATCACTGACGATAAATGCACGAAAAATAGCGAAAAAAAGGAGTTGTATCATTAAAGTTCCGCTCAAATAATTCTTTTTTAACTCTTTTCAGAATGACAGCTAGCAAAAACCACCGAAATTGAATCTTCTTTTGTCCTCTTTCCTCGCGTTTTCTAATCAACCAAACAGCACAAACAAAACCAGAACAAGTAGTTTCAGAAAGCTTACCAGATCGCTCAAAACAATAAGCAATATGCGAATGGCGAGGCATTAAACTGAGAAAAAGCCCCTCAGCATGTAGAATTTTCCAGGTAATTGAAGAACCGAGAATTTCCAAATACATACGCCGAGAGAAATTCGAAAAGAGATTTTTCTTTTCTCCCAACGACCAAATAGAAAACTAACAAAAATCTTCCACTCTTTCGAAATTCTCCGCGGAAATTAAGAGATTCCTCAGCTCCTCAACCCCGTAAAATTCGATTTTCAATTCCTAGACAATCAAAACTAGCTTATATTCAGCTATTAATAATACGCGTATATATATAGAGAGAGAGAGAGAGTTTCAGGAGAAGAATCAACAAATTTCCAAATCTGCACAGAGAGAAATTTTAGAAAGAGAACGAGAGACGTGTGCTGCTGGCAAGAGACAGAGAGAGAGAGAAATGGGATGCATAACGTAACTGGAGGGGAGTGAAAAATTACATGTAGTCACTCACACTGACCAATAACTGTACTGTGAATCCTGACCGTTGCTTTTTCCATCAAGGTTTGACTCTCTTCTTTAAAACAGTGGAGATCACAATCAAGCGGCTTAAAAAAAAAAAACAAGAAAATAACAAATAAAGCAACCACTGCTTTTTCAACTCTGGCACCCTCTAAATAAGATTTTAAAATTAATTTTCTGTAAATTAACAGATTATCATCTTAATCTCAATATAATTAATTTTTTAATTACATTTCCATATTTAATAATTTTTCTATAATTTAAATTTTACCAAAAATAATATTTCTGTTTATTTATTTATTTTTAATAAAAATTAAAAATTATGACAACTGAAACTTAACATTAATAAATTTAATATTAAAATTAATATATCTCTAATTAATTATTTTAAAAATTATATTTGAAATAATTTTATGTTTAATAATTATGTAATCAAAAAATTCAAAGTCAATTGCTTCATAACTTATAATTAAAGATTAGATTATAAACTTTACACTATTAAATTATTAAATTAATAATTTCATATATATATATATATATATATATTTATTCACCGTCCAAAATTCCTTTATTAAGAAGGGAAACCCACGACATTAAAAGTCTAATTATTTTATTTTGACTTAATAATTTGTTATTTATTGGTAAAATAATATATTTATTAATTTATAAAATATTACAAGTATTTTTAATTCTAACCCTTTTTATTATATGCCAAAAATTCCGACCTTAATTAATTAATATTTTGTGGGTTTGCAATATTAATTTATAAATATTTTATATAATATGAATTATATTTTAATAATTTTATGTAAATTATTTTTATTAAAATTTATATGATATGAAAATATTATACTAAAATAGGAAATAACTCATCAAGTAATAGCTTAGACCATACATTATTAATTAATACCAAATAATTACACATTTATATATGTAAGTACACATGGGTTATTACATCAGTAGCCACGTAGTTATGTCATTATATATATAATACCTTACTTTTACAATATAGTCAAATAATAATAAAATAATAACAATAAATAATTATAAAGTATTAACTTTTTTACGATAAATATTAAACAATAGATAATTAAATCTTATAATTTTTCATTAAAACTTTACCTTATAGTTTTTTTTTTTTCAAGTGAATGAAGGGTGACATATATTTTTATATTAAAAAAAATGGGATCACGTATTAACTCATTATAATTAACTTATATATGTATATATATATTTTTCTATGTTAACGTGTATATATATATATGTATATATTACTTTAGAAGTAACAAAATTAAAATGACCTAATTATTTAATTTATTATAATAAAATTTAATTTAATTTATTATAATAAAATTTAATTTAATTATTATAATTTTATTAATATATTAATTATTTAAATTATAAATATGTTAAATTTAATATTATAAATTAATTACTGTCAACTTATAAAATACATATAAAGTAATAAAATATATAATATAAGATAAATTTAAATGCATACATAAAATTTTAATCATTACTGGTAATAATACACGTGTTATGATAATTGCTTATATTTATATAATACTTATAATATAAGAGGAGGTGTATCTAGATCCTATATATCTAAGTTGAAGTAGTCGAATTCAACGGACATCTCGTGACCGTTAAGTTCCTTTCCACCACCTTGATGGTTCTTGGCCGTCATCTTTCACGGACTTTTCAATAAAGGACTAATCGAAGTCTCGTATTTTATTTTTCTGAATTTACAATTCCCCCCAAATTTTAGAGTTAATTACAAAAAGGCAACAGATTTTTTCTAATTTTAGATTTGTGCCGCCCCGGTTTGATCTGATCTGATCTGATGTGATCTGATAAGTATCTCCATTTTTTATTCTTGTTGGGGGGGGCACATGATAAGTCAGTTTTCAGACCACACACATTGCTATCAACAGTTCAATCTTTGTCACTTTCTAATTACAATAATGCTTGACGGAAAGGCGAAACGCATCGATTCTTGTCGTTTTGCTCTGTTTTCCAATTTTATTTTATAAATTATTATTTTTATTCATTGAATTACTTTTTTTTTTTGTTTTACAATTTGATATTTAAATATATAAAATTATTTACTCTGTAAAGTTTTATATAATTGTAAAAGAATTGATGGAAAAAAAAGATAAATTTTATCCATATCGCGGTCTATATATAATTTCTTTTATATAACATACGTAAATAATAATAGTAAATTTTCAAAAATATTTTACAATCGTATATATAGTAAATTAGAACTTTATTTTACTAACAATATAGTGTTTTAGTGTTTATAAATTTTACGTTCTATTTAAATGTAATGAATTTAAACATTCTTAAAAAATATAAAAATTTATATTTTGTGGGTATGTTATAGAATTACGACAATCAATTTATAATATTCGATTTAATAAAATCGATAACTTAATTTATTGATGCATTAGCACTTTATGACCGTATTATAGAACTGTAGTCGTCGATTCATAATATTTGATTTAGTTATTGAAAAAATGATTCAAAATTACGACAATCATAAATTGTGAGTTACGAATAAAATTATAAATTACCTGCGATAAGTTGTGGTTTGAAAAACGTGTAAAAAAATATAATTTATTATTTGCATCGTAAAAAAAAGTAATTTATTTATTTTTGTTTAATTATTTTGGTATGATATTTAGTATTTTTGTGGTGATATAATCATATAATT
Organism: Carica papaya; assembly: GCF_054855325.1. Lineage (NCBI taxonomy): Eukaryota > Viridiplantae > Streptophyta > Magnoliopsida > Brassicales > Caricaceae > Carica > Carica papaya. Next base: position 36,420,197 of record NC_142314.1, on the reverse strand, counting down.
GTGAAGGTTAATATTTGTTGCCTATGAAAAATTCTAAATCTAGAATTTGTATTTCGTGGACAAAATTTCACATGTTGAATCATGTTGTCTTGCTTTTTTCTTTTGTTGAAATTAGATTCTCACTAATTGACAGATTTGGCCAGCTTGGTTGTGTCTACCTTTGTCTTTTATAATATATATATATATATATATTATTTTTTATGATATGTTTCTCTTTTATTTTTTAGATTTTTTTTCACTTTTTTGTGGATAAATTTTAGTGTATTAAATATATTACATACACAAATATATATATATGTATATGTATATAACATGCAAATAAACAAAAGAATACAAGGAATACTTTTAGACATGAATTTTGTATTTGTCTAAAGGTACATCGAAGTGGAACAAGACATGTATATACATATATATATATATGTATTATACAATATTGTCACGATATTAATTGTTCAAAATATCTTTGCATTTTTTAACTATAAATTGTTAAAAAAAAAAATTAGAACAAATTAATCATTAAATTAAGAGTAAAATAAAAAAAAGACAACATTTTTTAAAAATATTTTAATCTTGAAGTAATTTGATTTAAAATTTTAATATAATAATTAGAATTTTTACATTAATTTTAATTTATAAGTTAAATATTTTAAATTAAAATTTAAAATTTAAGGCATAAACGTCGTACCTAATTATTTTTCATGCTACGTGTATGAATGATAAGCCACTCCTTTTTAAGAGGTTTTGGTGGTTGGTCTAAGTATGTTGCAAGATATTTTATATATATTCACTAATCATATAAATCAATAATACAATGATCTTATTATTAAAAGTCATGTACTATGTAATAGTCAGGCATGTAAGGAAGTAGGATGGACGATTAGGATGTGAAGTTAGGTGGGGTATAAAAGGGCGTCGGTCAAAGAGAGGAAATGAAAGAGGGAAATAAAGGAAAATAGGAAAACAAAGAGCATGGGAGAGAGAGAGAGAGAGACGATTGCGAAAGGGAGTGATCAGAGGTTAGTGCAGGAGGCGATTGATCGAAAGTTCTGAAAGACGTGAGGTCGTGGTAGATTTAGTGAGAGAGAAGAGTATAGAAACAAGAGGTAAGAAGAATTTGGAGTTTCAAAATTGATTTGTGGTAATATATATTGAATTTATGTATTGTAGGTTAACCTATGGTTACAGATGTAGGGAATATGGAGTAAGAAAGTGTTTTGAGGTGGAATTATATTTGGGAGTAGTAAACGGGGAAGAACGTGATATATTCGTGAGTTATAGGGGAGAGAAGGGAGTTCTAGCAGGCCGATATTTAGGGATTTCAGTGAATACATAAGGAGGAGGATTAGAGAAGGTTAGAGGTGGAGTCGGTTAGGCTGTGTGGGGAGAGATGACTGATAGGAATGAGCATAATTGAGCAAACCGAGAGGTGAGGGAGACGGACATGGATGAGGTCATTTATTGGTCAACACTTACTGGTTCAAGTGTCTGTGTCTAGGAGACCTTTGGCCGATACTTAAGGATTTTGGGGTGCTGATGTAGTGAGAAGGCACGTCTGTGTGTGTGTATGTGGCCACTCAGCGGTTGGTGGGTGCCTGGGCGTTCGTTGGTGCATAAGGTGTCGATAGGGTGAAGAGGCACGTCATGTGCGTGTGGCCACTTAGTGGTCGAGATGTGGTTAGAGTGAAGTAGGTGCTAGTGCATGGAGGTGCCAGTAGAGTGAAGAGGCACGACTGTGTGAGTGTGACCCTTAAAGGTCGACAGTTGTATGAGTATGGCCCTTAAGGGGTCGAATGCTATATGAGCGTGGCCCTTAAGGAGTCGATATATGTTTGGGGGCATCTACTGTTGTAATGAGACAATGGATGCGACATAGGTGTGCATGGGTGGCCTTCAAGGGTCATTAGTTACACAAATAGGTGCGGTGTAAAGTGGGTGGTGTGATGTGGGAAAAAGAAAGATATGGCTGAGTCTGGTCTTGTCGAGTGGTGGTATCTGTGGGAGCTATTAGTTGTTTTGGTTGTTATGCTATTTGGTGTGGCGGTACTGTCGAATATATCGGGTGGGTTTGTGTTTTGTATCTAGGAGTCAATAGGGCCATAATGAAGTATTAAGTTAGAGTAAAAGGGGTGTCGGGCTGTGCCAGACCAGTCGTAAGGGACGAGGTTAGAGTCAATAGGCAGTAAATAGGAATAAGAGTGAGTGTGAGATAAGCATGGGTGTAGAGGAGGTGTAGTGAATAGGAAAGAATGAGCAACAGAGTATAGAATAAAATGTTGGAAAGGGAGTCTAATTAATTGTCATACTTTAGTTTTAAATTCTAAATTGTTCTTATTAGGTTATGTATACTCATTAACTTCATTTTCAGATGTAGTGCAACAGGAATCGGAACCATAATGCTTAGCCACGAGACTCCATACTTAAGGAAGATAGAATAGTAGTATTGAAATTAATATGAAGTATTACAATTAACTGTGTTAAAACGATAATTAATTCTCTTGTGTTCTCTTATATTCGTTAGATTGATTTTGGTTAAATATGGTATATCTCGTAAAAAATTGTATCTACCTTATTACAAGAGTTTTTACAGCGTTATTTGAATTTTTCTCGATACGATAGTATAATATATTATCATCATTCTGTATGACAAAGAAGTGTATGGCATATACTAGCATTAAAATTCATTATTTTATGAGTGTATGATAAATTATTAGTTACTGATTTATAATATTTGATTCAATAAAATTTATAACTAGACTTAATAATGTATTTACGAAATTATAATAATAAAATTGAATTAAGTATCAATAAATTTATTACTATTTTAGATAAAAAAATAATATTTTACAACAATTAGCTTTTATTATTAGTGATTTATTATTTACAAAATAAATTCCTAAATAAATATGTAACGGCCCCGGAAAATATTAAAAAAGAAATGAGTATTTAAATATATCGAATGCGGAAGCGAGATCAAAATTTCAGTTAACATCCCTTACACGAAAAAAAACAAAAAAACGTACTTAAAATATAAAAGGTTAAACTAACTAAGAAATAAAACTCGAAAATAAACTATGCGTATGACTACAGAGTCTCTAGGCATCCCCTTCGTCGTCCTCCTGCGGAACGGGCTCGGGAACCATGTCTTCCTGATCTGAAATGGTTAATTAAGGAGTGAGCTACACTAGCCCAGTAAGAACATCACGATATCTCACCGTCACGGAGATAAAGGTGGGTAGAAAAACACAAAAGACCAATGGAGCATAATTTACAACAAACTCGTTTATTAACATGAAAACCTTTACCCTCCACTTACCTCGGTGGAATTTATGAAAACAATATAAGAAAAACAATAACATTATCATAATCATTGAATAATATAAGCTGTAAAACATAACACTTATCACGCCCCTTGAAATTTCAATCATTGTACAACATATCTTTTTCTCATTTACCAGCCTACTAGTATCCATGGGGGTCCCTAGGGGTCCCGCTACCCGTTAACCTTTAACATTCATAATCAGTTTCCAGGGCCGTCCCCATACCCCGTCCGGTATGGGCGCCAAAACCATAAACCTCAATACCCCGTCCGGTATGAGGGTGAAACGGGCCGTCCCCATACCCCGTCCGGTATGGGCGCCAAAACCATAAACCTCAATACCCCGTCCGGTATGAAGGTGAAACGGGCCGTCCCCATACCCCGTCCGGTATGGGCGCCAAAACCATAAGATCTCCATGCCCCGTCCGGCATGTGAGACCACAATCCCGGTAGGGTTCCCTACGGACCCGGTCCGTCCACCATCTCCCAGGATATCTAGTCAGGCTGACCCCATCATACAATTATCAGTCTACACAATGTTTCATTTCCCTTTTCCTCAATAAGCATCATCAATTCACATTTAAACAAGCAAATCGTAATTCATGCCGAACAGACAACATACAGTATCAGTTCTTCAGTCATTCAACCCATAATTAATAAAACAGTAATATATGCACTCGAAACTATAAAATGAACACATCAAACCCCATAATGCATTTAAAGCTGTAAAACAGGCCAAATAACAGTAAATCATCAATCACACTAGACTCGGGCTCCATTAGCAACCTTAAGCAATTTCACACATGCGTTAATTCAAGAAATACCGTTTTATCATTTTGAACTTTAATACCGTGATAGGAAATAGGGTGAGGGGTCCTTACTTGTTTTCGGGATCCGAATACGATTCACAGTGCGCCTGCAGGCTGTCCCTAATTTTCCCTGAATTTTTTCCGGGGAACTGAAACACACTAACAGTACCTGCACGTGTTCCAAAAAAAATCCAAATTAGGCCCAGGGCCTCTTTCGGCCCAAATCGCAACTCCGGCACGGCGGCTCCGCCGTGCTCCGGCGACGGCGCCGCCGCTGGCGGCGGCGAGTCGCCTCGGGTTGACTGTTTTCGGCCGTTTTTGGCCGAATTCGGCCACACTCGCATTGGTCCTTGTCAGGAAACAACCCTAGGGCCCTCGGGGGGCCAAAAAATCACGGAAAAGCGGAGCTTACCGGCGGCGGCGCTCTCGGGTACGGCGACTCTCCGGCGAGGTTCGTGTTTTGGTGATTTGGCTTCGGTCAACCTGTAGAGAAAAGAATGGTGATCACGGTGATATAAAAATTGCATCGAACGGAGGCCGGGAAGGGCCTCGTCGGAGGCAAAAACCGAGAGGGGGCGCGGCGGCACCGCTGGGCTTCGGCCGCGTATTTCGGCCGTTTGGCCGGGATTTCGGCTTCGATTTGGCCATAGGAGGAATCAGTGGGGAAAAACGAGTCGGGAGTATGAAATTTACCTCGATCGGCGGTCGGAAATTTCCCCGGTGCGGCGGCGAGTGGCGGCGGGTGGCGGCGGTCGGCCTCTGGTTCGTCTTCTCCGGCGAGCGGCTGGCGGCTAGGGTTTGTGGTCTGGTGTGGGGGTTCTATTTATAACCCCTTGCCTTTTGATCACAGCCGTTCATTTTATTTTAATCTGGGCCGTTCGTTTTTGATTGAATCTGGGCCGTCCGTGCGTTTGAATCTGGGCCGTCCGATCGCGCGATTGATCTGGGTCGTCGGATCGCACCCACGCGGATCGCCAACGTGGCTCCTTTTGGAGTGACGCGATCTTGCCACGTGGCATGCCCTGGTTGGCCGGGACTGCTGACCGGGCCTGCTGACGTGGCTGCTGACGTGGCCCCTTTTTTTTTTTTTTTTTTTTTTTTTTTTTTTTTTTTTCCTCCTCCTTTCCGGGTGCTACAAAATATCAAAACTCATAATAAATCATCAAGATATAAAACGTATATGAACTTATCATGATGATTACTCTTCTAAATTAGCACCTAATCCCTTTGAATTTTCTTCACAATCTCTTTATTTCTGATGATGAGATATCATTATATAATGAACTGACTGACTATTTGTAATTTTGGGACTACAACCGTATTTATAGACTAATCACTTATTAACTTTTATTATTCGTAATTTGACATATCATAAAATTAGAAATAAAATATCTGATATTTACGCATAAAAACTCATACTTAATTTAATGCTTTTAAGTCTAAAATACCCTTAACTTTATCAGATTACTTTAAACTAATCATGTTAGCCACAATTATTTAAAATTATGATCTAACATGAATAAAAGAAGGGATATACAATGTTTTTTTTTTTTTTGGTTAAAGAGCACGTGTTTGGTATTAGTTATACATATATTTATATACATACACCTATTTATATACACCCACGTTGTCATGTCTTTTTTTTTTTAAAAAAAATTGCTACATCCATCTTTATTACTAAATTTGTGGTCAAATAATTTTAAAGAGGATTAATATAAAAATTAGAATTATTTTATTTTTTAATTTAAATTTAAAAAAATTTATTTTTTAATTAAATTAAATTTATATTTATATTTTATAAATTATGTAATTAGTGAAAATTTATTTTTTAGTAAATTTAATTTTTAGATAATGATATATTATTTTTTTAAAAAATTAATTTAAATATAAATTTATGTAAAAATATTTTCAATTTTTTTATTATTTTAATCATACTTTATTAAATATTAATCAAATCAAAACGTGACACGTGTTTAATTTGAATACGCACGGTATTTTTATTAACGTTATTAATATGCATAATAATTAACGATTAAATTAATAATTTTTTTAAAATATATTTATTAAAATTATAAAAAATATAAAAATTAATTTAAATATTTTAAAATAATATAGATATCAAATTAATATTTTGACATGTATATAACGATGATGATATATATAGATATATATTTTTTTTTGCTTTTAGATGTTAATAATGGTGTATATACATGTAAACATATATGTGCACTGAATACACACACCCCATACATTTTATTCACGTGTATATTTTCATGGACATTAATACATACATTTATATATATATATACACATATATATACATATATACGAAGTTGATATTGGAAAGTACAAAACCAAACGAAGACACGACCGCAGACAATCAAAACCCTCGAACGCAAAATCCGACAACAGTCAGTTTGTCTTCGTTCTTGCAGGGAGGGGGGGAGGGGGTTTTTGATTTGGGGAAGTAGGGTTTTTGAAAATTCTCTCATCACCTTTCCCTTAACTAATCCAATTCTTTTTCCATTATTTCTCTGTTTCACTCTTCACTAAGATTGCATAAATTGCTGCATTTACTTTGAACAGAGAGGGGCAACAAGGAGAAGGAAGAAGGAAAATGGGTGCACAGAAGAAGGGTGCACCTAGGGTTTCGGAGGACGCGGACGATCTCGCACGTCATCCATTGCAAGCTGTTCTATTGGCGGATAGCTTCGCCACAACGTTTCGTCCCACCACCCTTGAGCGCCCCAAGGTAGGAATATTTGTGCGCGCGAATATGTGTATGAATATAAGCAAATGTGTACATGGTTCGTTAGGTAATAAGTTAGTGAATTTCTGGTGTTCATGAATTAGAGATATTTGTATTCCGGAATTAGAGCCCTCAAATTTGTTGTCCTTGGATGTTTTCTAATTGCTTTGCGTTTATGTGCAAAAAGTGTGTAATGTGCATTATGCGGATTCTCAAGCGTTAATGAAACTGACTGTTTTGTTGAATTATGAAACTCTGTGGAGGTAAATCTTTGCCTGCTGGGCAAGAGGGTAACAAGTTAGTATTGGTTTGGTAGGACATGTTTTCTATTACTATGAAAAGGTTAGAAATGGATTTTTTAATTGGGAGGTTAACCAAATATTCCGCTTGTGGTGTTCATGAGAAGGAATTTGTGAATTGTTGTGGTCTTCAATAGACTTGGAAATTTACTTGCGAGGAAATGGAAAAGAAATATCTTTTCAGTTCATCTGGAATGGGGACCTGAAGTATGAAATTAGATGCTAGAGGTAGAATTTCATGTATAGTGTTTTGAAGAATTTGATTTGGTTGTATTATATGATGTAAGGTAAACTGGGACTACTTTGTCTACTTAAGGATTTGAGGGTGAAGCCTAGAGATTACGCCTAAAAAATTTTAAGCATTACAAATAAGAGTTTGATTGAATCACATAACATGAAAAGTTGATAAAAGTCTCAAAGATCTCTTTATTGAATAATTTGATTTTTTCAAAAGTGAGACTATCGAGGTATTTATGGTGATTCCTACGTAATCTTTCCCAAATAGGATTGTGCAAAGAAATACTAATTAGAAGATACCACTACTAAGGAAACATATGTTAAATTCCAAGTAATCGAATTCCTAAATAAAATAAAGCCTTAATACTAAAGTCCTAATCTTAGCCATAATATTACAGTAATTTGTAGATTAGCTACAATTCATAATCTGATTTAGAAGATCTAGTTCCATATCTATTCTCCATCATATGATTTGAGCGGTCCATATTTATATGATTGAGTTTTAGTCAATTTCAGAACTCAAGTGCTGCCACTTGGGTTAATTCCTTCAGATTTATGCACAGAAATTTTCAGCTTGGTGACATACATAAATATAATATTCGAAGGGATCTATTGATGGTGTTGAATTATGATTTTTTTTTCTGAATGATGAATGCTCTCTACCAGCCCTCTGAAAAGAGATCACCAATCTTTAGTGTAACAGAGTATTCCTCTTGTGACCCTGTGTTGGAGCATCAAATTGTAAAGAAATTGTCTAAAATGTTTAGAATTGATTATTTTGTGGGCTGCTGGGAAGATATTTAGAATTGATTTTTTTATCGGTTACTGTAAAGACATTTGGACTCGGTTACTTTATCGATTAGTGTGAATACTTGTATTTTTTATTTGCTTGTTTGTCATGAAGTGTATTTGAGGAGAGGTTTATTGTCATGAGTCATAAATATTGGGATTACTTGCAGTCAAGTTTGCTAGGAGAGAACTTTTCTTTGTTTTTGTGAATGGGAATAGAACTTTAGAATTCTCTTGTTGACGTTTAGATGCTGATTCTTAGGGTAAAGGAGTATTCCTCTTGTAAAGCATCATATTTGTAAAGAAATTCTTTAAAATGTTAGCATCGACTATGTTGTCGGCTACTATGGAAATATTTAGAATTGATTATTCGTTGGTACTTAAAGACATCTAAGGTTGGTTATTTTTTTGATTAACGTAAATACTTATATTTTTTATTTACTTGTTTGTCATGAGTGTATTTGAGGACAGGGTTTATTATCATGAATGATAACTACTAGAATTATTTGCTGTCAACTTCCCTGTGAGAGAGATTTTCTCTGTTTTTGTGAATGGGAACTATAAAACTTAAGAATTTGTTGTCTTTTACTGATATCTAGATGCTGATTCTCAGGGTTTACCGATTGATTTCTTTTGATGTTGAAGGTACTACTGCCATTGGTTAATGTTCCCATGATAAATTACACATTGGCATGGCTTGAGTCTGCTGGTGTTGAAGAAGTTTTTGTTTTCTGTTGTGCTCATTCGAGGCAAGTGATTGATTATTTGGAGAATTCTGAATGGTATTCCCAGCCAAACTTTTCTGTAACTACAATAGAGTCACACAATTCTGTTAGTGCTGGAGATGCTTTGCGATTGATTTATGAGCGCCATGTGGTACGTTTATCATTCTACTGTCTTTGTTTCTGTATTTTATGACTGATATTCATTTAACTAAAAAAATAACCAAAGCACTATGTATTGAAAGACTTCTTGATGCAGAACATGAAGATCCTAAAGTGGACATATTTCCACAATAAGATATATTTATGTGATTGCAATGTTAATATATTAGTTAAGTATTTAGCTTATTTAGAACTAGTATCTATAAGTTTGTTATTTTTTCGGTTATGTTTTTATTTAGTTATTCTCTATTACAGGTTATTCCGATTTATTAGCTTATTTTCATAGTTACTAAATTCCTAAATAGACTTAAGAATTACTATTTTTGTTGTAATCTAGTACCTTTAAATAGAGCACTCTAGCTTTGTCATTTGGTGAACTATTCATAAATTTTTTTGAAGTAAAAAGTATAGTATGTATCTTTTATTACAACCACCAAGAGGGGGTGCCAACTTATATACAAAATAAATTTACATGTCAACTAGGATATCGGTAGGGTTTCCTACCATAAAGTATAAAAGGTGACCCATGACTAAAAGTTCCATGGTTTGAAACCACCTAGCTCTAACCCTATCAAATCCTCTTCCACCACTTTAAAAGCTCTTTTATTTCTTTCTTTCCACATCACCCAAAAGATTGCGAGGGGAATGAGACCCAAATGTTTTTTTCGACCACTAACACATTTCCATTTTCATATTTCCTCCTTTACATTGACTGTCATTACCCCGCTAATTTGTAACAATCCATATGCCATACTCCATAAAATATGCACTAGGGGACACTGTGGTAAAATATGGTTGCAACCGTTCCCCAAAATCTTTGCCTTTCTGATCAACTTATTCAATGGTCAAGAAAGCACCGAAGCCCTGCTTCTCAAGCGAAGAAAGCTATTCTTGGAGGACCCTTCCCTTTCCAAATTTGTTGGAAAAAGAACTTGTTCTCCAATGAATCATTTTTGACCAGATATGGTCGCAAAGCTATTCATAATTATTATACAAACGTTGAGTATTAATTTAATTATTGAGATTCGGGAACTCCAATTTGGTTTTTTAGTAAAATTTTTTCAAGTATAGTGAAAGAGTAAATCTTACTTGTTAGGAAAAGAGTAGATTTTACTTGTTAAAGCGGGTTCATGCTTGTGATCTAAGGTCTTTGGTTGCTGAGGCTATATATAGCTTGTTAAATTACAGAATTTTTGGCTTGGGCTTGACAATTAACTCTTCTAGCAGCAGGGATAGCTTTATGCCAATTACAACTCCTTGAAAATGTTTGTTTAGAATAAATAGAACTTCGGTATATGTAGAGGAAGGATTCTCATTAATGGTTGTTATTGCTGGTTAAATGCTGAGGAAACATGTAACCATCTTCTTCTGTGGTGTCCGATTGCTCACAGCCTTTGGAGCTTCGTTTTTGGCCTGCTGGGTGTGGAGTGGGTTACGGCTGGGTCTGTGGAGAGTGAAATCTGGGCATGGGATGGTTTATATGTAAAAAATAAGATTGCTAACTTGATATTTTTGACTGTGTTCTGGATCATTTGGAAGGAAAGAAATAGTAGAACTTTTGATAGTGTTGAGAGTAGTATTTCTAGCATAAAAGAAAGGTGGCTTCATTATTTTGGGTCTATTGTAATTAGTTATAACATTATTAGTGATGTTGATTTTGGGAATGTCATTGACATGCTAACATGATTGTAAATCTTTTGTAAATGAGTGGTACTCTTTTTTTTTTTGGTACCTTGTCAATATATACTATACTTTTTATTTAAAAAAAAAAAAAACTTGTGTATGTGTAATTTCCATGGAATTTTAATGTATACTATGAAGAAAGGGAGTTGAATACCAGAAATCGAACTTGCTTAATGGCATTACAGTCTATGTTCTTAGTATCTTAAGATTAGTGATTGCTCCCTTCTTTCTGATGAAACACATAGAGCAGTAATGCATATGGGTAGGAACCCCTTGGTGCTTTTTGATGTTTATCTTTTTCTTGAACATAAATATAAATAAAATTTTTCGTACTATTTTATTTAGCAACTTGTTTCATACTGTAGAATCTGAAATCTTCTATTTTGATTTTTAGATACATGGAGATTTTGTTCTTATTAGTGGAGATACAGTAAGCAATATGTCACTTACCCGGGTGCTTCATGAACACAAGGAGAGACGGAAAAAGGATACAAATGCTGTAATGACCATGGTCATCAAACAGTCAAAGCCTTCTCCAATCACTCACCAGTCTCGACTTGGTACTGATGAGCTGTTTATGGCAATAGATCCTAGTTCAAAGCAGCTTTTATATTACGAGGATAAGACAGATCATTCAAAAGGGACTGTGTCGCTTGATAAAGCAATGCTATTTGATAATCCATCTATTTCTGTGCACAATGACAAGCAGGTGTTTTCCTTTGTTCTTTATTTCAAAAAGAAAAGGTGTTTTTCTTTTTTCTTTTCCTAATTTCTCCAGCATATTTTTTACTTCCCCTCTATAAGTGCTTAAATTGTTCTTCTATGGTTCTTTCACACCAGCTTGAAAACCATGCATACCACTGACATTTAACCTTTTTTAACTTCTTGTTGTGAAATAAGGATACAATTTCTGACTTAGCAATTTTAACTCTTTTTAAACTTAACCATGGTGCAACTTATGTAGGACTTTACAATATCTGTTACCTGTGCCGTCATCTTTGATGGCTAATAAATTTGTTTTGACTTTCTGGACTAATACCATATTGAGCATTTACTTTGGACATTCGTTCAGGGATTATTTGCGGATGTTTCATGTAATTATTTGTTGCCTTTTTTATTTTCTTTTGGCAGGATTGCTATATTGACATCTGTTCTCCAGAGGTCCTCAGCCTTTTCACTGACAATTTTGACTACCAACACCTGCGCCGCCATTTTGTTAAGGGATTGCTCGTCGATGATGTGTGTGTTGCTCATTATAGTTCTTTCTTCTATGTTACTTTACAGTACTATGGTGAATGGTTTCTATCATACAAAATGATTTGCATATGCACAGGCATAAAACATTTTGATACTTCCCTCTCCACCTGCTGGAAAGGAAGGACTAAGATAGGGAAATGTGAGAGATTTAGGGGCTTTTATGAAAGTGGACTCATGTCTGGAGTTCATGTGTACAACATGGAAGAAAGGTCCTTATTTTTGTCCATGTAGACATTTAACTACCATGAAATATTTCTTCATTATGTAAAAAACTTTTGCAATTTGTTTGTTTCTTGTTTCTCTCGCATCTTAAAGTGAGTTCTAAAGAACTCCAGATGGTGATTGTGAAAAACTATTAGTTTCTTTTACAGCTGAAATAAATCATCACATGTTACTTACAGTGGTCGTTCACTTACTACATTGTTACTTGTTTTGAATAAAACAAGGTACCGTAACAGATTTACAACATATAGGCAAAACAAGTTACCGTAACAGATTTACAACATATAGGCATTTGATCCGGGAGATGTTCTGGACATTTTCAGCAATTCTTTTTTGTAAAGATCTGGTACTCAATGGAAGTTTTATCCCATTAGAACATATATTATACCATCGCTGGTATTTGTGATGTTTGTTGGAGATTTTAAATTGTTAATTGAGCTAGATATAATTTCAGTTTTTGATGCTGTCATGTTTATGTTGAATATTTTATATGTCCTTGAGAACATGTTTTCTTGTAATGCCGACATTCGTTATTTCAGATTGTATATAGTTTGCTGTTTGTGCTTGCAGATTATGGGTTACAAAATTTTCACTCATGAAATTCACTCAAGTTATGCGGCTAGGATAGATAATTTTCGAAGCTATGATACCATTAGCAAGGACATAATTCAGAGGTGGACATATCCATATGTCCCAGATATAAATTTTTGTGGAAATCGTGCAAGTAAGCTTGAGAGACAGGGAATGTATCGAGCATCAGGTAATGTATTTATTATTTTTATATATTTATTATGGTTAGCCCAGATGGGTGTTTCTAATTTACAATACTTGAACCTGAGCATAGAGGGCCCCAATAAGGGGACTTGTACTGTTGTGCCAAATAGGTGCTGGTATTGATTGAGAAAGTATTCAAATCTTTTTATAAGAAAAGAAACTTCACTAGAAAGAAATAAAAAATGAAAAGGTGGAGAATAAGACATCCGCCTCAATCTTTCAAATAGAAAGGACGACATAAAAGTTGTGCATGAAAATAAAATTAAACACAATCCTGGTAGGGACTGTTGATGATTGCTCTCCAGTTCCGATGTAGATTGGAAAGAGCCATATCCATGAATTGACTGCGTGCCCTTGGCCAAAGAGATGCTTGAAATAGTGTCTGATCCCAAAATTCATGAGGAGAAAAATACCTCACAAAAAGTTCTTCGATTTCTCTCCAACCGGATTGTCCACAATTCATCAAATATAGCCCCCCTTTATAGGGGTTTTCCCTCCTTAATACTTATATATTTAATACTTGTGTATTTCATTTCATGAAGCAGTTTCTTGCAAGAAGCTGATTTAGTTAATTGAAGACTTTCTTCTTCTTCTGAGAAGTTCAACCGTAGAGTCATCAATATTCTTTATGTATAGAATCACCCATAATTTTATTGCAGAATTTTTTGGTATTTCGAAAAGAGCATGCCACAGGGAATGGAGAGGTATCAGTGAGACACAAGAATGAATAAGTGCATTTTGCAGTATACCTTTTATCTAAACCCTAAAGTGGCAATTTTCAGATGGATTTCCTCTTATTTCGTGAAATATATTATGGAAATCTTTGTACAAACAAAAATAATCTTATGCACACGATATGGAGTGGTTACTCGTCTATTAAGTTTTTACTTAAAGATAAATATTAGCTTAAGTTATGGTATAAATGATGACCAGCTTATTGTTGGATATTCAACTGTTGTTGCCAGAAGAAATTTAGTTTTTTTAATTGTTTTTGCTAGACCCTTTCTAGCTCGACTAGGTGCTAAAACTTTTTATTTTTAGTTATATTGTCTTTTTCACTCTCTCTTGTCTTTTGTTCTTGAAACATCCTTTTATACTTCTCTTGTTTAGTTTTCTATGTTACAATTATCCCAACTTAATGAATTATAAAATATATTTGGTTAAAGTAACAGAGACACACAATGACCATGAAGCCAAGATTCTCCTTGAAATTGCTTTAATTCCATGAAAATGTTTTACAACTTTTTGTGCTTTCAAAAATAAGGAAGTTTTTTTTATGCTCACTATTACTTGTGGTATATAGTTCCAGATTCTGTAATGTGGAATATGCATTCGAAAGGGAGATACTAGAGCATATTATGTAAATAAGCTTCTAATCTGGGGTTGCTTATACCAGTTTTTAATTTCATCTTCATTTGTGTGGAGTATGCTTTCTTTCTCTCAATAAAAAAAGAGCGGAATATGCATTTAACAAATGAATCTATTTTTCTACAAAATGAATCTTTATGTCTGTTTATCTTTATCTCCTTTAGTTCTTGATACACTCCCTGTTTGCTATGCTTCATACTAATTGAAGCACAGAATTCTTCAGTATGGTATGTTTGTTCTTACGAAACATAATAATGTGAACCAGAGTACTGGGTAGTATCACTACTATCTTTTCTCACCCATATTATGTACTGGTTCTTCAATGATAATCATTTTCAGCACATTTTACTTGCTAGCTACATACTCATTTTTGGAGTAGGCTTCACTTCTTCTGGCATGTGTTTGCCGTACTTTTCTCTAATAATTTGTATTTACTGCGAGAGCTATCTTATCTTGTTTCAGGAATAACACAATCACGATCCGCGCTAGTTGGTCCTTTTACTGTGGTTGGTTATGGCACTAAAATTGGAAATAACACCGAAATTATTAATTCAGTTATTGGGGAAGGGTGTGCTATTGGATCAAATGTTTTAATAGAAGGTTCATATATATGGGATAATGTCACCATTGAAGATGGCTGTGATATACGGCATGCAATAGTGTGTGATGGGGTGACGATAAAAGCAGGAGCAGTTTTGAAACCAGGTGTTGTTTTATCTTTCAAGGTATGCATCCATGGGCTTTCAATTCATCTGTTATTTTTTTTCTTTTTAATGGTTCCAAGAATACACTTGCAAATTTTGTGCACACCTTGTTCTGCCAGGATCTTGTTAGACTTGATTGATTGAAGGAAAAGTACCTGTTAGAATGACTTTGTAGGTTTTGTAAAATGATAGTGTTGAACTGCCAATAGCTTTATAAATTTTAAAATTCCGATTTGTGATTTATTCATGGAAATGAGAAGTGAGTGAATTTTAGGTTGTAGGAAAATCATCCAAAAATTATTGGTCTGCTTCATTGAGGTGTGGAACTCAAGCTTTCTATTCTTCTCCTTAATAATATTCCTTTTTCCCTCAAAAGCAAACAAAAGAGAATCTAACCTGAACTTATGACTGTAATTATTTATCTTTTGGTTTTGCAAAATGCACTTGGTTTTAGCATATTTCAGTTGTGTAAAAGATGACTTCACAAAATCAATCATGAAGTTGCACTAGTAAACAAAAGAACCAGTGGGAGAATTAAAATGTGAGCAGGATAATAAGATTTCTGCATTAGATTGTGTAGGTTTCCAACAGGACACCTAGAAGGAAGGTGGAGTTATCTAGCTGAAGATACCTGTCTGTGAACTTATGAAACCACAAAAATGATACCTGTTTCTTGTATAAGTCTTTGGTGCAATCTCCTAGTGCTTTTTTCCAGTCTCCTAGAGAGTTGTTTACTTATGAACCACTTTTCTCTGTGGTTGGCATCACTTGTATTTGCATTCTAAAATGTCCTTCTATTCTTATCAATTAGTTGTTACCATTTACTAATTGCATGATTTGAAGCTGAAGATTATGGGCCTTTCTTGATTCATTCATTGGAATTTGTATTTTCTCCAGGTTATAATTGGACAAAAATTTGTTGTTCCTGCGTACTCAAAAGTTTCGTTGCTTAAACAACCAACCAAGCAAGATAGTGACGAAGAACTGGAATATGCAGACAATAGCACTGAAACTGAACTCTCAAGTAAATTCTAATGGCTCTGATTTACTCTCCGTGTGTGTTCTGCTACATGTGTGGTTGACTAGTTTATGTGGAGTGGTGCTAATAATAAGATAATGATAAATTCTCATACGAATAGACTGCAGTGATTTATTTATTTTTTGTCATTTTAATGTATCCATGATCTTTAAATTGGTGATCCTATCCATGGTTGCTACTATGCTGTTTTGTGAAGAAATACTAGCTCCGCTTTCAATTATTGCAAATCAATCTCTCTGTCTCTCTGTCTCTGTCTCTGTCTCTCTCTCTCTCTCTCTCTCTTTCTGTCTTTCTCTCTCTCTCTTCTCTCTCTCTCTCTCTCTCTCTCTCTCTCTCTCTCTCTCTCTCTCTCCCTCTCTCACTCGCTTTCTCATTCTATGCCCTTGCCTCCCCCACTCTCCTCTTCTTCCCCCGGGCCCACTCTTTCCTGCGGAAATAGCACAGCTTGAACGACGAATATCCTAATTGCTTCTTCTTGTTCCTGGTTTCGTGGTGGTAGCCCTTGCACTTAATATACACAGAAAATTGTGATTATGGATGCGGTGATGTGTTTTTCTGTTGAAGCATGTCAATGTGTCTACTCTCCCTGGGTTCTGAATATGTTATGTTTTATTGAGTTCTAGTGACGTAGTACTTTAAAGTTAGCACCAAAGAACCGAGTTATATTTATTAATTTTTGAGGAACCAAAATGCAACTTCTTTTCCCCATGAGAAACTCAACCTTGGAACTGAAAAGCTATAGACTTCTCGTTGCTCCTAACCAAGCTCCAGGGTGAAAAAAATGAAAAAATAAAATCTGCTTGGTTTGCTATGTTAATTAAATTTATTGTCTTGTAGAATCTGTAATCCTTTGTACATGTGCATAATATAACTTTTTGGTTACAGCTTAACTGCATTTTCTTTAAAGAAAAAAAATCCAATTCCCATGTTTCCTTATTGGAGATCAAATATCAGATACAGGGGATAAGTTGAATGCCGAAATGACATCTGATGCATCTGAGACACAATTCGATTCTACATCTGAGGTTGGCTATTTGATTTCTCTTTATATCTTACTCAAGAGTGTTATCGATTGTGTGCCTGTTCAATTATGTTTGGACATGGATCTATGACCTATGTGCTACTCTTCTAAAAGCATTTGGGTGTCATTTGGTTAGATATTTAGCATTCGTCAAAACTATGGCATCTGATATAATTAAAAACGCATACCAGACATCAAACGAACTTCAAAATGATATAGTTGCAGGATTAATTATTTCTGAACTGAGTATATGATATTCAATCACTAGACTTTTCCTCTCTTGCTTTACTTGTAACATTGGTTGATCAAAATATTTGGCACATGACCGGAGGCATGCACAATTAGTAGATTTTCTGGGCCTGGGGCTGGTTTGAATTGTGGGATTAGCCATCACCAAAGGCATGTAGAACGTTTTGTGGGAAAATATGAAATGCTCATTGTAAAAAGGTTGATGCATGGCAGCATTGTGGGATAAGTCATAAGAATTTTGAATGAGGCCTATGGTTAGCAGTTTCCAGTCCAATATAGTATAGGGGCTCCATAATTTGTCTTTTTTAGTGGTGGAAATGAACCTTCTCTGAGTTCTATTGTCAATTTTTTTGGGTGGTTTGCCAGCTTGGTGTCGGTGGTGTTGGTCACATTTGGTCAGTTTGTGAAAGTGGACATGAAGATAAATGGAGGCATTCAGTTGCCCCTATCCCTGAAGATAAACTTGCTGAGATTACTCAAGCTACAGATGACGACCAGGAATTATTAACTAAAGATGGCAATGCTCTTTCGCACTTGGAAGAGTTGAAGTCTAATTCTGATTCTGATGATGTTGATAATGAAGACTTGAGAGATGACTACAGCTACTTTGAGAAAGAAGTTAGTGATACCTCAGCTTGAATATTGGTGAAATGAATTGGATAACGTGTTTATGTTTTTCCTTTATGGTTTGCAGGTTGAAGCAACCTTTTTAAGGGCTGTTGATGAAAACGTCAAAGTAGATCATGTAATCCTAGAAGTAAATTCTTTGCGGTATGTCCTACAATCTTCTCTTAAATAGTCAGATCCACCAGTTTTTGTTGTGCTTTTAAAGAGTTTTAGGATTTTATGGGTCATCCACAAAATTCATTTCTGTTTCCAATACTATTTTTGTCTTCTAGACTTTGACATCAGTTGGTGTTTCAATTTTATGTCCTATTTGAAAAATAGTAACATCTAATAAGCCATTTATTTCAGTACCTAGTTGTGGATTCTCCTACTTACAATTGTGCCTCCCCCTTGATGCCTTGTTTGTAATACTCTTCTTGTGCTGTCAAAAGAGTACCCTGTTATGAATTTGCGTTTAACAGTATGTAAAGTCAGGTTCTGAATGTGAATGCATTTTGCTATTTAGGTCTATTCACATTTGCATATTTATTGAGGGTTCCTACTATAAACTAGTACAATAGTAGTAGAATTCTTTTTATTTCCAAAAAAAAAGGAAAATAGTAGTGGGATTCTGCTTTAGTTTCTTGTTCCAGAAGGTCTTTAGCTGTTGGTTGGCAGTTGTTCTAGAACAGAATGAACTTTGACTTTGTTCTCAATCCATTATGAGGTCTGGATGGCAAAAAGGATGGGTTACCGAGTAATCTAACCTACCTCAACGCTAGTTGCATGCAGTTGGCCCCACCAGTTTGGGCAAGGTGGGTCTTAGCATTGTAGTTACTCCCTCATCTATGCAGAGTTCGTGAAAGGGACAGGTCAAGAATTGACTTTGTTGTCTTATTCCTGTGGTTACTATACCTTAAGGGCCTCTTTTGAAACTTGATCCAAGTTTTGGGCTTGTTAACAAAGGATGGCTGTACCATACCATTCTGGTTTCTGGAAGGGCTGT
The DNA here is from genome assembly GCF_054855325.1 of Carica papaya. NCBI lineage: Eukaryota > Viridiplantae > Streptophyta > Magnoliopsida > Brassicales > Caricaceae > Carica > Carica papaya. Next base: position 36,401,185 of record NC_142314.1, on the reverse strand, counting down.
CTTTGCAGGGGTTTAACAGGCTTTGCCGGGCATGGGTACTGGTAAATAAAATCAAAGGCGAACAATGAGGTCTGCATCTGACTTGAAGGAAATCAATAATATCCAAAATAAAATCTTAAATGGTTATTTTCTCCTTTGGATAGTTCTTTTACTTCCAATTGTTTGACTATCTTTTCTTTTTAGTGTTCCTGAAGTTTTGTGTCATATGGCGGCAAATGCATGTGACTTAAACGTGGCCACCCTATTAAGAGAAGTGATAATATCTGACTGGTCTCTTTTGAGATATGGTATGGAAATTTTGTAGCATTGGCAAATAATTGTATAAATGTTTCTAGCAAGGGTGGTTGCATGTTGTGATCGGGGCAGTTGTTTAGATTATTTTGAATCTGCAGTTGTAATGACCCGAAACTTAAAAAGAGATAAATTATACATTGAATGGGGAAGCGAAATAATAAAGTTAGGAGTCACATTTCTTACACAATAATTTAAAATACCCAATAAGAATACGGGAATAACCATTCTAAAAGAATAAACGAAAAATTAAAAAAATAAATGGAAACTAAACAACTGAACATTCTATTCACAATTCTCTTGTGGATCGGGATCAGGATTTTAGTTCTTTTGATATAAAATTGTTAATGAAAGATTGAGTTACACTAGTACAGTAAGAATGTCACACTACTCACCGATACAGAAATAAAGGTTGGTAAAAATTATAAAAACAACTAATATAATTCTTAATTTAAGTAAATTCATTTATCATAAATAAAATAATTTATCGCGTACTTACCGTAACGAGATTTTCAAAAATCGACCTATACAAGCAATAACATAACCAATATCATAATCTCATAGTCAAACATTCGAAGCAACAACTTTCTCTTTTATCTACCTACTGGTATCCATGAGGATCCATAGGGATGTTCTCACTATGCGTGAACCTTTATTCAATATTTTTCATTGATCGGCCGTCTCTATACCCCGTTCAATATGAGCACCAAAAAATACCATCTCTTAATATCCCGTTCGGTATGAGGGTGAAATAGACCGTCCTTATACCTCGTCCGGTATGAACGCCAAAATACCAGTGCTCGATACCCTGTCCGGTATGAGCCAACATTCACGGTAGGGTTCCCTATGTACCCGATCCGTCCACTATCTTTCAGGATATCCAGTAACGCTACCATTTATCTATTCACTTAATTAAGCAATTTCCTGTTTACACTTAATTTTCAGATTCACAATTTAACTGTAATCACGCAAAACAAGCAATGCATGCATCAAGAAAGTACAACCGAATCATCTTACCAATTCCAGTGTATTATCATGCATTTGAAACTGTAGAATCAAACAATTAGTTAAAACATGACGAACAGTAATAAATAACCGGTTCCGACTTCATTAGTAATCTGTAATTAATTATGGATATTTTCTAAATTATGTAAAATATCGTATTATTTATAATTAAATTTCAATTCCATTACAGGAAAATGAGGTGGGGGATTCTTACTCGAATTGATGTTCGAAACACTAAATTTTTAACTGCGCTTACTGACGGTCCCCAGATTTCCTAAATTTTCATTCGGAGGTTAAAACACGTTTCAAGTACCTAAAAATACCCCATTAAATCCCACATCAGTGTTAGGAACCCTTTCCGGCCAATTTCGGAATTCTTGCACGGCGGTGGTTTGCCTCAGGCTGGCTGTTTTCGGCCAGTTTTGGCCAATTTCGGTCGGTTTTATACTCATCTCTGTGAGAAAACACGTTAAGGGGTCTACATTGGTCGAAAAAAGTCAAAAAATAAAAATTCATCAGCGGCGGGATTTTCCGGTGCAGCAGCTCCGCCAGCTCACATTTGCGGTTGGGTGTTTTTCTTCGGTCAACCTGTAGAAAACAGAACGGTGAATATAATGGTGGAAAAATTGCACGAAATGAGAATCGGGAATGGGCTTATCGGAGGTGGATTTTAGTTTTTCCCACGGCGCAGCCGCCGGGGTTTACCCGCGGTCTCCGGCCCATTCGCTGGTTATTTGGCTTCGATTTGGCTATGGGGGTGTTCAAAATTAAATTTCGAGTGACTGGGAGAATTTTTATTTTTTTTGGCTGTCAGAGGTGGCTTCGGTGCAGCGGGAGGCGGCTCCCTTCTTGGCGACTGGTTCTTCTTCTCCAGCGGGGGGGCTGGCAGATAGGGTTAGAGTTTGGTGTAAAGTGAGATATTTATATCCGTTTCCTTTTAATATGGGCCGTCCATCGCATTTGATTTCAACTGTCCGATTGCGTTTAATGAGGAAATGAATTTAGACTGTTCATCGCGATTTGATTTGGACCATACGATCGCGTTTAAAGAGAAAATGAATCTAAACTGTTCATCGCGTTTGATCGCAACCGTCCGATCGCACCTGAAGAGGGAACGGATCCGAACTGTTCTCGTGTGCGGAAATAAATTTAGACCGTCCGATCGCGAGCACGCGGATCGCTAGCGTGGTCTTCCGCGTGGCACTGCGTCAGCATGCCTTGCCACGTGGCGCGCTCCGATTCATGGAACTGTTGACTGGGCGGTTCTACATGGCATATTTTTCTTAAATTGCATTTTGATTCTCAGTTTTCGATTTTTCTTTCAAAAATATTTACAGAATCCAAATTTTCACATTTCTTTTCCAAAATTATTTTCAATTTCATTCTCCACCTATTTTTTCCTAATTTTTACATTAAATAAAAATTAATAAATTTAAAAATTATATTTTATATATTAATTTTTAATTTTTAAAATTAATTCTGGATATTACAGCAGTTGCTTTACCCAGTACTGCTATTGCTTCTCTCTTGCTCTTTTCTCCATAAAAGGATTATTGAAGTCTTAGTTGTAATAAATAAGATATGTGCTCCTTAGTTGGATAAAGCCTCCTTTATGCGATCTCTATATGAAGATCCTTATCATTTTTACTGATTTATTTATTTTATTCTGTAATATACATAGGATGTCTTCATTTTATGTTTCTGATGCTCAGTTGCCTTTTCCTTTTTGTGCCTGTTCCATACATTAGGTTGTCATACAACATGGAATCTGCTGACTGTGCTGGAGCAGTATTTTATTCGATGATGAAATGGGCATTAGAAATTCCGCATAGTTCAGCTGGTTTGTATTTGACTATCATAATTAATTGATGGTGATGAAACTTATTCCCTGTACTCACATGTTTTTTATTTTCTGATGAACTAAAAGAAGTAAATCTATATCTTGCCTTATCTTAAAAAAAATCTGTATCTTGCTTGGTGATGAAACTCGTAATTGGTTTCATTCACTCCGGACATATCTTTTTTTTTTTTTTTTCCGTAATTACACCCTGCTCATCCTCTTATATTTTGTTGGGACTGTTCCGTTCTGTTTTTCTTATGTAGTTGTGACTGATGTTTACTCAATCTACCTTTCAGGTGACTTGAAAAAAAATGCTACTGATGTAATTAGAACGTGGAAGGAACTCCTCAAGTCATATGTAAAACAAATTGACGAGCAGGTTGGTGTTGCTATCTTGACTATTCATTGTGGTTGTGCTTAAAATTTGAAGCCACCAATTTCAAGAAACATCGCATTCTGAAGCATTTGGATAGCTTTCTCTGGTTCCACTTCCGATAACTTTCTATAATTGTTCTGACAGATTGAAGTGATCATGAAATTTGAAGAAATGTGTCTTGAATCTGCTAGGGAGTTTGCCCCAATGTTCGTTCAGGTATGCTACTTTCATGGGTTTAAGGACACGGCTATGTCGACATTTCATTTGACAGAAAATGCTTTTTCACCAATTTCAATGTAAAAGTTCAGGTGACATCCCGTGATTTCTTGGCTCTATACGAATATTAGATTTGTTACAGTAATAACAATTGATTGGGTCATTTTGTTCTTAAGCTCCTGTCAAAACTGGCAGGACACCATCGGCACGGATTGAGTGTTTGAGATCTTGGTTTCTGAGCCATTCCTGCATATTTCTTCTATTTCTATAACTTGGTTCTGTGTGGTCCTCGCACAATTCTGGTAGCTCCTATTTGGTTCACTTGCAATATCGCATGTGCACCTTTTTACTAGTTTGTACATTTGAAAAAACTGGTTATAACATATTAATAATGTGGTGCTATACTATTATTGGTGGAAAGGTATATACCATAACATAAAATCTGATGATTTACTTTTATTTTCTTTTGTAATTTGACAACTCAAAATTTACAGGGGTTGATTAATTAGATCCTCTTGTTTAATTATTGTTGTCTTAATTGCAGATATTGCATTTTCTGTATGATCAAGAAATTTTAGAAGAAGATGCTATTTTAAGATGGGTGGATGAAAAAGAAGGTGCAGACGAATCAGATAAAGTTTTTCTTAGGCAATCGGAAAAATTCGTCCAGGTAAGCAATGAACTGTGTACTGTTTCCATTTACAAACCGTGTTTCAATGCTATATCTAATCATGAAACGTCGATTCTTTTGGGATATCCAGTTAGAGATTTCTACTGTGTACCTGTTTTAATATTTTGTAGTAGTTCCGTAACTAACTTAACATTGTGTAGTAATTCACTTACGACAGTATGAAATGATTATTACAGTAAGTTACTGAATATGTCATCTCAAAAAAGAAAATAAAGTTACTGAATATGATAAAATGTTACAAAGCCAACATGGAGACATTCTGTTTATCAGACATCACAGAACTTTTCCTACATCTAGTCAAATGATCTTCCCTACTCTATCTTTCTTCGGTGATAAATTAAATCAAATTTAGTGTGCATGGCAGATCTAGTTAATTTCAGAACATCAAAGGGGCACTTATGTTTGATAAATCATTCAAAAATACCATTTCTCAACTTGGTTTTTTTTTTCTTCTAATGTTTTTCTGCAGTGGCTGAGGGAGGCGGAGGAAGAGGATGATGAGGACGACGAAGAAGAAGAAGAAGAAGAAGACGAAGAAGAAGAAGAAGAGTAAGAAAAGAAGGCAGTTAGTTGTACATCGAATTTGAGGTTAGTACTCAAAGTGCTTTATACAAAAGTATAGGATTGTGACCAACAAATTGTTGTGCATCTCCATTTTTGGTTGTGAAGAAACAGTTTTGTCCCGGACATCTTAAATGTAAATGGATTATCATCTCGCACGCAAAGCGGGTACCGGAGGAAATCTCTGTTGAATTCTTGTAAGGATCTTTAAACGTGAAGCTTCAATTTCGCTGCTAAATCTTGTTTTTTTTTTTTGGTGTTCTTTCTTCTTTTAATTCGTAAATATTATAGTTTTTCTCCCCTATGATTTGATCTTGTTGCAATTAGAACCTTATTTCTCTTTTTTTTCTTACTAATAGTTCATAGTTATAAATATGAGTTCAGAGGTTAATTTGAGTTCTATATTTGGACTCTGAGATTTGAGGAGGGGGAAATCTTGATGCATATGATTCCCTCATTCTACACACACATATATAATATGTATGAAATCTGTTAAACTGTCTTTTTAACTTTTCTATTAATCTTAATGTATAATAAAACTGAGAAAACTTCAAGTTTTTATTATGTAAATTAAAAATTAAAATTACACCTTTCAAAAAAACCAAAGAACAAAAGATCTGAGAGTTGAGATTCAAAATAAAATGTATCATAAATCTATGCATAAAAACCAATACAGAAATTATAAATAAAAATCTTACCAAGCGAGCCCTTAACTTACGTGTGTGTGTGTGTGTATATATATATATATAATATTTATAATCAAATCATCACTCTGGTGGCACTTGGCACCATGAGTTTCTTATCCTTTACAGCAAGTAGCTGATCATGGTCGCCCCATTGGGGTGAGCTTGGTGGGCCGGGCGGTCCATTGGGGTGAGCCAAGTGGGCCCACTGGGGGCGAGCTTGTGGGTCCGGCGGCCCATTGGGTGTTTGGTGGGCCAGGGGGCCATGGACGTGAGCTTGGTGGGCAAGGCGAGCCCATTGGGTGAGCTTGGTGGGCGAGGCGGGCCCATTGAGTGAGCTTGGTGGGCGAGGGGGGTCCATTGACGTGAGCTTGGTGGGCGAGGTGAGCCCATTGGGTGAGCTTGGTGGGCGAGGCGGGCCCATTGGGTGAGCTTGGTGGGCGAGGCGGGCTCATTGGGTGAGCTTGGTGGGCGAGGCGGGCTCATTGGGTGAGCTTGGTGGGCCGGGCGAGCCCATTGGGTGAGCTTGATGGGGCGGGGCAGGCCCATTGGGTGAGCTTGGTGGGCCAGGGGCCCATTTAGTGAGCTTGGTGGGCCAGGGGCCCATTTAGTGAGCTTGGTGGGCCAGGCGGGCCACCTCAAATTAATCTTCTAGCAATATGCAACAGCACAAAAGGCTAATGCTGTAAAAAGTCAAATGAGAAAAAACAGACCCAAAAAAGGTCAAAAAAAAAAAAAAGATGGTTACTTTTGACATATATATATATACATATATAAATATATATATATATATATATATATATCAAAGCACTCCGAATATTTGATCTCTTTGAAAGAGATAAAAAGTATATACATACATATATTTTAATCTTCTGTCTACCATACAAAAAACACACTTCAAAACAATTAATCTCTCGAAAAAGATACAAGATAAGTAATGACAGTCTAAACCAAAGGCCAAGCCTACTTCCATACTTCCATCCATACGTAAAGGTTGAGTTTTAACCTTTTCAAGAGTTTGAATCAGATGGAATCCTCACCAGCAAATCTTTAGCAAACCAGGTACCATATCAGACTGCATATTACAACAATAGATACTGCCATTGTAGCTTCAATCCGACAAAACCAACATTGCAATAATACATCACTGTTACAAAACCTCATTTCCATGGCCAGCTTAAACCCTCGGAGATCATCATCTGAACGCCATGGAAATCTGTATATATGTTCGAATTCTCATTTGGGGTAACCCCGGTATGGCAAATACAAAAAGCTGCATCTTTCTTCAACCTGTATATATCTAATAAAAATTAAAAAAAAAAAAAAAACCCGACTTTTTTTCAACCATTTATCCGCTAACAAAAAAATGTTGAATCTTTTAGTCATCTCTTCACTGTACAACTCCCAACCTGATCGTCAGATCAAACAAACCCTCACAGAATGGCTGCCAATCCAAGGGTATCACCCTCTTCAACTCTACTTTCAGAAGCATTGACTGCGCTGCGAGGTCTTGCTGGAATATCAGAACAGGCAAAGAACATGAGTACCTTTCTAGAGGTATAGCTTGATTTGAGAAATCATAAATTACATATGTGATATCTGGTTATACTTATAACTGGTTAAAAATAACAATATAGTCACTCTATCAACAAAAATACCAGTTTTTAATTGTTTACTCGCACAATGTTCCTGTGCGTACCTCTTAGTCACTCTCACCTTCTTACTGTTGCTTTTTCTTCACAGTATAAATTCAAAACCTTATCTTTTTGTATTTCCAAACAAAATTATTCGCCACGTTGCTGGTTTTTTACTTTTTCAGGATCAATTGATTGACAAATAAAATATATTTAACTATTATTTATCATATATTAAGAAACCGGACTGAAATTGACAGTTATTTTCATTATGCAGACACTAGGTTATATTTAAAAATAATAGATAAACTTACGATTACACTCAAACGTCCGGGATTTCGTGGAATTTACATGTAATTTACCCTCAAGAAAAAGGTGTAAAATGGAAAACAGAAACATCATATTTCTACATATAGCAGCTTAACGATAAAGAAGACATATGGAAAATACGAGAAAAGAAAAAAATGATGCCTACCTGTAACGTTTGTGATAACATTTACACTTTTTTGAGCAGTAAGTGCCTTTAAGTTATTCCCGGTAGCGAGTAAGAGCAAACTCTTCATATGTTGCTTTTGCTCCTTAGGACTAGATGTTTTTGCCACAGCTTCCTCAAAAGCATGCAAATCACTGGGTTTAATACAAGGGAGGGAGAGAAGAACCTGAAAAGAGCCAAGAAACATATCCAAGCATTAGAAATCTTTTGGCATTTTTTTCGAGCTATGTTTGGAAAAAATGAATCTGCTTGAAAAATTCATATTTATTTTGACCAAGAGAAAATAAAGATTCTTTACTAATCTTTGCTTTTTCCAAACATAACTTCAATGATATTTTGTTCCATTTTATATTTTAAGAAATTTTTGTAAAGAATAATATGAGTATCACAACTAACCTGTCTAGGAGCTGGATCTCTGTCACAGAGGTAAATGAATATTTCGCGGCAGAGACTAACTAGATCAGCACTATTAATAGCATTTGATTCGAGAGTCAAACCTCGAATAACTGCAGAAAATAGATCCTTCGAAACAAATTCTTGGAGCTCCAAATTATTTGTTGATACGGCTAAAACAACAACAGAAGCACAGAAAGAGGAAACTTTTGTCGTGGCTTCACCATCTGTCCATGTGAAAGCTTCCAGACACATCTGCAACACTGGGACTGCCAGGCCTTTGTGATTCAAAAGGAAACTGCAAAGGAATGCTTACATGAAAAATACTGAAGTCTATGGATGAATAAAAATGACAAATTAAAGCATTTACAAGATCACAGGGAAAGGAAGCAGCACGGTTTTCAACATACCCAACCATGGAGCTGGATTTGAATGTATCTAAACCTTTGAGAGAAGACATGTCTACACGGCCAATATGACCAGATTGGTCTAACGAAGGAAGCCCGGTATTTAACCCCGGAGAAGCTATAGTCGCAAGGAGAGCACAGATTTCCCGAGTAAAATCCCGAAGTAATTTTTCTTCCATGACTTCCACTTTTAAATCTGGGCCACCAAATGTGTTATAGGTATCTGGAACCCTTGCTCGGCCATTGTGCAAAAGACTGGACCATGAGCTTGTAATTGCTTGCTGAGAATGAATAAATAATGGATATAGGAGCTTTTCCAGCCACGACTGCCACATGTCTGGAGGGCAAGATTTAACCAAAGGAATTAAAATGGAATGAACAAGCTGCCTTATATGCCTGAATTCCATTGATTGTACATTCTCCATGAGGGATATGGTGACAGAACTCACGTCCAAACATTTGAAAAATGCATCCTCAATTGTTGTTGATAGGCCCAATACGTTGTACCTATAAATATGCAACACCATTATTGAAATTTTCAGAAAACAAAATTAGTATATGTTTCCACTTTCACTGTCCTAACAAAGAGCAGATGACGAAGAGCTGTTCTGCTCAACGGTAAAAGTACTAATGATTTCCTAACCAGTAAGTTACAGTATTTCCTCTGAAAGCACCCATGCTTACCCACTGTCTCTGATACCCTTTAACCAGTTCCGTATATCAGATTCATTTGGTTCTGCATATCCGTCATTACTTGTGTCATCTGCAAAAGTCAAAGCAGTCTTTGACAGCTTAGGATTTCCTTCTCCTAGAAGACTAAATCGCTCGACATCAGTTATTGACATTGCTGCTTTAACCTCCGCAGGCAATGACTGATATACTGATGGGGACCAAAGGGAATGTATAGCACGAAGCAGCTGCAAATCAACAAGAAAGTGCTGCAGTTAAGATGTTATGTTTACAGAGAAGAATAGTCCCTGTATTCTACAGCTTTTCATGTGTTCCCTATAGAGAAAAGAATTAAGAAGAAAGTTAACTTGACTAAGCAAGGTCTTGCATTCAAGAGCAGCATGATTACCTTTAACAGAGGAGGCAGCATCCAAGATAGATGAGACGCCATTGGATGTGAAATTGTAGAGCTGTTTTGTAAATTCAAATTATCTTTTCTGATTCCACTCCTCTTAAGTGCCTTCTCAAAGAATGTCACAGTGTGGAATATTGACCACATGAGAGGTGTATCAGCAAAGAGACGAACCAGACCTAGTGGTTCGGACAAATAATTATTCTGCCACTCTAGTTGCAGCCATTGCTGGCTTAAAGGTTCCAGTAACCAAGCCAAAACTTCATGCTGTTGTTGAACTCTGAAAAAAAATCATAGAACTTGTCAGAATAAACAACGAATCTAATATAGTCCAAAAAAACAATGAATCTAACACTTTGTAGCCATAAGCAAAATTACATCACAAGCAAGTAATTACCCAGCAGCGGATGCCATAACAAGAAATGCTTCACCAAGAAGATTATGCTCTCCACGACGCAAACCACCTTCTCTTTGCAAATATGCCATGGTCTCAGCTATACCCTGTATAAAGCACACAACATAGTAAAATCACAGGTTATTCTTTAAAAAGGTACAAGCACTGATGACCATAAGATTCTATTTCAGTTCGGCTACAGCTATAATAGTTCTTAAGGAATTCTGACATCAAGCTAGAACTATGAAAAATAGATGCATATTTCCTCTAGAAGATTTGAAACTTCATTCATCCTACTCTTAACAGCATTAAGCCTTAAAGATAGGTAATGGGTCTTTCAAAAAAATTTAAAGCAAGTTTTAGATTCAGTCCTTAGCCTCCTTCAAATTTTCTCAAGCTGTCAGCAGTTCAGCTTCAGATGAGAATTTGATTTCCCTCATTCATTTGGCCACAATATAAGTTAATGGAAAGAAATGAATATAAAATTTCATCAAGCATTTGCTCTCCTTTTAGTAGCATTAGAAATCATTGGTTCTAGACCATATTAGATTTGCTTAGCAGTTATCTTTTCCTTGATGGAGATGATCTCGGGAAACTCATTGGTATCTTGATTTTCAGTGTTTGTAGATTGCTTTTTGTACATGGGTGGCATCCTCTTAGCATCCTGTTCCTAGTGCTTCTTTTTATCTCAACAAGGATTCAAAATTTCTACCAAAACTAAAACATCATGAAAGAGCGGCACATCCTAATTTACAAAGAGTGTATAAGGAAGTGCATGAAGTTAGCTCTCACATAATCCACAAAGAAAACTTCCAAACCTAATTGAGGTGGGATTTAGTTCCAACTCTTTCACTCTGTCCCTGACAACCACCATATTAGAGTTAGCACTTCGTTCTTGTAAGGACACCCAGTGTCTAAGACTTCAAAAAGACAGAGAGTTTAACTTTTTGTTTTCTAATTTCTTGAAAAAGGATTTAAATGAATCAATCACATTTACAACATCTTCCAAATCATGTATGCTTTGGAGAACATAATAATTACTCGAAAATTTTCACCGACATATATTTAAACACTCGTCATCATAGTAAATAGGAGAGAAAATTGAATTTCTTTATTCGTCTTCAAAAAAAGAGGAGTTAATTAACTGTGATACGTTTACTAAAAAAATCCTTTTATAACAAATTATTTATTAAGAAAAATAGATAAACTTAATACAAATGCGGAAAAAGAAATAATAATAACTTAATCCCAAGCATCGATCAAAAGAAAAGATCGATTAAATTTTATTGAATCTAACTCATAGTGATCGTTTATAAAAAAAAAACTCTGTTTATCAAATGGTTGATCAACTGAATTCCATAAAAATTCTTAATTTCTTCTAAATATTGTGATGGAGAACAGTTAGGGGTTAAATTAACTTGTCATGAGGATAGTTTAATTATGGAGAAAATTTGGATAACAAACAGAAGAATAAAAATAGTCCAGACGAACTTGAGGATCAAGATGAAGGAATATAAGGAGAAGTAGAATGAACAAGATATGCTAGATAAAATATATAAGCAGAAGAACAAATACTGAGAGAGAAATAACATAGAACAAAACCCTAGCAAGTAATTTAGTTCCTTGTTGTCTATCTTCAATTTTAACTGCTACTGATTTTTATAAAAGCATCAGTTAGAAAATATGAGGAAAATATTAAAATAGTAAGAGGAAATCAAAAGTTTCTATAGCTTAAAAACCTGCTTAAATTGCCCAAGTTTCTAATAACTTAAAACTACTTAAATAAGCTAAATAAGTTAAGCATAGTAAATAATAATAATAGTTAAACAGTTATTTCAAAAAAAAATAATAATAACGAAACAGATACTTCTTAATACTTCCTATTTAGGATTATTTCGTTCTACATCACATAGCCAAGGTTAAGAACTTCCATTTCAGACAAACTAAACAAACAAAGTAACATGAGAGCCAAATAACTAAGTTGATAAAGCTAGTGCATGTGTTGAGAACTGAAATTGAATCCAGCTTACACTCATAAATTCATATTTGGAGAGATTTTTTAAGGGAGAGGCTTCGTGTGTAACCCACGAGCCCAATGGATCCCTTATGAAAAGAGAAAGGGTAAGGAATCACCTTCATGTGAGGCAGTATGCTTTTGTCAGCAGCCTTGGCTATTCGTATAAATGATGCACAAATCTGCAATCTTGCAAGTCTTGAACTACTTGTAGCAGGATCCTGCCATGTAATATACAGATGAAAACAATGCTCTTATTTTGGTTCCCTACATAAGCAATCACAATTGAAAAATAAAGATAGAAAGATAGAAAACCTTGACAACAAGAGGAAGTGAAGTTAGAAGCTCAAATAGTTTATTGATGACACTGCCAACTGCATCAGGGAAATACTTTAAAAAGGGTCCCATTGCATCTAAATAGTGGCCAAGTACTTGCACAAGAGCTGGTTCAGTCCATTTCAGAGACAAAAGTTGCTGAAGCAGACCTTCAATTTGAAGCAAAAAGTTTCTCAGTTGGCTCCAATTAAAGAGCTCTAAAACATTCTGAAAGATCACAATGAAGTTGTTAAACCTTCAAAGATTCCATGCAGCACAACCTGAACTTCGGGACTACCTCGACCAAAATCATTCGACCCATCAAAAGCAGTGCTCACAACATTTTCTAGAGCCACTTGCAGGCTCTCCATCACCGCTAAATCCTGAAAATTAGAAAGTATGTATTTATAATAAGCAACAGTTAATGGTGCATTGGACTAACAATATCAATAAAGCAAGCAATTTTACAAATATATCCTACCAAAAGTGTTCTAATCAAACCTGAGCAGGCATTGGAGAAACCAAGAGTCTTGTAATGATTGAAATAATTCTTTCAGAAATTTTAGAACTGGCTATGATGGGTTTGTAGGAAGCAATGAACTTGATCAGCTCCAACTGCGTTAAGGGGAAAAAAACTTATTCATCAATGCAACAGATAATTGAAAAAAAAGTCTATTGAGAAAAGAAAAACCTGCAGAATCCATGATTTGGTATCCCAAAATTTTGTTTAAGCATTATGCTAAAATTTTCAGAAACATGTATGTATATGAACAGTAATCACATTGCTTGATTAACGTGATACAGGTTTAACAAAATTGAGATTTTTGTTATGCTTGGAAACCAAGGGCAAGGAAATTTTAATGGAATAAAAGCAAGCAAACATATACTTTATTGCATTATAAGTAACCGATGCCACATTTAGAATGTCATTGCTAACAGAGTTTTCCTGACAATTTCTTCAAATCAGTGAAAAACAGTCCTAGTGCATCAACCCTGGAAAAGCAATCCCGAGAACACCAACCTAACTTCCACCTTTAATATGACATCTGTCTTCATTCAAATTGAATTTCGAATCAAAATCAATAGAATGGACCGATAACATTTACCTGCCCAGATCAAAATTCATCCCATGCTATGGTTTTCAGTAAAAAAGACACTTACATTCATCTTACATTCCATAAACGCTTCATTAAGATGCCAAGAATAATAGTAACTCAAATCACAGAAAAAACATATAACCAAAACAGGAAAGAGAATTGTAACTGATGTCATGTTTTATAAGAATCTAAAAATCAAGAAAGCGTAATCTTAAGAAGCAGAAACAAAAAATTTAGAGTTCATACAAGCCTTGAACGATACTGGCCAAAGTCACCCTTGCCTTCGAAACCTTCACTCCATAACTCCAAGGGAACCAGAGAAAGGTCCATTCCAGGAAGAACTTTTTCCTTCTTAAGCATGCGCTGGAAAGATATATCCAAAATCGCGCTACAAATATCATCATTCACATAACTTAAAATCTTTCTTTTTTCGTTGTTAACCTGTCCAGAGCTGTCCACATTATTATTTGTTGAACCATCTCCAGCTGGATGAGAAGCACCCTTGGGCTTCGACATTAAATCTCTCATCAATGCCTACAGGTGAAGAGAACATGAAAAATACTTGAACAGAGAAGCATGCTATTTATCCTTTGTTATGGTTATCTTATAGTAATAATTATTTTTTAAACAAGTCCAACCAATTCGGCTCTTGGCAGAAATCACATGCTGTGAAGCACGACGTTAGGGGTTTAATCCCCGTGTCATGTATCGAAAGATTTTTTTTAGAGGAATCTCTATAGAATATTTAAAACGAAACTATACTTACCTGCCAAAACAACAGGGATTGATAATGAAGAGCCAGCTTAAAATGTTGAAAGAATCCGAGCATCTGAAAAAGATAGGAAGGGGTCAAATTCCAATTAGGTAACTCAGCTACTCATTAAATGTTCCTGAAAAGGACTGCTTGGTTGTAAATGAGAATATCTCAAATCTATTGAAATATAGAAAGAAATTTAATCCTGGGATGTAAATTCCGAATTTGCCAGCGAATAGTTATCCAAATAGAGGTCCACTGAAAAAGTTATGCATTTACCGTCTATAAAAGACCAATTTCTACGAAGAACCTAAAGTCGAAGAAATATGCGCATGATTTTCCAGATTTGAAATAACATGCGGTGTAGACAAGGTCAGACTGATAGAAACCAAATTACGAGTGCTAAAGGTGGTTATTGCTGAAGATCACTATGTCAATTTAAGCAGATATAATACTTGCTTATCCTTGAAATGTTGTTTATTCACCAAACCTCATTGGGGCTGTGTTAGAATAGAGAATAAATATCATGGTACAGCAGAGAATTCTAAGGAGCAAGAGACAAAATATATACAGTAGGAGGTCCGTCATTACAATTTTTCTTTTTTAATAAAAGTGAAGTTAGAAGAGCTTCGGCTGAAAACAAAAAGCAGACACCAGATGTGAATCCACTCGTTAGTTACATTTCAAACTCAGTCATAAGATAAGAAAACCTCTTAAATCCAGGTTATGATAAAAAGCATATGTCGTCCGATGGTGGCTTTCCAAGCATAAAAACTCCAAATGGTTAAAAGTTTTGACATCCCATATCGTCAAAATTATATCACCTTTCAGATTTTAGTAATTCTTATCTTTTTCAGTTTTTTTTTCTTTTTTTTTTAATTAATTTTAGAGAATAATATTATTAGAAAGAGAAAGGGTATATAACAGAAGAAGATATTTTCCACAGGTTTCTTTTACATTTATGAGAATCTCTGTATAATCTTTAGCAATTAAGATATCAACAATGCCTACATACACTGTTCCCTCTTTTTCTTTGGATAGAAAAAGAAGATATATTAAAAGGAAGAAGGAGATATGAATACAGAGCAATATACCTTCATAAGAAAGAAAAAAAAACATAATAAAATATTGCTCTCTTTTAAAAAAATAAAATATAAAGTATTCATTCAAAATAAAGTTATTGAGATGTAATCACCTCTTGCAAATAAATTGGAAATATGTTTCCATCACCAGCAATAAATTGCAAGTTTGAAGAACCCAAAGTCACCAAACTCTCACATACGTACTCTGCAAATTCATAATCACTTTCATCTATAGCCCCACTTGATGCTGATCTGTACCAAAATTCTCTGGAGACATTCATCAAAATCTGGAAGATATTGCTCATTGCAGAGTCAAATTCAGTGGCAGAAGCATCAGTAGGTCTCCTTCTGCAAGACAGAGGAGAAGTTGTGAATAACAGAAAAATTGATGTATTTTGACAAGGTAATATTGAGAAACTGAATAATTGAATTTCTCACCTTGGAGAGACTAGTTTGAAAAACTCGCAGGCATGAAGTCGGAAGTCAGGAGAAGAGAGTAAAAAACCACACCTATTTACAGAGAGAAGGATAGAATCAGAGACCAACCCATATAAAAGATTTTAGATAACACTTTCACAAAACCACAAGAAAAAACTGTCATACCCATGAATGATCCCATATTTAGCTAGATCAGGCAAAGGGGCCCACTCAGCATATGCATTGATGGCATTCAAACTAGCTGTTACTGCAGTGGCATGCTGTTTGGCAACATCGACTTGCTGCCTACTCGCTTCACTTAATGCAGCTCCAAAATGCCTTTCCAGAAGCTGTATCAGGAATGATGACTTCAGATAATGCTAAAAGAATAACTTTTTTAACAAAGTTATGATGGAGGCATACAGTATACAACAGAGGCAAAATTTCAGGCAATGATTGAGTAAGCCCACGTAATAGTAGTCTACGCCGATCACCTGGTAGCAAATTTCAGAACCATGTCATAAAGGGAAGTAGATCCGCAAGTACATAAATAATTAAAAATCCTACTGTACCTATACAACAGCAAAAATGGAAATTCTTTTTTTTTTTTTACCAAAAAAAAAGAAAACAGGGAAAGCCCTTAAACTAAGAAGAAAATGACAAGCAAAGTCTTTGTAAAGTCTTTAGTTTGTATGTGTGTACTTTACATAACACTTCAGCAAAAGTAGCATTTTTGAGATTTTGTTCCACACATCAAAATACAACAAAAAGAACACTGAAGGGAATTCTTTAAACCTTCCAAATCTTCATTGTGAACTGTAATATCTTCAGGAAGCCACCTCAGCATCATCGAGACCAACTCAGCCTAACATCAAGGGAAAATTTTAATATATGGATGCAATTTATATTTTTACAGAATTGAAAGACGTTCTGCACAAATTTACTTGTACTGGACCCTGGCTGGATAAAGAAACTAGAGAAGGAAGGAACTCTTGCCACAGATTTGGTCCTTCCCTTCGAACTATCTGTGAGAAGTGTAAAAACAATAGTTAAAGGGGTGAAATGGGCATCAGCAACAGCTTAGGCTGCTTAGCCACTTAAACACCTCAAAGCAAAGGATGAAAAAACCTCAGCAACAAGTGCAGCTGTCTGACTCTTAAGAGCCCATTCTTCACAAGGATTAGCAATCTCCGACATTAAGTCAACAGCAACATTAGCAAAACTCCTACGTTCTGAAGGATTCAATTCCTCCCACCGCAGCCGAACCAAATGCTGCAAAAACAAAGAAAAGTATGTGCGTTATGCCTAGCCACTTAAGAAAGAATATATAATTTGAAGAGCATTAACTCAACAAATATCATCAGATGCAGGTTAATAGGCATGGGGAAAGTTAACTAAGGAAATATTTTCCAGAATGCTAAGTGAACTTTTACACACTTTAACTCAAGAGGAACCTGAATTCACTTCAAGCTATTCACACCAAATGCTCTCCATAAGAGCCTAGAATTAAGTATTTAAATCAAAGGCGGGGATTCTGTAGAGGGTACTAGGGGTGTGCTTTAGATATTTGCAAATGCAAAAAGGAAAAAAGGAAGCGATATTGCCTCACTGAAAATATAATAATTTGAGGTTAAATTAAAAATTCTACACCTTTTCTCAACACTTTAATATACAGTAAGATCACTACAATATAAATAGAGTTTTTTTAAATATAATATAAATGGAGTATTGAACTTGTCACAAAGTCTATATGCAATTAGCAAGAATTCTAGCTGTACTTATGGAAGTGAATGACCAGCTCAATACTTCTGCGCAGATTTCTAAACTGCTCAGCATTTTATAATATAGTTTCCTAGTTAACGACTTACTGTAAGATAAATACCTTGCAGATAAATTATTTGTCATAAAATTGGATGTATAAAATCACGATAAATGAAAAGTTTTCTTGAAATAAATCATGAGAAATGAAAAGATATGGAATGTAAGCACGAACCTGCAACATTTTAAATGCATGTAAACGAATCTCGGAAGACCAGTCCTTTCTGACTAGAAGGAATGATGTGTTTGCCAAAATCCTTACATCTCCAGTCTTGATCTGCAAGTATCGATGGAATAAGCATTACTGAATAAGTTAAAAGAAAAAGACCCAACCATTTTTCTGTCAAAACCCACAAAAATTTTGTTTCCAAGCCAATTTACAGCAATGAAATCTAAAGTATCACATGTAGAAAATCTTCTTCAAAATCACATATAAATAACCAAGTTGCAGACCTACTTAGCCACTTAAATTCTAAATTAATTCAAACCCTAGAGTAGCATAAAGTGAAACACAATGCACAAGTACCACTGTCCTGACACTTAGTCTTGTTCCCTTTCTCTTAAATCCACTCAACCTAAATCCAAACCTAGAGGATTTAAAAAATAAAAGAACTCAAACAGTTCACCAGTTCCAGGCCTAATTAGCAACAACTTTGCTTGCTCATCGAAATTCAGTATCATATTAAAAAAAGAAAAAAAGAATCCCAATGGAACAATTCCCGCGAAGCAGTTCAAACAAAAATTAAATTTGGATTACCCAAATCATTTGCTTTCAGAACTGGAGATTCTGTAAACATATATCAACACAGAAGCAGATGATTAGGCTTCTGGAATGAGAAGACAGAAAATTCTGCAGGGGGAGAGAGGCAGAGACAGTGAAGACCAAGAGAAGATACTAATCCTCGCTCATCTCATTCACATTCGATCAAAAGACAACAAGAACTTCTACTAATACAAAATTTAAGTCTCATATATTCTGTTTCACAACCTTGCAGTTAATTTCACCATCTGGGCCTGGAAAGACTAAACATCACAGTATAATCAAACTAATGAATAGGTTTTTCTGTTGACACCAAGATACTCAAATCAAACTAATGATCAGACCACCTAAAAAAAATTGAACCTTTACAAACTTCTAAATTGCTCACATCATCATCACCCATTAAAATTCAAACCTTTCATCAATAAGGAGAGAAAGAGAAGGCACAGAACAAACCCATTGAAAGAGAAGGCACAGAACAAACCCACCAGATAGGAATTCAGAAACACAACAGATGAAACAAACAGACTTACAATCAAACAAATACGGACATACATACACATATGCACATGATTAAATACGAAAAGAATAACGAGGAGGAGTACGGATTCTAAGAAGGAAACGGCCGCTCTGCGGGCGTCGGGAGTAGAACTCCAATCAAGTGCGACAACAATCGCTCGAGCCACATTGGTCGCCGTGCTTTTACTGTTATCATTATCCGTCATGCTGGGTTGGCGAATTTAAGTTCTCCGAGACAAAAGCTGAAAACTACTTCTGGGTTCTTTAGTTTATAGGTTTACAACAGTCTCTGAAGTGGTTCCGACTCGGGGATTGCAGAAGATTAATGGCTGAGTGAACAGGGAAGTTAAGAACTTTATGAGAGAAACTGCTTATTTCAATTTGTTTAAACAGCAATGGAGATTTATGAATGGTTTATTACCCAAAACTTTAGTCCCTTGTTTGGTCTTGGGTTATACATATATTTTATATGGAAATTTAGCTATATATATATATATATATATATATATGGAAATGCAAATTAGTTTTTTTTTTTTGAAAAAAAGAAAAGATGTATATAATAAATATAAACCATTAATCCCCCAAAAAATTATATTATTTGGATGAGATAAAACTAATATATGCACAAAATATTTTTTATTTAATAATTTATTAAATTTTTTTATAACTGTATAAAATAATCATTGTACTATTTTGCTGTTAAATGATTATAAAATGATTATATACAATTAATAGAATACTAATAAAAAATAATATCATTTAAAAAATAAACCTTTACTATTTTTTCTTGGAGTCTAAGCCTATATATAATATATAGAAACATGTTATTTATATTTATTCATCATTAGTTTTCATAGAGAATATTCATTATTAATTATATCTTTTCAAAAAAAAAAATATAACTCCTATTTTAGAAAATGACAATAATTATTATATACTTATATGAAGCAATCATACCATTAAATTTTTCTTGCTATAAAAATAAATTTTCTTAAAGAAAATTCACAATCTTCAAAAGAAACATACTACCATGAATGGAGTTTTAAGTCAATCCAAACAGGCCTTACCATCATCATGAACAACACCAAGAACCAAACAACTTAAGATCAAAACTTTTGGAATCATACCCAGAAAAGAAAATTCAAGAAGATGACTTCTTAGGCAGTTGTTTTATTTTGTTGTACTTGAATGATCTAAGAAAAGTTTAGTTTAACACAAGCAACTTTTAAAAGGATTAAAGTTTTTTTTTTTAAAAAAAGAATTAAATATACATAAAAATGAAAATTCTCATGTCCAAACAGGCATCAAAAACTTCCCTTCCTGAAAAAATATATATATATCTATTAAATTTATGAAGGTAAAACAAAAAATAGATATATATGTGTATATATGCTTTCACCCCCTCAAATACCCTTTTCAAACAACCAATTGACTTCTTTGTATGCAAACCAGGTTCCTTGTAGTACGATTAAGTTTCTTGTAAAGCCAAACAGAAACTGGAGAAGGCTCCCATGAAAAAGTTACCCAACACATGCAGATCTCCCAGTTCCAAATCTGAATTCTTGGCTTATCTCCAGGAAGTTTAAACCATGTTTTTCTTTCCTTTAACCCGGGCGTCCCAAGCTTTATCCTTTGAAGCTCCTGAAAGTGGTTTTGGGTCGTGTGGATCAAGAGCACCGTGCTTCTTTCGCCTGGGACCTCCTGTACCACTAGAATCGACTAACGGGCCTGACCAAGTTTGGATGGGTTCTTTGGAGTATGTGAATGAGGTGGAACTGAAGGGGACATCAGCAGGAACAAAAGCAGGGTCAATGTGATGGGATGATCCTAATGGAAATCCCAGCGCTCCATCCTGATGGGGTGGGGGGAACTTCTCGCTCTTGCTCTTCGCGTTGGCATGTGTGATTAACCGCCGTCTCTGTTCAAAGTGAAACCAAAATGATTAACATGCAAGATAACATTTTCAGGTAATATCGGAACTTTTGATGGCAAATTCTTTGTTTACTCCTATGCTTTTCCCCATGTGAAAAATAATAAACAATACAGAATAGCATTACATTGTATATAACAAATGTATATATTTTTTTGAAATATAAAATATGAATAGCATTAACGTAGTCACCCATGTATAAAATTTACAAATCTATAAGAGTATCAACAAGTTTCACTAGATTCTCCATAGAATAAAGAGGATGACCCCGTAATAGAAAACCAAGAATCTGCCATCTATTTATAAGAATGTCAAGCCATTTACATCTTCAACTCCATCAAAAACCATTCTATATCTCTCCATCCAAACCATCCACAAGACAGAAAGTAGAATAACTTCTACTTTTTTCCTCCCGCCACTCACACACTTCCACGCTCAGATTTCTTCTCTCACCGAGTCCATCATCACCCAACTAATACCAAGCAGCCCTTACACCAAAGTTGGTACTATATCAAAATATATTACCAACTTTTTTCAGGAAAAACTTGTTTTACCGAGAAGTGTTTTCCATAGCAAATTTTGGTCTCGTACTTCCAAGGAAACCAAACACTAGGTGTAGTTAGGTCTTGTTAACAATTTCAAATCACAATATGAATAATCCCCATTATGTCATCTTCACTCTAACTCCAGCAATTATGAAAAAACGGATATAAGCAAAGCTTTTCAAGTGTAAGGAGTCAAGGAGCAGAATCATTCAATTGCAGAGAAGGAACCAATCATATGGCATGATGAAAACATCCTTTTAACCGTTTCAACAAAGTGCATTAGCATATAAGACAGTGTTGGCAACAGAAAGAGAAAGATCAGACATACATCAAGATTAGATTGAAGTTCAGCATTGGCTTCTGGAGCCGGTATAGCTCTAGCAGTACGTTCGCGTGTCCTTGTCCTCCTCGTACCATCTCCATGGGCTTTGCTAGCAGCTCTTAATCTGCACAACATTACAAAAGAAAATGCTGATGGTGTTATGCTGAGTTATCAAGACCAAAGGCCTGAATGATTGCATGCTAAAGACTTCCACTATTTGAAAGAAACATATCATGGCAATATATTTATATAAGAAACTTAGAACTGTGTGAATAAGTTGGTGCCAAAGAGTTGGCCATAATCCCCTTGTTCCAACACCCAATAGTTATTCAAGAGAATTTAATAATAATCTTAGTTGATATTTCGATTAAAATATCTTGGCCCGCATGGAAAAGTTAGACATAGATAATCATAATCGTATCTGCATGCACAAAAAATTTTAGTCGATTGTTGAGGAAGACCAGGTAACAAAAGATACACGAAGAAGAATAACTCACCGTCGAGCTTCATCATCTCTTCGTTTAGCATCCATTTCTTTACTCGGGGGATATTTTGGAAGACTAGAAGGTTCACAAGCATAAGGTTCTGTCATAAAGAACTACAAGAGATGGCAAAACAACAATAGAAATGGAAGATTTAGGTACATAAAGAAATAAACTAATCTTTCTAAAAGTCATTGGATATAAGAGAAAATATATCAAATTTTAACAATATTTCATGATTAATATGACAACTAGATTAAAATTACAAATTGGAAAATATGGGTCAACAACCAGGAATCATGAACTATTGATGTTATCTAAATGTAAGTTCAAAGAAGTAGAAGGAAACCATGTTGTCATCAACCAAGAAAGAAGCAGAAGACATGGATCTTTTATTCTTTGATTGACAACAAATATATATATATATATGCACATATGCTTGAAGAAAGTTGCAAATAAGACAAGAATTCAAGATTCCAAAAATTTCTCTTGATCAACGAAAAGGTTTCATTTTACCTAAAGTCTACAACCATCTGTCTTTTATAGACAAAATAGACCCTCAACTAGATCAAAATATCTTCTGTGCTATATATCTATTCCACCACCAAAAGACTGAAAGTGAACCCCAAAGCTAACACCTTTTTGACTTCCTTAGAAGTCCTAATGCCTGCCAAATCACACCTCAGCAGGCCTTCCAAACCAGGTACAGTATAGTCATTTCCCATACATGCCTCGATTCATGAAGTAAAATCTTTTAATGTGCAACTATCATACTTGAAATAAACCACCAAAGCATGCAAAATAATAGCTCTTCAGAAAAGATAAACTAGAGTCAACTGCAATTCATTGTCATGATGCTTATTTTAAGGTGATGCATCAGTTTAAGGGAAAGATGCACTTCTTTCTTTCATTTTTTTCCAATAGAAAACAACGGTGCATTTCTCAGGCCAATTAGTTGGTTTTAGAAGTTTCATCTATTGGGCCAGTCAGATGAATTTGGTTTCTTTAACATTTTTTAGCATAATTCCGAAGCCCGGCAAATATTTTTAGTTATTTCATCATACATTCTCGTTGATCTCACACAAAGAAAAAATGGAGAAGCTATATCATCAATATTTTAAATAACCCTTCTAAAACACTATTGCAGATATCTATCAACTCACTTCACTTCTTAATGCAGCTGTTGCAGTCTGGCGTTCTGCTGGATCAATTGCAAGAAGAGTTTCGATGAGGGGCAGTGATGAAGGTGGAAAATCCTTAAATGTCTCTTTTATACATCTTCTGTACGGCTCACGGGGCTTGAACAAAGTTGCATTTGGTAATCTTGACTTTTTCCAGTATTCATCTGAAGGTGAACCACATAGCTTGTATATCTTATGTAGTTGCTCTACCTAGGTGACAAAAAGAACAATTGTTAGTAGCAGCCTACAATGAATGATTGCATAATACGTTCAACAAGATGCACAAAATGAAAAATGATACACCAGCCAAAGACATACTATGTGGCTATTCAAAATTACAGACCATGAAAACGAAAGAAAAGCTAACAAAACTAAATTACATGCCTAATTCAATATATTAGAGCAAAGATCAATAGCGACCCACAAGTATCAGACAAAAGCCAAGCTATCCAACAAGGTGACCCATGTCAGGCCCACATCAGAAGGTTTCTCCTAGCGCACTAAAAGCCATGGACTTGCCAATATAAAATAACCACCCAATTTTTTCTTCATCAACATGTGAAAAAGAATCTAAACTAATAAGATCATAATCTACTAAATAAATAAGGACACAAGCTAACAAAACAGTGAGATTTTTCCCACTAATAAAAGAACTTTTTTTTACGAATTTTTGTGTTTGACAGGAAGATGGTTCCCAACAATTATATGAAAGGACAAGAGATCTGTGAGGTTTCCTTTAAAGTTACAAGTTATAACCCCCACCCGGCTAAGCATCCTAGGGTTAGGAATAGATCTTTCTATAAGTACATGGTTCTTTAGGTCAGATCTTTCTATAAATATCTGGCAAAGCATGATAACACTGGTACCAGATTTCCTTATGGACAAATCTGGAAAGTCAAAGCCTCTAATGGAGTTGCGTTCTTCGCCTGGGAGGCAAAGAGGGAGTGCAATACTGACTACTGACAAATTGATGAGAATGAGAAAGATTATGGTGAACAGTTGCTATCTGTGGAAAAGAGATACAGAGACTTGTATTCATATTCTTCTGTGATGTCTGGTCGTGTACAAATTATGCACTATAGTTTATAGGTTGTTGGGGATCAATTGGGTGATGGCTGCATCGGTAAGAGATGAGATCTGGGCGTGGAAGTGTATTAGTGGTCAAAAGTAACATGTGGACCTCATCCTTCTCACTATATTTTAGGTGGTTTGGAAAGAGAGAAATAGAAGAATTCTTGAGGGGGTAGATTAAGATTTTGATAGGGTTAGAATAGATGGTTCCATACTCTCGATTTTGTTATTTTGGGTTATCCTCTCTGTTCAATTGAGGATTTTTGGGACCTTATTGACATCTTCCTTTGATATGTAAATAATTTGTCCACTGGTTGATACCCCCTTGGTGCCTTTGAATTAGTGGTACATAATACACTTTTTATTTAAAAACAAAAAGTTATAATCCCCATAAGCAGCATAGTTCAATCAGTAATATTTTTTCTTTGACATACACCACCTTCTGAATTATCAATCTACACCGTGAAAAATGTCCAAAAGATTGACGACAGCCAATGAATTATAGCATTAATACCAAAGGAGTTGTAACACTCCAGAGCCTGTACTAGACTAAGTGCAAAATGACATGACAAGAATTTGTATAAATAACATTATAGTTAAACTTTAATCTTGAATTAGTTCCTAGTTAGTAAATGCTCCAGGAAGATAGCTTTTTCATTTTAATAGAAAGAATAGTTCTATCTTCAGTACTTATAGAATTTTAAGCTTTCTCCTTTGGAAAAAGCATGCATGTCTCTAAACCTTGTCCCAGTATTTAGAATTATCCTATTCGTCTTAATGGTTCTCAAATGTCGTACGTTTTTTATTTCATAAATCACATAAAAGCAATACAATATGCTAAAAGTATTACCATATTCAAGAAATGCTACGATCAACAGGAAAATGAGAATGGATGACTAAATTAAGTAGAAATAGGTCGAACCCCGTGAGATTGGATCTTGTTATGGGTCATTGGAGGATAAGATCCAAAGAGTTACTAGTTCTTTGAGAGATTTTCCCTTTTCTACCTACAGTTGATAGTTAAGTACTCACTAGGGAAAACCCTTGAATCTCCTTAAAAAATTAGAAAAAAATTTCTGGAAAATTTTTCTATTCAGTCAAACCATGTTGGGCATATATACCAGAATACAAGACCCTAAAAGCCAATTATTCCTTAGACAGTTATCTCAAAAAAAAATTATTCCTCAGACAGAAATAACTGGCTACTAACCAGCCAAAATTACATCAACTTTTGTCCTAATTTTTTGTATCCTTATTTTTTTTAAAAAATAAAGTATAAGATTTGTTTTGATTAAGGGTGCCAAGAGGGTACCACCCGTATACAAAAGATTTACAAATCTGATTTTTTGTACCTTTATTATGTAGAAAACCACCCAGAAGCCGCTAATAGATTAAATGCTCCTCATTTAAGTACCTCAAATATTAAAATAATTAACAATCATGGACAAAACCACTAACTACAGAATGGCTGCTTTCTATGCAAAACTGAAGCGGAGTCGTGTAATCACATTCTTATGTGGTGCCTGGTAGTCTATACTTTATGAATTATGGTCTATGGTTTGTTAGGTATTAGCTTAGTCATTGTGGGTTCCGTGAGGGATGAATTATGGGCATGGGAGGAAATTAGTAAGGGGAGGAAAATTGTAAATCGTATACCACTAACTATGTTTTGGATAGTATGGAAAGAAAGAAATCACAGAGCTTTTGAGAGGATTGAAGGGAGTAGGGATAAATAGTTATATAATATGGGATCTTTGATTTCAAGACATGATATAAATAGGATGGAGGGTTTTGGGAATGTTATAAATATACTTACTGACTTGTGAATATTTTTGTACATGGGTGGCATCCTCTTGGTGCTAATAATTTAATATACATGTTATACTTTTTATTTAAAAAAAAAACAATCAAGGACAAACCCCTACAAAGAGAATCTGCTAGGCTAATTCTCTGAATTCTTCTTTTGCACCGATGGACCAGCCCAAATTGCCCCTTGGTGAACAACATAACATCTATTGCTAATAAATATTACAGCCATGTTCAAGGAACCGAAAGTAAGCATGTAAGTGAAAGAACCACCAGGCATCTATCTGGACAAAGACATTTCTGTTGTCAGTCTCTCAGATTTTGTAATAAAATTTACCGGATGCTATATGCACATCATTATTAGTATTTGAATAGTGTTAGAACTTTCTTGGCAGAAAAATAAGCCTAATGTTCACTTAGACTTTCTATACCCTCCCCAATTTTTATGACAGAACCTTCAGTAAAAACTTCACAGAGCTAACTCCTCTGATATAGAAAAGTGATACGATACAGAATTAAAGTATGTTGACCACATAGCAAATGAATAACAGAAGAGTACATCAGAAAGCAAATAAAGTAAGAATGCTTTTGAAACCAAAATTTAGAAAGTTTACTAGTTACCTCTGTACGACCAGGCATGATTGGCCTTCCAGCCAAGAGCTCAGCTAAAATACAGCCTGCACTCCAAAGATCAATGCCTACACCATAATCAGTAGCCCCGAGAAGTAGCTCTGGGGCTCGATACCATAGAGTAACCACCCGACTTGTCATGTGATGCTTGTTGTTTGGATCAAAGAATGTTGCCAGCCCAAAATCAGCAATCTTAAGTACTCCCCCATCATCAATAAGAAGGTTTGACCCTTTAATGTCACGGTGAAGAACACCACGTTTGTGACAGTGCTCAAGCCCAGACAAAAGTTGATGCATGTAACATTTAACCTGCAGAACAAGTGTACATTGACGTTAAAATCCAAACAGAATGCAGAACAAAATCATCTCTGCAGAGTTATACTCTAATTTTGAACTACAACATGAACTAAATTTACCTGTGGCTCTGTGAACTTGACTGCCGGACTTGCAGCAAGTCCGGCCAAATCATGCTCCATGTACTGAAATACGAGATACAAACTACAGGACATCCTTGAAGTAACCAAACCTTCCAACTTCACAACATTGGGATGGTCCAATGTCCTCAATATGAGAATCTCTCTAGCCATAAATTTCACACTCTCCGGTTCCAAATTGTCAAATCGAACCTTCTTCAATGCAACAATTTTACCTGTTAACATATCTTTGGCTTTATACACATTGCTATACGTTCCTTGCCCAATCTATCAATAGAAGAGGGAAATAGAAAAACAAAAAGAGGATAATTAGATAATTGTCAAAACTTAAAAGACAAACATGAATTAATGAAATGAAGCAGAAGAGCTAGGTCGAAAATCATAATACTCAAATCTCAACCAGAGACCAACTACAACAACCTCTAATTTCAAACAGAAAATAAAAACTAATAATAAATAAACAGCCCTTTGATATTGCTCTTATTGACATCATTGATACTTCAGTCAAAATTACCATACTTAACCAGAAATTCATGAACAATCTAAAATAACATGATAATTTTTTAATTCATTTCAAACAAACTACATTTCTATGCCATTTCATCCCCAGATATTCAACTATCAAGCATCTTGGAATTAAATGATTTATTTAACAAAACGAGATCACTCACCTTATCAATCTTCTCAAAGGTGTCCGCCCTCCGTGGAAGCCAGCCATTGAGAGCTTCCCCACACACATCTGACAACCAAGACGGCCACCCGGCTGCTACCTGCTCTCCACGCGAATGCTTTGGCAGACTGCCCAACCTTGGATTTGGCCTCGACCTTCTTCTTTCCCCCCTTGTTTTTCTGTCCCCATCAGCCTTCTCCTCCTTATGGGTCTCCTCATTTTGAATCTCTACATTACTAGTATCAACCTTTGCCACTGAAACATTGTCTACTTTCCTGTTAGATTCAACCCTCAAGTGTTTTGCCTCTTTGGACTCAGACACTACGCCTGAGGATACCTCTCGTCCCAATACACACCCCATTTCTTTAACCTAAGCCTCATTTCTCAACATATTCTATGCAAGTCTCTCATGTAACAGCTTTTCAATCAGCATCTGGTCAATACAAATCAAACAAAAACTTAAGCGTAAAGGACTAGAAGAACCAACAGATACAATTTCCAATTATGTCATACCAAAACTGAGCAATCCAAATGCAGAAAGATTGAAATATAAGAAAACCCAGTTGCCAAAGCAAGTAAACATGCAAATAAAAGCCAGGAAAAGAAAAACCTACTTTTATTTCTAGTGCCAAACATAAATTTCACAGCCTGAATGATCAGAACTCACTCTTTTAATTAAACTAAATAAAACGAGCTGCAAATCACAAAAACCCATCTACCCATCTCCATAACAGCAACCGCCAAGCTCTATAGAAATCGAAAAGAATGATCCAAAAGAATATGAATACACAAATATACAAGCAGAAGGAAAGAGTCAAATGAAGAAGATGGGATTCAAAGCTTTTTGTTTAATATGAATTTTAGAAGTCAAAAAAATCGATCTAAAAGTAGAAAAAGAGAGTTATTGGTGAGAGAGAAAGTGAGATAGTGATGTGTAAGTAATAAAATTTCAACACAGACGAACGCAGAGAAAGAGAGAGAGAGAAAAAAAATAAAGAGAGAGAGAGAGAGAGACTTACTTTGAATCTGAGAGCAAACAAAAGAGAATTTGTTGAACCATTTCTCTTGGCGTAAGGTGTTGGTCCACTATCTGTTGGTCCTGTTGCTCCTTCTTCTTCTTCTTCCCTTTTCTTTAATTTATTTGTATTTTTATTTTATATACTTCCTGGCTGGTTCTCCTTCAGACAAGAAAAAGGAATAAATGAGAGCAGAACAGATCTCTTCGCTGTTATATGCCACAGGTCAAACTACCCACAGCTCTCCCCCAACTTCTCCCTAACCTATATTTATATATACATACACATATTTGTATTTGGATATGGAATTTCAGCTTCCTTCCAAAGAAAATTAATGGGTACTTTTCCTTTCTGGTTTCTTTTTTACTTCAAACAAAAACAAAGTGCAAATTACTAGTCAGCTTAATGATAAATCATGAGAACAGGAACTTCACCAGAAAAAAAAAAAAAAAAAACAAACAAAGCTAAAGATCTTAACTTTAAGGCTTTACCACTTCTCTTTTCTTATAATTTTATATGTAAGCACTTGTAAAATCAAAATCAAAGTTCTTTACTACCTTTTCTCTGTTTTAGCCAAAAAAAAAAAAGTAATTACTTGAACTACGAACTACAAACTACAAAGATAAAGTCTCTTCCTTTCTCATTGGTATTTTATAATTTTTGAGTAATTCATAATTTTATCCTTATAATTTAGACTTATTCGAGTTCTAACTACTAAATATATTTTTTTTAACATTTTCACCCCTTATTTTTTTAATAATTACGCATTAATTTTTAAGATATTATCTTAATTTCTTCTTTTAAAAAAATTGTTTAAATTTATAAAAAAATTAATATAAAATTATAAAAATATTATTAACGCCGATATTATTCCAATATTCTTAAATCATATTTAAATATTATCATTCAACTTAACGTCATACGAAAATACGATAGTATTAAAAAGTAAATTAATAATAATAAAATCAGTCATATAATTATCATATTAAATATACTTTTAAAATTTAATGATTACATGTATTTTTTATCACACGAATATCTGTTTAATAGTATTAAACACGTTGTTAATAATAAATATTTATTCAGATAAAATTTAAAAATATAAATTTTATTTAAATTTAAAAATAATAAAAAGTCGAACTTTAACATTTTTAAATAATAGAAAGATTTTTTTTTTTTAATGTAAATTCCCATTTGTAATATAAAACTAATACAAATATGTTTGAAATACATGAATTATATATATATATATATACACACACACACTATGAAGTAATATAAAAAAACAAGAAATTCTTGAACAAAATAGATAATGACATATAAACTATAATATTTTTTGCTCAATATATATTTTTTTAAATATGATTATTATTATTATTATTATTAATTGGAGTGTGTTGACCAAGTGAAGGTAAAAAGGTTAGACAACAGTGATGAATGCTGGTTTTGCAAGGAACAAATACTTATGAAACAAACATTATTATATGCAATTTGGAAACATATCTAATTTCTTTTAATTATTTGATACCTACCCATTTTGTATCTCTCTCTCTCTCTCTCTGTATATATATATATATATATATATATAAACCATACTTTTCATATATATATATATATGTATGTATGTATGTATGTATGTGGTTTGTGGGGGATTTTAGATTTGCAAAGTCATTATATTTTTGGATGTAGAGTACATTGGATTCCAAGAAATGTATACAACTACCGATTTCCAAAGTCAGATCGTGACAACACCTCCGAAGGGTCTTCCATCTGTTTAACCCCACTTAACAATAAACTTTTAAAACAAATTTCTTCACATTTCTCCATAACCACTATATGTATATATATATATACACACACACACACACACACCCCCACATATATATATATATATATACATCCTATGAAATATAGATTTGATGTTTTTGTGAACAAAATCCAACCTCTTAAGAGATTATACAGACAGTAGGTTTTTCTTAAATGCATACAGGTAGGAAGATGATCACTCCCAAGACAAAGCAGATCTCAGAATTTGACTTTGATCCTAGAACTGGTTTGAGTCCCCCAATATTTATATATATATTGCACTGAAGATATAAAAAAATATAATTCGAAAACTTATATAATCATATATTTATTTGCACTAGATGTATAAAAGAATACACTAAGTATTTTTTATATTGATATTCGAAGACTTATATAATTCCATAACAATGATATATCTATTACATTAAAAGTATAAAAGAATGCAATAAATATTCTTTATATTGAAATCCGAAACTTTATATAATTCTGTGATAATGATATATCTATTGTACTGAAAATATAAAAGAATGCACTAAATATTCTTTATATTAAGATCCAAAAACTTATATAATCCTGTAACAATTATATATATCTAGAATATTGCCTGAATTTCTACTAGTCGAAATAAACACGAATATCTAAATAAGTTTTAAAAGAAAAAGTTCAAGAGTTACCCAGAATGTTGTGTTACCAACACCTTAATTCAACTTCCTCTTCTGAATAAAAATGTTTTGGTGTCCATTCAAAAATTAGAAATTACAAAAGGAATCAACTCAATAGAACCAGTAGGATAAGGCTAAAATGTGATCAAAGAGACACCAAATTTTACATGAAGAAAGCATTGAGTCATGGTCTAAAGTTAAAACAAAACTGGTTGGATCTTTGCAGAATTTTCTCATTCCTTGTTTTTCTTCTTCTTTTTATCTTTCTTCTCGCTTGGTCTTTCGGAATTTTCTTCATTTACTTCCTCTCGTTTTCTCTTCTTCTTTTCTTTTACTTCAACTGCCTCGTTATCCTCCGTGTGCTTTTTCTTCTTTTTCTTTTCTTTCGTTCCCGGCTGTTCAGCTTCTGGTTCGGCACTAACATTTCCACCATTGGCTTCTTTATCTGCTTTCTCTTTCTTCTTCTTTTTCTCTTTCTTCTTCTCTTCACCTTCTTGTGCTCCATCATTTGTTGGAAGATCTATTTCCATCTGTTTCTTCTCTTTTTCCTCGACCCCGTTAGTGCCATTTGTAAGTTTTCGTATAAGAGAATCTGCTGAAGGATTATAAGTCTGAAAAGAGGAATACAATCAGCGATCACGAACACACATTGAGAGACCTTAGGAGAAATGTGAAATTTGTGAAACATATAGCAGACCTTAGCAGGGGTTATCAACCCACTGGCCCCTTTCTTCCTATCCTTATCATATACTTCAATCTTAGGTTTGCCTTTAGCCGATCCAGCAGAACGTCCTAGTTCAGCTCCTTCAATATTCCTTAACCTTGCCTCAAGCTACAGACACAGATATAATACGATAATTGCAATATTATTTTTCTGCCAAATGAAAAATTAAATTGACATGAGGGAGAGCAATAAGTGCATGATACCTTGAGTCTACTTTCCAATCCTATACTGTTATCTTTGCCATCTCCAAGAGCATCACATCTGATTGCCAATGCAGATTTTGCAGCAAGTGAACGAGAAATTTTTCCCTTGTGCTTTGGTGCTGCTTGACCTACCAGGGAAGCATGGTAAATAAGCCCATATTTCGGAGTAGCATGCTTTGTTTTAAGAGCTCTAAAGAGAGCCTTCTCTGCCCCAAGAATCTGAACCGTGCTCCCAGGTTGCTTTGCAAGATTCAACAAACTACCACCATGGGCAATAAGGCGAGCACCAACAAGCTCCCCAACAAGGGCAGTCAAATTTGGAGCAACAGTGTTCATCCTGCTTTTTAAATAATCATATAGCTGTGCTCTGTATTCAGAAAGAGACAGAACCTGATCACATAGTTCTCTGATATTAATCAAATCAAGGTCACTAACTTCAGTTCCCATAGATATAACAGCTGCTTCCTTCAACTCTGCCTCAACTTCAGCTGATAAGATCTGCGAGGTTTAGTGCATAAAATATAAAAGGAACGTTATTGAGTGTTACATACACCTTATCATCTCCAACTTCTGAAAAATAAGAATATCATAAACATTGAGATCATTGTTTAACATGCTGTGGTGTGAGAATTTATTGATGTTTCACTTAAATCTGATGCTGATAAATGCCCAGAGAACCCTCAGACAAATATGCCAGTTCAGGTGAAACCACTAACAATCATGGGAGTTTATTATTATTATTATATTATTGTTATTACTATTATTATTAATTTCTTTGTTTCACTTGTTGATGTCCAAACCTAATCCCTGGCAGTCTTTCCAACATTTACTATCTCATAGAGTGAAGCCATAATAATTCAACCCGAATCAGATCATTACCTCAGAGAAATCAAGATTTGCAGCATTAACACGGTCACCCATCAGCTTTACTGCCTTAGCATATAGGATGTTGTCTTGCACAATCTTAGCAAGCTCTGGAAAATGCCAACCGTACCATTCTCGAACCCTCATTGCATAAGTATTGAGTTCTTTATCAAGATCATCAAGCAAACCAATTGCCTGGATGATCATTGTATCAACCTTGAAACCACGTTAAGAAACTGCATAAGTAAAATCACCTTCAAAAGTTTTAACTTTAAAAAGAAATTCAGGCAATAGAATAATGAACTTAGTCAAAACACAAATCTCCATGTTCTCCTGAAAGCTGATCTTCATAATTAATTAACCAAAGGACATACCTAGGATGGTTCAACTATTTAGTTTTTCACCATGAAAGATGAATTTCTTCGCTGAATCGCAAAATAAATACTTGACAGCACCCGTCAATATGGACCAGAGGGATAGAATATATCATGAGGCATCATAAACAGATGAGGAAAGGACTATTATTATCCTCTAACAACATGCATTTAAGACAATAAGGGGAGTGAAAGATCTAAAAAAGATCAACCAGAACTGTATATCATATATCTTCGACTCCATAGCTTGCAAAACATTTGTAAAGAGAATACCTTCTCAGCACTGAACTTCAGCTTGTATCTAGATAAGCTATGAGATAAACCCAAGCTCATTGGAGCCAGATCTTGTACAGGTAGACCAGATATGAGTTCTGTCAATTGGCTTCTCACACCTCTCATCAATTCCATAACGGCATTGTTATGAATACATTCTATTTTCTGCAAGATGATAGGTATACTCCAACTTAAATGAAACAACCTAAATGACCAAATAAAACAATAAAAATTTGTTCCGAGTAAGCCACTACAAACCAGCTTCTCTTTAATTGCATTTCCAAGTTTTGAATCTGCCACAGCCAATGTTTCACCTTCACAATGAGCACGTAAGAATTTTCGCAGGCCTTTGGTGGGTGCACTTTCAATCAATTTTGATGCTGCTTCTAATGCTTCTGCAGTATTCTCAAACTTTGAAAAAGCTTTCAGCTTCACCACCTGATGTGAATACCAAATCAATTATCTTCTTATCTTTAGACAATAACAAAAATTTCAAAAGCAAACTAAGAAACCTTTTGAACTTCCCGATGTATAAGACAACACATATGTTAACACAACAAGCAGTACAGCCCAGTCAAATATATTTAAGTCATGTTATATAAATAAAAGTTCAGCACTTTTCTTCCGCACAGGATAAATCATAGATTATTCTTCAAGTGACAACAGAAAATGAGAATATAAGCAACAGCAAACAAAGGGAAGGAAAGAAAAATAACCTGTCTAGCTGAGTCTGCAGAAGAGAAGTCCTTCCATAAGTCCTGTAAGATAACAAAGAATATTAAGGAACCAAAGAAAATTACTGAAACAAGGGGGAAACAGTCACCTGTCAGCTCCCCTTAATTGCATACTACTCTAGAAAGACAAAAAAGAAAACAAACTTTTTGCTTACAGAAAGTCATTGAGAGGCACAAATCACAACCCATAACTCATAAAGCCTAATAATTTCATTTTTCTCATTTTTACTTCAAATTTCTCTCAGCAGAAAACCAGGGAGAATAAGCAACTTCAAGACAATAATTACCTCAGTTTTAGAGAGCTTCCCTTCATCCAATACTTTGAAAAGCGCAAACCCAGCTGGGGTCTCAAACAAGAGAATCATTCTTCAATCTCCTAAAGCAGAAACCTGAAAAGGAAAAAAAAAAAAAAAAGAGTAAGCAAAGTGTCTTCAAATTATCAGTTAACCATGGCAGAAATGCTTCCCCCCCACCTAAATTAGCTTCCTATAACGATAGATGTAACAACCATTTTCAATAACCCTACACAAAATCTCGGAGCGTCTCTGCAACAACAATGTGATAAACAAACACAGAAAAAAAGAAAAGAAAAAAATTCTGGGTAAGAGTTAATCAGAGGATTAGCCCTATTTTTGAAATATATAGGACTAGCCCTATACAACCACATTG
The DNA here is from genome assembly GCF_054855325.1 of Carica papaya. Taxonomy (NCBI): domain Eukaryota; kingdom Viridiplantae; phylum Streptophyta; class Magnoliopsida; order Brassicales; family Caricaceae; genus Carica; species Carica papaya. The sequence goes on along the minus strand of NC_142314.1, from coordinate 36,365,948 downwards.
TGATTTATATCACTTCCGTACCTTATTCAGTTACCCATTACGGCAATGCTCATAAACTAACACAAGACTACATTAGAGAGACGGGGAGGAGACTTCTTAAAGTTTGATTACAGAAGCTCCACTTCCATACCTGTGCTATGTTTTTGCAGGAGTGGGAAGGGAGGAGAAAAAAGAGAAACAGTGAGGGTTTAGGGTTTTAAAGCAGAGCTGCGTTTTATTGAACATTGGCATATTTGGAATTTTGTATAATTAGGGTTCTTACAGTAATAATCAAAAGGACATTATTGAAATTTCATTTCTCTCTTTCCCTCCATATTTAATTTCTACTACTTACTCAGTTTTATTTACAAGATAAATTACTCTAAAATTTATATGAAAAAAAAATTAGGAGCTTATAGAAGTAGAAAAAAAAAAATCCATTAACGTTCTACAACTCTGTTCAAAAATAAATAATGTAAATCTAAAATATAAAACATAGCTTCATAGATAATTTCGAAAAAAATGCATTTTTGTTTTATAATTTGACAAAAGATCCAAATTCCATGATAACATATTTCTCATCTGAGCTCAGGAACAAGGGAGGTAAAACACTTTGCTTCCTGGTAAACATACATATCCTCATCTGAATAACAAGTCATGCAATCACATCCACAAAGAAGAAAAAAGAAATACAGCGTTGAAACTGACTTAATATTCTGCACTAGATGTAATTTTACATTGAGAAGGACAGTGATATTGCTAATTGTCCAAAATTGTGTGTAGCAGCCATCAATGGCAGCTTTCTGAAAATTTTTCTCAATCCCCACCTTTCTTCTTCTTCTTCTTTTTGTCTTTCTTCTTGCTCGGCATCTCGGGCTCCTCTTCGTCTTGCTCTTCGTGCTTTCTCTTTTTCTTTTTCTTCTCTCCTGCTTCAACAGCTTCACCATTGTTTTGTGCTTCATTATCCTCAGCATGCTTTCTCTTCTTTTTCTTTTCTTTTGTTGCTGGCTCTTCCTCCAAGGGTTCAGCAATGGCATTTGTATCAGCAGCCTCTTCACCAGTTTTCTTCTTCTTTTTCTTCTCCTTCTTCTCTTTACCAGTCACAGTCTCCTCTGGTTGAGAAGGATCTGTTTCAGTCTTTCTCTTATTTTCTTTCTCATCTGCAGCAGCTGCTAATTTTCCAATAAGGGAGTCTGCAGCAGGATTATATGTCTGCAACATGCCAAAGGAGTTTTGACAATCATTAGAATCAGATTGGAAAGATTACAGAAAACATAATGTGTTTATACAAGGCAGACCTTGGCAGCGGTTATTAATCCCCCAGTTCCCTTCTTTCGATCCTTGTCATACACTTCTATTTTAGGTTTGCCTTTAGCCGATCCAGCAGAACGTCCCAGTTCTCTACCTTCGAGAATCCTTAATCGTGCTTCAAGCTAGAAATATTTGCATGTAAGAAATTTGTTGCAGTTACTAAAAGACGCAGATAAAAGGACACGAGTGTCGTAAAGAGTGTACCTTGGCACGGCTCTCCAATCCTATAGAGCTATCCTGACTATCTCCAAGAGCATCACATCTAATTGCCAATGCAGTTTTTGCTGCAAGGGAACGAGAAATTTTTCCCTTGTGCTTCGGTGCTGCCTGACCAACCAGGGATGCGTGGTAGATAAGCCCATATTTGGGAGTGGCATGCTTTGTTTTAAGAGCTCTAAAGAGGGCCTTTTCCGCCCCAAGAATCTGGACTGTGCTCCCAGGCTGCTTTGCAAGATTTAACAAACTGCCACCATGGGCAATAAGGCGAGCACCAACAAGCTCCCCAACAAGAGCAGTCAAATTAGGTGCAACAGTGTTCATCCTGCTCTTTAGATAGTCATACAGTTGAGCCCTGTACTCAGAGAGAGAAAGAACCTGGTCACATAGTTCCCTGATATTTATCAAATCAAGGTCACTAATCTCAGTTCCCATGGATATAACAGCTGCTTCCTTCAACTCTGTTTCAGTCTCTGCTGGTAATATCTGGGATATTTTAAGCATGCAAAGAAAAGCTCAGCATGATAACCATCAGTCTCGTTGATCAATGCATATTGAGAGTTCCAAAAATTGACATAAGTGCATGACAGATACTCTATAAATTATCAGGTAAGATGACTTTTTAAGTGCAGCTAAGTCATCAAATGATAACATTTAGTTATAATAACATCATAATACAATATTATATGTGAACTAAAGTACAAGAGAAGCTGGCAGTACCAAAAAAATCAACAAATTATTAGTCATGCAAACAGGAATTTTTTTTGGGGGGGTTTTGAGACGACATGAACAGTATAATATTAAAGTGGAAAATTCAGAATTTACCTCAGAGAAATCAAGCTTTGCAGCATTAACACGGTCTCCCATCAGCTTCACTGTCTTGGCATACAGGATATTGTCCTGCACAATCTTAGCAAGCTCTGGAAAATGCCAACCATACCACTCTCGAACTCTCATTGCATATGTGTTCAGCTCTTTATCAAGATCATCAAGCAAACCAATTGCCTGAATGATCATTGTATCAACCTGAAATACAAAAAAAAATAAATATTTGGTAACAATATCCCTGTAAGATACAAGTAAAAAAATCTCTGAACACAACAAGAAAAGAAGAATACTGTTTCTGGGGTTCCAATCGTTCACAAATTAATTTGCTTAATTCCCAAAAATAACTGTCTAGTATTGAAGCAATAAACGGACACAAATGAGGATGCTACATAAGAGGTGAGAATGAGATCGCAAATACATATAACTTCAAAATTAAAAGAACCACATGCAATGCTTCCAATGAAAAACTTCCCAAGGCTTTCAAGAAGCTCATTTGCTTTAGAGACTTATAAAAAAAACCAAGTTGCACCATCAAATAAACTTTACTAAAATACAACACGGGCATTACCATTCACCACATTTTCTGCAAAAAAAAAAAAAAAAAGTGCTTTACCACAGGCATTACCTTCACAACATTCAGCGAAATATTCACTACAAATATTGATATATGAATATCATCCATCTAACTGTCCTTGACCAAGGAATTGATTGCAAGCAGTTGACAAGACCGAAAGATATAAAATGAATAAGTATTATTACAAGAGCAAAGGGAAATGAGAAAAGTATTCCCATTTCTCGTTATAAAATTAATCCCAATTTCCCATTCTAAAAATGGTGCATTCCCAAGAGGAACATGTATAGACCTCAAGTTCACGGATTCGAGTAGAATATTATTGAAGCAAGCAGTACCTTTTCAGCGCTGAACTTCAGCTTGTATCTAGACAGGCTGTGAGATAAACCCAAGCTCATTGGAGCCAAATCTTGAACGGCTAAACCAGAAATGAGTTCAGTCAAATGACTTCTCACACCTCTCATTAACTCCATTACAGCATTGTTGTGAACACATTCTACTTTCTGCAAATGATTAAAAACTCCAACTTAAATTAATAATGAATCCAAATGCAAGCAAGAACTGAAATAAATAAAAAATAAAAAAAACAATCTAAAGATAAAGACTGTTAGTACCAGCTTCTCCTTAATTGCATTTCCAAGCTTTGAATCAGCAACAGCTAAAATCTCGCCTTCGCAGTGTGCACGTAAAAATTTGCGCAGACCTTTGTTAGGCGTACTCTCAATTAATTTCGCTGCAGCTTCCAGAGCTTCTGCTGTGTTCTCAAACTTAGAAAAGGCTTTGAGCTTTACCACCTGGCATTAGAATAGAATAATGATTAGATCCAAATCAGGTTACCCCAGTATATAAGTAAAAACCAGATGATAAAGCCATGCAAAAACAACATCCTTCTTAGCGCACAAGCATTGCTACAAGCAAGTTACAATAACTGATAATATGTTCACAAACATATTGCCTTAGGAAACAACAGAACCACAGTACTAAGCAATAGTACATGTTGTTGATTGCTTAACAGAGAAACAAGTATAACTGCACACTTATAAGCAGGGAAGAGATATTACCTTTCTAGCTGAGTCTGCACTTGAGAAATCCTTCCATAAGTCCTGCACCAGTGAATATAGATAGAAATTTTAAAATATAGATCTTGAACATATATTATTTGGATACTGCAAATAGGTGCTAGTGATGCTGCAAAAGAATAGCATTTACTCCAGTCTCTGGAAAATTCTTTTTCCTTTTCATTCAGAACCATTGCGTATACTTCAAATTTCGCTCATTCGGCTCAACTTTCCTGAAGAAACGAATACAGTTTTGAAAGTTTAAAAATAACTACCTCAACATTAGAGAGCTTCCCTTCATCCAACACTTTGAAAAGGGCAAAGCCCGCTGGGGTCTCGAACAACACAAGCATCTTTCAAACTCTCGAATGATTCCTAAAAGCATAAAAGCAACACTCTTATTAAACACACAATTTTTGTGGAAACAATCAAATTCCAAAACTCCCGATATGCTTTCCAATAACCAACTATGAGAAATTGAATAGCAGCCATGATCAAAGTAATCAGTGACCAACACTGGCATCCATCCCGAATCAAGTTGTTCAGGGCTCTAAAAAAAACTTATAACCAGAGCCAAAATAAAAATAAAAATATTAAATAAAACTCTAGAAGAATATGCATTTCTATCTCCTTTTTGTTGCCACCATTACCACCATCTTCACATTAAAACAGAAGCAAACACTGCAGGAATATCACTTCCGTCTCCGAAGAATTGCTTTACCCGATTTTGCAGTTGAACATAACAAAAACAACACTAAAACCATATCAAGAAGCCAGCATAACCCATACATAACAACGTACATACAAGTATGCAACACAGTCACTAACTCTACGGTTTCGTTGAAACCGTGCAAAACGAGAAGATGATACGTTCCATGATTTTCCTTTACGTACCTGAACTGATTATGCTGTGCAGCGAAGCAGGAAGAAAACACAGCCGGGATTTCTAGGGTTTTAAAAGGTTTTTAATGGAGACGAATGTGGCGGGGCGTAATTGGAATTTCAGGTTTTAGGGTTTTTAGGAGTTTTTATTTGACACGTGTCAAACAATCAAGAAGAGTGTAACTTAATCTCGTAGTACCGGCCGCATAGAGGTTCGAATTTTCTTTATCATATATTTGAGAAATTAGTTCTTATTTTTTAAAAAAATAATTAATTTATTTATATTCATATTAAAAAATCTAGAAATTATATATAAATTATTAATTTAGTTAGAAAAATAAAAATGTTATGGTTAAAAAAAATTAAAATTTAGTACATGGTTTTTTATATATTATTTTATAATTTTCATTTATTTACTCTTGAATTTCTATATATTATTGCTTAAAAACATAAGGTAAATGCAAATATTATTTGAAAAAAATCAACAAATTAGTGTAGAATTCTAAAAATCAATAGATGTGATATTAAATCGTTAGAATATATATATATATATATATCTAAAGATTAAGTGTAATTAGATTAAATCCGAAAAAATATTTTGCATAGTAATTTAACTAAATAATATTTTAAACAAATTTTTCAAAAATTTTAATAAACTCTTTTCAAATAAAAATTTATAAATTTTATTGATTATATAATATATATATGTACACGTTAATTAGAACACAATGTCATAAGAAAATATATGAGAGACACAATTTTACTCGAAATTGTAATTTTATATATATAAAAAAGATCAATTAGATACATAATAAATAATTAACAATAAACTTTTTATTGATTAAAATATTTAATTTTATATTTCCACGTGTTCATATATATATATATATATATATATCGAGTTTATATAAATATTATAAATACTATGTAAAAATTTAACAATTTTACATAAAATTATTAAAAAAATAAATGACAATAATAAAATTGTTGCAAATGAAATCATAGTATTTGAATTATAACAAAGTTTTTAGTTAAATAAGTAGTATATTTTTTTATTTATAAAAAGTTACATATTTAATATATTACGATAAATATATATATGTCATTAAATTATAAAATATATATATTTTTATTAAAAGAACTATAATATAACCAACCTAGATAGAGGATAAATATTGTCCATTCCTATAATTATAGGGATAAAATTATAATCACATTTAAAAAAATGGAAGAGACCATTGCACATACTTCTAAAATTAAGAGACATGGAGATTAGCACTTCAAAGTTCAAAATAAGGAGACATGAACCCTAATTAAGCTTGAGAGGGATCAATTTTGTAGAGTTATTTAATGAAATATTTCATTCCTTGTATATATGTTTATAACACACTTTGGTGGCTCTTCAGGGCATAATTCTCACAATTATAAAACCCATCAGTATAAGGACCAGCAACCCTTTTGTGTCATCTATATACTCACACTCAAATTCGAAGCTTACTGAGCTCTGCGGTGGCAGCAGAAACATCCTCCGGTTCTTTCTCTTTCTTCCGACTTTCAGATAAGGCACCTTCTTGAACTGAACTATGTGTTTTCCTCGGTGGCGGGGCTGAACAGACTGGTACGACTGATCTTATTCTGATTGGTGGAGCCATGTAATGAGGATGAACTCCGATGTTCATTCTTCCAAGCGTAGGTCGGAGTGAACATGAAGGAACTCCAGTTTGCATTCTTGGCGGAGAAGGTATGCAATTTGCAAAACTCTGTGGTCTATGTCTGGTCAAATAGACTGGTCTTGCACTTCTGATCGTAACTGATGCTGCTGTGGCTGATGGTGCCGGGGGTGGCCTGATACTTCTACTGGAGCCTGGTCTCTCTGTGTAATGTTGCCTATGACGAGGTCCGTAATAGTCTAAACAATGTTGGTTTTGTGAACGAGGGTCGGCAGATCTAGAACTGGAGCCCAAGCTCCTATGAGAAGTCCATTGGAATTGTCCAGTTTGGCTTCCTTCCAACTGAGCACTTTCGTGTTTGTTTTCCAACTCAATGCTATTTGGTTTGTCTTCCACCTGAGTTCGTTCCTCTATATGTTGGTCAGCGTTGGTATGAACTGTAGGGATTGGATCAGGAGTTACAGATGGAGAGAATCTGGACGATTCTTCTGTTTTCTCTTCGGGTATCTCCTGAATTCTGACTGTCGATCTGCCTCTGACATGATCAGGGACTGAATGACTGGAGATGTACAGTGATGGACTAGCTACAGATGCGGCAAGTCTGGGTGCAACAGGTAAAGGTTCCTGCTCCCTTGCAGGAAGATATAGATAGTGATCTGGGTGGAAAATAGACTGCATATATGGAAGAATCTGAGGGCTGCGAGGAGGGACTGGTGAAACAGGCATTGTCAACAGGCGATTTTGCAGTTGCAATAACTGTTCTTGATGCCACATGTGGTACACAGCCAATTCCGGGGAAAAACTAGGATATCTCCAGTGTTCAGAATGAAAAGGATAAACGCTTTGAGTTGGTGTGCTCATGTCCCTCTGCATAGGAATCGATCTCTGATGTTGGTGCAGCCAGTCACTCTGCACAGGGTGGTTTGGCTCGGATGGTCGCAAAGATACAAGGATACGAGCAATGACAACTTGTTCTTGTTCTTCATTGCTTTTAGTTTCTGATGCTGAGGAAGATGATGAACTAAAGGACTGTGAGCCAGATCGAGACACTGCATGAGCATTGTGTAAGATATGAGCTATGAGCATTTTCAGTAACTTGTGACACGTGAAAAACATGTGGAAGAAAAATCTGGATGAAAAGCTTTAAAGAAGTAATATGTTTGCTGAATAGAAGTGAACTGTATCAAGGTTGGGTTAAGGCTTGATTAAATGTAAGGAAGACATACGACAACTAAATGAAAGGACTTAAAATTCTCAATTTAACAGAAAGGAGATGAATACATCTTTTCAGGGCAGACCAAGCAGCCATCGCTGCATTCTTCTGAGCCTGTTTCTTTGTCCTAGCAGGTTCCCCAGTAAAACTCATTCCTGCAAGCTCAACAATGCATGAAAAAGAGGGTACATGGCCAGGTCCTGATCGAAGAGTTGTGTACACTGGAAGGTTTAAGCCAGCTCTGTGAGCAGTTTCTTGAAGCAAATTTTTGTAGACTCCAGTCTCATCCTGAGACAAGAACCAAACACATTATTCTGCATGTCATGCAGGAGCATGCCAACAAACTGAAGAGTGTAACAGCAAACTCTATCAAGATGCGACATTTCAAAGACAGCATAAGCAATACACTATGAACAATCCCACAAAAGAGAAGTCAAACAATTAATTTGCCAAATCAATCTTCTCTCTGTTTCCCTGCACATGTGCATGCACATATAGATACATTTCTGATTTGAATGCTATTACAGGGAACTTATCATTCATCGTTGATTTTTTTATTTATCAAAGTTCATTTACAAGGGCAGGCAGGTACAAGAAAAGTGTCCTAATATTTGAGATGAACACCAAATACAGCAGAACCAACTAACCTGCTGCTGCTGAAGTGAACAGATACTATGCGTGGAAGTCAATCTAAACTGTCGTATACTAAGTATCTCAATATTGGGAGGTCGATGACTGGATTCTTTCTTGCTTACCTCTACTCGGCCTGATCCCAATGGTTTTCTTGTTTGGAAGTTTTCTAAGGATGGAGGTTTTCTATCGGATCCTATTGTAACCATAGTGGACAATTTTTCTTTAAAAACAAAAGTCAAATGGAGGTAAGCAATCTCACACAGAGGTAAACAATTGTTTCTTTCCTTTTCTTTTTGTTACTTAGGAGGCAGCATGGAGAAGGACTTTACCTATTGACAATCTCACAAAGAGAAGCAAATTTTGGTAAACAAAGGTTCTTTTTGCCACAAGGAGAGTTATAGATTATACTGAAAGACTTTAGGAACTGGTTTGAACTAACAAAAAATTGATTTGGAAGAAGCTGAATTTGACTGATCGAATCTGTGATGCTCAGGGGAGCGTGACAACCATGCACCAGTCTCCAGTCACCTGTGATGATGATCTGCCTAGAATTGTGATAGCGCAGTATAAAAGCCAAGGATCAGATCATGTCATGATCACAAAATTTCCTACCTGACTGTTAAAGCCACATATATTGTCCAGATCATGTCCTGTGTAGTCCTCCACTCTTATAGGCCCCTCTGTAACCAACACTTGCATTAAAATTTTTCCCATTTTAAAGCTGTGTCTTTGCTCTCTCCTGTCACATGACATTCATGCACTCCCGGAATCATTCTAATTTATCCACTTCTATCAATCAAGAGTAGAATATCCCTGAAGTAGGAATCATTTATCCAATTCATGTGTTCAATCATTGTTGATTGAAGTAATAGCAAAAATAACCAAAAAGACATTAGATGGGGAACATATTTATATATACTGTAAACAAAATTCCACCATTCATATCCCTTATTTATAACCAAGGGAGAGTTGATCTGTAGTTTTCAATTGGCGGGACTTCAACTACAGTCCCAATAAAATGAAATGGACAGCATGCATACCCTTGTGTTTCATTTAAATAATTTCTACTTGGATTTTATATTAGAATCTTAATGTTGTAATAGAATGAGATAAGAGCAATGTATTGATATCCACAAAGATGTGCATTTTGTCAATGGCAACATAAATAATCAGTAACTTTTTATGACAATGCAGTGACTTGCATGGCTAATGACCAAGGATGTTATACACTATGTAGGATCAGCTCTTTTTCTTTTCTTTTTTTTCTTTTCAGAAGAAGCTATTAAATCTATTTCCTAGCCAAAGAATAGCTGCTATCTACTAAAAACTCACTAGGCATACATCGATAAATCATATTGTACACTCAGCACACCAGTGCTAATGAAAATAGAAGAGAGGATAAAAATGCTAACCAGAACTTTTGCAGCTAGTGCTATAGAAGGGCCCCTTTCTGCAAGTGTATTAAGAGCAACTTCAGCTGCAGCATGTTCTGCCTGTCTCAAAGTAGAGCAGAAGGTGGGGCTCTCAAACGTCTCTCCATTAAACTTAACAGTAGCTTTGAATCGAGGTGCATGATCTGGTCCTTCTCTGATGCATGAATAAGATGGCAAATTGAAGCAGCTTCTTTGGGCTAATTCTTGCAACTGATTCTTATACATATCTGCATCAATGACATTGTAAATACCTTAGAAAAGGAATTGAAGGCCAAAGACTTTTCAAGAGTCCACTTGCAAAACAATTATGAGAAATGTTCTCTGTGTAAAGGATTTTATAAAATGACATGGATGAAAAATGTTAATTACCTTAGCTGAGGTTTATTCAATCATGGGGAGTAGCCACAAAATTACATTAAAACAGGTTACTTATTTCCAAGCCACAGAATCTATCCTTTACCCATAGAACATTTCTCAATAAATGGAATTGTTATACATACATGCACATATATATATATATATATATATATATAGAGAGAGAGAGAGAGATCGCTCGAGGTGTGATTTAGTACTGTCTTTAAGGCCAAATTCCATCCATTAGAAATAAGACTTGGCTCAGGAGGTTTTAGGGACTACCCCTCCACGATTAAATAAGACGCTTTTTTACTAGCTTGTTTGAGGAGACAAGTATACTACAAGACCAAGAAATTGACCCCAAAAAAATTAGCATGAAAGAAAGAGAACAAAACAAGAGGTAAAGGAAAAATAATGGATTATCTTCAGGTGGAGATCTAGGCACTAAATATACATAGGGTGAGGAATGTACAGAAACTTTTTTAAGATGAAAGTTTAATGTTCAAATGGTAAAGTTATTCAAGGATGTAAAGGATTAATGCTGCCAACTTTTACCAATTTCGGCTGAAAATTGAAGCATTAAAAATAATTTAACCTCTAGTTGATTTCAGCTCACAAACAAGACAGGAAGCTTGCTACAATCATGATAAAAGGCAATAAACTTTTGCCCTTTCCCAACACAATAATACGTTACAAAAGCATCTCATCTCACACCCTCTCATCTTCAAATTCCAAAAACCCACGCCACCATCTCCAATAACAAGATGAAAACAAAGTAAATTGTAAATTTACATTACTTTGCTCAATGTTTTTCCTTGAGATAAATATTACTTCGCTCAATGTTAATATCAAATGATCAAATATGGCTCTCCACTAATTTGGACGTTTGAAGGCACAAGTTCTTTTATGTTTTTTTCATACATATTTTTTGTCACAAAACAAAGGATCAATAATTCCACCTATTAGATTATCTTTCTTTTTAGATGACACATGAGATAAACCAAATAAACATGTGCTATTTAAAAAAACAGTACTTAGTTTTGCTACAAAAACATGACAGCATATTAGAATTGTGCAAAAAATGACCGGACCAACTTTGACCAATGTGAAAAATAAATTGTGTTATTTTTTTGTGAAATGTCTAACCTGCCCTTATTATTTTCTCATCTTCTCCATTATTACAAAGAAACCGAGTACCTAAGAACCATTAAACAGTAAGCATATACAAGTAAAGATGTAGATTATTTTTGGATTGAAAATGAAAGATAGAAAAAATGTTGTTATTTGAGAAGATAAGCAAAAACTGCAAAGGATTACACGTACTCAAGAAGAAATGAGTCTACTGTCCAGGGAAAAGAGTGGTTTAGTTAGTTAAACACAGGTCAACTTGACTGAAATCACTAGGAATTGTCAGCAATTAGGCCTAGAACAGATTTTCATGGCCATGGAGATGTTTGCTATCAGCTTGAAGCAAGCATGCGAGGAACTTCACGCAAGTCATTAAAGAAGGATGCCCTCTTCTGAAGTGACGATTTGCGGAGACGGTATTTAGGATTCCATCTTCGGGTATAAATTTTAGTTCATCTATTTTAGGAGCTCGAGTTTTTGCATAGATTCTTAACCTGTCTATCATGAAATTTATTCAGTAATGTTTTGTTTCTACACTCATTTTGTACCCAAAAATTTGTCATATAAAGTGGAGGATATTTTGGTAATTTCACTAGCTTCTTCAGTTCAATTTAAGCCAATGCGTTACCATTAAAGAGAGTCAAATTTTTGTAAAATAATTTTGAAGTATGGAATAAAAGAAATTGTGCCTTTGCATAATTACATAGGCAGCTAAGTTTATAATACCTTAGAGTTTAATTATTCTTTAGTAATTTTTCCTAAAAACATGAATCAAGGCAGCTAAAAGCCTCAAATCACAAAGAAATCCATAAATGGCTCCATGAATTATAAGCAACAATAGTGGTGCAGCAAAGGGATCAACTAAATCACTTCCTACGCACTTCAAAATGGGAGAAATGGGAGAATTGGGAAAATTTTCATTCTACAAAACTCATTTCCAAAACGGGGTTATGTTTTCGTGAATTCTAAAGTTATATATATACATATATATATATATTTAAGTTCAGTGCTCTAGGTTATATAATTTTCTCACAAATCCTCAGCAACCAAACAGTACTAAATTTCATTAAACCCGTAAAGAACACCCAAAAATCCACCTCGATCAAGCCATCTAAACACACAAATTGACAAGGAAACACATATATTCCAACCAAGCAATGGGATTATCAGTACTTGGAGCCCATTCATGACATAATCCAACAACAATAAAGAAAGGGTTAAACATTTTAATTTTAGTTAAGTGACTAACAATAATGGAAGAAAAGCGATCTAACCATAAACGAGAGATGAAATGACTGACCTCAGAAACTGGAATTTTCCCGAGAAAGGGACGGAAAAGTTTTCGGGGAACGGAAAGTGCGGTGACGACACGTAGCGAAACAAGTAAGCTCAAAGAAGCAAAACAGTTTTTCAGTTTCTCATCGCCATTTCTGCAGCATTTTTGTTCTCTCTCTATAAAAAGTAATTCTCAAATAAGAAAAATAAACGAAAGTAGGATCCAGTCTCGGAGTACAGTTGTTATGCTCGTGCTACGTCGTTTTGCCACTTGGGGCACTTGTGGGAATTTGTTTTTTTTTTTTTTTGTTTTTTTTAGTAGACATACGATAAAGACTATTTATATTTTATTTAAAATTTACGAGTTCAAAATTATTAAATACATCAAATTTATTACATTGTTAGTATATTATTGTGTAATAATAATTAATTTATAATATTTAATTTAATAGAATTAAAAATTTACTCGTTGTTATTTTAGTTAGTTTATATTGATTAAATTATACTTAATTCAAGTAAAATTATAATATTTTAAAACGAAAAAAATATTTCAAATAATTAAGTAACTTATCCAATTTTTACTATATACTAGTTGGTTGTTTACGGATTAGCTGTATTTATCGTTTATTGTTATGGGTTAGTTTCAGTAATACGATTCATTTAATAATAAATATAATTCAAATTATACAGAGGTATGACACAATTAAACCAAAATAAATAAAATATTGAATTGAATTATATTGTCTATATTAGAAGTTATTTTTATTTTCGTGATTATTGTTTTATTTTTTTAATTATTTCTTCAATTAAAATAATAATAAAATAACTAATAGTCTGAACTTTTTTATCTTATTCGAAACGATCACATCTCACGATTCTCTATAATTATTTGTGTTTTTAAAAAGATCACATCTCGTAATTAACAGAGTTCAGTTTTAAAATGATTTTAGCATCATGAATGACAACCGTATTTTAACTAACAATTAATTTTGTACTATCGTATTATATATATGAAGCCGAGACTAAAACTAAAATCACAATCACGAATGTCTCTTCGTAAGTTAGGACTGCATAAACCAGAAGGAAGAAAAAATTAGATGAATGAAAATTCACTCGACTTGTATTATATAATGTTTCACTTCATCAATCTGGTTTCATTCTTTTGTTAGTTCAAGTTATCAGTAGCATAACTGAAAAAAAATTATGTAAATATACTATTGTATCGTCTTTTTCGTATTGAAAATACTACTAGTTTTAAAAATAACATGAATGCTATACGAGAGTTTGAGAAGTTTTTCCTATAATTTCCATAGTGTATGTAAAAGAAAAAAAAAAATTGATACGTAAAAACTCAGATGGAGAAAGAAATAACTAATTTACACGTTTAAATAGTATCAATTAGTTATAACAATACGTTATTACTATTTTTTTGTTTATAATTTTATGAATCTCTACTCATTTAACTTATAATTTATATCGTGATAATCTGTAAGCATAATATATTTGACTGTCGTATGTTTTAACTATTGATTATTTATTTTTTATTATAATATAGATAAAACTGATAGTAAAATCGGAATTAGAATTTCAAAAGTTATCTCACGGATAAAACTATATAAAATGAACCGAAGAAAAAGTAGAAAATACAAAGAATAAAGTTTTAATTAACTAGTTCTTTATAATATAGTGGAATAAAGTTGATGTAAAGATTCAAAAGGAGAAAGAAAAAGCCTTTAAGAAGTTGTTGGAAAGAGGTAATTCACATAATAATTTGTATGCAATAACATGTTTGGGCCGGGCCGGGCCGGGCCGGGCCAAATACTATATCATACGGGTCGGCCCATCGATTTTACAAGCTGCCAGCTGCCGCCATTGTTGTTCTGTTTTTATTCTTTCAGCCTTCTAAACCATTCATCGAATACTTGCAGACCACAACTTGAAGGAGCGAGCAATTTCACAACGAAAACCTCCCAACTCTGAACTCTCTCGGCGTCTGGTAAGCATCTTCTCCGTCGACCTTTCGGCATTTAATTGAGACCACTCAATTGATTTTCTCTCCCTTTCTCTTATATTTTCGTGGGTTTTCTACGAGACCAAACGCGTGTAAACCGTCCGCATTATTTACTTTTTGGTTGAGCCTTTGTTAGTTAAGGATTAATCTGTTAATTAGGGTGATAAATATGTTTTATGGTTCTTGTGTTTCCTTTATTTATTTATTCCTTTTTAAGTGTGTATGCATTCCAGCATGAATCCATGAAGAGATGTAACTAAATTTTGATGGCGGTTCTTAGTGACTGAGTGAGGGTTTGGAGTGCACGTCGGTCCAGTTTTAGGAGCAGCTATAGATTCGTGTGGAAATTTTGTGTAATTTTAAGCAGACTGAGTTAACTATTCATATGGATTTGATGTGTTCGGAAAAAAGATTCATGAAAAATGAGAGTTTCCCTATGCACAGAAAATGGACTTATCTAACCTAGTGTAAATTGGGATTGACATGTTACTTGCTTTTACAGTAGCTTTTATTTCCCCGAATTAAAGAAGGGAACAGAAGTTTGTGCTTTCAAGTGAGTGAGAAGTGTCGTTGTAGTTTCCTTTACAGCTTTTTATTTTGTAGGTTTCTATGGCTACTGAAGAAGAATCTGTAGAGCAAGCTGCTGCCACACGACGAGAGAGATTAAGGGCTCTAAAAGCTGCTCAGGAATTGCTGAATACTCCAGAGGAAGGTTCGGCACAAGTTACGAATAATGGGAATGATGCAAATGAGGCTGATGAAGAAATGTGAGTAGTCTAGCCTTTAGCTTGAATTGCCAGCTGCTTGTTTTGATATTCTCGATTTTTTGGATAAAATAAGAAATATTATGATAGAAATGAAAGAGGAAAGTAGGTTAATGGATGATAAGAGATCCTTCCAACCCATGAAAACAGGGAAAAAAGAAGAAGAATAAATCAGAACAATGATGTATGATCAATAAATAATTGCACCCTTGTCCTGTAGCCAAAGAGCATCTTAGACCAAAAGAGATGCAAAAATTGTCATACTGTCATATTATCCCAAACAATGGAAGGAGGTAAAGAACAATACTTAAATAGCCTAGCATTTCTCTCCAACCAACCCATAACTCAACAAAAAGAGCTCCTCCCAAGGCCACTCTAAACTCAAAGGAAGGTGGAGAGACCCAAATAAAACCAAAAAGTATCAAATATCCAGTACCAAAGCGTCTATGCTACATAAACAATGCAAGAAATGGTGACAATGAGATTCCGCCTGCCTAAAATTCACTAAGCATGTATCAGAGAGAGAGAGCATGCTCGGCTCTGCGCGCTTGAAGCAGGTCATATTGGTTGGTTCTTTTCAGAACAAAAAACATCTTAACTGTTGAGGAGAAGTAACCTTCCAAACACTCTGTTAAAGGCCTCATTCTGGTTATTAGAACGAAGGTAATTGGAGAAAGATTTACAGTTGTAAACACTGAAAGGGTCCAAAATCCAGAGTTTGCTATCAGGAATAAGAGACATTGAAGGAGTCAAGGCATGTTCTGCATTCTTTTAATCGCTTCAGTAACAGTAAACTTTATGGACATAAGATTGGATTCAATGAAAGAACCGTTGATATCTCTATCAGTAGGGGGCAGAGAATACACTATGATCTCTTGTAATGTGCTCGGATGGATTTTGTCTATAGTTAAATTTGCTAGTTTTCTGGAGGGAGGATGAACTTGTTAATTTTCTTGTTGTAAAAGTAGTTTATCGAAGTAGCACCAAGTAGGTGTCCCCAAGGTACAGAATATTTACTTGTTTGCAGTTCTAACTTTCACAAAGTGAATGAGCTCACGATTATTGTCCAAACAGTAACCTGCCAGCATCTGAAAGGATTCCAGGGGAACCTATGCCTTCTTATCTATCATCAGCTGTAATTTACAACTAGAGAATTTGGATTTATATCATGTTAAGTAGTGCTATTATCTCTGTTTAGTGAAATTAATATCTTCATTCAGACAACCTGTTTTCCTGGGCACTATATGGTAACTTGACTGCAGTCTATTCTCACAACTGAGCTACTAGTATTTGCTTCCTTACGTTTTTGACATTGACTTCTTGTCTTGTGCACCTACTCATTTTCTGCTTTGCAGTAATCCCAGCATGAAATTTCGAAATTATGTTCCTCATGATAAGCAACTTCAGGAGGGCAAAGTTGCTCCCCCGGTGCTACCTACCTTCGAAGATCCCGTTGCTGCGGCAGCTTCACTGGCAGAAAAGAAAGAGGTTTTCACTATTTCATGTTCCACTATTTTCCCTATACTATAATGTACTATGGCTTTTGTTAACTTCCTATCCTTGTTTCTATATACTTCCTATCCTTGTTTCTATATACTTCCTATCCTTGTTTCTATATACTTTTTTCAAATTTCAATGTGAAATATATTTTCAGGATCCATTTGTCAACATTGCTCCAAAAAAACCTAACTGGGACCTTCGGAAAGATGTCCAGAAGAAGCTTGATAAGCTTGTGAGACGAACACAAAAGGCAATGTACAAACTAATGGGTAAGTGATCGTTGTTTTTTATATCAACCTATTTCTGTTTAGTTAGAGTTTCTCTATGTGATGGTGGGATTAAATGCTTAATATTTTGCATTCATTAGTTTTACCCTTTAGAGATGGAAACTCATCCTTCTGAACTTGGGGTTAAGGCAACAAATAGTTATTTGTTTCCGGTTTGTAGAAAAAAGGTACATGCATTTCATTTAGTTCTGGTAATCCGATTCTCAAATTGGAAGCTCGGTAGGTGGAAGAGAGGTAGTAATAAACTTATGTTGTCTGCAGTGAAATTATACATTCCCAAGATTGGAAGGTCAACATAATCAGGATCCTTGTGTTTGAGTTTTTTTTTCTTTGCTGAGAATGTAGTTTTTCTCTTAAGTATAATCACTTATCCTTAAAAGAAGGTGTATGTTTCTTGGACAAGGTTTACTTCAAAAAAATTTCCTTGGACAAAGTGCTCTTGTTCATGTTACTCTACTTAAGTTACCTTCCTCTGTTTACTTCTCTCATGGATTTTGAGTTAAACATTGATAATGAGGTCTATATTTTAGTCACCAGCATGACTCTTTTTTTCTTCCCTATGTATCTAATGCATAAAGTTTTTAATGTAAACCATTATGAGGATATTGGCCATAAAATGTCTCGTGAGACTACTAAAGTTAAGTTTGTTTCACTAGTTACGATAGTCTAAGGAGGGCTTATCCATCTTAGCCAATGCTCGGCAGCTAACAACTAGTAAACCCATGTTTGGCTATAAACAACCATTTGTATCACCAGAGAAGACCTAGACACTATGAGTCTGCCGAAGAAGAGAGCTATCAGCGAATTGGTGTCATCTGGCTGCAATTTTGTAGCCATCTGATCACATGTTTTGCTATCCTCTGGATGCAATTTATTATTTTGAGATATGTTAGGAGCATTATGGTCCTTTAATCACAGCCGTCTGATTACCTATTTCGGATGCAATTTATTATTTTGAGATATGTAAAGAGCATTATGGTCCTTTATGCTATTATACCCATCTCGTTGCTCAACTGTCCCAAATATTAATTAAATTCTTACCTTATTCTACTATATAATATTCTACCCTATCCTAGTTGATTGCGAGACATGGCTAAGGAACCAAGGAGAACATAGCCTACAATAACCTGTGTCGCTCTGGCTGATTCGATGCCTGAGCTTTTCTTCTGTAAATAACTTTTCAGCAGAGTAAGAGAAACTGCAGAATTGATATCTTGCTTAGCAGTGTTGTTTGAAATCTAACATCATCAAATTTTTTTTTGCAGAGGAGCAAGAAAAAGAAAGAGAAATGGCTGAAAATGGAAAAGAGTATGGAGAAGATTAACTTTGGAAGTAAGATAATCAATTCTAAGCACCATCTAGATGATCAAGACCTGTATCTTTTCTTAATTTTCTGGCGTTGGAATGAAGAAGGATAGTTTTATTTCTTTTTTTTTTCCTCTTGAAAATGGAAGGAAACAGAAAAGAAGTGTTATAGTTTATTGATACAGCTGATGTGAAGAAGTATATAGCATGAGTCACTTAAGATTGTGCTTTAATTCTGTATGGAATGAAAGCTGAATGTTTGTTTAACCCCTCAAAACTCTCTCTGTGTTTGAATTTCTCATGAGATTAGGGTTGGAACAAATAAACTTTATTTGCTGTATTTATTTAGAAATGCATAATTATGTGAAGCAATGCTTTTTAAGTTCTTCTAATTTTACTTAAAATTACGACGGCCATAGTATTAAAAATCAGTAACAGCTTATGAAAACTGAAAAACGTTCATATTGATGGGAAGGTTTGACACCTTAACATCGGCTCAGCGCTGTAGTATGTTCCAAATGTTGGATTGTTCGTCTGTTGAAGTTATATGTGAGTTCGGTTTATAATATTGTAAAATAATTTAATCTATATCTAATGGGCGTTAGAGCTTGTAGAAAAAAAGACTTGTATTTTCTTAAAAAATTTTAACGAACATCATTGTCCGACTTCACCCTATTCTATTATTACTTCATAGGGCGATTTCTTTTGCGATAATTGAGTGTGAAGTAGGAAATAACGAGTTGTAATTAAAGAAATTATTATGTACGATAGTTCACTTTCAAGAGTTAACATGTTCTCATTAATAACTAAATATCAAGTTAAGCTAAATCAAAGTGTAGCTGTTATAATTTTTGCACTGATTGTAGATTCTTAGGGAAAAAAACAAAACATATTTATTACTATTTTTTATTTTTTCTAGTGTAAAATCCATAGTTCTTGGTTACCAAGAAAGCTTAGTCTTGTACACACCACATACATGCCATCAACAATAAACAGAAAAGGAAACCAGAAACTAACTCTTAAGAAGTTTTACTAAATCACTCCATTAAGTACTTGACTGTAAGGCTTGGTTTCACACTCGGCTGCCTCCATACTTTATTTTAGCCTCTTCGCTATCAATGGTTCCTGCATAATCCCCTCCTTCAACTGGTACCTTGTAGTCACGGTATCGCTTTGCAGCTTCCAGGTTATCAATGGTTTCTGCATAGACAGTCGGTTCTAGCCCCCTCGTGCGAGATTCTATGTAACGGGAAGTTGGACTAGTAGTTGAGTAAGGCCTCGCTGCCTCCTTCAAGTACTCAATGGCAGTTCCTATATCATTTGTTGGTTCAGAAAGTGTGGCATTTGGCGGTGAAGCCCACAATGCACGGTTTGGCCTAGACCATCCATCAGTCGTGATCATAGCTGGTTTTGTTTCGGTGTCTTTGTTTCGGTTGTGGTCATAGTAGCCAGTATTGCCAATTGGCTTGTGATTCTGACCAGGATTTTGTATCCAATATGTAGAACTCAGAGGACTAAATTTAGGTCTACTTCCTTCATTCTGAACCTTGGTAAGGATGTCATCAACTTTCTGGGGACGGTTAACGTGAACCGGACTCGAAGGTTTACCCAATTTCTCTTTGTTAACCCCGTAATCCTTGAAGGGTTCGACTTTTGTGGGGGAATTTTGCCTGTAATCACTAGCCAAAGGTGAATACACACGCTCATGAGCACGAACTGGACTCAAAGATCTATGCCATTTATCTTCGTTAACCCGGTAATCCTTGAAGGGTTCAACTTTTGTGGGGGCATTTTGCCTGTATTCACTAGCAAAAGGCGAATACACGGGCTCATGAGCATGAACTGGACTCGAAGATCTATGCCATTTCTCTTTGTTAACCCGGTAATCCTTGACTGGTTCAACTTTCGTGGGAGAGTTGTGCCTGTACTCATCAACCAGTGGCGAATACACTCGCTCAACAACTGTCTCAGCCTGTATAATATAGTATTCTGTCTTATTACCAGGAGCATGGGAGAAAATCAGTCTCTTTCTTCCGTCAGTATCTATGATCGCTGGTTGGGAAACATGATCATAGCTTGGTTTGTTCCAGTCATCTGTCTTTTGTCCTCCTCCATTACCATAGGTAGAGTACCCTCTATAGGCCAATCCTCCATTCATACTGTTTTCTTTTCTGAAACTTCTATCTCCTTATCAAGATCTTTCGGACTTTTTTCTCACTTACAGAAAATATAAAAGTTCCTTAATATAGAGAAGCTATACTCTATTTTTCTAAAACCAAACCGCGTAGGATTCACGATATTCTAACCTACACGAATAAGGATCATGTGCTATTTTTTTATCGCTACCCACTTTGAGATTCTCCTCACAGATACAAATCTGAAAGAATCATATTCTGTTCCTTCATGGAGGGTGACCTCAATTAATACCAGCTCAAGAATGCAAGATTTTTGTAAAGAGTAAAAATTTGTTCTAGGTCCAGAATATAGTACAGTCAGCTTGTATAAGAATAATACAGTAAAGTAAGAGAATAAGAATTTCTTTAAAATGATAAATAATAGAATATCGTTCATCCTATCCCTTCAAGATAAGAACAAAGGGAAAACAAGTGCAGATGAAACTGAACTCTGTTTGTATGAGTTAGAAATTAAAAGTTCAAAATTTCTAAAACTAAGGATACTTTTTATGTAATAAGACTTTAAATTTGATATTTTGAAATTATCTTAATACTCTATTCTCATATTTTGTACTTCAGATTCTGAGTTTAGCTTCTCTGATGAATTATCATATAGTGTATGTAAATTATATATCAAATAGCATAAATCTGAGTCAGTCACCAAAATTTACAGTATACCATGTTCCAGTCCCAAAACTAAAATGCTGACTGCTACTTTAGTTCTGGTACTGATCACAGATCTAGAGATTGATGGTACAGATATGGTGATCTGTTCGTGATACGGCGATTTCTTCATGATCATACAAATCGATAAGCATTATAATTAATCAGAATACTTTTGGATTAGTTCAACTTCGAAACTAATTATTTTAAAAGCTTAAGCCAATAGAAAAAAATATCACCTTAATGATTCAATAATCATCTTTACACTGTAAGAATCCTACTAAACAGTATAGATTCTCGATAGGATAGTTGATAATGCTATTTATGAAGACCTCATTTCTGTATCTAACAAAATAGATACAAAAGAATATCAACATTCTTAGATCATTGATCTTGCAGATTAATAAATTTCCACTAAATAACTATTGCATAACATGAAGAATATAAGTTTATACCTTCAGTAATTTATCAAAGTTCAAATGTTGGAATGTCAGTCAGAGGAGCATGTAATGCACGGTAGAATAATCTATCGAGAATACCCCGGTAAGGATCCTCCTTACGTTTCTTCAACAAGTAATCGATATTTCTTTCAACCTCTGACTTTATCTGCAGATATAATTGGTTTGCTTTTTCTTTGTCCTTCAACAAATCTTCTCTTCCCTCTGTTTTCATTGGCTTCCCGAACAGATAGTAAAAACGGCCAGGAACTTTAGGCAGTAGACCTGGTGGAAACAGCTGTTGATTGGCAACTTCCCCACTTGATTCATCCCTATGATAAAAAATTATATCCTTTTTCAGAATGTGTCATTTACATAACGCAACCTTGTCCAATAAGAATTATATATATATAATATCAAGATATCTCGTGAGCCCCTTTACTCATCATAGAAGAAAGAGAATGACCCATAAACAAAAAACTTGGAATTTGGAACCATAACTTTTTAACTCTACTAAAAAAAGAAACTAAACCCTCAAAAGCACTACTATTTCTTTTTTTTTTTCAAATGATCAAAATGGTTGCCAACAGCTAAAATAATAAGCAATACGACTTTCGGTGACAGCTACAAGGAGTGGTTACCTTATTTTTACAGTATCACGAGTTCTCTCTCTGATATAGTCATTCACCACGGGGATTCTCATTAGGTCATCGTGATCAAGAACCAACTGCCACAGATATTACGGGTAAATGTTAGCTGAAATATGAAGTTTAAAACGGAAAAAACAATGAGAAAATAAAATTTCTGTTTAATGCAGAAGATTGACTTAAGATATAAGATTGTTTTTACTCACTAAAAATGGAGAGGATTTGAGTCAAGGGGAAAAAACAACCAAAAATTGTCTGAACCATTATGTTGAAAAATGTGCTAGAACTGGATTCGTTTTGTTTTTAAGTAAAATTGTACGGATCGAAAAGAAAAATGAAGAAGAAAGTATCGGTAACGGAAGAGAAACATGGATATATGAAAAACCACCACAACAATGAAGAAACAATAGACTGCAATAATGAAAACCAGATTCTTATATCTATAAGCAAAACAGAATACAGAAGTGAAGGGGAAACAAACTGAAACAGAAAAATGAGTTTTTCTAATTCTAGAAATTGATATAATTTGCTTCAAGAGTTTCTTTGCACCAAAATTTTTCTAAAAAAATATGGGTAGAGCCTGACAGAGCTCAAATGAGGTATATTATTCTATCATATTTTTGTCTTCTCGAAGGTAGCTCGCTCGAAAGAGAGGTAGGACTCTGCTTAAAAGTAAAATCCTTCAATTCTGCTCAATGTGGAATGGAGAACCCTAATTGGCGGGGTACAAACTAAACATGAAAAAACAATAAAAGATGCAATTTTTTCAAGTTCTTGACTGAAAACTTCAGAAAAGCTAGGGGAGAAATGTCCAAGCTTACTTCGGCTATATCGTCTTCTCCAACAACCCCAAATGGTACAATTGTAGCGCCAAACCTTGCAGCCATTCTCACAAATTCTTGGTGGTCAGGCCAAAATAATTTATATTCTTCACCCTGAACATCAAAACATCAACTTTGTTATTAACTTTTTTCTTTCTGGTTAAGCTTCAAAATATTCCGACAAATCTTGAGTTTAAACTTTAAAAAAAAATATATCATATCAATTCATTGCTCGACTTCAAAAATTTCACTATTTGTTATAAGATACATATGCAATTATAACCATCCTCTTGTTTTTTAAGATAAGTTTCATTCGAATCTTTCACCTAATGTATTGTCATTAGCTGATCATCTAGTGCTTTGAAATTAACCTAATACAGCCAGAAATGGAAGTCATAACAGGACAAACGAGAGCAAACAGCTCTTCCGATGCTGGAAAACAAAGGCACAGTCAAACAGAGAGACATGACTAACCTTCAAATGAAGAGCCTCACGTGCACCTCCAGGATAAAGAAGAACATGTGATTTAGTTTCGAAAAGTCTGAAAAGATTGCTTGCTGAGACAGGTAATGCACCAAATACTTTTACCCAATCAAGGAAAGAGAATTCAGAAGATGAAGTCTCAGTCTTTCCTAAAAATAATTCTGGATGCGCAATACCACGAACCAAAATATTCTTCTCTCTTATGAATGCTTCAACCAGTGGAGCAAGCTCAAGGCCCATCAGCATATGATAGCCAACTAACAAGACGGGACCTTCTTCTGGAACCCCCGCAAGCCCCTTTACTATTTTCCCGTCTTCCATAGTTGACAACACAACTGAGCTGGATGCTAATTTTATATATCTGCGATTCACATCCAATATTGGCCTTAGCCCCAAATTGCAGAGCATCATAGTCTGCAAACTTAAACTAGCATTTTTGGCTGATATGCATCTAAGTAAGAGGAACATCATGCTCGTATAAGTGTAACCAGATGATGATATGATGACGAAAGTTTGAGGATAAAAGGTAAAATAATACAATCTCGAGTAGACAATTCGAATCTCCAGTTGCACCCCCCTCCCACCCGGAAAAAAGATAAAAGGTAAAAATATAAAGAAAAATAGATTTTATAAGATCGTAGAGGCAGCGGGAATCAAAGAGTTAAGAGAAAAACCTTCAAGAAGTAAGAACTAAAGCTGCTAAGGTCCGGAAAATGTGAATGTTTTAAGAGAAAAGAAAGTGGCCAAAAGTGATATCATTTGTAGTGAGAGAATATTTTATCCAAATATCAATAAAGTACAGTTCAAAATGAGAACAGAAAATTTATATGACTAAAATGAACTAACTTGACTTTAAGAATCAATGGAGTTGAGTTGAGTATTCTTGATGAGTGAAACCATAAATCATTAAAGAATAATTTGCAATACCAATTTCTTTACCAAAGGCAATAGAATCAGGGCTAATTTCATATCAAAAGAAGAGGGAGGATGCAGGATTCGCAATTGAAGATCGAGGAAGATTCTCCGGTATTTGATTGAAAGAGAAGACAAAAGCAAGGAGAATCATGTAAATCCGAATATTTAAATTCCTTGTCAATTTTGAAATCATGGAACCTAGTAATGGATAGTCTCTTAGAAGGCTAGCTCATACTGCCGCGAATCAACTATGCATTGGATTTAGATTACATAGTTGCAATTCAACTACTTTCCTGTTGAAAGAATAACAATAAAAATAATGCTGCTGCATTACCCAGCTACTTCGTCAAAAGCATATTCATATTCGCCCTTACTAGGAGGCAGATAATCTGAGACGAAATTCAACCTCTTTGATCGACGATATTTGCCTGTACCTTTAATGACAGTCAGCAAACTAATGCCATCTTCCTGTTACAACAAAGCAAAACAGCTCAGCCCAGTAACTTCGTATTCCTTACATGAAACAAGACCAAGGAGTATTCTTTTCAATTACGAAAAGTTTCTTCTATTTTTTATGAATTTCATGTTTAGTAACTAGAGATGGATTCAGTTAAGCCATTAATTCTACCAGTCAGACTGAAAACAGGGGGATGGGATAATTTCTTTCGGAGACCACGGGATGCATAATTCACCTATGATGACCATGCCCAGCTAAAACCACATTACGATACAATCATGAGTATTGGTTTGTATATAATAGTTCATGGTAATTCCTGACATTACCAAAGAGCATCTACAACGGGAAAAAAGTTGAAGAGCATTTTACCATCTAGACATTCTTTTTCACCCACCAGCAAAAGGGTATGCCCATTGTCCTTAAAGCAACGAACTTTGCAGTTCTTTAACAAACTATAGAGACGCTTAGCTTCATCTGAACTAGGAACCATGTAGTCATTGCCACTGAAATTAGAATACGCAAATCAGCTGGTCAGCCTGATATTCCATTGAGGATTTAGGAAATTGATGGCTATAGAAGACCTTAAATTGGTGAAGTACAGAAAGAAACAAAGTTGAGCTTAGAACTGAAAGACACAATTCCTCGGGAAGACATATACAATTGATTGCAATTCAGATGAAAAATTTCTTATCATTTAGACAATTTTTTTTCTTATCATGTAGACAACGCTTTTCATAATTCATGCCAACCAATCTGGTAAAGCATACAACATTATGTAATAAAGAACAATAGAAAAACCTAATCGCAAGAATGCCTGGAAATCTTAATCAAGGAAAGAGAATTTCAAGAACCTATTGCCCTCATTACAAGGATATAAAAGGCATCAGCTGTACAAGCCTAAAGAAAATACTACTGAGATTGTCCTTATGAGTGGACTTGAAATTTAAAAAGCTACTAAGGAATATTAATATTTCAATTGCCAGCTGTAATATCCCTTGATGGGGAGATCCCTCGAAATGCTTTGTTAAATATGCTTAGATCGGCTATCTACTTCATGTTGCTTGACAATAGAGAAACATTATAAACGTTATTCAGTTGAAAAAATGGTAGACCATGTGAAACCATTATTCACGCAACTGAAGGAGAAGCAACATCAGAATCAGTGCATTATACATATAAAAAACTGTACTGATTCTGGAGATAACTCAGACCTGGCTAGGACTAGTACTTCGGCTTTGACAGCATGGAGACGGGAATTAGCATAAGCTGCACCTGATTTAAGCAACTTTAGTTTCCAAAGGAGAGTTTCCTTTGGAATAATATCTGCCAAAACCTGAAATCAAGTGAGAGAAGCCAAAGTTAAAAGAACAAGTAGCAAAAAAATAAATCCCTCAGACTGAATATAACTGCATTACAGCTTAGACTTGCAGATCATTGGAAAAACTTTCATTGATGGAGGTTTAGAGGGCATATCTAGCGAGAAAAAATAAAGTTAAATTTACAAAATTTAATTCTAATAAAATGTTTATGCAGC
The DNA here is from genome assembly GCF_054855325.1 of Carica papaya. NCBI lineage: Eukaryota > Viridiplantae > Streptophyta > Magnoliopsida > Brassicales > Caricaceae > Carica > Carica papaya. Next base: position 36,339,399 of record NC_142314.1, on the reverse strand, counting down.
ATAAAGAAGACTAGAATATAGAAGCAACACCAAATACAACTCACAGAAAGAAGAGGAAGCAAAGAAGTGAGGTTGCCAGACAATTTTTCCATTCTTAAACTCAGAGGAAGCCTACTGTCAATACTAACTGTTGCCATCTTCAATGGATTACCTGATAATATTAGAAAAGAAATGGCAGTGTCAGAAGAAATCTATTCTTTGTGTCCAAAAAGTAAGTTAATTTGTAACAGAAATCAATAATGTCAAAACTTGAGTAAGGAGAAACTGAATTTGAGCCAATGTATATAAGATATTTTGATATTCTTGTGAGTATAAAATAACCAAACAATCATTAGCAGAAAAATAAAAAGACAGAGTATACATTGTTCATCAGTATGGCTTACACTCAACAGAGATAAAATCCATATTCAGCTGGAAGAAAAATTGGATACTACTAGTGTTTATCCCCACTCTTAACCCTAACTTTTATACACCAATCTGAAAGTACTGACCTTGTATATGAATTAAAAAATCTCTATGTGAGTCAACTATGGAGAAAAACAATATATATAAATAGATTTATCGTTCACCCTCCTCTTAGAGACATATGAAACACTTTTACTAGCAATTAATCTTTAATGAACTGAAGACACCACAACAGTGAGCAATAAAATTAATTATTTAACTGATAATTTACATTAGCAAAGATATACTAATAGTTGAAAGTATTGGATTAAATTTTCCCAACAATATTGTAATCAGACATTGAATCTTAGCAGCAGATCATAATCTGTTAGGATTGAAGAAATGTGGAAATTGCTTTAACAGTGACTGAATCAAATTCTTCCCACTGAAAATAAGCATGTCACAATAGATTTAACTTCCAAGCATAGGATCATGTACCCAGAATGAAGCTCAGAGCATAGGGCACTGTTGTATGTAGTCCATCTGGCAAAGCCTCCAAGATAGGCAACAAGGGTTGCAGCTGTGACCTCCCAAAAGAAGTAGCTAAAAAAAAAGACTAAACAACATCAGAAAACCTTGAAATATCAACCAAATTATTGAATTGAAAAGGAACCAATAGTATACAAGGAAACAATCAGACTGAAAATTTGAAAACTGACCTGGATTGACTAATATCAAGATTAGGTCAACAGAAGGATTTCGAGCAGCCACAGCAAGTGCTAAGCATCCTCCAAAAGAGTCTCCAACCAAATAGATTGGCTTATTTGGATTAGAAGCATGCTCAGACCTCACTGTTTCTTCAACAAGTTTCACTAGACCTTTATTCAATAGATAACTGTTGTTAATTATTTAATAACACTCATATTAACATAAGTAGAATGCAAGTTGCATGGCTTATGCTTATAAACACTATAAAGCAAGCAAATTTCGTTCTTTGTCAATAATCTTGGGGGGTAAAAATTTGAACTAAATTAGTTATTAAGTTTCCAGTTTCAAAAATTAGTTAGCCCACATCAATTGCCAACTGTACAACTGATTCTGCAGTTAGGAGCTAGAAAGGCATTTCGGTGCATCAATAATACATTAATTTCTGAGAAAGTAAAACTAATGATCATAGATTTATATAGGCTTCAAAAGATGTTGACCTTCAAATGGAGTTCGGTCATAAACAGGAATGTGAAGACATCGAACTTCAAAAGCCCTGGATTAGAGAAACTCTATTAGGAATTGTTAATGCAAACTAAGCCAAATATAAAAGGACCAACAGTTACTTTCAAACAAAGTTATAGAAACCATAGTAGAAAATACTCATTAGAATGAAAATTATAATGTACTTTGAGAGATATATCATATTGTCAATGAAGAAATTCATGTCCATGTGCATAGATACACACAAATCACCAAGATCTTCAAATATTAGTAAAGGCATGAGTCCTCAAGCAAGTGATATTTGTGAAACTGACAAGTTTTAAAAATCATCTCAGACATCCATAATAGTGCAACAGTGAGATGCAAACATGTTGCCAGTTGAATATTAACATTATTACACCTAGTACGGATATTATGAGTTCCAAAATCAAATGAAAATTGAAATAGTTAAAACCAAAGAGGAAGTTTATATGAATTTACGCTTCCAGTAGCCATACAAGGGGTTAGTTAGATAGCATATAGTCAAACCATTGTGTTGAAGCAAAACCTACCTTTTCAAGGGTTGTGATGCTGGAGAACAATTAATCTAAATTTTCCAAACAATATAACTTGGATCGACTTTCATGAGCTAATTTGCATTCATAGTCCCTAATATTTGGCCACATTTCAGTTTCTTTTTTTTTTTTTGGGTGAGATTGACCATATTTGAATTAGATTCATACCTTTAAAACCTTAGAGTTCAGTACTAAAGTTTTCATTCTTGTCTCAATCTTTTTCCTTCTATTTTAACAATTTGTACTCTAGCAATAGAAAATCCACACATATTATAAGTCAACACCATATAAGGTAATGTTAAGTTGGCATAAAAAAGTTCGAAGTAAAGAGAAAAATCCACAGTATGAGGAATGACTTAGCAAGGTTCGTTGTTCAATTCTGTGGACTTCTCATTGACAGACACAGTATATAAATGATAGGAAAGTTTACCAGGAAATTTTTATGCTAACCAATATTCACTTATGTGGGGCTGACATGTAATCCATATAGGTATTTGTCGAAAAATTAACTAACTGCTACCATAGAAAGATCAAATTGAAACATAACCACTTTGTTGATCTTGATTTCAAAATTTCGAAAGTCAAAGACCATAGTGACTAATCAATTTGTTAATAAAACCACAAAAAAGAAGTTGTTATGTATATGATAAAGAAAAAGATTATAGAAACTTACCTCCCAAGAGACTTATGGTGTAAAATAAGGCCCATCCCAAAACCATCAAGCCCTGTATGCATCAATACCCACAACAACACCTTTTAGAATCCTTTATTTCTAAAAAACTCAGAAACTGACAAAAACAATCCAACTACTTAAACAATAAAAAATTACCCAAATTCATCAACATAAAAAAAAATCAAATCATTAAAGGGCATCGACAATTTAACCTATTCACTAAAACTCAGCCATCTAACTATTTCCTCCTTAAGAACATATGAAAAACATACAAATAGTTGTATATATTAAATGCATACAAGAATTGATTGATTAATAGGTTTTCGTGCTACAACCCTTCTACAGACACATAAATACGCACAAATATAAACACATGCACAAAATATACATATTTGGACATGTTTTATGCATATAAACAGTAGATAAATCATCAGAGTTTTGCACTGTAAACCCTCTATTACCAGGCAAAAACAGAAGAATTGGAGCATCTTTGACAGAACTCCCACAATCGACAGGGCAAAACCATCTAGGAGGTCCACCATCAGGCTTAACCATCTCTTTAGCTCCTTCAAGATAATCCTTCACAGTCTTAGTCCCATATCCATCATCCCACAACACCTCCAGTTCTCTCCAGACTTCACCTTTCACCAACTTCTTCTTCTTCTTCTCTTCAACTATTCCAGACTTCAATCCTCCATTCCTCTCTCCACCAATCAAAATCCCATCTTTCTCGTTCTCCCTAACCAGAGAAGCTGAGCCATTAACCGAGCCTAAATCAGAGGACAGAACTGCTGCAGACTCACCACCGGTCACACTCTCAGCTCTCACCCGCAAACGAGGCTTACATTCTGAACTCCTTGCAAAAGAAGGCGACACCCTGAAACTCGCAAATGAATACGCCATTCCCTCCACATAAAACGGCATAGATTTTCAAAAACCCACTTCGGAAAACCAACCAAAACTGCGGAAAAAAGTAAAATCTTTTTCAACCACGAGCAGCAAGCAAACAAGGTTCTATGTCCTAAAATCACTCTCAACTGAAAAAACAAAGATAAGGTCACACCTTTCACGCTTGTGATGAAATCGGGAGGAAACCCAGCAAGCAAAAGTGACAGCAGGGAAGAGCCTCCAGAATTTTCATGATATACTTTCTTCATGTATCTTACAAATATATAGTGGGCGTTATAACTTAACAAGGAAAGTAATTAATGAAGAGGGAAAATAGAGATAAACACGAAATAATAGAAGAGTAAAACTTTACAACACAATAAATTGGTAACGAAAAAAAGGAAATCAAAAATTGAAAAGTAAACACACAGGATATTCAAATTTGACATGATGGGTAGAAATCAAAGTTTGGATTTTAGTTTAAAGGTTGAACCTTTAGTGGTTTTTTTTTTTGGCCTTTTCCGATGGAGATATACAGATATATATACACATACATACATATATATATATATATATGGAGGTTGGATGCAGTGAGGTTGAATTGTTGATCACCTTTCGTTTTCTTTGGTTAAGATTTGGCCACCATCTTCATCACTCCTTTTCTTTCTTTTTCTCCCTCGGGTTTTAACGGTCAATATTACGATTTGCAGACAACTGCGCGGGTGGGTGCTTCTTTTGTCGCCTGATAATGTTCTTTTCCATATTTTACGAAAATGCCACTGGTTTTACTTAATTCTTTATTTTCTGTATTTACATATATATATATATATATATATATACATATATTTAGTTCATAAAATTAAAAACGAGAAAAATAATGATAAAATTCAAAATCATAATTATTTTTAAAAAATTAATTAATTTTTATTTTAAAATATTAATTAATTTCTCGATAAAAATTTATTTTTTTCTATTTTTTTTTTTAAATTATTCTTTTCCTACACTTTACTTTCTTTACAAGTTCTTATCCAAAACATAACGTAAGAGTTTAATAATTCGAGTCTCTATCTCACCCAATTCTCTCTCCAAAAATATCTATATATATATATATATATTATTTGAATTAATTAATATTAATTATGTAATAAATCATCACATGGTTAATTATTAAATATGGTTGATTACACGTATCAATTTCAAAGGACCCCAATTATGGAAAGAAAAAAAGACAATTCTTTTTCTTCTAAAAAATTTGCTAAAAACAAAGTATAATAAAAATTAGGTTTTAGTTTTTGTATTTTTATTTTAAATTAGTTCATTCGAGTTAAAAAGTTACGGACTTACTAATTTTTTTTATTATTCGAAGTAAAAATTGAATCAAATATTATTTAATCTCGTTCGATTACGGACCGGAAAGAAAATTTTAGAACTTAAACTAATGTGTGGGGGAAAAAAATTGAAGCTTTTTATATTTTGGGAGAAAAAGTTGTAAGCTTTAGTTTGCATTTTAGAGTAAAGATTATTTCTTGACCAATTATTGTGTATACCCAAGTTCCAAGTAGCAAATTTTGAACCACTCAATACATATTAGAGATGGAAAACAAAATAAAATTACATTATTTTGTTTAGTTTCTTTTTTCAAAATTGGAGTTCAATAACTTTTTATGGCACAATGTTCAAATCGATTTGGCATGGTGGATAACGACATGATTGTTCTCGTCCTCTTGCATGGACACCAGAAAGCTACTGTATCTACTAAGAAGAAGCACGAGTCTGAAGCTTCTGATCCAAGGAAAGCTTATTCATCAGAAGATTCTGAGTTTAGGATTACAAGAAAATGGAGTCTTCTCCAAAAATCTCATAAACCTCTACCTCTCCTGCCGCCAGCTTAACTCTGCAAATCTTGTTTTTGATGCCATTAAAGACCCACTAGACGTTTCTTTATGGAATTCCCTTTTGGCAGGTTACACCAAGAACTCCATGTTCGTTGAAGCTCTGGAGCTTTTTGAGAGACTATGGAAACACCCTGGTGTGACACCTGATTTCTACACCTACCCAAGTGTGCTAAAGGCTTGTGGCGGGTTGGGAAGAGTTGGTTTGGGGAAGATGATTCATACCCATCTGGTTAAAAATGGAGTTGGGTTTGATGTTGTTGTTGCAAGCTCTTTGGTGGGGATGTATGGGAAATGCGGTGTTTTTATGAATGCATTGCAGGTGTTTGATGAGATGTCTGAACGAGATGTGGCGTGTTGGAACACTGTAATTTCTTGTTATTATCAGAGTGGGAAAGTAAAGGAAGCTTTGGATATTTTTGAGAAGATGAGGGTTTCTGGGTTTGTGCCGAATTCGATGACGATTACAACTGCAATTTCTGCGTGTGCAAGGCTTTTCGATTTGCAGAGAGGGGAAGAGATTTATATGGAATTTGTGAAAGAAGGGTTTGTGTTGTATGATGATCATGTTAGGTCGGCTCTTTTGGATTTGTATGGAAAATGTGGTTGTTTAGAGATGGGTAAAGTTGTTTTTAAGCAAATCACAAGAAAGAATTTGGTTGCTTGGAATTCAATGATTGCCGGATACGGTTTGAAAGGGGATAGTAAATCATGCATTGAGCTTTTGAAGAGAATGAATAATGAAGGGACTAAACCTTCTCTAACTACATTGACAAGTATTTTAATGGCTTGTTCAAGATCATCTCAAGTTCGACATGGAAAATTCATACATGGGTATATAATCAGAAACAGAGTAGAAACAGATACTTTCATTAACATTTCACTCATTGATTTCTATTTCAAGTGTGGTAGAGTTCAGGCTGCTGTACATATCTTCAAGAAGACGCCAAAGATGGATGCAATTTCATGGAACGTTACGATTTCCGGGTATGTGACAATGGGGAATTATTTCGAAGCTCTTGGCATCTACAATGACATGAGAGAAGCTGGTGTTAGACCAGATGCCATAACTTTCTCTAGTGTGTTATCAGCTTGTTCACAACTAGCTGCCTTAGAGAAAGGTAAAGAGATTCACAGCTCTGTAATTGAGAGTGAGTTGGAAAATGATGAGGTAGTGATGGGAGCACTTCTTGACATGTATGCCAAATGCGGGGATGTTAACAAAGCACTGCAAACTTTCTATAAATTACCAGAAAGAGATGCTGTGTCTTGGACTACCATGATTGCAGCGTATGGGTCTCACGGCCAAGCCTTAGAAGCACTTACCCTTTTCCGGGACATGCTAAAATCCAATTCCAAACCCGACCGAATTACTTTCCTAGCAGTTTTATCAGCATGTAGTCACGGTGGTTTGGTCGATGAAGGCTCTCATTGTTTTACTCAAATGAGCAGAGACTACGGGATTAAGCCCGGAATTGAACATTACTCGTGCTTGATTGATCTTCTCGGACGTGCGGGGAGATTAGAAGAAGCTTACAGGATTCTTTCCAGAACCCCAGAAATGAGAGAGGATGTAGGGTTGCTTAGCACACTGTTTTCGGCGTGCCAGTTGCACCGGAACCATGAGCTAGGAGAAAAGATTGCAGGTTTGCTAATTGAGAAAGATCCCGATGAAGCATCTACCCACGTCGCTTTATCAAACATATACGCGTCTGCGAAGAGATGGGATGAAGTGAGAAAAGTAAGATTAAAGATGAAGGAGTTGGGACTGAAAAAGAGCCCTGGATGTAGCTGGATAGAAATTGGGAGAAGGGTAGAGCCTTTCTTTACAGAAGACAAGTCACATGCTCACACACAAATGATCTATGAATGTCTGACCATTCTTAGCAGCCACATGGAAAAGGATGAACTACAACCATTTTAGAGCCTGGCTCCCACCACCCTCGGCTTTTATTTTCAACTTTTGTTGGTTTAGAAAAATTTTAGTGTCATTGACAATTCATTGAAAGGAGAAAAATATTAATTTTTTTATAAAAAAAATGAAAATATATAGACTCAGTTTTTCCCTTGCAAGATTTCGTTAAAAGTTATAATTGGAATCATCATTCTAATAATAATCAGAGTCTGATATATAAATATATATATATATATATATATATTATACATATAAATCTAGCTGCTTAATTCTAGTAATGCTGCAATTTTAATACTATGTTAATATTCTTTGTTGCCAATAATTAAGACCCAATAAGTAGGGGTATACATTCCGATCCAAGTGACTTGCAACTCCCTGTTCCTAACATTTCAAATATGCATGCCAATGTAGAATAACACAATCTTTGGGAACAATTTCAGATTTTTCTTCCTCCAAATTTACTGAAATTCGCACTCGGTTCTACTAAGAGATGACATCAAATTAAATTCGTAGAGAATTTTATATGAAATTAACAATGCAAATCGATAAAATTTAGAATACTTTAACTAATATTTCCATTATCTTATAGTTGAGTAAATATAAATTTACAAATGAAATTTTAATTTATTTCCGAATGCAGCCCAAAATCAATCACGCAACTAAAAGTTTTTACTTTAGAAATCTAATACGTTACCTCAACTCCGAGACACACATCACCCAATGGATACAACTCGAACATCCTCCAAATAGCAATATACATATTCCGATCGATCCGTCAAGGACTTGAGAAAAAGGTATGCAGTAAAATAAATAAATACATCGCTAACCCAAAAAAAAAAAAAGAAAATCAACCATCGCAACAGTAAGTAAACTCGAAAACATAGCGCATTACGGACGAATATAACTATGGAACCAATTTGGTGGAATTTCTTAACTGCTAGATCTTGCTTCAATAAGAAAAAGCTCAGCCAAAAAATAAGATCGAAAATGAAAAGGAAAACAAAAAAAAGGAAGTGCCAGAGAAGAATGAAAGAAGGGGGAATAAATAGAAAACTGCTTGGAATTGTATTATTTCCAAAAGAAATAATTAAAAAAATTACCTTCGTAGAAGAGTTCCTATGGCTAGGTATGATACCCACAATACAAAATCTACAAAGCTTTTCGACATCATATACCTTCAAAGACCCTCAAACTGTATCCAAAATATTCTCCCCGACTTCCCCAAAAGTCGCAAACCCCTGAAAGCAGACCAACCCAAAAATTTTGTTGCAATTTCCAGCAAAAGCTTCCATGTCAGCTACACGGCTCAAAATCCATAAAAGCACCTGCCCAACTATGAAGAAGGTAGACGGGATCAACATTATGGGCAAAGTTCGGAATGGCCCAAGATACCGATCGATAATTTGGACAAATAACAAGGACCCAACAGGTACTTTGATGACAACAGGCAACCCCAGAAAGATCAGCCTACCTTGCAGTATATTACATTACAGGGCCTATTTATGTTCTAAATCCGACCTGCAGCCTAATAGACAATAGTTATGTGAGTATACTACTAAACAATCTTATAAATATCAGTTGTTTGCTTTAATGGACATAGCAGTCTGTTGTGTCAAAACCAACCTTCTAGATTCTGGAATAGTCAAAATCCCAAAAACTTAAATATTATCTACTAGCTTAGAAAAAAAATGTTCAATGTATAATGCAATAATTTGTAAACATAATGGAAAAGAATCCACCAACCAAGGAAATAATGTCCTTGCCCAAGTGATTCAAGATGAAAATGAAGACCTCTTAAAAAGTTAAAAGATGGAAAACAAGACAACAAAGAATAATTAGTTTTAAGATCAAATTTGGGAACGGGGAAGTGGAATTTCTGCTCTTTTTCTTAGATGAAATTTCCATCCAATATTTTCCAACAAACCCCATAAATAATTGCACCATACGACCAGAAAGAATACAAAAAGTAATCTAAATAAAGATAGCACTGACCTCCTCCCAAAAGCCGTACTAGTCACCTGCCCTGGCCCATTCTGTAATTAAGAACCAGGTCCTCAGATTTCTTCCATATATATGCCCGCACAGTGGCTAAGCTCATGTCCGGTGATAAGACCTGGAATTACACCAAAGAGTTCCTTACTGCAACATCAAGACTGTTAAAAAACAGAGAAAAAATCATCTGCTTAACGGCAAAAACACACGTTTGCTCTTTTAAAAAAATTCCATATACTTTGAGGAGATTCGTCAGACCACTTCCAATATATTTGAAACCCAACAAATTAAAAATAAAATAATATAAGTTTTTTTCGAAACTACAGCCAGATAATGGCAAATCAGATAAGCACCAAGGAAAGGTATTTGAACCAAGCAAATTATCCGTCCAACCCCATTTTACCATGTCAGCTCATCATTTACGAAAAAAAAGAAAAAATAAATTCTCATCTTTGATAAACACAAGAACATCATAAAATTAGTATTTATAAGTAAAACAGTTGAAAATTAGTAATTGATTCCATGTACTAGCAATATACTTGCCTGATTATTGCATAGTATCTCAATAGCAGGCCTAATCTTTTGCCAAGGCTTCAACCCAGACCGGAAAGAGGCATCTCCAACCACTGGATGCTGTAGTTGCCCTCCAGGAGCAAAGGTTCCCTCAGAGGTTCCGCTTTCCAGTGGTTTGTCTAGGACCATTTTTTCTATGACATAATTAATGACCTACGAAAGCATTCAAATAAAAGCAATTCAGTTAATGTTCTGAACAAAACCAGACACGACATGCACAGCAGTAAATCCAAATGGATACGTAAGCAGAAACCAGTACTTTCAAATTGCACAATGATTAACATAATAAAATTAATTTATACACATCAAGAAGGTGCAGGCTATCAGATGTTTAAAGGAAAGCTTGACAAGTTTAGACCATATTTCTGTTAAACTAAAACAGAGGGTTGACTGGGAATCAATTATTCTTTGCTACTAATGCAGTAGAATCTAATTAATGACGAGTACAAACAATTCCTCTCCTTTGTTCTCAACCTTTTGCCTTCTGCAATGTAGCAATACTAAATAAAACGCCACTTAGTGGCAGGCAAAGAGTAACTGAGAACTAATTTATCTGCATCAGAAACTCAACATAACAGAAAAGTCATCAAGGCTCACGGCAAGTAACAAATTTGTAGCTCTGCTACTTTGATATCTTGCTTTGCCTGCAACTAATTTAGAGGTCTCGAATCAAGGTCCGGCAGATGTAATTTTTTAGGAAACTAAATGCTAGAAGTATACCTTTCATTAAAAAAAAAAAAAAAGCTAAGAATATACCCACAATGCCCTGTTGCACAGACCCAAATAAATTAGCTTCAACACATCTCAGATAAGTACCCAAGGGATGGATATAATAGCTTGACACTTCATAAAAAAACAAGAAAAATTACTGAAACACAGAAAAATCTTCCTTCAGCAGAACAGAATGATAAAAAAACCTACTTTGTGTATTCTCAATATCCGAGGTGCACTTAGTTTTCCCTGTGTGAGGATCTGGACAGTTGAACCTTCACATGGATGCAGGTAGAAGCTGCACCTGAAAAAATTAATGCACACTTCTGGCAACAGATCAAGAAATAAAAAAGCACCCTATTTGCAACAGCTTGAGAAATGTAAAAACAAGAATAATCAAGACAGTATTTCAAAAATGCAGCTTATGAAACACAGAAGCATCTGAAAAGAAAATATCCATGGACATGCAGGGAGAATCAAGAAATAAATGCAGAAGAATAAGAAATCCAACATTAACTGATTCCTCTAAGTAGTACACTCTCAATTAACCTTTTATGTTATGCAGAAAGCTTTAAGTTTAACTTTATATGCTGGAAAAGGGAAAAGAAACAAGTACTCAAAAGCCAAACAGGGATGCCATGGCTAAAGACCATGCACAACACTCATAATAATGCCTTCGACAATGATTGAAAACATTCAATCATTTATTGCAGGTATCCGCCACCAAACCGAAGTACAGCAACAGAAGATAGCAATCCTTCTCCAGGTAAAGGAAATTTGCAGTAAAAGTTAAAACTCACTTGGTATTTTCTCTAGGAGGTAAGCGATTATTCAATACACACTCTAGACACCACCAAGGAAAGTCCTTCTCGTCTTCGGTCCCATCTAATTCGGTTATTTTTTTTCTCCACGGGCCTCCTTGAGAGCCCTCGGTAATAATTGAAGGAGGCGAAACAGTTGAAAATTCAAAAGGTGGATATACAATGGAGTCATTGTCAGCATTGCCATCCATATCAATTCTTGAATGGGTATGACTTCTGGTGGCAGTGTCCTTTCCAGAGGGAACATCCCCATTGGCTGATGCTTGGCTTCCAGATCTTTGCTTTCTTCTTATCAACCAATGAGCCAATAGACCTTTAAGTGTTTCACGGGCTAGGTTAACCTGCATGCCAAATTAGTCAACAAATCTAGTGGGCTTAAAGATAAGTTATTACATCAGATAAACCTGTACAATACAGGCTTTCTGGAGATTGCAGGATCTGTTTTCAAATAGAAAATTTAGGCACTTACTTCTTTGAGAGAAATGTTATTTTGCTATAGGAATAAAAAAACGTCATATCTTACTTATTAATTGTAATTATAACTGCCTACAGGTTCCCAATTGGCATCCACCTAGAGCCTTGTGAACAAATTCCCAATCATCCATGGAAAATAACTGTTCCACTAACATTAAAAAGGTTTTAGTTTTCTTAGTCTTTTATAAAGCACTTGGAAATTTGATATAGTATTGTGATCCTCTAGGAATCAAGGCGTTGTCAATGTTACATAGTCATGCCTAGTGTCCTTAACATGAACAAAGACACAGTAAAGAAGCTACTTAGAAACTTAAAATCATACTAGATATTCTTTACCTTTTTCACATAAAACATGTAACATAATTCAAAGATTATTTTTTTCCTTGAAAAGAGGAAAAAAGAAAAAAAAAAGGAAAAATAAGCTAACCAGAGCACCAAGGGAATGCCACCAAATTACTGGTAATCTAGATAGAGATGGCTGCAAAAATCTGCCTATTATATAAAATACTTCATTTAACAGAAAGTGCATTAGTAACAACAAATAGAATATCTTTACCTTATCATCCTCAGGTTTTCCAGTAATGTTGAGGTCAGCTGAATACATCTCAGCTGAGAAGCATTGAGGTGTATCCAAATGTATGGACAAGCATCCAAGCCTAGTGTCCACAGTGAACCATGCAGGGATGCTTACCTAAGGCAATATAGACAATAAATAAAAATCAACAACTAAACTTCGCTTAAAATTTTCCACTGCAGTTAAAGTGTTGAAATATAAACCAGCAGCCATACCATCTCAAATAATTTTTCTTTTTTCTCCTCAAATGAAACCTTGAAATGTTGGGGAAAAAATACAAAATTAGTGCAAAATCAAAGAACTATAAGCTTCATAAATCCAAATAAAGAGAAATGCAGAACTTATCAGTTGAATAATTCCAACACTTCCATATTGGTAAGAAAAAAGAACTAAAACCAAAGAATAAAAATTCCAAAGCAGACCTTTCCATAGTCTTCAACAACAATGCCCCTAGTGATCTCCCATAGCTTCACTGAGCCAGCAGTATCCTAGGAAAAAGCATACCAGATTCACAAACTGCATTTCCAAAATCCAGTATAGGTCATATCATGAATGGATGTATGTATCATCTACCTTAGTCAAGACATGCCTTCTGTTGTTTAAAATTTCATGCTGCACAATTGCAGGAGTTCCAGCAATGGTAAAGGTTGGTTCTTTATAGACAGGAACCTGCAAATAAACCCAACTATCACTGGATCAATGATAGAGAAATTGCATGCGTCCCATGTGCATAAGAATAACAAACAATGCAATAAAATAGTAGGACCCCAAGGGATGGAGGAATTGAAAAACTGATGTGGAAATGAATTTTACTGCTAGTGTGCTATGCATCTCAAGTATAGGTGATGTCTAAAGATCAAAGATGAAAGAGCTATAATAATGAGAAAAAGAAAAAGGAAAAGACCAAAGAGTATATAACACGTGAATGCAACTACCTTGCAAACAAAGAGACATAGATTACTTACTGGAGTAGATCCTTCTAAGGACACCCTTGCTCTTGAAAAAGACAAGTTTCCAGCCAAGAACGAACCACCTCTCTGAAAGACTTTCTGAGGATTCCGTCCATCAGCAGGCCATCTATGAACTGAAGAATCAGTTGTTGCAACCCATATATTATCATCATGTAATGCCAACTGCAGAATGGGATGTTCCTTTGTGCAAAGCAAAAGACTCTCCCTTGTTGCCAAGTCTGTCAAGTATAACTGAAGAAATATTGAACTAAGCATCAAAAAATTCATAACATTGCAGATATTTGAAAAAAACAAAAAGAGTTGAGAGAAAATGAGGCAAGACTTCAAAACAGGGTTGATACAGAATGTACTTACAGAGAGATCTCTCCCTCCACTATAAACATGACTAAATGTTGGGGTGCTTGCAAGTGCCCAAACAGAATCAGTATGCACAGCATAAGAATGCACACATCGCTGCTGACCCAGGTCCCAGAGTCTACAAAAGAAATCCATAACAAGGACATTTCTTCCAAATTTCTACAATTACAAACAAACATAATTATATTGCACAAATGGAATGGTACTAAATATCCACCTGATCATAGAATCTGAAGATCCTGATAAACAAAACCTGCAAGTTTAAAATTAAGGCATTTCATAATTTTAAAAAAAAAAGAAAACATAAAGCACAAAAAGAAATTAAATTGATCTTGTGGTTTAATAGTTTGTATATTAGTAATACACCTGAAGATTCCAACTAACCAACCTGCCAGTAGAGTCCAGAAGCAGAGCCCTGATGTTATCTGTATGCCCCCTTAGCTTCATAGTCTTTGAACCAGTTCTTGGGTCCCAAACACGCACAACCTACAAGAACTCAAGAGGTTATACAAACTTGCTCTCACAGAACACGAACCTCTTCAGTTTTATTAAACAAAAAGACCCTCTAAATCATCAAAATATCATAGAAAGTATATACAGTTTGTATATGTTGCATACCTTCTCAGTTCCACCAGAGACGAGAATGGTTCCACTATCATTCATTGCCAATGCATAAACTGACTCTTTATGGCCCTTGGCAGATATCGGGACATACCCATGAGGTTGAGACGGATGCACAGAAATGTTGTTGCTTGAGCTAATAGTTCGTAAACTCGTCACAGGTAATGGATGCCCAGAACCATTGACACCATTTGAACATTCATCTTCTGTTGCATCACTTGACTTGGAAAGGGGTGCTAATGCAGCTTCAATATCCCATACAAAAACCTCCCCACCAAGACCACCCGAGGCAACAATATTGCTCTAAAATGCATGACACTAAAAGAAAATCAGGAAATGAATTTGGTATATCTAAAAATATAATACTTAGCACAATTTGCAGGACAAATTAAATGAACTAAAAAAACAGGATTGCATTGATAGGAACCTTTCATCCATGTAGTTAAAAATATCCACAAAAAATGTGACATAGACATTACATTTTTTTCTGCAGAAGCCAGACAAGTAACATAGTCAGAATGTTGACGGAAGGTCCTCGTCCAAGCTCCATCAGACAAGCAATCCCATGTCTGATACATCCCACCAATGATGAATGAGTGAATAAAGCCAATTAATTCAATATTCTCCAATTAAAATTTTGGAGGGTTGGAATCTAAAGTGACAAACCAACCTTGAGGGTGGTATCCGAAGAACAAGAAACAAGTGTATTCTCGCCAGCAAGGATACAATCATTTACCTGCACAAGCAGGAATAATTCGTCATCACTAGCTCTATAGCAAAATATATGCAAATAAGCTTGCTGGGGCAGTGGTGATGGTTCGTTGTTCCTATTTCACAAAATATCCTGACAAAGCTACTACACAAAATAAATTTAATGCATTCTGAAATACCATCCGGATAACAAAGCAACAAAAGGCACTGAAGTATGAACCAAAAAAATAGAAGTTCCAGAAGGGGTATCAAACAAAATGAAAATAAACAGCTGCAAGAAAAAATGGTATACCCAGTCAACATGTGACTCAAATGTAGCAGAACATGTAGCAGCATCTTCGCCCAATGACCATCTCTTTAGTGTACCATCACGGCTTCCAGAGAAGAGGTAATCACACCCTTCAGTGACAGATGACTTTAATAGAGACAAACAGTTTACGCCTGCACAATGCTGCCAAATGGACATTTCAAAGGAGAGCAACATCAGAAATTGATATATGAATAGGCTGCCTATATGAGCAATCCCATATTTTTCCTGAAAATGGAAGTCAGTCCAACGCCACTAAAGATGGCAACAACAAAATTTTGAAAGGAACAATGGAAGCACACAAAAGATTTGATGGAACAAAATAAAACATTGAACTTACTTAATTGTCATTCAATTACAGGGTATCATACATATCACTGCAGAAAATATTAGTTGTGAAATGTTATTTCTAAGAGCCTCCAAAACTATGATAACATGGGACTATTGTCCATAAACATGCTAAAAATGCACACTGCTAAAAGTTTATTCTGCTCTAAAAAAATATGAAATGCCACCACTTCCCTAAATGGAATTGATTAAGTCAGAGACATTCAACCTAAAATGACCTAAAGATGCCATAAATATTCACTAAAAGATAGCGAACTCCAGAAAATGAAAAACAATTCTATGTACAACCTGATATTTTGATCAACAATGCACGTATAACATTGTTACATATCCAAATAACCACACAAGTAAATGCATTATGATAAATGGTCATTACATAGTTTACCTAGACTCACTTGAGTAGAATGCATCATATCATAAATAGATGCAAGCAATTCCTAGTCCAACGCCAAAAGATAATAAAAGGAATCTAAGTTAGAATAGGAAGCTAAAGAAATTATGAGAAACAATGTTATGAAAAATAACTCATTTAAATGATGATAATAGCAGTTACCAATCATCACCATTTATTATTGATTAAATAATAACAATAACAACCACCACCAATCACCAGCAATGATGCATGTTAATAAAGAATCTGAAAAATATGTCATTAGCATAGCTAAAAAATGCTTATAGCAATAACTTAAATAACTCAAATGACTGCAAAACAAATTGACCTTGGTATCGTCAGCATCATTCAGCACATATGTCAGTCGTTTCTCCTTACGAGGACGAACAGAATTAGAAGTGTTCCCTGCACTACCCACCCGGTGCATTGCAATAAACCCTGCATAAAACAAATAAATTGAATGATGACATAATAAGAAACCCAAAGAAAGAGATTCAGAGATAAGAACTCACAGAAGTAGCAAAGATTTCCCAAATCAAACAGAAAAAAAGCCAAGCAGATTGGAACTAGTGAAATTCCTAAATGCACCAAATACAGAACAACAATAAACTTATTTATTTGAAAAGAAACCAAAAAACAAAAACATATAGGCTATTCACACAGTATCGAATGTCAATCCAGAGTCGCTCTATCGATATGAACGCAATAATAACGCAGGACACAACATCAAAACCAATATAAGCAAGAAAACAACAACTCTGTTAATCACTAAACAATGTTTACCTCGTCAACACATTCCATCACTGATTCACAAACAAAAACAAACTCAGTTTGACATCCAATTGGTCGCTTATCTCCCAAATTACCGTCGTGTTCACGATAATTTAAGAAGATCGAAACCCTAAGAACCAAGTCCATATACTTCCCGGCGATAAAAAGCTAATAAAATAAAACCTAAAATGCATCGAAACTGAATCCAATTAAAAATCGTTTCAAAACTAAAGTGACGGTCCTCTCTTCTCCAGTGATCGGGGCAAGATGAAAACTAAAAGGCCGAGGAAATATTAAGGATGGTGCTCAAACCTACCTGCGCGTTAAAGGAGAATCCAATGGTGCAAAACGATGCTATTTTGAGGAATTGAAACACAGGAGTTCGAAGAGATAAACCCTGATATTTATATTCTTCTTTTTCGGGGTTGTATTGATGAGTTTGTTCAGTTGAAGATCACCAGCGAGAGACAGATTTGGGAACGAACACGATCAACGGACTGAAAAACTGAACGTGGAAGTGAAAAAATTAAGGGAGATGGGAAAAAAAAAAAAAAAAAAAAAAGTCAAAAGACCAGCAAGATGGCCTTATCGTTCATGGGATTGAGATATCAAAACGACGACGTTCTTACATGGGGAGAAGCTAAACGACGACGTTTTTAGGTGCCTCTGTTAAAATATTTCTTAAAACAAATTTTTGACTTGGTAATCAGTACAAACAAGTTTAGTGGGTACAACAGATAGCTATGAACGCTAATTATTATGTTAAACAGTTAAATTGATAAAAATCATAAATATTTTAATTAATTTATGTAAATTTTAATTTTTAAAAAAATATAAAATATTTTAGGTAATAGAAATATTTCTATTAGTAATTTATTTAATTTTATATCAAATTAAATATAAAAAAATAGATATTGAATGGATTGTTAATTCTTAAAAAAAAAAGTCATTTGTTATAATATAATTTTTAATTTTTTACTACAATTTAGTTTTTAATATTTTTTATTTGTCTCAAATATTTAATTTTTGTAATTTTTATACAAAAATAAAATAATTAAATCATATTTAAATATTTTTAAAAAATAATTTAAAAATGTTAGATAAATAAATTTTAGATGAAAAAATGAATGTACTTTTTTTAATGAAAAAAATAATTTATTGTAACTCAAAGAAGAGGAATACAATACTTACAATTATTTTAATATCATAATTATACTCTTTTATATAATATGTTTAGTCTATGTTTGTTTTACATTCATATCTTCAAACTATATATATATATATATATATATATATAAGTTAGCCGTTTATAGTAAACTTTAAAACACAATTATAAAATATTAAACTTTAAAACATAATTATAAAAAATATATATATGTTTTTACTTGTATTTAGGGTGTGTATTAAGTAGGAGATTAAATTGTAAAAAAGAGAATATATTAATTTATAATAATATATGATAAAAATTACATGATTATAATGTGATTAACCATTTATTTTAATATGTTTTAAATCTATTAATTTTTAGCTTAATAGCTCTACTCATAAATAATTGTAAAAAACAATTCTATGCAAAAAAAATCTCAAATTCAATAATAAAATACAAAGAGTAAGTACATATTTAATACACATTTCGCTTAAAATACAAAGATGATATTTCTTTTATAAAAAAAAATTAAATTTTTACACAATTGTGGTTATTTCATTTAAAAAAATTAGTAGTTATAAAATATTTATTTTATTTAAAAATATAATAAATTTATTAAAATTTAATCCGTTATAACTATAATAATACATTAGTAATTTAAATTATCATTTTCAACAAGTCAAATATTATAAATCAGTCACTATTAATTTATAATATACTTCTTAAATAATAAATTTAATATTATAATTTTTAAATAAATGATATTTTGAGATATGAAAAGTTGTTTATTTTTATATTTTAATTTGATCGTAATTATATATAGTCAAATTAAAAATATAAAACCGTATAAGTGCTAGTATTTATTATAAACTTAACAACTATTAATGAAAGTCATAATAAGTATGCTTTATTCCAATTATTTCTATAATTCTTTTTTAAATTGAACTTTAATAGGTAAGTGAGGAGTGATTATACACATATCTATATATATATATGAATTTAAAAAATGAATTATTTTATCATATATATATATATATATAGAGAGAAAAAAAAAAGTTAAGGATTGACTTAATTTTTTTAAAATTTTTAATCAATTATATTTATTAAATTAAAAGAAAGCAACTGTTATATAATATTATTTTTATTTATACATATAATAAATTTATTAAAATTTAACTTATTTTAATTATCATAACTCCACTCATATATTAACGATTTAAATTATTTATATTAGTATATTATAATTTTAAAAATTTATCAATAATTTTAAATTCAAAAAAATATTATAATAATATTTTAAATATTTCATTTAACAAATAGAAAAAAAAAAAAAAAGAATTTATGGCCGTGTGATGGTGTAATATACACACACCATATGCTCATTGACGACCAAGCAAGCTCCATTTTTTAGACTTCTTGGTCGGCCACGTTGGATTAACAAAGGTACAAGGCAATCAAGTGGATTGCATTTTATTAAAAATAAAATAAAAAATGTCAATTATTTATTTTTTTTCTTCACGCCTATTATTATAATTTTACTATTGATATAAATAATAAACTACTATATATAAATTTCGAAAAATATTTAGTGTGGGTGTATGATATTATCGTTACGTAAGCATGATGATATAATGATTTTTTTATTTTTTTATTAATTTTTATGAGAGAATTTTAATTTAAAAATAAAGTAGATAAAGGATTTGTTTTGGGTAAATAATTTATTTTATTAACTTATAATTAAAAATTACAATTTTTTATTTTTTTACTTATAAGTTATATAATATTTGTTTTTAATATTTTATGATTTCTTTTAAGAATATTATTATTAGAAATAATAAAGTTGTAAAAATTCGATATCTTAAAGAAAATGAATTTATAATTTAAATACAGAAGCGAATAATAATATTAGGGTTTACATTATTTACACAGTAAATTAAAATGTCAAATAGGGATGCAGAAATGTTCCTATTATAGTGACTCGTAAAAAGAAACAAATAAATAATTTGAAATAAATAGATAAATGTCATATGAGTTAACCTCCACTGGCTCTTGAAGGAGTTCGGAAGGTAAACTATTCACAACCTTTTTACTTATCGGGATTTGTATCCTGATTTGAAATGGTTAATAGAAGGGTGAGCTATACTAATCCAGTAAGAATATCACGCTAACCACTTATACAGAAAGTAAAAGTTGGTCAAAATCACAAAACAACTAATTGAGCTATTAATTTAAGTAAATTCATTAATTATGAATAAAAATTATTTATTCCATACTTACCATTACGAGTTTTCAAAAAATAAACCTATAAACACCAATATCCATATAATTTCTCAATTTTATGCACAATTGAACAAAAAAAGACAATTTTTATTTTTTACCTACTTACTAGTACCCCTGGAAGTCCAAAGAAATGTCTCCCTATGCGTAAACTAAATATTCAAATTTATCAATTAATCGGTCATCCTCATACCTTATATGGTAATGAGTGCCAAATATTTCATCGACTCGATACCCCGTCCAGTATGAGGGTAAACCATATCTCTCAAACTCTTTCAGTATAGGACTTTCCAGTCCCGTTCAACTGATAAACGTTCGCAGTATAGTTTCTTATGTACTGAACCCGTTCGCACTTTTCCAAGATACCCAGTAAGCCTTTTACATAAATATTTTAATCAACAAAACAACATCAAGCGCATACCAACCTCTCATATCATATTCACATATCAATTTTAATGGTATTTAAGTAAATAATTTAATTTGTCATAACCAATAACCGAGTAACCAAATAACTAGATAAATCATGTAAGAATGATCCAAATGAACCATAAGTAGTAAGTAATTTAGAGAATGTAGAAAAATAAATAGATAATACAGACGAGCTTAGGACGAACATACATCGACCAATTTTTCGGTTCTACTAATGATCTGTAATTATTGTTAAGATTTTTTTACTTTTTACAAAAATACACAATTATCAATTATTAAGCCTCCATTTACCGTAATAGAAAATAAAGTGAGGAATTTTTACACGGACCGGTGTTTCGAAATATCGAACTATCCACTACAGATCTAATTGGGTTCTAGATTTCCTGAATTTTTCATGCAGGAATCCAAAATACTCGTCACGGACCTAAAAAAACTCAAAAAATCTAAAATCGGTGTTAAAAATCCTTTTCGGCCAATTTTATGGTTCTGACATGGTGTTGGCTTCGCCGCCCACGGTGGTGGTTCGCTTCAGTCTAGTTGATTTTGTCAGTTTTACACGTACCCTTGCGAAAAAAATAAGTTAGAGGACCTTAATTGGCCATAAATCATAAAAAAAACCAAACCTACCAGCAGGGGGCGTCTCTGGGTGCGGCGGCTCTGTCGATTATATTTTACGGTTGGAATTTCTTCTTCTGCTAACCTGCATAGAAAAGGACGGTGAACACAATGATCGAAAAATTACGTGAAATAGAAAACGGGAAGGGGCTCATCGGATGGGAGTTTTGGGTTTCGGCTGTGGTGACTTTGTCAGGTTTTGCTCGTAATTTTCTGTTTATTAGCCATCCCTTTTGCTTCGATATGGTCACAGAGAAGCTCAAAATCGAATTCCGAACGGGTAGGGTGTAACGGCCCCGGAAATGTTAAAATGGAATGAGTATTTAAACACATAAAATGCGAAAGCGAGATCAAAATTTCAGTTAACATCCCTTACACGAAAACCAAAAACGTACTTAAAATATAAAAGATTAAACTAACTAAAAGAGAAACTCGAAAATAAAACTATGAGTATGACTACAGAGTCTCTAGGCATCCCCTTCGTCGTCCTCCTGCGGAACGGGCTCGGGAACCATGTCTTCCTGATCTGAAATGGTTAAATAAGGAGTGAGCTACACTATCCCAGTAAGAACATCACGATATCTCACCGTCACGGAGGTAAAGGTGGGTAGAAAAACACAAAAGACCAATGGAGCATGATTTACAACAAATCCTTTTATTTATGATAAAACCTTTACCATCCACTTACCTCGGTGGAATTCATGAAACAATATAAGAAAAACAATAACATTATCACAATCAAGGAATAATATAAGTTGTAAAATATAGCACTTATCACACATTTTGTAATTCAATCATTATACAACATATCCTTTTCTCATTTACCAGCCTACTAGTATCCATGGGGGTCCATAGGGGTCCCGCTACTCGTTAACCTTTAACATTCATAATCAGTTTCCAGGGCCGTCCCCACACCCCGTCCGGTATGGGCGCCAAAACCATAAACCTCAATACCCCGTCCGGTATGAGGGTGAAACGGGCCGTCCCCATACCCCGTCCGGTATGGGCGCCAAAACACATAAGATCTCCATACCCCGTCCGGCATGTGAGACCACAATCCCGGTAGGGTTCCCTACGGACCCGGTCCGTCCACCATCTCCCCGGATATCTAGTCAGGCTGACCCCATCATACAGTTATCAGTCTACACAATCTTTCATTTTTCTCTTCCTCAGTAAGTATTATCAATTCACATTTTAAACAAGTAAATCGTAATTCATGCCAACAGACAACATACGGTATCAGTTTTTCAGTCATTCAACCCATAACCAATAAAAACGTAATATATGCACACGAAACTATAAAATAAACACATCAAACCTCATACTGCATTTAAAGCTGTAAAACAGGCCAAATAACAGTAAATCATCAATCACACTAGACTCGGGCTCCATTAGCAACCTTAAGCAATTTCACACATTCGTTAATTCAAGAAATACCGTTTTATCATTTTGAACTTTAATACCGTGATAGGAAATAGGGTGAGGGGTCCTTACTCATTTCGGGGTCCGAACACGGCTTCACGGTGCGCCTACAGGCTGTCCCTAATTTTTCCTGAATTTTTCCCGGGGAACTGAAACGCACTACTGGTACCTGCACGTGTTCCAAAAAAAATCCCAAATTAGGCCCAGGGCCTCAATCGGCCCAAATCGCAACTCCGGCACGACGGCTCCGCCGTGCTCCGGCGACGGCGCCGCCGCTGGCGGCGGCGAGTCGCCTCGGGTTGGCTGTTTTCGGCCGTTTTCGACCGAATTCGGCCACACTCGCATCGGTCCCTGTGAGAAAACAACCCTAGGGCCCTTGGGGGCCAAAAAATCACGGAAAAACGGAGCTTACCGGCGGCGGCGCTCTCGGGTGCGGCGGCTCTCTGGCGAAGTTCGTGTTTTGGTGATTCAGCTCCGGTCAACCTGTAGAGAAAAGAATGGTGATCACGGTGATATAAAAATTGCATCAAACGGAGGCCGGGAAGGGCCTCATCGGAGGCAAAAACCGAGAGGGGGCGCGGCGGCGCCACTGGTCTTCGGCCGCGTATTCCGGCCGTTTGGCCGGGACTTTGGCTTTGATTTGGCCACAGGAGGAATCAGCGTGGAAAAACGAGTCGGGGGTATGAAATTTACCTCGATCGGCGGTCGGAAATTCCCCCGGTGCGGCGGCGGGTGGCGGCGGTCGGCCTCTGGTTCGTCGTCTCCGGCGAGCAGCAGGCGGCTAGGGTTTGTGGTCTGGTGTGGGGGTTCTATTTATAACCCCTTGCCCTTTGATCTCAGCTGTCCATTTTGTTTTAATCTGGGCCGTTCGTTTTTGATTGAATCTGGGCCGTCCATGCGATTGAATCTGGGTCGTCCGATCGCGCGATTGATCTGGGCCGTCGGATTGCACCCACGCGGATCGCCAACGTGGCTACTCTTCAGAGCGACGTGGTCTTGCCACGTGGCAGGCCCCGGTTGGCCGGGACTGCTGACCGGGCCTGCTGACGTGGCTTTTTTTTCTCCTCTTTTCCGGGTGCTACAACTCTCCCCCCCATAAAGAAATTTGGTCCCCAAATTTGCCTCATTACTCTTGATCAAACAGATGAAGATATTTGGCCCTAAATTCTGATTCCAGTTCCCAAGTCGCCTCCCTAGGCGTGTGGTTCTGCCACAAGACTTTTACAAATGATATTTCCCGGTTGCGGAGTATTCTGCTTTCTCGGTCCGTGATACTGACCGGTACTTCTTCATAAGACAAGTCCTCTCGGAGTGAAAGCGGTTCATGAGCCACGACATGAGAAGGGTCCGGATTGTACTTGCGCAGCATAGATACATGAAACACATTGTGAACCCGGGAGAGCTCAGGGGGCAGTGCAAGTCTGTAGGCAGTGGTACCAATCTTGTCTAATATTTCAAAGGGTCCAATGTATCTGGGGTTTAATTTTCCCCTCCTGCCGAACCTACTAATTCCCTTGAAGGGGGTGACTTTAAGAAACACCCGGTCACCTTTCTCAAAGGCCAGGTCTCTCCTCCGGGTATCAGCATAGCTCTTCTACCTACTCTGAGCTGTCTGGATGTTCTTTTTGATCTTAACTATCTTGGACGTGGTTTCTTCCACCAATTCTGGGCCAAACAATCTTCTATCGCCCACTTCCTCCCAACAAATCGGTGACCTGCACGGACGCCCGTATAGCGCCTCGTATGGGGCCATGCCGATGCTTGCTTGGTAACTGTTGTTGTAGGCAAACTCTATCAGGGGTAGATGGTCGTCCCAATGGCCTCCGGAGTCAAGGACACAAGCTCGGAGCATATCCTCCAGCGTACGGATTGTCCTCTCTGATTGTCCATCGGTTTGGGGGTGGAAGGCAGTACTAAGGGACAGCTTTGTTCCCATAGCTTGCTGGAAACTATTCCAAAACCAAGAAGTGAATCTGGGATCCCTGTCGGATACCACTGTTACTGGGACTCCATGCAGTCTGACTATTTCCCGGACATACATTCTTGCCAACTTGTGTAGCACCCGGAAAGGAGGAGGAGGAAAAAAAAAAAGCCACGTCAGCAGGCCCGGCCAACCGGGGCCTGCCACGTGGCAAGACCACGTCACTCCGAAGGGTAGCCACGTTGGCGATCCGCGTGGGTGAAATCCGACGGTCCAGATCAATCGCGCGATCGGACGGCCCAGATACAATCGCACGGACGGCCCAGATTCAATCAAAAACGAACGGCCCAGATTAAAACAAAATGGACGGCTGAGATCAAAAGGCAAGGGGTTATAAATAGAACCCCCACACCAGACCACAAACCCTAGCCCCCTGCCGCTCGCCGGAGAAGACGAACCAGAGGCCGACTGCCGCCACCCGCCGCCGCACCGGGGAAATTTCCGACCGCCGATCGAGGTAAATTTCATACCCCCGACTCGTTTTTCCACGCTGATTACTGCTATGGCCAAATCGAAGCCAAAATCCCGGTCAAACGGCCGGAATACGCGGCCGAAGACCAGCGGTGCCGCCGCGCCCCCTCTCAGTTTTTGCATCCGACGAGGCCCTTCCCGGCCTCCGTTCGATGCAATTTTTATATCACCGTGATCACCATTCTTTTCTCTACAGGTTGACCGGAGCCGAATCACCAAAACACGAACCTCGCCGGAGAGCCGCCGCACCCGAGAGCGCCGCCGCCGGTAAGCTCCATTTTTCCGTGATTATTTGGCCCCCCGAGGGCCCTAGGGTTGTTTTCTCACAAGGACCGATGCGAGTGTGGCCGAATTCGGCCGAAAACGGCCGAAAACAGCCAACCCGAGGCGACTCGCCGCCGTCAGCGGCGGCGCCGTCGCCGGAGCACGGCGGAGCCGCCGTGCCGGAGTTGCGATTTGGGTCGAAAGAGGCCTTGGGCCTAATTTGGGTTTTTTTTTGGAACACGTGCAGGTACTGTTAGTGTGTTTCAGTTCCCCGGGAAAAATTCAGGGAAAATTAGGGACGGCCTGCAGGCGCACTGTGAATCGTATTCGGATCCCGAAAACAAGTAAGGATCCCTCACCCTATTTCCTATCACGGTATTAAAGTTCAAAATGATAAAACGGTATTTCTTGAATTAACGAATGTGTGAAATTGCTTAAGGTGGCTAATGGAGCCCGAGTCTAGTGTGATTGGTGATTTACTGTTATTTGGCCTGTTTACAGCTTTAAATGCAAAATGAGGTTTGATGTGTTCATTTTACAGATTTGTGTGCATATACTACGTTTTTATTAATCATGGGTTGAATGACTAAAAAACTGATACTGTATGTTGTCTGTTTGGCATGAATTACTGTTTTGCTTGTTTGTATGTGAATTGATGATGCTGACTGAGGAAAAAGAAAATGAAAGATTGTGTAGACTGATAATTGTATTATGGGGGTCAGTCTGACTAGATATCCTGGGAGATGGTGGACGGACCGGGTCCGTAGGGAACCCTACCGGGATTGTGGTCTCACATGCCGGACGGGGTATGGAGATCTTATGATTTTGGCGCCCATACCGGACGGGGTATGGGGACGGCCCGTTTCACCCTCATACCGGACGGGGTATTGAGGTTTATGGTTTTGGCGCCCATACCGGATGGGGTATGGGGATGGCCCGTTTCACCCTCATACCGGACGGGGTATTGAGGTTCATGGTTTTGGCGCCCATACCGGACGGGGTATGGGGACGGCCCTGGAAACTGATTATGAATGTTAAAGGTTAACGGGTAGCGGAACCCCTATGGACCCCCACGGATACTAGTAGGCTGGTAAATGAGAAAAAGATATATTGTACAATGATTGAATTACAAGAGGCGTGATAAGTGTTATGTTTTACAGCTTATATTATTCCATGATTATGATAATGTTATTGTTTTTCTTATATTGTTTTCATAAATTCCACCGAGGTAAGTGGATGGTAAAGGTTTTCATGTTAATAAACGAGTTTGTTGTAAATTATGCTCCATTGGTCTTTTTGTGTTTTTCTACCCACCTTTACCTCCGTGACGGTGAGATATCGTGATGTTCTTACTGGGCTAGTGTAGCTCACTCCTTATTTAACCATTTCAGATCAGGAAGACATGGTTCCCGAGCCCGTTCCGCAGGAGGACGACGAAGGGGATGCCTAGAGACTCTGTAGTCATACTCATAGTTTTATTTTCGAGTTTCTCTCTTAGTTAGTTTAATCTTTTATATTTTAAGTACGTTTTTGGTTTTTCGTGTAAGGGATGTTAACTGAAATTTTGATCTCGCTTCCGCATTTGATATATTTAAATACTCATTTCATTTTAATATTTCTGGGGCCGTTACAACTTGTCCAAAGAATCAGTCATTCTGATGGCCAGAAAGTGGGAAGACTTAGTGAGTCGGTCAACAATTACCCATATGGCATCGTGTCCCGATCGTGCCTTGGGTAGTCCCTATACGAAGTCCATGGTGATGTGTTCCCACTTCCACTCTGGAATCGGTAAAGGCTGAAGCAACCCCCCTGGGCGTTGATGTTCTGCTTTGACCTGCTGACATACCAAGCACTTAGATACAAAGTCGACTATATCTCTCTTCATCCCATTCCACCAGAATCGAGGTCGCATAGTTTGGTACATTTTTGTACTTCCTGGATGCATGGCGAACCTTGAACTATGGGACTCTGTCATGATGTCTCTTTTTAATTCACTATCGTCTGGGACACACATTCTGTCCTTGAAAGAAATCAATCCGTCGGCAGAGATCTGAAATTCTGAGTTCACTCCCTGTTCTGCATCCTTCTTGCGGGTTACTAGGGCGGGGTTGATTGACTGGGCTTCCTTTATTATTTGGATTAACTCGGGTTGGACTGCTAGGTGGCTCAAACATGTGGCCCTCTTCAGATCTCGCAGTCGAACCTGCTGTGTGGCCCCAATGGACCTGCATTCTGAAACCATCAGATGGGCTAGGGTGCCTGCACTTTTCCTGCTGAGGGCATCGGCTACTACGTTGCCCTTACCTGGATGGTATAGGATGTCACAATCATAGTCCTTGAGGAGTTCCATCCACCTTCTCTGACGCATGTTGAGATCCTTCTGAGTGAAGATGTGCTTCAAGCTCTTATGATCGGTGTAGATCTGAAATGTCTCTCCATACAAATAATGGCGCCAGATTTTCAAGGCGTGTATGATTGCGGCAAGCTCCAAGTCATGGGTAGGATAGTTCTTCTCATGATTCTTTAGCTGTCTAAACCCATATGCTATAACCTTTCCATGCTGCATTAGGACACAACCCAGACCCAGATAGGAGGCATCACTATAAACTGTATACCCTCCTGATCCACTCGGTAGAGCCAGCACGGGTGCAGTAGTCAGTCGCTTCTTCAATTCTGAAAAACTCCTTTCGCAGTTCTCATTCAAATCAAACTTTGCATTCTTCTTTGTGAGTCGGATTAGAGGGGCCGCTAGACTGGAAAACCCTTCGACAAACCGGCGGTAATAACCCGCCATCCCTAGGAAACTGCGAATTTCCTTAACTGTTGTCAGCCTTTCCCAACCAAGTACCGCTTCAACCTTTTCAGGGTTCACCGACACCCCTTCCTTCGATATAACATGTCCTAGGAAGGGGGTTTGCTCGAGCCAAAATCCACACTTGCTCAACTTTGCATACAACTTCTTTTCCCTGAGTACCTGGAGGACTTGGGCAAGATGATGAGCATGTTCTTCCCTACTTTTTGAGTAGACTAAGATATCATCGATGAACACGATGACAAATTTATCCAAAAACTCTCTGAAGATTCTGTTCATTAGATCCATAAAGATGGCCGGGGCGTTGGTTAGCCCAAACGGCATAACCAGGAACTCATAGTGTCCGTACCTGGTTCGGAATGCCGTCTTGGGGATGTCTTCTGCTCTCACTTTTACCTGATGGTAGCCAGATCGTAGATCTATTTTAGAAAAGACCTGTGCACCCTGCAACTGATCGAAAAGGTCATCAATCTGGGGAAGAGGGTACTTGTTTTTAATTGTTACCTTGTTTATCCTTCTATAATCAATACACAGCCTCAACGTTCCATCCCATTTCTTTGCAAAAGTAACCCCGGCACCCCATGGGGAAATGCCGTGTCTAATGAAGCCACTGTTTTGTAGCTCAGTGATTTGTTTCCTTAGCTCCTCCATCTCGATGCGGCTCATTCGGTAAGGAGCTACCGAGATGGGTTGGGTTCCTGGCTGTAAGTCTATGGAGAACTCGACCTCTCTGTCCCCTGGTAGACCGGGCAGTTCATCCGGAAATACGTCTGGAAAGTCTCGGACTACTGGAATCTCTTTGATACAAACTTCCTTCTCTCCTCTTGCCTTTGCTGGGCAGCTACAAGAGCCTCTACCATCTCAAATAGTCTGTCTAAATCCTCCCGAAGCGAATTATCTTGGGCCGCTCAGTTTAGTGGGGGCCTTCATCTCCTCATTCCCGTGTACTTGCATTCACAAGGAATGATTGAGTAACAATATATCAGTGAGTATTCCTCTAAGGCACATTAGTGTAAGGGATGGGTCCGAGGAAATGCGGCTCTGATACCAACTGTAACGGCCTCGGAAATATTAAAATGGAATGAGTATTTAAACACATAAAATGCGGAAGCGAGATCAAAATTTCAGTTAACATCCCTTACACGAAAACCAAAAACGTACTTAAAATATAAAAGATTAAACTAACTAAGAGAGAAACTCGAAAATAAAACTATGAGTATGACTACAGAGTCTCTAGGCATCCCCTTCGTCGTCCTCCTGCGGAACGGGCTCGGAAACCATGTCTTCCTGATCTGAAATGGTTAAATAAGGAGTGAGCTACATTAGCCCAGTAAGAACATCACGATATCTCACCGTCACGGAGGTAAAGGTGGGTAGAAAAACACAAAAGACCAATGGAGCATGATTTACAACAAATCCTTTTATTTATGATAAAACCTTTACCATCCACTTACCTCGGTGGAATTCATGAAATAATATAAGAAAAACAATAACATTATCACAATCAAGGAATAATATAAGTTGTAAAATATAGCACTTATCACACATTTTGTAATTCAATCATTATACAACATATCGTTTTCTCATTTACCAGCCAACTAGTATCCACGGGGATCCATAGGGGTCCCGCTACTCGTTAACCTTTAACATTCATAATCAGTTTACAGGGCCGTCCCCACACCCCGTCTGGTATGGGCGCCAAAACCATAAATCTCAATACCCCGTCCGGTATGAGGGTGAAACGGGCCGTCCCCATACCCCGTCCGGTATGGGCGCCAAAACCATAAACCATAGAACCCCCACACTAGACCACAAACCCTAGCCGCCTGCCGCTCGCCGGAGACGACGAACCAGAGGCCGACCGCCGCCACCCATCGCCGCACTGGGGAAATTTCCGACCGCCGATCGAGGTAAATTTCATACCCTCGACTCGTTTTTCCACGCTGATTCCTCCTTGGCCACACTCGCATCGGTCCCTGTGAGAAAACAACCCTAGGGCCCTCGGGGGGCCAAAAAATCACGGAAAAACGGAGCTTACCGGCGGCGGCGCTCTCGGGTGCGGCGGCTCTCCAGCGAAGTTCGTGTTTTGGTGATTCGGCTCCGGTCAACCTGTAGAGAAAAGAATGGTGATCACGATGATATAAAAATTGCATCAAACGGAGGCCGGGAAGGGCCTCATCGGAGGCAAAAACCGAGAGGGGGCGCGGCGGCGCCGCTGGTCTTCGGCCGCGTATTTGAGCGCGACGGCGCCGCCGCTGGCGGAGTTGCGATTTGGGCCGATTGAGGCCCTGGGCCTAATTTGGGATTTTTTTTGGAACATGTGCAGGTACCAGTAGTGCGTTTCAGTTCCCCCGGAAAAATTTAGGGAAAATTAGGGACAGTCTGTAGGCGCACCGTGAAGCCGTGTTCGGACCCCGAAACGAGTAAGGATCCCTCACCCTATTTCCTATCACGGTGTTAAAGTTCAAAATGATAAAACGGTATTTCTTGAATTAACGAATGTGTGAAATTGCTTAAGGTTGCTAATGGAGCCCGAGTCTAGTGTGATTGATGATTTACTGTTATTTGGCCTGTTTTACAGCTTTAAATGCAGTATGAGGTTTGATGTGTTTATTTTATAGTTTTGTGTGCATATATTATGTTTTTATTGGTTATGGGTTGAATGATTGAAAAACTGATACCGTATGTTGTCTGTTGGCATGAATTACGATTTGCTTGTTTAAAATGTGAATTGATAATACTTACTGAGGAAGAGGAAAATGAAAGATTGTGTAGACTGATAACTGTATGATGGGGTCAGCCTGACTAGATATCCGGGGAGATGGTGGACGGACCGGGTCCGTAGGGAACCCTACTGGGATTGTGGTCTGTAGCACCCGGAAAGGAGGAGAAAAAAAAAAAGGGGGGGGGGGGGGGGCCACGTCAGCAGCCACGTCAGCAGGCCCGGTCAGCAGTCCTGGCCAACCGGGGCCTGCCACGTGGCAAGACCGCGTCACTCCGAAAGGAGCCACGTTGGCGATCCGCGTGGGTGCGATCCGACGGCCCAGATCAATCGCGCGATCGGACGGCCCAGATTCAATCGTACGGACGGCCCAGATTCAATCAAAAACGAACGGCCCAGATTATAACGAAATGAACGGCTGAGATCAAAAGGCAAGGAGTTATAAATAGAACCCCCACACCAGACCACAAACCCTAGCCGCCCGCCGCTCGCCGGAGAAGACGAACCAGAGGCCGACCGCCGCCACCCGCCGCCGCACCGGGGAAATTTCTGACCGCCGATCGAGGTAAATTTCATACCCCCGACTCGTTTTTCCCCGCTGATTCCTCCTATGGCCTAATCGAGGCCGAAATCTCGGCCAAACGGCCGGAATACGCGGCCGAAGCCCAGCGGCGCCGCCGCGCCCCCTCTCGGTTTTTGCCTCCGACGAGGCCCTTCCCGGCCTCCGTTCGATGCAATTTTTATATCACCGTGATCACCATTCTTTTCTCTACAAGTTGACCGAAGTCGAATCACCAAAACACGAACCTCGCCGGAGAGCCGCCGTACCCGAGAGCGCCGTCGACGGTAAGCTCCGTTTTTCCGTGATTTTTTGGCCCCCCGAGGGCCCTAGGGTTGTTTTCTGACAAGGACCAATGCGAGTGTGGCCGAATTCGGCCGAAAACAGCCAACCCGAGGCGACTCGCCGCCGCCAGCGGCGGCGGAGCCACCGTGCCGGAGTTGCGATTTGGGACGAAAGAGGCCCTGGGCCTAATTTGGATTTTTTTTGGAACACGTGCAGGTACTGTTAGTGTGTTTCAGTTCCCCGGAAAAAATTCAGGGAAAATTAGGGACGGCCTGCAGGCGCACTGTGAATCGTATTCGGATCCCGAAAAGAAGTAAGGACCCCACACCCTATTTCCTATCACGGTATTAAAGTTCAAAATGATAAAACGGTATTTCTTGAATTAACGAATGTGTGAAATTGCTTAAGGTGGCTAATGGAGCCCGAGTCTAGTGTGATTGGTGATTTACTGTTATTTGGCATGTTTACAGCTTTAAATGCAAAATGAGGTTTGATGTGTTCATTTTACATATTTGTGTGCATATACTACGTTTTTATTAATCATGGGTTGAATGACTGAAAAACTGATACTGTACGTTGTCTGTTTGGCATGAATTACTGTTTTGCTTGTTTGTATGTGAATTGATGATGCTGACTGAGGAAAAAGAAAATGAAAGATTGTGTAGACTGATAATTGTATTATGGGGGTCAGCCTGACTAGATATCCTGGGAGATGGTGGACGGACCGGGTCTGTAGGGAACCCTACCGGGATTGTGGTCTCACATGCCGGACGGGGTATGGAGATCTTATGGTTTTGGCGCCCATACCGGACGGGGTATGGGGACGGCCCGTTTCACCCTCATACCGGACGGGGTATTGAGGTTTATGGTTTTGGCGCCCATACCGGACGGGGTATGGGGACGGCCGTTTCACCCTCATACCGGACGGGGTATTGAGGTTTATGGTTTTGGCGCCCATACCGGACGGGGTATGGGGACGGCCCTGTAAACTGATTATGAATGTTAAAGGTTAACGGGTAGCGGAACCCCTATGGACCCCCACGGATACTAGTAGGCTGGTAAATGAGAAAAAGATATGTTGTACAATGATTGAATTACAAGAGGCGTGATAAGTGTTATGTTTTACAGCTTATATTATTCCATGATTATGATAATGTTATTGTTTTTCTTATATTGTTTTCATAAATTCCACCGAGGTAAGTGGAGGGTAAATGTTTTATCATAAATAAAATGATTTGTTGTAAATTATGCTCCATTGGTCTTTTGTGTTTTTCTACCCACCTTTACCTCCGTGACGGTGAGATATCGTGATGTTCTTACTGGGCTAGTGTAGCTCACTCCTTATTTAACCATTTCAGATCAGGAAGACATGGTTCCCGAGCCCGTTCCGCAGGAGGACGACGAAGGGGATGCCTAGAGACTCTGTAGTCATACTCATAGTTTTATTTTCGAGTTTCTCTCTTAGTTAGTTTAATCTTTTATATTTTAAGTACGTTTTTGGTTTTTTTCGTGTAAGGGATGTTAGCTGAAATTTTGATCTCGCTTCCGCATTTGATATATTTAAATACTCATTTCATTTTAATATTTCTGGGGCCGTTACATGGTCTCACATGCCGGACGGGGTATGGAGATCTTATGTGTTTTGACGCCCATACCGAACGGGGTATGGGGACGGCCCGTTTCACCCTCATACCGGACGGGGTATTGAGGTTTATGGTTTTGGCACCCATACCGGACGGGGTGTGGGGACGGCCTTGAAAACTGATTATGAATGTTAAAGGTTAACGAGTAGCGGGACCCCTATGGACCCCCATGGATACTAGTAGGCTGGTAAATGAGAAAATGATATGTTGTATAATGATTGAATTACAAAAGGTGTGATAAGTGCTATATTTTACAACTTATATTATTCATTGATTGTGATATATTATTGTTTTTCTTATATTGTTTCATGAATTCCACCGAGGTAAGTGGATGGTAAAGGTTTTATCATAAATAAAAGGATTTGTTGTAAATCATGCTCCATTGGTCTTTTGTGTTTTTCTACCCACCTTTACCTCCGTGACGGTGAGATATCGTGATGTTCTTACTGGGTTAGTGTAGCTCACTCATTATTTAACCATTTCAGATCAGGAAGACATGGTTCCCGAGCCCGTTCCGCAGGAGGACGACGAAGGAGATGCCTAGAGACTCTGTAGTCATACTCATAGTTTTATTTTCGAGTTTCTCTCTTAGTTAGTTTAATCTTTTATATTTTAAGTACGTTTTTAGTTTTTTTTCGTGTAAGGGATGTTAACTGAAATTTTGATCTCGCTTCCGCATTTAATATATTTAAATACTCATTTCATTTTAATATTTTCGGGGCCGTTACATGGTCTCACATGCCGGACGGGGTATGGAGATCTTATGTGTTTTGACGCCCATACCGGACGGGGTATGGGGACGGCCCGTTTCACCCTCATACCGGACGGGGTATTGAGATTTATGGTTTTGGCGCCCATACCGGACGGGGTGTGGGGACGGCCCTGGAAACTGATTATGAATGTTAAAGGTTAACGAGTAGCGGGACCCCTATGGACCCCCATGGATACTAGTAGGCTGGTAAATGAGAAAAAGATATGTTGTATAATGATTGAATTACAAAATGTGTGATAAGTGCTATATTTTACAACTTATATTATTCCTTGATTGTGATAATGTTATTGTTTTTCTTATATTGTTTCATGAATTCCACCGAGGTAAGTGGATGGTAAAGGTTTTATCATAAATAAAAGGATTTGTTGTAAATCATGCTCCATTGGTCTTTTGTGTTTTTCTACCCACCTTTACCTCCGTGACGGTGAGATATCGTGATGTTCTTACTGGGCTAGTGTAGCTCACTCCTTATTTAACCATTTCAGATCAGGAAGACATGGTTCCCGAGCCCGTTCCGCAGGAGGACGACGAAGGGGATGCCTAGAGACTCTGTAGTCATACTCATAGTTTTATTTTCGAGTTTCTCTCTTAGTTAGTTTAATCTTTTATATTTTAAGTACGTTTTTGGTTTTCGTGTAAGGGATGTTAACTGAAATTTTGATCTCGCTTCCGCATTTTATGTGTTTAAATACTCATTCCATTTTAACATTTCCGGGGCCGTTACATAGGGAGAAATTTTACTTTTTTGGCAGTCGATGGTGGCTCTGGTGCGGCGACGGTCAGCAGTCGGCAGTCGACCTTCTTCTCTGACGGCTAGTTCTTCTCCGATGAGTGCAGGGTGGCTAGGGTTAGGGTTCTCCTGCGACACGATCTTTTTATATTCATCCCGCATCGATATGGAGCAAGGAGAGACGTCCGTTCGTTGCCTATTTAGGTCGATTGTATGAGTGAATTTGGACCGTTCATTGTAATTGATCTCGTCTATCCGATCGCGCCTAAAGAATGAACGAATCTAAGTCGTTCACGCATGCAGAATCGAACCTGAACCATCAGATTGCCAGGCAGACGGATTGCCTGCATGGCCTCCCGCGTGACGCTGACGTCAGTGTATTTTGTCACGCGGCGTGCTCTAGTTCGTCAGGGCTACTTACTTAGTTGTCCCACGTGGTCGATTTTTTTTTTGTTTGCATTTTGACCCTTTTTTTAATTTTTCTTTAAAAAACACACATAAACTCAAATTTTCACTATTTTTTTTTCAAAATTACTTTCAATTACATCCCTAACCTATTTTTCTCAAATAATTTAACAAAGTTAAATTAAAAATAATTTTTTTGTTATTTTTATAGTTACCAAAATTAATTTCGGGAGAAATTCTGAGTTCAGGTATTACAAAACTTCTCAATTATATGTTTGATTTTTGTAATAATTTTATTAAATATTTATATAAAATCTATAGACTTTACAAGTCAAACAAAAAACATATATTTTATCTCATTGAAAAATTTATTGCATTATAAATTTATATATTTTATAATAAAGTGAATGTATAAATAATCAAACTTTAAATTCCATTTAAATATAAAAACCAATTCAAAACTCATTTTTTATTTTTAAAAAATATAATTTCCGGTTTTTACTTTTTCTTTAGTGTCATTTGTTTATATTGATATTTATTGTTTTTTCTGTCGGTGACAATTTAAATAAGTAGCTATAAGATATTCATAGTTTTTCATCAAAATATTTTATTTTTTAATAAAAAAATTAAGATATAATATAAATTTGATCTCTATACTATTTATTTTTATTCAAATTAATTAATATCTTAATTTCGGATCAAATTAATATTTGTACGTTTGAAAAGTTATCAATTTACTCGTTCTCCATTATTAATTTTTAAGATCATTAACTTATTTGTCATGTGTCAAATTTATTGATACGTGACATATTCTAATTGGTCAAATTATAAATTAAATGTAATGTCATACGTCATGTGATGGTGTCATATATTGCCGATTACTTTTTTACAAAAATTATTGACTGGTTTGAATGAATCTGCATATATTTTTTTAAATATTACATCAAATGACACGTAACATTTAACGAGATCTTTGCTCACACATAAATCAATGGTAGTCATGATTATCAATAGAGATTCATTAACTCAAATTTTTTTTCCAAAGTATAACTAATTGAACCAAAAATTGAGACAAAGCTAAAAGTATTATAATTCATTTTTATTTTTTGTTGTAAAGTGTTCAATAAATTTATGTATCGAAGCACAAAATAATTAATCAATTTTGAAAAGGTAATATTACGTATACAAAATTTATAACTTGATGTAATAATATAAATCAACAATTTCTAACTTTATGTTAACTAAATTTATTGTGATAAGAGTCGTAATATTCACCAATTAAACGATATAATTCGTTTTGATTTAATAATACCGCATTTAGATTATGCAAGTGAATAATTGTTGAACAATTTGATATGTTCAATAATAATATATTAAAAACATATTTTAGTATTATTTATTATTAATAATATTTTATATTTTATTTATTTAATTATAAAAATACTTTTTAAAACGTAAGAATCGAATCAAATACTATATATATGATACATATCTAATACTTATTAAATAAAATTTCACACTAATTCTTTGTAATAACCTTACCCTATTTACCTTATCCAAAGGTAAAATGAGAATCACCTCTACCAAATGTAAATTAACAATACCAATACGTGGTAATAAAAATTTTACCGGCCGTTAATTAATTAACACAGTTTTGCCGTTAGCGGCAAATCTGCATTCAGCTCCCTGAAAAACCGTTAAAACAAAGGCTGTAACGGCCTGTATCCAAACTATCCCAGTGTGACAGTCAACCAATTGTACGGTGACACGTCAGCTATGACAATGACATTGGATTCTCCTTGCTGACGTGGCCACAACATTTATAATTAATAATAATAATAATAATAATAGTGTAGTACCTTTTTTAGCAATCAATTTGAAGTTGAAGAATCCATATTTCTCAATTTCCAAGTGTTTCAAAAATGTCAATGATGACTTTTTTTTCAATTCATATTGCAGTATTATTAACAACAACTCATATATATATATATATATGTATATGTGATTAAATATATTTTTAGATTCATTAATGTTTTTTTCTTTTGTTGATTTGTTCATTGTTGTAATTTTGTGTGAAATTATTTATTATATATATACTTAAAATTTTTGAAGTATTTGTTCTTCGTTTATAGCCATAAAATTTACATACATATAGCTGTTAATATATTAACGATAATTTCACGTTTGACTCGTAATACTACTAATGATATATATGATATTATTTTATTAGTTAATTTTAATAATTAGATTTAAAATTTGACCTGAAATCAAATTTAACAATTAAAAAAAATAAAAAAAAAAATATTTATAAATCCATTTAATTTAATTTCGTTAAATTATTAAAAAAAGTAGGTTATAGATGTAATCAAAAATAATTTTTTTAAAAAATACATAAAAATTTAGTTTTGAAACAAAATTTAGAAAAAAATGGTTAAAATACAAAAAAAAAATTCTAGCCACGTACGACGACATAGTCATCAGTTCCGACAAACCGGAGAATACCGCGTGGCAGGCCACGATGACGTCGGCGCCACGCGTGAGGCCACACGAGCAATTTGCGTGCCCAGCGATCGAACGGCCCAAGATCGATCTCGTGTGCATGGACGACTCAGATTCTTTCCCTCCTAAGGCGCAATCGGACAGACGAGATCAATTGAGATGAACGGTTCAGATTCGTTTTGTTCTTAGGTGTGATCGGACGAGCAAGATCAATCGTGATGAATGGCCTAAATCGACGCACGATAGATATAAATATTTCGCGTTGTATGGGAACCAAAACTCTAGCTACCAGCTCCTGCTGGAGAAGGAGGCCGACTGCCGGAAAGTCCCTTACCAGGAAAGTTTGAGAGACGTGGTTCATTCTTATACGGGATGAGATATCGAGAAGATAGAATGTTTGACGCTCATTACCAAACGGAGTGTGGGAACAGCTGGTTAATTGTTTAATTTGGATATTGGATTCACGAGTAGGGAGACATCCCTATGGACCTCTAAGGGTACCAGTAAGCAAGTAAGAAAAACAAGTTATTGTATATTGTTCTCTTATACGTTGTAATGCCCTAATTAATTTTAATTATAATTAAACTTAATGAATAAATATAAATTTTAAAATTTTTAATTTTATTTAAGGTAAAAATGAAGAAAATTAAATAGATGATGAAATTGAAAATAATTTTTTTTAAAAAGGGTAAAATATGGGTTATGATGGTGTATTTGAAAGAAAAATCAGAAACTGATGGTCAAAATATATTTTAAAAAAATTACACCACGTGAGACACCCAATCAACAACCTCGACGAACCAGAGCGCGCCGTGTGGCAAATCATGCGGGAGGCCACACTAGCGATCCGTGTGCTATAATCGGACGGTCCAGATTTGTTTCCGCACGTACGGACGGTCTGATCCGTTCACTCCTCAGACACGATTGGACGGTCACGATTAAACACGATAAACGATCCAGATCCACTTCTTATTTAAACGTGATCGGATGGCTCAGATCAAATCACGATGAACGACCGAAAATCACTCTCTATTCAATCACAATCAGAAAATCCATATCGAACGCGATAGACGGTCCAAATTAAAAGAAAACGGATATAAATAATTCTCTTCACACCAAACCCTAACCTTAGCTCCCAAACACCCCGCCGGAGAAGAAGAGCCAGCCGCCAGAAAGGGAGTTGTCCGCCGTCTGTGTAGCGCCCGGGAAATGGAAGGAAAAAAAAAACGTGTGTGCCACGTCAGCAGACCTGGCCAACCAGGACCTACCACGTGGCAAAACCACGTCGACCGGGGACATGCCACGTTGGCGATCCGCATGCGCGCGATCGGACGGCCCAGATCAATCGCGCGCACGGACGGCCCAGATTAAATTAAAATGGACGGCTGAGATCAAAAGGCAAAAAGGTATAAATAAGACCCCCACACCAGACCCCAAACCCTAGCCGCCTGCCCTCGCCGGAGAAGACGAACCAGAAGCCGGCCGCCGCCACCCGCTGTCGCCGGAGCACGACGGAGCCGCCGTGCCAGAGTTGCGATATTGGCCGAAAGGGGCCCTGGGCCTAATTTGGGATTTTTTGGAACACGTGTAGGTACCAGTAGTGAGTTTCAGTTCCCCGAAAAAGATTCAAGGAAAATTAGGGACAGCCTGCAAGAGCACTGTGAAGCCGTGTTTGGGACCCTGAAACTAGTAAGGACCCCTCACCCTATTTTCTATCACGGTATTAAAGTTCAATTATGATAAAACTGTATTTCTTGAATCAACGAATGTGTGAAATTGCTTAAGGTCGCTAATGGAGCCCGAGTCTAGTGTGTTTGTCGGTTAACTGTTATTCGGCCTATTTTACAGTTTTAAATGCAGCATGAGGTTCGATGTTTTTATTTTATAGTTTCGTGTGCATATTTTACTGTTTTATTGATTATGGATTGAATGACTGAGATATTGATGCTGTATGTTGTCTGTTTGGCATAAATTATCGTTTTGCTTGTTTGTATGTGATTGATAATGCTGACTGTTTTATTGATAATGTGGTCAGCCTGACTAGATATACTGGGAGATGGTGGATGGACCGGGTCCGTAGGGAACCCTACCGGGATTGTGGTCTCCCATACCGGACGGGGTATGGAGATCTTATGTGTTTTGGCGCCCATACCGGACGGGGTATGGGGACGGCTCGTTTCACCCTCATATCGGACGGGGTAATGAGGTTTATAGTTTGGCGCCCATATCGGACGGGGTATGGGGACGGCCCGTTTCACCCTCATACCGGACGAGATAATGAGGTTTATAGTTTTGGCGCCCATACCGGACGGGGTATGGGGACGGCCCTGGAATATGATTTCAAGTGTTAGGGGTTAACGGGTAGCGAGACCCCTATGGATCCCCATGGATACTAGTGGGCTGGTAAATGAGGAAAATATATTATGTAACGATTGAATTACGAAAGGCTTGATAAATATTACGTTATACAGTTTATATATGATTTCATGATGATGATGATGTTATTGTTTTCGTATATTGACTTATGAATTTCACCGAGGTAAGTGAATGGTAAAGGTTTTATTATTGATAAAAGGTTTTGTTGTAAATTATGCTCCATTGGTCTTTTTGTGTTTTCTACCCACCTTTACCTCCATGACGGTGAGATATCATGATGTCCTTACTGGGCTAGTGTAGCTCATTCCTTATTTAATCATTTTAGATCAGGAAGACATTGTTCCCGAGCCAGTTCCGCAGGAGGACGACGAACGGGACGCCTAAAGACTCCATAGTCATATTTGTAGCTTTTACTTTCAAGTTTCTCCTTTAGGTAGTTTGATATTTTATATTGTGAGCACGTTTTTTGGTTTTAGTGTAAGGGATGTTAATTGAATTTTTGACTTCACTTCCGCATTTGATATTTTTAATATACATTCCATTCTAAATTTCCGGGGCTGTTACAGTCCGTCACCGTATCGGAGCCACTTCCAATCACTAAAAGAGGTAAAAAAAAATTATATTTGCTCGAAATTTAATTTTGAACACCCCCATAGCCAAATTGGAGCGAAAGGACTGACCGATGAGCTGAAAACTGTAGGTAAAATCCGGCGGCGGCGCCGCGGGAAAAAAACAAAAAATGCCTCTGAGAGGACCTTCCTGATTTCCGTTTCGTATAATTTTTTCACCATTGTAACACCATTCCTTTCTCTATAGGTTGACTGAAGCAAAACACCTAATTACGAAGGTGAGCCAGCAGAGCCGCCACACCGGAGAAACTCGCCATCGGTAAGCTTCGATTTTTCGATTTTTT
This sequence comes from Carica papaya, assembly GCF_054855325.1. Taxonomy (NCBI): domain Eukaryota; kingdom Viridiplantae; phylum Streptophyta; class Magnoliopsida; order Brassicales; family Caricaceae; genus Carica; species Carica papaya. Next base: position 36,297,940 of record NC_142314.1, on the reverse strand, counting down.
TCGGCAACCGAGGTCCTTTAACGTATTTTTTTTCGTAAGGATTGGTACAAAACCAGCCGAATTCAACTAAAAACAGTCAAAAACAGCCGATTCGAGGCAAACCGCCGCTGTAGGCAGCGGTGCCGTCACTAGAGCACAGCGGAACCACTGTGCCAAAATTATGGAATTGGCCAAAAAGGGTTTTGAACACTTATTTTAGATTTTTTGGGATATTTTTAGGTATTTGAGATATGTTTTAATCCCCAAAGAAAAATTTAGAGAACTTGAGGACCGTCAGTAGCCGCAGTCAAAAGTTAGCATTTTGAACATCAGTTTGAGTAAAAATTTATCACATAATTCTCTGTTATGGAATTGAAGTTTAATCCTAAATAATATGGTATTTTGTGAAATTTAAAAAATATTCATAATTAATTAGAGGTTAATAATGGAGTCGGAACCGGTTATTTATTATTATTTGCTATGTTTAACAGATTGCCTGATTTTACAGCTTTCGAATGCATGCTAATGCACTGGAATTAGTATGGTGATGCGATTGTATTCATTTGATACATGTATTGCTTATTTTATGTGATTACGGTTGAATTAAAAAACTATAAATTAAAGGTAAATAGAAAATTATTTGATTAAGTAGATGAATGAATGACAACCTTACTAGATATCCTGGGAGATGGTGGACGGACCGGGTACATAGGAAACCGTACCGTGAACGTTGCCTCATACCAGACGGGGGGTCGAGATTTGATAATTTGGTGCTCATACCGGACGGGGTATGAAGACGGTCTGTTTCACCCTCATACCGGACGGAGTATTAAGGGATGATATCTTTTGGCGCTCATACTATACGAGGTATGGGGACGACCGTTAATTGAAAATGTTAAAAAATAATTTACGCATGGTGGGAACAACTCTATACACCTCCATGGATACCAGTAGACTGATAAAAAATAAGGTTGTTGTTCCGCCTGACTGTACATGAAATTATGGTATGTGTTATGTTTTTAACTCTATAGGTTATTTTTTAAAATCTCGCTACGGTAAGTATACGGTAACTGATTTTATTTATGACAAACGAATTTACTTAAATTAAGAGCTCCATTAGTTGTTTTAATGATTTCTACCAACATTCATTTATGTGTTGGTGAGTAGCGTGATATTCTTAATGAGCTAGTGTGTAACGCCCAAACAATTGAGCATTTTTATTATTATATTATTAATTTTATTTATTAAGTTTAATTTAAAAAAAAAAGAGCGCCACGTCAGCGGCCCAGTCAAAAGCCCTGGCCAACCAGGACCTGCCGCGTGGCAAGACCACATCGACCCGGGGACGGGCCACGTGGGCGATCCGCGTGCGCGCGATCGGACGGCCCAGATGCGTCCCCGCGCGCACGGACGGTCCAGATCAAGCGTGCGCACGGACGGCCCAGATGCAATCGCACGGACGGCTCAGATTCAATCAAAAACGGACGGCCCAAATTTAATCAAAATGGATGGCTGAGATCAAAAGGCAAAAGGGTATAAATAGAACCTCTACACCTGACCACAAAAACCCTAGCCGCCTGCCCTCGCCGGAGAAGACGAACCAGACGCCGGAGGAGCCGGCCGCCGCTGCACCGGGGAGATTTTCGACCGCCGATCGAGGTAAATTTCATGCCCCGACTTGTTTTTCCACGCTTAGTTCCCCTGTGGCCAAATCGGAGCCAAAATCCCAACCAAACGGCAGGAAAACACGGCCGAAACCCAGCGGTGCCGCCGCGCCCCTCCTCGGTTTTTGCCTCCGATGAGGCCTTTCCCGGCCTCCGTTTGATGCAATTTTTATATCACCATGATCACCATTCTTTTCTCTACAGGTTGATCAGAGCCGAATCACCAAAACACGAACCTCGTCGGAGAGCCGCCGCACCCGAGAGCACCGCCGCGGGTAAGCTTCGGTTTTTCGTAATTTTTTGGCCCCCCGAGGGCCCTAGGTTTGTTTTATCACAGGGACCGATGTAAGTGTGGCCGAATTCGGCTAGAAACGGCTGAAAACGGCCAACCCGAGGTGAATTGCCACCGCAAGCGACGGCACCGTCGCCGGAGCACGGCGGAGCCGCCGTGCCGGAATTGCGATATTGGCCGAAAGGGGCCCTGGGTCTAATTTGGGATTTTTTGGAACACGTGCAGGTACCAGTAATGCGTTTCAGTTCCCCAGAAAAAATTTAGGGAAAATTAGGGACAGCCTGTAGGCGCACTGTAAAGCCGTGTTCGGACCCCAAAATGCGTAAGAACCCCTCACCCTATTTCCTATCACGGTATTAAAGTTCAATAATGATAGAACGGTATTTCTTGAATCAACGAATGTGTGAAATTGCTTAAGGTCGCTAATGGAGCCCGAGTCTAGTGTGTTTGTCGGTTAATTGTTATTTGGCTTATTTTACAGTTTTAAATGCAGTATGAGGTCTGATGTTTTCGTTTCATAGTTTCATGTGCATATTTTACTGTTTTATTGATTATGGGTTGAATGACTGAGTAACCGATGCTGTATGTTGTCTTGTTTGACATAAATTACTGTTTTGCTTGTTTGTGTGTGAATTGATGATGCTGACTGAGGAAAAGGAGAATGAAAGGTTATGTAAATTGATACTCATATAATGTGATCAGCCTGACTAGATATCCTGGGAGATGGTGGACGGACTGGGTTCGTAGGGAACCCTACCGGGATTGTGGTCTCTCATACCGGATGGGGTATGGAGACCTTATGTGTTTTGGCGCCCATACCGGACGGGGTATGGGGACGGCCCTGGAATCAGGTTGTAAATGTTAAAGGTTCAAGGGTAGCGGGACCCCTATGGATCCCCACGGATACTAGTAGGCTGGTAAAAAAGGAAAAACGTGTTGTGTAATGATTGAATTACAAAAGACGTGATAAGTATTATGTTATATAGTTTATATGATTTCATGATGATGATAATGTTATTGCTTTCGTATATTGTTTTATGAATTTCACCGAGGTAAGTGGATGGTAAAAGTTTTATTATTGATAAAATGATTTGTTGTAAATTATGCTCCATTGGTCTTTTTGTGTTTTCTACCCACCTTTACCTCTGTGACGGTGAGATATCGTGATGTCTTTACTGGGCTAGTGTAGCTCATTCCTTATTTAATCATTTCAGATCAGGAAGACATTGTTCCCGAGCCTGTTCCGCAGGAAGACGACGAAGGGGACGCCTAAAGACTCCATAGTCATATTCATAGCTTTTACTTTCGAGTTTCTCTTTTAGTTAGTTTGATCTTTTATATTTTGAGCACGTTTTTTGTTTTAGTGTAAGGGATGTTAATCGAAATTTTGACTTCGCTTCCGCATTTGACATTTTTAATACACATATTTCATTTTAAATTTCCGAGATCGTTACATAGTGTAATTCATTATTTTATTAATTATTTCAGATTAAGAGGATCAGGATCCAGAACCCGATCCACAAGAGGGTTGCGAGTAGAATGCTTAGTTGTTTATTTTTCGTTTATTTATTTAATTTTTCGTTATTTCTTTTAAAAGGTAACCTTATTTGGTAATATGAACTTTTTTGTGTAAGGAATGTGAATCCTGACTATTTATTTTTCTTCCGTACTAAATTTATAATTTATCTCATTTGGAGTTTCTGGGGTCGTTATATACGTGAAAATAAAAATTGATATGAGTATGAGTATTTATAAATTATTTTTGAGAAAACCCGTTGCATAAGTACGTAATTTAACAGTTTTTTTTTATATTAAATAAATTTACTCAAATTAAGAGTTTCATTAGTTATTCTATAATTTTTACTAATATTCAAATTTTCGTATATGTGTTTAGTGTAATATTCTTACTGCACTAATGTAACTCACATTTTAATTAACAATTTCAGATCAAAAAGACCAATATCCAGATTTCGATCAGTAAGAGAGTTGTAAGTAGTTTACCACCTGGACTCCTTTCAAGTGATAGTGAAGGTTGTCATAGAATATTTATTTATTCGTTTTTTTTTTTTACGTTTTTAATTACCATTTGTATTTTAGAAGGGATATTTTCATAACTCTATTAGACATTCTAAATTATCATGTAAAGAATGTAAATAATAACTTTATCAATCGCTTCTGCATTTAAATTATAAATTCATTTCCTTTAAGATTTTGGATCTTTACAAATTTTTTTATATACTTTCGTCATGTTTATTCTAAATTTTTAAAGTTAGTTTTATCGTAATTTAATTATCAATTATTGGTATTCTTAATTTGGTAGGAGGGTTCTTGAGTTTTTATTACAAAATTAATCCATATTTTGTATTTCAATTAATTTGTATTGATCTCTATTATTTTTCAATTTGGTCAAACCTAAATTGTCCAATTAGGATTAAGTAATTTTGGATAATTAATTATTTAGATAATCACTAATAAAATACATTATAAAATTACTTGAGCATGAGGACACTATTTTCGTGCAAATAATTATTTTAATTTTCTAATTGGATTAAATAATTAAATTTTTATTTTTATATAATGTAAACTTTTTAACTAACAATAATATATATAATTAATTATTTCGTAATTGGGTAATTGATTTTTTTTTATTTATAAGAAAATTATACGTCTAAATCGAAATGTGTATTTTTTTTATATGTGTTTGATAAAAATTATATTATAATTAGTATGTATTTATTTGTTAGTCAACAAAATATGTGAATTTATATTTTAAAAAATGAAAAAATATATATATATATATATATATATATAAATTATTTAATTTTTCCACTATCACAAATTTAATAATACTATTTTTAAGAAATTTTTTTTATAAAAAAATCTCCATTTTGATTCCACTTTTGCCCCTCCGTTGAGTCCGCTCCTCACGCTCCTTCTCTGTAAAAGAAAAAGGAAACAGAAAAAAAAAAAAAAAAACTCAAACTTTAAACAGTTCGTTTTGAGATCTGAACCACACCTAACCATCCAAAGATTCTTACAGTATTATATAACAGTGACATTCAACTGTACCAAGAAAAAAAAAAGCTTCATCTCATAATCAGGGTGTAAAGAGTACTCAATCATTGAAAATTTCACACCTACCCGAATGATTTTTCTTTCTGGGTTTTGCCAAAAATCTCCCTGATCTTTGAATTTCTGCTACTCAATCTGTTGACTTCAAGGCTAATATTCCTTTTCTTTTCTGGGTTTTTTTTTTTCCTTGATTCAGACCAAAGTTTTCTGCTTTGATTTTCTTTCAGCTTGCTTGATCTTGTCTACTGCTACTTGTTCTTCCTAAATGTTTAACCTTTCCTATTTTGTGATGGTTTTCAGTGAAGTGTCTTTGCTCGTTCTTCATTTCATCTTGAGGTTTTCACTTTTATCTGTTGGTTGAAGCTCAAAAAGCTCCAGATTTTACTGTTTGTTTACTCCGTGGCTGCAGTTTTTTAGTGAAAGCAGATCTGAAATTGCTACTGGCCTTCACTGACTGGTGTTCTTATTAAGAATCTGAGCTATTAATTTCATTTGCTGAAGCTTTAACTGTAGTCCTTTTTAGCATTTAATGGCTTCTATTATACAACTGTAAACTAAGCAATCTGCTTCTTCTTTTTATTTTTTTATTTTTTTATTTTGGGTTTAGAGGTTAAAAAGTGCTTTTTTGTACCAACCTTGCATTTTTCTTTAAAAGGGTTTATTAGGTTCACTTCCCTCACCTGGGAAAATTTCAATTTCTATAGAAGGGAGATTTCAATTTTCAGTTTCTCTGTTAAGATAATGTAAAAGGGTATATAAGTTCATCTTTAAATGGGATCAAACCCTGTTTTTCTTGATGGGTTTCCATCATTTTCTGAGGTGATGGACTCACAACCAGCCCTAACCATTTACACAGATGTGAGTGTGGTGCCAGAGCATGAAAAAAGCCAGCTGGAGCAGTCAATATCCAATCTTCAAGGTGAGATTTTGGCTATCAGCTTCAAGAATATGATATTTTTGGTTTGGTTTAAGCATTGGAGATAACTGTATAATGGGTTTTTGATCTGATTTTATATTGTTTTTGTAGGAGAAATCTTGCAGTTAAAGCTAAAGCTGAGGTCATTTGATGAGAATAGAAAGAAAGCCTTGAATAAGATAATAGACATCAAAGGTAGTTTGAGTATTATGGTTTATAATAAGAGTTTTCTTTGTCTTTGTTGAAAAATTTTAAGTTGCTCAAATAGCAATTTCGGGTTTGAAAATCTCATAAACCTCATTTGTAAATTTAACTTTTGTTCCACAATGTTATATAAACAATTCGAAAGGAATCATATAATTATGTGATCTTCCTTCCACCTTGTCCGAGGTGCCGAAACATGTAATAGTTGCTCTTTAATTTATGATTGTGTGAAGGAGCTTGGTTTTGATTTTCAGGCGGTATTCGAGTGTTTTGTAGAGTTAGACCCTTCATCTTGACAGAAAAAAAAAAGATTCTTGAACCTATCTCCATTGGATCAGAGAATATCGTGGTTAAGACTGCGGGAAACAAGAAGGTTTTTGAATTTGATAAGGTGTTTCACCAAGCTGTAAATCAAGGTAAGTAGCAAATTTTATCTGCACTTCCTAATTTGATGAGGTGCTAAAAGAACTTATTCATTATCTTGCTGGAAAACTCTGCAGAAGATGTTTTCGTCGAGGTTGAGCCAATTATTAGATCTGCACTTGATGGCCACAATGCATGTATTTTGGCATATGGGCAAACTGGCACTGGCAAGACCTTTACAATGGTTAGCTATTGAAATTTTCATCAGTGATATTCTTGCAATGATTGTTATAAATTTCATTACTTGTCTTCGATAAATGATGGATGGGATGATGATACAGGATGGCACAAATGAGCAGCCGGGTATTGTTCCTCGAGTTCTTGAAGAGCTATTTCGTCAACAATCTTTGGATAAGTCATGTTCTTTAACATTTTCAATGAGTATTTTGGAGGTTTATAAGGGGAATTTGAAAGATCTACTTGCTCCAAGATCAGCACTTAGAGCATATGAAGTTGTATCAAAATGGTAATTATCCAAGAATCATTATAAATCCAATGTTTTTCTGACATATAGCTTTATAAAGCATTGCTAATTGTGTATTGTCCTTTTGGCTGACTCAACCTACAGCAATCTGAGCATTCAAACAGATTCAAAGGGATGTGTAGAAATCGAGGGTCTGACAGAAATTGAAATCCCGGATCTTGCAAAAGCGAAATGGTGCTACAACAAGGGAAGAAAGACGCGGTCCACCTCATGGACTAATGTAAATGAGGCATCTAGCAGGTCACACTGGTGGGTTTTCGATCTGAGTTTTATTTGTTCTTGACAAGTTTATTTGGCAAAGATAGTTACATTATCTGTTTAGTTTCATATATCTAGTTTAACGAGGATCACCATTTCTCGAAATGGGAATACTCCGGATTCTAGACCACGAGCTAGCAAACTCTGGATGGTTGATCTCGGAGGAAGCGAAAGATTACTGAAAACAGGAGCAACCGGACAAACACTCGATGAGGGACGGGCCATAAATCTGTCTCTTTCTGCTTTAGGAGATGTTATTGCAACTCTAAGAAAGAAAAAGGGTCATGTGCCTTACAGGCAAGTTCTGTGTTGCTTGCTGTCAGAATTGCACTGTTGATGCTTCGCTTCTTTCCTACTCATCTCGCTAAAGATCAACTTTTGCTTCTTTGGTTGCAGAAATAGCAAGCTTACTCAAATCCTCAAGGATTCCCTAGGTATATAACACTAGACATTTGTCTTTTTAAAGTAATACCATGTTCGGACCCGATTCATAAATTACATATAATTCATTTGTAAATTGCACTTAGATCGACTTGAAGATGGTGAATATCGTTTATAAGATAGTAAAAGTTAATCTCAAATTGAAATGAAAGATCACTGAATTTACAAATGAATTCTGTTCAATTTTTAGATTGGTTTCGAACATGATCGAGTGTAGCAATTACCCTTGAAATTTCTAACATTTGAAGACTTAACTATACAACAAGGGGAATTTCTTTTGATCTGTATATATATATATGTATATGTATGTGTGAGATGTTATACTGCTTCATTTGCTGCTTATCTTGTAAGTTTTGATAAGAATCCTAAAATCTCCAATATCTTTAGGTAGTAGATCAAAAGTTTTGATGCTTGTGCACATAAGTCCATCTGAAGGAGACATTGGGGAGACTATATGTTCGCTGAATTTTACCAAACGAGCAAGAGCAGTCGAGTGCAATAGAGAGCTAACAGAGGTAATGCTTTTGATTATATTCATGAACTTCAATTAGTACATATTTCCATGACTGTTAAAAGTTGATATTTCAGGAGCTAAAGAGGCAAAAAGAGAAACAGATTGCAGAATTTGAAGAGGAAATGAGAGAAGCTGAAGAAGAATGCCAGAAAATCGTTAACCAACTCCAGAAAGCTGAATTCATTTTAACTGAAAGCAAAAAGATTTTGTCAACAACTTATCATCCCGAAAATGAAAACGATAGTAACCCCAAGACTCCAGAAGATTTAAAACAAGTTAGTAATAACATGTCTCAAGTGTCAGAAAAAGGCGTTAAACGCAATATTTATAGCTCTCTCCCTCGGTTTATGACTTCTACTGTTGCCAGTAGACAAAGGCAAAGTGCTTCAGAAAAAGAGGTTGGTGGAAGGACAACAAGTTTGAGATCAAGTACAAGAAGTTCAATGCAGTTTTCAACTTCTCAGTCTGTTAGCTTCTCAGACAATCGTTTTCGAGCTCTTGTACAAAGTTCAAACAAGAAATCACGGTTCATGCACACAAGTACTATCCACCCTGTTGAGATCCCGAAATTCAATGGGACGGCTTTGAAGACGAGCTCCTTGTCAAGTAGCAAAATGGTCACTTCATCGGATCCAAACTTGAGAGTTACTCTTTCTCGACATAGAAGAAGAATGTCCGATTTTATCTAACATCGAAAAAAAGGTTCTTGTTTGATGATCATCTCTGGTTTCGAAAAACTTTCGGTTTTTCTTCTTTTACAGGGTTGGGGGTATCAAGTTTTATACATTTGTATGAATTTCTCATTACATTATAATTTACACATTGATTTGGAGTGGTGTGTTTAGGGTTTAAGTACTGTTAACATGACTGTTAATGTTGTATCATGGAGTGGGTTGAGGTGCTTGTAACATTGTTTAGAACTATATCATATGTGAAAGAATTTTGGTCTCTCTTAACTACATTATATATATATATATGTATGTTTCCTTTTTATTTTCTAAGTTTAAATTGTGTATGTTTATGGAGTAATTAAATACAAATTTTTTTACACTTAAAATATATTTCTCTTACGAATTATCTTTTAATTAAATAATTATTCGAGTTGTACTGTATTTTTATTTATTTAAAAATTATTTATATTATATTATAATAATTGATATATGTGTGATATCTAATTAATTAATATATAAATTTACTTAAAAAAAAATATTTTTTATATTTTTATATTTTTTTTAATTAGATATCTAAATTTGAACTCACACATTTAAATAAAAAGGTGAAGGTAGTATTTTTTTTTTTACAAATAATTTTTTTTAAAAAAATTTTTATTTGTGAGATAACAATTATTTTATACATTAATATAATTTTTTGACTATAAAATATATATTAACATAATTTTCGAATTATAAGTTTATGGATAGACTCTATATAACTAAATTTTTATCTATAATATTAATAATTTTTTTGGTCAGAATGAGATATTATTTAATTAAATTTTTTTTTTTTATAAAGAAAGATTTATTTAAAAAAAATTATGAAATTTTTGACTTACATGTGATAAAAAAAAACTTGTATAATTAATAAAATTTAAAATAAAATTACCTAATAAAATTTAAAATTTTTAATTACGAAAATTATATTTCCTCAAGTAAAAAAAAAAAAAATTAAAATTAGCAAAGGTTTTGTTTTTTGGTTGGGCTCACGGGCCCATTCATCTTTAGCCGACAGATATAACCGACACCGTTTTGCTTGAAATCATCTCCCAAAACGACATTCTCAACGACATTGATCACACCGTCAGGAGTCAACGGGAACTTGAGCGGAAAGGAAAAGACAAAACAATCTCAAAACGACACCGTATGGATCCTGATCCAGCACAGAAAATCGTGGGCGCTAAACTCACAGGCACAAGCAAAAATCGGAGAGGCACAGCTGCATAAGCATGGCGGTCTCATCGTCATTACAGAAGGGGATAGTGATAACGGTACCGGTCTTGGTACTCTCAGTTTCAGCAGCAGCCATTTTCTTGTTCTTTCTATTGTCTTCGCTATCTACATGCGATTGTCCTCCTCCTCCCCAAAATGTCGCCGTTCCGGTCCCTGCCGGCGGTGATGCGAGCGGTTCTGGAAGTTTCGTTGAAAAAATTTCGCCGTCGAAGGAGGATATCCAGTGGATTCAAGATCAGATCCGATTGAATGGTCTGCACATGCAGGAGAATGTCCTCCGCAAGGGCATTAATCCTCGCACTAGGGCTCAGCAACTCCAGGATCTGAACCAGTACCATCTCTCTCTCTCTCTCTCTCTCTCTCTCTCTGTCTCTCCTTTTACATATATATAGATCAGTCGAACGTGTTTTTGTTTTCGGGACAATTATTTTCTTTATGGATTTTGGTGTTGCAAATTGTAGATTAAGAGCTTGGAAAATTGTGCTTGTTGTTTAATTTGATTAGTTAACTGCACTGTAGATTTGTGCTACTACTTATATAGGTATCTATATCTATATCCAGGAGTATGATATAATGATAAGCACCATAAATGCTGAAATTTGAGTTTTAGTTATTGTTTGAGAAGACGATGAAGACAGCAATTAAAGCCGGAAACTGTTCATTTATTTGTATGAGAGAGATAAAAAGAGATTAGAAAGTGTTAGATTTTTTCATAGTTGGGAACCTAGGTTTTGCTTGTATGAGCTGTTTCCCTGTAACTTCTACCATTATGTTCCCTTCCCTTATCTTATAATGTAATTTCTCTGGCTGGAAATTTTTAGATGGAATTTAAGTTTGTATGGGGAATGATTTACCACTTGGTGGGTGAAAGATTCTGATTGTGGTTAATGTTTGGATGATTTCCAGGTTCAAGGGCATATCACACTATGAAGGACCCGAATCAAACAACCATACAGCCCTCCCATGCCCTGGTGAGCTTCTTGTCGAAGAGCACCATAGTAACTATGGTGAGCCCTGGGCTGGTGGGAGAGATGTGTTTGAGTTCCTGGCAGAGTCTACCCAATTAAGACCCAATTCGCGTGTTCTTGAGATTGGGTGTGGCACACTCCGTGTTGGATTGCATTTTATTCGTTACCTCAATCCTGAACACTTCCATTGTCTTGAGAGGGATGAGCTTTCTCTAATGGCGGCATTAAGATACGAGCTTCCTTCCCAAGGTCTACTACACAAGCGTCCTCGAATAGTGAAAGGTGATGATATGGATTTTAGCCAGTTTGGTTCAGAAGTAGCGTATGATTTGATATATGCAAGTGCTGTTTTCCTCCATATGCCTGATAAGCTTGTGTGGGTTGGGCTAGAAAGGTTAGCAAATAAGTTGAAACCATATACTGGACGAATATTTGTTTCACACAATATTAAGTTCTGTTCCCGTCTGGGAGGAGAGGAGTGCACTAAGAGGCTTACGAGTTTAGGCCTCGAATATATTGGAAAGCATACACATGATAGCTTATTGTTCAATCATTATGAAATTTGGTTCGAGTTTAGGAGGTCCAGAGCATAGAATAGAGAACTCAAGTCTTCTTCTTGACTCAAATCTTCTTCTTGATCAAAATTCTTTGCAACTCTGTTTCTGTCACAAAGCTAGCAGTAACCACTGTGCTCTAAATGTGTTAGTCTCCATTCCTCACTATTTTTCAATGGACTATCACTTTCCTGTTGAAAGATGAACTTGAAACAGAGTTGGGAAATCACGCCAGTCTTTACCTCAGCGGACCATTTGGTTTGCAGGGCACGGGCCTTTGCTGTATTCATTTAGAAATACAGAAATGTAACTATTGCCTCGGAATCAAGCTTTAACTTAGTTGTATCTATCACATTCAAGATGGCTGTTTGAATTTGAACTTGTTGTAGAATATGAATATGTAAAGTGAATTGACGATTTTGTTGCCAATTTGTCGATGCTCTCTGAATGGTCGCATGGCAAGAACTCTTCTGATTGTGTTTGTGGTTTTGTATGTTACCCAGATTTTGTATGGCAGCTGATCTTGATTCTGCTTTCTTTTCTTACATAGCTGCAATCATGTTTTGTCTACCTTTGCAGCAGTAATTTATCATTGATGCTGTGTTCACTTCATCGCCATAGGTTTCTTTTCTATTTCTTCCTAGGCTTGAAGTGTATTTTTGAGTCGATTTTTGGCTATTTTTAGCATTTTCCTTTCGGAGTACTAATTATAAGAATCGAACGCGATCTAATTAGTGTGTTTTAACGTTTCTTGCTGTGTGGTATTACAGTTTTCGGCAGAATTCGATACTGTAATACGAGATTGGTAAGATTCGAATTACTTTCGAATTTATTTAACATGATCTTGAACTAACAGTATTCAAACATAACAGGAAGTAGATGATTTGTACAAATTTGCTTTTGAATGTGAATAAGATAGAATCATTATTACCAAGTTTGGATTTTTATTAGTGAAAATCTTTTGAGTCCAAGAAAAGAATCTAAGAACTTAGTCTTCTTTGTTGATTGAGATAAAGAGTATCTTGCACTAGTCTTTTGGTTTTTATATTACATTTTAAAGCAATTTAAATATATATTTTACATGAGTATAATATATTCAGAATTCAAGTGATATATATATATATATATGTGTATGTATACACATATATATATATATATCAAATTCAGTAATTAATATTAAAAATGGGCAAATGTTTTTTTCATTATAATTTAGTTTTTAGTATTTTCTATTTATTTTAAATATTCAAGTTATTTCTATTTTTAATTAAAAAATTGTAGAATGATTATATTATATTTAAATATTTTAAAATAATTATTTTAATTAATTAATTAATTAATTTAATAATTAGTTAAAATTATTTTTTCTGAAATATTCAAATGTGACATAATCATTATACCTATTTGTATTAGAAAATAGAAAATTGAAACAAATAGAATAAATTAAAAAATAGATTATAATAAAAAATATTAGAAATTAATAAAAATTTAAAAATTTAATTTAATAATTGACTTTAAAAAATAATAATTTTTTATTTGCATATTGATTATTTAAAAAAATTAAATAAAGAAGTAAAGCTTTGGTGTGGCTGGGTACAATTGGGTATCTCATGTTGTTCTCTATTAGCCGTTCGATTATTATAAAGTTGCCACGTGTTGACGCCACCAAAACGTTGCGTTTTAATCAATGTAAACTCAAAAACTACATGTTCTGAAACTTCTCGCCGCGATCAAAAACCCTAGAGAGACAGGGGAGGAGGAGGAGTGTAGCCTGTAGAACTTCATTAATCGAAAAGAAGAACAATGTTTTCGCCCAGAATTTTAAGCAAAATTTACAAGCAAAAACCTAGATCTTCCTCCATCTTTTGTACCTCCTCAGGCTACCGTTACGTCAACGCTCCCCTAACTCGGACACCGAACCGCTCGATCTCTTCCACAACGTCGCTTCAGTTCTCATGGATGGACACGATCAAAGGAGTATTCACGGGGAAGAAAACCTCCCCGGATGAATCCAAATTCAGTGCCGAATCATTCACTCTCCTCAGTAAGTTCCTATCGTTACCTTCCATCCAGTTCATCACCTTCCCTTCAAACCGATTTCAGATAATTAGTCTTTATGTTTGTGTACTGCATATATATAAATATATATGTATGTATATAGTGTATGCTGGAAATGAAATGAAATGGTTAGACCGTAATGTTCTTGTTATGGTTATAACTGGTTTAGGGTTTGCTGATGAGTTGAAGAATGCAAGGAAGTTGGGGACTTTTAAGCAATATATGGTGGGTCGAAGCAGCCAGGCCACATTTGCTGATGCATTTGAGAAACAGGAAGCCATAATTCGTTATCTCGGGGGTTGTGATCCTACTGGAGAGGTCTGTTTGTTTTGTTTATTTCTTACTCTAAAAATTTATTTTCCGCTCTTTCTTTTGGGTCTTTGGCTGTGGAAATGTTTATGTTCTATGTTGCCATTAATGTAATGTCTGTACATTGTGTTGGCATTACAATTGGTGTTTTACTCCTGGATAAGTATTTAAATTCCATTGCTGAGTGTCTATAGAGGTATCACTTTCAATATCTTAATTTTGGTAATGTTTGGAAGAAAATGAACAATTTACTTCCATCTTATATGTAAATGCATCGGGCAGTGACTTTATTTGAAAATGAATATTTATGTTTGAAATAAATCATAAGATTTTAAGTTCTTTTTTTTAATTAAATTCACTATATTTGGAGAATATGCAAACTAGAATATAAGGAGCATTTCCAGCTTTTGTCTCTAAATATCTAGTTCATTTCCAACTTAGGTCTGCAAATGAATTCTACTGTTTTTTTTTTCTGTAAATTTAATTTGTTATGAATACTGTCAAGGAAAATTTATTCTAAGTTTACATCTGGTGCTGGGAGATTTCAGCTTCAGGGAATTCCTACCAGAATGTCATACAAATTATAGTTACTGCAAATCTATTTCAAGCTGAAGGAGACTGTGTCTTAACAAGTGGTCGAGTCCAAATGCATATGAAAGCATGTTGCTTAATAGAGTAGCCTGTTGGAATATCCAAAATGTTTTTCTCCCAGTGGTTTGTGAATTTTGTCTAGATCAACGTCTTGATTGTGATTTTAGGTCTGTAGAATCTCCAAACAAGTCAAAAGCAAGAAGCTGCAAAGCAATGTAATTGTACGATAGCTGATGTTGAGAATGCGCTTGCAAAGTTCACGTGGGCTAAGGAGGCACAAAAGAAGATAGCAAAGTTAAAAGAAGAAGGGAAACCACTTCCAAAGAGTCTGGCAGAGGTACCTACCATCAGTGTCATTATTTTAGTTATTATCTTGGACAAATATAATGGGCTCCAAGGTAGACTAATAATACCGGATAACTAAAGTTACTGATAGTGTACTCTTTTTCTGATCCCTTTTTTTGAGTAGTTTAATTATGATGAAGATACTCTTTGATTAATCAATTTAATATCCCATCACATTTTGAGGACATGCTTGCATGCCTGTGGAAGAGATTATTGAACTGATTACGTGGATGTTTTGCAACTTAAATCACCCTAATGAGCCACAACTAGATTAATTCTTTCTAGGTTAGCATGTGAATGTTTTCAGAATTGCAGGACAGACAAGGATGGTCCTTTTATGAAAATAGGTATCTGAATACATAAAGTTGTTTTTTTTTTGAGGATCTTCACTGTTCTAATGAACATAAATAAGCTGAACAACTTGAAGTAGTCGATCAGGAATTTGTGCTTCCGTAAAAAATAAAATTGGTTCTGCATTGTCTAGCCGTTCACCGAATAAGATGGCAAAAGGGTTTTTACTTCTAGGATGGCTTGGTTTGTTGGATTATATTATAGTTTTATTTTCTTTCACTATCTTGATTGTTTATAAACATAAATCAGTTGATAAAATTGTATTTTTGGTTTCTTCCTCAGTTGATGGAAAAAAAAAGATTTTCATTTTAGTAATCTATGATATTCCTCGATAAAAAAATTTAGTGTCTGTATACTGTTTTCGCTGGACATGGAACTATTGATTTTGATTTTTGTTTTGTAGGTGCAAAAATTGATGGGGTCATCACCACTCGATGTTGCTAGGTCTAACTTGGCTAAGAGTGGACAGATCAGCCGGAATGCACTTTGTCCATGTGGTTCTAAAAAAAGATATAAATGGTATGTTTATGGCCTAATTTGCTGCATAGTATGGGAATCTTGTGGAGTACATTGCATAAGCTCACGGAAGACATTATTTCCTTACATCATGCCTTAAATTGACAAGGAAATCAACTGGATTTATATCTGCCATCTTATTTATTTTAAACTCATTTCCTCCTTCCTGTTCCTTATCCTTTCTAACATATGCATTTTAATTCACATTATGATCCATGCTCACTCTACATGCTTGGTTCGTTTTTAATAGCTGTCTTCTCCTACCTCAAGTGGGTTGCAAATCATAATATTATGGGAACTCTTTTCCCCCGTGTAGTGATGATATCTAGAAAACGAAGAGATCTTTTTATCGTGTCTGTTATTTTCCTTTTAATTCTAATTGTCTTTCCATGCTTGTTTTAAAGGTGCTGTGGCAAGGATTCAAAGAATTAAGAAGCTACCATATTAGAGGTGTTATCGACCAAGGATTCAAAGGCTCAAGAAGCTACCATAGTAGAGGATACTACATCTGTATTCAAAAATGAGATTGATCCTCAACATGGTAGATATCAAGGTGCAGTCTCAAATAATATCTCTCAGGGTTAATCTCCTTAGATTTTCCTTAAAGTAGTATTTTGCCTATAAAAAGGCACATAATTTTGCGAGAGGAGAGTAGACAGATAATTCCAACTTGCTTCTGATGGATTGCGATGGAACTATTTGTTATAAAATGCAAAAAATAAAGCTTTTGTGGCAGATCCCACCTCATTATTGTTGTTATCTCCATCTTCTTTGTTTTCTTCTCCTTGCTTCCTGATTTATGTGTATCGGGTTCATTTGCAGTTTTGCATATTGATGTAGACCTAAGTCCTTGAAAACTTGGTTTTTTAGATGGAAGGCTTGGTGATAATGGGGAAGTGAAAAATGTTGTGAATATACAAGCTAATTTTGTTTGTAAAGTTGTGCATATGTGCCGCTATCGCGGTGCAAAGCGAAAAGTTTGGTGATTGCTTGCTAATGTACTCGGTAACTTTTTTTAATCGAGATTTATACATTCATTAAGAGATAATTCATAAACACTAATCATAAATACAACGAAAATAGCTTTCTATAGAGGATATATATAAGAATAAAGTTCGATTTGAACTTATATTTTTTTTTTAATTAAAAAAGAGATGTATTAATCATTCAATTAAATAATAATTTAGTCGGCGAAGTTAGTTTATAGAATAATTTGTGAACATTTGAATCAAATTTCATATTGAAAAGTTCGCCGATGATTGAGTTAACTTTTGCCATGTTTAAAATTATGTTTGGTTCAATTCTCGCGTGTCTACCGTTTCACCACTGAGGCATTTTGAAAGTCAATCGTATTTCATAAATATGATATCTATCTAATATGATCTATGAAATATATGATAAAGGTGAAGTGTTGGAGTATTTCTATTGATCGGTGATGTCATATAGGCTCGAGTTGGACATCTAATTGCTTCGATTTAAATTATCCGGATGATGTCTTATATATATTAATTATAAAAAAGATGAACAATCAAACCTATTTCTCGATTCAATAGAAGCCCAAATACGTGAATAAAGTCTCAAGCAAAACACGATTTCTCGTGTTTAATTTATTTATAGTCACTTCCTGAATTCTTTGATGATGTGAATTCAATTTTCACTTGTCCCAAGCTTGAATCAAACTAATTCAGACACAAAATATTATGATCATAAACATATTTAAAGACTAAAATGAGAATTTCAAACTAAGAATTAATTAATAATTGAATGGGAATTGAACCAAATGCTTTATATAATCTATTAATGATCCACTAAATCTATTAAACTTAATTAATGACTTCATTAGATTCTAAAATCCACTTATTAAGTATTCAATATTTAACATTATTAAATTGAAATTTTCGAAAATAAAATTGAAATTTAAATAATATGTTGTAAAAAAATTATAATACGAATTTAAAAATAATAAACATAATATTTCAAAATTTATGTCATGTAAAATTTTTTTATGATTATATTCTAAATTTAATTTTGTTTTTAACAACTAAATATGTGAATTTAATTTTTTTTAATAATCAAATCAATACTATTTTCAGGTATTTGGGAGGAACGCTAAAACGACGTCGTACGCGTCCCTACTCAGTGCGTTCACTCCTACTATCTTCTTGCCTAAGCTTCCTTGCAGTTCACTACGATGGAGAGTGGCGAAACTTTGAATGCTCTGCGATCATATGGCTTTCGGGAAAATGAAGTGGTGGATATCTTCTCATTTTTATCTAGAAATTTGGCATTTCTCAGACTCATCAACTTCTCCGTGTATGTATGCACATTCTCGCACAGTCTCTCCATTTCATCGAACATCCTAATGTTTCATTCTCATTTTTCTTCAGGCATTTTGGTCAAATCTTTATATTTGTGTTCTTTTTCATTTCCTGAATCTAACCTTTAGATTCTGGATATTTTATTAGTTTGAGTTTAGTATTCTGAATGCCTCTGTGTTATCTGGTTTTTCCTTTTCATTTACATGGTGAATGGAGAAAAGTTTGTTTGTTTCCTAAATTTTATATGCACATCCAGAGAATAAGAACAAGAAATGCTGCGAATTACTATGTAAAACTGATTTTGTTTCCAATTATCAATTCCTGCAGCACGATATCTGATCATATTATCTTAATGTTGAATTGGTTTTTCAATTTGATATTCTTATTGTGGATGGTTCTTTTTGTGTTAAAAAATTACTAGTATGGAGATGGGACTGAAAATTAGGGCTTATTACCTGCTAAACTGTTCATCTGGTTTGGTGTATTAATGGTTAAAACAAAAGTTGCTAAGCAGGGACAGAAAGGACCTTAAAAGATAAAATATGGTTTTCTTTTTTAATTGTGTAGATACATTTTTACCAGCAAACTTATGAACAGTTGGTACATTTCTTACTTTATAAGAAGTTGTAGATTCGAGTCACATTGCGTGTTCCGTCGTTGTGTTATAATGAGTTTATATGTGTCACCTAATTTTTGAGATATATATACTTTTACTAAAAAAAGTATGTATATATGATTTAGCTTATATTATACATTTAGCATTTAACATTTTTCTTTATATTATATATACACAGTATATACTTTTACTAAAAGAAGTATGTATACACAATTTAGCTTATGTTATACATTTCACATTTAACATTTTTCTTTATATATACATACATATTCAACGTCTTTCTTTATATTATACATACACATTTAACGTTTTTCTTTCTATAGTTAGACTAATACTATGAATGTATAGATTCAGAATTTTTTTAAAAAAATTTAGATTGTTATAAATTTTTTTTTTCTATAAATGTAGATTTATATGCTTATATTGCTATTCTAGATTAAAAATACTATAGACGATTCAATTTTTAATTAATGATTTTATTTTTAAGTGGACCAGATGATGAAAAGGCAAATTTTTTTAGGAGGTCTTAAATGCTTGAGCTGACAGGAAAGCACCCAATCAAACCTTTATATTCTCCTCGGAAGAGGGTTCTTCTCTATATCTTACGAGGCAGATATAAGGGAAAATATAGTGTGGTAGGTAGGTGTGGCGAAAAGACGACTTGCTTCGCTGCCAATGCAGATTGGTATTTTTCTACTTTGCCTTGAAATGTAGGTTCTTTCATTCTTCATTCGAAGAAGGCTGAATATACAACGAAATTAATCGTACCATTTCTGTAAGTTTTGCGATTCAAAGTCAATCTTAGTTTCTTGTATAACATAAATGCTAACACTGCAGTGACAAATTTAGTCTGCAACCATAAACATTATGAAGGGT
This sequence comes from Carica papaya, assembly GCF_054855325.1. Taxonomy (NCBI): domain Eukaryota; kingdom Viridiplantae; phylum Streptophyta; class Magnoliopsida; order Brassicales; family Caricaceae; genus Carica; species Carica papaya. The sequence continues at coordinate 36,278,248 of NC_142314.1, read as the reverse complement.
TACTTTTCTTTTTAGATGCCATATTGGATTCTTTGGTCGATATCTCTGCATTTAGGTCAGTTTTGGTATCAATTTGAATGCTTTCTTCTTGCAGGCACCGATATCTCTAATTTGCTTTTGTGGCTTTTTATACTGGTACTTTTGGTTGTATGTTCAATGTTTCTGACTTAGATTAATGGAGATTTCGTCGTTGGTATTTGGTTACTCTTTCAAAAATTCAAAAATTTTTATCGATAATAGTCTCATAAGTTTGATTTTTTCTCACCGAGATTTAAAATGATCTGATCGGCCACTTATTGTCTCGTAACTTTGATATGTAATGCCTTAAAAATGATTCTGTCTTCATTAATAATATCTTGCTTGCACTTACCATTGTTTGATTTGCTTGGCATTTTAGAATATCTTGTGGTGTCAATTCAGTGTCAGTTTAGCAATGGGGTCAACAAAAAGAAATAGTTGGGAGGAGGAATACTTTGTCATGAAAGAGAAAGGGGAGATTGGATTTATTGATTTTGATGAGGATCAGTCCATAACGAGTTATAACCTAAGGGATGAGGGACCAGTGAGTATATCCATTCCATTTCCTCTTGTTCAAGGGAAGCCCCAGTCAGTTGTGGTTGGAGAAACTGCAAAGTGCTCAATCACATTGCAGAACACTACTAGTGACTCAGTTGAACTTTGGGAGATCAAAATATATGCCTCAAATCCTGAAAATACATTCACTTTGTCTCTTATTGAACCACCGGCTCCCAACTGCTTGGAGTTATATTCTCTTGAGGATAGAGTTCTTGAGCCCCATGATACTTTAACAATTTGGTTATCTTGCAAACCAAAGGAGATTGGTTTGCATACGTCCGTGGTGCATTTTGAGATGAATGATGATAGATTTGAACGCATGGTATTTCTGTTAGCTGAGGATGCAGTCTCCCAATCACTGGTGTCAAGCAGACCATATTTAAGAGATCCAAGACGCAAACAGTTTGCTGTTGATAAATATGTGAGCAGCCCTCGTCCAGCTACAGCTACACATCAAGGATTGAAGCACAAGCTTCCTGAATATCCAATTCCAGCAGATATCAGGGAGTTGATAGAGAACAAGGAAACTCCTGAGGTTGTCACACAAGAGTTAGGCAAGGAGAACTATGTTTCTTTCTTCAGTACCCTGCTTATAATGGAGGAGCTGGAATTAGAGGTAATTATCAATGCTTGATTAGTTAAAAGTAGTGCTGCAACATAATTCTCATTTATATGCAATGTGCATGCATGCATGTTGGTCATGGTTTGGTGTGCTTGGTTTCAGAGAGAAATGAGGAACTACACCATGAATTCTGTCACCATGAAGAAAAAAGGAACTTGGCTCCTGGCTCTTGAGATCCCTGGGCTCGCAGAAAAGAGGCCGTCACTTTTACCTGGTGATCATGTTTTTGTGAAGCATGCCTCCAAATATTTCGATACCAACTATGTATACCAGGTATGCTGTTTCTTAATCTTTTAAGTTTTATGACAAAGAATCCGTGATTTGCAGTGACTATCTTTTTGAGGATACTAACAGAATGATAATCTTCTAGAAGATAATGTAAATAATTACTAGATGCTACTGCAAATGGAACAGATTTAGGTGCATAGCAGATGGCTTAAGCAATAGGATAGGAACTATGATGAGTCAAACTGAAGCATGCCTTCATCTCTTACACAACATAGAGAGTATAATTCGAGTTCCTTAGTGCTCGAACAGTTTCAATAGGTTTTAGTATCAAAGCTTCTATGCACCTTGTAAGACGTTCTTTATGGTTTCTGTGAGAACTTTTTGACCCTTTTTACTTGCATTTGCTTTTAAACTTAACTTTTTGTTGCTGCAGAGTTTTGACAAACATATGTGTTTTTTCAGGGTTTCATTTATCATGTTGAAGCTGATGAAGTAGTCTTGAGATTTGCCGATGAATTTCACGGACACCATAGAAATGGGAATTTATTTGATGTCTCCTTCACTTATAATAGGGTGAACATGAGGAGACAATATCAAGCTCTCCAAGCAGCAGCTACTTTAGATGTTGATATTCTTTTTTCATCTCAATTAACAGAAAGGAGATTTGTTAAGACAGTACCATTTACTTCATTCACTGGTTTCCTAAATGAGGAGCAGAAGCAAGCAATTAAGATGATCACTGGATGCAAAGGTGCTCCTCCTTATGTGATTTATGGACCCCCTGGTACAGGAAAAACAAGGACTTTGGTGGAAGCAATCTTACAGATATATGAAACAAGAAAGAATAGTTACACTCTTGTCTGTGCTCCATCAAACAGTGCAGCAGATCACATATTAGAGAAGCTTATTAGCACCGAGGCAGTTCAGGTTAGAGACACTGAAATCTTTAGGTTAAATGCCACCAGCCGTGCTTATGATGATGTTCAACCTGCGCACATTCGGTTTTGCGTCTTTGAGGATTCCATTTTCAGATGTCCTCCACTCATGGCATTAAAACATTACAGGATTATCATTTCTACTTATATGAGTTCATCTTTACTTTATGCACAAGGCCTAAAGCGTGGTCATTTCTCCCACATTTTCTTAGATGAGGCTGGCCAAGCTTCGGAGCCAGAAAGCATGGTACCAATATCCAATTTTTGTGGAAGGCAAACAGTTGTTATTATTGCAGGAGATCCAAAGCAGCTAGGTCCTGTATCAAACTCAAAAACTGCAGAGACCTTTGGACTGGGAAAATCCTATCTTGAAAGGCTGTTTGAAAGCGATCTTTATGGAAATGGAGATGAATTTTTTGTCACAAACTTGGTGAGGAACTATCGTTGCCATCCTGCAATCCTGGACCTTCCGTCAAAGCTTTTCTATAAAGGGGAGTTGCTTGCATGTAAAGAAAATGCTTCTGCATCTGCAACATATTCCTTGGATTTCATGCCAAACAAAGAATTTCCTGTTCTGTTCTTTGGTATTCAAGGTTTAGATGAGAGGGAGGGAAATAATCCATCATGGTTTAATCGAATAGAGGCAAGCAAAGTTGTCAATATCGTAAAAGAACTCATGGCAAGTGCGGATTTAAGGGAGGCAGATATTGGGGTTATAGCACCTTATCGTCAACAGGTGCTCAAAATCAAGAGGGTACTTGAGTCATGGGAAATGCATGATATTAAGGTAGGCAGTGTTGAGCAGTTTCAAGGACAGGAAAGAGAGGTCATTGTCATATCTACTGTCAGGTCAACTGTGAAGCATGATGAATATGACAAAACCTTCTATTTGGGTTTTCTTAGCAACCCAAAGAGATTTAATGTTGCAATTACCCGTGCCAAGTCCTTGCTTATAATTGTCGGAAATCCACACATTGTTTGTAAGGTAGTTACTTATTAACTGTTATATTTCCTTCTTGTTTACCAGTGCTGGTTGAATTTCTTATTTACTTGATCATTTATGCAAGGTGGTTACTTATTCCTTCTTGTTTACAAGTGCTGGTTGAATTTCTTATTTACTTGATCTTTTATGCAATTTCGCCTAACACTTGGCAACATAGCTTATGTGCTTCCTGTGATTATTAATTGGTGATTTGCTGCTTCTCTTTTATTTTATTTTATTTATTATTTGCATCTTCCATCCAGGCAGTGCTTCTGTTTTTCTCACCATTCTTATACACTTAATCACTGGTACATTCCCCGTAGGCTATATAATGACCTCTAGGATTAGCCAAAAGCAGACAAAGCCATTTACATACGATCACAGACATAGCTTCTCATAAGCCAAGAACTTGGAAAACTTAGTTTCTTAAGCTCATAAATATGGGCATGCTAGTCATTATTTTGGAATTAAGTTTGTGGTGATTCTTCATCAGCACACTCTTTTTTGAAGGGAAAACCTTTTGGTAGAGCCGCGTTTTCAGAAAAATAATATATAGCAGATTGAAATACAATTACAGCATAAGAACCTTCTTAGCCATATTCAGGCTAACAAAACAAGTTTATGCAGTTTGGCATTTAGCTAGAAGATGGATTCAGTGGTAAAGCAACACTAATGCTCTTCTTTGTGCGGAACAGGATTTTCACTGGAACAAGCTTCTATGGTATTGTGCTGATAACAACTCGTACCAAGGCTGCCCTCTTCCTGAAAGGAAAGAGTTGGTTGATGAGTCAATTCCGATACATTCTTCGGATCCGGATCAGCAATTTCCTTCAGAAACGACTCTGCAGCCAGCGGTGGATGAATCTGAGTTTTCCGATGGTTGGAAATAAATTTGTTAGAACTTTTTTTTTTTTTCTCTCGAATTCCTTGTCTTACTCTCCTTTCTGTCAGGATAGTAAGTACATCTTCTGGAATAGTTGCTCTCTTTTTGGTATATGTACTCTATATCTCCATAGCATGAGATGAATGGTTCTGATTTGGGTTTATTGAGAAGTAAAACTGATGATGTTGTAATGGAGGAGATCACTTCATCTGATGTCTATTACTCCATTTATTGTTGTAAAAGATTGTTTGCTGAAGGTGGAATCAGAACTCACCACCATTAGGAGATGTTGGAAAAATCTGTTTGGTTGAGCTTCCCTTGATTAGGCATCTATCAATTGCTTGTTCAATTATCTTGTTTTAGTTTCCCATCACCATTGGTCTTTTAGGTATATAAATTATAATGCATTATTTATCTGTTTTTTTATTTCTACACGTAGTTAACAAAAGGTATAAACTAATATACATCAAAATCAAAGTCAACAAACAGACAAACTTAATAAATAAATTATATCAGAAAAGGAAGAGCATTAAAGTCGATTCTCCTCTCCTCTACCCTTTGAACCCATAAGAACCCTACGATTGTTCCTTATTACTGCGAATCACTATCACCAACTTTGTTGCTGTGGAGATCTCATTACAGTATACATGCATAGACAAGCACGTATGCACGTAAATATATTACATGGAGATTGATCTATCAACAATCACTCTTCGTCCATTCAGGTCAACGGACGTCGACGACTTCATGTCCTGGGCAGGAGATGATCAAGTAACAAGATCCATCAGATGGGAGACTTTTACATCGAGGGAAGAGGCCTTGACCTTCATCAAGGAGGTATGTATAACCCACCCCTGGCGCAGATCCATATGCATCGGCGACCGTTCGATTGGGTTCGTGTCAATCTTCCCGGGATCGGGTGACGATAGGTGTAGGGCTGATATAGGCTATGCTGTGGCTGCAAAGTACTGGGGCCATGGGATTGGCACCAAGGCAGTGGAAATTGCAGTGTCCCAGATTTTTAAGGACTGGCCTCATTTGGTGAGGCTGCAGGCTTATGTCGATGTAGAGAACCAGAGCTCTCGGAGGGTGCTAGAGAGGAATAAATTTCAAAAGGAGGGGTTGTTAAGAAAATATGGGTTTCTCAAGGGGAAAATAAGAGATTTGCTTGTTTATAGCTTCTTGTCTGCAGATTTTCCTGGACAAGAATGATGATTATAATATGTTACGGGTGAAAGAAGTATGAATTAGCGTGGCTTGCTATGTGCGAGTCATCCTCATATATGGTTGGCTTTATTGTAATCTGGAGGAGTTTAATTAGTTTTTATAATAAAAAAGAGAAAGGATTGGAGTAATTTTTTTTTTTGAAGAGCTTGGAAAAAATCTTTTAGTTTAGTTTCAAATTTTTTGAATCAAATCCTTCGAATAAAATCTTAATTCGATATGATCGAATATAATAAAATTTGGAGAAAAATTCTCGAAATTTTGCGAAGCAATGGGGAAAAAAAAAAATTAAAGAACAGAGCAGTATGAAGACTGAAATGAGAAAAACCTGTACTTGTTCATTTTGTAAAAAGGCAATTCTGTTTTGGGTTTCACGGAGCACGTATGTATAGACATTGTTTTGAGGTTTGGAGAAAAACCTATTGACACCCATCCAAACTATACAAAAAAAGCACTGCTGCTAATTTTTTTTTTTGTCTTCTGTTCCTAACGAGACAAATACTTTCAGATTGCACTTACCGCAGATCCACATACCAAATTCCTTGCCTTCCATCCAGCCCTTTTGGAGCTTCTATATTTAGTTACCAAAAATGCCAAAACAAAACATCCCTCTTATTCACAATTGCTAAACTGAAAACAGATTTCAAGGTGTCAAATTCACTGATATCTCCTGCGGCAGAGGTGAGCTTGGCTGGTCCATGGTCGAAGGGATTACGAGTCTCTGTAAAGGCTTCAGGGCTACTGTGAGTTGTGCAAATGATGGGCGTAAGTTGGGATCCCTAGGAAGCAATGACAGAAACGACAGTCAATTAAACAGGAATACATGGTGTACGATAATATTATTCTTATTCTCCTTTGATTTTTCTTTACTAGTTTCGTGTTCTGACTTACGTTTGCCAGCATTCCCACATTATCCTTGCAACCAGGGGATCAACTTCCTTAGGGATTTCAAGGCGGCGATTCTGAAAACCAACTGCACCCACTACTTGCATGGGATTCATGCCACTCCAAGGCAATCTCAAAGTTGCGAGCTCCCAAAGGATTACACCGAAACTATAAACATCACATCTGTACAGTCAAAAAAGTTACACATCATTTATACAGTTTGGAGCCGTACCATCTGACCCTCTTGTGTGTGTGTCTGTGCGTGTGTTCATAAGAATACAAATTATTCTGGAGATCCACAACAAGAAGAAATTGATAGTGGTGTACAAGAAAAAAAGATAAAAAACTTGCAACTTAAAAACTTTTCTTGAGAGAAAAAAGAGTAACCCCCCCACCAAAAAAGGAACACAAATGTCAAGAAAGCCTCCGAGTTCCTGAGCAGACGCACCAGAAGCAAAAAAATATATATATATATATGTATATATACATACACACATATTATCGGAGATGTGATCATTGTCATTGTTAAAAAAAATATATATCTGGTTATTAGAAGTAAAAAATACTCAAATTTAGAAAACACAGTCAAAATGCAAAACTAAAACACAGTCAAAATGCAAAACTAAGTTAATTTCTGTGTTTTCCATTAACATTAAAGACATTTTCCCTCAAATGAGAAAAAAACCAAGGGATTCTAAGGTCCTGTCTAGTGTACAGAGAGACCAGAACGTGACAGAGTATAACAGAATTAAACAGGATTGAGCAAAAAAAAGGTATATAATGGCTTAAACACTCTTTTATACTCTTCAATGTTTTATTTGGTATTTTTAAATCATTTAAAATTAATTATATATTTAACAAATAAATTAACTATAATTGTTAACAATAAGCTTATTTTAGTAAAAATATACATTAGTTTTTTCTTTTATAATAGAAAAAGGAGTATTATTGAGAAGGAAAAGAACAATACAAAGAAAACAGGGGAGAAGTTATCCAGCAGAAGCATAAGAAAAATGTATAGAATAGAAAGTAAAATTTAGATAACACAGAAAAGGTAACAGATCATGTCCCAGCTCCTATAAAAATATAAATTAGTAAAATTAAAATCTAATATTAAAATTATAATAAAATTAAAAAGAAAGATTGATGTGATCAATTGTGTTGGAGTGATCAATCTCTAAAGTCATGATCTTCCTATAGTAAGGAATATGCATGGGCCACTCAATTCAAAAATAACATTTAATTAGTGTGAAATTCTGAAAAAATGATTAGAGAAAAGACAAGAGAGGGATATTTTAAAGAAAATATAGTTTGTTTTTTGGGGGAACAAATTTATTTCACCATTTTGTAGAACAAAATTATTCTCTTGGTTCATACTTTTTACATTGTAGAGTCCTTATCTTTTTTCTACCAAAGATAGTAGCACTCTTTTGTTCAGTCCAATCCACAAATTTTATGGACCAAATGCTACCAAAACTTACTATTTTAAGGATTTCTCTCTTCACATCCTTTGGCTATATCTTAATTTTTTTCTTCTATGACCACATACTTAAGTTCTTCATTTCTAAATAATCAGTTTTCAGTTTCAACAATAAAACACATTTTTCGATTTTCTTGTTAAGAAAGCATAAATTAAAAATGCAAGAAGCTATTTTCTACAACTGGATCACACTTAAAATTTAAATGAATCACTTTGTCATTTCCACAGCAAACAGTGCATTGAATCTAGAGTTGTGAAAAGAAACAAAAACACACTGAAAACAAGAAAGAAAAAGAAAAAAGAAAAGGATTGATCAAGACTACTACGCACATACAGAACAGTTGAAAACAGGAAGCCAATAGGATTAAGGGAAATTACTCACTTTTCATTTGAAGGTTCGTTGCGGAGAACTTCTGGTGCCATCCACTCAGGCTAACATATTAAAGATAATGCAATCAGAGGCAAACTTATGATGCATCATTAAAGAAAGCTCCAAAAACACATTGCTGTTTCACCATTATCCCAGAGACAAGTGAAACAAGAGAATAATAGAATCGTAATGTCAAACTTACTGTTCCAGCAGTTGATTTGGATGACAAAAATGTGTTATGCTTCAAGCGTGATAACCCAAAATCACAAACCTGTATCATTTAGCAACGCATTAAAAGATATCTAAAAAAAGTATGAATGCATAACGATGTAATAGATCATGATTAAAGGCAACTGTCAAAACCAAGAGAAGAAAACACGAAGGAATAAAGCTTGAGACCCCCTTTCTCTTCCTCCCATATGATTTTTCATGTTAAAATTTGAGTAGACTCCAATATCAATATTTTACAAGTTTCCTTTTCCTATAATTTATTGGACAATTAGCAGGTTTTGAGATTTAAGTTGGAATTGACATTCAAGTACTAGTTACATGATCTAAGCAACACCCGATTCCAACAAGGGACTTTGGAGGACCATTCCTTTTTTGGTTAACCCATTGTGGACTTGGGAGCCTATTATGGACTTGTTGAAAAAAAATTGGCGGGTGGAAAAGAAATTTCCTATCTAAATAATATACTAACTTGCCATTTTAACCATTCCGGCCAGTATAGCGACTAAACTTGAAAATATCAAATGTAGGTTCCTTTGGGGGGATGAGGATGGAGACAAAATATCATTTGGTTAGGTGGAAGGAGGTGAAGAAACCAGTTAAGGAGGGGGGTCTCCGGTTAAGATCAATAAGGGAGTTAAACCGAGCGCTCCATAGGAAGTGGCTGTGGAGGTCTCTTGTTGAAGAGGAGAAGCTGTGGAGGAAGGTGGTGCAGGCGAGATGGGGTGACTGGAAAAAGGAGAGAGGCAGGAGGGGAAGATTTAAGCTGCACATCGGATGAGTCTTTGGAAGAAAATAAGGGATGGCAGTTTTATTTTCAGGGGCTGTGTGGGCTGGTAGTTAGGTAACGGAGAGGAAGTCAGATTCTGGCAGGATGAATGGATGGGAAATTTTAAGTTAAAAGATCACTTTACAAGAATTTTTGCTATCACTTGTGATAAGGAGGTTAGGGTGAAGGAGACGTATGAGACTGTTGGGGAGGGAAAGGTGTGGAATGTGAGGGTGAAAAGAAACCTACAGGATTGGGAAATTGAAGAGTACAACAACCTACTGTTGTGTCTGGCTAACATGAAGCTGAATGATGATAAAGACAAAAGGGTTTGGAAGCCGGATGCTAAGAGGTTTTTCGGTGAAATAATTGTATAGCTTTCTATGTAAGAGTGAAAACAGTGGTAAGAAGACGGTACCATTTAAGCAAATTTGGAAAACCAAAGCTCCACCTAGAATGGCATTTTTACTTGGGAAGCTGCTAAAGAATGCATATTGACTCTTAACATATTAAAAAGGAAAGGTAACACGGTGGTTAATAGATGCCACCTATGCAATGTAATCATTTATTGTTGACATGTCCTGCGACATACAGTATTTGGGCCACTGTTTTCAGGTTGTTAGGGTTAAATTGGGTTATGCCTAGCAACGTGAGTGGTGAGCTGTGGGCATGGGAGAGTTTTTGTAAAAAAAAAAAGCATTTGTTTCTTATTCCACTTACTATTTTTTGGATTGTGTGAAAGAAAAGAAATGCGAGAGCCTTCGAGGATATATAAACTAATCTTATAACCATTAAGGATAGATGGATTCACAGTTTTTGTTCTATTTCGTTAGATCATGACATCAAAAATTGGAAAGACTTTGGATTAGTCATGAACTATTTGATTGATTTGTAATTATTTTATATATAGGCGGTACCCCTTGGATACCTTTGTGAATAATAATACATTTTTTTTATTTCAAAAATAAAAAACAGAAGGCATGAATGATGCGTGTACTTGCATTGCCCAAGTAAGTAGCCTAAGTCAAGGTTCGTCTACACGAATAAAAGACTCGGACTCATATATCTACAAAGAAAAGAAACCCTATGACGGAGATAATAACAAGATGCACATTATGGCAATTATAAAATAATAAAATTTATGAATTAATTTATCAAACAGTTCCATTTCTTGATAATAATTACAATTCGGATTTATTAAGCATTTAAGAATTAGAACCATAAAACAATAATTAAAATATGTTAAATAATCAAAAGGTACATATGCCAATATTTGTTTTTCTGGATCATTTATCACTAGTAGTTCCAGCATAACGTTAGAAACACAAAAGGCTTGTGTACCCCATAAAATATCCCTTCTGACATGGAAGGCAAGAATAAGACATATACTTGCATTATCAAGTAACTAGATTAAAACAGAGGTTCATCTAGGCGAATACAATATTATGGCTCACACAGAAGGCTGGACAGAAAACTAACTTTGACGCTACAAATATGAGAAGAAAGATAAGAGAACTTAAAAAAGAAATGAAAGCTAAAAGAATGAAATGGAGCATATATACCTTGACAGTCCAGTTTTTATCGACTAAAAGGTTAGGTGATTTCAGATCCCGGTGGACAATTGTTGGTGTGCTGGTGTGCAGGCAATTCATACCTCTTGCCTGGAAAAAGACCAAAGATTTTGTATCTGATATAGAATTTATGGCCATAAAGAAACAATATTTGCATGATCAATCCCATACCACGTCGAGAGCCATTTTTATTCTACGCTTTTCATCAATCTGACAGTGAGGACGATGAAGAATCCTATAAAGACTTCCCCTGGAAAACAAAAATGTCATTCACACAATTTAAAACAGCAGCAACCTCAGCATGTCATATTGGGCCAATGATGCACAATGAATTCAACACATCAAATAATACCTTGGCAGAAACTCAGAAATAATAGAGAGATTTGGAGGACGAGTAACAGCACCCATGAATAGAACAACATTTGGATGGCGCAGCCTACGCATTATCCGCACCTTACATGAAAAGAAAAAATAAATTTTAATAACGCATGATCAATGATTGACAAATAATATTAATGGCAATAATCCCGGAAAACAAATGCTATTCCATTAATTTTATAGATATGTTGAAAATGTACTGCACAAATAACAATTTCAAAAAATTTCAGCTATCTAGTTTTCGCTCGAAACAGTCCCCATTAACCCTGCTCATCACAAAAGGGATGAGAAGAAAAACATATTCATAATAAAGAAGGGGAAAAAATATCAGTTTGAAGTTATAGTTGTATGATGAGCAAATAAGGCAGTCTGTTTGAATTTATAGTTGTAAGATGAGCAAAATAACAGGACTAGATGGATCACTTATTGCTTACTTCTCTTTTGAACTCTGCCAAAGCAGCACCAGAAAAATCCTGGTCTAAGAACTTCTTCACAGCTACCTCCTGTAGCCAACAACCAGCCAATGGTAAAATGAAGAATTTGTATGTTATAACTCTTTGATGAAAGGAAAAAAAAAGATCCTAATATGGAACATAAGAATGTGGCAAAAGATGGATCTGCCAAGGATCATGTGCATCATATAATGAATTCCTCAGGATTGCGAGGAGAATGGCTACTGAAAGATAAAAACAAAGGAAAGAAAGATGGAGCAAGTACAAGGAAAACAGCTACAGTTTCAAAGGGTACATAATTCTTCAAATACACCAGAACAATCTTCTTATTTTTGTAGACCTTTTTACCCTCCAACCCAGCAAGTATCCTTTCTGGGTATACCTGTAAGAATAGGGTACATGCACTTTGATTGCCAGAAATTCCTTTCTATGCATTCTTAGTTCTATACTTCTTCCATTCTTTCTAATACATTTTCCCTTTACTACTATAGATTTTTTTTTCGCAGTATAAAACTATTAATCGAAAGAAAAACAACAATCTGAGGGATAATCATCCACCTAAAGAAATAAAAACAAACAAAAAGCTACACTAATACAAAATAGGACACCAATCTTTTTCCAGAATAGGCAGAAAAAAATCCTTCAAAATAAACAAAGCTTTAGCCCAAGGAAAAAGTGAAAAATGCCATCATCTCTTAAACACCATCAAACAGTTACGATATTTTCTTAAATAACATTACTTTCTGAGCAAAACACCCATAACTCAGCAAAAAATAGGCCATCTTCTAACCAGCTAAATGACCCTTTGTCCGTAAAACCATATAAATCATTGGTGAAGAAAATCTCCAAGTACAAGACACCTAAGAAACACCAAAGGGAAAATAACCTGGTCTTAGTCCGCCAAGTTATCCCAAAGTAAAGAAACAAACAACTACTATATACCAAGCAATGACAGCACATAAGGCCCACATCCAGAGGAAGTGTCGTTTTGAAGTCAGGGGACCTAAAGCAAGTGGTTAATGTTAATCATCTTTACCACTAGTCCACAAAAGTGCATTTAATGTGGTGACAGATAAGAAACTTAGAGAACAATTTGCAGTGGAGGGGAATCATAGATAAATCACCACATGCATGCTAATACAAACATATCAAAGAGAACGAAGATAAAAAAAATGAGGGCTAAAATGGATGAGAATAAGAAATAAATGAACCTATTAAGAAATAAATGAACCTATTCAGGCAAGCAATCAAGTTCAAGTACAAATGGGGTATATATAACTAACCGTGCCATTCCAATCAGCTCGATAGACCTCCCCATATGAACCTATTGAGAAGACAACATAAATATCAAAAGATCACAGGATTTCAAGAAAATTTCAGCACATTGCGCTGCTAAATTCAAATATCACAATTGACTAAGTAAATGTCAAGTTGGAAGAAAGAATAACACGTTCTGACTCTTGCATGAAATAAAAAATAAAAGAATGAGTTAACTGTGTTAAAAACTAATTCACAGAAAAAGATCAGATAGATCATTACCTAGTCCAATTCTTTCGCCAAGAACCAGGTCTTCCCATGGAATTTCACTTTCACCTACATCTACATCGTCAAAGATTTGATTATCAACCCTGCTTGTGCTAGAATCAATTGATGAGCTGGGACTTTCTGGATCCTTCAATTTCAGACCGGTTCCCATAAATCTGTCATGGAGGGACTTTTTGTAATCATGAAAACCTACTTCACTGTTTTCATGTTCGTTTACTGTGTTTATTGCATTATTTTGCAAATCTTGCCCATCCTTTGAATTTTCTTTTTTAAACTTAGTGCTTGCATCCTCAGTCGAAGGTACGTTGCTGGAGTTATTTGTACTAGAAGCCAACAGTGTACCAACACCACCAAGTGACATCCTGGCGTCATTATCCTTGCAGGAGGGATTTGAATTGCCAGATGTCTTGAAACCATGTCGATAGACCTCTTCAGATGGATTGATCTTTGTAGAAACTGATGGCAGGATATTATTTTTATTAGGTTCACGATTCAGTTTTGGAAAGAGACCCTCCATATAATTAGATTCCTTCTTTTTAGGCACCTCATTACAAGTATAATTTTTCCACATCATTGGTACAGGAGGTTGACCAGAAACAAAGTTATTTCTCTGCATTTGAAAGTCATCGACTTTACTCTCCCCAATTTTGTTGGGAATGGATATTTTGCCAGTTCCCTTTACCTGAAATGGATTAAGATCTGCAAAAAGGTTTTTAGATTCTTCCTGACTATTTTGGCCATATGGAACAACATTAACATTCATCCTCGAACCATCACCAGTTACATTGGTTCCTCTAGTCCCTTTGTAGAGAGGGTTTCCAGTTCCTGATGATGCAGTAGCCTCATTCACTCTGCTAGCTGTTCCAGAAGAACCAACACCAGCATCAACAACTGAACCAGGGTGTGAAAGCCTGGAACCTGCTATTTCAGCATTCGAACCTCTATCCATGCGAGAATAACTATCCATTGCAAAGTTCTGACTGCTGCCTTCTCCATGTACTGGCCTTGGCCTTGAGGAATCAAGGTCATCAGAGGAATTTAGTGCTTGGACCTTAGCCGAGTTTGAATTATCTGCCTTAAGGGCAGTATCCCTCAAACTTGGAACATCAGCAGGTATAAGTGTCCCCGGAGCTGCCATAAGATCAATCAAAAACTCTCTGCATGCAGGAAAATATATATTAGATGTGCACAGAAGTAAAACTTAGTTCAAATAACAGGCAGAGTTTATAACCTTTCATCCTCAAGCTTTATTATATTTACGGCATCATCCTCGCTGCCAGTGTAATGACTACCTTTTACCAGCCTACAAGGGAAGCTTATATTGTCAGCCAATACCTGCAAGAAGAGAAACAAAGAAAATATTTCAAACAAACTTCAAAAATAAGTTAGAGAGTCAAGGTCGAAAACATGCTTATGCAAATTAATTTCGAAAAAAGATGTCTCTATTCCCAATAACTTTGCACCAGAATAAGTTTAAAAAAAAAGAGATTGATTTACTATCTATGTATACATTTCTTTCATAACCATTCCCCTGAGAACTGATACGCCTTGAGAAAAAAATCAAAGCTCAACTTGGCATGGTTCAATAGGAATGGATTTGTAAGTCAATGAATTCAAGTAAGAGAGAGATTATTTAAAATTCCAATGGAAGATCATCTGACACAGTACTGTAGCACATAACAATTTCTCAACATAAATTCAAATGGGAAGAACAACAGCTACATAAATATGTATACACTTGTTCACATATCCTAGTAGGCATTTCCAACAAACAAACTATACCCATAAAATAGTTCAACAGCTGACCTTGAAAAGCAAAGCACGGTGCCGTGACAAGCCTATTTTTATGGATCCAATAGGAAACACACTGGTGTGGAGGGATGTCTTCAACTCTGTGCTTTTCTCCATCCACCTGGCTAACATTATATTGGCATCCTTTACCGGCCCACCCATGTGCCCAGTAACGAGTTCAGCAAGCCTCTGAACTAAAATACCAACATTTGTAGGAGGGCAGTCTAGTGCAATGCATTGTGCAACTTGAACTAATTCTTCCAGACCCGTATCAATTGTTCGATTAACTACTACAGCCTCAAATCCCGAACTGCCACAGTTAGTTTCAAGATCGGTTACAGATGGCATTTTACGTTGGGCTTTTGAATCTGCAGATAGTCCATATACATCAGAGAAACCATCAACCACCTTCTCCTCATAGTCAAGCACGCCAAATTCCTAGCATACCCCCAAAAAAAAGACACGATCAATCAAAACAAATAGAAGCAAAACTGGAGCATGATTAAGATAGCAGTAAGATAAGATATAAAGGAAACAACATAAATGTTTATACTTAAATATATATAGCAAAACGAGTGTGTTCAAAGGAAAGTGACATTTACCAGAGAGATTAAATGATCCATGCTGAACTTATGAATTTTACCATTCTACGCACTATATATACATAGGAATAAATTTTCAAATAATTACACATGAAACCCACAATATTAATAAGGAAAATCTTTCAACCACGAAACACGATATTAATAAGGAAAACCTATCAACTGGGGAACCATGCAGTTACCTTATGTGAAGCCCATTCGCTCCAACTCCTACATGCAACATTCCGACGTACTTGTTTTACGAAAGATTTTCCAGAATTTTAGATAAACAAAACATTTCTTCTAGTCTTCTTTTTTTTCCATCATTAAAAAATGAAGCATATTTAAAACAGTAAATTGCCCTGACAGACATCTAACTAGTAACCATATAATACCAAGCAATACCCCATGTTTGCGTTCTTTCACTGTGATTCAGTACAATCAGGACCGAAAGATCAGTCCAACAGACACCTGAGCAGAAAGACACTAAAATATATCAATCGAGCATATCTCCACAACAACAGTAAGTAAAGCACATATAAGAGACAAATTGCCCCAACCAACAATCCACTGTCATCTACCAGCATAACGAGTAAATAACCCCAATTCAATTCTGAAACCATGAAATTCAACTCCCAAATAATGTTCCACAAACAAAATTCGGTTTCTTAAAGCGAAAGAAATGAGAAAGCGAAAAGCTCACCCAATACTGCCTCGATAACGCCTCTGCAGCTGCCTCCTTTCTATTCCTTCCAGAATCCATCCGATGATGGCTCCCCAAACTCAATAGCGTCGCCGCACGGATCTGATCGTTCTCCGGATCCTCCCTAGCCTCTGACGACGCACTGAGCGCTAGGGCAAGCTGCATCTGATACTCTTCCTCCGACGATATGAAATCCCCACGATTCATCGCAGCAGTCGGCGGTATCGGCGGAGGGCCACTTCCTCTTCCTGTCGCCACTGTCGCCCTCCCCGGAGACGATGATGGTGGACTCGCCGAAGTGTTGCTGGAGCCTGCACGCTGATTATCGGGACCACACGAAGGAGAAGGTGGTGTCTCATTTGTCCGATTATGGTCGTGACTGCTCCCTATGTGTAGCTTCTTGAAAATGTGCTTCATTTTCTCCGTTTCTTCGTTCTATCTCTCTACTTTCAGACTCTTTATCGCTTCAATTGACTAACTCCCTACTCTATTCGATATTTACACATTCGGATTCTCAATTTTCTTCCACTTCCCCTCCCTTTCTCCCTCTTCCTCCCTCACTTTCTTCCACTCTCTCTCTCTGGTTTTCAGTTCGGTTGTCAGGAGAAAGTGTTAGGAGGGAAAACAGAAAACTCACGGCAATAAGCAGCCAGTATGGTGGTCGACCAATAAATAGACGTGAAGATTGATTAAATTACGAAAATGACACGAGAAAATGCTCGGCATACGTAGCGTTGACAATAAACAGGTAACAGCGCCAATCAAGGACTGACATGTGGTTGCTGACAAATGTATCAGGTGAATGTTATACGCGTGGCAGGTGAGGGTCCACGCGGCATAGTCATCTAGTTTTCAAGGTCCTGTTTGGCTAAATGCTCTAAAATTAATTGCATAACGATTTCAATTTATATATTAATTACCATTTTTTACTTGAATAGTTATTTTCTTTTACTTTTTATATAAAATTTTAAATTATATATTTCGCGTATATTTTTTTAAAAAATTATATTATAATTAGTTTAGGCATATTACTTTATTAATAAGATATATGAATATTTATTTTTAAAAAATTAAATGCGTTATTGAAGCACTTATTCTTTAAGTTATGAGCTTTTAATAAAATCAATTAATCATACATATTTTTATTTGTAATTAAATTAGAAATAATATGTTTATTAAATATAATTTTAATCGTTTTATATATTCAATATTTAATATTTTAAATTATTTTAAGATTTTAAATACCCCCTTTAAATATTATTTTAAACTTACCATAAAAATATAATCTTATTATATCATGTATTTAAAAATAATCTTATATCATGATATAAAATAATTAATCGAAAAATATATACATATATAATAATGATGCATGTTGGTAATTTTTATAGACAAATATAAATGTAAAAAAAAAGAGAAAACTAAATGATCAAGTAATTTAACATTTAAAAAATGAAAATACTTGGTTTCTCATTTGTAAGAGAACAAAATCTGCTCTCAAGATATATATATATATATATATATATGTGCATATATATCTAACTTAATTAATTATATATATCTCTCTCCAATAGTACTTTAATAAAAATGTTATTTTTTTCTAATGATAAAAATTCTTAAAGTTACAATTATATTTTAAGAATGTTTTTCAATATAATTATTTTGATTTTGATAATTAAAGATTCATTCAAAAATTAAGAAATTAACATTAAAAAGATGAATTCATTCAAAAATTAAATAACTAACATTAAAAAGGATGAAAATACTCAATTTCTCATTTGTAAGAGAACAATATATGCTTTAATATATATATATATATATATGTCTGTGTGTGTTTATATATAGCTAAGTTAATCATATGTATCTCCAATATATAATTACATAAGATTCATGGGTATTTTAATAAAGTTGATATAAAGATTCAGAGGGAGAAAGAAAAACCTCAAAAGATGCCAGTAGAAAGATACCATCCACAATAATTTGCATGCAAGAACATATTGAGGAGTGAAACCTAACTAAAAATTCAGTCAAAATAAATATGATGAAATCTGCTCCAAGATATTTAAAAAATAATCATATAAAAATACTAAAATTTTTAATGTAGAAAACTCTTTCAATGTGAAGGATAAAAACCATAGGATCTCTTTTGTTTCAAGTAAAAAGAGCTTCATTATAAAAATTAGTATTTACATCAATAATAAACAACCACTATAATTCTTAAACAAATACTCAACAACAAATCAACTAAACAACAAAAGATAATAAACAAAAGAATGGAGAAATATTACCAAAGCAGCCACTGTTCATACGAATGTGAACCCGATATTGTGTTACCTTGTTTGGTGTGCGTTACTGGTTTACGTATTCATGTTGATCGTGTAATTGAGATTAAAAAAAATAAGGATGGTATGTGAATTTATGAACGGATAAGTCGACAGTCTCACTAGATATCTTAGGAGATGGTGGACGGACCGGGTCCATAGGAGACCCTACCGAGAACGTGGTCTCTCATATCGGACAGAGTATGGAGACTTAAAAATATTTTGTCGCTCATACCGGACGGGGTATGGGGACGGCCCTGGAATTAAGGTGAATGGTTCACGTGTAACGGGGACCCCTATAGATCCTCAAAGATACTAATAGGCTGATAAAAGAGGAAATTTGCTAGCTGATGATTGAAATACAAAAGTATGATATGTGTTATGTTACAGATTGTGCATAATCTTATAATGTTTATAATGTTATTATTTTCACAAGTTGTTTTCATGAATCTCACCGAGTTAAGTGGACAGTAAAATATTTTATTATTGATAAATGAATTTGTTATAAATTATGCTCAATTGGTCGTTTTTATTTTCTATCAATCTTTACTTCTGTGACAGTGAGATAGTGTGACATCTTTACTGGGGTAGTGTAGCTCATTCCTTACTTAACCATTTCAGATCATGAGAACTTGGTTCCCGAGCTCGTTCCATAGGAAGACAGCGAGTAGAAGCCTAAAGATTTATTAGCTTTCCTTATAGTATTCATTAATAGTATTTCCTTTAGTTAGTTTATCCTTTCATATATTTAATACGTTTTGATTATTGTATAAGGCATGTTAATCAAAATCTATTTTATTTCGCTTCCGCAATGAGAATAAATATATATATTTCCTTTTAATTTCCAAAACCGTTACATAAATGATTATCAATAAAGATCACGAAGTAAAGTGCACCACCAAATGACTTATCTTTCAAAAGACTACAAACATCTGAATACACCAACTCAAGCAAATCATCTTTCCTGGACGAAGAATGATGTTTGAAAAAAACCCTCTTTTGTTTCCCAGCCAAACAATGAGTACATCTGTCTAACTTTGCACCTTTTAATCCTGAAAGTAAATTCCTTTTAGCTAGACAATCAAGTGCCTTCTCACTAATATGACTTAGTCTCTTGTGCCATAATTATGAGGAACCATCACTTTCAACTGCATTAATAAGATCTATAGAGATTAAAGCTTGCAACCAACATAAGCTCAAAGCTTTTTTTCTTCTACTTACAACTAAAGAACCTTTACTAAGTTTACATTACCCATCATCAAAAGTGCTGCAATATCCATCATCATCAAGCTTACTGGTAGAGATCAAATGCAACCTAATGTCTGGAGCATGTTTAACATTCTTGAGCTCTAACTTTGTTTCATTTTGGGTCTCTAAACAAATAGTTCTAATGCCTATTACCTTTGACACTTCATCATTACTCATCTTCAAAACCCCAAAATTACCCAGAATATAAGATGTGAAGAATTCCTTCATTGATGTAACATGAAAGCATGCACCACTGTCAAGAACCCAAATAATATCATCGTAGGCTACATTGATCATATTCTCTTGATAAACTATAACTAAATCATCAACTGAAGTGGCAGTAGCAACACGATCAATATTGTTGTCATTTCCATTCTTTTCTTACTTCCCTTTGTCTGTTTTATTTTCTTTCTTCAACTTGTAACAATATTTCTTGATATGCTCTATTTAACCACAATGATGACATTTAAGGTTCTTGTATCTTGATTTTGATTTACTCCTGCTCTTGTCTCTATTCTGATCTTGACCCTTACTTTTACTTCTCCCCATGTTTTCAGTAGCCAAGATTTCTGACTGTGAACTAGACGTCCCCTGAGTTCTTCTCATCACTTCATTCAAAACACCATTCCTTGCATACTGCATGGTTACAACACCATCACGAGCAAAATTAGTTAAAGATACACGAAAGTTTTCCCATGAGTCAGAAAATTAGTCAACAACTAAAGTCCAATAACATTTTCATCAAATTTGACACTCATGTCAGACAGTTGATTAAAGATACCATAAAATTCATTTACATGATCAAGTATAGAACTACATTCTCTATATTGTAAGCGTATACCTTGTTTAAGCAAGAATAACTTATTGTTTACAGTCTTTGAAGCAATAAGGTTTCAAGATTTTCCTACAAAATTTTGGCATTTGTTTCATTAGCAATATGATTCAACACATGATCTTCTACCTATTGTCGAATAAAACCACATACTTGTAAATTCTCGAATTCCCAATCTTCATCGAATTTAAACTCTAATTTTTGAGAAGCAAACACAGGTAAATGCAATCTTTTCACAACAACAAGATCCTTCATTTTTCCTTTCCACTTGGAATTAATTTGTGTCATCTAAACAAACCATTTTACTCACATTCACCTCCATAATTCAAACAAGTAAAAGAAAATCCACAATCAACCAATAAGTTAGTGAACCAAGCTCTGATACCACTTATTGAGAAGCACTTGAATGAATATATGAGGAGCAAAAGCTAAGTAAAAATTTAGTCAAAATAAATATGATAAAATCTGCCCCACGATACTAAAAAAATAATCATAAAAAGACACCAAAATTTTTAACGTAAAAAACCCATTCAATGTGAAGGATAAAAACCACGAGATCTCTCTTGGTTCAAGTAAAGATTTGGGTTCCTTTTTATGTGAAAAAACCCAAATCTTTTTTGAGCCCACTTATTTTTAGCCCATTAAGGTTATTAGAATTTTTTTTTTAGTATACCACTTTAACACTAAGAAATAGAATAAAAATAAGTTTTCAGCCACCAAAAGATCGGAAAAAAAAAATTTTTGCTAAAAAAATTACATCCAACGTGTTTTGCATTTTTTTTCACGATCAGATGATTATCTTTACTTGGATCAATTGAAATTTAGTGGGTATTTAGAAGACTCGTTGTTATTCATTCTGAACAGTGGAGATCGATTTTGGATGATTAGATTTTCGGTACTTTCAGTTTGAAATTACTATTCACATTTTTCTTCCCTGTACCGACCAGTTTGACTTTCTCCAACGATCGAACGGTCATTTGTAGTCTGCTAAGGTTAAAATTTGCTGAGCATGTTTGGAATAAATTGTTCTTTAATATGAATAGTGAAAGTCAAATTTGGACTATCAGAATGCATCCATTTTGCATAAACAGTAACTATTACAGGCATGTAGGCAAGAGTTGTAATAGTGCCCTGATCCATAGAAATACGGGCGTGACAATAGGTTTGACTATCTGATTTGGGGGTTCTCTGATCAAAGGACAATCTATTGACTATGGGAATCTTCAGTGAATGGATAGTGAAAATTGCTTTAGTTTTCTCTTCATTTTCTTCGATCTTTTGCATTCGGATAAAAGACAACTTCCTCTTATTAAATTAACTGTAAAAAACTATATTGCTTTTTATACGTAATTTCACAAGGGGAAGTTGTTTTCTACCTGAGGGCAAAAGATTGAAGAAAATAAAGAAAAAACTAAAACAATTTTCGCTGTCCATATACTGAAAATATGCATAGTTAATAGACTATCCTCAAATCAAAGAACCCCGGAATCAAATAGTCAATTTTATTATGTTGGAGATTCAGTAAAAGATTGAATAAAGATGGAAAAAGATCACATGCTACTAAGAACTTAAATTAACAAGAGTAAAATCAGTCAGACAGTCAAACCTTCTCTAATGCAGGACGAGCAACTTCTCTTTCCTCTTAACTTCTTTTTCCGTTCAGTTTGTCTGGCCCTAATTCATGAAGAGACCTCTGTGGCTCTCATTTCAGTTTTATTCCCAGCTTCATAATATAATAGCGTAATAAAACAATCAATAGTTAGTTAAAATGTGATTGCTAACAAGGATTAACCAAACATTCTATTCTTTTAAAAAAAACAAAAAACAAAAGACCAAATACATTCTTGCATGCAAATTATTATGTAAATTACCTATTTTCAATGGCCTCGTTTGACCTTTTTCTTTCTCCTTTTGAATCTTTATATCAACTTTATTCTCCTGTAGAGCATTAATTAATTTTTTTTTTGAAACTATAGGGCATTAAGTAATTAAAATTTCATTCTTTCTATTTTCTACTTCTTCAATTCATTTTATGTAGCCTTACCAGTGAGGCAACTTCTAGAGTTCTGATTTCAGTTTTACTCTCAGTCTCATCTATATACTAACCAAAAGTAGAAAAGTCAATAGTTGAGACATATAGTTGCCAAATGTATTATTGCTTACAAAATATCATGATAGAAATTGTGACACTAAACAATTGATAGTATTTAAGCATTTGAATTACCTTTTTTCCAGTGCCTACTTTTAAGTTTTTCTTTCTCCTGTTGAATTTTTACATGATCAATTTTTTTTGGTACCTACATCGGAATATTGCAGCATTAAGCAACTTTATGACAGATAACAATTGATAAAAATTTTGACACTAAACAGTATTAAAGATTGTTCAATCATAGACAAACTTAGAGCATATCATTAAAGAAAGCTCCAAAACAAATTGCTGTTTGCACCATTATCCCAAAGACCAGTAAACAAGAAAATAACAGAATGAATAACAATGTCAAATTCTTACTGTTCCAGCAGTTGATTTGGACCACAAAAATGTATTATGCTTTAAGTGTGATAACCCAAAATCACAAACCTATATCATTTAGCACTGCATCAAAAGATATATCAACAAAATATGAATGCATAAACATGTAACAGATCATGCTCAAAGGCAAATGTGACAATCTAACTGTCCTTCAAAACCAAGAAGAGAAAACACAAGGAAATGTAAAGCTTGAGACCTCCTTCTCTTCCTCCCATATGATTTTTTCATGTTCAAATTTGACTAGACTCCAGTATCATTATTTTACAAGTTTCCTTTTTCTATACTTTGCCAGGCAATTAGCAGGTTTTGAGTTTAAGTTGGAATTCAAGCATTATGCTTCTAAACATCCAAGTACTGGTTCTATGATCAAAGCAACCATAAAATGATAATTAACTTAAGTTAAATAACCAAAACATACATATATCAATATCTGTTTTTAGGATCATTTAGCACTAGTAGTTTCAGCATAATGTTAGAAACACAAAAGGCTTGTCTACCCCATAACAAATCCCTTCTGACATGGAAGGCAAGAATAAGGCGTATACTTGCATTATCCAAGTAACTAGATCCAAACAAAGGTTCATCTAGGCCAATAGAATATTCTGGCTCACACACAGGGCTGGATAGAAGACTAACTTTGACTCTAAAAATATGAGAAGAAAGACAAGAGAAAACTTAAAAAATAATCGAAAGCTAAAAAAATGAAAATGGAAGCGTATATACCTTGACAGTCCAGTTTTTATCAACTAAAAGGTTAGGTGATTTCAGATCCCGGTGAACAATTGTCGGTATGCTGGTGTGCAGGCAGTTCATACCTCTTGCCTGGAAAAAAGCCAAAAATTTTGCATATGATATAGAATTTATGGCCACAAAGAAACAATGTTTGCATGATCAATCCCATACCACATCGAGAGCCATTTTTATTCTACGCTTTTCATCAATCTGGCAGTGAGCACAATGAAGAATCCTATAAAGACTTCTACTGGAAAACAAAAATGTCATTCACACAATTTAAAACATTAGCAACTTTTAGCATTTCATATTGGACCAATGATGCACAATTAATTGAATGGATCAAATAATACCTTGGCAGAAACTCAGAAATAATAGAAAGATTTGGAGGACGAGTAACAGCACCCATAAATAGAAAAACATTTGGATGGTGCAGCCTATGCATTATCCACACCTTACATGACAAGAGTGTGGCAAAAGATGGATCTGCCGAGGATCACATGCATACAAATGATGAATTCATCAGGATTGCAAGGAAGACGCTACTGAAAGATAAAAACAAAGGAAAACGCAGATGGAGCAAGTACAAGGAAAAACAGATATAGTTTCAAATGGTTCATAACTTCTTCAAATAAACCAGAACAATCTTCTCAATTTTACAGACCTTTTTACCCACCAACCCAGTAGTGTCCTTTCTGGGTATATCTGTAAGAATAGGTTACAAGCACTTTGATTGCCAGAAATTCTTTTCTATGCATTCTTAGTTCTATACTTCTTCCGTCCTTTCCAATACGTCTTTACTTTACTACTATAGATTTTTTTTTTTCACAATACAAAAAATATTAATAGAAAGAAAAATAACAATCTGAGGGATAACCATCCTCCAAAAGAAATAGAAACAAACAAAAAGCTACACTAATACAAAATAGGACACCAATCTTTTCTAGCACAGGTAAAAAAATCCTTCGGAATAAACAAAGCTTTAGCCATAGAAAAAGTAAAAAACGCCGTTATCTCCCAAGCACCATCACACAGTTTAGATCTTTTCTTAAATAACATTTCTTTCTAACCAAAACACCCAAAACTCAGCAAAAAATAGGCCATCTTCTAAGCATCTAATGACCCTTCATCCTCAAAACCATATCAATCAGTGGAGAAGAAAATCTCCAAGTCAGTAGAAGACACTTAAGAAACACCAAAAAGAAAATAAACTGGTCTTAGTACGGCAAGTTATCCCAAAATAAAGAAACAAATAACTATTGTATACCGAGCTGGAGACCTAAAGCTAGTGGGTAATGTTAATCATTTTACAACTGCAGCCCTAAAGGAGGAGAAAAGGAAATATGCCTTTAGTGTGGCTACAGTAAGAAACTAAGAAAACAATTTGCATTGGCAGGGAATCATAGATCAATCACCAAACACAAGCTAATATAAACATATCAAACAGAAGGAAGATAAAAAGATGAGGGCTAAATTGGATGAGAATAAGAAATAAATGAAGCTTCCAGCGAACAATCAAGTTCAAGCACAAATGGGGTGTATAAAACTAACTGTGCCATTCCAATCAGCCTGCTAGACCTCCCCATATGAACCAATTGAGAAGACAACATAAATATCTAAAGATCAGAGGATTTCAAGAAAATTTCAGCATATTGCACTGCTAAATGCAAATATCACAATCGACTAAGTAAATGTCAAGCTGGAAGAAAGATAACACATTCTGACTCTTGCATGAATAAATAAATAAAAGAACGACTTAACCATGTTAAAAACTAATTCACAGACAAAGATCAGCTAGACCATTACCTAGTCCAATTCTTTCACCAAGAACCAGGTCTTTCCATGGAATTTCACTTTCACCTACATCTACATCGTCAAAGATTCGAGTATCAACGCTGCCTGTGCTATAATCAATTGATGAGCTGGTACTTTCTGGATCCTTCAATTT
Source organism: Carica papaya (assembly GCF_054855325.1). NCBI lineage: Eukaryota > Viridiplantae > Streptophyta > Magnoliopsida > Brassicales > Caricaceae > Carica > Carica papaya. The sequence goes on along the minus strand of NC_142314.1, from coordinate 36,252,434 downwards.
CAGACCAGTTCCCATAAAACTATCATGGAGGGACTTTTGTTAATCATGAAAACTGACTTCACCGTTTTCATGTTCTTTACTGTGTTTATTGCTTTATTTTGCAAATCTTGCCCATCCTTTGGATTTTCTTTCTTAAACTTAGCGCTTGCATCCTCAGTCAAATGTATGTCGTTGGAGTTATTTGTACTAGAAGCCAAAAGTGTACCAACAGCGCTAAGGGACTTCTTGGCATAATTATCCTTGCAGGAGGGATTTGAATTGCCAGATGTCTCGAAACCATGTTGATAGACCTCTTCATATGGAATGATCTTTCTGGAAGCTAATGGCAAGAGATCATTTTTGTTATTAGGTTCACAATTCAGTATTGGAAAGAGACCCTCCATATAGTTAGATTCCTTCCTTTTAGGCACCTCATCACAAGTGTAATTCTTCCACATCATTGGTACAGGAGGTTGACCAGAAACAAGGTTATCTATCTGCATTTGAAACTCATTTGAAACTTATTACCAGTTATGTGATCAGCCAAAACAAATAGAAGCAAAACTGGAGCATGATCATGATAGCAGTAAGATAAGATATAAAGGAAACAATATAAATGTTTATACTTAAGTATATATAGCAAACGAGTGTGTTCAAAGCAAAGTGACATTTGCTAGAGGGATTACATGATCCATGCTGAAGTTATGATTTAATGATTTACGTACTATATAGACATATGAATAAATATTCAAATAATTACCCATGAAACCCCCAATATTAATAAGGAAAATCTTTCAACCGCGAAACACGATATAAAGAAGGAAACTATCAACTGTGGAACCATGCAATTACCTTATGTGAAGTCCATTCACTCCGACTCCTTACATGCTACATCCCGATGTCCTTGTTTTACACAAGTTTTTCCAGAATTTTAGATAAACAGAACATTTCTTCTAGTCCTCTTCTTTTCCATCAACAAAAGATGAAGCATATTTAAAACAGTAAGTTGCCCTAACAGACATCTAACTAGTAATCATACAATACCAAGGAATACCCCATGTTCATGTTCTTTCACTGTGATTCAGTACAATCCGGACCAAAAGAACAGTTCAGCAGACAACTGAGCGGAAAGACACTATAATAGCTCAAGCGAGCATATCCCCAAAGCAATAGTAAGTTGCCCCAACCAACAATCGACCGTCATCCACAAGTGTAACAAGTAAATAACCCTAATTCAATTCTAAAACCATGAAATTCATCTCCCAAATAATGCTCCACTAACAAAATTTGGTTCCTTAAAAAGAAAGAAATGGAGAAGAGAAAAGCTCGCCCAATACTGCCTCGGTAAGGCCTCTGCAGCTGCCTCCTTATTCCTTCCAGGATCCATCCAATGATGGCTCCCCAAGCTCAATAGCGTCGCTGCCCGGATCTGATCGTTCTCCGGATCCTCCCTAACATCCGACGATGCATTGATATGAAATTGCACCTGGAACTCTTCCTCCGACGATATGAAATCTCCACCGTTCGCCGCAGCAGTCGGCATTATCGTCGGAGAGCCACTTCCTCTTCCTGCCGCCACTGTCGTCCTCCCCGGAGACGATGATGGTGGACTCGCCGAAGTGCTGCCGGAGCCTGCACGTTGGTTACCGGAACCACACAAAGGAGAAGGTGGTGTCTCATTTGTCCGATTATGGTCGTATACTGCTTCCTATGTGTAGCTTCTTGAAAATATGCTTCATTTTCTCCGATCATTCGGGTTCTCAATTTTCTTCCACTTTCCCTCTCATTCTCCCTCTTCTCCCTCACTTTCTTCTACATTCTCTCTCTCTCTCTCTGGTTCTCAGTTCGGTTTCCAAGAGAAAAAGTGAGGGGAGCGAAAAAGTGGGGAGCGAAAAAGTGAAGGCAAAGTGTGAGGAGGGAAAAAGTGTGAAGCAGCCAGCATGGCGGTCGTGAAGTTGGGCTAAATTACGAAAATGACACGAGAGATTGGCCTACTTGGCGTGGACAATAAGCAGGTAACAGCACCAATCAGGCATCGACACGTGGTTGGTGGCAAAAGCGAAGGTTCAAGTGGCATAGTAATTTATATTTTTCAAGGTCCTGTTTGGTTAAATGCTTTAAAATTATTTGATTACAATTTAATTATAATTACATTAATCATATTTTTTACTTGAATAGTTAATTTTTTTATACGAAATTGTAAGTTATATATTTCGAAAATATTTTTAAAAAAAATTACAGCATAATTGATTTATATATATATATATTACTTTATTAATAAGATATATAAATATTTATCAGAAAAATTAAATGCCTTATTGCAACACTTTTATTTAATATATTTAAAAGATTTCCTACACTAAATCTTTGCAAATAACACATAAAATGATCATCATGGTTTACTCACACAAAATCCTCACTCATATATGTATATATATATATATATATATATACACACACACACAAACGCATCATACACATTTACACACACATGAGTGGACTCCCGTACATCTTCGTTCATCTTGTTTCCTTTACTCCATGTATCCCACTCTTCAACTCTATCTTAAATTTAAACAATAAAATTTGTGACTAAATTAAATATTCTTTTTTAAGGATAAAACAAAACTCGAACATTATTAACCATTGAAAACGTGCAATAATTATAATCTTTACCCACATCTTCTAATTATTCTATACTCATTCTATCTTTACCCAAGCACCAGAACTCGGTACAGAAGCATGTACTACAAATATCAAATAATAACCTGGTGGTGCAATCTCTGCAGATGACGGTCCAACTGCTGTCACATTAAACCAATCTCGTCTTCCACCTCGGTTATCATGAGTAATTTTTATAATCTTCAACACTATCATTCTCTGCTTCATTGAAAATGAGTGAGTCACAAACGGTGGTGCGAAAATTTGCACCATTAAAACATCGGACGTCAAGTACTGCTTCACAAAAAAGCTTAAATAGAATAAACCCCCATGCGTTAACACCTCATCAACTTTTAAAATCACTGGCCGAAAAAGACGATATGTCGTTGATAAATATGGTGGAGAATAAGCTTCTAAGCTCAAATCAGTTGGGAAGTCGACATTGGTGAAGTTATAGTAAATATGTGCGTTACTTCCTCCGATTAATAAACGTCCATCTGGTAAAAGAATAGCTGTTGAATGATACATTCTTGGTTTTGAAGATGGTGACATGATGAAGAATCGATCTTCAGATGGACGGTATATGATGGGTCTAGTGATTGGGACTCGACCATTTTCAAAACCAGCAACACCGAGCTCAGCACCGTTTATTATGATAATGTCACCAGTTGGAAGGAGAAGCATGTCACCCATGACTCGTGGGATAGGCATTTCTACCATTACCCAATTAGGGTTTGTTTCTGTTTTACTGATTACCTTTAAACGACCACATGAAGAAGATGCACGCAGGTAGGTTTTATGTCTAAAGGCTTGCAAAAATGAGTTTCTTGGTGCACCGCCACATATCATGATCTCAGCTTCAATAATAACAGAGGTGGTAGTAGTAGTAGGGTCATCAAGTAATGGAAGTAATACGGACGATCCTGTGCTAGGGTAGTTTCGTGGGTCTCTGTTAGGAATTTGAGGAAATTCTTTGAGTATTCGATTGTTTCGATAATCGAACAAGATGGACCTGGTGTTAGCAAAAATAAAAAGATTCCCATCTGGTAAAAGATGTAAAAATGGGTATAAATTGTTTTCTTGATCCCCGTCTCTAGTTTCCAATAAAAAATTTAACCTAAATGCACCTTGAAATGATGGAAAAGATGATCCTACTCTTAAACTTCGTGGGTAAAACTCGTAAGAGAACTCTTGTCTTCCACCAACAATAAAAACCCGACCGTCAGGTAAAATCTGACTTGTGGCATACCATCTTCGTTGGGATAAATAATTGGGGAATTCAATCCAATTACAAGAATCATTTTTACATGGAGCAAATGTTCGAATTGTACGACTACCATCATTGTAACCACCTATTTGGATGAGAGTACCATCCGAAAGGACAGAACCGGACGAGCACCAAGTGTCAGTCTGAACTTGCAGAGCACGATAAGTGTTGGTAAATACATCATAGAGGATAGAGTGAGCGGTACAATCGAATTGGAGAGCAATATCAGTGGGGTTAAATCGACATTGACCAATTGGGAGAGAGAGATTAGATAGGCCAAAATCGGTTCGATCAAATATGATAACTTTATTATCATAGAAAAGTTGCATATGCATTGCAGATATACCAATACTTTCGTGCAAAAGTTGCCATTGGTCATCAACACGATCTTGGGAGTTGACGAGGAATAGAAAATCCAAAATAAGAAACAAAAATGAGAAGATTTTGAGGAACTTGATGACGATGATCATGTTAATAATTGAAGATTCAATTATTTTGATTGAGAAATGGAGAGATATTTAGAAGATCAAAGTTGGGGGAGGGTTATTTGGTTAACAAGAAGATGAAGAGTTGGTGTAACATGAGGTTGATCATGTTAAAATTAGTAAATATAAGTAAACCGCACCTAGAAATGGTGTATGAGGTGAGGTGTATGTGATCATAAGCTCAAGAACTATGAATTTATGATACTAAAAGCATGTTCACTTTGTAGTTCAACTTTGTAGCATGTATGTATACATACATACATACATATATATATATATAGTCATTTATTCAGTATTTTTTTAGATTTTTTTTACTCAAGTTGTATTTTATTATTTAAAAATTATTATTCAATTAATTAATAATTTTGGATCAAATTTTAAATTTTTATTTACTAATTTATATATATCTTTGTATTTTTATAATAGTTTTTTCTTTTACAATTCATTTATTTTATTTTTAAAAAAATAAAAGAAAAAGCTAATTAATTACAAAGAAACTAATTAGAAATACATATTAACCATAGAAGACCAAGTCAGCGGGCAGGTGGGAGCCACAAAGTCGCTTATCCCCAGCGTCTCTCCGGACAATGAAACCAGCGGACGTGCCTAGTTCTTGCATGGCCCATGCATTCACGTATAAAACTAAATTCCCTCAAAATCCAAAACAAAATTATTTTAATTAAAGCAAGAAATTAATCGGAAGAGAATCATGAGCCAGAAACAGCCGGAAAAGCCAGAAGATCAGCCCGCTAAATTAGCCCACGGCGACTTGTTCTCCATCGAATGCAAGATACCGGAGCAAAAGCAAGCGGCAAACTCGACTTCGGCTGACGCTGGAGCGTTGATGCAGGCGGCGGAGGCCGCTGCCGGCATTTTCAGGTACTCTCCTAAAGGTGCTGCCTCGAAGATACAATCAATTGCATCAGCTCATAATGATTTTCTTCTGGGACGGCGAACAGTCAGTACTGAGGCAATCGATGGAGATCATCAGGTTGGTTCCATAGTTTACTTCATGTTGGAAATAAGCTGAAGACAATAAGTATTTTTTTATGCAAATTTTTAACTGACATATTGAGAAGAAAAAATATAAAATTTGTATTCATTTCAAACGAGATGCTAGTACACAATAATACAAGATTTATATATAAGCAGTGAAAATCGTCTGTTAATTTTTTCATTCGTAATCATTTATTTATTCTATTTAATTGGTATTTAATTTACCATTATTTAAGGGAATTGCTGCATTATATGGAAGAAGAGGATCTTCGAATCCCACAATTGAATCGAGTGGATCTGAGGGATTCATCACCATTGGTGAAGCCCTTGAGGCTACTGTTTTAACAGCTGGACAGAAGCCGGTCGAGTGGAGCGATGCAGCCGCCATCCAGGCCGCAGAGGTCAGGGCCACCGGTCGCACTGCCATCATGCCCGGAGGTGTCGCAGCCAACGCCCAGTCGGCTGCTACACTCAATGCAAGATTAACTAGAGATGAAGACAAGAAGAAACTGGCTGATGTTCTCACGGTAACTTTAATTCCTTGCTAATTTTATGGAACTAATGAAAATTTATTTATTTTATTTAGAAAAACTCCACCAATATATATATTATATGTATATTAACTTACTCAATAATTAATATGTATATATATTGTTTTGTGGCAGGGAGCAACTGCGAAATTACCAGCGGATAGGCCAGCAACGAGAAAAGATGCAGAGGGGGTGACAGGGGCGGAGATGAGGAACGATCCCAACTTGACTACACACCCAGCAGGAGTATCCGCCGCAGTAGCTGCAGCTGCCAGGATTAATCAGAGTAAATAAATAAATAAATAATTAATTAAATTATGGCAAACTTATATTTAAACACAATTATCACCTCTAATACCAACCTCCTTCATGTATTTATTAATTATTACATATATACACATGTATATGTATGTAATGTATGTATATATATGTATGTATTTTATGTATGATATCCGGCATATGAATGTGTAATGTATGTATATATACACATGTATGTTTGTATAGTATAGAAGGGATCTTAACATTATAAAAATCGAGAAAAGAATAAAAATAAAATTATTCTAAGAAATTCTTTTTTATTTTTACTTATTCTTATATATTTAATATTATTTATTATTAACGAGAAAATTATTTTATTATCTTTATTTTCGATGGCCTATGAACGAGGAAGTGTGAAAATTATCACTCTTTTTATTTATAATATTATAATTAAATTTATATCGAATTATCAACATTCCGTTAAACTAAATAATTTTATTATCTTTTTTTTTTATCGAATACGAACATATTTACATATAAAATAAGTTGTAATTTGATTCAATCTTCTAACATTATTATTAACTAAACGAAAAAAAAGGTCAATAACCATGTAGAAAGCACCACATATCAATAAGAGTCTCATGAAGTATGAAACAATTGCTCTTTCCTCGACATATTCTTCTTTTCGTCTTTGAATCCAATAACCATTTCAAACCCTCGTTGAACGTACATGTTATTGTCAAAACCAATAGTTTTTTATCTAACTCAATCTTTTCAAATCAGCAAACCCGTAATCATATTTATCATCTTTACTTGTAGGTATTATAGTTCGTTTCATCATCTCTTGTCTCTTTTTGTGAAGATATTTGATTAGATCATGAGACTCGGATTTACTTATAAGTTGCGTACATGATTTCTTCATTAACAAGTTTGGGCGTGACAGATGACAAGAAGAAGAAGAAGAAACCTTATACTCGTTCAACTTGACATTTGTAGCAACCAATTTAGGGCACTTTAGACTTAGAAGTAAAATTCAAAACTAATTTAAATTTTGATTTTAAAAATATTTTTATTTGTGGTTAGATTTGAAATAATATATTTATTAAATTCAATTTTAATGTTATTTTATATATTTAAATATTTCAGAAATATTTAAAAGATATTTCAAATTTTTATGATTTTAAATATCCTCCATTTAAAGATAATTTTAAACTTACCATAAAAATAATATCTTAGGATACCATTTTTATAGAAAAATAATCTTATATCATGATATAAATGCACAAATATACACACACATATATATATATATATATATGCATGCTCATAATTTTTATAGACAAAAATATAAATATAAAAAGAAAAGATTAAATAATTAACAATGAAAAGATAAAAATACTCGGATTCTCATTTGTAAGAGAACCATATATGCTCTTAAGATATATATATATATATCTATATATATATGTATGAGTGTATATATATAACTCAATTAATTATATATCTCCAATATATAATTACTGAACATCCCTGTGTGCTTTAACCAAAATGTTTTTTTTTTCAAATGATAAAAATTCTTAATGGTTACAATTATATTTTAAAAATATTTTTCGTTATAATTAATTTAATTATTAAGTTTATAAAATTATTTTAGTTTATAATTCTATTATAAATTAAAAAATATTGTTTTTGTAATTTAATTTTTAATTTTTTAAAAATATTCAGTTTTATTTTATTTTAATAAAAATTAAAATAATTAAATCATATTTAAATACTCTGAAAAATAATTTTAAAAATAACTTTAACTAATTAGTTAAATTCATAAATTAATAACAATATTTTTTCTCTCTTTTTTATATTTTCCATCTCTGATAAATTTTTTCTCTTAATGAAAAAAATCTCACATGGTTTTTTCACTTGAAATTTTTATTTACTATATATATATATATTATAAAAAATTGAGACTGTTTAATTGCATTTAAATAACTTAACATAAGCAAGACAAAAAATAAAACAAAAAAGTAAAAAATATCAACTACTGTATGAGTTTAGATGAAAAATATTCATCTAATATCACCATATTTTATATTAAAATATTATCAATCGAATTTGTAAGTTACATCCTGAAATCAACCTGTCTCAGATATGAAAATATAGAAAGAGTTGTGCAGCTCTAACGATACCACGTGCCACCTGATTCCATTTGCGTCTAACCCAACTAACATATATATCATGCATGCTGTTTAAAAGGTCTTTACGATCTTAAATAACAAATTCGAATTCAGAGTTATCTTTCTCGAAAGACTGCAAAATTACGAAAATAACCTAATCATCCATCTCTACCGTACTTGGCCTTGAGACATACTCGAAAATATACTGTAACGTGAGATGACAACCCAAAACCTTAGGCAAGTATGGTGAAGAAAATCGTTGAATCTGCCCGAGAATGCCACTGTCAATTTATGAACATCCTGAATTTTTTTGATTAAAAGACGTTTTGGTCATTTCAGTTTCAAGCTCTAATTTTTGGTAACTTACTAAAAATTGAAATTAAGAAAGAATTTAACTATCCAAAGATTTTTTTCTCTTTAAGACTCAATGTTCCACTTGAAGACTTATAAGCTGCAAGCCAAAAAAAAAAAAAAAGCCCAAATAATTTAATTATTAAACTTTATTATAATATAATAAAATAATAACAACAAAAAATTATTATAATGTAATAACTTTATTAGGTTATTACTTTACAATGCATGAGTAAAATTTTCTCGAGAAAATATATGTGAGCATATTTGCTTCTTGAACGAACAATACAAGTATTCCTAATTACTGATCTTTATTTATGAAGTATTCTGTTATTTATATATAGAATTTATAATGTTTATTTTAGAGAGAGAAAGAAAAAAGAAAGGAAAAGATCGGTACAAATCATTTTTTAAGTAAGTACTATCTATAAACATAACATAAGTTACGTTAAAATAAAGTTACGTATAAAATCTAGTATAATATAACATAGAAGATATCTCGAACATTATAGAAAAATCGAAAAAAGAATAGAAATAAAATTGTAGTAAGAACTTATTTTTTATTTTTATTTACTCATATATTTAATGTAATTTATTATTAATTTTCACATTTTATTACCTTTAGTGATCTATGAATAAGCAAGTATGATACTGTTACTTATAGTGCTATGATTAAATTTATAAATTTATATCAAACTATCTGCATTTTGTTGAACCAAATAGTTTTATCTTCTTTTTCCTTTTCGTCTATGACCATTTATATATATAAAATAAATTGTTATAGTTTTCGAATTAATTTGGTCTACTTCTCTAAATTATTACTGAACAAAAAAGATTTTAAAAAAATCCAACAATCACGAAGAAACACTATAGTATTTAACATAGACATCTATATGTCAATATAAAATAACTACAGAATCATCAAATAATCTTCGACTAGCGTCGCATGTTTCTAATAGCTTCTCTCTAGCACCATAAGAGAATCTACTCTTTCAATATAATATTTTATTTTGATGAGACACCATATATGAATTAGAGTCCATAGAACAATTTGAATATCACGAAACGATTTTTCTTTACTTAACGTCTTCACGTTTCAATCCGATTAGTTTCTCAAACTCTTGCATAACATACACGTTATCGTCGAAATCAACACTACTTTCCATCTGAAAAGACGATACAAGAATATATTAACATTACTTTTTCCAAACATAATACTAAGAATTTAAAACTTAACAAAAGAATAAAAACAGTAAGATTAAGTCAAACCTTCTCTAATGCAAGTCGAGCGGCTTTCCTTTCCTCCTCCAACTTCTTTTTCCTTTCCATTTGTGAAGCCCTAACTCCTGAAGAAGACTCCCCGACTCTACTTTCAGTTTTACTTCTACCTTCATATACATACATATATATATATATATATATATATATATAATAGTTAGTTAAAATGTGGCTGCGAATATAGATTAACCAAACATTCTATTCTTATTTCAGTATTTGAATTTAAAACTCTAACAAGGAATTAAATAAAGCCCTGAAGTAGCAAAAAGAGGAGTTAGATTAGAGAACTCCAAGACAATACCAGAGGTTGCTGCTAAAGGTAAAAAAAACTCACCCTCATTGCGCTGCTGCATATACTCCTGCACCAGAGAAACAAATGTAACATCTATATATATATATATGTCCAAAGAATGTAATATATATATATATCGAAATAACATGATTTCCCAAGATATCATTCGAAGAGTGAATCGATTATAATTTCATTCCTCTTTTTATATATAACCACACAGCTATAAGTCAATTAAACCACAAATCCATCAAATAACTTGTTCTTCAACATATGCGATACACACATGCACGTGCTTACATATACATATACATGCATACATATCTATCTATATATATATACATACATCAGTGTTTTTGAATAAAAGGGGAAAAAATCTCATCATTATAACTCATAAAACAAATAGAAAAATGTACTTCTGCAATCAAAAACTGAAAGATAGAACCGAATTGGAAAAGAATCAGATAAAATCATCAGTACTTTTGCAATATTCACATAGAAGAAGAGGGGTTTCTTGTTCTTCGACTCTTGAATTCTTTTCCTCCCCTCTGTCTCTGCATTCCTGGTCGGTGTTGCCGAAGGTGCTCCTGCCTTGGTCGTCATAATTTTTCTCTCAGCCTCTTGTTCGGCTGAATTTTCTTTCATTTTCCTCTCTAACTTAACCTAGCAGCGGCAAAACGGCGTTTGGGATAATATCTCTTGTTTGGTTGCCAGAAATATTAGAGGAAACCGCTTATGATTAGGACTGGGAAGGTTTTATGAAGAAAGCGACTGGTAGTGAGAAAACCAATGGGAAGAGAACACGTGTCAGGTCCTTTGATGTCCTCGAGAGTAGGACCGAAATATTCGGAGATTTTCTTTTCTGATTATTTTAAAATCTTATTTTGGATGAAATTAAAATACTAAAAAGATAATCCATCAGTAAGATATTTAAAAAAATAAATTTTTTCTATTTGCAATATTCTATTTTGTATAGTGTTTGAAAATTATAATAAAAAATAATTCTAATAAACTTAATTAATTTTATTTAAATCTCGTCTTTAAAAATTTTACTCAATTATTCTCTCTAAAAACCAGTTGTATTATATATCTTCGAGAAATAGCATATGTAGAATTAGAAATTCATAAAGTCAGAATATTTGAAATTCGTAAAACTAACAGTAACTCTGTGTTATTCTCGTTTTTTTTAAGTTTTACAATTAAGAAAATAAGAAGATATATATTTTTTTTATTTCATAGATTTTCTATTTTCTTAATTCTTTTTATTTAACGTATTTTTTTAATTTACTAAGTTTTCTATTATTATTTTTTATTTTATTCAAATATTTTGATATTGTTTTGATTATTGAGATTCGATATCTCTATGTTTTTTATTTTAATAAAGTTTCTTCCAATTTTGTTTTTAAACTTTTTTTTTTTACATTAGTTGGTATTAAAGCTTAAACTTATAAAAAAAAACGATAGAATTAAGCGTGTGACTAGATGACTTAACATGTAACATCTCTAAATGTTTCATAACACACATTATACTCAAACTTCCTACTCATGAATTCGTCAAAAACCAAATGTTCTTTGTGCATTACAATTGCTAAGTTTATTTAATGCATTCTTCACAATTAGTTTTACAATTCAATCATGTTAAGGTAGCAAATGGAAAAAAACTAGGAAAAATTTTTATTTACTACAGAGACATAAAATGAACGAACATCCGGTATCTTCCACCATGCATTCATCTTCTCGTTAATTCGTTTTCCCTAGATATAGTCCCATTGGTTGAGGTTTTGGTTCCGTGTCCTGTTTTACTGCATCTGTAAATGATATACAATGAGCACACTTTAATCCAATAAAATAAATTCAAAACTCAAATAAGGTATGGAAATACATTTGAATCTCTAGCCTGGTGTTAAGTTTACATCTATATTCTAATGTCCCTCTCGCCATTTCTTTTCTTTGTAACCCTATCCTACTACTTCTTAGTTTACTCTACAACCCACTCGAGCCTTTGTCAATATTATTACCATCTGTCAACCCACTCATCCATACACTTACTAAACACCTATTGCACTTATCGACTCCATACACTGACGTCTTCATCCTTTCACACACTAAGAGAACCCTTACTACCTCATATCACCTAAGACTCTCACACCACAAAGGACATTCCTATAATAGCATAACCAAAATAGAATTATAATACCTCCCTTACACACATAACGACCTTTGCTTGGCCAGCCATACACCTACTCTAGTCCTAATTCATCCCAAATTCTACCCACACACATATACTTCCAACAACTACACTGCCACCAACTATCAAACACTCCTTCGACACTAGTTCGGCCACACACACCCACTCATCGATCTTAATCTGGTTATACACACCTCCGCACCGGCCTTAATGTTTGCCACACTACCATAAGTTTCACTCAGCCACATACACACACATACACACTAACAGTATACAACCACACACCCACCAACCTTCACTTGGCCACATACACACTGGTAGTACATAGCTACTGTCGGTCTTGACCGGTGGGTGTATGGTTGTGTACTGCCGGTGTGTGTGGCAAAATGAAGGCTCGTAGGTGTGTGGCTGTATACTGCCAATGTATGTATGGCCAAGTGAAGGTCAGTGGGTGTGTGGCTGTGTACTACCGGTGTGTGTGTAGTTATGTACAACTCAAGCCCAAATCTATTTCTATATTGCCTCTTTTCTTTAAAATTATTTTTATTTTGGCCATATTTTTCTTCCCCTTTTAATTCTTTATTGGGATGTTACACAGCATAATTCGACTACATTATCAACAAATTAATTTTATCAACATATGTAATAATTTTAACCCATACTAAAACTAATTTTGATTTTACCAACTATACTAAATAATTTCTTTTCGCGAGACATTTGCCGAGAGAGATTAAGGTCAAGTTTGATTTTTAGATTCTACAAGAATTAGCATGCAATCTTAAGTCATCAACTTTAAGATTAAAATATATTATTTAAACTAAATACAACTAGATGTATTAATAATTTAATATAATTAGTTAACTTCACCGGTCTTTATTTTATGAAATGTTCAATTATTATTTATGAAATTTAAAATATTTATTTTGGAGAGAAAAGAAAGAGAAAAAGAGTAAAGGAGAAGACATATGGATAGTATAAAAAAAATAAAAAAAGAATAAAAATGAAATTGTGCTAAGAACTTTTGTAGCACCCGGAAAGGAGGAGGAAAAAAAAAAAAAAAAAAAAAAAAAAAGGGGGGGGCCACGTCAGCAGCCACGTCAGCAGACCCGGTCAGCAGTCCCGGCCAACCGGGGCCTGCCACGTGGCAAGATCGCGTCACTCCGAAAGGAGCCACGTTGGCGATCCGCGTGGGTGCGATTCGACGGCCCAGATCAATCGCGCGATCGGACGGCCCAGATTCAAACGCACGGACGGCCCAGATTCAAACGCACGGACGGCCCAGATTCAATCAAAAACGAACGGCCCAGATTAAAACGAAATGAACGGCTGTGATCAAAAGGTAAGGGGTTATAAATAGAACCCCCACACCAGACCACAAACCCTAGCCACCAGCCGCTCGCCGGAGAAGACGAACCAGAGGCCGACCGCCGCCACCCGCCGCCACTCGCCGCCGCACCGGGGAAATTTCTGACCGCCGATCGAGGTAAATTTCATACCCCCGACTCGTTTTTCCCCACTGATTCCTCCTATGGCCAAATCGAAGCCGAAATCCCGGCCAAACGGCCGGAATACGCGGCCAAAGCCCAGCGGCGCCGCCGCGCCCCCTCTCGGTTTTTGCCTCCGACGAGGCCCTTCCCGGCCTCCGTTCGATGCAATTTTTATATCACCGTGATCACCATTCTTTTCTCTACAGGTTGACCGAAGCCAAATCACCAAAACACGAACCTCGCCGGAGAGTCGTCGTACCCGAGAGCGCCGCCGCCGGTAAGCTCCGCTTTTCCGTGATTTTTTGGCCCCCCGAGGGCCCTAGGGTTGTTTTCTGACAAGGACCAATGCGAGTGTGGCCGAATTCGGCCAAAAACGGCCGAAAACAGTCAACCCGAGGCGACTCGCCGCCGCCAGCGGCGGCGCCGTCGCCGGAGCACGGCGGAGCCGCCGTGCCGGAGCTGCGATTTGGGCCGAAAGAGGCCCTGGGCCTAATTTGGATTTTTTTTGGAACACGTGCAGGTACTGTTAGTGTGTTTCAGTTCCCCAGAAAAAATTCAGGGAAAATTAGGGACAGCCTGCAGGCGCACTGTGAATCGTATTCGGATCCCGAAAACAAGTAAGGACCCCTCACCCTATTTCCTATCACGGTATTAAAGTTCAAAATGATAAAACGGTATTTCTTGAATTAACGCATGTGTGAAATTGCTTAAGGTTGCTAATGGAGCCCGAGTCTAGTGTGATTGATGATTTACTGTTATTTGGCTTGTTTTACACTGTTTTACAGCTTTAAATGCATTATGGGGTTTGATGTGTTCATTTTATAGTTTCGAATGCATATATTACTGTTTTATTAATTATGGGTTGAACGACTGAAGAACTGATACTGTATGTTGTCTGTTCGGCATGAATTACGATTTGCTTGTTTAAATGTGAATTGATGATGCTTATTGAGGAAAAGGGAAATGAAACATTGTGTAGACTGATAATTGTATGATGGGGTCAGCCTGACTAGATATCCTGGGAGATGGTGGACGGACCGGGTCCGTAGGGAACCCTACCGGGATTGTGGTCTCACATGCCGGACGGGGTATGGAGATCTTATGGTTTTGGCGCCCATACCGGACGGGGTATGGGGACGGCCCGTTTCACCCTCATACCGGACGGGGTATTGAGGTTTATGGTTTTGGCGCTCATACCGGACGGGGTATGGGGACGGCCCTGGAAACTGATTATGAATGTTAAAGGTTAACGGGTAGCGGGACCCCTAGGGACCCCCATGGATACTAGTAGGCTGGTAAATGAGAAAAGGATATGTTGTATAATGATTGAATTACAAAAGGCGTGATAAGTGCTATGTTTTACAGCTTATATTATTCCATGATTGTGATAATGTTATTATTTTTCTTATATTGTTTTCATAAATTCCACCGAGGTAAGTGGATGGTAAAGGTTTTCATGTTAATAAACGAGTTTATTGTAAATTATGCTCCATTGGTCTTTTTGTGTTTTTCTACCCACCTTTACCTCCGTGACGGTGAGATATCGTGATGTTCTTACTGGGCTAGTGTAGCTCACTCCTTAATTAACCATTTCAGATCAGGAAGACATGGTTCCCGAGCCCGTTCCGCAGGAGGACGACGAAGGGGATGCCTAGAGACTCTGTAGTCATACGCATAGTTTATTTTCGAGTTTTCTTTCTTAGTTAGTTTAACCTTTTATATTTTAAGTACGTTTTTTGGTTTTTCGTGTAAGGGATGTTAACTGAAATTTTGATCTCGCTTCCGCATTCGATATATTTAAATACTCATTTCATTTTAATATTTTCCGGGGACGTTACAACTTTTTTATTTTTATTTACTCTTATATATTTGATCTTATTTACTATTAATGGAAAAATCACCTTATTATCTTCATTTTTTGTGGCATATGAATGAGTAAATCTTAAAATATTATTTTTTTTACTTATAACCCTATGATTAAATTTAAAATTTATAAATTTATATTAAACTATCTGCATTTTACTAAACTAAATAACTTTATCAATTTTTTTTTTCGCCGTGTATGAGCATATATATATATATAAAATAAGTTGTTATAGTTTTCTATCTACTTTCATCAAATTTTCTAAAATTACTACTAAGCTGTAAAAGAAAAAAAAATATCAATAACCATATAAAAACGTTAGATTTTTTTTACATAAAAATATTTTTCATATGAAGGAAAAAACTATTAGTATGACATGTGTTTATAATGGTGTCTCTCTAACACTATCAAAAAATATATTATTTTAATATAGTATTTTGGACATAATACTTAAAAGAGAACTTTTTCTAAACTCTCATAAAAGAGGACTTACCCTTTACAATGGCTTCTCATCACTCGTTTGCCACCATCCTTCTGTCTTCGTCTCTTAGTCCAATGAGCTTTTCAAACTCCATTTGAGCAATCATGTTGTCGGAAGATTTAACAGTTTCTTCTATCTGAATAGACAATGCGAGAACATATTGACATGACTATGCTATCAAAAATTTGAATTAACCAAAAAATAAAAACAATTAGAGAAAGTTAAACCTTTAGAAGTGCAAGTCGAGCTACTCTCATTTCCTATTCTATTTTCTTTTTTCTTTCTATTTCAGCGGTTGTAACCCTTATGATAGTACAGTATAACAATCAATAATTAGGTATTCTATTCTTATTTCAGTATTTGTATATTAGACCTCCGATAATGAATTAAATATATCACTAAAAGAATCAAAAGCCTTCAAGTACCAAAAGAAGAATTAGATTAAAGAACTCTAAGACAATAATACCAGAGATGCTGCTAAAAGACATTCATTTACAATATTTAATTTAGAATTTCTCTAATTTTCTCACCAACCAATTTTAACAGCATAACTTACTAAATTGATGCCAAATAAAATCAAAATAGAAGTATTAAGTGATTTTAGTGTCCATCCCCCAAGGCAGAAAGTTCAGCCTCACGATGCTGATGCTTATACTTCTGCACCATGGAAAGAAGAAATCATATGAAGAAATATTGATAAAAATTACATGATTCGATTTGAAGATTGTATTAATCGTCATCCCATCTGCCACGTAAAATTAGAAAATTCGTTCCGGTGATATTTTTGAAAATTAAATTTCGAAGCCAATATTCAACAAAGTAAATTATAACCAACAATCTCAACATATTGTTTCTGGTTGAAAGAAATGTTATGATTTTCCAAGAAATTATTTTTAAGAAGATTGAATCTAGTAATCCCATTTCAATTTTCTTCTATAACCAAACAAATATGTAGCAATTAAACCACAAACTCATCAAATGATTTGCTCTCTAACAAATGTAATATCTATATATATATATATATATATATGTATGTACATGTATACCTATATGTCCAAATAATGTAATCTATATTGAAACATGTTTTCCCAAGATGTCACTCAAAGAGTGAATTTATTGTAATTTCATTCCTCTTTTTATATATAACCAAACACGTATACGACAATTAAACCACAAATCTATCAAATAACTTTGTCCCCAACAAATGCAACACATACATGCACATGCACACATATAGATATATATTATTGTGTTTGAATAGAAGGAGAAAGATTCTCATTTTTCTAACTCATAAAACAAGTAGAACTTATACTTTTGCAATCAAAAAACTGAAAAATAGAACAGAATTGAAACTGAACAAGATAAAAACGTCAGTAACTTTACAAGATTGAATTAGAATAAGAAAATATATATTAAAAATGACATGATTCAGGACATTATTTAAAGAAAGAACCAGATAAAGTTGCCTTACCGGTGAGACTTCTGTTCTGAGATCAACTTGTGGAGATCCGCAATCAACTTTTGAAGTTCTAGATTCAACTTCTAGAGAGCTGGAATCAACCTCTAGAGTTCCAGATTCAATTTCTGGAGTATTGGAATTAACCTTTGGAATTCTGGAATCAACTTTTGGTGGTTCAGGGTCAACTTCTAGAGTTCCAGAATCAACTTCGCTCTCAGTGTCATCTATATCAAAGCACAAAGTAGAATAATCAATGGTTGCAACATATGGTGGCCAAATGTATCATTATGATAGAGATTCTACGTTAACTGAGTATTTAACCATGTTGTTCAGTCTTGACACTAAACAATTGATGAACTTTATACATGTGAATTACCTCTTTCTTTCTCCTTATTGACTTTTTTTTACGTACATTAAGAAAATTGAAACATTAAGCTATGAGTTGATTAGCCTCCAACAAATGCAATGCATACATGTTAAAATGACATGATTCAGGACATCGTTTAAAGAAAGAACCAGATAAAGCTGCCTTATCGATGAGACTTCTGGAGTTCTGAGCTCAACTTGTGGAGATCCGCAATCAACTTCTTGAGTTCCAGATTCAACCTCTTGAGTGCTGGAATCAACCTCTGAAGTTTCGTAATCATCTTTTGAAGTTTCGGAGTCAACTTCTAGAGTTTCAGAATCAACTTCACTCTCACTTTCATCTATGTCAAAGCACAAAGCAGAATAATCAATAGTTACGGTATATGATAACTAAATATATTATTGCATGTAGATTAACAGTTAAGTAATATTTAAACACTAAACAATTAATGGTATTTAAACATGTGAATTACCTCTTTCTTTCTCCTTTTTTACCTACGTGAAGAGAATTACAATATTAAGCAACTCTCTGAGTTAGCATCAAAATTATGTTGCTTTTTATATTTAATTTAATAGGAGAAAAATTATTTTTTTACCAGAGCCCAAAACATTGAAAAACATGAAGACAAAACTGAAGTAACTTTCACCATGCAGTCACTGAAGATACCCATGCCGATAGATTTTCCTGTGTGATCATAGAACCCCATAATCAAAGAGTAAAACCTATCATGTGGCTTAAATGTCGACCCTAAGCTACATTAGCATACTATTTCTTCCGGATCGTATTATGTCCTTTCTAAAGCAAAATTTAGGAATAAAAGTACAGACTGTGTAAGAGACAAAAGCACATGCCACACTAGCATAATTATTTCTTCCACATATGATTTTCTGCAGCCGGTTGCTACATTAGCTCACCCGTACGAAATTCAGGGAACTGGTCTTCTCCTTGATCGGATTTCAGAAAATGAAGATATATATATGTGTGTCTGTGTGTGTGTGTGTGAGAGTATATTAATATATAGATAAAAGCACAGACTATATTAGTTAATACTATTTCTTCCATATATCTAATGTAGCCTGGCATATGGAATTGAACGATATAATACTATTTATATATATATATATATATATGTATATATGCATTCTTGTTTCTTGACAAGAATGAAGATGGAAAGTCGAACAAAAAGGACATGATCAAGGCATTGAACGAGGCGTGCGCTTGGGAGAAACCTCCTGCACATGTCATGAAGAAAATGTGGGCGTCTCTCTGATAATTTTTCTTTTTAATTATATTATTTAATTTATTAAGTTTTTCTTTTTAATTATTATTATATAAACGAACTACTTGATTATTACCCGTAACAGAATAACGGCTAACAGAATGACAGTTTCGCCGCCACTACCACCTTCTCCTTCTGCCAGTCTGTTCCTCATATATTCTTCTTCTTTTTCATTCTTTCAAATCCTCACCACTCTGTTCCTCATTTTTGCTCTCGTCACACGCATTTTGCAGACTCCTGGACGGGTAAGATTTCTCTCTTTTCAATCTTCATTTCACATTTAAGCTATATATATACACACGCACATACATGTATCTATCTTCATTTTCTGGATCAACTAGAGAACTGGTTTCGTAGTGTTAAGCTAAGAATATGGAAGAAATAATATGAACAAATATACACTCACGTACATATATTGATATGGAAGAAGTAGTATTAACTAATGTAGTCTGTGCTTTTATCTATATGTAAACAATCGCAACCAGATATTGTGAGTTATCCATTTAAGGCTCAAGGAATTGTGAATAACTTAAGAATAGAACTGTACAACAGCAACATTGTGAAACAATATATTCAAGGTAAATATACACAATATGTATTAGGCTGACCTTAATTTAAACTGTTCAGTTCATTCTATGCTCTCCTGATCTTCATTTTCCATTTCGACTTCTTCTTCATCAGCTGTCAAATCCCCTGAAACTGACCTTCCCTTTCCTATCCCAGTCCATTTCTTCTGCATCTACCGCAAGAATTACTACTAGATTAATAACTAGGGAAGTAGATAATAGTGAATCTTGACTTAGTGACATGTGCAGGAGGTTTCTCCCAAGCTCACGCCTCGTTCAATGCCTTGATCATGTCCTCTTGTTCCACTTTCCATCTCCATTCTTGTCCAAAAGCCAAGAATGCATATATATATGTAATATTTTTATATCTTTCAATTCCATATGTCAGACTACATTAGATATATGGAAGAAATAGTATTAACTAATATAGTCTGTGCTTTTATCTCTTACACATTGTCTGTGATTTTATCTATACATAAATATACTCACACATCCACACACACACGCATATATATCTTCATTTTCTGATACCCGATCAAGGAGATGACCTGTTCCCTGAATTCCGTATAGGGGAGCTAATGTAGCTACCGGCTACAGAAAATCATATATGGAAGAAATAATTATGCTAGTGTGGCATGTGCTTTTGTCTCTTACATATAGTCTGTAATTTTGTTCTTGAATTTTGCTTTGAAAAGGACAAAATACGATCTGGAAGAAATAGTATGCTAATGTAGCTTAGGGTCGACATTTAAGCCACATGATAGGTTTTTTTTCTTTGATTAAGGGTTCTATGATCACACAGGAAAATCTATCAACATGGGTATCTTCAGTGACTGCATGGTGAAAGTTACTTCAGTTTTGTCTTCATGTTTTTCAATGTTCTGGGCTCTGGTAAAAGACAGTTTTTCTCTTATTAAATTAAATATAAAAAGCAATATAGTTTTGATGTCAACTCATAAAATTGCTTAATGTTGTAATTTTCTTCATGTAGGTAAAAAAGGAGAAAGAAAGAGGTAATTCACATGTTTAAATACCATTAATTGTTTAGTATTTAAATATTACTTAACTTATAATCTCTATCATGATAATCTGCATGCAATAATATATTTAGTTATCATATATCGCAACTATTGATTATTCTGCTTTATGCTTTGACATAGATGAAAGTGACAGTGAAGTTGATTCTGAAACTCTAGAAGTTGACTCCGGAACTTCAAAAGATGATTCTGAAACTCCAGACGTTGATTCCAGCACTCAAGAGGTTGAATCTGGAACTCAAGAAGTTGATTGCAGATCTCCACAAGTTGAGCTTAGAACTCCA
Source organism: Carica papaya (assembly GCF_054855325.1). NCBI lineage: Eukaryota > Viridiplantae > Streptophyta > Magnoliopsida > Brassicales > Caricaceae > Carica > Carica papaya. The sequence goes on along the minus strand of NC_142314.1, from coordinate 36,231,160 downwards.
GAAGCCTCATCGGTAAGGCAACTTTATCTGGTTCTTTGTTTAAACGATGTCCTGAATCATGTCATTTTAATATATATACATTACATTCTTCTTCTATATCAATCTTGCAAAAGTACTGATGTTTTTATCTGGTTCTTTTTCTATTCGGTCCCATTTTTCAGTTTTTGATTGCAAAGAATGTGTTCTACTTATTTTATGGCTTACAAAGATAAGATTTTTTCTCCTTGTACTCAGACACACTAATATATATATATATGCATGTGTATGGGTGTGTGCATGCGGATGTATATATTGCATTTGTTGTGAGACTAAGTAACTGATAGCTTAATGTTGTAATTTTATTAATGTAGGTTAAAAAAGTCAATCAAGAAAAAGAAAGAGGTAATTCACAAGTTTAAATATCATCAATTGTTTAGAGTTAAAACTGAACAACATATTTAAATACTCTGTTAACTTAGAATCTCTATCATGATAACCTGTAAGCAATGATACATTTGGCCACCATATGTTGCAACCATTGATCATTCTACTTTTTGCTTTGATATAGATGACACTAAGAGCGAAGTTGATTCTGGAGTTGACTCCGGACCTCCAAAAGTTTATTCCAGAATTCCAGAGGTTAATTCCAACACTCCAGAAATTGAATCTGGAACTCAAGAGGTTGATTCCAGCACTCCAGAAATTGAATCTGAAACTTCAGAAGTTGATTGGGGATCTTCACGAGTTGATCTCAAAACAGAAGTCTCACCGGTAAGGCAACTTTATCTGGTTTTTTCTTTATATAATGTCCTGAATCATGTCATTTTTTTATATATATATATATTTCTTCTATGTCAATCTTGCAAAGTTACTGAAATTTTTATCTTGTTCTTTTTTTTTATTTCAGTTCTATTTTTCAGTTTTTTGATTGCAAAAGTATAGGTTCTACTTGTTTTATGAGTTAGAAAGATAAGAATCTTTCTCATTGTATTCAAACACAATAACATAATACCTATTTGTATGTATATGTGTGGAGAAAAAGTTATTTGATAGATCTGTGGTTTAATTATCGCATAGCTATTTGGTTATATATAAAAAGAGGAATAAAATTATAATAAATTCACTCTTTGAGTGACATTTTGGGAAAACATGTTCCGATACATATTACATTATTTGGACATATAGGTATATATGCATGTACATATATACATATAGATATTACATTCATTGGAGAGCAAATAGTTTGACGAGTTTGTGATTTAATTGCCATATATTTATTTGGTTATATAAGAAAACTAAAATGAGATTACTAGATTCAATCTTCTTGAAAATGATATCTTGAAAAATTATAAATGTTTTTTCGATTTGAAATAATATCTTTATATTGTTGGTTATAATTTATTTGACTGAATATTATTTTCAAATTTAATATTAAAAAATATTACCAGAACGAATTTTTCAGTTTTATGTGCCGTAGAGATGACGGTTAATATAATCTTCAAACCGAATAAGATAATTTTTACCAATATTTCTTCATTTGATTTCTTGTTTCTATCGTGTAGGAGTATATACAGCAGCACTGCGAAGCTGAGCTTTCTAACTTGGGGATAGGTACTAAAATCACTTAATGCTTCTATTTTTATTTTATTTGGTATCAATTCAATAAGTTATATTGCCAAAATTGATTCGTGATAAAATTAGAGACTCAAAATTAAAGATTAGAAATGGATGTCTTTCAGCAATATCTCTAGTATTATTATTGTCTTTGAAGTTCTATAATCCTATTCTTCTTTTGGTACTTGAAGATCTTTGATTCTTTGGGTAAAATGTTTAATTCATTGATGGAGGTTTAGTATTCAAATACTGAAATAAGAATAGAATAACTAACTATTGATTGTTGTACTATACTATTACAGGGGATACAACCGTCGAAATAGAAAGAAAAAAGAAAATAGAGGAGGAAAGGAGAGCAGCTCGACTTGCACTTCTAAAGGTTTAACTTTCTATTATTGTTTTTATTTTCTTGTTAATTCAAATTCTTGATAGTATAGTCTTGTCAATATGTTCTTGCATCGTCCATTCAGATGGAAGAAACTGTTAAATTTTCCGACAACATGATTGTTCAAATAGAGTTTGAAAAGCTCATTGGACTAAGAGACGAAGACGGAAGAATAGTGGCAAACGAGGGATGAGAAGCCATTGTAAGGGGTAAGTCCTCTTCTATGAGAGTTTAGAAAAAGTCATCTTTTAAGTACTATATTCAAAATACTATATTGAAATGATATATTTTCTGATGGTGCTTGAGAGACATCATTATAAATACATGTCATACTAGCAGAAGAGCATTTGATGAACTAATAGTTTTTTCCTTCACATGGAAGATTTTTTTTACGTAAAAAATTTAGCATCTTTGCATAGTTGTTGACCATTTTTAATTTTCTTAATTAGTAATAATTTTAGAAAATTGGATGAAAATGAATAAAAATAATAAATTTATATATATATATATATATATACTCATAGACAACAAAAAGAAAAAAAGATGATAAAGTTATTTAGTTCAGTAAAATACTGATAGTTTACCATAAATAGTACTTTCATATTTGCTCGTTCACATGCCACAAAAAATAAAGAAATTATTTAGTACAGTTGTTAAAATCAAAATTAGTTTTAGTATGGGTTAAAATTATTATATATGTTGATAAAATCAATTTGTTGATAATACAGTCGAATTATGTTGAGTCATCTAGTCACACGCTTAATTCTATTATTTTTTTTTATAAAAGTACGATTGTAGTTTGTGAAATTATACTAAATAAAATAGATAAGTATAAAAAATACAATTTAAGCTTTAATACCAATTGATATAGGAAAAAAAGAGAGCTTAAAAACAAAATTAAAGAAACTTTATTAAAAGCAAAACCTTCCATATCTCGAATCTTAATAATCATTAGAGATAATCTATGAAATAAAAAATATATATATCTTCCCATTTTCTTAATTGTAAAATTTTTAAAAACTTAAAAAATGAGAATAATTTTTCCTGTTGCTTCTAAGTATCTTCCAAAAATACTTATGTTATGCGATTGGCTTTTTCTCCTATATGTCGGTTTTATGAGTTTCTAATTCTAGCATCACCTTCTTCCCGAAAATATAAAATAACTGAGTAAGACTTCTAGATACAAGATTTTCACATCATATTTATCGTGGATAATAATATTTATATTTAATACTAAGAATTCAGTTGTGATAATTTAAACAAAATTAATGAAGTTTATTAATTATTTCTTACCTATATATTCTGTTAATTATAAAATCTAATATAATACATATCATATATTTTTTTATTCTCAAAAGATACACAAAATCTATATATATATATATTAGAGTATATTAAAGTCTCAAAAGATACACCAAATTGCTATAATTTGCATATTATTTTTTAATTTACTAAGCATAGAACTGTACAACAGCACCATTGTGAAACAATATATTTACACACAAGATGTATCAGGCTGACCTTACTTTAGACTGTTCAGTTCATTTCTATCCTCCTCTGATCTTTGATTTTCCATTTTGACGACTTCTTCATCAGCTGTCAAATCCCCTGAAATTGACCTTCCCTTTCCTATCTCAGTCCATTTCTTCTGCATTTACCAACAAGAATTACTACAAGATTAATAACCAGTGAAGTAGATAATACTGAATCTTTGACCGTGTCCTCTTTGTTCAAACTTTCCATCTCCATTCTTGTCTGAAAACAAGAATGCATTGACTATGGTGTCGAAAGTTACCTCAAGCTCTGGTGAAGTAGAAGTTTACGTTACGTTCTTTGCTTGAGGTTACGTTACGTTCTCAGATAAAGAAAAGGAATCAAAATTGAGTTCCCATCAAAGTCACAAGAACCAAACAGAACCTCAACCTCAGTTAATGCTAATGATTACGTTCGAAAGAAAGTCGAAAGCAGCCTCAAATATATCTTTGATGGTTTTCAATTCTTCTTTCAACTGATACAGGTCGAGCGGCTTTACCAGAGGTTGCTGCTAAAGGTAAAAAAAACTCACCCTCATTGCGCTGCTGCATATACTCCTGCACCACAGAAAGAAATGTAACATCTATATACATATATATGTCCAAAGAATGTAATATATATATATCGAAATAACATGATTTCCCAAGATATCATTCGAAGAGTGAATCGATTATAATTTCATTCCTCTTTTTATATATAACCAAACAGCCATAAGTCAATTAAACCACAAATACAGCAAAGAACTTGTTCTTCAACATATGCGATACATACATGCACGTGCTTACACTATACATATACATGCATACATATCTATCTATATATACATATATCAGTGTTTTTGAATAAAAGGGGAAAAAATCCCATCATTATAACCCAGAAAACAAATAAAATGCATACTTTTTGCAATCAAGAAACTGAAAGATAGAACCGAATTGGAAGAGAAGCAGATAAAATCATCAGTACTTTTGCAATATTGACATAGAAGAAGAGGGATTTCTTGTTCTTGGATTCTTGAATTCTTTTCCTCCTCTCTGTCTCTGCATTCCCCGTCGGTGTTGCCTCGATCGTCATAAGTTTTCTCTCAGTCTCTTATTGGGGGGAATTTCCTCTTTGATCCTCTCTAAATTTTCTTTCGCTTTCCTCTCTCACTTTCCCTCAGTAGCGGGAAAACAGGATTTGGGATTAAATTTCTTGTATGGTTGCCCGGAAAATTAGAGGAAACCGCTTATGATTAGGACTGGGAAGGTTTTATGAAGAGAGCGACTGGGAGTGAGAAAACCAATGGGAAGAGAACACGTGTCAGGTCCTTTGATGTCTTTGGAGTAGGACCGAAATATTCGGATATTTTCTTTTCTATATATTATTAATTTTAAAATCTTATTTTGGATGAAATTAAAATATTAAAAAAGATAATCCATCAGTAAGATATTTAAAAAATAATTTTAAGAAAATTAATTATTAATTTTATTTAAATTATCGTAACTGAATTTATTTTAAAAAATTAAAGTAATTATTTTGGAGAGAAAAAAATAATAATAACACAGAAGACAATTCAACAATATAAAAAAAATAAAAATAAAATTGTCATAAGAACTTTTTTCCGGTATGGGCACCAAAACCATGAACCTCAATATCCCGTCTGGTATGATGGTGAAACGGGTCGTCCCCATAACCCGTCCGGTATGGGCGCTAAAACACATAAGGTCTTCATATCCCGTACGGTATGAGAGACCACTTTTCCGGTAGGGTTCTCTACGGACCTGGTCCTCCACCATCTCCCAGGATATCTAGTCAGGCTGTCTACATTATCTATTTTGCCTTTTTTCTTGATCTCAATAATCCAATCATACATAATATATAAACCAGTAATTGACACCAAACAAGATAACACAGTATCGGGTTCACCATAATACAAACCATAATAAAAGAAATCATAATTCATGCATACGAGACCACAACATAATTACATTAAACATCATGTTGCATTTAATACTGAAAATTAGATCAAACAATAACAGATCGACACTGTATCACACTCGGGCTCCACTGGCAACCTTAATCAATTATAAATCTATAAAGTCATACAACACAGTTTAATTATTTATTTAGCTTTAATATCGTGATAGTAAATAGAGTGATGGGTCCTTATCTATTTTGGGGTCTGAATTAGACTCTACAGTGTGTCTACAGGCTATTCCTAATTTTCCTGAATTTTTTTCAGAAAACTGAAACGCACTACCGGTACCTGTACGTGTCCCAAAAAATCCCAAATCAGACCTAGGGCCCCTTTCGGCCAATATCAGAATTCCGGCACGGCGGCTCCGCCGTGCTCCGGCGACCTTGCGGCGGTGATTCGCCTCGGGTTGGCCGTTTTCAGTCGAATTCGACCACACTTGCATCGGTCCCTGCGATAAAACAACCCTAGGGCCCTCGGTGGGCAAAAAAATTACGAAAAACCGAAACTTACCGGCAGTGGTGGTCTCGGGTGCGGCGGCTCCCCCTACGTGAGTTGCATTTTGATGTTTGGCTCCGATCAACCTGTAGAGAAAAGAACGGTGATCACAGTGGTATAAAATTTGCATCGAACGGAGGCCGGGAAGGGCTTCATCGGAGGAAAAATAGAGAAAACCGCTTATGATTAGGACTGGGAAGGTTTTATGAAGAAAGCGACTGGGAGTGAGAAAACCAATGGGAAGAGAACACGTGTCAGGTCCTTTGATGTCTTTGAGAGTAGGACCGAAATATTCGGATATTTTCATTTCGGATTATTATGACGGAAAAATAATATATAAATTATTAATTTTAAAATCTTATTTTGGATGAAATCAAAATATTAAAAAAGATAATCCATCAGTAAGATATTTAAAAAATAATTTTAAGAAAATTAATTATTAATTTTATTTAAATTATCGTAACTGAATTTATTTAAAAAATTTAAAGTAAATTATTTTGGAGAGAAAAAAAAAATAATAACACAGAAGACAGTTCAACAATATAAAAAAAATAAAAAAATAATTGTCCTAAGAACTTTTTTTTATTAAACTATTAGTATTTTAATGAATTAAATAATTTTATCATCGTTTTTTTTTTTGTCGTGTACGAGCATATATTCATATAATGAATTGTTATAGTTTTCTATCAACTTTCATCCAATTTTCTAAAATTACTACTAAGCAGGAAAAAAGAAAAAAATATCAATAACAATGCAAAAATGCAAGATTTTTTATGTAAAAAAACATTTTATGTGAAAAAAAAAACTACGAATTCATCAAATATTCTTCTACTAGTATGACACATGTTTATAATGGTGTTTTTCCAGCACTATCTGAAAATATATCATTTCAATATAGTATTTTGAATATAGTACTTAAAAGATGATTTTTTCTAAATTCTCGTAGAAGAGGAAATACCCATTACAGTGACTTTTCATCACTTGTTTGCCACTATCTATTCATCTTCGTCTTCGAGTTCGCTGAGCTTTTCCAACTCCATTTGGGCAACCATATCGTTGAAAGATTTAATAGTTTCTTCCATCTGAATAGGTGATGCAAGAATATATTGACACGATTATGTTATCAAGAATTTAAACTAACAAAAAGATAAAAACAATTAGAGAAAGTCAAACCTTTAGAAGTGCAAGTTGAGCTGCTCTCCTTTCCTCTATTTTCTTTTTTCTTTCTATTTCAACACGCGTATCCCCTGTAATAGTATAATACAACAATCAGTAGTTAGTTATTCTACTTTTATTTCAGTATTTGTACATTAGACCTCTAACAATAAATTAAACATATCAACAAAAGAATCAAAAGTCTTCGAGCACCAAAAAAAGAATTGAAGAACTCCAAGACAAGAATAATATCAAAGATGTTACTGAAAGACATTCATTTCTAATATTTAATTTTGAATCTCTAATTTTTTCACCGACCAATTTTGACAATATAACTTACTGAATTGATGTCAAATAAAATCAAAATAGAATTATTAAGTGATTTTAGTACCCATCCTCACGGCAGAAAGCTCAACTTCACGGGGCTGCTGCATGTACTCCTGCATCATGGAAACAAGAAATCAAATGAAGAAATATTGGTAAAAATTACATGACTCAATTTGAAGATTATATCAACCGTTATCTCATCTGGTTCGTAATATTAGAAAATTCGTTCGGGTGACCTTTTTTAACATTAAATTTGGAAGTCAATATTCAACTAAATAAATTATAAAAAACAATCTAAACACGCTGTTTCTAATTGAAAGAACTGTTATAATTTTCTAAGACATCATTTTTAACAAGATTGAATCTATTAATCTCATTTCATTTTTTTTATATAACCAAACAAATATATGTCAATTAAACCACAAACTCATCAAAAGATTTTCTCTCCAATGAATGTAATATGTATATGTATATATATATACCTGTATGTCTAAATAATGTAATATATATTGAAACATGTTTTGCCAAGATGTTAGTCAAAGAGTGAATCTATTGTAATTTCATTTATCTTTTTATATATAACCAAACAGTTATAAGACAATTAAACTACAAATCTATCAAATAATTTTGTCCCCAACAAAGGCAATGCATGCATGCACATATACACATATACATATATTTGAATACAAGGAGAAAGATTCTCATTTTTCTAACTCATAAAATAAGTAGAACGTATACTTTTGCAATAAAAAAACTGAAAAATGGAATTGAATTAAAAAAGAATCAGATAAAAATGTCATTAACTTCGCAAGATTTACATAGAAGAAGAATATATATATATATATATTAAAAATGATATGATTCAGGACATTATTTAAAGAAAGAACCAGATAAAGTTGCCTTAACCTCTAGATTTCTGGAATCAACTTTTGGAGTTTCGGAGTCAACTTTTAGAATTCCAGAATCAACTTCGTTATCAGTGTCATCTATATCAAAACAGAAAGCAAAATAATCAATGGTTGCGACAGATGGTGGCCAAATGTATAATTGCTTACAGATTATCATGGTAGAGATTCTAAGTTAACTGAGTATTTAAACATGTTGTTCAGTTTTGACTCTGAACCATCGACGAATTTTAAACATGTGAATTACCTCTTTCTTTCTCCTGATTGACTTTTTTAACCTACATTAAGAAAATTACAACGTTAAGCGATTAGTTACTTAGTCTCACAACAAATGCAATACATACATCCATATGCACACATATACATGCACAAACTGATGGAAAAAGATAAAAGCAAAAAAAACCAGAGCAGGAAAGCAAACGTAGCAGAACCTATAAATCTTTTCTTCTGATTTTAGTCTATATAAAACAAGCAAAAAGAGCCTCTATATATAGGCTTACATAAAACAAACAGAGCTATAAAAAAAAACCGTCATCAAATCCCACAACTAATCCCACTACTGTGCTACTTATTTGCAACTGTAAAAGAAACTTGCTTAAATCTAGGAAACTAACAGATAAGAGAAAGACTCGTTCAAATTTTGAATTACATTTCAACACAAACACATACGCACGCATATATATATATATATATTAGTGTGTTTGAGTACAAGGAGAAAAAAACCTCATCTTTATAGCCCATAAAACAAGTAGAACACATACTTTGCAATCAAAAACTTAAAAATGGAACCGAATTAAAAAAGAATCAGATAACAACATCAGTACTTTTGCAAGATTGACAAAGAAGAAGAATGCAATATATATTAAAATGACATGATTCAGGACATCGTTTAAAGAAAGAACCAGTTAAAGCTGCCTTACCGATGAAGCTTCTGGAGTTCTGAGCTCAACTTGTGGAGATCCCCAATCAACTTCTTGAGTTCTAGATTCAACTTCTTGAGTGCTGGAATCAACCTCTGGAGTTCCAGAATCATCTTCTGGAGTTCCGGAGTCAACTTCTAGAGTTTCAGAATCAACTTCACTCTCACTTTCATCTATGTCAAAGCACAAAGCAAAATAATCAATAGTTGCAATATATAATAACTAAATATATTATTGCATGCAGATCATCATGATAGAGATTATAAGTTAAGTAATATTTAAATACTAAACGATTAATGGTATTTAAACATGTGAATTACCTCTTTCTTTCTCCTTTTTTACCTACATGAAGAAAATTACAACATTAAGCAATTTTATGAGTTGACATCAAAACTATATTGCTTTTTATATTTAATTTAATAAGAGAAAAACTGTCTTTTACCAGAGCCCAAAACATTGAAAAACATGAAGACAAAACTGAAGTAACTTTCACCATGCAGTCACTGAAGATACCCATGTCGATAGATTTTCCTGTGTGATCATAGAACTCCATAATCAAAGAGTAAAACCTATCATGTGGCTTAAATGTCGACCCTAAGCTACATTAGCATACTATTTCTTCCAGATCGTATTATGTCCTTTTCAAAGCAAAATTCAAGAACAGAAGTACAGACTATATGTAAGAGACAAAAGCACATGCCACACTAGCATAATTATTTACTCCATATATGATTTTCTGTAGCCGGTAGCTACATTAGCTCCCCTATACGGAATTCAGGGAACAGGTCATCTCCTTGATCGGGTATCAGAAAATGAAGATATATATGCGTGTGTGTGTGGATGTGTGAGTATATTTATATATAGATAAAAGCACAGACAATGTGTAAGAGATAAAAGCACAGACTATATTAGTTAATACTATTTCTTCCATATATCTAATGTAGCCTGACATATGGAATTGAACGATATAAAGATATTATATATATATATATATATATATATATATATATATGCATTCTTGGCTTTTGGACAAGAATGGAGATGGAAAGTGGAACAAAAAGGACATGATCAAGGCATTGAACGAGGCGTGAGCTTGGGAGAAACTTCCTGCACATGTCACTAAGTCAAGATTCACTATTATCTGCTTCACTAGTTATTAATCTTGTAGTAATCCTTGTGGTAAATGCCGAAGAAACGGACTGGGATAAGAAAGAGAATGTTAGTTTCAGGGGATTTGACAGCTGATGAAGAAGAAGTTGAAATGGAAAATCAAGATCGGGAGAGCATAGAAGTGAACTGAACAGTTTAAATTAAGGTCAGCCTAATACATATTGTGTATATTTACCTTGAATATATTGTTTCACAATGTTGCTGTTGTACAGTTCTATGCTTAAGTTATTCACAATTCCTTGAGCCTTAAATGGATAACTCACAATATCTGGTTGCGATTGTTTACATATAGATAAAAGCACAGACTACATTAGTTAATACTATTTCTTCCATATCAATATATGTACGTGAGTGTATATTTGTTCATATTATTTCTTCCATATTCTTAGCTTAACACTACGAAACCAGTTCTCTAGTTGATCCAGAAAATGAAGAGAGATACATGTATGTGCGAGTGTATATATATAGCTTAAAAGTGAAATGAAGATTGAAAAGAGAGAAATCTTACCCGTCCAGGAGTCTGCAAAATGCGTGTGACGAGAGCAAAAATGAGGAACAGAGTGGTGAGGATTTGAAAGAATGAAAAAGAAGAAGAATATATGAGGAACAGACTGGCAGAAGGAGAAGGTGGTAGTGGCGGCGAAACTGTCATTCTGTTAGCCGTTATTCTGTTACGGGTAATAATCAAGTAGTTCGTTTATATAATAATAATTAAAAAGAAAAACAAAATGCTAATATTCTTGTATATATTTAAATATTTTAAATATTTAATATGATTTTAAATATCCCATTTAAATATAATTTCAAAATTTTAAATTTTTTATATGATTTTAAATATTTCATTTAAATATACTTTAAACTTGCAAAAGATGAACAGGGTCACATAGACTCTATTTATAAACTGCATAGAGGGCCTCTTAGTTGAAACCTTCCGATGTGGGAGACCAAAAAATACAATTTTGATTACCTTCATCGGTGAACTGCCTGGTTTATTTTCACAGAATCCTTTTAAAATTCTGTCTCTAAACATTGAGTGGTAACAATGCATCCATCTGTCCAGCTAAATTTTTCTAATGAATCAGGTAAAAAAGAGGGGAAGAGAAGAAGGAGAAGAAGAGAGAGAAAGAGGGAGAGAGAGAGAGAAGAAGAAAGAAAAAAGGAAGAAAAATAAGAAGAAAGAAAAATAAAGAAAGAGAGAGAAGAAGAAAAAAGAGAAAAAAGAAGAAAAAAAAGAAAAAAGAAAAAAAGAAAAAAAATAAAAAATGAAAGAAAAGAAAAAAAATTAAAGAAGAAAAATGGAAAGGTGGCCATCATATATGATGTTTCGCACCGCATGCGACAACGCTCACTGATTCGATCATCAACACCTGACATTTTCTATGACGTGTGTGATAGTGCGGGGTGATATTGGCGACCGGGACTGTGTGTCTTAAGGTAAAATTCGTTACTCGTTTCGCGTAATATAATTTTCAAAATTATTCATAATTTAATATATGTGTTTTCTATTATAAATGAGAAAAACTACCCAAATGATATTCAGATTTTTGAGAAGATTGTAGATTGAAGTAGAAAGGATTCCCAAAACTTTCTTAATCACACTATAGGTAAGAATTATGTGTATTCCGTACGGAAATATAAATTATATGTTTATGTAAATACGTATATATATAGTACATTGTGGGTGAATATTTCAATATATGTGTAATATAATATATGTAATTAGTATGTCTAATTTATATTTGTTTGTATTTATATAGCATATATATACACGTTATTATGCATGTGTGTGTATGTATATAAAAATATACGATAAATAAATTATGAATTGATAAGAACAGAGCTGATAAGAACAAATGTGTGAATATATATATATGGTATTGTGTGTGTGATTGTATATATATATATTTAAGTATGAACGTGTGTGTATATATCGGTAGAAATTGTGTGTGTGAATATAAATATATATTATGTGTTAGACATCTAGTAATGGTACATGTCTATATTATAATATATATGTGTATATTAAAATGTGTGTACATATGTTATGCATGTGAAATGTATAACCAATGTGTATATGTGTGAAATTTGAGTACATTGCAGTAGCTGTGTGATCTGGTACAGTTGTACGAGAAATCTGAATATCTTATGCTTGTTGTGTGATTTGGTATAAAATAATTCAGAAAGTATTTTAAAATGTATAGTTTTAATGTGCGTGATGATGTCGTATATTGTGTGTATGTTTGAATTTATTTGTGTGTAGAAGTTAGAATTTTAAATTAATATAAATTTTAGATTTTTAAATAAGAAACTAAATAAGTTAAATAAATCTGAAAAACAAATATCAAAGAAATTGAGAAATGTAAGTTAGTTAGAGAAATATATTGAATAAGCCACTAGGAAGACAATCATACGAAACTGTAAAGAGTAAATAAGACACTTAATTTGTTAGTCATAAATCGAGGAGGGAAGGGTGCGTGTGTGGCTGAAGTTCAGCAGGTATGGTGAACCTACACATGGATAGAGTTTGAAACCTAATCTAGACGTGAATAAGTATTTGTGAGCGTAGGTCATCTAGCAAACATAACTACTGTGACCAATGTGAGATATTCTGTGTGTGCTATCCATGCGATTGAGGGATCCATTTCGCATATCCTCGATAACGATATAACGGGCATCGCGCGATGGTAACCTAATTAAGCTTTAAAAGACTAAATAATGTAAAATTATAAATTCGAGTGGAGTAATATATGTGTATGAGTAAACCTGTTTTGGTTTGAGAAATTTGTGAATCCATAAGTGTGATTTGAGAGGAGAACAAAAATTAGGTTATAAGAGTGAAGATTATAATATGTTTTGTGTGATGATTCATTTTGTTGTGTATTTTGATTGTGATGCTTATTTGATATTTTCTTTGATGATAAAAAATTATTATATTTTATATATTGTATGAATGTATGTACATAACTCTCCGTTATATAATATTTTTTCTTACTGAACTCGTGAAACTCACTCCAATATACCCCATTCAGGTGAGAGGATATGAGAAACAAGTCCAATATCAATAGAAGATGGCAAAGAAAATCTTGTTAATTTCTATTTTAGATTTATAAACTAATTTAGATGTCTTAATTATAATTAACCTATCATAAAGGATGTGTATTAAAATATAATTCCACTGTATATTTAATATTTATCTGTTCCACTAGTTGGAAGTGTTGTGTTAACGTCCGTACTCACCGACATTGAGGTTCGGGATATTACAGGGTGACCTTAATTTAGACCGTTTCAATTCATTTATATGCTCTCCTGATCTTCATTTTCCATTTCGACGACCTTTTTATTACTGTCAAATCCCCTAAAATTGACATTCCCTTTCTTATCCCAGTCCATTTCGTCTGCATTTACCACAAGAATTACTACAAGATTAATAACTAGTGAAGTAGATAATACTAAATCTTGACTCAGTGACATGTAGATGAGATTTCTCCTAAGGGCACGCCTATTTCAATGCCTTGATCATGTCCTTTTTGTTTAAATTTCCATCTCCTTTCTTGTCTGAAAACAAGAATGCATTGACTATGGTGTCAAAAGTTACCTCAAGCTCTGCTGAACCTATGTCTTGATCATCAAATTCAATGAAAATCAATTCTTTGCTTGAGGTTGTGTTACGCTCTTAGATAAAGAAACAGAATCAAAATTGAGTTCATAGTGCTTAAGAAGATAAGGAAGGTTTCGGTAGGTGGATGAGACATAGGAAAACATCAAAGTAACAAGAATAAAAAAAAAACCTTAACCTCTTCCTCTGTAAGATAAAGTAGTAGTTTCTCTAACCATTTCTTGATTACCTCACAGTCGATAATTCCATTACCATCTTTATCTAAGAGAGATATGGACAATCAAAATCAATTACTGACAATGATTATGTTCGAAAAAACATAGAAATGAGCCTCCTCATACCTACTAAATTCATCAAATACATCTTTAATGGTTTTCAATCATTCTTTCAAATGAAGGAACCTAATAATTATACTGTCAATAGTTTTGAAATTCTGATGCCCTGATGAAAAACTCTTAAATCTATTAAATTAGTATTGATGTACTCTTAATTGATCATAGTAGAAAATTTTCTTATCGGTTTTATCTGTAAATATAGACACATTATCGAACTACGTTAAAATTATATATATATATTTTTTTGTATCTAATTTTATTTTTTTTGTGATTATTCCCGATTTAGGAATTTATTTTTCCAACAATTAAAAAATATAAACTACAAAATAATTAAATTTTACCAAATAAATCCTTATTTTTGAGAATTTCATGCTCTTCTTTGCTATACTTCAAATTACCAAAAAGGATGAGGGTGGGGAAGAGATAAAGAAGGCTCTCTTACAATTGTTTCTGCTTGTCAATAGTATTTTTTGGGGTATTTTTTTAAAAATAAATTTAATATATATATTTTTTAAAATGTATTTACTCATTCAGACTTATTTTAAATTAAAATTTTGAAATTTTTTATAAATAATAAAAAATTTAAATCATATGGAATTTTATATGAAATTTTATGTATGAATAAATTTCTAATTTTATAACTTTTTTATGGATTTAGAATTTATTGTCCTAATTAAACATGAAATTTTGTAAAATCAAATTATTTAATTTTTAATAGATTTTACATTATCTTTAATTAAATTAAGTTTAAATTTATAAACAATTTTTTTTTAAAAAAAAAATCAAAATTAAGTTTTTATATAAACTAAAAATTTGTTTTGGTTGAAATGGTAGGATTAAGCATGTGATTATATAGATTCAACGTAATTCGACTAATTTTGATTTCATCAAATATGATAAATGATTTTCTTTGTTTTGGCGAGAGAATAAGTTCGAATTTGAGTTTTCAATGCAAGAAAAATACAATAATTTTCCACTAGCATGATATGTGTTTATAACGACTTCTCTCCAGTATCATCAGAAAATTTACCCTTTTAATGTAGTACGTAGAGAGGACACCGAATACGAATTAGAATCCACAGAACAACTTAATATCATGAAGCAATTTGTTCTTCTTCCTTGACATTTTCGTGTTTCAATCCGATAAGTTTCTCAAACTCTCGCATAATGTACATGTTATCGTCAAAACAATCCGTATTTTCCATCTGAAAAAAAAAATAATACATTAATACATTAACAAAACTTTTTTCCAACTATAGTACTAAGAAATTGAATTAACAAAAGAATAAAAACAATGAGACAAAATCAAACCTTGTCTAATGCAAGTCGAGCAGCTTTCCTTTCCTCCTCGAGCTTCCTTTTCCTTTCGACTTGTGCAGCCCTAACTCCTAAAGAAGCATCCGTTACTCTACTTTCGGTTTTATTTCCACCTTCATATATACACACATACATATATAATAGTATAGTACAATAATCAATAATTAGTTAACGACCAAATATTCTATTCTTGTTTCGGTATTTGAATACTAAATTTTTAAAAACGAATTGAATATATCACACAAAGAATCGAAAGACTTAGAAAATACTAAAAAGAAGAATTAGATTAGAGAACTCCAAGATAATACCGTAGGTGCTGCTGAAGGTAGAAAGCTCAGCCTCATTGCGCTGTTGCATATACTCCTGCACCACATAAACAAACGTAACATCTATATATATAATATATATGTACGTATATACATACATATATGTCTAAAGAATGTAACATATATATATATATATATATTGAAGTAACATGATTTCCCAAATATATCATTCTATTATAATTTTCATTCCTCATTTTATAGATAACCAAACAGCTATACGTTCAATTAAACCACAAATTCCATCAAATAACTTAAGTCTTCCAACAAATGCAATACATACATGCACACACATACATGTACGTATACATATACATATACACACACACACACACACACGTACATATCTACCTATATATATATATACGCATATAACCCGTAAAACAAATAGAAAGTATTACTTTCGCAATCAGAAAACTGAAAAATGAAAGCGAATTGAAAAAGAAGCAGATAAAATCATCAGTACTTTTGCAATGTTGACATAGAAGAAGAGGGGTTTCTTGTTCTTCGACACTTGAATTTCTTTCCTCCTCTCTGTCTCTGCATTCCCCGTCGGTGTTGCCTCGATCGTCATAATTTTTCTCTCAGTCTGTTGTTGGTGTTGGGGGGGGGGGGAGGAGATTTCCTCTTTGATTCTCTCTAAAATTTTCTTTCGCTCTCCTCCCTCACTTTCCCTCAGTAGCGGGAAAACGGGATTTGGGATGATATCTCCTGTTTGGTTGCCCGGAAAATTAGAGGAAACTGTTAGTGATTTAGATTTACTTTTTCTTTAATTTTCCCGTTTATTTCTTATTAAATGCTCCGATTTACTTCTATATGTATTTAATTCTTAGTATTAAATATAAATATTATTGTCCATATGTGTGTATATATATATATATATATACACATGTATAGCTTAATTAATTATATATATATATATCTCAAATATATAATTACAGACGATCCATATATATTTTAGTAAACATGTTATTTATTTTATAATGATAAAGATTGAAATATTATTTATATATTTGGTAATATTTATAATTAATTTCAAAGTTAAATTTATTAAATTATTTTAGTTTATAGTTTTATTATAAATTTAAAAATTTAATGAAAATAATTATTAATTAACAAAAAAATTAATTAATTTTGTTTAAATTATGGGAAATTTTTTTATTATTATAATGATGAGGTTTATTAAAAAAATCATATTTTAAAAAATTTATGTAAATTTAGAAATAAAAAAAAATTTTAAATTAATTTTTAATTGGGAATTAAAATAATAATTTATATATATATATATATATTTCCGTCAAAATTCCAAAAGAAAACCTGCAAATATTTCGGTCGTACTCTGTCAACGACCATGAAAGGACCCAACACTTGTTCTCTTCCCATTGATTTTCTCACCATCAGTCGCTTTCTTTATAAAACCTCCCCAGTCCAAATCATTAACGGTCTCCTCTGATTTTCCGAGCAACCAAACAAGAAATTTAATCCCAAAATCCCGTTTTCCCGCTTCCGAGGGTAAGTGAGAGAAAAGCGAAAGAAAATTGAGAGAGAATCCAAAGGGAAGTTCCCCCGAACAAGAAACTGAGAGAAAAATTATGACGATCGAGGCGGCAGCAACACCTACGCCGGTACCCGCACCTGCAGTACCGCCGACTGGGAATGCGGAGACACAGAAGAAGAACAGAATTCAAGTGTCGAATACCAAGAAACCTCTCTTCTTCTATGTCAATCTTGCAAAAGTAATGATGTTCTTATCTGGTTCTTTTTTTCAATTCGGTTCCATTATTTAATTTTTTGGTTGCGAAATTATAAAATTCTACTTATTCTCTAGGTTATAATGATCAGATTCCATCTTCCTGTGTCCGAACACATTAAGATATTTACATATATGTATGTATGAATATATGTGCATCTACGTATTGCATTTCCTGAAGACTGAATTGTTTGATGGATGTGTTGGTTTAGTTGTAGTATAGTTGTTTTGTTATATAAAAAGAGGAATGAAATTATGATTGACTCTTTCTTTAAATTATGTCCTGAATTATGTCATTTCAATATATATTACGTTCTTCTTCTATGTCAATCATGTAAAAGTACTGATGTTTTTGTCTGGTTCTTTTTCAATTCAGTTCCATTTTTCAGTTTTATGATTGCAGAAGTATACATTCTATTTGTTTTATGGGTTATAATGATGATATTCTTTCTCCTTGTATTCAAACACGCTAATATATATATATCTGTGTATGTATATGTATGCATGTTCATGTATGTATTGCATTTGTTGGAGACTGAGTTATTAGATGGATTTGTGGTTTGTTGTATATAAAAGGAGGAGTGAAATTACAATAGATTCACTCTTTGAATGATATCTTGGGAAATCATGTCATTTCAATATATATTACACTCTTTGGACATATATGTATATATGTTCAAATATATATGTATATATATGTATATAGATGTTTCATTTGTTGGACATTGTTATATGTGCCAGATGAGGTGATGGTTAATATAATCTTCAAATCCAGTCAGATAACTTTTACCCATTTGATTTGTTGTTTCTGTGGTGCAGAAGTATATGCAGCAGCACAATGAGGTTGAGCTTTCTGCCTTGGGGATGGGTACTACATTCACTTAATACTTATATTTTGATTTTACTTGACATCAGTTCAGTAAGTTTTTTTGAAATTGATTGGCGAGAAAATTAGAGAAATTCTAAGTTAAAGATTAGAAATGGATGTCTTCAGCAGCATCTCTGGTATTGTCTTGGAGTTCTCTAATCTAATTCTTCTTTTGCTGCTTCAAGGCTTTTTGATTCTTTGGGTGATATATTTAATTCTTTGTTAGAGGTTTAGTATTCAAATACCGATTGCTGCTACGTTTCTGTCAAAAATCGATCTCATCCGTGATATAGTTTGATATGATGATTTGATATAATGATTGTATGCTTGAGGGGGCAAGTACAAATTTAAATAAATGAATTGGATCATTTCTTATGAAGTTTAGGTATTTGAGAAACAGTTAAATTATGATATTTAAATTTTACCTATTAAAAGTTTTGTATGGCTTTACCACAGCAATTGCTACGGTTGTCACTATTTCTGAAATATTGAAGAATAATGGTCTGGCTACTGAGAAGAGTAAGATATATTCTCCTTTGAACTTTTGAAACATGTGCATTCAGCTGAGATCAGACATGATGAGAACTAATGCCTTCGTTTGTGTGCAATAAAACAGAGCTTTTGACATCTACCATTGGCATGAAGGATGAGAATAAAGGGCGGTTGGTTCAGAAGGCTAAGGTGAGTTAAACATGTGTTTTCGAAACCTTTTAAATCTAATTGTAATGATTCCAGACCATCTAAGATTATGCCATGGATTGAATTGAGTGGCTCAGACTCCCAAGGTTGTCAATCCAATAGCTTCATACTACTCGAGTCGATCCGAAACAAGTTTTTCGTTAGTTAAGAAGACAAGGCATGATTTTTTACCCATCTCGATTCCTCTCAGTATGCTTATTGGATCTTCTTTTGGGTTCTTTTCGAAACTTGTTTCAGATTGAGATTGTTCTGGGAAAGTCTGAAAAATTCGACTCGCTCATGGCTGCTGCAAATGAGACTTCTGAAGCTGCTCAGAAAACTGAGGAAACAGTTTCGAAGGAGTGAATCATCAACACTGTCGGTGATGTTTTCCTTGTTGTAGCTCTACGAAATTGATCATCTTCTTCTTTCCTATCGTCTTCCCAAGTAATGATTTTTAACTCAGCAAAGTGATGCTGCAATAGACTAAAAGCTTGTAGAGTAGAGTGAGAGACAAAGATCTGAAAATGATTTGTTACAAAAAATCAGATAGAAAGAGACAGAAAGAGAAAGAACACACAGAGACACAGAGAGAGAGAGAGATAGATACAGTTGTATGTATGCTTCCCACTTATCATCTTTTCTAGGAGGAGAGTTGGAGAGGGTCATCTCTGTTACCAGTGTTGTTTGTCTCTGAACTTGCAATTTTCTTTTTTTTTTTTTTTGGTTTGCTTACTGCACATAAATGATGATTGAATGAATTGCTAATCAAGAAGCAACTACTGCACTCATCATTTTTTTTTTTCTTTTACAAGATTGGTAATTTGGAATTCTTGTGTTGCTAATTCAAGAAGCAAGTGCTCAAATATGTATTTTTTTTTTTTTTTTTTGGAGAAAGTTTTACTTACAGCATTGTATAGCAATAACCTAATATTGGTTAGAGATATAATTACTATGGAATAATTTTCCCATTAACAATAAATAAGAGTAAATATATGGAATAAGTAAAATATAAAAAAAGTTCTTTGTACAATTTTATTTTTGTTTTTGTTTTTTTCAATTTTTTTGTATTATCGAGACGTCTTCTATGTTATATTAAATAAATTTTTTAATACAATTTTATTTTAACACTATTTATACTATATATTTAAAAAATAATTTGTATCGGATTTTTTTTTTCTCAATAATAAATATTTTAAATTTTATAAATAAATAATAAAATATTTCATAAATAAATAAATAAATAGAGTTATGGTTAACGTAACGTATAATTAATTAGATTAAAATATTAATTTAATATAAAGTATTTAGTTTAAATAATATATTTTTATGTTGAAGTTGATGACTTAAAATTGAACGTTAATCTCGTAGAATTGAAAACTCAAACTCGAACTTCATCGCTCATCGTATACGTGTCCCAAAAGAAATCATTTATTATAGCCGATAAAATCAAAATTAATTTTAATATGGCAATTCCAACCACAACAAAATTTCAGTTTACATAAAAAAGCTTAATTTTGACAGAAGAAGTTTGGAACAATTTTTTGTTTTTTTTTTTTTAAATATTTATAAATTTAAACTTAATTAAATTTAAAAGATAATGTATATTCTGTTAAAAGTTAAAAAATTTGATTTTATAAAAATTTTATGTCTAATTAGGACAGTACATTCCAAATCTCATAAAAACTAATAAAATATAAAATTTATTCATCAAATTTCACACAGAAATCCATACGAATTCGATCTTTATTATTCTAAAAAAATTTCAAAATTTTTAATTAAACGAAGTACGAATAAATTTCAAAATTATATTAAATTTATTTTAAATATGTCCTAAAAACATCATGAAAACAACCAAATTTTGGTAACCAGTATTTTCAAATGCTCATTATCTTACGGCAAGAAACAAGGCAAGATTAGTTCCAAATTTTTGTGCGTTTTGTGTTATGATCTTACTGTAGTTTCTTTTATAATATTTTAGTACATAATTTGGTTTTTTGTTGTTTTACATAGAACCATTGTTAATAGTGCAATTCAGTTTGAATATTAACACGTACAAGTTCAAGAGTAGACAAATAAAGATAAGAAAACAAAAAAAAAAGATTAACGAGATTATAAATTTTAGAAAACTAATTATTTTCTATGAAATGATAAATAAATTAATAAAAACAAACTACACGGTAATAAATTTTCACAAGAAAAATTAAAATCCGAGTTCGAATTGAAATAAAGCTAGACCACCCCATGAAATAAACAAAGCTTAAAATGATAAGTTGATGTAATTTTCGTAAATATATATTGTAACTAGTATCCCGATTTTTGGCTATCACTATTGACTGTGTGACAGTGCGACGGTGTCAAAACTGATACGAAGCTCATGAGTCATGGTTCAAAGAATTATCACCCCGGAGCTAGTTATCTTGATACAACAGATGTTACAAATAAGCTATGATTTACAAATAAACGTTAATACCGTATTGGAAGAGGAGGAGGAGGACAGCAGAAAACTCCTCCGATTAATTTCTATTAACAACAATGAGGTTACATGTGTAAGTGCTTGAATCCTTGCAAGGAGACTTCCGCGTATCAATTGCCTACACTAACCTTTTCGAGTCCCAGCTGTGTCACGATGAGTCTAAGTAGAACCTGCACCAGCTCTCTAACTCGAGATTCTCTGCCCGAGCGAAGGATAAAACGAAGATAGAAGTTAAGAATGCACACTCATAGCAAGGGTATACAAAAATGAAATGCTCATACTTCATAATCACATCCTAGACGAACATTTCATATCTCAGCTTTGTAGGATTTAACTGACCACTTGGTGAGGCATTTCCCCAAATCATCTCTCCACTCCACTTTAAAGCTAACACACTTAACCTTCTTCAGCTCTTTAAATTCCAGCATTGATACAAGAAATTAGCTTAAAGAATCCATTGGGGAGAGGAGAGGAGGGAATCGGAGCAGAGTTAATTTGATCCTAGTAGCAAATAATGCAAATTTATTCATTTTTCTGATTGAGCCACTTCAATTCAATAAATCCTGTCTTTTTTTATTGAAAGCACCAAATAATCCTCATTTCTTGTTTTTCCTTTCCCTTCATGTTTCTCCACTCAGATGGAACCTAATGGTAATTATAAGAGACACTTTTACGACCTAGGAAACATATATCAAACATTTGAAAACTTAATTCTGCTAGTCTTTTTAACTATGGATCACAATGAAGGCCATTGTACGATGATAAACTTGAATAATAATATATTTGTTTTTATTCTGCTTATACATGGATTTTTATAGGCTAATCTATGACAGGGAAAAAAACCAGAGTACTAAAAGGATACCGATCTCTAAAGGAATACCATAAGGAAAATACTATAGGAAGCTATTATTCTAACAGTGCGCTTTTGTTTCGATAACATCCCTTTATAATTCTTGTTGGCTCATTATTGGGAAGGTTTGGCATCACTGATGCTTTATATTTTACTACTTCAAACCATTAGCTACTTTCTTACTGTAAAATGTAGAACCATCATATTGAACTATATAGAGAAAGCATAAAATTGATAGCTACAATCAACCAGTAACAAGTGACATTGCTCTCACCTTGATATAACAAGCTCACAAAAGGCAGGAAATAGAACAAGTAGATGTGGATGTTTGTCGTCTTTATGCTCTGCTAGGCCACTTTTCAAATTCGGATGTAGTGGGAGAACAGATGCAGTTTCAGGATGAATTACAAGATATGCCAGTTCTTGAAGGACAAAAATAATTTCTTCAAGCCTTGGCCTTGGTAATGGATGTTCACCTGCAGAGGGCATTGCACACGTTCAGGGAATGGAATGAATCTAACATAATATCCACATGTCCGTATTTGACAGTACAGAAGCCCGTACCTAAGTTATTCTCATCAATTAGAAATCTTTTTAGGATATATTCACATCTGTGCACAAGCACCATGATAGAGATTTTGCTAACTTCAAGTCCTGTCAAGCTCAAATCTCCGGTTTTATCATCAAAACTGACAACACATCATCAGTATGTCAAAGTCTAATGGCTAACAGGAAACAGGGAAGAATCATGCCTTCACAAGGAATAACTGAGGGGCTTCATTAAGCAAATTCATAAACAGATATAAGGCAATGCTCAGTGGAACAACTCAAATCATTTAGAAACTGAGTTGATGAAACTGACTATAGAAAGTAATTTTATGCTCGTTATTTCCACTGGGAAAAGGAAAAGAAAAGACTAGCAACAATAGTATAGAAGTTTTGACGAAATGAGAAAGAGATTGACATTTAACTGTACAACCAGCAGATTAAGTATATCTTACAATCATGGACTTGCCAAATTTACACCATCAGTTAAGACAAGAATTCAGTCAATGCACTTTCCATAGTCATCTTCAGTTTTTGTAGTTAAAAGTTAAAATTTCTTCATATAGTTGGCCATAAGAAAACTATAGATGACAAAAGAACTATTATCTAAATCATTTTATATAACTTCTCACCTACTCAAGGAAAATAACATCTGCAAACAAGTCAATGAAAATCTGCTACAGTGAGCAGGCATAAGTTCCACTGTCTCAACAGGTAAAAAGCATGTACGTGACGCACAACGGTCCAAGGTTGAAACAAGCCGTTCAAGAATCTGTAAACGTTAACAAAAATAATTAAATAAAAGGACACTGTAAGAGTAGTAAGCTCGACTTACAGCTTCAGACAAAATGTGAGTCATACTTTCTTTATATTTGAACAAGTGACACTACTTTAAGGCACAACAGAAGGCAATAACTGCATATAAAAATTGCTTACATCTGCAGGTGCATCAATAGTCGACTTGAGAATTCTATCACCCAGAATCTTTAATATGGTCATTTCAAGGGATTCATCAGGCTCAAGTGCCATATCTGGCAGGGAATGGGAAGAAAGTGCACGCCCACAGTAACCCACAAGAAATATCTCATAGACATCTGCAACTTCTTTCCAAAAACGCACTCTTGCAGGTCTGCTAAGTTTTGAATCTGGATCACAATTCATGTTTAACTTGTCAATGTCATAAGCTAGCATGCGATTGAAGCCTTCAACGGCTACCCTCCAAAGTGAGCCATCTGGATTGTCTCTTCTTGTTGTCATACACCTGATAAAAATACTAATCCTGTTATTTACTCATTACACTGTTTTTAATCCCTACAGAAAAGAGCATTTAAAATGGCAACGTGGTTAGAAGCTTTCTGTAGTTCTAAGGTAATCGAACCACTAGTTAGATTTTTCTACTGGCTAACAAATTTTCTTCAAGACAGATTCAAGAGACAATATCAGAAATAGAGATGTCGTGATATCAAGAGAAGCAACACAGGGAGATTCATTCATGTGGAGCAACAACAAAAAAAGGGACTGTAAAATTTTTTTGTGAAAATATCTGTTTTACAGGAAAGAAAGGAATAAGAGAACATGATACTAGAACATCTTAGATATTAATTTTTTTTTTTTTTTGGAAATAAAAGTATGAAGCTTGTATTGATATAAGGTGCTAAGGGAGCACTGCCCATGTACAAAATTTATATCTCAAATGTCACCTAAATCATCAAAATGATCAAGGTTATACCCTAATAAGTTAGAACCAAAGTAATGAAACCAGTTATCCTTAACATTGTTGAAATCAGACTCAATTCCATCAAAAGCCCTGTTATTTCTTTCTTTCCAGATGACCCAAAAAATTGTAAGGGAAATGAGCCTAATAGATTTATTCTTGCTGCCTAAATCCTCCCAGGCCATCAATTCAGTACAAACATTTTCAGACATTGTCCAAGAAACTCCCAACAGTCCAAGAATCATGTTCCAAAGATTATGAGTAGTCGGGCATCTCAAGAGAAGGTGATTGCAGGTTTCCAGGGCATTTTTACATAGGAAGCATCTATTTGCAATAAAGTGACATCTTTTCATCAAGTTGACCAAGGTGAGAACGTGAGGAAGAACATGACCCATTGAAAAAAAATCAATGGGTCATAGCCAACGAGAATAATCTGGTACAATCTATAACCACAGTTCTCACATGAGAATCCATATAAAGAAATATAAACTTTAGACTTATTTTTGGCTTTATTACCTTTTATGTATTCCCCACCAGTCTTTGTTTCGCATGTCATGAAATAATGGAATATCTAATTCCTTCATGTGAAATAAAAAAAAGGCTGAAATACCAAGTACTATTTCTGCAAGGAGTGGCTTTTAAAGAAGTTCCTACAATCAAACTAATTCCCGCTCTTTCGAGAATAAAAGCTAAGTCCTAATTTAAGTATCAAATGATCTTGATAGTTAGAGAGTCGATTGGCAAGGGCTTGCAGGCCTGGTTGTATAAGAAAATTCATCCCTCTAGGGAGATCTAGAAAGCAGTGGCTACTGCTTCTTTGATTATACCTTTGATTGTTTGAATGAGAGATAAATAACTTTTGAGGGGGAGGAGAAGTCTTTTCTTTCATCAAATATAAAAAAACAGATGCTTACATGCTTTGCCCTTTGTACTGGAACGTTGTTTGCTATTTGGCAAGAGCCAAGAGGACTTTCTACAGTTCAAAGAATTTGGCTTGTAATCAATATTTCTTTTTGTCAATTGATGGCAACATTGTGACTAAATTCTTTACAAAAACAAAATTACTTTTAACCATCACAACTCTAGCTAAAACTTGAGAAAAGCCATCAAATGAACAAGCTCAAAACAATTATTTCTCTAGATGCAAACTAATAATAGTAAAGGCCTTTCCATGTGCCACAAGTGACCTAAAACGTCTTGGGGAGAAAAAATTGACCACCTTAATAGTTATCCTGGGCAAATAACTGAGGAATCCAGAAGAGTTTAAAGTCATATACAAGAAGAAAGCCGCTACTGAAAGACATCCTAATGCACTCCTATTATATCCATTAGATGGCATATCTCTTATAACACAGCAAAGTGAGGAAATGGTGATACTAAAATAACTTAAGACTATGAAAATAAAGTAGTCTGCATCCACTTCTTCCAGGAGTAGTTAAAGAGATGAGTCAGGGAAAAGGTGAAGACTAGTTTCACCTGCCACAAATATTTTTGCAGTACAAAGGGAGGCAGATATTATGATATATTACTGACAAACTGAGGAAGCCAATACATTGAAATTTTGAATCTTCACATTTCTGATATAATTTGATGCTGCAACAAAAGGATTTATCATCAGAGGACATGCTATACCTTCCAAGGCTTTGAATAATTTCTGGAAACATGATATATTTTTCAACTGTTGGAGCCTGTAAGAGCAGATCTACTATAACAGGAATTAGTTTTTCTGCAAACATATAACTTGGTATTGCTGCTGATCTGGTAATAGCAGATCCTGAATTCAAGGATGAAGCTTCAACTTTTTCAGACAAAAAAGCAGTACCATTTGCCTGTCCTTTCTTCAAATGGATATCTGTGGAAACAGCTTGTAAATTTCAAATTTCTTGAATGTTAGTCATAACAGTATTTAGGTGAAGCGTATACCTTGACCATGGTCACTAGTGCTGGCTTGTTCAGGTTCATCTTCCTCACTCTGTAAAGCTGAATCTGATCCTGGAAGATATTGCCGAAGCTCTCTAAGAAGGACAAGCCACATTGAATTAAGACGCTCAGTCGGGCGTAACAAAGGTAAGATCTCAAGCACAGTACGTAATACAGGTGGAACATGTCCCTAGACAGAAACAACATACATTTCATAATTTGATAATTATAATGTAGCTAGACAAGTGAATTGACAGGCTGGATAAAATGATTAAATAGAATTAATTTTCCACCATGCAAGGTCCTTCATTGCAACAAGTAATACAAGAAGTCTGATATGTTTACCCCCAGTCCTAAAAAGAAAAGAACACATGGAACTCCCATGATTTGCGAGAACATCTGGTGATTTGGAAATGTAATGTAATGAAGAATGAAATTGATAAGGAAACCAACATGATTTGCAACAAAGAATTTGGATAAGAGTCCAGCAACAAGGAGAGCCAAGAGATCTTCTAGAACATGTTAGCTTGGCTGTCCTAGTTAATTCTTTCTAATTTCTGATCACTGATGCACATACTAAGGTTCATTTTAATTTCTAATCATTACGGCTTTGATGCAACAGAATATTCCATTTCCACTCACTTTCTGAATAGTTACACAAAAATGTTTAGGAGAAGCAGAGTAAATATGAGCTTGAAGTAATTAGAGCCCCATTTTAGAACTCACAAAATCAGATTCGTAGTTATCATTGGTAATCATGGTCTGCTTTATTGCCAACTGTATAATTGCTAGCAACTGTGAAAACCTGTGGTCATCAAACATCCTCTGTGCTTGCACATATAGTTCCCCTGCAAAAGTTTGAAGATCCATCCAAAAGAGATTAAAAAAAAGGAAACGTAAGAGTAGACTGTATTAAGTATTCATACGAGTAAAAAATGATTTGGTTTCATAATGAATTATTCTGAAAGATAAACTCGTAAGAAATTGCCCAACTTTACTATTTATCTGGTATGTTAACACATCTGCTCACCCTCAAGTGCGATATTAAGTTTAACACGTGAACATGTACCAAATAAATGCACATGCTATAAGCTAATCAACAGGCTTTGCATAGAAGAGGATGAGGCTTCTACGGTTTAACACAAAGTTATTAGCATCTTTCAAGCCCACTGTGATCTACAAACTAAAATTTTCAAACTGCTTTGTGTTACAGATTTCCATGGGTTCATTTTGGATCTCAATCTAAATCTCTAAAGCTAGAAATCCAGAATTAAGTGGAGCAAGTTGATAGAGTAGGATCCTGAAGATAGAGCATAAAAAGGTAGAGAAAGAGAGAAATGCCTTTTCAAAATTGAGATTAGTTATGTGTAAAAGTGAAAGAGGTACGTGTTCAAAAAGCAAGAGTCTATTAAACAGCATTTTCTTTCTTGGAACTTAAAAATATGTTGATTATTTTCTTTAAAAACTTGTAATAAATTAACTCAGTTCTAACAATTTGCAACATGAGATTGGTATTTTTGTTGCAGTTATAACAATGATTTGAATGCAGGGTCTCTTCTCATAAACAAAGACCAAGAACCAAAGGGTCGAATGTATAACTGAAGTATCACTTTCATCCATATAATGAATCTAATAAGTGGTCGAAGGAAACTCCGGATTGAAACAACATACTGATAAAACCTACCCACCTTGAACCAAAATTTAGCATCTATAATGTTCCATAACCGTATCCAGGACCACAGTCCAGATGTACCGTATCTTAGGTAACTATGGTTTAACCTCAGAACCTTAAACTATATCAAGCAAAACAATTTGATTAGATAACCAATACCTCAAAATCTTAAGCTAATAGGAATGACCATGTTTTAATCATATTTCTTTTATCCGTAATATTTGTTTATTTTCCAGCCAAGAAAATTATTATTTTGATCAAATATTCTTTTATTCATGGATTCTTGCTTGTAGTTAAACAGAGCCTAATGCTCAAATGAATTTAACAGAAATAAAAAATTGCAGTAAATTACCAAGACCGTTCAAAATCTCCTGCTTCACCTTGCTAGCTGTACTGTTGCTGTATATTGGTGATTTTTGGAAAACAAACTCATAGACATCCAGAACAGAGTCCAGGTAAGGCATCGGTAAGTTTCCCTGAATCATTAGAAAAATTTAGCTGAAGAGATGGACGCATTGTTACCACTCAACATTTAGAGACAGAATTCTAAAACAATTATATGAAAATAAACCAGGCAGTTCATGGATGAAAGTAATCAAAGTTGTAGTTTAGGGGATTGATGTTTACCTTGACGCAGTGGGCAAGAATAGTTGTCTGTAAACAATTTATTGCTGCAAGCACAACCTCTTTACTGCCACTGAAGGTGCTATTCTTAACAAAAAGAAGCAAAGACTCCCATCCTGCAGAAATGAGGCATTTTGTGATGTTCGTAGTGATGGCTAAACATATGAGTGGCATTTACGAGAACATGCAATAGCCCCCTTCAAGAAAAGAATTGATTACACTTCATCATCATGCAACCAGTTTCCTAACCATCTAACCTCTAACTGTGAGATCTTTTCATACCTCCTCATCTTATATCAAGATTTCACTGTTTTAACTTTCATTTCTTTGGATTAAAAACTACTGATGTAGGATAAGACAAAACTTAGAGAAAAATATGAAGGTCTTGGATCACAATAATCAAAGTAATATTTCAATATTTGAATAATTATCATGAATAGTCAACATAATAACTAAGCTACGTACCTTATCTATAGGTGTCAAATACATAAAAATAGGAAATCTAAAAAGCTAGTACATAAACAATAAGTTAAATAGAAAGAACTGAGGAAATGTAGAAAATAGGAAAATAAATCTTCCTACTTTCATTTATTGTAAAACTTTTCAAAACTTAAAAAAAGAAACTAAATCTTTCTATTCCTTTTAGTTAACTTCCCAAAAAGTTTATGTCCCTTTATCAATTCAGCTTCATATCTCCTATTATTAATATGTGCACTTTAAGAGATTTTCTATTCTACATCATTTTTCCTAACTTCGTGAAAATTCGACCTTGAGCTTTGAAATGTCGAAATAGAAGGAATATCAAAGTTGGAACTTGTTTTCTTAACAATTGAAGTCTGTGGAACTTGAAATTATAATAAAAAAGCATGAATGCTTCCAAAATCAAGTTATGGAGATGTAGCGAACCAATTAAGAATATAAATTCTATAAAAGGAAGAACAACTAAACTTTTTCCGTTGCTGTTAGAAGCCAAAGAAATAAAATCAATAAGAATATTGTTGTTATCAACCTCAACAACACCATTGCTCACAAGTAAATCGAGAGTCCCATCCCTAGAAAATTCAATTTGATCATCAAGAATAACAACCCCGTCCACAATCTCTTCTACTATCTCAAGTACCTCATACGTGTGCATACCTTCAATATCATTAGTTAATTCTGGACCAATAGGTTGCAGTACTTCCGTGAGATTTTGCTCAATTACCAAATCGTTCACCTTTTCATCCTTTTTGTGTTCTTCATGTTCTACGTTTCAGATGCAAGTTTTTGTATAATTGAAGATTTAAGATTTTTTTTGACATTTTTTCATCTTCATTTCATACATATCAATCTTACCAATCATAGCTAGCTATTTTTATATCATCCAAAGCAACTTTAAGGATATGAATTATCATGTTGTCCCTGCAATATCTTTTCCCTTGCAAGTAGAACTCTTATTTTCACTATTTTAAGTATCAAAAAATAATATTGGATTTCCATTTGATGACGCCTATCATATCAGTAATTTACTTGAAAAGAATCTTAAGCCCAAATATTGATAAAAAGTTTTGTATAAAACATATATATACATATATTTTTGAAATAAAAAGGATGTGTATAAAACATATTGTAAATCAAAATTTGTAAACCTAGAGAGAGCATCGCTGCCGCTGCTGTGCGCGGTGACACTAGAACCTGTGGGAATGTACGTTGGCCAGAGGAAGTTTCTACAGGTTGGTCAGAAATTGTTTGACGTAGTGGGGGAAGGCGACGGAGTAAGAATTTTCGAAAATGGGAAAGGTTTCAGAAAATCGATTCTGTTCTCCAACGAAGCTGTTGACTGGTTGATGAAAAGTTTCAGGGAGTTTAGGTGGGAGAAAAGCGACGGCAGATGGGGATGGAGTAGGGAAGAAACCAAATTCTTCGTTTGGCGCTAACTTTGACTTGAGGGGGGGAAGTTTCTTGTTGTTTCCAAAGGACACACTAATGGAAAAGGGAGATGAAACCGATTATTCTTGCCAGAAGGTGAAAAATGGGGTTGGTGGCAGATGATGGAGGAGTTACATAAGGTGATTGGAATACCGCTTATACCACCAGCTTGGGTGAAAGGGAAGAATGTCGACCTAAGGGAGAACACTCTACAGGCACACTGCCTTGTTCCTCCATTCACTGTTAGATGCCTGTGTTGTATGGAAGAACTTGATGTCTGGGTGTCGCGAAAACAGAGCTTGTCCTTGGCCGAGCTTCTCCGGAAACCTCACAGAATGTGAATCGGGTAGGGCAGATTAGATCCAAACCCGACACGAGACCCGATTTGGAACTTCAACGTAGGAAGCCCCAATACAACACAAAAAGTCCGCATTTTGAGGGTAAGGGGCAGAGAAACAAAACAGGATGTTTAAACGAAAGACCTCAATAAGGATTATAACTAGAGCTGGGCCGATAGGAGGTCAAAGAAGATCTGAAGGAGTGGATATGGGCCGAAGACTTACTTGGGCTGAGGAAGGAAAATGGAAAATACATGACCAGGCGGAAACATCATCTAAGCCCAACTTCAATCATAAAAGGGCCATTCGGATCAAGGGTGATAAACGGATGATTATTGGTCCAGTTTGGAGAGCGAAGGATAAAGGCCGAAACCTCAGAAAGGAGGAGGGGATTAGGATTCGCCTGTCTGGAACCCAGGATGTCTTCGAAGGCATGGAGAGGAGCAAGAAGAAATCTGGAGAAGACAGGAGGGGCTTTCGAAGTGGATGATGCAGATGCCGCAGACATTGTTTGCCATGAAGATGGTGAGTTCCTGAAATCTTTGTGTAGCTCTTTGAAAATGGGTAAGTGGTGTCCTGACCCTTTCATTTTTTCTGAGTCTCTGTTGGTACTTGAAATGATGGGAGGGGATATGGGCTCGGTTAGTGAGTCAGAAGAAGACAGATGGAGAATCGAAGAATATTTCGTATGTGGTGGGGAGGCTTGGGGAGAAAATAAGGTGGCGAGAGTGTAGAGAGTCTGGGAGAGTTTGCGATAACAGAAGTAGGCCGGGAGTTAGAAGACCAGGTGAGAGGGAGAGAGCTCACAGTGATTGTTTCCACAGAGGGGGTGAGCGGGATCCAGGAGGAACAAAACCAGTTAGCAATCCAAGTTTTGGATGAGCATGGTGGGGACAATGCATTGGACACTGTGACAAATGGGTTGGGGGAAGAAGAGTCAAAATGGGTACTTGAAAATGTTATACGGCTAAATGGATTAGTGGGGGTCGACTTCATTGGCTTTGAAGCCAAGGCAATGGAGTTATTCTGGGAAATAGACAGAAGCAGGAGGGAGAAAGAATTAGAGGAGAGTAAGCAAAAATCCTAACTGTAACCATCACACGCTTGCATCGGCCGCTGCCGCCACAGGCTGAGCGGGTTCCGCATCATCCCAGTTCGCATTCATCATTCATAGCCTATAAATAGGTGGTTCTTCATCATTGTAAATTATGGAAAAATAAAGCAATCACCTCAATAAAAATCTCTCTTTTCTTCTCTATTTTCTCTCTTCTCTCTCTCAAGTCTGAAGCTATGAGTAAGACTTCTGACAGTCTCATATATTTTATTACTGAAATATATTCGTTCTAGGAGTTCCTTATTCTACATCACCTATTTGGTAAAATTATTTTCCAGATAAAACTGTCAATTAGTTGACCACAAGACCAATTGACCCACACCCTCATAATCTCACTACAAGGAAAAACAACAGGAAGATTAGAAGTGTGAGATGCATTAATATTAAACAGAATAGGCCTACCTGACCAAAAATTGCTCAAGCTTTCAAGGAAAGGGAAGAAAGAACGCAACAGGCGAGCTATTCCGCCAAGAACCAGTACAAGTGTCTCATCCCACTGTTTCTGGGCTGTGTTACGACTGCAAGTTGAGTAACAAAATTAGAGCATGAATATTCTTTGAAATCAAGATGAAAGATATGGTATATATAGCAAAGTAAAATGTTAACATAATAAGACTTCTACTACCTATGGTGTATAAGCATGTGCACTGCTTTCCCTCCTCGAGTCCCAAGTTCTTTACCATGCCATTCATCCTTCGATGAAGTGGCAACCTAGAAGAGAATAAAATTCATCAACACAGGAAACAACTAGACTTTAAATTATATATTAAAAACTGCTTCTCCTTACCTTGTGGGAGGCACTATCCAACATAGGGAAAACATAATTCCACAGACAATCCTCCCACATGGTTTTTGAAAGTTTTTGCCCATGACTTCCCAGAATTTGAAAGAGTGTCCTGACAGCAGAATTCCTCACCTGGAATCCAAAATAGATGCAACCACTTTACTAGATACTTCTAATTCCCCAAGAGGTACAGAATACAACTTCTTTTCAGATAGAGAATAATTAAGACTCCTAGATGCAAGACTTAGATGTTATACAAAATACTAAGCAAGGACAGGAGGAATGGTTCAATATCACAACTATCTTTTCTCTTCTGAAATAAAATTTGATATCACAACTATTAGAATAACTATAGGCAAACTTTCCAGCCACTAGCACGCAACTGTCAAGTGACTAATTGATATTCAAACTTATCTCTCAGGGCATTTGATTAATGCAAAACATGACTTTGCAATTACAACTAAGAATTGGTTTCTTGCAGACTTTCAGCAATTAGTCACTGTAGAGAGTGCCTTCAGTGCTGTATAGGAGTTCTGAACATAAAAGGCTCACAATATAAAGACTATCATACCTCTGGACGTTCATCATCTCCAAGTTTTTGAAGTAAAGAGAAAACCAGGAACAACAACTTTTTATGATCAATTACGTTGATTAAGGAAGGTTGATTGTCTGAATTATCAGCTAAGTTGGCTGTCTGTTCTTCTCCCTTTCCACCATCCATCTGCTTTCTAGCACAATGCATGTCTGCAATTCTTGTAGTGTTACTAAACAGAAAGAATCAGACATACTCGTAAGACTTTTACTATGGTGACAAAATAAGAGATTTATGATGGAAATTAACCTGTTTCCTTGTCCTCCCCAAACCCAAAATGTAGCCCTTTGGCGATAAAATCAGTCATAGTCCATAAAAGACCTATAGCTGTCAAGCTTATATTCAGTTCAGTCTTCTGGGCACTGTACGCTCCAGTAACGTCTATGCATCTACATTATCCAGATTAACAAGTGTTATCCCAATAATGTTGCAACAACTGTCATTTATCAAATTCACTTAAGCAGACACTAATCAGCCATCAAGAAAGCATCAACTCAGCATAATATCCAAAAGTATAGTAAATATGCAGCAAACCATCACGCCCACACCCACAAGGCTACAGAGCTGTGACATGAGATTATTCTTTATAAGCAAATCATAGATATATAACAAATAACTCTTCTGTTAATTCCTTTTCCATAGGTCAATTTTTTTTTTTTTTTTTGGTTTCTTTTACACACTTAGAACGTGATGCCACTAATTTAATGAGAGCAAGCTTATTTAATTTCCTTCCCCAGGGAATAGCATATTCAGTGCAGAACTCTTTAAATAAACAAACCGAATACTTCAATCAGATATCCTGCTGGCAAGCTACAATCATAAATGGATGAAAAACAATGTCCTATATCTTGCTCAGGAAGAGATACCAAGTTTATGCGGCTTGAACTTCAAATATTCACCATATTACAAGGAAGAGAAACCATTTAAGGCCATAATAAAAGGATCTAGTCCTCAGTTACTTATAGTTTTCTTTTATCAGCAAAAGATGTATATTAATACAGACTGTACTTCAAAAGGATTTCAGTCAGCGATATCAAGCAATCATGTTGAAATCCAGCACCCAAGAAAAAATCTTTGATCATCTAGCCAAAAGATTTTTAATCACTTTACCTTCTTTTCTTATAGAAAAGAATTCTGTCCCTAAACAAAAATGTTTAAGACAAATGCATATGGTTCAGTCACAACATTGAGTGCAATAACAACATGTAGAGAGCTCTGACAGGAAAAAGGATAAGTCCACCAGAAAACCACATTCATAATCTTACACATTAAGGCAGTTGGCAGGAACAGAAGAAAGTCCATCATTCATAACGACCCGAAGGCTCTACATGGAAATAAACTAAGTTAGAGTGCATCAAGGAACAGTAGGGCTGCATACTCATTGCTGACTTAGCTGCACTTTTTCTAACCTGGAATCCAAGGGTGACAAGATCCTTCTCTAAAGCATCCGCAACAGATCTTACACAAGAGAAAATGATCACAATTGAAAAAAACATAAAACAGAAGAAACAAAAGTTGAAAACAGACATGAACTCAAACCCAAAATGAAAGTTGAAGGCACGAAAAAAGGCACTAAAAACAGGGCAAACCTCAACATTTCTAGAATACTTGGCCAACTGTAATACAATTTTTCTCCACATCTCTGCCAATGAATTTAGGGAAGAGGTTATAAAACTTATTAATCAATGGTTTTGTTTGCTTTGTATTGCAATATATTACCTCTAAAACATGAAGAAGAATTTTCAAGGATCCAACACGAACATCAAAATTTTCGGTAGAAAAATATAGAACCCTTAGTGGAGATATCACAGCACATTCAAGGGATCTCAACTCCATGTGACTAGGTTCCACCTTACAGAGAGAGAGAGAGACAGTCAATGACAGACAACAGCATTCCTCCTTTTGGCAGAATACAGAATTTTCAATCCTAAGAAAAAAGGAAGAAGAGAATGATCTCACTTCCTTAGATGCAATAAGGGGCCGAGACAGTGCATGGTCCTGGAACCTTTCCGAGTCTAAAACAGCATATATTGACTGATCTAATGCATCAAGCGCCATATTTCTTAAATTCTGATTAGAATGTTCAGCAAGCTGCAACATATTTTTTACTGTCAAAAAAAAAATAAAAAAAGAAATAGTACAACATAATACATCATGAAAAAATTAAGTATTATCACCTCAATAAAGTGGCTTACAACTTGGTCCCACAATGGTTCCACCCCTATAATATAAAAGGTATATTCAGAATGTAGCCAAAAGGTAGTTGTAACTTCTATCTAACCAAATGTATGAAATTCTAACTTCACAAAACATCCCATGAAAAGACGAATATGGTGAGACTGAATATGCAGATCAGAAGCCAGATATATAACACGAAGAGAAAATATTGGTGTAACTCAGGAATGACAACAAAGCACAAGATTAGAATTGGGATACTATTATTAGGTCTCCCACACAATGACCTCTTTTCATTTATATGTACTTCTTTTGGTTCTTTTGAGAATCTCTTTTGACTTTTCATGGAGGATACCTTACTCTCAGAAAAAAAACTAAAAACAGAAGCTTTTACACAAGAAATTTTACTAGAAGACGGAGAAATTTACACTCCAAAAGAGGATGAACCATCCTCCAGAAAGAAGCTGAGAATCTCTGGTTGACACAAAATCACATCCCATTCCTTTCGTAAGGTAGATAAAGTTATATTCCTAAAAGAATAATGTACTTTTGTCTGAAGAGAAGCAAAGCACACTATCCTCTCTCGAAGATCATTAACCTAACTAAGATCATTGCTTGAAATTTCTTATGTTTCCCTCCAACCAAAGGACCCATAAACCACAAAACATAGCCCCTCTCCAAAAAAATCAAATGACTCTTACGCCTCCCAAAACCATATACAGGATTAGAAATGAAGATCACCCCAAAAGAAAACCTAAAAAAAAAAGTATATAAATGGAAGCTGTGACAAATTGTTTGTAAATAGCATATTTTGACATTGAGTACATTATCTTATTGGGTAAAACCTTCTGCATGAGCAAATATCACTTATATAATAAATATGTATGAGTGTTATATTAATCAAATAACTATTCAGGAACGCTTGGCAAACAAAAACTTTCACATCAAGGAAAATTTTTTACCTTTCAAAACGAGTGGGATAAAATAATATTTGGGGTAGTATAATAGGCAAAAATAGGATGTCCTAGATAGATGAAGGTCCATGTTTCACAAAAATCTCCTTTTCGCTTGGGTTGGCTTACTTGGCCAGTTCTTACATCTATGATTCCTCCCAAAAATTTCCTAGTCGTTGAAAGGAAATACTTTGACATATTGTTGGAAGGAAACAACTTTCCCAATAGGTTCCTGGTCCTTTCTTTTGCATGTGTGATTAAATGGTTTTTCAAGATTTTGCGAGTCCTTTTGGGTAAGTGCACGTAATCACTGGAGAAGGATCTGTAAGAGTGAGGTTCACACTCTGTTTCTGTCGGTGGGAACAAATTCCAGAGGCTGTTTCCAAGAATTAGGGGGCTCAATGTGGATGAAAGACAAAGAATGTTGTTTCTTGAGGGCGCTGAGGCTGACAGCTAGTGGAGGTTCTTCATAGTTCATGGTAGTGGGTGCTTTACTATGGTAGAGGTTCTTCATGGCAGTGGGAATGCCTCTGCTAATTGAACCATGGAGTTTTAGATACATTGGGTGATCTGAATCTCATGTTTTTCCTGTTGAAGGGGGACTAGTGGAATTAATCTAGCACCATGGACATTCCCTTCTTCTCTCATAACGACAGATTCCAAGTTCCAGCAGCCATAGGAAGTTTTCTTTATGATGGTGTAATCTAGACTTTCTAGACCTCTTTCTGACTTTTTTTATTTGCCTTCATTTAGATGTTATAAAATGAGGTCCTCTTTGTTTTAGATTTAACATGTGGCTTAAGCTGAAGGGTTTCAAAGACCTTTCAAGTTGTGGTGGGAGAAGACTAGACCAGTGGGTTTTGCCAGCTCCAGAGTAGTAGGATAAGGCAAAGTTTTGGAGTAGAGATGCCTTAGGTAGCGTGAATGACTAAAGAGATGAGAAGTTGGCAATCATTTTCCAACTGAGCAGATTGGAAAATGGTCTTTAAAGGGCTGATCTTGGGAAGAGGAATCTTGCCAAGCTAGAGCCTGCGAGCTTGTTATCCATGAATGCAGTTTCACGGATGCAATTTTTGAGAATTATGTGGATTAAAGAAGGGTATAGGAACCAAAGTTTTTCATCATATAACTAACGCTAATTGGAGAAGTAATTTTACCCAAAGTAGGTGGTGGGGAAAGGAATGTTAACCCAAACTTCAAGATGTGGCAAGTAACATATGATTTTTATATTGAGTTGTATTGAAAAACTGGGGCTTGGAAACCTAAAGATGGGTGGCTTCAAATTTGGTGCTCCGTGTGGATGACCACGGTTAACTTGAGCTTCCTTGTCTGGGAAAGAGATACTTGATGGAGATAAATTCCCAAAGTCAAAAGTACCGTCACAAAGTTGAATGGTTTCTCTATGAAGTTTATTCTTTATAATTGGGTCACAGTGAAAAGTGGGATTGTTGATATGTTTAGAGAATTTGCAAACTCTAGCAGTCTTGTTTCAGCTTAAATGCTTATTTCTTGCTGTTAATTCCAAATATTGAACGACTATTGAAGTAGAGAAATTTCGGGCATATCAGTCTGGTGAGATCCATATTACCTGTTGGAATTTTGATTGCGAAAATGAGTAAAAGGTGGCGGGATATGTTTGGATGAGGTTAAATAAACATTTAATGGGGATGTGCAGATTCTTTACATTTCTTATTGACTATGATATTTTATTATTGTTTAATTAACTTATCATTTAATTAGTTGAGATAATGTAATTAAAATTTTATGAGAATAATAATCATATATAATTAGAATTCTAATAAAATAAAAATTTACTTATCAGCATGTTAGGAATTCTATAAATACCCCAAATGTAATAATATAAAGGGTGTGAAAAATAAAATTTAATATTTTTTCTCAAAAATCAATATGGTATCAGAGCCAAATAAAATTATTTTAAAGCTCTAATTTAAGGATTTTCTTAAAATCCTAAAATAACACAATAAGTTGAGTTAATACTCAATTATCCAAATCTATTTTCATCATCACCCTAGACACTGTTGCAAACTCCACCAGCTGCCAGCAGCAAAGGCGCCGTAAGCCACACGCGTTGCCCATGTGCCGCCACCGTCTGCCATGTTCCACCACAATTTCACCATGAATCTCCATAAGAATTTCCAGTGGGTTCATATCCGGCACAGATCTGATGAAAATCGCACCCAGACCGCTTAGATATGGCTTTCCCACCTTGCCGCTATAGATCTTCTTCTCTGGAAATGCGCAACTCCTCTTCCAGTGTTGGACACGCATGGAAGCAACAGATTCGGTTGCACTTGCAAATAGACTTCCTCCGAGTACAACTCGGATCTCATGTCGAAGGAAGTAAATTTGATTGTCGCTTCTTCTTTAGCAGCCCCCTTCTAGTGCATTACTATGTTGCCGCCGCCATATATCTAGACGCTTCGCAATCCGGCACAGATCGCCTTCTTCACGCGTGAGCCATTCCAACCAGCCTTTTCTGATCCTTTTTCGGTTCCTCCGCACACGTCTACTTCTCATTTCACGATCTAGTGCAGATTTATTTCCTCCATGCGAGAGCCGCTACGACCAACCTTTTCTGGTCCTTTTTCCAACTCTTCCATGTGCGTCCACAGTTGATTAACAACTTGGTTTGCAATTACTTTATCACTTAATTAGTTGAGATGATATAATTAAAATTTTATGAAATTAGTAATTTTATATAATTAAAATTCTACTAGACTAAAAATTTTATTATCAATAAATTAAAAATTTTATAAATACCACAAATGTAACAACATAAAGGGTATGAAAAAATAAAGTTAAAATTTTTTTCTCCAAAATCAACACTTCTTAATTATAAACAAGATGCTTACTTCCTGTTGTTAATTCCAAATACTAAAAGAGTATCTAACTACAAATATTTCAGATCTAT
The DNA here is from genome assembly GCF_054855325.1 of Carica papaya. NCBI lineage: Eukaryota > Viridiplantae > Streptophyta > Magnoliopsida > Brassicales > Caricaceae > Carica > Carica papaya. The sequence continues at coordinate 36,191,235 of NC_142314.1, read as the reverse complement.
CAATCTAGTATGACACATATTACATGCTAAAGATAGGAGATCAACCTCTAACTATTGTACATTTGTTGGAGGCAACTTAATTATTTAACATAATAAAAAATAAAATGTGGTGGCCAGAAGCAATGGAAAGGCTGAGTCTACAATAATAGCTCTCGAGGTTTGTGAAATATTTTGGATTAAGAGACTATTGGGAGAATTGAAGGTTGCAAATTTCACTTATTAAAGTCTTTTTTGACAATAAGACAACTATCTCAATTGCTCACATTGTAATTCAATATTGATAGGACCAAACATGTGGAAGTGGATAAACATTTTATTGATTTGGAGAAAAAATATAGACTTTACTTTTCACCTTTTAGGTTGGTACACCTAAGTTATTTATAAAATTTTTAACTTACTAAAAAAAAAATTACTATTTTACTAAAAATCTAATTGTATAAGATTACTATTTTAGTAAAATTTTAATTATATTATCTTAACTAATTAAATAATAAACTAAATAAATAATAAAACGATAAAATATTCTAATCAACACCCTCCTCAAGTTGGTGTAACGATATTACACATGCCTAACTTGCAAACCAAGCTACAAACCAGCGGCGGACGTGCACGGAAGAACTGGAAAAATGACCAAAAATGATCAGTTGGAGCGGCTTGCGTGCGGAGGAAGCAGATCTGCACCGGATCACGAAACTAAGGGTGGATGCACATGGAGAAACTGGAAAAAAGATCAGAAAAGATCGGTCGGAGCGGCTCACACGCGAAGAAAGCAGATCTACACTGGATCACGAAATTAAAGGCGAACATGAGCGAAGGAGCTAGAAAAAGGACTAGAAAAGGCCAGTTAGAGCAACTTGCGTGCAGAGAAGCCAGATAAGCGTCGATTCGCAAAACCAGAGACGAGTGCGCATGGAGGAGCCAAAAAAAGGGTCATAGAAGGCCTGTCTATGCGCATACGCAGTCAGAGAACTGGAGAAGAAGACGATTTGCGGCGCTCAAACTTGGGAAAGCAAGATCCGAGTGGTTCCGATGCGATTTTCACCAAATCAGCACTAGATCTGAACCCGCCAGCAATTTCTGTGGTGATTCCTAGTGAAATCGCGGTGGAACGTGGGTAGCTGCCAGTGGTGAATGTGGCGGTCGGCGGTGGCAAGTGCAGTGCATTTGCAAACAACGGTAATTTGAGTCGGCGAGGTAGGCCGGTAGTGAGGCTGCAACTCCATCTAGGGTAGTGGTGAGATTAGATTTTGATAGTTGAGTCCCAAATTAGTCTATTTTGCTATTTCAGGATTTTGAAAAAACTACGAAATTAAAACTCTAAAATAACTTTATTTTACCTTTGGTACCATGTTGATTTTAGAAAAAATATATAAACGTTATTTCTCACCCTTTAACTTATTATTTCTTGGTATTTATAAAATTTTTAACCTATTAATAAAGAAATTACTATTCTATTAGAATAGATAATTACATGAGATTACTATTCTAATAAAATTCTAATTATATCATATTAACTAATTAAATAATAAAATATCCTAGTCAACACATTTCATTGAGGAAAAGATTGAGAATGAACTAATTTGTATATCATATATTTCAACTACAGATCCGATTATAGACATGCTTACTGAGGAACTGCGGAAAAAAAAGTTACAAGTTGGTTGACAAGCTGGCAATGGAAGATCTCTTCAAGCTAGCATGTGGGGAGTCTTGAGAGATTTGTGGAATTAATCTCCAGCATAATTGTAAGAGATTTGAGAAATTAATTCACAGACCTTATACATGTTCTAGGCTATAAAAAGAAGTCAATATATTAAAATAGGAAACATAAACTGTAATTAGTTGTTAGTTTCCATTTTATGTATATTTTCTATAAGAGAAAATCATGTAAAACTTTTCAATATAATGAATCCAATAAAAATCTACTCCAAACCTTCCAAGTCACCTCACAATGTGAAAATAGATGATCTATTATTCTTCGAGATGAAAGCACATGGGTGGTTCATCATTATAGAGAGACTACTTATGAATAAAAATGTATTGATATTCCTAGTGAATCAAGTGCCTGAACTTGCAACCTTGGTTGCAATAACCATGTGAGTTTTGTTGTCCCCAATCCCTATGATTGTGGATCCAATTTAGTGCTTATTTTATTATTCTAAACTTACTTTTGCTATGCAACATAAAATTGGGAAGTTGTTCTTGGGGTTAGTCAATTTAGTGTTGATGATGGTAGGGAACTGGCTAATGGCCTCATCCTTGTTGTACTAATAGTTTGCTTAAAGATCTTGGTTCCTCTGTGTTCTAAGTCGCCAGGTGTAAAGAAGTTAAGGTGTGGATTGTTTTGAGGTGCATAATGGTCGGATCCAATGGAATTCATAATGGTCGAATCCAATGGATGCTTCCCTCCTTGGCAACCTGGACAATTGGGAGATTGATGAGTGGGTGGCTATTCTTCTCACTGTAGAACTACCCTATCCAGCTTGATGGGTTTGACAGGCTGGTATATTCTCACTTTCGAAGCACAATAAAGCTGGTATATTCACTGCAATATCTTACCATAGCCTTCTAAGCTCTGCAATATTTTTGGGGGTAATTTTCCTCGGAAACACATTTAGGAGACAAAAGTTGCTCCTAGAATTGCTTTTTCCTCCCAGGAAGTGGCATAGGGCAGAAATTTAACCACTGTACTTCTTGTTTCTTAATGAGTAAATCAACAGATCATCTTATTTTATGGTGCTCACAAGTTAGAGGTTTTGGAATTCAGCTCTCAACCTTCTAAATCTGTCTTGGGTGGTTAGCAGCTTCATCAAGGATGAGCTTTGCGTATAGAAGGGTATTCCTACCCCTAAGTACCAGAAAAGAAGTTTCGTCCCCCATTCCTCTCGTCTTTTTGGTCACTCGGAAAGGGAGTAAGCACAGGACTTTTTAGAATCTGTTCTCTGTTTTTTCCGTCTCTTCTTCTGAAAATCCTCATTTGCATAGGGGTCATCCTGTTGTGGACGATATATACATTATGATCTTTCTTATTCTTTTCTCTCTGTAATTTTCTCCTTTTCTACATGGGTGGCACCTCCCTAGCATCCATTTATTTCTGTTTTATTCTGAGAAACAAGTGGTTTATTAATCTATTTAAACAAACTTCTGCAAGTAACATACTGTGAAGATTGTTGACAAGAATCGATATCATTCTGTCCACTGAGAAACATATGCTTCCAATTTTTTGACTAGATGCTGATCCAAAACCACTTGAAATCTCAACCATGCATTGCTGTGACAACTGACGTAGGGCAGAAAGAAGTGATTTCACTGCAGATATGTGCATCAATGCTGAGCTCTCGAACAACTTTGCAAAAGAAAAAGTAGACCCTGTTAGAATATGTAGCTTGCATAAAAGTGCACAAACAGAATAAAGAGAAGAATCCTTCTAGTTTGGGAATTCAGGAACATAAGAATGCCCCAGCAACATAACTGCATACAGTTCAATTTTTTTGAAGGAAAAAATATTGAATTAAACAATCTTCAAAATCGATATAGCAAATATTTAGAAATACGTTGTAATGCAGTTCTTTCTCTCACTCGTACATCCTTTCCTCCTTGGAAGGCAGTTTAAACAGTGAAATTATTCTTTTAGTCAAACAAGAGAGGAAAACAATCCTTCTAGAATACAGATTTCAAAGGCAAAGCAAGAAACACAAAAGTGACTCAGGAGGGAAGAATATTTGGCACCCATCTATAAAATTGATCCAACAATATTTCATATCATAAGCAGTTTACAGAAACAATTATAACAGAGCTTTCTTTATCTCTTCCCCACCCTCATCCTTTCTGTTAATTTAAGTTATAGCAAAGAAGAACATGAAATTCTCAACAATAAGGATCTATTTGATACATTAACTATTTTGCAGTTTACTGTTTCTAATTTATATGCATATAAAAACCATGTGTAGTAGTTAAAAAGGAAAACAATGGTCGGAAATTAAAAGATGGCAAGAGTGTGAAAATAACAAAATGCTATCTTCAATGCTTTACCCTATTAATATATAGTTCATGGACTTAATATATATATTTTTTCATGCACCAAAGGGAAGTATTTTACATTCACTTGATGAAAGGGAGTTCACATGCATAAGCTGTTTTAACTTTCATTTTTAAACTTTTTTTGTGAAAAGAAAATTACTGGGGAGAGAGTAGAGAAAGGCAAAAAAGCAGGGGATAAGTTATCCATGTAAGCT